>NC_137156.1:53070287-54371104 GCF_951394435.1 Stenella coeruleoalba
GAGAAAGAATTAAAATAGAAATATGTGAGAAGAGTAGCTGCCGAGATTTTATCTTATTTGTAACTGCAAAGATCTGATTATTAATAATAATGTCAAACTGTTTTAGCATTTTGGATTAGGAGATGATTAACTGATCAAATAGAAGATATTCTGATTTATATATGGTTTGGGACTTGCCTTGGTCATTAGGCATAACAGTCACAAGGGTAGACCTTTGATATTCAAGAGGGCTAATAGCAGACCTTTAGTGCTTACTGTGTAACAAGACCTTACGTAACTAAGAACCTCATATAGGACATCTCACTTATTCTTCCCAGTAGTCCTGTGAAGTAGCTACTATATTTTTTCTCATTTTACAGATGGGAAAGCTGAGGTACAGATGGCTTGGATAAATTGTCAAAAGACACAAAGCTTTTAAGTAATAAGAGCTACATGAACCCAGTTCTGTTTGTGTTTTTAGTTACTGCTTCATGCTGTACAAGGTCTTGAGACCTTTTTGAGCCCCCGTCCTGGATTCATGAGTACCACCATACTGTGGAAGCATCACCTAAAATGTGACATGGTTAGAAATAAGAGACCCCTTCAGGCTTTTCATGACTTTATAGGAGTAAAGTAATTATTCAACCCTATTAAAATTCGTCAATGAAAAGGAGAATAATAGCCAACATTTATTAAATGGTTATTACTTGATTCCATATTTCATATTAAGTGTTTTTTATGTCATATCTCATATAATCCTCACATTCAACCCTTGTGGTAGGTATTTGTTATCGCAATTTTTAATTTTTTTTATATTTTATTTATTTATTGGGCTGCACTGGGTCTTAGTTGTGGCATGCAGGATCTTCGTTGCAGTATGCGGGATCTTTCCTTGCGGCACACAGGCTTTCTACTTGCAGCACATGGGCTCTCTCGTTGTGGTGCACAGGCTCCAGAGCGCGCGGCCTCAGTAGTTGCAGCGTGAAGTCTTAGTTGCCCCTCGGCATGTGGGATCCTAGTTCCCCGACCAGGGATCGAACCCGTTTCCCTTGCGCTGGAAGGCTGATTCTTAACCACTGGACCAGCAGGGAAGTCCCCTATCTCAATTTTAAATTGAGGTTTAGAGGACCTACTAATTTTAATTTTTACAGCTAGGAAGGGGAGAAGCAGGATTTGAACCAGACCCTCTGACTCTTGAGCCTGTTCTCATAACTGCCTCAGTCTTTGTAAATGTGTATGTCATCACGCTACATCATTGCTCTAGTCTTATTAACCATGATTTATCTGGAGCTCCAGAATCAGAGGAAAGATGATGTTTGCTGATGTCTAGTACTTGTGCCCTACAACCCCATAGACAGTTTCTTGCAGGGAACATTAATTTGGGCTTTGAGTACAAGTTCATCCTGAAAACTTTTTTTAGAATAAGAGGCTCCTGGGGACTTCCCTGGTGGCACAGTGGTTAAGAATCCACCTGCCAGTGTAGGGGACACGGGTTCAATCCCTGGTCCAGGAAGATCCCACATCCCACAGAGCAACTAAGCCCGTGTGCCACAACTACTGAGCCTGCTCTCTAGAGCCCGAGAGCCACAACTTACTAAGCCTGTGTGCCACAACTACTGAAGCCCATGCGCCTAGAGCCCATGCTCCACTATAAGAGAAGCCACCGCAATGAGAAGCCCATGCACCACAACAAAGAGTAGCCCCCACTTGCCACAACTAGAGAAACCCCACACGCAGCAATGGAGACCCAGTGCGTCCAAAAATAAATAAAATAATTAATTAATTAAAAAAAAATAAAGAATAAGAGGCTCCTGCAAACTTCCTGTAATTTAATTTTTGGCTGCATTTGTTGCTGCTTGTGGGCTTTCTCCAGTTGCACCAGGCAGGGGCTACTCTTTGTTGTGGTGTGCGGGCTTCTCACTGCAGTGGCTTCCCTTGTTGCGGAGCACGTGCTCTAGGCGTGTGGCCTCAGTAGTTAATTAACTCAGTAGTAGTTAATAAGATTGGTTCAGTAACTAACACACAGACACACACACACCCAGTGCCTTCCAACTCTTGAGTTTCCTACAAGTGTTTGTACTTGTGTCTCCTTGCTTTCTCTAAATCATACTTCTGTTCAGTCACATGTCCTGGGCATAGTGACACACCTTGTCAGTCTATTCCACTTTCAGTGACTTTTTATCTCATTTAGTGAGTAGTTTTTGTTCTGGCTGGAGCAATTACTAGATTATTTTGGTGAATCATAGAAAATGTGGCAAAGTTATTCATATCGTAAGTTCAACCTTTGCTGAAACCAAAACTCCTTAATTTGTCCAAAACCCCTTTTTCTGGCTGAGAATTATCCCTTCTTAGCTTATTCTCTCTTCATTGCATAACTACCTAGAAGTGTTACCTTTCTTTGGAAATTGAGTTTTCTCTATTTAAAGAGACTCCTTTTAATCACTTGAAGATAGAGACTTGATAAGTGAACACTATAAAGACCCCAAACTCATTGAGATGCACATGCTATTAGCTAGCTAGGACCAATTGTTAACAATTGAATCCTCCTGTCAGGCTCACCACATGGGTGATTGAAATCTGCAGAAGTCTGATTACAAATCACTATGTATCATGAACTTTCTGTTTCTTATCATTAGCTAGACCAAGGTTGTTAAGTCCCTGTACAGTTGAACCTGGAGGTCCACGGGGGTTTGATTCCAGGGACCGCCCCCCACAACCGCGGTAGCAAAATCCACAGTTCAAGTCCCTTATATAAAATGGCATAATATTTTGATATAACCTACACACATCTTCCTATCTTCCTGTATACTTTATTCATTTATATTTTTTTTGCGTTACGCGGGCCTCTCACTGTTGTGGCCTCTCCTGTTGCGGAGCACAAGCTCCGGAAGCGCAGGCCCAGTGGCCATGGCTCACGGGCCCAGCCGCTCCGTGGCATGTGGGATCTTCCCGGACCAGGGCACAAACCCGTGTCCCCTGCATCGGCAGGCAGACTCTCAACCACTGCGCCACCAGGGAAGCCCTTCCTGTATACTTTAAATCATCTCTAGATTATTTATAATACCTAATACAATGTAAATGCTATGTAAATAGATGCCAGCGCACAGCAAATTCAAATTTTGCTTTTAGGAACTTTATGGAATTTTTTCCCCCAAGTGTTTTCAATCTGTGGTTGGTTGAATCCACAGATGTGGAACCTGTGGATACAGAGGGCCAACTGTATGTCAAAATTCCACTGCTTAATTTAGGAAAATGTCATTCTTAGAATTAATTACTTAACATTCCTCAGTAATTTATTGCAGTCGTTGTGGTGGCAAAGAAAGATAAATTTTAATACAGGTAGAATTCCATTTTAATGTGTTCCATGGGATTATAGAATGGTTGTAAAACTTGATAAAAATTTAAAAGCCTATTACAGAAAGTGGGTATACAGATCGTCATTAGCTTTAAAATGCTAAGTGTTGTGACTTTTCTTCTTTTGGTATCAGATGTGGATGTTAGGGTTCTAGTAAAGCCATTAAAAGCCGATTTTCACCACCATGTGTGACAAAGTGTATTTTTGTTGTTCATTACTTTGAAAAATCTTTTTTTTTTAATTGTGAGAATAAAACCGGAACATAATAGGAAAATCAGAAAATATACTTTCTAGTCATATGACCTCAGGCAAGATAATTAAGCTTTTTTTCGTTTGTTTCCTTATTTATAAAAAGGAAATGATAATATCTGTGTCCTTGAGGTATGAGAAGGATTAAATGAGGTATTCTCTGTAAAGGGTTTAATGTAGCAGGCCTGGCACATAGTTAAATAGTATTATTTGTTAATGTTTAAATTTACTTTGGTTTTTACAAAATGGAATCAAGTTTATGTATATGTACCTCATAACATCCTCATAGGAAAGGTCGTTTTGAGTTTTGCCCACTCCCTATGTAGCCTCTTGCTACGTGAGGCTGGAAAGTGGGAATCTAACTCAGAAGCCACACTGGCTTTTAGAAAGCATTGAGGATACCTTCACAGTGGCAAGGAAGAGACTCGCCTTGCCTTGGGCAAGGTACTTAATAAAGTCCCATCAGAATGTTTTACTTAGCAGAATTTTATATGAATGAAATAATTTTTAGTATGTGAGAGTAATTAAAATCTAGAGGTCCTATTAAAAATGTGGAAAATTTTAGAGTAAGAAATGTTGGTCTGTGTTCCTGTTTATTCATTTAGAGTCTTTCACTTTTGCTCTTTAGTACTGTTAGAACATAATCCCTATTGATTGTTTAAATAGGTGCACTCGGCTGTTGAAGAAATGGATGGATTAGATGATGTTGAAAACAGTATGTTGTATTACAATCAAGCAGTCATCCTGTATCATCTCCGGCAGTATACAGAAGCCATATCCGTTGGTGAAAAACTTTATCAGTTCATAGAACCTTTTGGTATGTTATCTGTCAAATCAGAAATTTGCCTATCTTCTCATACCTGTGAAGGTTTCTGATACTTTCATCTAGATAATAACCTGAATCAGAATTACATGTGAGTGTTTAAAGAAAGAAAAAAAGCTGTGTCGAGTTTTCTTAATGGTTAGAAAAAATAAAAATTATATCACTTTTAGATGAATCCAGGTTTTCCTTTAATATCCCAGTTACCCCCACCCCAGTTTTTGATGATAACTGTTAGAAATGCTATTTCTAATTGAAAAGATTTACTGATTTTTTTTTTCTTTGATGTTTAAACACCACCTCAGTGTACCTGATCCTTTCTTTCTTAAGTAGTATATTAAGGAAGGAGTGTTTTGGAATGTTAGGGGACAATGTAGTATTTTATTTTGTATATTGCCTAATTGAAATTTCTGTGGGTAATCATAGAGTAGATAGTATAGAACACAATTAGCTTTTTTGTTAACTAGCTTACAATTACTAGCCTCAAGTGAGAGTAGTGAGACAAGTAAGGGCAAAGAAAGAAGAGGGAGCAAATAAAGCAGCAAAGCTGGACCCAGGAAATGTTTGAGAGGGCCGTTAGTTTCCAGCCTGCAAGCAATCAGATTTCAACTGTCTTTTTCTCCATGGCTCCTTTCTTTTAAATTCAAAACACTGGGGCGAATTCCTGATTTATAAACCCCTTATTGCTGTTATGGTCACCACAGGACGGGTGGTGGTCTGTACTTGCTCTGGTACTTTGGGAAGGTTCCAGGGTCCCTTGTGCTGACGGCTGGCTGGAGAGCTCTCACTGTGGCTCCAGGGAGGCCTTTTCCAGGTGCTCTTCTGCCCCTCAGCCCTTGAAGATGCAGTGGTTGACAGACTAGGCAGGAGACATCAGTGGTGAAGGATTGTGTGCTAGGGACCAGTTCCTTTCCCCTGTAAAGCTGGAAATCAGTTACACTTCTAGGATGGCACAGGTGTGCTTTTGCTAGAAAGCTGGTTTTTAGAATTTCCAGAACAGTTAATGAAATGATGTTCATCTTTACTATGGCTGAGCAGAATATAGCAACCAACTAGTCAGTTTTTAGATCCACTTTTCCTCCTTCTTTGAAAACTTTTTTTTTTAACTTAATTACTTGGCTCTTCATACAACATAAATTATTGAGCATACCCTATGGAGCAGACACTATTCTAGGGTCTGAAGATAATACAGTGAATGAAAGAGAGGAAGTCTTTACCGTCATTAAGCTTATGTTCTAATGGCAGAGAGAGGCAATACGATAAATACATCTGGCGAGGTAGTTAAATGCTGCAAAGAAAGGCTAAAATTGGGTAAGAGGATTGACTGGGGATGTTATTTTTAGATAAGATAATTGAGGAAGGCCTGGGATAAGACAGTATTTGAGAGATGCTTGAATGAAGAGAAGAGGTGAGCCATGCAGCTGGGGGAAAGCATCACAGCCAGAGGTAATAGTGTGTGCAGAGGCCCTGCGGTGAGCGTGGTCCTGGCAAGTGAGAGAAGCAGCAGGAGCGCCGTGGTGACTGGAGCGAGGTAGGAGCACAGGGTTAGCATTTTAGCCTAGGGAAGGACTCACTCTTTTTCAGGTGTGGTGGGCAGCCCTTGGAGATGTGTGACCTTTGCACACCAACTGCACTGACTTTAGTTCTAAATGGATTCTACTCTGGCCGCTGTGTAAGAGCAAGAATGGAATCAGGAAGACTTGTTAGGAGGCTCTTAAGGGCTTTTGAAATGTTCAGTTCTTGATTATAGCAGCCTTCTTTTAGACGCTTTCCATTTATCTTCTCTTTTGAAAGGAAAGGAAAATAGTGTTATGTCATATACCAGATTAACCCTCCTCTCTTCGCTGGGCTCTTCTTCCTTTGAAGTTCTTGTCTTTATATTTTCCTCTGGGCTGTTTCAATTTTCTGGTATACTCCAGTCCACACCTTGTTTCTTTTATGTCTGTAATCGCCCTGTTTCTTTTCCCCATCTCTGTGCCTAGAAAGGAAGTCTTTTTCCTAGAGTCATAGACCTTTTTAGAGTTAGAAGGAACCTCGGGATCGCCTGGTCCACCCCCTGCCTTCAGGCATGTGAAGTATTCTCCCCATTTTACAGGTCAGCCAGCTGAGGTCTAAGTAGTTCAGTGATGTGCAGAGGCTGCACATCTATTAAGTAGCCAAGCAGGCACTGGAACTAGGGTTTCCTTCCACCTAAAGTAATACTCCTCATTTCATGTGCTGGTATTTGGTAGATATTTTGCCAAAGGAATTTCAGACAGTAGAATCCCTGATATGAGAGGCCTTGAGATGCCTAATAGAATGACACTGTGGCTTCCATCCACAGCTCTAGGTAATAAATATTCCTTTAAGTCAAGACTCAGGCTTTGCTTTTAGAGCTTTTTCTGTGGGGAATGGTCTGAGATGCTTGCTTCACTTTGGATTGTGACTTTTCTTTTCATGTTTTTTTCCCCCCCCAGAAGAAAAATTTGCCCAAGCAGTGTGTTTTTTGCTCGTAGACCTGTATATATTAACCTACCAAGCTGAGAAAGCTTTACATCTTCTTGCTGTTCTAGAAAAAATGATTTCACAGGGCAACAATAACAAAAATGGAAAGAATGAGGTGAGTGTTCTGAGGTGATCAGACTAAAATGTAAAGTATGATTAATATTTATGGTTATTAAATATTTTAACAGCTTTATTAAAATATAATTTACATACACAAAATTTATCGTTTTAAAGTATACCATTCAGTGGTTTTTAGTATACTCAGAATTGTGCAACCATTACCACTATATAATTTCATCACTCTGGAAAGAAACCCTGTACCTGTTAGCAGTGATTCCCTTTCCCTCCTTCCCTCGGCCTCTGGTCACCACTAGTTTACTTTTCTATCTCTGTGGATTTGCCTCTTGTGGACGTTTCATATAAATGCAATCATACACTATGTGACCTTTTGTGATTGGCCTCTGGTATATTATTTTCAGTTTACCATGTGTAGCCTGTAGCATTCCTTTTTCATGTATTTCATTCCTTTTTATGGCCAAATAGTATTCCGTTATGTAGATATGCCACATTTTTTAATCCATTCATCAGCTGATGAACGTTGGGTTGTTTTCCTCTTTTGGCTGTTATAAGTAATGCTTCTATGAACACTGATGTACAAATTTTTGTGGGGGCATGTTTTCAATTCTCTTGGGTGTGTATTTAAGAGTGGAATTGCTGGATCATTTGGTAACTCTATGTTTAACTTTCGGAGGAACTACCAGACTGTTTTCCAAAGTAGCTGCACTATTTTATATTCCTACCAGCAACTTTTGAGGGTTCCAGTTTCTCCACATTCTCACTAGCCCTTACCCGTCTTTTAAAAATTGTAACCAACCTAATGGGTATGAAGTAGTATCTCATAATAGTTTTGATTTCCCTAATGACCAAGGATATATGTTCACATCTTTTCATGTGTGAGATATTAGTTTTACAGAATGTGAAGATTAGAATGAAGACCACAAAATTCCATTATCTGGGAAAATTTCATCATTAAAGTTCTTCAAAAAGAGGACATACTTATGACAATTAAGCTTCACCACGTTCTGGAGACACTTGGTGTAAATTAAGAACACATCTTCGTTCTTGTGTTTTTCATTTTGCTTGTGCTTCTGGCTGCCAAGGGATGATCCTTCTTTCTTCCTCTTCCTGCTTCTTTGTTGAAAAAGGAGTGTTTGTAGAAAACAGATTATCAATACATTTCTTTCTGCCTGTATAAGTTCTTGAGGTTTAAAAATAAACATTTAGCGTTACTTTTTACAGGCGTGTATATCTGAGAGTTCAGTTAAATAATCTTAGCATTATTCCCAAACACTGTCTGTCGTGTAGTAAAACATTTCGTTTTTATATTCAGTACTTGTAATAGTTGATGAAATATAACTCATTTCAGCAGATGCTGTGTCCTCTATGAGGTGGTACTAAGGTGACAAAAATGAAAACACTGCAGTTGTTGCTTTTCAAGGAACTCACATCTGTGGGAAGAGAAAGATGGAGCAAAATCTGTTCATGACAAGGAGCAAGGAGGTTAGGGAACGTTTCAGAGCAGTTTGGATGTTTGACTTGAGCCTTGAAAGATGTAACAGTTCAACAAGTCAGAAGAGGAAAGATGGAGCAGGATGACCATCCTGGCAGAGTAGAGAGTACAGAAGGAGTGAGAGTGGTGTGTGGGAGGATTTCTGGTCATCTGACCTGGGGAGTACCTGAGGGATGTGATGGAGATCATTGGGGTGAGATTGGCATCTCAAATATGGGTCAGATCGTGAAGGACTTTGAATACTTTGCTAGGTATTTAGGGTATGATGTTGGCAGTGTTGATACCAGAGAAAGTTTTGTTTTGTTTTGTTTTTTAATTTATTTACTTATTTGGCTGCACCGGGTCTTAGTTGCAGCACGCATTATCTTCGTTGCTGCGTGCGAATTCCTAGTTGTAGCATGTGGGATCTAGTTCCCTGACCAGGGATCGAACCCAGGCACCCTGCATTGGGAGCGTGGAGTCTTAGCCACTGGACCAGCAGGGAATTCCCCAGAGAATGTTTTTAAAGAGGGAATGACATGATCTATTGTGGGTTGCAGAAAGACAATCTGAGTTCTGACCAAGTAATATCCAGGCTTTTTTTTTTTCTTTTTAATAAATTTATTTATTTATTTTTGGCTGCATTGGGTCTTCGTTGCAGTGCTTGGCCTTCTCACTGAGGTGGCTTCTCTCATTGCGGAGCACGGGCCGTAGAGCACGTGGGCTTCAGTAGTTGTGGCATGCAGGCTCTAGAGCACAGGCTCAGCAGTTGTGGCACACAGGCTTAGTTGCTCCACCGCATGTGGGATCTTCCCAGACCAGGGATCGAACCTGTGTCCCCTGCATCGGCAGGCGGACTCTCAACCACTTCGCCACCAGGGAAGCCCTATCCAGGCTTTTTAAACCTAGCCCATCACTATACTAAACTATGAGCTTCTTATAAGTAGAGTTTCTTGTCATCCACTCCAAACTATTTTTGTTTTTTAATTTTTATTGGAGTATAGTTGCTTTACAGTGTTGTGTTAGTTTCTGCTGTACCGTAAAGTGAATCAGTTATACGTGTACATATATCCACTCTTTTTTAGATTTCCTTCCCATTTAGGTCACCACAGAGCACTGAGTAGCGTTCCCTGTGCTAAACAGTAGGTTCTCATTAGTTATCTATTTTATATATAGTGGTGTATATATGTCAATCCCAGTCTCCCAATTCGTCCCAACCCCTCCCCCCTTCCCTGCTTGGTAACCATAAATTTGTTCTCTACACCTGTGACCCACTCCAAACAATTAAACCTGAATCTCTGGGACCTGGGATTCAGAATTTTGAAAATGTTCTCTAGGTGATTCAGATTAGCTCACTTGGAAATCAGTGATTTCAGTTATGGTTAAAAATATTTAATTTTGGTTAACTTTGTTTCACCACCCTACAGACTGGTAATAACAGCAACAAAGATGGGTCTAATCATAAAGCTGAAAGTGGAGCTCTAATAGAAGCTGCGAAGTCAAAGATACATCAGGTAGCATAAATTTTAAGAGAAGTTATATGTGACATGTATTTACTAGTAGTTAATGAATGATGAAGAATGTGATAGATCATTGAGAGCAGTAAATAATTCAAGGCATGTATGCTTATTTGGCTTTGAAGTATTACAGTTTAGAAGCATGTTTATCCTTCTAAATATATTTTGCTCAAGATGATAATGCAATGTTATTTCTTTTACTTCTCTATAGAAAATTGAGAGAAATGGCCTGGGAATGTAGTGGATGATAAAAATCAGTTTGTAGAATTTTAAAATTCATTGTTAGTTAGCCATATGCAGTTAAGAATTAATAGGATTTTTGCTTGGAACTTAGTTATAAATTTCATCCTGCCATGTTTTAGTTTTTAAAAGTATATTCCAAGAGTACAATAAAAATAGATTATTTAAGATAATTTTAAACTCGCTTTTGCAAGTAACTGGTGTAACTGTTGTGAACAGATTGGGCTTAATTTTCTTGACTAGAAAGTAAAATTGCTTCAGCATCTGTAAATCCACTACAGTTCCTACATACTAGCGTTTTTCCTTTGACAGTATAAAGTAAGAGCGTATATCCAAATGAAGTCCCTGAAGGCATGCAAAAGGGAAATCAAGTCTGTCATGAACACAGCTGGGAATGTAAGTTTCTTCTTAAGTTTTCTCTTTTTTTTTTCAATTAGCAGCTTTTATGTCGTAAATTTTCTTATTTGGACAATAGGTATTATCAGTTTTAAATAATTTATCACAGTCTATTATAGTGTATATATACTGCCAGCTGTAACCCTTTATACTGAGTTGTGAAGTAGTGATCATACTGTGTCTATAATTTAACATCATACTTTTCTCACTTAAAATTATAACAAGCATTTCCCTTTGGTATATAGCCTTCAAAACCACCATTTTGAATAGCTGTCCAGAATTCTTTGAGTGGTTTATCACAATTCACGTAAACATTTACTGTTATTAGACACTTTAGGATTTTTTTAGATTATACTCAAAACATTTATTAAAGATAAACAGTTTGGTTGTAGCCCAAACCTGCCCCTTCCAAATGATCTTTGGCTGGACAATACCTTCAGTTTGATTAGTGCCAGAGTACTTGAGTTATAATTACTCCTTCATTTCCCTCCACCCCATCCCTCCACTAATAAGTAATTTTTTTAAAGACAGTAGAGGGAAAGTTTAGGAAAACTGTTAATTAAAAGTGTGAAATCATAAAGAGATACGGTTTATAGAAGGAATAGTTCAGGAAAATTGACTCTAGAAATCTCAGGCAGGATCTAGATTGGCCACTGGGTCAGTTTTACTCAGGTGATTTTTGAGAACACTTGTAGCCTAGACCTGAAGGGTAGACTTGAGGCTAAGAGGGAAAGGCTTAAGTATAAGTAGCCAGCCAGCCGTTATCAAACCTTTTTTGGGAGAAAAGACATGATTCCCTTCCTTAAAGTATACCATCATCAGAGGGGAGAGACAAACAGGAAAATAAATAATTGTTAGTCATACCCAAATCAGGGAAAACTTCAGGAGGAAGTTTTAGGAGAAGCAAAAGGTGGTCTGTGATCTAAAGCATGATTTTTGTAACAGCAAGATTAGCCCTTGAAAATAAGGAATTCTGTTAGGGAATTTTTCCATTCATAAAATGACACTTTTTTCCCCCACTTGGAAAAGCATTTGATTATTTGTACTTCTTTGGGTTCTAATGGAGGTGTATTTATATCCTAAAAAATAAGGGAGATCACCAGTCTCTGTAATAACCATTAAAATGAAGGACTTAGTTTCTGCTGTTACATTGGCTTTCAATTAATAGTGTAATAGATGAAGACAGTCAGTGGATATTTTGCAGACTGTATTCTTACTCATATATGTTATATGTATTTTTTTTAGGTAGACCTTTAATAATTCAGTTTGTAAAGTGCTCTCTGCCAGGTTTCATTGTTTTAGATTGTGAGAGCAATGGAAAGCTCAGAGACCATAGTTTTTGTGACCGTGGCTTAAGTGACTCATGTATGCCCTTGACCACATGCCAGTGCAACAGTCTGATTATGATCTCACATTAGGCATCTGAGTACAAACTGTAAGAAACTTATGTTTTCTTTACAGTCTGCACCCTCCCTGTTTCTTAAAAGCAATTTTGAGTACTTAAGAGGCAATTATCGAAAAGCTGTGAAGCTGTTGAATAGTTCAAACATTGCTGAGCATCCAGGATTCATGAAAACAGGTAAAAGAAAATTGTGAAGTTTGGGTATTTTCTTCCTGACTCTTATGCCTTGTTTCTTGGTTTTTTTCCCTAGACTGCTGTTCAGAGTGATTTTTGCTAATTTTTTAAATGAAAATGTTTTATTATTGCTGCTTCAGAAAATTCCTGGTATTTTATTACTCATTTCCATTTTAAAAGAAACCTCCCTTCTTATTTTACTTTTCTTTCACTTCATATGCTCTTTATATCATTTTGGTTTTAATACCAGCTTAGAAATTCTGTCCAGGGCATAAGGTCCTTGGTCTTTTGCTTTGTGAAATGAGTCCTTTTAAGGAAATGAGATCATAATGTTTTTACTTTTCCCTTCTCTCCCATAAAAGCAGTGAATAATATGATACTAAAATGAAAGGTAGAATTTGTAGCTGTCATTTAAGTTCATATCATTGCTGTTTTATGGGGAAGAAGGAAAATCAGTTTATTCAAGAAATGAGGTTAAACTATTTTTTTTAAGATTTTTTTTTTTAATGGGGCCCATTTTAAAAATCTCTATTGGGACTTCCCTGGTGGCACAGTTGTTAGGAATCTGCCTGCCAATTCAGGGGACACGGGTTCAAGCCCTAGTCTGGGAAGATCCCACATGCCGCAGAGCAGCTAAGCCCGTGTGCCACAAATATTGAGCCTGTGCTCTAGAGCCCGCGTGCCACAACTACTGAAGTCCGCGTGCCCTAGAGCCTGTGCTCTGCAACAAGAGAAGCCACCACAATGAAAAGCCCGCGCACCACAATGAAGAGTAACCCTCGCTCGCCGCAACTAGAGAAAGCCCGCACACAGCAACAAAGACCCAACACAGCCAAAAATAAATAAATAAAAATTTTAAAAAGACATAAATAAATAAATTTATTTTTTTAAAAAAAGAAATCTAATTAAAGTCTCTATTGAATTTGCTACAGTATTGCTTCTGTTTTATGTTTTGGTTTTTGGCCACGAGGCATGTGGGATCTTAGCTCCCCAACCAGGGATCGAACCCACACCGCCTGCATTAGAAGGCGAAGTCTTTAACCACTGGACCACCAGGGAAGTCCCAAGGTTAAACTATTGAAAATATTTTGTACCAAGTTCAGAATGCAAAGGATGAATATAGTGTTTGTTTCGTTTGAGATTCTATTCAGACCAATGCACAGAACACACATGCAAACATACTCAAACCTTCCCGCATTCACCCCTTCAGTTCAGTGGAGTCATAGAGGATGGAGAAAGTCAGTTTTTTCCATTATAATTCTCTTGGGTACTCCATTTGTTCTGAGTACCCATTTCTGATTCTGTTAAATTTTTATTTTTCATGTTTTTATTGTCATAGTTTCTCCTCAGAGACCCTGTAATACCCAAACGGGAACGGTCTCTCAGACTAAAAAGGTAATATACATTGCAGAAATTTTACTTAGAATTGTCTTGACACAGATTTCAGAATTTCAGATATTGTCAGTCTTTAAAATGGAGCAGGACATGTAGTCGACTAGTCAACAGTTATGATAATCTAATAGGATAGATTTTATATATAGTTATATACTTTAATGTATTGATATTTTTCATAGTATTAATTTTAAAATCTTTAATTTGCTTCCCACACATAAAATTCAGTGTTTGCTGCTGATAAAATAGGCTTATTAGAGAAGATTTGGGAATAGAATTTCTCCTAAATTGTTCATAATGCCACTCGCCAGAAGCAACCTCCTTTAAAACATATTAATGTATTTCTTACTCTTTTTTCCTCCGCCTAGTTTTTTTTTCTTTCTTAAATATTCTCATTGTTTAATTTTAAAACATATCAGAGGCCAACCTTTAATTTTTAGCATTCAATGAATATTCTGATTATTAATTTTATCAATCTAGTTGGGTGTTTTACATCATTGAGGAAAAGACAGACTATCAGTAAATTGTTTTGGAATGTTTGGGAAACCATTTAGAAAAAAACAATTTAGAGGGCTTCCCTGGTGGCGCAGTGGTTGAGAGTCCGCCTGCCGATGCAGGGGACACGGGTTCGTGCCCCAGTCTGAGAAGATCCCACATGCTGCAGAGCAGCTGGGCCCGTGAGCCATGGCCGTTGAGCCTGCGTGTCTGGAGCCTGTGCTCTGCAACGGGAGAGGCCACAACAGTGAGAGGCCTGCATACCAAAAAAAAACATTTTATAAAAACCTGGATTGCTTTCATTACACCAAAATAAAATCTAGAGAGATGCAGGATTATAATGTAAAAATAAAATCATAAAAACAGCAAAAGAAAACTTGGATGAATATTTTGTTTTTGTGGTGGGGAAGCCTCGATTAAACATTATCCAAAATCTAAGAACCATACAATTTAGAAAAGATTACCAAATTTGACCACATAAAAATGTAAAACTTTTTATGATTGAAAACATAAGCATACACACACACTCTGAACCAAGTCACAAGACAGATGACAAACTGGCAGTGGAGGGAAATAATTGAAACAGATGTGACAGAAGGTTTCTATAACATACACACTAGCAGGTAACCAATAGGAAAAACATCTGTAACCAAATTTTTTAAATGGGTAAAGAGCAGGAAGAGCCAAGTGTACAAGAAATACAAATGCCCAACACACATGGGAAGATAGATGCTCAGCCATAGTCATATTTAAAGGAGTGTGAATGGAAAGAAGAGTGGAGACTCAAGAGTTGAACAAAGCAAAGCAGGATTTTCCATGTTCTGTTTATATACTCTTGCTATTCTTCATTTAACATATTTTGACTGTTTCTGTAGCTTGCTGCATTCCTTCCAGTTTGTACATAATATTTTGTTGTGCGGATGCAGTGCATACATATGTTACTAATAAATACTTCTTGTCCTTTGCATTTTTGTATTATTTGCCTATGATTATTAAAAGTTAAATCAGAAGAAAAAACTAAACAGGCTAACAAAATCAATATGCAGGATTGATTTATCACCTTTAATAAGAGATTTTAAGAGAAAAGGAATTTACAAAATTTTCATGTTTCCTAAATTTCAAATGCCTTGTAAACTGTTCTGTAAGGACTGAGTAGAATTGCATATATAATTAACTCTTGCTTGCTAAGCCTGATTCTTGTATGATATGTAGCAGCAGTAAAATTTGTGGATAAACTTATGTATGTTTTTCTCAGGTGAATGCTTGAGGTGCATGTTCTGGAATAATCTTGGTTGTATCCATTTTGCCATGAGCAAGCACAATTTGGGAATTTTCTACTTTAAAAAGGCTCTGCAGGAGAATGACAACGTCTGTGCACAGCTCAGTGCAGGTAGCACTGATCCAGGTAAGCCCATTAAAGGGGGACAGTTTATATTTTACTACTTGAGGAAAATATGATTTTAAAGAGCAAGCATCTGGTTATAAAATGCATGCCATGTGTTCTTACATACACTTAACACCGATCCTGCCCAAAAGTTTGACTCGGGATTTTTAGTAGATGTTGCTCCTTTGAGTAATAATTAAAGAAGTTTAAGCTACATTCATTTTTTCATGGATTTGAAAGTCAGTAATCCCATATGGTAATGCTATAAAGCAAAATATTTTGCTAAGATTTCTTGACTGTGCCAAACTAGTTTTATTCTAGCTTCCTTTCAGAGTTTCAAATGTGATACTGTTGACAGCACCTGACAATCTTTAAGCAAATTCCTAGAGTTTATTCCTTTAATATTCATAGGATGTGGATCCTTGATCTGAAATGCTTAAAATCAGGCAATTATTTAGCTTTTTAAAATATTTAAAAATTTTTTAATTTTTAAAAAATTATTTTTTAAAATATTTATGTATTTATTTATTTGGCTGCACCTGGTCTTAGTTGCAGCACACGGGATCTTTGCTGCCTCGTGTGGGCTCTCAGTTGCAGCATGCAGGACCTAGTTCCCTGCCCAGGGATCGAACCCAGGCCCCCTGCATTGGGAGCATGGAGTCTTAACCACTGGACCACCAGGGAAGTCCCGCTTTTTAAAATATTTTAAAGACTATTTAATTGATGGAAAATGTATCCCAAAAATCACAGTCTCTTTTTTTCTTTCTTTTTTTTTTTTTTTTTGTGGCCACGCCACTCGGCTTGTGGGATCTTAGTTCCCCAACCAGGGATCAAACCTGGGCCCTGACAGTGAAAGTGCCAGGTCCTAACCACTGGACTGCCAGGGAATTCCCTAGTCTCATTTTATTATGGCCTGCAAAAGTTAGAATAAGTGAGTGGGACTTCCCTGGTGGTACAGTGGTTAAGAATCTGCCTGCCAATGCAGGGGACACGGGTTCAATCCCTGGTCCGAGAAGATCCCACATGCGGCGGATCAACTAAGCCCGTGCACCACAACTACTGAGCCTGCACTCTAGAGCCCGCGAGCCACAACTACTGAGCCTACGAGCCACAACAACTGAGTCCGTGCACCTAGAGCCTGTGCTCCTTAACAAGAGAAGCCACCGCAGTGAGAAGCCCGCGCGCCGCAACGAAGAGTAGCTCCTGCTCGCCGCAACTAGGGAAAGCCCGTGTGCAGCAACCAAGACCCAACGCAGCCAAAAATAAATAATTAATTTAAAAAAAAAAAAGAATAAGTGAGTGAACAATAGTCACTGTAGGTATATAGTACATTAATTTTTTATTTCCGTGGTAAAGTTCCCTAACACCTAAGATTAACTGAATGTTTCTGGTTAAGAAAACACATAATGATAACATGGCTAACTGAACTGAAAGTGAAAAGGAGTGGAATCTTCTTGCAGGCTCTAAAAGTGTGCAAAGGTAGTGTAAGGTTCAGTGGAGTGAGAGTGGGTCTTTGCCTTCCTGGAACATTGTTGCCTGAGGAGCTGGTAATGAAAAGACACATCTCTGGCCCCACAAGCACAGACAACTGAGATGCCTCTGGAGGATATTTGTGGGGTTGGGGATGGAGATCATCACTGTGGTGAGAGCTGTTTACAACTTCAGATTGGGGATTGGGGTCATTGGTGTCAAAAAGGCAGTAGTTGAGTACTTAGTGGAATAAATGTTTTCAGTGGAGCTGTTATTTAAAATCTGATGATTCTCATCTGCTTTTTATCATCAGGCAAAAAATTTTCAGGAAGACCCATGTGTACATTACTAACCAACAAGAGGTATGAGTTGCTGTATAACTGTGGGATTCAGCTGCTTCACATTGGAAGGCCTCTTGCTGCATTTGAGTGTCTGATTGAAGCTGTTCAGGTTTACCATGCAAACCCCCGCCTCTGGCTGAGGCTGGCTGAGTGCTGCATTGCTGCCAATAAGGGGGTGAGTCTCTGTCTTTTTGAACCCCCACCCCACCCCCACTTGTTGCATAGAGAGCAATAAATACTTGGTAACATAAAGACCTCCTCCCCTTTTTAACTCTCAGGAAATTTGTAAAGATAGTCTTCTGTTCTTTATCAGTTGGACAAAATTTAGTTTCATGAAGTCATGTGTTCACTTTCTGACTCTTGGTGAGCACGGCAACATGTGTCAGCAGTCATGTTGAAAAGTTGAAGCCATTAAGAAGGTCATATCTGTTGAAACAGTGGTCTGCGAGCTGCTGGGGCAGGGGCCACGCCATCAGCTGGCGTGAGAGTGGTGTGTGCGCCCAGTGATTAAAGGAGGGCTGCTGATAACACAGTGAGTGTGGAAAGAACCGCATTATGCTGTGCTTCCTCCAGTGCCTGCAGGGTTTACTTTTGATTCAGTAAATGTTGTCGAGTTAGTGGATTACCAGGCTGTTTCTCTCTGACACGTGTTCATCCACGGTGGCCGTGAGAAATAGGCCAGTTTACACTAGTGTCCATGCCTAGATTATCTCCAAACGGCAGTTGGTGAAAGCCTTTTGAATCTCAAGTGGGGAGGGGTCAGTGGGAGGTAGGGGAAAGACAGGTTGTATCAGAATCACCAGACACCCCATTTCCTAGCCACCCCCTACCCCCCGCCGTTGCTGGGCTCAGGCTCATCAGGTCTGTGGAGGTGGGGGGTATGGCATCCTGAGGTTTTGCTTGGCATGCTTGCCATAGGTGATAACGCTTCCTGAAAAGCAACTACAGGAACTAAAGGGATTAAAGAGGTGTGTTTGCCTGGCAGTTTTCACACTTGATACTTAAAGTAGCTTATGATTTGAGTATGCCACTGGGGGAAGAGATGAATGTTGTCTTTGAGGCTTTAATGGTTTATTTCATTGTCTCTTTTAAGGGACAACATTCTTATTAGATAATTCTTAAATTAGCTGATAAACAACTCAAGGCAGAATTTACACTTTTTTAAAACAAAAGAATCTGTAGAAATTGCTTATTCTCTTTAATGTGATGAATTTAATCAGTGTTGGAGGCCTTAGTAAGGTTTAACATTTTCTTTTAAAATTACTTATTTTTAGAAATAGTACTTTTAGGATTGTCTTTCTTCTATGGATTTCATTCTGACGGTTTTTTTCCTCCCATTTTTTCTGGAAAGTTCTAAATTTGTAACTTTTTTTTTTTTTTTTTTGCGGTGCGCGGGCCTCTCACTGTTGTGGCTTCTCCTGTTGTGGAGCACAGGCTCCAGACGCGCAAGCTCAGTGGCCATGGCTTACGGGCCCAGCCGCTCCGCGGCATGTGGGATCTTCCCGGACCGGGGCACGAACCCGTGTCCCCTGCATCGGCAGGCGGACTCTCAACCACTGCGCCACCAGGGAAGCCCTAAATTTGTAACTTTTAAACAATGGTAAAGATGACTTGGTTGCCATAGCTTGGTGGATACCAGAACACTCACAGTCTGTGCTACTAATAGGAAATTTGCTATAAACAATTATGTTTATCTTTGTGCTTCTCCTCTTTCTAAAACCTGAGGTGGGGAACTCCCTGGCTGTCCAGTGCTTTCACTACCAAGGGCCCACTTTCAGTCCCTGGTTGGGAAACTAAGATCCTGCAAGCTGCGCACAGCACGGCCAAAACCAAAAAAAGGACAGAAAAATAAAGTAAAATAAAACCTGAGGTGACCGAAAAGACAGTAAAAACCACCCCAAAATACACTTGAGGAAAATCCCAACAGGAGAAATTATGAACTCCAAATAAAATTTCATAACATTTATTTACTCAGGACAAAAGGGATGCTGAACAGAGCACTTTGTACCTTCCAAAATAAATTCATTTTTTAATAAACAGAACCAATTTAATTATTAAATTGGTGATGCCAAAGAGGTCATTTTGTCCTCATTATCTGATGCATGTTGTTTCAGACCTCTCCTGGCAGATGCAGAGTTTATGTTTACCTGGGCAGTGTATGATATATAAGAAAAGATTTGCTAGATAAAAAACATAGACTCAGGGACTTCCCTGGTGGCGCAGTGGTGAAGAATCCATCTACCAATGCAGGGGACCACGGGTTCAATCCCTGGTCGGGGAAGATCCCACGTGCCGCAGAGCATTTAAGCCCGTGTGCCACAACTACTAAGCCTGTGCTCTCGAGCCCGCGAGCCACAGCTACTGAGTCCGCACACCACAGCTACTGAAGCCCACATGCCTAGGGCCCGTGCTCCACAACAAGAGAAGCCACCACAATGAGAAGCTCGCATACTGCAATGAAGAGTAACCCCTGCTCGCCGCAACTAGAGGAAGCCTACACGCAGCAACGAAGACCCAACGCAAGGCTACTTAGGACTTCCCTGGTGGTCCAGTGGTTAAGAATCCACCTTCCAATGCAGGGAACACAGGTTCAGTTCCTGGTCGGGGAACTAAGATCTCACATGCAGGGCAACTAAGCCCACGTGCCGCAACTACGCCGCAGCAGAAATCCCACGTGCCACAGCTAAGACCCGATGCAGCCAAATTCATTCATTCATTCATTCAAAATGGTAGAATTTCCTTCTTTCTAAAAAAAAGAGAGAAGGCTACTTAAAAAATCACTATGAACCATTTACTTTTCTGAAACTGCCGTTTATTTTTCTGAGTTCTGAAACTCGTATTTCTTGAGTGCAGTTCCTATTGCCAAGACACTATAAAATTGCAAATACTTTAATTACATATCATTATTTTACATTAAGACTGTTCTGGGGGCTTCCCTGGTGGCGCAGTGGTTAAGAATCTGCCTGCCAATACAAGGGACACGGGTTCGAGCCCTGGCCCTGGAAGATCCCACATGCCGCGGAGCAACTAAGCCTATGTGCCACAACTACTGAGCCTGAGCTCTAGAGCCCACATGCCACAACTACTGAAGCCTGCGCGCCTAGAGCCCGTGCTCTGAAACAAGAGAAGCCACGACAACGAGAAGCCCACGCGCCTCAACGAAGACCCAACGCAACAATAAATAAATAGATAGATAGATAAATAAATAAAGACTGTTCTGGCACACTTTTTTGGCTACTGATCTATTATTGAAGCTATGGTATATTATTGTGGAATTTTAGTTCCATCCAGATCTAGCCATCTGATCAGCTTCTACAGCCTTAAGGATCAGGGAAGAGAGTATGGACAAACCATCACAAATTTATCACCCCACCAGGAAAAAAGGTCAGAAGAGAAGGCCTTCCAATCATGGTTCAGAATATCCACTCTTTCTTATTTTTCACTAATGTTCCTTAGCCGCCTCCTCAAGACAAAATAGTTCCAGTCAGTTTTATTGTATTTTTTTGTGTTACGTAATACTTTCTTTCTAAAATGAATCTACAAGTGAATCCTTGTTTTGCTTAAAGTCATACATATATGGAAGTACAACTATAAGAAAGTTCGGTTACGGAGCAAGAAGTAATAAGTAGTACAGAAACATTTGTATTTAGAGATGGACTTTTTGCAGGGCAGAGTTTATCTCTGCAAGTTCCTATGAATTGGCTCCATTTTGTTCCTGTGTATGAGAATCTGCAGGACTTTACAAAATGCAGGTAAATCAGAGACTTAGAGTGAAGGGGGAAGATAAAGGAAATTGGCATCACCAGGCTCCTGTAGTGAGATGATATACTGTAGTGAAATATCAAAAAAAAAAAAAAAAAAACTATATGTATAAGTAGCTTTTACTATTTTCAGTTTAATGTTACAGGGCTTTAGAATTTTAATTTTCTAGAAGGTAAGAATTGTGCCCACGTAAATTTTGACATATATAGCTTGTTAGTATGTATATGTTGTTGACACTTATAATTAAAACTTTCAATTAAGAAGGAAAAGATATGTGTTTTAGGAAGTGTAGCTGCTTCCCTTCTCTTGTTCACTGTGTTTTTGTGGCTTTTATTTTCCTTACTCTGACATCGACGTGCCCATCACATGCAGCATGGTGCCTGGGGCACAGAATGGTCCAAATAAATGATTCTAAATAAATGCCTGAGTCATTCTTTTTTTTCTTTAATACATTCTTTTTTTATATATATTCTTTTCCATTATGGTTTATCATAGGATACTGAATGTAGTTCTCTGTGCTGTGCTATATAGTAGGACCTTGTTAGTTGAGTCATTCTTTTTTTTTTGGACGCACCTTGTGGCATGTGGGATCTTAGTTCCCTGACAAGGGATCAAACCCGCACCCCCTGCAGTGGAAGCACAGAGTCCCACTTGAGTCACTCTTTTTTTTTTTTTTTTTTGCTGTACACGGGCCCCTCACTGCTGTGGCCTCTCCCATCGCAGAGCACAGGCTCCGGACGGGCAGGCCCAGCAGCCATGGCTCACGGGCCCAGCTGCTCCGCAGCATGCGGGATCCTCCTGGACCGGGGCACGAACCCGCGTCCCCTGCATCGACAGGCGGACTCCCAACCACTGTGCCACCAGGGAAGCCCTTGAGTCATTCTTGAATTCCTTTTTTCCTCAGAATTACCTCAGACCTTATACTAATAAAGTGTAGTGTATATTGCAGATTTTCAGACTCATGTACTCATCTCTTCACTACCAGACATTTCCTGTATCACCCAAAACTCCACATTGATCTTAAGAATCTTAAGGATCTTAAGAATTTTCTTAGAGTAATTGTAAAAGGTACTGGATTATTTTTCATACCCCATCTTACAATTCCATTAAATTAATTGGAAATTATTTGTATTTTGTAGACTTCTGAACAAGAAACTAAAGGTCTTCCAAGTAAAAAAGGAATTGTACAGTCTATTGTTGGTCAAGGCTATCATCGTAAAATAGTTCTGGCATCACAGTCCATACAAAATACTGTATATAAGTAAGTATTTTGCTAAGAGAAAGTGTATAATAATATTTCATTGTAATGTTATGTATAAAAAATATGCTTAGGAATTACTTCATAGGAGGAGCCACTTTGTAATTAGATTTTATTGCTACTTCAAGAAATAGACTCCTATACGTAGGTATGTGGTGAATGTTATTTGACATATGATTTTGGTTTATTACATCCACGGGTGCTGAAATTGTTGACACCCTAAGAAACGCTGGTCTATTCAGTGCCATTATTCAGAATGTCCAGAAGAGGGCATCTTGATGTTTCCTTTTTATATCGTTTATCATTGATACTTTTCATTTAGTTATTTTTATTTTCTCATAGTCCCTAAAGCTAATTCTTAATATCAGGATAAAAAAGTACTAACACATATATAAACAAAAGTATTATAAAGCTGTCACTTGTAGAACTACTTTTCAATTGAACAACTTTTAAATATGAACATCTTTATCTTTTACATAGATTCCAATTTGGCGTTGCTCTTATTTCTAAAGGAGTAGGCTTTGTAAGAAACTTGCTCCTTTTCTTCTTTTCCCAAAAATAAAATTGTTCACTACCATTTAAAAGTTTTCCCAAAGTTTTAAAAAAGTATCTGGCACACAATATTTTGCTCTTAATTTATTTCAACAATAATGCAGATTTCGTTCAAAAGACAAGTTAAAGCATCACTTTCCTACAGTTTCAAAATTGTTACTACTTTTCACTTTTTTCCCCCTAATAAAGCTGACTTAGTTTGATATATAAAACCAATAGGAAGTTATATAAAATCTCAACAAAGTTATAACGCTGCTTTTTCAAAATGTGTAAATAAGGTATTTCCAAAAGCAAACATCAACCAAAACAAGGCTCAAATGTGAAAAATCTACTTTCTTCCCTTCTTTCCAGTTCTGACTACCTGTCCTGGCCTTCACTACAATTTTCCTTGTCTATAACTCCTTTGTTAGTTTAACGTTGATGTTGCAGATATCCTTCAGGTTGTCTCCTAGCCTCAGTCCCATTCCTATAGACACAATGTGGTGTCTAATGTATATACTTGCAATCTATTATTTATACTTTTTATATCTTATATACAGACATACCTCCTTTTACTGCACTTTGCTGTATTGAGCTTTGCAGATGTTGCTTTTTTTGTGTTTTACAAACTGAAGGTTTGTGGCAACCCTGCATAGAGCAAGTCTGTTGGTGCCATTTTTCCAACAACAACTGCTCACTTTGTGTCTCTGTGTCACATTCTGGTAATTCTTGGAATATTTCAAACATTTTCATAATTATTTGTTATGGTAATCTGTGATCAGTGGTCATCAATGGTACTATTGCAAAAAAAAAAATATTATGACTCGCTGAAGGCTCATGATGGTTAGCATTTTTTTTAACAAGTATTTTTTAAGGTATGTACATTGTTTTTTTAGACATAATGCTATTGCAGACTTAATAGACCACAGGGTAGTGTTTTATTGCAATCTTTGCTTTATTGTTTTATTGCAATCTTTGCTTTATTGTTTTATTGCAATCTTTGCTTTATTGTGGTGGTCTGGAACCGAACCTGTGATATCTCCAAGGTATGCCCGTATAATATTTAGGATTTGGGTTCTTTAGCATTCTCTTATAACTGCTTATATTCAAATTTCTACCTCTTAGATGGCAAAGTTTTTATTTACAGTTATATTGGTTTTATTCCTGATAATAGAAAAGTTTTATTTATTGTTTTTGTTTTCTTAGCTAACTTGGTTTTGTTCTTTTAGTGATGGACAGTCTTCAGCCATTCCTGTAGCCAGTATGGAGTTTGCAGCCATTTGTCTCAGAAATGCCTTGTTGCTGTTACCTGAAGAACAGCAAGATCCAAAGCAGGAAAATGGGTCTAAAAATAGTAATCAATTAGGTGGCAACACAGAGAGCAGCGAAAGCAGTGACACTTGCAGGTATTCTGACCCCTTTGACCTCCCTTGGTGAAATCTTTAGGACTTCATTAGTCAGCCTCTGTCTTGTAGGTGAATTCCTGAAATCTGCAGCCTGAATTTCCAAAGTTCTCTGTTTTGAGTAATAAGAAAGGAAAGTATGAATGTTTAAGTGTTTCTGGAAGAGAGAAATAAGGTGAAGCCTAAGTGAGGAAAGAACCTTAAACGAGACAAGTTGAAAGTCACAGCTTTTCACTGCCAGGAGGAATCACTGCAAGAAATCCGGTTGCTGTCAGAAATGGCTTTTTTTTCTTTAACTTTTATTAAAATAAATACTTAAGTCCCTAAAACTTCTCTTTTCTTACTATCTTCTGCCTTTTCTCTTAACATACTGTAAACCACTGACCTCCAGAACATTTCTATACATTTCTGGTTTCCTACTATCAGTTAAATATTATGCCAATCTATAGAAATAGGGAGAGTTTATCTAGTAATAAAACAAACACCATTATATGTAGAGAGTTCTTTTTTCACATGGCACCTTTAAACTCAAGTCTTCCATCTCAGCATTTTTTCTTGATTATAGTAGAAAAACATGTTTATTATAGAAAATTTGAAGCAAAATTGTGGAATGGTTTTTCCTCCATCAAGGGGTTATGCTTTACTATACTTAGTAAAAGACAGAAGAATGAGAAATGTGTGAAAATACTGGAGTGGTTTCCTTTGTATAGTAGAGATATTTTTTCTGTTAAGAGACTTTTTTTTTTTTTTTGTGGTACGCGGGCCTCTCACTGTTGTGGCCTCTCCCGTTGCGGAGCACAGGCTCCAGAAGTGCAGGCTCCGGACGCGCAGGCTCAACGGCCATGGCTCATGGGCCCAGCCGCTCCGCAGCATGTGGGATCTTCCCGGACTGGGGCACAAACCCGTGTCCCCTGCATCGGCAGGCGGACTCTCAACCACTGCGCTACCAGGGAAGCCCTGTTAGAGACTTTTTAAAGCGGTATCATGTACTGGGAAAAAGAAACTCAATATGCAGTGTAGCTTTAACATGTTAGTGATACCAAGTTACTACGCATTTTTCAATGTTTTGGTTCTTTTACACTTTTTTCATAAAAAGTTGCATGGGAGTGGGTATAGGGAAACAAAATTTTACATTTAATTGTTTATTCATGTGCTTCATAATTAGCAGTCTATCTTTATTTTAGCAGTAAAAGCCACGATGGAGATAAATGCATTCCAGCTCCACCTTCTTCCCCATTGAGAAAACAGGAATTAGAAAACTTAAAGTGAGTATCTAAACAAAATTAGCATTGTATCTACTAAGTAAGCACATTGTTTATCTCCTTTATTTTGTTAATGTTATGAATTATGCTGATTAAATGTCAAATATTAAACCAACCTTTCAATCTTGTGACTAAACCATACTAGTCAGGATTTATTACCTTTTTTATAAATTGTTAGATTGGATCTGTTAATATTTTGTGAGGAATATTTGCTTCCATGTTCACAAGTAAGGGTGGTCCATGCTTTTCTTTCTTAAGGTGTCTTGGTTAGGTTTTAGTTTCAGAGTTATGCTGAACATATGAGTGAGTTGGGAAGTGCTTCCTCTGTTTTCTGAAAGAGTTTATATAAGATAGGTATTGCTCCTTCCTCAAACGTTTGATAGAATTCATCAGTGAAACCATCTGGCATAGGTTTTCTTTGCGGGAAAGTATCGATAATGAATTCAAGTTCTTCAATCGATGAGTGCTCTTCAGATTTTCTATTTCATCTGTGTCAGTTTGGTTAAGTTATATTTTTGTCTGTGTAGATTATAAGCCCCATTATTTTTGCTTTGAACAGTCATATATATGTTAAAAGGAACAGAGTAGTCTTTTATGTTTAGCCACATGAGTACCATTTCCTGATGATTCTAGTTTTCATATAAGATAGCAAGCATTTCCCTTCAGTCTGAAGATCTCCCTTCTGCATTTCTAATAGTACAGGTCTTTGTTTTTCTAAGGTTTTGTGTTTTTTTGTTTGTTTTTTCTTTTTTAAATCTAGAATTGTCTTTATTTCATCTTCATTCTTGCAGGATGTTTTCACTGAATACAGTATTTTAGGTTTTGTTTTTGTTTTCTTTTTAGTCAGCTCTTTCAGGATGTCACTGCATTATCTTCTGGCCTCCACTGTCTGATCACAGCCATTGTATTGTAGGTGCCATTTTTCTGTCAACATAGATTGTCTTTGTTTTTCAGCAGTTAGACTATGATGAGTCTAAGTGTGATTTTCTTTGTTTTTACTCTTCCTTGGGGTTATCTTTCTTAAGTCTATAAATTTATCTTTCAACAAATTTGGAATATTTTGACCATGATTTTTTCATATATTGGAAGTAGGATTGATTGGTTCAGCATTACTTTTAAGAATGATTTCAATAATGGGACTGCAAATTAAAATGGAAGGAAAACCATCATTGCTTATTTTTTCACCTATTAAGTTGCAAAAAGTGAGAAGAGTATAGTTAAGACATTTATATATTGCAGGTAGCATTGCAGGTAGTTCATTCACGTTTTTTCCAACAAACATTCTTGTGCTAGTTGCAGGGGATTCAGAGGTAAAAGAAAAAGCACTGCCCTCAAAAGCAGATGGCAAACACTTAGGAGAAAATTATATTACTTAGTAGATTAGCTACTAGGTGGTG
This sequence comes from Stenella coeruleoalba, assembly GCF_951394435.1. Classification (NCBI taxonomy): domain Eukaryota; kingdom Metazoa; phylum Chordata; class Mammalia; order Artiodactyla; family Delphinidae; genus Stenella; species Stenella coeruleoalba. The sequence goes on from NC_137156.1 coordinate 53,097,148, forward strand.
AGATCGGGGCATCTTTTCTTCTTATGATAATTTGATCACCCTGATAAGTGGAAAACAACCTCACTTTAAAATTTTGCATTTCTTTCAGTCCATTCAAGGTGCTTAGTCTGATGCCAAGGTTTATTGATCACCTATATTACTTTTTCTGTGAACCTTCTGTTTGTAGGATTTACCATTTTCGTATTGGGTTTTTCATCCTTTTTGTTTTTATAAGAGTTTTTCTATATTAAAGAAATTGGCCTTTATCATTTGTCTTGTAACATTGTTTCTGGTATTTAGTTTTGTTTTGGCTGCACTGGATCTTCATTGCGGCACACGGGCTCAGTAGTTGCAGTGCACAGGCTTAGTTGCAGTATATAGGATCTTAGTTCCCTGACCAGGGATTGAACCTGGGCCCCCCGCATTGGGAGCACAGAGTCTTAACCACTGGACCACCAGGGAAGTCCCTCCGGTATTTTGTAAAGCAGAGTTTCATTTATTATCATATTTATCAATCTTCTTTACTTTTTTTTCCATTTTGTGCAATGTTTGGAAAGGCCTTCTTGCCTCCAAGATTTAAAAAATAATTTAGCCATGTTTTCTAGCACTTTTACTGATACACTATCACAACCACCAATCTAAATTTTTGTTTCATCTAGAATTTATTTTATATAAACAAATAAGGTATGGCTCTATCCATAATTGTGTAATTTTTCATAATAGTACATTTGATTAACGTCATTTAACTTTCCAAATAAATCTTGGAACAGAGCTATAAAATGCTAAGATTTGTGTCTAAACAGTTTTAAATTACATTTTTATAAAATAACGTACATATATTTTTTTAACGTCTGTTTGCATAAAAAAAGTCTGGAGGGATCTATGTCAGAACCTTCCTAGTAGTGGGATAACTGATGATTTTTATCTCCTTACTGGATATCTGTTTCTTCCAACTTTTAAAAAATGAAGTTACTTCATTAATCTTAGTGAATCCCTTTGGAGGAAAGACTGGCCAGCAGATGTGCCCTTTTCTGGTCATGTATTGTCAGGTCAGTGTGTTCATGGCACTGCATTACTGTCAACGAGCTCAGGGCTCCACGCACCCTGTTCAACAAAACAGCAGCTTTTTAATCTCTTTATTTTATTCTGTTAGATTCCTACTTTGCAGTAATAACCTTTCTTTCCTGGGTTTTATGTATGTGTATATTCCCCCTGTATCCTATTGTCAGGAGGAAAGCATTAATCTTCTGATTATATAGAGGGAAATCTAAAATCTCAAATTTAGTTAGAAATGAGGAGTTGGTAATATAAGGTTTTGAAAGCAGTGTTTTGATTTTTTAAAACTTGACAACGGTAATTGTTTTTTTCAGTAATCTTCAGTTACATTAAAATTTCTTGAATTCTTATTTCTTGTATGAGTCATAAGATAGCAGGAAAATAAAAAAATACTATGACAAATTACTGGTGAAACAATGGCAAAAACAAAACATACAAAAGAATATTGTGGGACTTCCCTGGTGACACAGTGGTTATGAATCCGCCTGCCAATGCAGGGGACGCAGGTTCAATCCCTGGTCCAGAAAGATCCCACATGCCACAGAGCAACTAAACCCATGCACCACAACTACTGAGTCTGTGTTCTAGAGCCCGCGAGCCACAACTACTGAAGCCCACACGCCCTAGAGCCTGCGCACCGCAACTTCTGAGCCCACATGCTGCAACTACTGAAGCCTGGGTGCCTAGAGCTGGTGCTCTGCAACAAGACAAGCCACCACAATGAGAAGCTTGCGCACGGCAACAAAGAGTAGCCCCCACTCGCCACAACTAGAGAAAGCCTGCATACAGCAACGAAGACCCAATGCAGCCAAAAATAAATTAAAAAAATTTTTTTTAATTCCATTTTATTTCACTCCACAGCAATATTTTTTTTCTTTTTTTTTTTTTTGGTTGCATTGGGTCCTCATTGCTGCCCACAGGCTTTCTCTAGTTGTGGCGAGTGGGGGCTACTCTTTGTTGCGGTGCACAGGCTTCTCGTGGTAGCTTCTCTTGTTGCGGAGCACGGGCTTTAGGCGTGCAGGCTTCAGTAGTTGCGGCATGAGGGCTCTAAGGTGCGCGGGCTTCAGTAGTTGTGGCACGTGGGCTCAGTAGCTGTGGCTCGTGGGCTCTATAGCATAAGCTCAGTAGTTGTGGCGCACGAGCTTAGTTGCTCTGCGGCATGTGGGATCTTCCCGGACCATAGCTTGAACCCGTGTCCCCTGCATTGGCAGGAGGATTCTAAACCACTGCACCACAGGGGAAGTCCCTAAAATGGAATTTTAAAAAAGAAAAAAAACAGTCAAATTTGGGGATTCCCTGGCTGTCCAGTGATTAGGTATCTGCCCTTCCACTGCAGGGGGCACAGGTTCGATCCCTGGTCATGGGACTAACATCCCACATGGCGCGGCCAAAAAAAAAAAAAAAATCAAATTCCAACCATATAACTAAAATAAACTCACTATGCTAGATTTTCATCTGAGTGGAAATGTGTAAAAACAGAGCAAGTTAAGTAAAGCTAAACTGGGTTTGGTATAGTGAGCTGATGAGAAGGGGTGGATTGTAAATTTCAGCCAGGACCATATTTGGGAAAATGCTTTAATTTGCCCAAAAAATGTACCATTTCTTCCCCAATATGCCTAATATTTTCTATACATTTCTCTGTTTATGGAGCCACCTGCATTTTATAGCTATCTCAAGGTTCATCTATCTTTAATAGGTTATTTTATATGGTAAAAATACAAGTAAGACAAAAGGTTCTGCAGTGTAAAGTGAATATTGGCCAATCCCAGTCCTCTGCTTCCTCTCCCTTGAGGGGCAACTGCTGACCAGTTTCCTATGTATCCTTCCAGTGAGATTTCTCATTATCATCCCAGTATATGTATATATGGGAATTTTACACTACAGCTGCAGAGTTCCACACTGCTCTATACCTTACTTTTTGCATTTGACAATATGTCTTTAGAGATTGTTCTATATCAGTACAGAGCTCTGTTTCATTCTTTCTAATGGGTGCATAGAATTGCATTATATGGATATGACAGTTTATTTAACACTGATTTATATTTAGCTATTTATAATGTTTTCAGTCTCTGCTATTACAAATAATGCTGCAGTGAATACCATTGTGCACAGTTTTTTTAAGGGGAATCCTTAATGATGAAGGTATTTGAAACGATGTTTAAGTTTAACTTAATTTTTACAAATATATTTGAATGAATACTAATCTTAGGGTTGCTTTATGTATGCATATGCAATTTAAGAAGTTTATGATTCCACACTGGTTGAACAGCTGCAGAGTTGTATAATTTAACTTTACCTTCTGTAAGTGGCATTAAAGAGAAGGGTATGTGCAGGGTGGCATACCTCCTCTCAAAGAGTTTTGTGCCTTTCACAACTGTTTTCTTTCCACACACCCTAGTAGGAGGATTGGTGGTTTTCAGAGAAAACTACTTCCCTATTTTTGTGGAAAGGGGCAAAGGGTCTCCATAGGGAATTCCGTCATCATAAAGTGAGGTAAAGATGGGTTTGCTGATATATATTAACCTTTTTTTCTTATGGAGCAGATGGGAGAAGGGAAATGGAACAAGACAGAAGGAGCCTTAGGGTAGATTTATAAAAAGAACCGCTCCACAGGACAGTAGTAAGGGTAATGTGGAGACAAATGGTGTGGGGGAAGGAGTCGTAAAAGATTTGTGTGGTAATTTTCAAAGCTATAAAAGCTCCCAGCGCAGTTGGGTGTGTTAAAGGGCAGTTCCGTGGCAGGAGCCAGCTGTCTTCTACAGAAAGGGGTCTGAGCACAGTGGTTCTCCGTTGAGATCCTGGAATTCTTAGAGATTTCATCCATTTCTGACCTGAATTCTTTTATGTGATTGGAAATGTGTGTGACTAGTGTATAGTTTAGTTTTTATGGACTATTATATTTGACCCCTCTGTTCTATAATACCCAAGACACCAGTGCAAAACCTCATTTCCTATTTCCAGCATAACTAATATGCTGTAAATTATCATGACTGTTCTAATGGCCACTTCTTAGCATATGGTTCAGAGCTTCTTGACTATTTTCTTTTTTTTTTTCATTTGTATGTAAAAGAAGATGGGGCCAAAAAAATTCATTCTAACCGAGTTACAAGTATGTTTTCAGAAGGCATAGGACACCTGAAGCAATTGTGAGATTCCATATTAAAATCAAGGTAGCTTTCAGGGCTTCCCTGGTGGCGCAGTGGTTGGGAGTCCGCCTGCCGATGCAGAGGGTGCAGGTTCGTGCCCCGGTCCGGGAGGATCCCGCGTGCCGCGGAGTGGCTGGGCCCGTGAGCCATGGCCGCTGGGCCTGCGTGTCCGGAGCCTGTGCTCCGCAAGGGGAGAGGCCGTGGTGGTGAGAGGCCCGTGTACCGCAAAAAAATTAAAAATAAAAAGTAAAATAAAATCAAGGTAGCTTTCAGAAAAATATTCTCACAATTAAAACAGAAATTTGTCCTCCAAACAGGAAAATGTCTCAGAAATCAACTAAATAGTTTAATTGTGAGGCTCAGATGAACTTAGAGATACCAATATAATGGATGAAGAAAAGCATATATATAATGACACTGTGAGAATATTGCTTCAGTTCCTTAACCACCTAAAGCTCTGCAAAGCCATTGGTTTCATTCAATTAAGAAAACACACACAGGGACTTGCCTGGTGGCGCAGTGGTTAAGAATCCGCCTGCCGATGCAGGGGACACGGGTTTGAGCCCTGGTCCAGGAAGATCCCACATGCCGCGGAGCAACTAAGCCTGTGTGCCACAACTACTGAGCTTGTGTGCCACAACTACGGGAGCCCACGTGCCTAGAGCCTGTGCTCTGCAACAAGAGAAGCCACTGCAATGAGAAGCCCACGCACTACAACAAAGAGTAGCCCCCGCGCACCATAACTAAAGGCTGTGCACAGCAACGAAGACCCAACACAGCCAAACATTAAATAAATTAATTTATTTTTTAAAAAAAAGAAAAGAAAACACACATACACTCTGTAGCCTTGAGTTAAATAAATGCGATGACTTTAAATTTTTAAAATAGAAGATTCTAGGTTCTGAGAGAAATGAGAACTTGTCCATGCAAAAATTCCATAGCAGCTTTACTTGTGATAGACAAAAAGTAGAAATAGCCCAGTCATGCATCAGTGGGAGAATGGATAACTAAATTACAGGCCAGGAATTCCCTGGCAGTCCAGTGGTCAGGACTTCACGCTTCCACTGCAGGAGGCACAGGTTCAATCCCTGGTCAGGGAACTAAATCCCACATGCCCCGCAGTGCAACCAAAATTTTTTTAAAAAGAGTTTAAAAAAATAAAAAATATATTGCAGGCAACTCTGTGTATTGGAGTGCTACTCAGCTGTAAATAGGAACAAGCTGCTGATGCACAAGTCAACATATGAAACTCAAAACATTTCGTGTTTCTTCTTTTACTCAATATAAGGCACATGCTGTATGATTTTATTTATACTATTTATACGACAGGCAAAACTATACAAAACTAACTTATGTTCATAGAAATCAGAACAGTGGTTAGGGAACTGACTGGAAGGAATCTTTCTCGGGTGAAAGAAATATTCTGTATCTTAATTGGGCTGGTGGCTACTTGTGTATATTCAAACTTATCAAACTGTGCAGTTAAAATGATGTATTTTAAGGTATAAAAATTATACCTAACTTAAAATTTTTAAGGTATTTTGAAATTTTTCAAAATTAATATAATTTTAAATATATTATTTGGGGAAATATAATTTAACCACTAATGATTGATAAATGGTCAGTTTCTCTTACATATATATCACTTATGGGGTGATATGACATGGAAAACTTAGTTTCTTGACAACAGCAAAAAAACCCTTTCTTTGTATTTTACGTCTATTCCTTAGACCCTAAGACTGCAGTGTCCGGTACCAGAACCACTCATCACATGTGGCCCCTGAGCACATGAGATGTGGCTGGTGAAAGGTCAGATGTAGGACACACACTGGATTTCAAAACTTTAAAAAATGTAATATATGTCAGTAATTTTTTATATTGACTGTATGTTGAAATGATATATTGGATTAATTTAAATCTATTAAAATTAATTTCACCTGTTTCTGCTTTTTTTAATGTGTCTACTAGAAAATATAAAATTACACTCATGGCCCCAATTATATTTCTGTTGGACAATGCTGCCTCTAAGGTTTTAGAACTGTTTGAAGTGTTTATATTTGTTGATACATGGTTTCTACAAATGTATAATATTGTTCCTATGCCAGTTTTCTCACATGCCACAAAATTTAGCTGAATATCTCTTCTGAAAAATTTGTCTTTAAAAGGCCTAAGGTCCAAATAAATCTTAGAATGTAGAAGCATGTGTGGGATTGGTATGTTGGCCATTTGCTTTGATTTAAATATTAATGTTGCCACGTGCATTTGGGAGATAATGATTGTCATATAGTGATTGGTTATAAGGATGTACTTTTTAAAATAAATTTATTTATTTTTGGCTGCATTGGGTCTTCATTGCTGCACCCGGGCTTTCTCTAGTTGCGGCAAGCGGGGGCTACTCTTCCTTGCAGTGTGCAGGCTTCTCATTGCAGTGGCTTCTCTTGTTGTGGAGCATGGGCTCTAGGCACGTGAGCTTCAGTAGTTGTGGCACGCAGGCTCAGTAGTTGTGGCTCATGGGCTCTAGAGCGCAGGCTCAGTAGTTATAGCACACGGGCTTTAGTTGCTCCACGGCATGTGGGATCTTCCCGGACCAGGGATCAAACCCATGTCTCCTGCATTAGCAGGTGGATTCTTAACCACTGTGCCACCAGGGAAGTCCCAAGGATGTACTTTTAATTTTTTTTTAAGTCAAACATTTATTGACTGTATCACTCATATCTTATATTTTTAAAACAGCTTTATTGAGATATAATTCACACATACCATACAATTCACCCATTTAAAGTGTACCATCCAGTGTTTTTTAGTATATTCACAGCATTGTGCAGTCATCAGCACAGTCAATTTTAGAACATTTTCATCACCTCAAAATGAAACCCTGCACCCTTTAGCTGTGACCCCTTTATCCCCAATCTACTCGCCAGCCTTAATCTACTTTCTTTCTCTATAGATTTCACTGTTTGGGACTTTCCTATGAATGGGATCATACAATACATGGGCTTTTATGACTGACCTCTTCCACTTAGGATAGTGTTTTCAAGATTTACCCAAGTTGTAGTCTGTATCAGTACTTCGTTCCTTTTTATTGCTGAATAATATTCCATTGTATGTATATACTACATTTTGTCTATCCATTCATTGATAGACATCTGGATTGTTTCCATCCTTAGGCTATTAAGAATAATGCTGCTATAAACATTCATGTACAAGTTTTTGTGTAGACATATGTTTTTCTTTTTCTTGGGTGTATACCTAGAAGTAGAATTGCTGGGTCCTATGGTAACTGTTTAATCATTTGAGGAATTACCAGGCTGTTTTGTAAAGTGGCTGCACCATTTTACAGTCCCACCAGCAGTGTAGGAGGGTTGCAGTTTCTTCACATCCTCACCAACACTTGTTATTCATCTTTTTGAATATACATTGTAGTGGATATGAAGTGGTATCTCACTGTGGCTTTGATTTGCATTTCCCTGAAGACTAATGATGTCAAGCATCTTTTCCTGTGCTTATTGGACATTTGTATCTCTTCCTTTAGAGAAATGTGTATTGAGATCCAAGACCCTTATCAGATATATGACTTGCAAATATTTTCTCCCATTCTGTCGGTTGTCTTTTCACTTTTTTGGAGGTGTCCTTGAATCGCAAATATTTTTCATTTTGATGAAGTTCAATTTATGTTTTATTCTTTTATTGGTCGTGCTTTTTGTGTCATATCTGAGAATCCTCTGCCAAATTCAAGGTCATGAGGTTTACCCCTATATTTTCATCTAAGAGTTTTATAATTTTAGCACTTAAGTTGAGGTCTTTGATTCATTTTGAGTTAATTTTTGTATACAGTATGAGGTAAGAGTTCAACTTATTAATTCTTTTGCATACTAGTGGTATCTTATGATAAAGAAAAAAGTTCATAGGATTAGTCACATATTAACATTTTAGGGAATTCCCTGGTGGTCCAGTGCTTAGGACTCGGTGCTTTCACTGCGTGGCCCGGGTTCAATCCCCAGTTGGGGAACTATGACCCTGCAAGCCAAGTGGCGCAACCAAAAAAAAAAAATTTCATTGTCGCATAGTGTTTTAATAACTGTCATGGATATGTACGAAGTCTTATATGTTGCATAATAATAGGACATCTTTGTTATTCATTCTGAGATTGTGATATTAGCGAACTTTTAGTTTCTAAAACTAAATCGGAGGCTTCTCTAGAACCTGGAAAAGAGTATAACAACTAGAAAAGGGTAGCAAATAACACTGAGGCCAGACTTAAAGCATACAAGATAAAAATGAAATTTCAATTTGTCTTTTTTTTTAATAAGAGGCTCAAAATGGATAAAAGGAAATGTTCAGACCAAATTTAATTAGGCCCAGTTATTCCACAGGTATAAATTATGGAACCTTAATTAGTTCTTTTAGACTCTGATGTGACACTCAGTGAATTATTTCCCATTCAGTTAAAAGGGACCTCCCTTGGGCCAGTGTTTATAAAAGAAGATGAGTCAAACAAGTGGTTAATAACATTAATATTACAGGCAGTTTTAGTGTACTTAAGGAATCATATTTCTTTTGGTCTTACACAAGTGGTTCTGTTATAGCTCATGAGACATTCCTAAAACAGGTTTATAGCTAATAATCTTTTGAATCTCATATTGCTCTTGCTAGAGACTTGACCCCATTTCAGTCTTACAGCTGGGTCTGGTCCTACTGAAACTTTTTTATCTAATAAACTCTGCCAAAGCGGGAACCTGCCTGTGTGACATATCCTTCACCTTATCAGCAGTTTGTGTTCACATCAGCATGATTCACACCTGAGTCCCAGGACCCCATTCAGCTGAACTGATGATCACATTGATCACAAGCGGGGGTTAGAATAATTCTTCAGTGGTCTCCCACTCTGGAGAAACCCCACAGGGCTCCTGCTGACATTGAACAAATCATTTAACCCCTTTGGGCCTTTCATTCCTCTTCTGTCAAATTGGATTGCATTGTCTTAAGGTCCTGTCCATGTATAAAATGCAATGTCTGTGACTGTTGCATTTTATTTGCCACCAGGGGTAAGACTGGGTTCCTTGAGATGCTAGATTTGGTTGAGGAGGAAAACTTCTTCAGCTTCTTTGAGCTGGGCTTATATTAGTGTTGGATTTGGAGTGTGTTTGTCAGTAAGATTCTTTTTGCACAGAACTGTTATTAGAAAGCAAAATGTTAAAAAAAAAAAAAGAAAGCAAAGTGTTTACAGAAGACATGAAGTGAAAAACTTATCTAATTTAACTTTTTAATTTTCTTGAATGGGAAGTTGACAGGTTTAACATTTTCTAGATTTTTGTAGCTAAATGGGAACAGCTTGTATATTTTTTTAAATTTTAAAATCCAGTACCATGTTCAGTTTATTGGAAGAAATTCTTTATAGGATTTTTTAAGCCAGTTTTTCAAATAACATTTGCCATGAAGTTACTTTGTGAATTTATTTTCCTTTGACCGATGGTGACTGACTGGATTTACCCCCATTTTAGCCTCTTTTGATATGGGTTGAGCTATTTCAGACACTTGGTTCATTTTACTCACAGAATATATGGCTTGACAAATTTTAATGCCCAGTCTTAACATAGCTTGTTGCTGTAGTTTGGTCCTTTAAGGAAAATTATTTCCCCATTTCTCTTTCTTCTTCTTCATCCTTTTGTTCCTTTCTTTTCCAAGGGTTGGCATTCTGTAGACCTAAAGCCAGCTCCTCCAGCATGTGGAGGAGAGGGTGGGGCTGTGTCAGATCCGCCACAGTGGGGGGGAGAGGCTAGCGTGTCCTTTCCCTTGAGGTATAGTTCTTCCAGTCTAATGAACTGTCAGATCCACTGAGTGGCTGGTAAAGCAGATTGGACAGTGACTCAAGGAAGTAAGAAAGTAGTGGGGCAGGCTGGTGGGTGGGGGGTCAATATTTTAAGTAGCAGCTATCAGAAGTAAAGTGATTTCTCCAGAGGCTCAGTAGAGAGAGCTGTGCGTGTTTCTAGTGTGACTGGTCTGCAGGAATTATGTAGAGTTGAGTGTTGTTTTCTAAGAGGAAAAGGAAGATGAGTGAGAGGGTGGTGAGAGATGAGTTAGGGTGGGTTGGAAGGCACTCTGACAAGAGGAGCATAAATGCCCCAAAGTTTTGCATTCACATATTCAAGTATTTTTTAATAGGAGGCTTGTATTATTAGTATAAATCTTTCACCCTGTTCTAATTTGATATGGTATCTTATGGGGAAAGAGGTAAAAGCTAAGGAAAACAAGATTTTTACCTTATACATAATTATAGTTTGGGAAACAGAATCCTGCTGCAAATCTTACATGACTGATTTCTGGACCCAAAGTGGGCTTGACAGTGGGCTGGAGCAGTAATAGCCCCCCTACTGTCAGGAGAGGCCAGGGCAGGCTTTTCCCAGCAAGCCTGCCTGAGGTGAGGCCTGTCCTAGACTCTAGGACCTAGAGCGTGCAGGGTGACTCCCCTGTGTTTGGGAGCTGGGAAGGAGCTGGCCTGGTCAGCAAGGTGGCCTGCCAGCAGGACAGGTGGGGGTCTGGGTGCCTGGAGAAGTAAATCTAAAATGTTGAAAGCTGTGGTCTTCAGTGATTACCTATTAAACACCTACTGCAGATGGTGAGAAATTGCTCTCGTCTTTGTGTAGGAAACAAAAGATGCAGGCTTCTGCTTTTAAGGAGCTGTGTTTTACCCTGGCCTTTGGCAAAGTCACAGATGAAAACGGATATTAAATTGTATGACTGCCATGAGCTGATGGTGGTCTTGGGCCTCTGGAGACTTAGGCCTTTAAACGTCATTCTTTGTCTTCATAATGCATATCTGGCTGATGAATGAATGTTTATTGCCATTTAAAAATAAAACTACAAATAAACCAAAAGAGGAAATTAAGTCACCTAATCTTACCACACAGAGCTTAACCACTGAAGTGCTCCTGAAAATGGGAGATAATTAGCCAGTGCCTCCGTCCTGTGGGCCCTGGAGTCTTCCATCAGGGAGAGGACTTCCCCCAGGGGCCGTGGCTACAGGGTAGCCTTGCTAAGTGAAGACAGCTCTTGGAGACACAAGGATGACAGTCGGCTTGTTAGGAAAATCCCTTTGGAAATAACACTACTTGCCTGCTCTTAAATTACTCTCTTCTATGAACAGGGTTCAGATTTTACATTAGGTGCTCAGTAACAAAATTTAAACTTGTAATGTTTCAATTAAATTCTGTTTTCTTCCTTTTTAAAAAGACATTACATATGCGTGCATAGTTATGTATGCATTAGGAAAATCATAATGTAATCTTTTCTTTCTGCTTTATTTTTAGGGCAATCTTATGAATTGACAGAGAAGCAGTGTGATAGGATGGGAAGAACTGTGAATTGAGAGTCCACAGTGTTGCCCGTTAGTTAGTCCAGACTTTAATCACATACTCTAAGCTAGTGAATATATTTAATCACTTTGGATCTCAGTTTCTACACTGATATAAAACAAGGACCCACAGTGGGCAGTCTTCTAGCCCTTATCATCATAACCTAAGGCCATAAATACCAATTTCCTCGTGCCAGTCTACTTTTCTGTGTTGTTAGGAGTTGAGGGGCTGCTTTTCGTTTAGTAGATAATTTTATAAGGTTCCAGCAACCAGGAGTGAGCCAGTAAGGAGGAAACGGCAGGCTGCTTCTGAATTTGCCTGGCTGTGCTTTTACCAGAGGGGCATTTCTGGTCAGAGGATTTCAGAGTGTTAGAAAACTCTGTGTTGCCAGGATGGTTACATTCTTCCTCAGACTAAAATTACAACCCAAGTCCACTTCATGATATACATATGTATTGTAATTTGTAAACATAATTCAAAACCCTGTATCTAAGTCAGGTCATTTGTGGTCGGCCATTCAGACCTCATTTCTATTTGACAAGGGTTTATTTTAAGATTGCTTTGTGGAGCGGTTGTTTAACATTCAAATGATCTATTAGTGTCAAGTCTTTGGCTAGACTTGTTTTAAATGAGCTGCCCCTTAAGTAGAAAACAAAACAGAAATTTAGGTTTCCAACCCAACCTAGCAAAATCGGTGTAACTTAAATTTTTACCTTCACATGTATTTGTTCAGCCTGTTTTTTTCTTGAATATTCATTTAGGATAATAGTACCTATGTGAATGAAATTCTTTTAGTTACTCTTGATACTGTTGCTTAGCAAGACCTATAGACTTCTTAATAGTTTCAGAGAACACTTTACAGTAAGCTGAGCTAAATGGATTTTTTAGTAAGTTAATTGTGTTTCTTAGCAGAGTCGCAAATGTGCTTCCATAGCGTTTCTAGGATATTAAAAGAAATGTTCTATGGAAGTAAGTTCTCACTAGGCCATTAACTATATTATTTTTTTACAGGCTAAATATATATTGTAACTCCATTTGGTTATTTTGTTGGAGATGGGATGGAAGCTAAAGATGATCTAGGTAAATAGCTAAACTGAACCTCAGACGGTAGTTTACACATCATTCTAATTCTTACCATTAGTACCGTGGCTTCCTCTCTCCTTTCCTGGTGTCCAGATTGCCACAGCTATAATTAGGGAGCTCTTTCCTGTTTAACAAATATCATCATTGTCACTTTGTAACTCAGGTCTTCAGCCCTTGCCTTTTGTGTTCCAGGTGCTCCATACTCGCCTGTAGTGCTTACGTGGCTCTGGCTTTGGGTGATAACCTTATGGCTTTGAATCATGCAGATAAACTTCTTCAGCAGCCCAAGCTGTCAGGATCCCTGAAGTAAGTGTGACTTGCCCTGTGTGTCCCTGGTTTGTTTTCTTTGGAGGGTTTCAGTTAGTTTGTGGTGCATATTGCTTCTTTTACTCCCCCAGTGGAAAATTATCTTAGGGAAAGCAAAAAGTTTCTTTCTTAATTTGGTAATTGTGTGTTTGGTAGTGAAATTTTTTTCACTTGCTGCACCTCAAGGGTTATTGGAAATGGCATTTGCCGTTCTGAGCATTAGGAAGCAGAATCTTTGGGCTCTGTAGTTTCCACTGCTGGGTCTGACTGGAGCATGTTATCATATATTAGCTCCCAAACAAGCTTAGTCCTCAAGCAGAAGACCCACACAAAAAGGAGTTTGGTCAACAGGATAAATCTGCTTTGAAGAATTAAATTAAAGTAGACAAATAAGAATTTTAAAATATTTTTCCAGACTACTGTACCATTTCCTGAGTACATGAGTTTTATTTAAACTCTTCAGATGCCTCTTCAATATTAGTGTCATTGTCATGCTAAAATTTTTCTAAAGCACATCATCTTTTCTTTTATGGAAATTGAGGAAGATGCAGCATTCTTTGAATCTTTGTATGATGCTGATGCTAGAAATTTTACCCAAGACCACAAGTACTCTGCATAGCATTAGGACAGTTGTTTTTTCATTCATCCTGTGGGTATATAGTTATAATTTCCAAAATATGTTCTTTTGCCTTTCAGCGCCCTTTGTGTGTAACATGCAACATTTAGAACTGTGAGATCGTACTCTGAGGAACAATTCTATAAATGTTTAATTATTTTTGTCTTTTAAAAAAGTATTACTTTATATAATCATCTAAAATTTACATTGATTAAGGTTGTTTCAGGTCAGTGTTCCCCAACCATGCCTTGTGTTTTATTATTTTTTGTTGTTTTTCATGCTTTGTGTTAAAAAAAAAAACAACAAAATTAAAAGAGCATCCAGGAACATAGGAGAATTTGTCACAATTCAAGTGTGAGCGTTCCTGCTTGCCTGTGAGAAAACCTTATCTAATATCCAGGCCTGGAGGGTCCTGAGCTCGAGGTCAGGGCGGTCGGTCGCGTTACCTCTAAGGCGCCTTCCCTCCTTCCCGTGGCCCAGCCCCATGAAATACCAATCAGGAACGTCGGCCTGCACCGCCCCACTGGACATGCGCTGCTCAGATGTGGTGTGTGTGGTCGTCAGTAGAGCAGAGTTGTGTGTGTTTTTTTTCTTTTTAACAAAAATGAAACACGAATCCTGTCTGCTTTTTTTAATTCTCTGGCTGACATTGTGATCACTATTCTAAAACAATCCCAATTAGATTCTTTACTTGGCATTTACTGGAAGGTTTTTAACCTCATTTATCAACTTCTTCCCTCTGAACATCAAAACAATAAAATTCTTAGATTTTATGATTTCTTAGCCAACCCTGAGGGGTTGGCCAAGCCATGTCTGATAACTTCATCTTTAATTCTCTTAACTATTCTATCCTAAGCATTGGTTTCTAATTACTGGCCAGACCACTATCTTTCCAGTGAGGATGAGCATTTTCTGCCCGTGGCAGCCCAGATACCACAGCAGCTTTACCCAGCTGCTTGTTGCCTTCCGTACACCTCATCTGGAGTTCTGGGCTCTGAGTGTCATGAAGGCATTTAATTTGATTTAAAAAAAATTTTAAGTAAATTCACAGAAAACAATTTGAAGTCGTTCTTTGAATTTGTGTGTTTGTGTTTTATAATGATTATTGGCTTATAGATACTGCTTTAATCACGTTTTTTAAAATATCTTATTTCAAAATACATTTGAGGTTACTGATTTTTTTAAAAGCTGTCATTTCTTTTAGGGTATTTGGTGGGGAAGCAAAATAGAAGGGCATTACAGCTCCTGCTAGTTAGAAGAAAGAAATTGCTTAATAAAGAAATAGCTCTTGAGTGATTAATGTGCATAAATCCCAGAAAATGGTCAAACTGAAAAGAGCCTAAGATTTGAGGACCCAAGATCCATGTGGACAGATTCAGTTGGGACAGGCCAACTAAAGGAGGTGAGAACTGAGCTGGCCTTTAAAAGGAGTTGGATTTTGGCCTGGCTTTGCACCCCAGGAGGCAAGGCCACAGGGAGCACAGTGGGGTGTCCCGCTCAGGACGCTGTGTCTGGTGGGAACAGAAGAATCTTTGGGGGAGTGAGAATGTTGACTGAATACAGGAAACTGGGACCAAATTGTGGAGAGCTTTAAATCTATAAGTTTAGCTTTGTTTGTCTTATTTTGTTCTCAAGTAGAAAAAGTCATTAAGATTTTGAGCAAGGTGTAATATGGCTGAGGCTGTTTTAATTTTGAAAAATCAATCAGATGATCATGGGGAAAATGGCTCAAAGTAAGACTGGAAGAAGCAGGCTGTTGTAAACCTGGGGAAAGCACATCTGCCCAACATCAGTGGACAAAAAATAGATGATGTGAAAAGGAGGACACCTTTGGAATAGAAGTAAAGGTGATCCAACCCAGATCTGGTCTGGCGTCCTGGTGCCTTTTGACTGTTCCAGCAGCAGAGGCTGGAGGACCCTAATTCTTTTTTTTTTCTTTCCCTCTTTCTTTTCTTTTGCTGTGCTGCACAGCTTTCGGGATCTCAGTTCACCGACCAGGGATTGAACCCTGGTATAGCAGTGAAAGCCCAGAATCCTAACCACTAGGCCACCAGGGAACTCCCTGGAGGACCCTAATTCTGATCCTCCGCTCCCGGGGAATCCATCCTCAGATCTGCCTCTTATTTTAGAACTTCATTACCTTCTTATGTTATTTTCTGTATAAACAGAACAGCGTAAATTTGCCAACTTTATTTTATTTTAAATTTTTATTGAAATATAGTTGATTTACTGCCAACTTTAAACTGCTCTCTTTTTTTTTTTTAATTAATTTATTTTGGCTGTGTTCGGTCTTTGTTGCTGTGTGCGGGCTTTCTCTAGTTGCAGTGAGCGGGGGCTACTCTTCGTTCTGGTGCGCGGGCTTCTTATTGTCGTGGCTTCTCTTGTTGCGGAGCACAGGCTCTAGGCACGCAGGCTTCAGTAGTTGTGGCACGTGGGCTCAGTAGTTGTGGCTTGTGGGCTCTAGAGCTCAGGCTCAGTAGTTGTGGCACACAGGCTTAGTTGCTCCACAGCATGTGGGATCTTCCCAGGCCAGGGCTCAAACCTGTGTCCCTTGCATTGGCAGGCAGATTCTTAACTGCTGTGCCACTAGGGAAGCCCCTAAACTGCTCTCTTAATTGATATGTCATTTGTTCCTACTTAGCGAACATAAAAATTATTGTATATTTAAGATATTTTTAAAGAGATAAAATTTAAATGACTCAATCAACCCATTTATAAACTTAGATTTCAATTCAAAGACTTGAAATATGTGAAACACACATACACCAAATTCTATTATACTTGAGTATTTTTGTGATGACCTACTTTTCAGTTTGGAATCTGGTTGGTTTTTTTTTTTTTCATTTTAGGTTTCTGGGCCATTTATATGCTGCAGAAGCCCTCATCTCTCTGGACAGAATCTCTGATGCTATTACTCATTTGAACCCGGAGAATGTCACTGATGTCTCCTTAGGGATCTCTTCAAATGAGCAGGACCAAGGTTAATGAGGACACATTTGATCAGAACTCTTCACCATTTCCACTGCCTTTCCGTTGTAACTCAGGATGTGTGGAAATTTAACGGCACGGTTGTAAAGGGAAGGGAGTTTTAGGTCGGCACTGTACGGTTTTGGCTGTACTTACTTTATGCTAATTGTTTGCTGAGGAGACCTAGGAGTTGATTATCACATGGTCTAAATTCTAACTTTTGAAAGGCTGATAGTGTTAGAACAGTTTGTTTTGATTCTTATATTTTTCTCTTCAGAGGGATTCCACAATCCAGGGGAGAGTAAAAGTATCGCATTCAAAAGTCAGTTTTAAATCATGGCTAAGTTTTTGAGGGAGTGAGACTAGTTTTCACTTTATTCAGGGTTATTTCTCAGGCCATGGTGGTGGTGGTGGTAGGTAGCATTCTCATATCTTTTATTAGAACCTCTACTACATGAAAAGGAAATACTGTGGTAGATTGCTTTAATATTAGATTTCCATTTCATAAAGAAAATTAGGTTTTTAGAAAATATACTCTGTTGTCCGACCCCCTCAGATTTACTTTCATGTCTTTGTAGGATCAGACAAAGGTGAAAATGAAGCAATGGAATCCTGTAAGTAAGACGTTTTGTAAAGACTTAAGTAGCCTGGCCTGCTTCCCAAAGACTCACCCTCGAGCCTCTGTGTCCTTCCTTTGTCCGCCTGAGGAGTAGAGCTAGGCTTTATTCTGAGCAGCTCTTCAGGCAGTAGAGGGGGTTGCTCCCTGGCCCTTGGCCTGGCCTCTTCACATGTGTCTGGTCTTCTCCCCAGCTGGGAAGCGGGCACCTCAATGCTACCCCAGTTCCGTCAACTCAGCCCGGACCGTGATGCTGTTCAACCTGGGCAGCGCCTACTGCCTGAGGAGCGAGTATGACAAAGCACGGAAGTGTCTCCACCAGGTGAGGCTGGGCCAGTGCCAGACCATCTTGTGAGGCAGCCAGCAGAGGGTTTGGAGTTTCTAGGCTCTGTTATTTTGTTTGAGGCTTCTGATCAGTTTGTTAAACATTGGAATATTACTCCTCCAGACATATTCTTGGAAGGTACACAACTGATTGTTGTTGCAAATGAACCTAGGCACCTAATGGAGAGTTTTCCTGAAGATTTTAATCATTGAAATTTCAAAAGATTGGAAACCATCTAAATAAGGGCTCACAAAAATCAATAATGGTGTGTCCATATAGTTGAACACAATGCAGCTGTAAACCCTATATACTAAAATGGTAACATATCCAAGACATATTAAGTGAAAAGAACAAGATGCAAAACAGTTTTTATATAATCCTGTATATGCAGAAAAGATCTCCAAATGAACACGCCACAAACTGTTAACACTGGCTGCAGGGCTGGCAAGATAAGTACTGTGTAGATGGAGCACTGAACTGGGAGACTTTTCACTGGATAGTCATAGGCTTTTTAGCTTTGAATTGTATAAATCTCTGTCCACTCAAAAAGTTAAATTACAAATACGTCTTTTAAGAAGAAGGGTTCACAAAGTCAGTACCAAAGAAACTCTATATACAATAAAGAAAGCTCCTGACAATGTGTAACTAAAACAGACCCCTGACTTCTACCACTGAGAGGGGCCTCATCAGCAGGTCTCAAGGAAGGTTCTGATTGGGTCTCTTTAGGTCACCTGCCCATCCCTGGACTGATCATGGGCAGGGACCCATACCTGTAGTAGGAGAACAGGTACTGCCATTGGCAGCCCCAGAGGAGTTTCCCAGAATTGGAAAGGGATAATTCCTCAGAAGAATATTAATTCAGGACCTCCCTGGCAGTCCAGTGGTTAAGACTCCATGCTTCCAATGCAAGGGGCGTGGGCTCGATCCCTGGTAGGGGAACTAAGATCCCACATGCTGTGCAGCACAGCCAAAAGAGTTAAAAAAAAAAAAAAATTAGGGGGAAGAAAAGGGTATTAATTCAGCACATGTGCTTCTGGGCTAAGCCAAGGGAATAAGACAGTAGTAAATAAGTGGACATGATACAACCTTGCCCCCATGGACCTTACAGTTAGGAGATGTCTTCCTAAAAAGGGAATTACAAGATCAGGGGTTATGCAGAATTTTCAGACTTCTAATATAGAAAGTTTGTGCCAGGGACTCTCCTGGTGGCACAGTGGTTAAGAATCCACCTGCCAATGCAGGGGACACAGGTTCGAGCCCTGGTCTGGGAAGATCCCACATGCCGCGGAGCAACTAAGTTCATGTGCCACAACTGCTGAGCCTGCACTCTACAGCCCATGAGCCACAACTACTGAAGCCCGTGTGCCTAGAGCCTGTGCTCCGCCACAAGAGAAGCCACGGCAGTGAGAAGCCTGCACACCGCAACGAAGAGTAGCCCCCACTCGCCATAACTAGAGAAAGCCTGCATGCAGCAATGAAGACCCAACGCAGCCATAAATAAATAAACAAATAAATTTATTAAAAATGAAGGAAAAAAAAAGAAAGTTTGTGCCAGATGGTGTATTCACCAGCAGCACATAAGAGAACCCACATCCCCATATGTTTGCCAGAGTAACTGAAACTGAAATTAAACCTATTCTCAGAAGGTAAGGCAGCTTCCTATGAAGGTGACCTTGTTGTGTCTAGAAGTGAAGATTTACCATGTGGAAAATAACCATGAGTGATATTTAGTCGACTTAGTGGCATCTGGTCAGCATTTCTGATCCAGAATCAGTAAAGTGAAGTGATGGACTGTCCAGGGAACACGTTTGATCTTATCTAGGAGTTGAGTGCAGGAGTTAAATGGGAAGAGTTAAAACGTTGTGCTGTTCTCCGTGGCAAGGCTGGGCTATTGAACAGCCCTTTGGAAAGTGCCCGTGGACCTCAAGGCCTGCAGCACACAGGCTTTGGATGTGAAGTTGCAGTGTGTACACTCTAGCTCAGGTTCTTGTGCAGCAGGTGGCCATGGCGGCAGCCACGCTGGGAGAGACAGATGGTGTCAGGCCTGGTTTGGGGTCTGAAGGGGGTTTTGTTTTGGTCCCTTGGTTTTTAGGTTAATCCAGTGGCTGGACCTTGTTAATGGGGAGGCCCACCGTGCCTGGGAGGGAGAACAATGATGTGTGAAGAGTTGGATAGGGCTCAAGTAGAGGTTTCCGAGGTTGCCTGCCCACCACTAACTATTATGAACAGCCAGTAAGCAAAATACCATTCTCTCATAAAGTTGTTGCCATGAGTTCTTGTATTTTAGAAAAGGCTGCAGTCAGTGCAAAGGACAATAGATGACCTGTGTTAACTAGCCAGTTGGAAGGAAAATGGAGATTTTAATATCCACAAAATGATGTAAAGGTGGTCTTGCCTATTTAAAGCTAGGCCAAAAGTATAAAATCTCATTTTCTGAACTGAGCTGTGGTACATCAGTGATGTGGTAGGAGGAATGAAAAGCCTCCTTGCTTCATTCACGAGGAACCTGGGAGCATGTGCTCTGGATGAGAACCCCCACTAGTCTGAGATTTCTTCTAATGCTGCCCGAACCTGACCTTGTGCCCGTTTCTGGTCCCCCAGATGTCTCCCACACTCACCCCGTGGCCTGCACTGCCGTGCCTCCCCACTTTCTGCCTCTCAGGTATCCACCCTTGGAGGACAGAGATAGGCTTCCCTTGCCCAAAAGCTCTGCACTCGAAGAAACTCTTCTCTCTTCGTATTCATACTACGTTCACTTTCCTCTCCCTAACAGTAAATTTGTTTGGATTACTGTTAGTTATTTGCATGCTGTTTATTATCAGGGTAAATCCCTGTCTTACACCCACCTCTGGTCAATAAATATTTGTAAAGGACACTTTCTGATTAGATTAAGGGAAGACGCAAAGCGGTCTGGAAGCATGAGCACCTGAACCTGGATGAGGGAATACCAGTTGATGGTAAGACGAGGAAGAGGCTGCGGCCCAGAGGGGCCCAGAATGAGGGAATAAACCTACAATCTCAGCACCTTCAACCAGAACAGGACTAAATCAGAAAACTGCAGGCTGGTGTTATGGCTCTCAGATCCAGGAAAGGACAGCATGTTGCCTAAACAAATAATTTTATTTGACTAAATTGTACTATTTCAGTCCTTAAGAATGGAGACATTGAACATGCTTTTTTTTGGCTGCGATGGGTCTTCGTTGCTGCACGCGGGCTTTCTCTAGTTGTGGAGAGCGGGGGCTGTTCTTTGTTGTGGTGCGCGGGCTGCTCTGCGGCATGTGGGATCTTTCCGGACCAGGGATCGAACCCGCATTCCCTGCATTGGCAGGCGGATTCTTAACCACTGCGCCACCAGGGATGTCCTGAACATGCTTAGTGGTATATTTTTTTTATATTTCCAGCCTTTTAAGTTTGAATTCTTATTCCTGACATTGGGAGTTTGCAGCTTACAATACTAAGCTGTTACTTAGGGGAAAAAAATAGACATGCAGATTTGGATAGAGGTGCAACTGTGTGTGTCTGGTGAAGAACTACCAGCAGACCTGGATGGGTGACTGGAGTGTAGAGTCAGGAGTGTCTGATCACCCATCTCAAAACCAAATACAGCCAAGAGATAGAAGAAAACCAAGAGGGAAGGAAAGCTTTCTCCTATTAAGAACTCATTATGGATTAGGCAAGGGAAGATAAATATTTAACTAAAAATAACATGTCTAGTTTAATGGGGAGGGATCAAGACAAAGACAGCTGGACTTCCCTGGTGGTCTAGTGGTTAAGAATCCACCTGCCAGTGCAGGGGATACGGGTTCGATCCCTGGTCTGGGAAGATCCCACATGCCGCAGGGCAACTACTGAGCCTGCGCCACAACTACTGAGCCTGTGCTCTAAGGCCCGCGTTCCGCAACTACTGAAGCCTGTGCGCCTACAGCCCATGCTCTGCCACAAGAGAAGCCACTGCAATAAGAAGCCCATGCACTGCAACGAAGAGTAGCCCCCACTCGCCACAACCAGAGAAAGACCGCTTGCAGCAATGAAGACCCAGCGCAGCCGAAAACATAAATATTTAAATTAGATTACATAAAAAATAAGAGTTATAATGAAGTAGCTTTAAAAAAAAAAAGACAAAGACAGCTGAGGACAATCCAAGCAGAACTGTAGTGTCCCAGTGAGGTTGAGTAAGTTTGCTAATTTGTCATTGGTAGGTTGACATTCCTTTTTTTTTTTTTTTGACACTACTTGGAGTTATCTTACGCTGTCAGTTTCTCATGGGTCTCTTTTTTGTTTTGAGCAAAGGCGGCCTCAATGATCCATCCTAAAGAGGTGCCCCCTGAAGCCATCCTGCTGGCTGTCTACCTTGAGCTGCAGAATGGTGAGTGATTCTTCTCTTGAGTTAGGACTGGAGCCCTGCAAAGAGCCCGAGATTTTTGGTGTCTGCTTTTTCTCTTTGAAATTTAAGGGGTATTACCCATCAAGTTCTTCTAGACAAAAATATAGCGAGGGAGTTTTTGGTATCTTGCAAATTCCTACTTCTTGCAGGTTAAGCATATTTCCTTTTATCTGTGAAAATGGAGAATAGCATAACTTCTGACAATTATAATTCATCTCTACTAATTAACCTTTCTCTTAGGCATCCAAATGACTCTAATTGAGAACCTGAGTCAGAATGCAGTGGGTTTGAGTTGTATACCTTGGTGTTTTAAACATAGGTGTCGTTAATGAGTTTTACAGTAAGCCAGTTCCTGCTGAGAATTTTTTATTCAGACCTAAATCCAGGTCATGCCTTTGGGGCATATACAACCTCCAGGATGTAGCTTACTGGAAGAAAGGCTGTGGGCCCTACATAAGAGAAGGTGTGAAGTAGAAAAGAAGAGCTGAATGGGGGAAATGAGAGGGGACCAAAGTTTTAAGAGTTCTTAGTCATATCCCCTTGCTGAAATCCTTCCAAGGCTCCCCTCTTTTTATAGCTGAAGAAGGAGCATTAAGTGCCTGGCACCCAGCAGGCCTTGTCCTCCTAAAAGCTGTAGTAGGGTTAGTGCATGGTCTTAGAGCCCTTCTTTTGCGCAGTCCACCTGTAGACAAGTTATCAAACTGGGCTCCACCTTAGAATCAGTGCAAAGCTTTTAAAAATCCCATCACCCAGGTCACACACGAAATTTCTTAAATCAGAATTTCTGGGAATGGTGCAGCGGCCATTACATGATTCCAGTGTACAGCAAAGGTTGCAGACCACTGCTCTTCTCCATCACCTTTTACCCCCTTGCGGGATTCTGACGGCTTGCTTTGTATGTGGTGGTATTGTTATATGCTTTTTTTGTGATGAGAAGTGTTTTTATAGGTAATACCCAGCTGGCCTTACAGATCATCAAAAGGAATCAGCTGCTCCCTGCAGTGAAAACACTCTCTGAAATGAGAAAGAAGCCAGTGTTCCAGCCTGTCCACCCGATCCAGCCCATCCAAATGCCGGCGTTCACTGTACAGAGAAAGTGATATTTTGCGCTTGGAAAACTGTTACCTGAGACCCAGGGGAGTATTTGCAGGCCTTTTTAGTTGTATCACAGCAAAATGAATAAAAGACAGATGGTAAAGGATACTAGTTTTGAAGACACAATTTTGAAATGATTCTAATCCCTGAATTTTTTTGCCGGAAGCTTACATCAAATTAAGGATTCACAGCTCATTTTCATCGGTTTTCCTTTAATCTTTGCTAGACTACTATTTTTGAGCCATTATGTGATATATATGTGTCATAGGCAATTAAAACACAGTCTTACCAGAACAGTCTCGTATAATACATTTTGTCTTTCTTGCAACGGTTAGAGTATTTTGGCATCTGAGATTTAGTGTTAAAGTTTTAAAAATGGAGAGAACGGTATGAGCAGATGAGTAGCCAGTCCAGAAGCCGATCAGAGGGGAGGGGAGGGGAGGTTGGTGTGTTGTACACCTAGTTAGGACTAAAAGGGCCAGAAAATGCATAATAAAACTCATGGGCTAGTCAAATTGGGTTAAGAAGAGATGACTGATCTGATAGGAATCAATCATTTGCTTAAAAACTACAGATGAAGACAAACAGAGTTGAGGGCACTGGTCTCGTTCACCCTCCTGTACCCATAGGCAGAAGCACCGGTTCTGGACCCTGTTAGCAGGGAGTTCAAGGTTCATTGCTAACCCCTTTGGAAATGCAAACAGGAACTTAAAAGCTTCTTTCCAAGACAGGTATGTGTTGCAGGATTGACGTGGCCAAAATTTGTCCATAGGGTCGATACACTAACTGTAAGTAGGAAAAACAAAACACACTACATACAGGCTTGCTTTAGAAAAACTGGGTGACCCCTAGTCAAGAGCACATTTGGTAGATTCATCAGAGCTTGCCGTTTAGGATCATCCCTTGCTGTCAACATCTCTTCAGTTCCCAACTTTGGAGAACAAGTTCAGATAGGGAAACATACTAGCTGAATCTACATGGTTACTCGGTTTCACAACTGGAGAGGGGAGTGTTTGGATAAGCACATGAATTTATCTGAAACTTTATCTGAATTATTCTGTTGCTGATATCAGTTTAGTTAGGGATCTACACAAGAACTGAGTATTTGTGATGTGACTAGACATTGCCCACAGATGACTCAGAGAAAGGGAGCAATTCTTCTTTCACTTGAACACGGGATGGATGTGCACAAGGGCTCGACTGCTCTTTTGCCACGTTGCAGTTGTTTATATACAGAGCAGATTCTTTCCAGGAGGATGCAGGAAACAGAGGTGGCCTAGCTCCCTTGGGCCTCTCGAAGGCTTTTCCAAATGGGATGGGATTAGGACCCGTAAGCTGCACTGGTGCTGGTCCAAGTCTGCAGGTGCTGCTTTCCCAAGCCCCAGACAAGCAGCAGCACCGTGGGACCCCCTTGTGTGCTGCAGGGTGGTAGCGTTGCTTAGCCAGGGCATTTCCTGGACAGAGTCCACATGCTTCATAAACTGCTGGGAACCCACAGGGTCTTGGGTAGTGTATGGTGGTAGAAGGCCTGTAATTGTACTCGAGGGCAGTACATCTTTGGAGAAATCTCAAAAAAATTAGAACTTTCCCTGCTTGCAGGTTGGTTTTGGGGGGAAAGCAGTAATAGCTATGAGGCAGATTAGGCCCCACGTTGCTGTGTTAAATAATACTCTTGGCTGCAAGTAGCACAAAATGGATCCATGATTTAAACAAAGGTAGTTTTTCTCTCAGTTGAGAAGGTGGTACGTAGGCAGCTGGTGGCCTTTGCTCTAGTGCTCAGTGATGCCATCAGGGACTCAGCCTTGTTTTTCTCACACCACTGTCTTTAGCATTTGGGCTTTTGTCCCCGTGGTCACAGGATGTTCCAGCATTACATCTGCACTGAGGGCAAGAAGAAGAGGGCAAAGGCAGCCTATCGTGACAGGAGACCATTAGGAACAAAGTTTTCCCAGAAACCCCCAGCAGACCTCGGCTTCCCTCTCCTTTGTAGGGCAAGTCATGTAGCTATCCTTAGCTGCCGCTGCTGGGACAGCCCTGCACATCTTACGGGGAAGCCAGTGAAGTGTTTTCCCAACTGGAGAACTCTATATATGATGTGTTGTCAAATTATGATCCCAGCAGCCCAGCTTTGCCTTCCACTGTGGCCCTTGGCAGATCTGAACACAGTACATGTAAGCTTTTCACCTCTGTGACTTGTCATATGGAGTCCATCAGCCAGCTGGCTTCTCCCACCTGTTTTTCCTGCCCCAATCCTTTAGCACCACGTCTGCTAACAGAGATAATCCTAACTGTGCTGAGAAGGTTTAGGTTCCACGTCCCTGAAGTTTTTCCTAGCTGTCCCAGTTTCTCCCCCGCCTTTGTGTCCCTTGATCATACCTTTTCTTCTATGGTAGAGGGTATTCTGTAGTTTAACAGGTGCAGGTGCTCAAACGGTGGTGTCATATCTGATGGGGTTGTGAATTCTGAGACGAGCCTCGTTAGCTTCTGTTCAGGCTCGATCACCAGCAAAATGGGGCAAAATTCACTGCATGGGTCCCTTCACAGACCCAGAGAGAACGTGATTGTGAGTGTCCCCAGAACTGCAAGCCATGAACTCTCAGAAGAGCTGGAGTAGTCTTTCATTTTGCCCAGGCCCTTACTCCACAAGACAACACCCCTGCGGAGCCAGCGCCTTCAGGGGCCTCTCCTGCCCCGCCTGCACCCCAACCCCACTCTCAGAACAACACAACTGCTGTTCTCACCACGCAGAACCCCTTATCGACTAAAGCTGGGAGCTCTGCCCCTCACCCAACCCAAATGACTTGATTACTCTCGAGGCTTTTGATGGGTTTGCACAACGAGGCTAACTTTCCTCAGGGCCTCGTGTGAAGATTAAGATGAGATGATGAATGCAAAGGGCACTGGGTGGGCATTCACTACAGGTGAGTTCACTTACCCTCCTGTTGCCCAGAGGATCTGCTCAGCCCAGTCACCCTCGACACTGCCTTCCTTTCAGCCTTGCCTCTCTCAGGCTCCCATCCAGCCCCCTACTTGGAAGCCACCTGGAGAAAGGTGACCGACGACATTGTGGACCCTGGAGCCAGGTTCTTGGACTGGCTTCAAATCTCAGCTCTCTCACTGGGACAAGCTTGATCTGGAACAAGTTATTTTGCTTCTTTGTGCCTCAGTTTCTTCATCTGTAAAAGGAGGACACTGACAGTACCTACCTCACAGGCTTGGAGTGAGGTTTAAGGTCCTGGACATTGTTGCTGGATATGAACTCCAAATGTACAAAGGGGAACTCTATAATTTTTTACTGTATAATATAAGGGATAACCAAAGCAGAAACTGTTTTCTGAGCCACTGACACTGTGGAGTTGGGTGGTAGAGAGCAGGGGGACTCCTCCAGGTAAATGGCTGTCTCCTTCACTCTGGATACATCCAGTGTCTGGGCTGTAGTTGTTGTTCAGTAGATACTGGCATCCTGTGTTCTCATCCCATTCTTACCTGCCTCACCCAGGCCCTCATCCTTGGATGACAAGAGGTCTCTTCCCCACCCTTTCCTCCTCACCTCGGCCTGTGGCCTGTGACTGCCTGCAGCACAGCCCTGACTCCCGCTGGGGGCCTCTTCATGGTAACTGCTCCCCTTTTCCTACTGAGCTTCCGTTGATCCCTCCCTTACACTCCATGTGTTATCCAAACTGGAATCTGCTGTCTCCCAAAAGTGGTCACCATTTCCCATCCCTAGGACTTTGCTTCAGTCTCCTCCACTCCCTAGAACTTCGTTCCAGTTTCAGTGTGTACACATCCTGGCTGTCTCACACTAACTCCCAAGGAGATACCTGTTACAAACCAAGTCTTCATTCATTCCACATGTGCTTACTGGAGGCGTGTTCCGGGTTGGTGAGCTTTTCACAGAGCCCTGTGGTCTTCAGGCTCAGTCTATGTTCTGTTCTTTGTCATCTGTTTCCTTCCCCTTCCTGGACTGTGAGTACTTTGAAGACAGGGCTGTGCATTATACAGTGTGTGGATTGTTCTAGATAAACAATAAAGTCTGCAGAACAGAACTTTGGGTGCTTGCTTTCTAGGTCTGGCAGTGTCACAGGAACTACTTTCAAGGTGGGATGGCTTATTAACATAATCCCAGGGTTCACGGGGCCTCAGCATCCTTGACCCTCTGAGCCTCATCAAGTGAGTTAAATACTGACCCAGGATGGGTGGGTTACTGGTGAAACTCAGCTGGCCCAGCCTAAAGTAACCAAACCTATACCTACACACAACAAGCAGTTTACGCACTCGGCTTCCCTTCCTCCCTGGGAAGAACCGGGCCGAAATGCAGGCCCTGGGGTGGGAGTGGGAGTGCCCCGGGGGGGGGGAGGCAGCGAAGTTCATTAGTCCCCTCATTTGGGGCAAAGGGGATCCGTGTGGTGACAAACAATCGTCCTGGAGGATTTAGGCGGATTTGGCCAAGTGTCCCTGTGGGCCCCAAGCCTCATCCTAATCCCGTCCACATTTCTGGCTACTTAGGATCGCATTAAATGTCAAAGCCAGCGTTTAGGGAAATATCTACATTTCGTATGCATCGCCCTAGTCAAAAGAAAAGCTGGAGCGAACCTTCGAGCAATTGGCGCGAGAGCCGCTCTGTGTGGTCCGGAGGGTGAATGGGGAGAGGGGGGCGGCGCCCTCGCGGCCTCCCCGCCCAGGAATGCGGGCTTTTCACATGTAGAAAATGCTAACGCTTTGTTCCAGCCTCGGCCTCCCGGAGGTACCGAGGCGCCCGACCGGATTGTCACTGCTGCATTTGCATGTGGGCGCCCCGGTCCAGTCCCCACCCCCAACGCTCCCCTCCCCTCCCCCCAGCACGGCTTTCCTGGGGGCTTCTGAGACTGAGGGTGAGGGAAGGCCGCCTGCAAATGTCCTCTGCCATCACTGAGTCCCCGCTAAAGCCACAGGTAGCTATTCTGGAATTCTCTGAATGAATATCCTTTCCCCTGAGGCACCAGGCAGGTGAATTTTTTGACTCCAATTTCAAGATGTTATTTTACATTTTAAGTTATATGACACAATTTATTCCATCGAGGAAGATCAAGGGGTTGCATGAACCATCCTGCAGTCCCGTTTCACACTAATGTTCTTGTGGCAAGAACCCTGCGTTTGATGTGACACTGCATGGGCTCCAAAGTAACCACTGTGCGGCTCATCCTCCGAGGGAGCAGCCGAGAGCCCTCAGGTGGCTGGGGGAGGGAAGAGTCCAAAGGGTTAAGCAGGGCCGGTGGTCCCGCGGACGGGCCTCGGGGCCCGGAGCGCCACCTGCCGGTAGCACTGTCGGCGCAGTGAACCAGCCCCCGAGGAGCTGAGACAGTGCCAACCCGGGGGACCCCTCGTCCCCGGCGAGACTCCACGTTTACCACCTCGTAAAGCCACCCCACACGAGGGCGCCGCGCGTTAGCTCTGGCTGACACCCAGGGCCCCAGAGATGCAGGCAGAAAAACGAGATCTGGCTCAACATACTGTTTCCTCCGATCCTACGGTGTTTCTTTAATTACATTCCTTTTCATTTTACTAATTTTCTTATATTTATTGTATTAGCTTTATTTATTTTTATTTTAGTTATTTCCTTTTATTTCGTTCTTATTTCGCTTATTCCACTTCGTTATTTTACTTGATTATTTCATTTCATATTCATTTTGTTTTACTACTTTTATTTCATTACTTAATTTCGTTTATTTTGCTTTGTTTTTATATTCTGTATTATTTTATTCATTTTATCTCATTGATTCATTTCATTTGTTTTTATTTTCTCTTATTTTACTTATTTGTGGTTGAAGGGAAAGATGGATACCTTTTTCATCCTATTCTAAGGTTTATGTATTTTCCTGCCTCTGAGTTTTGAGAAATAGTGAAAATGAATACAATCTCAGCTAATTATTCAGGGTGTTTGCCTAATCTCCACAACTAAATTGGAAGCACCTGAAAGTCAGGGGCAAGGTTTGATATCATAATTGGACCAGGGAAATGTGTTCACCAAAAGCCATTAATAAATATTTCTCCAGTTGACACAATGTGAAACGCTCGTTGCATGTCCAGTCAATCAGATATTTAAACTGCATCAAGGTACCTTCTCTGGATAGCTGCCTCTAGAGCTCCAAGCCAACATGAGGATGGGAGACAAGGACCCAAGAATTCGAACAAACTTCATGGAGGAAGTGTCACTTCAGGTGGGCAGGTAGAGGGGGCAGGAGACAACTACAGGTGACTGGACCATAGGGGGCATGTTACAGATAAAACTAGGAAAGAAGTTCCTGTGGTGTTTTTTTTTTTTTTTTTCCTGTCACACTGCGGTGGGTCTCAGCTGCTAGAGGGAGAGTGGTCTGTAATTTGAGGTAGGCAAGGGGTCATTTGTCAGGGAAGTCTCAGCTCTCAGACGCTATGGTTCTTTGGGTTCCATGGAGGCCATAGCGCTTGTGACCCACCCACCCCCAAAGACCCTGTGCATATGGTGTATGTAATTTCAGAGAAGGGGAGAATGAGTCACTATTTATTTGCTATTAATTGTCTGGAAAGCACTACGAATTGCATTTCTGAATTTTCACCTTATCATCCCTCAACCTTTTATTCTGAAAAAGATTAAATTTATGGAAAAGATGAAAAAGTGGTTCTGTGAACACCTTTATACCCTAGATCCACCAGTTAGCACTTTGCTAACATTTGCTTTACCTTTCTTCCTCTCTTACTCTCTCTCCCCTACACACACTACACACACATACACCTCTCCCCTCTCTCTCTCTCTCTGTCTCCCTCTCTCTCTATTTTTCAAATGAACTTTTGAGAGTAAACTGCAGACATGATGATACTTCACTACTGAATACTTAAGCCTGTATCTCTAAGAAGAGGGCCATTCTCTGCAAAACCATAATAATTTTATTATAATAATTGTCTTTAATAAGACACAGTACATATTTCAATTTTCTCAGTTGTCCTCAAAATGCCCTTTGTTGCTGTTTTTCCACGTCAGGATCCTGCATTTCATTTGGTTGTCCTAAGTCCTCTTTAATTCAGAACATTCCCCCAACCTTTATGGTCACTCATGACATTGAAGGCTTTGAGGGTTCCAGGCCATGCACGGTCTTGGAGAAGATTCCTCCATCTGGATTTATCTGATTATTTGTTGATGACTACATGCATCTTTATGAGGAGGGGGCCCATTGCTTCCGTTCCTGACACCTCCTCCCCCCAGCTGAAGGACGTCTCCTCAGAAGCCTAGACCCTGGTTTCTTAATGTTCTGCTCTTGCTACCCTGTCTGTTGAGATTCCAATACCCCTATTCTTACACCACGCCCAAAACAACCCAAAAAGGAAAGCACCAAGACATCCAAGTTTCCCTTTCTAAAAATGGCACTCTTCCTGGATTGAGAAACTCAACTTTGTATTGCCGTTTAATGATTGTGGCTTTCATTAGCACTGAGCACTGGAAAGGGAAGGATCTGGGAGGTATGGGAAGTGGTTGCAGACCCAGAGCTGTGGCCAAGACGCTGGTTGGAGAAAACCTACTGGAATCAGAAGAAGTACCACGGTGGTAAGAAGGGGTTGGCCCGGCTTCCCACAATGGTTAAGAATCCGCCTGCCAGTGCAGGGGACACAGGTTCGAGCCCTGGTCCGGGAAGATCCCACATGCCACAGAGCAACTAAGCCCGTGAGCCACAACTACTGAGCCTGTGCTCTAGAGCCCGTGCTCTGCAACAAGAAGTCACTGCAATGAGAAGCCCGCACACCACGACGAAGGGTAGCCCCTGCTCGCCACAACTAGAGAAAGCCCGCAGGCAGCAACAAAGACCCAACGCAGCCAAAAATAATAAATAAACAAATAAATAAGTTGAAAAGAGAAAAAAAAAGAAGGGGTTGGCCATGGCTATTCATGCCTGACCTGCATATGGTGAAACACAGGGTGGACAGCAGTCCTGAGTTGGGGGTTAATCCATCTGCAGGTGGGAACAGGTC
Source organism: Stenella coeruleoalba (assembly GCF_951394435.1). Classification (NCBI taxonomy): domain Eukaryota; kingdom Metazoa; phylum Chordata; class Mammalia; order Artiodactyla; family Delphinidae; genus Stenella; species Stenella coeruleoalba. The sequence goes on from NC_137156.1 coordinate 53,128,050, forward strand.
TTTGGGGACCTCCACTCACATACGGCTTTTAGAACTGGCATGGGTGGGAGGGGCAGAAAGAAAGAAGCCTCCTTTCAGCCCTTGGACCTCGTGGCTCCCGTTGCCACAGTCAGTAGTAGGGCCAAGAGGCCTGCGTGGACAAGAAAAAACAAACAAACAAACACAAATTCCAGTCTTGTACCAGCTTACTATTAGTAACAAAGTTTATTTACCTAATTAAATCCAATCTAATCTTAATCGCTCCTGACAACTTACAAAATTCTTTTCTCAAAGTTCCCTTTTTTCACAAACGTTTTATCACTTTTTGTGTCCGTATGATTTATCCCTTATTTTTCCCCCATCCAGAAACAAACAGCTCTAGGACAAAATTATTATCATCATTTTTCCTCAACAAAAATATCTCCTTTCTTTATACCTTCCCTCGCCGACGACATATATCCTACTTGCTTTACACACTGAAATGCTTCCCTTATCATTTTCAGTAGCTTTAATTACATATTACAATTTTTAACCCTTAAAAGCCTTAACAAAACCAAGAAACAAGTAATTGAAGTATTATACCAGCATTTACTGACTGGCAAACTTATGAATATATTCTATAACCTCTAAAAACTCACATTTTTCTCGTATCATAATTTCTCTTTAATGTGGTACAAGATACATATTTAATAAACCCAAACATCTTTTGAAATTCTGCTAATTAACCCAAGGCTGAAGTATCAGTCAAAGTGGGCTTTGTTAATATTTTAAGGACATGATGAGAGTTAACTTCAAGCTTTCTCCTAGGCATATTTTTGTTCTCTCAGGGTCAGAATTCTGAAAACAGTATTTTATCAAACTAGCTTTCTCTAAGTGTACTTCCCAACACAAACGGTCCTCAACGTCAGACACACATCAGAACCAACTGGCAAAATGCCCAAATAGCACTTCGTGCTCAAAAGAGAAGTTTGCCGGGTGCGCACCACTGGACTTACTTGGTCTTGGAGGTCGTCAGCTCGTTCGGAGGCATCTTTCCGTTTCACCAAGGAAAAGCGTACATTGGCAGCCAGTGCCAAGCAGGGGAGAAACAGGGAGGAGCCCCAAAACAAATGGTTTGGGCAGCCGCTAGGGATCCCCGCCAAACCCCTTTCAGGGCAGGGCCAGAGAGCCACGACCAGGAGTCTCCTCTCAGCCATCCCAACGCGTCTTCACGGCGGCCGCCCTGCTCAGGAAAACGCGGGAGCCAGATATCGCGAGAGCCCAGCCTCACGCTGGGAACCAAAATCTGTTAGCAAAAGTAGGTCCAGCTGCCCGCTGCTCAAAAGCAAATAGACAAGGCTGGTGGAAAGGAAAGCTTGCTTTATTTTGGAGGCCGGAAACCTAGGGGGATAGGCGGACTCCTGTCCAAAGGCCACTCCCCCCACTGACAATCAGTGGGCAAGAGCTTTTATAGAGTGAGGGAGGGGGCTACATGCAGAAACAGCACAGTCAGCTCTGACCATCATCTTGAAATTGGTCATCGGTGGTCTGAACACCATCATCTTTTTTTTTTTTGAATTTTATTTATTTTTAATACAGCAGGTTCTTATTAGTTATCTGTTTTATATATGTTAGTGTATATATGTCAATCCCCATCTCCCAATTCATCCCACCACAACCACCACCACCCCACCACCACCACTCTCCCCCCTTGGTATCCATACATTTGTTCTCTACACCTGTGTCTCTAGTTCTGCCCTGCAAACCGGTTCATCTGTACCATTTTTCTAGGTTCCACATATATGCGTTAATATACGATATTTGTTTTTCTCTTTCTGACTTACTTCACTCTGTGTGACAGTCTCTAGATCCATCCATGTCTCTACAAATGACCCAGTTTCGTTCCTTTTTATGACTGAGTAATATTCCACTGTATATATGTACCACATCTTCTTTATCCATTCACCTGCTGATGGGCATTTAGGTTGCTTCCACGACCTGGCTATTGTAAATAGTGCTGCAATGAACATTGGGGTGCATGTGTCTTTGAATTATGGTTTTCTCAGGGTATATGCCCAGTAGTGGGATTGCTGGGTCATATGGTAATTCTATTTTTAGTTTTTTAAGGAACCTCCATACTGTTCTCCATAGTGGCTGTATCAATTTACATTCCCACCAACAGTGCAAGAGGGTTCCCTTTTCTCCACACCCTCTCCAGCATTTATTGTTTGTAGATTTTCTGATGATGGCCACTCTGATGGGTGTGAGGTGATACCTCATGGCAGTTTTGATTTGCATTTCTCTAATAATTAGTGATGTTGAGCAGCTTTTCATGTGCTTCTTGGCCATCTATATATCTTCTTTGGAGAAATGTCTCTTTAAGTCTTCTGCCCATTTTTGGATTGGGTTGTTTGTTTTTTTAATATTGAGCTGCATGAGCTGTTTACATATTTTGGAGATTAATCCTTTGTCTGTTGATTCGTTTGCAAATATTTTCTCCCATTCTGAGGGTTGTCTTTTCATCTTGTTTATGGTTTCCTTTGCTGTGCAGTAGCTTTTAAGTTTACTTAGGTCCCATTTGTTTCTTTTTGTTTTTATTTTCATTATTCTAGGAGGTGGGTCAAAAAAGATCTTGCTGTGATTTATGTCAAAGAGTGTTCTGACTATGTTTTCCTCTAAGAGTTTTATAGTATCTGGTCTTATATTTAGGTCGTTAATCCATTTTGAGTTTATTTTTGTGTATGGTGTTAGGGAGTGTTCTAATTTCGTTCTTTTACATGTAGCTGTCCAGTTCTCCCAGCACCACTTATTAAAGAGACTGTCTTTTCTCCATTGTATATCCTTGCCTCCTTTGTCATAGATTAGTTGACCATAGGTGCGTTGACCACCATCATCTTGATTGTTTTAAGTACAGTTAATTTTCAGCTCCAGGGTCTGTTTGTTGCCATTTCCTTGAGGCCAATTCTTGGAATTGTGGCAGCTTATGTCATGGCTACAGTCTGGTCATCATGTAGTTAGCTTCTTCCACCTGGTGGGGGTTTCAGTATCTATAAGGCAGCTATAGATAATATTCTGAGCCGTATCTTATAGATATGGCTCAGAATATTATCTATAGCTCCTTGAGAAGGAACTAAAAGTCCTTGACTCTGCTTAATGACTAATCTTATTATTTAGACTTGCTGGACTGTTTTCCTTTGTTTCTGCATTTTCTCACTTCTCAGATTAAACTTATTCTTTGGCTAAAGTTTTTCCATAGACAAAAGGCAGGCGGGGGAATTCCCTGGCAGTCCAGTGGTAAGGACTCCATGCTTCCAATGCAGGGGGCGCAGTTTCAGTCACTGGTCGGGGAACTAAGATCCCACACACTGTGCAGTGCAGCCAAAAAAAAAAAAAAGGCAGCCTGAGGACATGGGGGGCAAGGATCATAGGGTCCTGCTCTGGTTTAGGACCGTCCTTTCAGGGAAAGGGCCTCACCTGGCTGCCCCTTGCTTGGAGCCTCTGACTTTTCCAGGCCTTCTCTCTCAGAGAAGGAAATAGGTGTTTTCTTCCTTTCTGGGCTTTCCCAAGAACAGTGTGAAAACTCCTGAAAAACCCAACAGGAATTCCCTGGTGGTCCAGTGGTTAGGACTCAGTGCTTTCACTGCTGTTTCCTGGGTTGGATCCCTGGTCAGGGACCTAAGATCCCACAAGCTGCACGGCATGGCAAAAAACAAAAACAGGGCTTCCCTGGTGGCACAGTGGTTGAGAGTCCGCCTGCCGATGCAGGGGACACAGGTTCGTGTCCCAATGAGGGAAGATCCCACATGCCGCGGAGCGACTGGGCCCGTGAGCCATGGCCGCTGAGCCTGTGTGTCCGGAGCCTGTGCTCCACAATGGGAGAAACCACAACAGTGAGGGGCCCGCGTACCAAAAAAAAAAAAAAAAAAGATAAAACAAATACAAAAAGAATACAGTGGCTTTGTGGATCAGGAATCTGAGGTCACTAGCAGCCCCTCATTTGGCCTCAGTCAGCCCCTCAGAGGCCATAGAAGCAGAGTGGCTGTTGGCTAGCCTGGTACTTCTGTGATAATTGTCCTCTCCACTTGATGTCACAATGTTTTACAGAACTCTGAGTATGGGTTGTCTTACCCATCTGTCTCTCTGTCTATTCATCTATCTATGTATCTATCTATCTTTAACTCAAGTCCAGACCAGGCTGATGAGGAAAATAATAGGCAGGATTCTTCTGGGAGGAAATAACAAGCTTTGGTCCCTCATCCATGGATTCATGCAGTAAAATTCATACAGCAAACGGGTTCAAGTCCTCTGGAAACTGGCTTAAGCCAGAGACAGCTATGGACGGTTGGGATTGAGGCCAGAATTCGGGAGAGAAAGTCTAGACTTTTCTTGTTATGGTCTTTTGTATTTTGGGAATTTCAACTATGTTTAGTTGTTCAAAAAAATTTTGAAAGGAAACAAGGGGACTAATAAGAGGAGCCCCGGGGCTTCCCTGGTGGCGCAGTGGTTGGGAGTCCGCCTGCTGATTCAGGGGACACGGGTTCGTGCCCCGGTCTGGGAGGATCCCACATACGGCGGAGCGGCTGGGCCCGTGAGCCATGGCCACTGAGCCTGTGCGTCCAGAGCCTGTGCTCCGCAATGGGAGAGGCTGCAACAGTGAGAGGCCTGCGTACCAACAAAAAAAAAAAAAAGAGGAGCCCCCCCCCCCCCCCCCCCCGCCCATTGAAGGCGGGAGCCTTAAATATGAGAGGCAACCAGATGGAGCCCAGAAAGCCCTGGTTGTTGGCTTCCCTTCATAGGCCATCCAGGTTTTCCTTAGCTGAGAAGGAAAAGGGAATTTCATTTTCTTTGTCTTTCCTTTTTTTTTTTCTTGGCCGCACTGCACAGCATACAGGATCTTGTTTCCCCAACCAGGGATCCAATCCATGCCCCCCCAGCTGTGGAAGCACGGAGTCCTAACCACTGGACCGCCCGGGAATTCTTAAGGGATTTCTTCATTATGATCCAAAATAGAGATGAGTTTAGGGTGCTGCATGGCTGGACTTTCTAACCTTCAGAATCCCACTCCGCTCAAGAAAGGTCTTAATTAGGTCGAGCGGCCCTAACTTGACCTGCAGAGCCAGTGTCGCCCTTTTTAGAGGGTGATCCTACTGAATTAAAATTCAATTAATCCAACTTTAAGGGCAAGAAGGACGATTTGTGAAAAATCATTAAACAGCACATAAAACCCTTTGAGGAAGGGGGAATACAAGTACAGCCTGGCTTTTGTTAAGATACTTTGGGGCCAATGAGTTAACTTTTTGGAGGAATTTTAACAAGATAGCGGTCAAAGTGGAATTTGTTCGTGTCGTTTATTTAAGGTTTTACAAGGCCCTGCAAAGAGTCCTCCCCTGAGTCTGGACAAGAAGAGGGTTTGGTAACAATGTGGTGAGAGGTGAAATCTTAGGGGGCATTTTGAAACCTGTGAGGAAACCAAACAACTGGCCTGACTGCCTCAAAAATGTCAGGTCCTAGGAATACCTGGCAGTCCATTGGTTAGGACTCCAGGTTTCCATTGCAGGGGGTATGGGTTCGATCCCTGGTCTGGGAACTAAGATCCCCCATGCTGCACGGCGTGGCCAAAAAAAAGAAAAAGAAAAAAAGTCAGGTCCCGAAAAACAAAGGAGGGCTAGGGGTCTGCCCTGATTAAAGAGGATTGGAGAGACAGGACCATGGACGGCGGCCTGTGATCCCAGACTGGGTCCTGGGAAGGGAAAAACAAATGTGCCTGCAAAGGACATAATTGAGACAACTGGTGAAATGTGAATACAGTCTGTGGATTAGATAGTAGTCTTGTAGCAATGCTAAACTTCCTGATTTAGATACTGTACTTTGGTTACATAAGATAATGTTTGTATTCTTAGGAAAGGCACAGGAAGTGATTAGGAATAGAGAAGGGCATTGTACCCCCTCCCAAATGGTTCAGAAAAACAATTTTTAATCTATATATGTATTTTATTTAATAGATATCTGGGGCTTCCCTGGTGGCGCAGTGGTTGAGAGTCCGCCTGCCGATGCAGGGGACACAGGTTCATACCCCGGTCCGGGAAGATTCCCACATGCCGCGGAGCGGCTGGGCCCGTGAGCCATGGCCGCTGAGCCTGCGCGTCCGGAGCCTGTGCTCCGCAGCGCGAGAGGCCACAGTAGTGAGAGGCCTGCGTACCGGAAAAAAAAAAAAAAAAAAAAAAAAAAAAGCTAAGAAAGAAAGGAAGGAAGGAAGGAAGGAAAAAGGAAGGAAGAGAGGAAAAGAAGGAAGGAAAGAAGAAAAGGTGTGGTACTAAAGGAAATAGACAAAATGTTCATGTCTGATGGCAACATTTATTGGTTTCCTCCTGCCTGAAAAAAGCCCTAAAATAGGTACCAACAGGCTGCACAAGAAATAGGAACCTCCTAAGAGAGGCTTGTAACTAGACTGGGAAGACTGAAGGCATTTGCCTACAATCACTGAAAATACATGGTCATCCATGCATCCAGAGCCAGCATTTAACCAAGAGTCCCTGAGGGCCACCGGTGCCCAGACCAGAGCTGATGACTTAGCCTCGCCTCCAAGGAGCTAGCAGTTGTATATGGGAGACAGACATGTAAAATGACTGCAGTGTGGTTTGCCAGGAACCGGGACAGCAGCAGGAATGTGGGAGTTTGCTTCTCTTCTCGGTCTGGGGAGGAAACCAGCCAGAAATTACTTACTCCCCAGGTGGGACACTTGAAGTAGGTTTTGAAGACTGAGTAAGAATTTTTCAGTAAAGGGAAATTGTGAGCAATGGTAGAGGGGCCATTCTGCTGAGCACAGAGGTGGGAGACAGGATGCAATACTGAGCGATTTGTCAGCAAGTGATTTTTTATTGAGCCAAGGCCACAGGCTGGAGGCTGGACAGGTGAGTCATTGGTGACAGGCTTAGAGGAGGCCACGGGTTCTGAGCTGGGGTTGGAGCAGGGATTGCCTCGGATATGCAGAAACCGCATTTTGCACACAGATGGAGGGAATGTCTGGTACAAAAGTGCAGAGGTCAGGAATGAGCAAATCCCAAGGTGAAGGTCTGGTAAACACCTTGGAGCCTGGGAGTCTGCCCCAGGTGGGGCTGAGCAAGGTGTTTGCCGCTCACTGGAGCCTGCACACTTGCACTTGAGTCCTCAGCCTAGAGTGCCACGGTCAGGGGCAACCCAGCAAAACAGAAATGACTTTACCTATTTATAACAGAGGGAATTGAATGGAGAGTTTTGATTGGACAGGTGATAGAACCCAGAGGTCAGCTAGAGCAGGAAGCTGCTACCACACCTCGGCTGGGTGGAGGATCAAAGGAGGGGATGGAGTTATCAGAACCCAGGAGTCCCCTGCTGGAAGCTGAAATCACAGCAGGCCTGGAGGTGGAGCGAGGAAGAGATGCAATCATGGCTGGAGACTGGAGTTGCCACCCAAAGCAGAGAGCGTGATGGGGAGAAACCCCTGGCCTTTCCCTCCTTCCAGTTCTCTAATCAGCTGCCAGCCTCCTATTGGCCAAACCCAGCCAGAAGCCAGCTGACTTAGGAACCTGGGGAGTTAGGGCTGCAAAGATCAGGCCCTCTGAGACTCAGAACGGAGCTGGGAAGGGCAGGGAACAGATCTGAGGGCACACAGGTCCCAAAGCAGCCCGGTCAGGACTTCTCCAGGAATTGTTTTCTGTCCTACACGTAAGTTGCACATTTTTAGTGCCATGATCAGCTTAAACTCATTCAATCCCCCAGCATTCTATAGCTCAAGAAATGGTTTCACCATGTATCCAACTGCCCAGGCCAAAAATTTTGGAATCATCCCCAATCCCACCTCTTGATTTTTATCATTCTCTCATCCAAGCCATCAGCACATCTTACTGGCTCTACTTTCAAAATACAGTGTATTTCATTAATTTGAATAGGCACATTTTTTCATATGGTAATAATGGTATATGCTCCAGTCATCCACTGCTGCTTTACAAATGATTCCAAAATGTAGTTGTGTAAACAACGACCATTTTACTATACTCACAGATTACATAGGTCTGGAATTCAGACAAGGTACAGCAGAGGTTGTTTGTGTCAGCTTCACGATGTCTGAAATCTCAGCTGGGAAGACCTGAATGGCTGGGGTGACTCTAAGGGTGTGAGGGTAGAATCATCTAGAGATGACTTCACACACGTGTCTGGTTCCTTGGCTGGGATGATGCGAATAGTTGGAGCTCTCTGGATTTCTATCTATCTATCCATCCATCCAGCTATCTATCATTCATCATCTACCATCTATCTGTCTGTCTATCTATCCATCCATCTATCTATCATCTACCATCTGTCTACCTATCTGTCTCTCCATCCATCATTATAAATGTTCAGGACCTCTCCACATGGCCCCTCTATTACAGCAGCTCAGGGTTTCTGGGGTGAGTGTCCCACTGAGCAAGGTCTTGTCACAATGTTGTGTTAGTTTCAGGTGTACAGCAAAGTAATTCAGTCATATATGTATATATATATATATATATATATATATATACACACATATTCTTTATATATATTCTTTTTCAGATTCATTTCCATTATAGGTTATTACAAGATATTGAATATAAATTTACTAGCATCTATTTTTATCCCAATTTTATAGAAAAGGAAAACAAGGCCTAGAGAAAGACTTTTTAGATACAATAACAAAAGCACAATCCCTAGAAGAATAAACTGACATGGCTATAGCTTCTTCAGCATTCTACTACTAAATTCAAGCACTGGTCCTTGGGTGTCTGACCTCGACGTTCTAGTTTACACAGTGTCTTTAGAGAATTCTGTGCGCTGGCCACTGTGATGCAACCATTGGGCCAGGAATGCTCTGAGTTTATTAGTAGTGATTCTGACAAAGTTGATGCTGTAACATGAGTATGTAAATGTCAGAAAATTAGCAAAAGTCTTAGTCTACATATCGCAGACAGTTTTATCAGCATATTTTTAGCCTTGAAGTCCTCAGTGGCAAGTTTCTTCTGATGTGTTCTAATTCCAGTGTTTTAACCCTTTGCATCTTTAATGTTAAGACTTGTCTGCTAGAGGGCTTTATTCTTTAAAACTCCTTTTGTTTTCTGCAGAACTATCTGTGGTTTACAAAACAGATACTTCTTCCGCTTTAATATTTGATAGCTTACATCTAAAGGGAATTTTCAGGCTTCCCTGGTGGCACAGTGGTTGAGAGTCCGCCTGCCGATGCAGGGGACACGGGTTCGTGCTCTGGTTTGGGAAGATCCCACATGCCGCAGAGCGGCTGGGCCCGTGAGCCATGGCCACTGGTCCTGCGTGTCCGGAGCCTGTGCTCCACAACAGGAGAGGCCACAACAGTGAGAGGCCCACATAGCGCAAAAAAAAAGTAGAATCCGCCTGCCAGTGCAGGGGACATGGGTTCAAGCCCTGGTCCGGGAAGATCTCACATGCTGTGGAGCAACTAAGCCCGTGTGCCACAACTACTGAACCCACAAGCCACAGCTACTGAAGCCTGCGCACCTAGAGCCCATGCTTTGCAACAAGAGAAGCCATGACAATGAGAAGCCCACGCACCACAATGAAGAGTAGCCCCCACACACCGCAACTAAAAGAAAGCCTGTGCACAGCAACGAAGACGCAACACAGCCAAAAATAAATAAATAAATAAATTTATTTTTAAAAAAATAAATAAATAAAATAAGCTGTGTCTTAATGTATGTGATGAACACATGAAACTTTAATCCATGAGGTCCCATTTTTTGCTCTGTATGTCAAACATGCTAGTTCTTTGGTGCATGTGTAAGATTTAATGGTTCCATTGTGTTACTTGACCGTGACATTTTGGAGAAAAATTCCCAGCTGTAATGTTGTGGATGGTAGTTCTCACCGGATGCTAGACTTTTCAGAACCACTCTTCTTTTAATAAATTTTGCTGTGAAAACTGTTAAAAAAACAATAAATTGATAAACTGAACTTCATCAAAATATAAAATTCATTCAAAAGGAAATGAAAACACAGGCTACAGACTGAGAGAAAAATCTTCGCAAAGCATGTATCTGAAAAAGGACTCATATCCAAAATATATAAAGAACTCTCAAATAGTAAGACAGCAAACAACCCAATTTAAAAAAGGCAAAATCTATGAACAGACACTGCACCAGGGACTTCCCTGGTGGTCCAGTGGTTAAGAATCCTCCTTCCAATGCAAGGGATACAAGTTCGATCCCTGGTCAGGGAACTAAGATCCCACATGCCGCAGGGTAACTAAGATCAGGCACTCTGGAGCCCACGTGTCACAACTAGAAAGAAGCCCGTGCGCTGCAAGAAAGACCCCGCCTGCTGCAACTAAGACCCGATGCAGCCAAATAAATAAATATTTTTTAAAAAGACACTACATCAAAGAAGATCTATGATTTGTAAATAAACACGTGAAAAGAAGGTTAGACATCAGAGAAATGAAAATTAAAACCACGATGAGAGGGCTTCCCTGGTGGCGCAGTGGTTGAGAGTCCACCTGCCGATGCAGGGGACACGGGTTCGTGCCCCGGTCCGGGAAGATCCCACATGCCGCGGAGTGGCTAGGCCCATGAGCCATGGCCGCTGAGCCTGTGCGTCCGGAGCCTGTGCTCCGCGGCAGGAGAGGCCACAACAGTGAGAGGCCCGCGTACTGCAAAACAAACAAACAAACAAACAAAACACAATGAGATACCACCATGCACCTATAAGAATGGCTAAAATTAAATAAAAAAAATAACTGTCTATACAAAGTTTGGTGAGGATGTAGACAAAACTGAACTCTCATACGCTGCTAGTAGGAATGTAAAATGGTACAACCACTATATAAAACCACACCTGCCATGTGATCCAGCCATTTCATGAATAGGTATTTTTCCAAGAGAAAAGATATACGTGTCCAAGGAAAGATTTGTACATGAATGGTCAGAGCAACCTTATTTTTCTTTTTTAAAATCTTTATTGGATTTGTTACAATATTGCTTCTGTTTTATGTTTTGGTTTTTCGGCTGCAAGGCATGTGGAATCTTAGCTCCCCGACCAGGGATCAAACCTGTACCCGCTGCATTGGAAGGCAAAGTCTTAACCACTAGACCGCCAGGGAAGTTCCAGAGCAACCTTATTTGTAATAGCCAAAACTTGAAAACAAACCCAAATGACCCATCAACCCAAATGATCCCTCAAACAGGTAAATCAGCAAATTGCATATATCCATACCATGGAATACTACTCAGCAATATGAAGAAAGGAATTACTGCTCTACGCAACACCATGGATTAATCACAAAGTAATTATGTTGAGTGAAAGAAGCCAGAGCCCCACCACCCGAAAAAAAGTACATATTGTACAAAAGAATACGTATTATATGGTTCCATTTATGAAAAACTCTAGAAAATGAAAACTGATCTATAGTGACAGAAAGCAATGGGCGGTTGCCTGGGGAGAGGTTACATGGAGGGTTTATCAAGGGGTCCAGGAAAATTTTGGGGGTGAGATGTATTCATTCTCTTGGTGTGGTGATATCCATATATCCAAACTTATCAAACTGTATACTTTATTATTTATTTATTTATTTATTTATTTTTGGCTGCACTGGATCTTCGTTGCTGCGCGCGGGCTTTCTCTAGTTGTGGCGAGCGGGGGCTACTCTTCATTGTGGTGCGCAGGCTTTTCGTTGCGATGGCTTCTCTTGTTGCAGAGCAGGGGCTCTAGGCGTGTGGGCTTCAGTAGTTGCGGCACGTGGGCTCAGTAGTGGCGGCTCGCGGGCTCTAGAGCACAGCTCAGTAGTTGTGGTGCGTGGGATTTGTTGCTCTGTGGCATGTGGGATCTTCCCGGACCAGAGCTCGAACCCGTGTCCCCTGCATTGGCAGGCGGATTCTTAACCACTGAACCACCAGGGAAGTCCTCAAACTGTATACTTTAAATGTGTGTAGCTTATTTATTGTATGTCAATTGTACCTCAATAAAACTGTCTTATTTATTTTGGCTGCATTGGGTCTTCATTGCTGCGCGCGGGCTTTCTCTAGTTGCAGTGAGTGGGGGCTACTCTTTGTTGCGGTGCGCAGGCTTCTCATTGTGGTGGCTCCTCTTGTGGAGCACAGGCTCTCGGTGTGCGGGCTTCAGTTGTTGCAGCACGTGGGCTCAGTAGTTGTGGCATGCGGGCACTACAGCACGCAGGCTTCAGTAGCTGTGGTGCATGGGCTCAGTAGTTGTGGTGCATGGGTCTAGTTGCTCCATGCCATGTGGGATCTTCCCAGACCAGGGATCGAACTGTGTCTCCTGCATTGGCAGGTGGATTCTTAACCACTTTAACCACTGCGCCACCAGGGAAGTCCAAAGCTGTTTATTTTATTTTATTTTTTATTTTTTTGCCGTGGGGCTTGTGTGATCTTAGTTCCCCGACAGGGATCGAAGCCAGGCCCTCGGCAGTGTAAGTGCAGAGTGCTAACCACCGTATTGCCTGGGAATTCCCTAAAGCTGTTATGAAAGAAAGGAAGGAGAGAAGTAAGGGAGGGAGGGAGGAAGGGGAGAGAGACAGAGAGAGAGAGAGAGAGAGAGAGAGAGAGAGAGAGAAGAAATTTAGGGATGTTAATCTGGCAGAAAATATGGGGCAGGTGGGGGTGGAGTGTCCCAATTATCTACTGCTGTGTAACAAATGACCCCAAAATTTAGTGGCTTATAACAACAAGCATTTTATTATAGTTCACAATTTTGTGGGTCAGGAATTTAGACTGGCTCAGTTGAGTGAAGCCTTGTGGAACCAACTGGGTTATATTCAGGCTGGGATTGTCTAGGGGATCCAAGGTGGCTTCACCCACATGCCTGGTACCTTGATGGGGATGGCTGGGAGGCTGGGCTAAAATGGGCCCCTTTCCCTTTCCATATAGACTCAGGACCCCCCCACGGGGTCTCTCCAGAGGGAATGAGAAGCTGGTCGGGCTTAACGGTATGTACCGATTTATGTATCTTTTGATTTTCTGCTATATTTATTTAAAAAACAACTTTTATAGTTTTTTTGCCCTTTATTATGAAAGATACACATTTCACTTTAGAAAATGTAGGCTGAAGGACTTCCCTGGCAGTCCAGAGGTTAAGACTCTGCACTTCCAATGCAGGGAGCACAGGTTCAATCCCTGGTAGGGGAACTAAGATCCCACATGCCACATGGTGAGGCCAAAAAAAAAAAAAAATGTAGGCTGAGAGCTTAGCTTTAACGTGGCAGGCCACAGGCAGCCACTACGAGGTCTTGAGCTGTGAGTGACAGGAGATGAGACCACAACTCTCTATTATGGAGGGGAAAGAGGACATGATTGGTTGCCTGAAATGCTGAGGTCCAGGGGAGGGTAGTGATTAGGCAATGACAAATTTAAGGGATAGGCAGGCAGTAAACCACTCTGCTGAATAACCATAACGAAAACAAAAAGCTAATATTTAACTGTGTGCTTGAGCACTTACACGTGATCTGTACTATATTAAGCCCTGTACATTTAGTAGCTCATTTAACCCTGATTGGCTAGGTACTTGCACCAGTCCCCTGCTATACGCATGAGAAATCGGAGGCACAGAGAGGTTAAGTAACTTGCCCAAGGTCACACAGTTAAGAGTGTTGAGCTGGGATATAAGCCTGGCTGAGCTCTGAACTAATTTAACTAACCAAGCTGGATGTTGACTTTTACCACTCCTATGTGCAATTCAAGCTTCTTTACTATAGTCTCTGAAGTTCTAGGTGACTAGCGCTTATATGATATCCTCTTACTTGTTGCTATTCTGAACTCTGGGTTGTTGAAAGCAGCTGACACACTTCTCATAATGACCCCAAGGCCGGAGTCAGGGCAGAGTTAAGAGTTGGCCTGGTGTGTCGAATGCCATTCCCCTTCAGCTGGCAGAATGCAGACAATGATTCACGGGTAGTCTATTCGGCTGGTACCCCCCCCACCCCCGGCCCTAACCCCCACTGGTTTAAAAGAGTTATTGTGGTGTAATGTTTGTTTAATGTTTAAAAGGAATACTCTGGTGATTTATGTATTTAAAAATTATGTGAAAGCACCCTTAGGATGGTGGTGAAAGGTGCAACTTTGACATCAAAACAAGCGGGTGCATCAAATATTTAATTAAAGGATCAGATGCAAAAAGCAGATGCAGATTGACTTCGATGGAAATGTGGCGGAACCTCAACCCCAGGCCTGAGAGAGCAGCAGGGGCCAGTGTCATCTTTGAAAACAAAATATGGTTATGGATGAATTCGAGAAAGACTGCAAATTCACTGCCTACATCATTTTAGGGCTGGTTTCTTTTAATAAGTAGTTACTGATTAAAATACAAATGATTTATTTTCAGGATTAGGAAAGATATACACATACTCTCTTTCTAATGTTAGGGAAAACTGGACGGCTGCTTGCTCCTCCCTTTGCTAAAAATGGGTGTTTATTAGCTAGGATGGCAGTGAAAAATTTAATACTAGTTTACAGCAGGGGACTGTCTTTGGCCTTTCATTTGGATATACGGCTCCTGTTCCTCTCATGGATAAGCTATAGTCTTATTAAAATCTCATCCTAATTTGTTCTTTATCACTATACCATATTTTAAAAAATCATAACTGTATTTCTATACAATTGGGATTAAATTAGTTGCTTTAAAAATTTCCCTCTTTCCCACCTATGGTAAATTAAGTCTTAATGGAAATTAGAAAAGTGCTAATTTAACAATTTACACTGCAGCCCTGTTTCCTGGCAATGTCCTGTCAATTCAAGAAAGGAAGGGGAAGCTACTTCATGAATAGAAATCAAGACCTTTTTTTCTCCTCCTCTTTCTTTTTTTCTTTTCTTTTTGGCTTATTCTGAGCAATTGTCCCCAGGAAACTAACCCACCAACTGCTGTCGAGTTTGATTCCTCTTTCTGGAGTTACAGCCTTCCTGCTCCTCCACAAGGTCTCAGCTGACTTTCCATCTCTGCCATCCACTTGCAAGATATTTAGAGTCATAGGACCAGGAGGACTGCTAATTCTCCCCTCCCCCTCTCTGGTCATCTTTTTTAAACCTTTTTAGATGCTGGTGGGTGGGGCCAACCATGAGGGAGACAGCAGGTCTGGCCCATCCCTTTTCTGACCCTCTGGGGCCATCTTCCTTCTGGCAATTCTCTTCCCCCATCTGTTTTCCTCTTGTTTTTGTTTAAAAAAAAAAAAAAAGAAAGAAAGAAAGAAAGAAAAGGAAAGAAATTAAAAACAATCAAAGAAAGGAAAAGAAACAAAACCAAAGAATACATACAACACCTCTGCTGAAGCAAGGCCAGCACGGTACAAAATTCTGTAGGAAAATTCATGTGTGAGCATGTACCTGTTTACACGCTGGTCTCAAACTATGGAAGAAACACAAACACATATTGGCAATAGATAGTTGCGTGAAAAGCTCCTAATATTTATTTAAATTTTAATTTTGGAGTACAGTTGACATACAATGTTGTGTTAGTTCTAATATTTAAAGTATAAAGTGTTTACTTCTCTTTCATTGGTCAAAGAAGGAAATCTGTTCTTTTTCCCCCCGGTTTTATTGAGATACAATTGCCATGTTCTGGGTTTATTTGATAATAATTTTTGCACTCCTCACACATTTCGGTGAATGTTCACTGAGCTTAGATTTGCTCCAGGTGCTGAGGAGAGCCCTCCTGACAGCAGCTGAGGACTTTGGCTGCTAGCTTGTCCTAGAATTCTTCCCATCTCAGGACAGCACCGGGCCCCACAATGGCTTTCTCCCTTTAGGGTGGTGTTTCTGCAGCCTACGGCCTTCAGCATGTTTGTCCAGCAGGTTGATCTAAGGGTTCTTTCCCGGTTGATATTTCCCCCAGAAACCTCCCTGAATTCTGGTGAGCAAGTTCAGAGAAGGAGCTGGAATTGTGTATAAAGTGTTTTTTCTTTTTTCTTTCACTTTTATGATACAGGCATGATTGTTAGGTTGGACACCAAATTATTTTTTTTTCAATTTAAGTATAATTTACATAGTGAAATTTTGCACAGATCTTAAATGGCAGATCTATAAGTTTTGACAAATGTACACACATATTTCTACTTCACGACCCTAGAAGATTCTCTCCTATTCCCATTCCCAGTCAATACTCCCTCACCCACAAGGGTTCTTTTCCTATCCTCAAAGCTTAGTTTTGCCTGTTCTAGAATTTCCTGTATCTGGAATCACACACTACGAACTTGTGTTTGGCTTCTTTCTTCTAACATGATGTTTTTGAGATTCATCCAGGTTGTTGCTTGTAGAAGTGGGACCCAAGATGTCAGTCACAGCTTGATGGTGTTAAGACAGGGACAATTGTTCCACCCGCTGGCCTCCACACCAAATACTCTAAATCCTGGTATGTGGCCCTCTCCACTCCTCCAAGTTAGTCTCTCTCCAGGGCCCAGCGAGTTCCTTTCCCAGAACCGCCCAGGCAGCCTCGGGCACCACCCAGATGGCCGCGGGGCCTTCACCGGGAACCTCCCCAGAACAGCTGCCCTCTGCCCCCCACTTCCCCCCAGTAAAACTCAAAAAAGAAACCGGCCCCTCCGCAGATCAAAATTCAGATTCGTTTAATTCCAACTGCGTGATGTTTTGGTGTTGATCACAGATATGCAGTCTTTCAGAAAACGTAAAAAGGAAAAAAAAAAAAAAAGGTCTTGGTGGGGGGACCCCAGATCTCACGGGCAGCCTCTGCAGAACCGGGATTCAGAATGAAATCTTTTCTTTTTTAAATAAACGGAAGAGTCGCTCTCCACTCCTCGCTCGGAAGGTTTCAAAGGTCGTCACACTGAAGCCCGGGGGCGTTCATCTCCCCTGCGGCCCGGAGAAGGGAGGAGGTTGGAGGGAGGAGGGAGGGAGCACACAAAAGCGAGCCGTGCCGAGAGGGCTAATGTTTCCTGTTTGCCTGGAACCCCCTCCCCTGTGTCCCCTCCCCCAGCCCCCTCCCAGCACTCGGGCGGAAGTGAGTTTGCTCCTTTGGAGATTAAAAGGATTCCGAATTCCGATCAGTCCCAATATCCAGCGTACTGAGAGGAGGAGGAGGAAGAGGCGGCAAAGCAGAGAAAGAGGGGGCACGCGCGCGCGTGCACGCAGGCAACCCGAATTGGGGAGTTGTTCAAAGCCCCAGGAGGCCAGGGCGCAAGGCGCGAGCAAAGCCCGGTAGGCGCAGCAGCGCTGCCGGGGCCACCCGAGTCTTGCTCGGCGACTCGTTTCAGAAAGAAGATGACGCGGGAGCGGGCCGGCGGCGTTGACCACGCGGCTCCCGAGCTCACCGCGCTGGGCCATTGCCGGTTCCACTGATTCCGGCGCGCCCCGGTGGAGGCTCCGTCCCCGCGGCTCGGGATCGGAGGGGGGGGACCAACGCGAGGGCGAAATGGCCCGATGACAAAGGAAATGTGATCCCCCTTCGCTGCCAAGGTTTCAGAGAGAACGGACGCGAGGAGGAGGAGGGGCGCGGGGCGCGCGCGGAGCTCGGATAGCATTGCACGACGGCTCGCGCGGAGCGGGCAGCGGGTACATCTAATATCTTCCTGCCGATGAATAATTCACGACGGCCCGCGGGGACCTGTGGTCCCGCGTTACGGCGCGGCTAAACCGGAGAAGGAGCTCGCTGGAGGCGCCCAGGCCCGGCGAGGCGGGGGCAAGAGGGCCCAGGGCCGCGTGGGGCGCGCGTGCGTGTTAAGCGCCGGCAGCGCGGGCGGGCGCGCGGGAGACTCGAGGCGCGTGGGGCGCGCGTGCGTACTACACGCGTGCGGCCGCAGCGGGCTCCCACTAGCTGCAGCTGCGGCGGGGCCGACCGCCCTGCAGGGAGGCCGCGCCGGGCCGTGCGCAAGCCCGGAGCGCCGCACGCCGGGCCACCCAGGAGCCCCTGGCCGCCGCGTCATGCGGCGGGGCGGTCGGCGTCGCGCGGGGGGACACGGGCTCGGCATCGCGCCGCTCCCGCCTCTACTAGTTTGGGGAGCTTTCCTGTCCCAAGAAGAGACTAAATCCGTTTAAAGAAAAGCCACGCACCAAATACTCGTCGAACCAAATTCAGCTTCTCCCGCCGGGACTGGGATTGCACAGCGGACTCGACTTGGGGGGGACTCCCCTCGGCTGGCGAGAAGCTAAGCTACAGCTGCTCCAGGGAGTCCTCTGACCTCCCTGCCCCCGCTCGCCCCTCGCGTGTCGGGACTTGTTCCGGCGCTCCCGCTTCGGGAAGGCACGCGGCCCCCGCGTCCTTTTCCGGGAGGAATCTGTGTCGCCTCCGGAGAGTGGCATTTAATGCCCGCAGCGTCGGGGGTGGCAGCGCGCGGGCCGGACGCGGCGAGGCCGAGCGGGCCGCGCCGCTCTGGTGCCGGCTCCTGGATCGCAGGCCTAATTGATGCCTTTTTCTGAGTGAGTCGGCGGCTCCCCCACCCTCCTTGTCCGCGCTCTCCTCTCCTCCTCCTCTTCCTCTCTGGTCTCCTCCCTCCTCCGGGCTTGGTTGCAAATGGCTTCGTTCTCCGAGACCGACTTCCAGATCTGCCTGCTGTGCAAGGAGATGTGCGGCTCGCCGGCGCCGCTCTCCTCCAACTCGTCGGCGTCGTCGTCGTCCTCGCAGACGTCCACGTCGTCGGGGGGCGGCGGCGGGGGCCCCGGGGCTGCGGCGCGCCGCCTACACGTCCTGCCCTGCCTGCACGCCTTCTGCCGCCCGTGCCTCGAGGCGCACCGGCTGCCGGCGGCGGGCGGCGGCGCGCCGGGAGAGCCGCTCAAGTTGCGCTGCCCTGTGTGCGACCAGAAGGTCGTGCTGGCCGAGGCGGCGGGCATGGACGCGCTGCCCTCGTCCGCCTTCCTGCTCAGTAACTTGCTCGACGCCGTGGTGGCCACGGCTGACGAGCCGCCGCCCAAGAACGGGCGGGCCGGCGCCGCGGCGGGCGCGGGCGGCCACAGCAACCACCGACACCACGCGCACCACGCGCACCCGCGCGCTTCTGCCTCGGCGCCGCCGCCACTCCCGCCAGCGCCGCAGCCGCCCGCGCCGCCCCGCTCAGCGCCCGGCGGCCCCGCGGCTTCCCCGTCGGCGCTGCTGCTGCGCCGGCCTCACGGCTGCAGCTCCTGCGACGAGGGTAACGCGGCTTCGTCGCGCTGCCTCGACTGCCAGGAGCACCTGTGCGACAACTGCGTCCGCGCGCACCAGCGCGTGCGCCTTACCAAGGACCACTACATCGAACGCGGCCCGCCTGGCCCCACAGCCGCCGCCGCCGCCGCCGCGGCGCAGCAGCTCGGGCTCGGGCCGCCCTTCCCCGGCGCGCCCTTCTCCATCCTCTCGGTCTTCCCCGAGCGCCTCGGCTTCTGCCAGCACCACGACGACGAGGTGAGTTCGGGGGCCGCTCCCGCGGGGGCTGCGGCCGGGCGGCGTGGGACGCGGGTCTGGCACCCGGGGAGCCGCGTGGGTGCTCGTGCGGGCATCCGGGCAGGCCCCCCAGCAAGGAGAGGGGGTCCTCTCCCTTCCGGATTTCTCGTTTTTCTTTTGGCTACGCGGCAGCCGCTGCCCCAAGCAGATCCTGACCCGGAAAGTGTGTGTGGAGAAGACCTGGCCTCTGTGCGGGCTGCGAGGGGTCCCAAAACGCAGAGTCCCCCGCTTCCGTATCCAATTTTCTGTTCGGCAAAATGTGGCAGCCGCTGTCTCCAGTTAGGCATGAGCTGGGAAGAGGTAGTTGTGTGCGACTGTGTAGACCTGGCCTTCGTGTGCGAGGGTCCCTCCTCTGCCCTCCGACGGCTCCCGAGGTTGGAGACACCCCCTCTTCTTTAGGGACTTTGATTTCCTCATTCCTGTTTGACAAAGCGTGCAGGCTATTGTTTTAAGTAAGACATGAGATGGAAACGTGTGTATGTGTAGACGTGGTCTCCTTGTGCGGGCACACCAGAGGCCTCCCAGCATGCGGAGGGTTCTCCTTTAGTTTTTTTTCCCAACCTTATTTTTGTTTGTAAAACTCGTCGATTGTTGCTTTTAAGTAGGGCATGAGCCAGGAGGAGATGGTCGTGTGGGTGAGTGTGGGGTGCGCTTGCGCGTGTAGACCTGGTTTCCACGTGCGCGCTTGTGAGGGGACGACTGTGCTTTTTGTTGGGACACCGTGGCAGTTGTTGCCTCCTTGTATAGAGTAAGAACAGCCTTCCGCGGTTCTATTCCCGCACCGTGGAAAAAGCGTGTTCTGGCCCCTGAACCTCCCTTGTATGGAATCGCCCTTCGGCCTCGTGGGCCCACCGCTGCACCGGGAGCAGCGGAATCGGGGGGCCTTGCCCATTGCCCTCACCCAGCTGGAAGTCCTTGGGCCGCCCCCGCTTGCCCCGGCTTCGATCTCTGCGGGAACCGGTTTCCCTGGTTGGGAGGTGTTCCCACCCCGTTCAACCTGGGGCTCGACTTTTCATGGAAAACAAGCCGACCCAAGCTGCACGCGGCTCGAACCGGGTGCGCAGAGTCCGCGGGCTGCACGGCAGCCTTTGAGCTTATTTGGCTCTTTTGGCTGTTTGTTGAATAAACCGTTCTTGCTTATTTTTCACATCTTGTGCCACCTTCCACTCACCCGAACCCACTGGAGGACGGGGCCAGAAGCTTTGAGGCGCAGCCTCTGCTGAGAGGGTCGGCGACTTAATGCGATCTACCTGTAGCCCCTTTGTGAGACTTGGTGCTAGCCTTGCCCTGGGCGCGGGCAGGAGACGGATCCTGGTGCGAGTTGGCTGCGTGCTAGGTGGAGTGGGCGTGCTGGTTCCGAACGCGGCTGAGGCTTGCTGAGCGCAGCCTTTTCCACGCCTAACCTGTTATTTGGGGAGGAGGGCGGAGCTATTGCCTGCTGGCCTTAAGCCGGCTTCTCCTATTGGAAAAAAGTTGAAATTCTAATCTACTTGTTGTGGACGCCTCATTTTAAAAGTTTCTTTCTCGGTATGAAGCCTAAGGGGCAGCTATTCTTTTCCTTCCTTTTTTAAGCTTTGAATGGACTCATCTTTAAAGTTTTCCCACATTCATGGCTGAATGTGTCTAGTAGGTTCTTTCAAAAATGGATTGAGTTAAATACTGATCCGAATCCCGGGGATGGAAAGAGGGAGCCAATTCGCCGGGAAGATTAGCGTCGAGGGGGAGGGGAAGGGGGGGAGGGAGAGGGCGGCTTGAATCCGCCACAATTTCCCTCCTGGCAGGGGCGTTGATTGAACCCTCCCTCCCAGCAGTTGAGTTTAAATGTCAGGTTTTATTTATATTCCCAGTTAAAGATCCACATACGTTTTATTTGGGTTAAAACAGTAGATGCTCAGTGTTGCCACACTTGTAAAAGGTTTATACACTTTTTAAATTATTAAACCATTCAAACGGTATGGGAGCGTGTGAAGTGTCGCACCCCTCACCCTGGGAGGTACCTGGATGCCCTGAACATTTAGATTTTTTTTTAACGTGTGCAATACTAGGTTGAAGTTGTTTGGCAAAGGCACTAAGATATTACACTGTTAGACCAACTATCCTTTTAAAACGTGACATTTGCTCAGTTTTGAGCAAAATTCTACTTCCCCTTCTTGGTTTTTCATTAAAAGAAGAAAACTTGGAAAACAGTTGTTAGATCTCTTTAATCGTTCCTGCATTTGGAATGTTAGGGAATTTAAGTTTAAAGGGACAAACCAATGCTGTGAATGGAGAAGTCAAGTGTTGGGAGGGAAAGCACCAGGTTCACAGACGTGATCCCACCCACGGCCTGAATTCTTCGTTTCCTTCCAAGGGAGTGATCCTTCACAGTTTAGTAATATTGTTCCTTTAAAAAACCATTCTTCGGATTGGGAAAAGGAGACTGAGGGCAATGTGGAGGACTGTCGTCCTGTCCTCTATTCGATTGTGACGGACTGGATGCCTAAATCCATGTGTTTTACAGTAGGTACACTACTTCAGTTTTTGAAACGTGCTCCTTCACTGAGTTGCCTCCCGGGTCAACAGGCTCAATTAAATAATTCAGGGAGCCCTTGCCTGATGGTGACTAATGCCACCTGACCTTGGGAAGAGGGCCCCGACGCCTGGCTCTTCCCCTTTAATTTTAAGGAGGGTGCCTCCGACAGTTGGCCACCTAGGGGTGCGGGAAGCAGCCGGTAGGGTCTCTTCCCAGACTGCTTTCCTAAGCATTCCCCGCACCCCCCCGGAAATGGCCCCTCAGGACTGACAAGGTGGTGTTCTGAGCACTGGTTTAAAACTTAATTTTAAAATCTAAAAGGAGGGTTTTCCAACGGAATGGTGAGGGTTTGCTGCCACTCTGTATTTGGTCCATTTAAAAAACAGAGTTTGGGTTTTTCGCTTTGGTGGTCAGTCCGAAAGGCCTGCAGGCGCCGAGGCCGGCGGTTAGCCAGGCCGGGAATTGGGGGCCCGCGCTCCTGACCGCTGGCCGCGCGCCTCCCGCGGGGCCTGGGAGAGGCGGACGGAGGCGCCGCGGCGGTGGGTCAGCCCCAGCCCGGCCGGCCCGGAGCCCGCCTCGGCGAGCGGGAGGCGGCGGGGCCGGGACGGGGTCTGCACGCATCTGGGGGGGAGAGTTAGGTAGTTGAGTAGGACTGGAGCGCGCTGCTCCCACCTTCACGAGGTGCCTTTTAATGTGTTAATTGCACGTGGGATGTGAGCCCTTGGCTGCCTTGGAGGCGACACTGGAAGCAGAAAGGGTGTGTGAGTGTGTTTAGAGGTCGGGCGGTAGGATTCGTAAATGGCGAGAAGCCGAGTGGGGTCTGAGCCTGTTCCGGTCCCCGGGAAAGGCCCTGTCAACTGGCGGGGGTGGCCGAGGGGGGCGGTGGTGACCCAGTTGCCATCTTGAGCCGAGGGATATTTTGTAGCTCGAGGATGGCAGTATTGTTCCCCGTTATGAAGGTGGGGGTGGGGGTGGATTTTCCTGAGTGTCCTGTATGGAAAATGGGGTGTAGGTGCTGATACAATTTATTTTCACTCCCTGGAAATATAGGTTCTAGAATTCCAATCCAGTGTGACCCTAAGTATTGAGCCATCCTAGGCTTGCGGGGGAGACTATCTTTCCCCAGGAAACCACTCTCAAAAAATCAGCCTCAAACCGCTGAGGAAGACGGTTTGCTGCCTAAAATAATTGGTTGTGGAATGAATTCTTGTATCTTATTTTGAACAAGTTCCTGTAAATGGGGATTGTACCAGTATTGGCACCAATGTATTTTATTTTGCATTCCCAGAGTGTAAGCTTTTTCGGGCATGCATACTCAGTGTATGTTTTAAAATAATAGGTGTGTGTTTTGTACATTGTAAAATTTATAGCAAGAGCGTTTTTTTTTTAAGGACAAGA
Source organism: Stenella coeruleoalba (assembly GCF_951394435.1). Classification (NCBI taxonomy): domain Eukaryota; kingdom Metazoa; phylum Chordata; class Mammalia; order Artiodactyla; family Delphinidae; genus Stenella; species Stenella coeruleoalba. Next base: position 53,151,307 of record NC_137156.1, read on the forward strand.
GAGAAAAAGTGAGTAGAAATGTGCATTCTAGTTGTTTCTGTGCCCCATCTTCAACCCGTTCTGTAGGACTAGGTAGATGTGTGTCTGCATAGCACACACATCTCACCTATGCACCAGAAAACCAAATTTTCCATACCTTGGAAATAATTGGAGGTTCCTGCTTTGAATCTAGTTCAGCAGGTGGATGTTTGTAGATTGAAAGCTGTTGAATTAAGAAAATGCTTGATGAATGGGGAATTCCCTGGCAGTCCAGTGGTTAGGACTCCATGCTCTCACTGTTGAGGGCCCAGGTTCAATCCCTGGTTGGGGAACTAAGATCCCACAAGCTGCGAGGCATAGCCAATTAAAAAAAAAGAAGAAAATGCACACGTATGTAATTTTAAAACGTATTTCAGGTCACTAAAACCAACATTAAAATGTGTAGTTTTCTAATTTCTCCTAACATGTAAAATTTTGAACACAACTGTTTGGCTTTTTATGTTTTCATTTAAAAAATTCTGTGCATATATAGAAAGGGAGTTAGTTTTGGAGGAAGCCTTAAATGAGGAGGTGAAATGGTTAAAATGCTTTTGTTGTTGAGGTAGTTTGCCAGAAGAAAGGGTTTTATAAGTTTTTCTGATTATGAGGAATTTTAATTTACTTGATAATTCTATATAGCTCTGAAATTTAATCCCCTCCAAATTTTATTTCCTTTGGTGCTAACTGAAGTCACATGGGTTGCTTACTCGCCAGCTCCTCACACAGGGCAAGGTTTATTTCAGATGTATTCATTCTTAGCTAATAAAGGACCATTTCGATGTCATTCTTCTTGACACTTAAGCGAAAGGTTGAGAAGAATTCTACCATGCAGGCGGTTTCAAAGTAGCGTTTCCTCCCCCTTTTCCCCATAACACTGACAAAGAGTTGAAGGCTTGACTCACTAAGGCTGTTTGTGCCATCTCTCTTATTTTGGAAGAGAGCGGATAAAGAATTACAGTTGCCTGAAGGGAGCAAAAGGTGCCACCACTGCAGCCCACTCTGTTCCTCGTTCTTTGACCTTTCAAGCTTTGTGACTTACAGGATGAGGCTTGAGCCATCTTTCCTCTTCAGTTGATGTGACCTCCTGCTTCTTCAATACTAAATTATTCTTCTTCCTTTGAGGTTTTGTCTGTACCCACAAACCTAGTTGACTGAAACCAGATTGACTGTTTTGATTGACAAGACTCTGGCTTGTTAACAGAAAAATTGGGAGGGGTGGGGGGGTGAGCGTGGGCAATTTACATCTGAAACTTCGGCTTAAACCCTATTCCAGTGTAATTCCTTGCCTCTTCAGATTGCATCTCCAGTTTCCTTCATGTTTTAGATAGTTGGCTTACAGTTGGCTTTGAAGGTATGGTGGAATGAAACAGGGGAAGACCCCTAATGCCTGGGTTTAATCTCCCACTAACACCCACCTGAAATTTTGAGAGATTCATGTTTAATCCGAAGACATCAGGCCAATTTTTAAAAATTAATTAATTAATTTATTTTTGGCTGCGTTGGGTCTTCCGTGCTGCGAGTGGGCTTTTTCTAGTTGTGGTGAGCGGGGGCTACTCTGTTGCGGTGCGTGGGCTTCTCATTGCAGTGGCTTCTCTTGTTGCAAGCATGGGCTCTAGGTGCGTGGGCTTCAGTAGTTGTGTCATGTGGCCTCAGTAGTTGTGGCTCGCGGGCTCTAGAGCGGCAGACTCAGTAGTTGTGGCGCACGGGTTTAGTTGCTCCGTGGCATTTGGGATCTTCCCGGACCAGGGCTTGAACCCGTGTCCCTGCATTGGCAGGCAGATTCTTAACCACTGCGCCACCAGGGAAGTCCCAAGGGTGCAATTCTTGATTGTGATTGTTTATCCAACAGGCTTGTGCAAAATTGCACATTCTGTCATCGTTAATGGGATTTATATATATATATATATATTAATGGGATTTGAATGAAACCGAGCAGTGGGCGCAAGACAGTGAAGTGGGTCAGGTCAGTTGTGTCAACTGAGGGCTCCCTTCATGGCTCCCACATCTTGTGAATTTTGAGGGTCCCTGTGTGGGCTTTGGAAACCCCCCTGCCCAGCCTCTGTCAAACATCTGTCAGCAGCTGTATCCTTAGTTGTTATTGTTGCTTCTGGAAAGTTCGGGCAGCCATTTCCTTCTATCTAGCCTTGTTGAAATGCCAGTGGAGTTTGCAGATTTCTTTAATGTCTTTGGCTAATTGGGATAGTTATAAAGATGTTCTTCTACTAAAAATTCTGCACACGGAGATTTTGCTGCTGAATATGGATCTGATAGAACATCTTCAGCACAGGTGTTTAAAAAATGAGAATTGTGAATAGGTTGTGTCAACACTCCTGATTATGGTGTGTTTATATAGACCACATCCGCAGATTTTGTTCAGTGCCGTCAGCCTCTCTTTGAGATCAATGTCAGAGGGAGATCTTTCTCTTAGGATCATCTGTAGGCTTGTACTGGGTAAGTGTTGAGCAGAAAAGTGGATATGGTAAAGGAAGTTTTAGTAGGAGTTGGGATAATGTTTTTGTGATATTTCTTATTAAAGCTGTCTGTTTATATAGCTTTATTTTTACTTAAGCATTTAGGCAGTGTGGTTTTAGGTTGAGATTTCTTGCTCTGCGTTAGTTTTCTCATCTGTAACACTTTGCATTGTTAAGGATTCCAGTTAACATATTTAGAGAGTCTGTAGCACAGTAGAAGCCAATTGTAAGCACTTATAATAGCTTTGCTTTGTTTTATTATAAATTTATTTATTTATCTTTGGCTGTGTTGGGCTCTCGTTGCATCGAGCAGGGGCTACTCTTTGTTGTGGTGTGCAATTTTCTCATTGCGGTGGCTTCTCTTGTTGCGGAGCACAGGCTCTAGGCGCACCGGCTTCAGTAGTTGTGGCGCACGGGCTTAGTTGCTCCGTGGCATGTGACATCTTCCGGGACCAGGTCTTGAACCCGTGTCTCCTACATTGGCAGGCGGATTCTTAACCACTGCGGCACCAGGGAAGTCCCAGGTTTGTTTTTTTTTTTTAATTAAGAATTATTTACAACGTGTTAATTTTTGCTGTACAGCCAAGTGATTCAGTTATACATATATATATTCTTTTTAAAATATATTTTCCATTATGGTTTATCATAGGATACTGAATATGGTTCTCTGTGCTATACAGTAGGACCTTGTGGTTTGTAATAGCTTTTATTAATAAACTGTTGAGTATTGCAGCAGACTCCTCACCCCACCCCTCTTCCCTCCAGAGGGGATGCTGTAGAAGAAAACTAATGTCAGTGTTGGAAATTGTGGCTTCTGTCAGTTTACTATGATCTAAACGGAAGGATGTAGTGATTCTTTCAGGTGATGCAAAGTGAACTGGAGAAACATGCATAAAACTTGTTTCACCTTAGAAAAACTGGACCTCAACTTTAACTTCTGGTCTAGACCATCTTAGGGTTATAGGGCTCCCCGAGCCTATGGGAAAAGATGGGCACAACTGTGTTTAGAGGCTACATCAATGCCCTCAGCTTTTTTTTTTTTTTTAGAGATGGAAGGCCACTGTTTCTGTTCACATTTTATATGATGTATTTGACAACCATTAATCTTTAAAGACTTGATCTTTTTTGGCACCATGACATTTCAAGGAAATGGATCAACTTGCTCAAGGGAACAGTCTGATTTCAGGGACTGGAATATTTTATAAGCTTTAATTTCACGGTGTTGTCAGGTGTGTGTTTAGGTGTTCCTGAAGAGGAAACTTCAGTTATCACAAGAAAGGCCTTAAATCATCATAGAAAAACTGCTACTTTACAAATGGGGAGACAGGCTGGGATGATGAAATGACTTAAGCAGGAACTTGCCTAGTCTAGCACTCTTTTCACACTGCTAGTTATTTTTTATTTTTTAAAATTTTTAATTAAAACAAAAAATTTTTTTTCGGCTGTGCTGTGCAGCTTGTGGAATCTCAGTTCCCCGACCAGGGATTGAACCCAGGCCATGGCAGTGAAAGCCTGGAATCCTAATCACTAGAGCACCAGGGAACTCCCCACACTACTATTTATGTACAATATTTGGCAAATTTATTATTTTTTTTGAAACTAGTTCATAGAAGTCTGATTTTAAAAAATTAATTAATTAATTTATTTATTTTTGGTTGCGTTGGGTCTTCCTTGCTGCACGCAGGCTTTCTCTAGTTGCGGCGAGTGGGGGCTACACTTCATTGCGGTGCGCGGGCTTCTCGTTGTGGAGCACGGACTCTAGTCACGCGTACTTCAGTAGTTGTGGTGCACGGGCTTTGTTGCTCTGTGGCATGTGGGAACTTCCCGGACCAGGGCTTGAAGCTGTGTCCCTTGCGTTGGCAGGCAGATTCCTAACCACCGCGCCACCACGGAAGCCCAAGTCTGATGTTTAATATTAAATTTCTTGCTTGAATCTTTAGCTTCTTGTGTTTTATCTTGTTTTTGGTCTTTTTAAGTTATTAAGGAGAAAATTAAATAGCACACAGGTAATTACAAATGGACCACAGTATGGTCTCTTGGCAAAAGTGAGTGTGACCGTCATTACTGTGACTGCTTCTCCTTCCAGAATGAACTTAATGCGAAGTATTATCAGAACAATGATTTAGCAAGGAAGAGGCCTTGAGGTTTGTTTTTTTTTTTGGATATATATATATATATATTTATTTATTTGGCTGCATTAGGTCTTTGTTGCTGCGCGCGGGCTTTCTCTGGTTGTGAGCAGGGGCTACTCTTTGTTGCGGTGCACGGGCTTCTTATTGTGGTGGCTTCTCTTGTTGCAGAGCATGGGCTCCCGGGGCGCTGGCTTCAGTAGTTGTGGCTCACGGGCTCTAGAGCACAGGCTCAGTAGTTGCGGCTCATGGGCTTAGTTGCTCCATGGCATGTGGGATCTTCCCGGACCAGGGCTTGAACCTGTGTCCCCTGCATCGGCAGGTGGATTCTTCACCACTGCGCCACCAGGGAGAAGTCCGAGGCTTTGAGTTTTAATTAGTCTCTTGAAATAATGTCTGTCTCATAGCAGATCTCTACAGTATCAAAGTGAGAAGGGTACTTCCTCTGTCAGCCAACCTCTAACGTAGGCCTGTTCTTCCGTGATCTCAGGCAGCGGAGACTCCCATCCGCCCTTGCCCCAGTACTCTTGCCCTGTGGCCCCAGCACTTCAGAGAAGCTACTCTGGCACTGGTGGGGCTCTTACACCAGATCTGGCCTTGGTTGATGTTAGTGGACTTAAGGACCAATTCGAGAAAGATGTTGCCAGGTTGCTGGTTCTCAGTGGTGATGCAAGTTGGGTTTAATTAGAACATGCTCAGTGATGCTGCCTTGATCCCTTTGCCAGAAACAAAGGAGATCTCTTCCTTTTCAAGCCACAGAATGCCCCGAAAATGTTCTCTCTCACATTATGTAGTTGGGGGATTAAAAGGGGAACAGTAAGTGGGAAAATGCTTGTAGCTTCTTGATGTAAAGACAAGAGCATGAGCTTTAGAGTAAGAAGACCTGGGTTCACAGCCTGGTGTTACACGGAAGTAGCTGTGTGACCTTGGACAAGTCACTTAACCTTTCAGGTGGAAATGGTAGGAGTAGTATTAGAGACCTATTTGTGGAGGGGAGTTATGATTTATACGAAGATGCTTGGAAGAAGGAGTTAGAAAATTTTGTTTCAATATATGTGTACATAACTGTGTGAGTCTCCTGAAAAAAAAATTTGGCTTCAATTTTTCCCGCAAGTTGCAGCCAAACGGGTAAAATTCCTTCTTCCTGAAATTAAATATGTTGCTTATCCTTCTTAAAAAAATACTTCCTGGTTGATGGCCAAGCGATATTTGATACCATGAAATAATTCGGGCGGTTTCTCATTGCTGACAGGACTTGATGTGTTAAGATTTGTCATCAAAATATTTGAATGTCTGTTTTCTGCTAGGAATTATGCTCCTTGCTGAGGATGCTGGAGCCTTGTGGTTAGCCTACTGGGAAGACAGAACTGGAAGAAAGTAGTTGATGGGGAAGGGGGATTCTTACCTTCCTGGGTGGCTACTTTATATATGGTCGCATTTACATTACCAGAGGAAATATAAGTGTTAAAAGCTTGTGGCATCTAAACAGAGGTTCTGACTGGGAGATGAGTTTGGGTTGAAAGAGAGGAGTTTAAGATGAATCTTGGAGAATGGTGGGATTTTAGGTAGAAGATGGAAGAAAGGCAGGAGTGGTTTCAAGGAGCCTGCATTGGATTGACTCTAGAGGAGGGTGTGCAGTCTTGATCTTTTATCTAGTTTTTCCTTTCAGCACCCCTAAGAAAGGTGTTAGGGTCCCCTCACCCCCTTTTAAATTGAAGGATAGTTGATTTACAATATTATATTAGTTTCAGGTGTATAGCATAGTGATTCAGTATTTTAGGTTATATTCCATTAAAAGTTATTGCAAAATAAAGGCTATAATTCTCTCTACTGTACAGTATATCCTTGTTGCTTATCTATTTTATACATAGTACTTTGTACCTCTTAATCCCATGCCCCTATCTTGCCCCTACCCACTTCCCTCTCCCCACAGGTAACCACTAGTTTGTGTTCTTTTTTTGCCTCACTGCTGTGGGAGGGATCTTAGTTGCCCCACCAGGGATCGAACTTGTGCCCCCTGCAGTGGAAGCATGAAGTCTCTAACCATTGTACTGGCCAGGGAAGTCCCTAGTTTGTGTTCTATGTCTGTAAGTCTGTTTCTGTTTTGCTATTCACTTGTTTTATATTTTAGATTCCACGAATAACGGATGTCTTTTACTTATTTCACTAAGCATAGTATTCTCTAGGTCCATCTACATTGCTGCAAGTGGCAAAATTTCCTTTTTTGCGGCAGAGTAGTATTCCATTGTATATTTATTCCACATCTTTATCCATTCATCTGTTCACAGACACTTAGGTTGCTTCCATATCTTGGGTATTGTAAATAGTGCTGCTGTGAACATAAGGGTGGACATATCTTTTCGAATTAGCATTTTCATTTTTTCCAAATATCTACCCAGGAGTGGAATTGCTGGGTCATTTCGTAGTTCTGTTTTTTAGGGATCCCCTCCTTTTTTATCCTCCTTAGTGGGGGTGGTTACTGATACATAGAAGAAATAAATATCAGTCTGGAGCCAGAGCCACTTTAGTTACTTTAACAGGTCATTTAATGTAAAGAATTGTCAGTGTTATTTGAGTTAACTGAGAAGCTGCAGTGCAAGGAGAGAGCAGAGCACTCGGGTACCTGGGAAGTAGCAGCTGTGGGAAGCGGCTACCACCCAAGGGCTGGGAGGTCGGAAGAGAAAAGGTTGGAGTTGTTAAGACATAGGAGGGTACCTGTGGGTCTGGCCAGGGACCCATGACGCTGGAGTAAGAAGTCTGTTGAGGGTACCACCCAGGAAGCAGGACAGCAGAGAGCGAAGCCTTTCTCCCCCTCACATCCCCTATTGTCTGAGTCACAGGGATTCAGCGGGCAAAGCAGAGATGTGGTTTACTCGGGAGGGTGGGTTCGAGCTGAGAGACAATAAGAATTCAGTAAGCAGCACAGCTGGGAAGATGGAATCGCACTTGGGCCACTCCTCCGGCAGCACCACTTGGTGCTTGATTCCATTTGAAAATTTCATGAAAATACGGGGGGAGACCTCAGGCTAAGGAGGACCAGAACGTGTCCAAAGTTAGCAGTGCCGTTCCTGTCAGTGTGTTTCCAGTCTTCGACTAACCCAGCTTGCTGTTGACTTGCTAGCAGGCTGCACCAGCCACGGATAGCCCACGCCCTGCTTCCAGCTCTCTGAGTCATGTATGTGCTTACCAAGAGAGGCTGCTGCTTTTGTTCCCAGACCTATGTATGTTCTTCGTACTTGTTTGTGTAATTAACACAGTTTAAATAAAAATGAAACAAGTGCAGAGAATTTCTAGGTAAGCAGACCTGAATTTCTATGAAATCGGATTTGGTGTAAAGCAGGAGGCCCTGGGGAAAGAGCAGTGAGCAAAATAGCCCCGAATCCCTTTCTTTGTGGAGCTTACACAACCAGTTTGGGATTGGGGGATTCTCCTTGCCTTCCCCAAAGGCTGGTGCACCGGGGCATCCATGGGTACCTCCCTGGTGTGAGCTAGACCCGTGCAGCCCATTATGGTTATAATCTTGAGTGAGGGGAGGAGCCTCGGCCCTGCAGGAAGGAGCTCCGTTCCCTGCTTCCCCTTCCTCTCCTCGGCCTTTGGGACGACCTGCCCCCACCCCACCCCCCTGGCTTTGTCCTGCAGTTCAGGGGGCAGTTTGTGCTGCAGAACCTTAGGCCGAGAGGGAAGGCCTCACTTCTTACTAAGTCTGGTGATTTCCTATTTTGATTTTTTGGTATTCGTTTTTGTGTATTGAGGTAGATACGCACATTGTAAGATTCACCTTTTTCTCGTGTACAATTCTGCACCTTTTGACAAGAGCATAGCGTGCAGTCACCACCATGCTCAGTACAGAGCATCCCATCACCTCAAATGCTCCGACCCCCAGCCTCAGGTAGCCCTCTACCTGTTCTCCAGCCCTATGGTTTTGTCTTCTCCAGAAGATCATGAATCTGACAGTGTTGACTCCTTGAGTCGGGCTTTTTCCACTTGCCAAGCTGCATTCGCTGGGATCAGTGGTGCCTCCCTATTTGTTGCTGAGTAGTTTTCCATTGTATAAATGTACCACAGTTTATACATTCGCCAGTTGGAGGGCACTCGTGTTTCCTGTTTTTGGCGATGGTGACTGTTTATGTTAATGCCTGGAATATGAGCAGTGCAGTGTTGAGTGTTGGCGGTCACTGTCTTCTGCTGGAGCCTCCATTTTGATCAGGAACATTTGTCAGCAAAAGTGTGTGGCTTTGTGCCTCCTGTTTCCTCATCACTCTATAGGATGGTAACATGTGCATTCGTCTGCCTAGGGCTGTCTTTTTTTGAGAATCAAATGAGGTATTTTCTGATGAAAAATTGCAATGTGTGCTATATATAAATATAAGTGAACAACAAGGACCTACTGTATAGCACTCAATATTTTGTAATAACCTATAAGGGAAAAGAATCTGAAAAGGAGTATATATACATATATAACTGAATCCTTGTGCTGAATACCTGAAACTAACATGATACTGTAAATCAACTCCACTTCAATAAAAGAATTTCTAAAGTAATAAATATAAGTGAAGACAGAAATTCAAAGGGAAGGAATTGCTTTGGGGACAGTGCTGCAAGGGGCAGTGGAAGCACCTGCCAGCCACCCACCAGTCTTGCCCTTTATTTTTAATAACTTCTCAGAAAAATTCCCTTTGGTTTTTTCTTTCTTTTATAAATTTATTTATTGACATTTATTTTTGGCTGCGTTGGGTCTTCGTTGCTGCGCGTGGGCCTTCTCTAGTTGCGGTGAGGGGGCGCTCGTCTTCGTTGCGGTGTGCGGGCAGCCTCCCCTGTTGCTGAGCATGGGCTCTAGGCGCACAGGCTTCAGTAGTTGTGGTGCGCAGACTCCGCAGTTGTGGCGCACGGGCTTAGTTGCTCCGCAGCATGTGGGATCCTTGCAGACCAGGGCTCGAAACCGTGTCCCCCTGCACTGGCAGGTGGATTCTTAACCAACCACTGTGCCACCAGGGAAGCCCTCCTTTGGTTTTTATTTCCCTTTTTGTTGTTGTTGTTAGCTTTATCAGAGCTTTCAGAGATTTAGAGGAATATGCGAAGAGGAAAATTTATTTTACCAATTTAACCAGATTTTTAAAAAGCCACATGGGTGCAAATAAAAAAAGCATAGCTCTCATCAGCGATGGACCAACCCAAATATCTGGAACTTTGAGGGAATTTTGGAAAGAATCGCCTCCAGGGAGTGTAAATGAAGTTAGGTTTGTGTCTCCACTTTAAACTGAAGGTTAGTTGGGGAAAAGGGGGTTTTGTGTTTAAGTTTATATTTATGGTGATGAGTGGAAACCAAGTTATGAAGGCATAGCAAAATCCTCTCTTAGCAAGAGATAGCGGTTAATTGTGGACAACATTTGGGGTTCACAACATCTATTAATTTTGTAATCTTATTCATCCTTAAGTATATTGTGCAGTAAAAAGACAGACGTACCTTGAGATCCAAGAACTGAGGTATAGTTGTTAATTGTATTGAAATGTTAGTAACATACAGAAACATGCAAAGAAAAGCACTGAATATATCTGGGCATCTCAGACTGTGAAAATGCTTCTAGTGCAGCTAGTTTTGAAGTTGGAAAGCAAACATTTTGCTTGCTCATAAAAGGACGGATGGTGTTTCACATTTGCTGTTTTCAGCATTCATATCAGTGGTCCTTTTTTTTTTTTTTTCCTGTATTGGTTGTATCGTGTTTACTGCAGAACCAAGCACAGAATTTGTCTGAAGTTAATGTTCATCAGTGCCTATTTGTTCTAGCCCCACAGAATTTATTTTCAAGGTTTTTTCCATTTCTTTGCTTGTTGGGATGCAAAACCAATTCTCTTCTTCTCCACCAGAAACAAAACAAAACAACAACAACAACAAAAAAAATGCATGAAAAGCAATAGATAAATAAATGGGAATAAAATCTAAAAGCATGTAAGATCAGATGATGAAGATGAGGAGGGGATATTGGGCCTTAGTTTGGGAGAAAAGATTGAGTTTCAGGCTCTGTTGAGTCCTCGATGTTGGCTTGTATAACATGATGGAGGGGGTGTTGCATGGGGGGAGCCAGAGTATCCAAGGCATAACATTCTATGGTTTCAGCAGATGAGGGGGTGTTGCATGGGGGGAGCCCAGAGTATCCAGAGCATAACATTCTGTGGTTTCAGCAGATTAAGAAAAAAAAATCTAAAAAACTAACTGGGGGAGGTATCCCTGTCCTGTCTGCCTGGTCCTTCTTATTTCAGCTCCTCGACTTTCAGTGGGCACTTGTAAATGTTGTCACTCACTGTGGGAGGGTCTCACCCCTTCTTGGTGCTAAATGCGGATAGGTTTGCCACAGTGAACACAAAAGAGGAACACGGATGAATGAGTGCTTAATACAAACCATAGAACATTTGCAAACACTTGACAGGGGCTATAAAGGGGGAAGAGGTAGCAATTTTGTTTTAAATTTGTGTTCTTTTAACAACATTGAGAAGTTTTTTTTTTCCTTAACTGACTTTTGTTTTTTCCTTAACTGACTTGTTTAGACTTCACAGCACTTGTCATTTTGGGTGGTAATTTTTCTGAATATGTATGTCTCTGTGACTTTATTTATTTGACCTTTCCTTCCTTCCTTCACCATCTTCAGTTTGTAGTTGCTGGATGAATGGAAAATTGAGATTTTTCTCAGGGCTACCTGTATTCCCTCCCAGGAAGTAACTTGGACCACGTAACTCTAATCCTTATTTAATTATGCAAGTAATAAATATCTTTGTTCAGATTATCTGTAAAAAAATTTTTAAAGTGTACCCCCAGTCCTACTTCTTCCCAAAGTGTGTGATCTGAGTGTGTTTTCTTCCAAACCATAACAGCCATTCACACACACACAGAGTATAGACATACAGTCTTTAAAAACATGTAGTACTTTTTCCTGTACTTACTTTGCTAGTCATTACTGCTCCAAACTTGGCATTCATGGTGTGAAATTAATTTAGCTGTTCCCTTATGTGGGATTTTCTCTACATCGGCCATTGCCATCAATTTGTGTACTTGTTGCTTCCGGAGGGAAGATCCCCCTGGCTCCCCCTTCTCCCCCAGCCGGGGACTTGCTAAGATGCTGGAGAGGCACATTTGAAATGTTAATTTGCCTCCTCGCCAGCCACATTTCCTCCCACCCCACCCGGCCTTGTTGCCATCAATCTAATGGGAGAAAAAATGGCTCGTCCTGTTGGCTTACTTTGCATTTCTGCGATGACTGTGGGGTGGGCGTCTTTTTGTTTATTGACCATTTGGGTTTCCTCCTCAAATTGCCTCGGTTCCCGGGCCTCTCCCTCCTGGTTTTTTTTTTTTTTGCGGTACGCGGGCCTCTCACTTGCTGTGGCCTCTCCCGTTGCAGAGCACAGGCTCCGGACGCGCAGGCTCAGCGGCCATGGCTCACGGGCCCAGCCGCTCTGCGGCATGTGGGATCCTCCCGGACAAGGGCACGAACCCGTGTCTCCTGCATCGGCAGGCAGACTCTCAACCACTGCGCCACCAGGGAAGCCCCTTCCTGGGTTTTTAAAAAATCAATTTGTAGGCATTTTATCCAAAATATTGAGTACTGGCTCTTTGTTGCAGTGGATTTCTCAGAGTCCTGGGCTTGCCTCAGTTTAGTTTAACTTGTTATACATTTTAAATTTTACTGCCACTTATGATCGTCTTCTGCTGTCTCTACATATTTTGTCTTTAATCCTACCTTAGAATACATTCTTAGTGTATCATAGGAGGTGGGGTCTAATTTTATCTAGAACAAATGATGAGCCTGGTGTCCTGACTGTTAGTGAATGGTCTCATTTCCCCTTTTTCTCTGAACCCGTACAATTCTGGGAAACAGTTATGAATATAGCTGTTAGCTGGGGGTGAAGAGAAGGGTGTGTTAAGGCCTGTACTCAGTGAATGCCGACTGGGTTGCAGTTTAATGTATGTATATTGAGTGTTCATGCTTTGTGGTCATATACCGGTGATCTCTGAAAAATCTCTTTGATGTTTGGTGGCTACTAAGGAAATAGATAACAGATAAGTGGCAATGCTTGAGTTGGTGTAGGCCTGTTACACATCAGTCAGTGTTTAAGCATGTGTTGCTCTGTTGCCTACTGTGTACCAATTACTGGGCAGGGCCCTACAGACCTGCCGTTTCTCCGCTTGGTTTTTATCTTCATTGGGCTTTTTAACTGGAAGAGAAGTAAGTAGTCATTTTAACACAGGCAAGTGCTAAGTAGCTAAAAATACACAACTTGCTGATTCCACTCCCCAGATGTAACTACTGGTAAGAGGTTGGAGTGTATCATTGGTCTCATTTCCTATGCTTCTGCAACATTACCTTTATGACTGTATTTATCATTTAATAATCTTTTCTTTTTTACATTAAAAAATATTTATTTATTTATTTGGCTGCACCGGGTCTTAGTTGTGGCACGTGGGGTCTTCATTGCTGCGTGCGGGATCTAGTTCCCTGACCAGGGATTGGACCCAGGTCCCCTGCATTGGGAGCGCGGAGCCTTAGCCACTGGACCACCAGGGAAGTCCCTATTATTTAATCTTTAATTGTGCACACACTGATGTTAATGAACTTGTTGGGAAAATATTTGTATACTGCATCTGTAGTTCTACATCTTGCTTTGTTTTTTTAGATCTAATAGTCTAGCACATCCTTGCATGACAATATACAGTTTGTTCCTTCATTATCATCTTTATTGCAGTGTAGTGTAGGCACAACCAAATGCACTCATTTTTATGCATGCATTTTGATGGTGACTTCTGACAAAGTTATACATCTATACTACCACCATCAAAATCAAGACACCCTAGAAAGTTCCCTTGCAGTAGTACCTTTCAGTGCTAATCTCTGGAGAATTTGGTCTGCTGCTCTGGTCATGGGTGTTGGGGAGGATTTATGGAAACTAGAGTGAGACATGGGCCTTTGGATGTGAATGAGTCTCTGATGACGGAAAGTTGCCATGTCTGATGTCCTGGTTTATTGCTGAGGTGGAGGTAGCTGTAAAACGCCCTAAAATCTTTACCTTTGAGGCATTTTGGCCTCTGCAAAGGCCCAGATTTCACCAGCCCCCACCCCCCTTTCTTTTCCTGTTTTAAACATTTGCTGTTTCAGGGCCACAATGCAAATGGTCAGGGAACATTGTTTTCCAGCAAGCACTTGCCTGCTGGGAGGCAAATTCCTCAAGGATTGCTCGGAAAATGTGGAAGTGAATTCCGTTCAATCAACACACTTCTCATTGAACACCGGCCATGTGCCTGCTCTCTCCGGGTGTTTGAGGACACAAAGGACCAGAACAGAGGTTGCCTTCTGGGGACCCTTACATCACTATACAGGGAAATAGAGTGCCCGGGGATTTGGGGGTATTCTGGTGAATGATGTACATGTAAAGTACTAAATTGTTTTTGATTAGGTATTACATGCTTATGTGTAAAAAAAAAAAAAATTTCCAGGGCTCAGGAAAGGGTAACTCGGTAGAGGAGTGAAGTCCTACGAGCAGAGTGCCAGCGTCCTGGGTGTCCTTCAGAGGGTTCTTATCCTTGAGTCTAGGCTTGTGGTCCTGAGCGTTTCTGAGAAACTTCATAGCTTCCCAGGTCTGCCAACTCAACTGGAGGTGACAGGTTGGTGGCTTCCATTCCCAAAGACCCTTCCTTTTCAGAAAATTTTGGTTTTGAGCTTCTTAGAAACTTTTGAGTTGTTACCAGAGGATGCTTCACTTAGGGGTTAGGGGTGGGGGCAGTTCCTTGCCCTGAACCAGCTGTTTTAAGTGTCATTCAGAACCACCTTCCCCTGGTTTTAAGGCTGTATCCCGTGTGCAGAACTGTTGAGTCCTTTGATCATTGACTGCTGCTGTGGGGGGAGGGGTCCTCAACTGCCCTGACTCTGTCAGGATCCAGAGTTGGTTTCTGCCCTCTTCCTCCTCTTTCCTGGTGTTTGGCGTCTGCCCCCAGTGAGAACTGGGCTGCTGAAGGAAGTAGTAGGTTGCCGAGCTGGGACGGAGTAAGGATAGGATACTTCGAGAACCGGCTACAAGGCGTGAAAATGATTTTTTTTTTTTTTTTTTGCAGCGAGAGTGAAGTGAGGGTGGGGAGGGGACTCAGGTGGAGGGCAAGGACTGGTCGTGGTCTCCAGGAAGAAAGGCCTGGGAGCGTTTGAGGGCATCTGAAAAACTGGAAAGCACTTTGCTGAGGACCCCTTGGTGATTAGAACTTTATCTGCAAAGCAAATGTTCAACCAATGTTTACGGAGTTAATTCAGACAGGCTCCAGGGAGCTGTTGGGCCCCCTTTAAAACCTGTGGTTGGGGATGGTGAAAGGGGACTTCCACGGGAGCGGTGTCACCCTCGGAAAACCTGCCCTCAAAGCAAAAGAGAACCTCGCAGTCGTCAGTCTGTCCTCAGACTTCGTTACCGAGGCCCTGGAGTGCCCAAGTCTCCCATCTCCCCTCAAGCTGTTTGAAGATCCTGTCCACTGGGGTCCCCAGAGGTGGGTGCCCCCCGTACGTGGGTCAGAGACAAGGCTGATTCCCCCAGTTCTCACCCGCACCTGCTCCCCGAAGTTCCTTTGTGCTGGGGATCTGCGATTAGAATCTGCCTGGGAGATCATCTGTGGTGACGCGGGAGCTGTAGTTTAAAAAACAAGCCTGCGAATCCCACCCTCTCTGAAGGACAGTGAAATGTTCGCATTGGTTACTTTAAGTAAAAGCCAGCCGGTAGCAAGAATACAAAGAAGACCCTCAAGGTAAAGTTAATGATTAAATTCGGAACTTTTGGCCTGTTTCCTTTAGATTTTTTTCTCTCTTGAACTTTACTCCATCGCGGATAGAGACTTAGCCCCCAGATTGCATTTCGTGTTTGTAGGGCTGAATTTTAATATCCGTGCTGGAGGCTTTCCTTGGACCTTCTCATTCCTCTTGGAGGGAATGGGCTTCTTCCTAGCGCCTCTTGCTGGGGGTACTCTTTTCTGTCCAGTTTTCTTTGGATACTACCCCACCCCCATGCTTGGGGCAGCAGGAATTCCTCCCCAGGCCCTTTGTTCCTCCTGAAGGGCGGGAATGCTGCCTCCTGGAATGTTGATGCTTTGGCTGAGTGGCCAGCACCATTGAAGCCTCTGTCTCTGCTCTTGGGCGGGGGGTGGGGTGGGGTGAGGTTTGCATCTCCCAGCTTAGTCACCCCTGGGCTGGATTAAGTGCCCCAGCTTTAGTCCTGACCACAGTCACACTAAAGACCCCTCCCCTCATTAAAAAATAAAATAAAATAAAAACAAACCAACAAACCTTGTCACAAAGCCAATGAGGAGTAATCTCAAAAGTTCTGGCAAGAGATTTGCCTCACTCCACTGGAAACCCCCCCCATAACTCAGCAGGAAGCCTCCTGACCAGGATTGCCAGCTCTAGCTCCCTCCTAGACACCCCCCCCAGGATGCCTAGTTCATAAACAGTAAGCAATTTTTTAGTACAAGTATGTCTCATACAATACTTGGGACACACTTACACAAAAAATTGTCTGTTAGAATTTAAAATTTAACTGGGCTGTAGTGCTGTAGTTTATATGGCAGTTCTCCTGCCACTCCTTAAAGCTATTGGAGGGGCTGAAATCCCCAACCTGAAAGGCTCTCCCCACCCGCTGCAGGATCCACCCCTCCCCTACTCTGCATTTGGGTCCTACAGACCCTTTTGTTGCAGAGTTCCTCATAGGTGACTAGTTTTTCACAGGACAGAATACCTAGAACAGGACCCCTCTGACCTCCTCACCCCCACCCCAATCACTGCAGGTTCTGGCAAAGGAAGGGGGTCCTGGAGATGGAAAGTTAGGTTGGAAACCAAATGCCAGCTCAGAGGTGGGAAAAAGCTTAGCTCTTTCCCGCACTCCTGGTCCATTGCTGCCAAGCACTCTGGGGTCAGTGACCGCCCCCCTAGGCCCTCATGGGGGTGGGGTAGATTGCACTCCTGTTTGAAGGGTTAGGGCAGTAGTTTGGGAAGAGTAGTTTTTGAGATTTCTAGAAGAGGATTTTTGGGGAAGCTCTCCTGTACCTGCTTTTCTCTAGCAAGAAAAAGAAAGACTGTCCCTGGAGGATTTCAGCAGGGATTTCTGTAACTCGGGGGGAAGGGAAACCCAGAGAGCAGGTTACACGAGTGTGTTTCCAGCTGTGTATTTGTTTCACGTACAGACCTTAAAGTGTTTCCCGGAGGAGGGGATTTACAGGTTCGCTGCTGTGTCTGAATCTGCTGCCAGGAGAACTATTGGCCCTCTCAAGCGGATGGTTTGACAATGACATAGTTGTGGCGTATTGCCCGTTTTGCTCTGACTGCCAGGAAGCTCAGAGCCAAACTCCTGGTTTCAGTCCAGGATGGCTCATTGACATGCTTCTCCTTTGCTGACTCAGGCTTGGTTCTGCATGTTGTTGGCTTTCTTTGTAAGCTGCTCTTCTTAGATTTGGGTAAGAGCTGCTGAAATAAGTTTCAATAAAAGTTGAGTGAAAGATGAGGGGGTTGTAAACTGCCCAGGATAGGGACAGTTTTCAACCCAATAAATCTGGCTGATGTGTATGTAAAAGAATTAAGCCATTGTACCAGCATAGTACTTGTCAAATAAACATGTAATCCTCGTGTACGCCCTGTCCCTCCCTGGACAGAGTCCAGACCCGTGCCAGGGGTGGTGAGGAGACTTGCTAGAATGTGCCCCACTGAACTGCAGGGGCAACAGGACCCCAGAAGCCCTCATCTGTAAAAATCAAAGCAACTTGAGAGACCCCAGGGTTAGTCGTGTCCCCTGGTAGAGGCCGTGGCCCGGGTATGGGATCTTTTGACCCACGTCCCCCATTTCTCCTGCCCTGGGAACCCTTCTATTCTGCAATTTGGTAGAGCTTGGAACCCCTTCTTGAGGGGTGGGAGGAAGTGGTTAATCCCCACTTCCTCCCCTGGGAGTTTTATGGGCCTCTGGGAGCCTGCCTTACTCTGGGCTTAATGCTCATAAATGATCCTCTCCCAGGGCAGGGGCCAGGCTCCTGTGCATCTTTGCCCGGGCTTTAGGCAGTTAGGTGCTTAATTGATGGGTGATGCCCTTGGTTTTCTGTAATTGGGAGGTGGAGTGGAGAACCTTTTAGGATTACTGGGGTGGTGGCTTGAGCCCTTCCCAGCGGGGCCTGGGCTGGAAAGTTTGTGACGGAGCAAGGGCCCCCTGGGTGCTGGAGCTAGGTGTGACTGGCCGGGACTGCAGGGGAATCCTGGTGGGCGGGACAGGGTGGGGCGGGGAGAGATGGGAAGGGCTGAGTGATTATTGCACTTCAGAGGATCCTTCCCCACCTAGTTCCCTCCCTTATTTTCATTCTTCTGCATTTTAAGATAAAGCAGTAAACTCCTCAGTAAGCTTCATTTTTGATGAAGAAGGCATTTGAGGTTGCCCAGCTCTTGGGACAGGCTTTACAGAGTGGCCCTTAAGTAAGGGATGCTGGGTCTTGTCAAATGGAGTGATGGCTGGTGGGGTGCACATTGGATCTTGATTAGGGAGAGAGCTCTGGGTAGGCAGGCATCACCTCTCCTGCTAGCAGCCCCCCCCCCTTTCCCCCTACGAACTAATCCCCTGCCTCCCTAATCCCCTGCCTCCCATTCTGCAGGGTTTTAATTAACTGTGTTTAAACTTCCCCGGGAAGCAGGCTACCGCCTGCATGTTTATTCTGTTACCTGCTGGATTTTCTGTTCCAGCCTAGCCAAGGACAAGTAACATTCAGGGAAGGAGTCCTTTTTCCCATGGGTGGTTAGAACCTCCCTGAAAACTGTCTTGCTCCCTCTTGGGAAGGTGCAGAGCCAAACCAGAAAGCAACCAGGGTGTGGGCTCTGCCCACAGGACACCAGCCCTCCTTTGTGGAGGAGCTCCTGGATTTAATGTTATGCAAATAACATCAGATAATGTACTTTTTCTGTTAAGGTGCCTGGAGGTGAAATAAAATGTCCTAAACTATTGGAGCAGAAGAATTAAAATATTTTATGCAAAGAGCATTTTTAGTGAGTGCCTACTATGAGCTCGCTTATATTTTTCATTTCATTCTTGTTTAAATCAGCCTTTTCCAGTTTAACAACGACTGGAGTTGATTAACCCCAGGGCTCCCTACCTACCCCACAGAGATTCTGATTCTTTAAAACTGGGGTGGGGTTCCAATTTGCATTTTTAGCTAGCACCTTGGGGTTCTAATGCAGGTGGCCCCTTTGAGAGAGAGGTTTTAAGTGGTGCCCTAGGAGAGGAGATTTAAGGTCACAGCAGAGCCCCAGGCACACTTTTGTTTTTTGCATTAGCATTTTTAACCCCAATTGTCAATACACCTGTTTATCAAAGGATGCCCTGATTTCAGCAGCCCTTGATAAAAATGATGCTTTAACATACTATTTGGTGTTTCACTTCAAGCTATAACATTATTGTCCCCTCCTCTGAGCCACTTTTGAAAAGAGGGTCAAGGGGTCCATTACTTCATATCCCCAAAGTTCTCCAGTCTTACTGACATCGGGATGAAAATCCAATTTCAGCAGGTTAACGAAGTGCTTTGGCCTGTGTTGGAGTGAAATGCCCCACAGTTGCTGCCCGCGGAACTGCGGAACTGCTACGGACAAAAGCAGCTGGAACTAGGTTAGCCCCTCTGGGACGGGGCGCCAGGGCCGGAGTCCCGGTGTCCGCGCAGCTGTCCGGGGCGAGGCTGCGTCTGTTGCCAGGTCTTCAGCTGCTGCTCTTGCTGCCAGTTGGCACCTCCTCTGTCTAAATAGAGCCACATGGGAGCCACCTGGAGGCCTTCCAGGTACCTGTCTGACAGGCACGGGGCCCGCGGGGCCTGGCAGGCACTTAGGCTGCGAGGAGGCCGCAGGAGCATCTCAGGGTGGCTTGTCAGGGAGAGTAAGGGCCATCACACCATGCCCAGTCGGGGAGACCATGTAGCAGCCCCGAGGAAGCCCGGGCCTCCCCCCTCCCTGCCCCCCCTTGGGGGGGGTGCTGCACATTCAGCTTTCATTTTGGGTTAAGAAATAATCATTCTTTTAGAGCTGCACTGCTCTTCCTTGGGAAATTGATCTGTTAATATTATACTATATCCCAATTTTTAAAAATTCCATGTTTCGTTGAAAGACTAAGCCAGTAAGTAAAGCTCTTTCTCTTTCTTCCCTCCTCTGTCTAGTTGTTTCATCCAGACTCTTTACAGTGGCGAAGGCCACCTTGAATTCATCCACTGCCGCCCACCCCCAGGAGAGGAGTCTTAGACGAATGCAGGGAGGAATGTGCCAAACAGGACACATCTTCCTCAAGTGTCCCTTTCATTTGAAGATTGTATTAAAGCAGCCACCGCTATGTCATGGAGGGGGTACGGTGATTTTTAAGACAAGGCTGAAACAGTGAGCTTGTGGATGTGTCCCCCAGACCCGCCCCCAGGGCTGCCATTTATTGCCCACGGTGAATTCCACTGCTTGGGTGGAGACTCGGGAGATAGTGGCCCATACCCTGCTCCTGATACAGAACGAGACCTTGCGAAAAACCTAGGATTCCCTAGGGGCACAGAGGATGGAAGAATGCAGCTGCTGGCTGCTCTGCTCACAGCTAGTTTTCCGTCCCCATGTCCTTCACCTGGCTGAGCAGCTCCTGCTACTACTCCAGGGGTGGCTCCCTCCCTCCCTCCCTCCTTCATTTCATCATTCCTTTCTCTTTAAGTCTTGCCTACAAAGCAGTTAGCTCTTTTATAAACCGATACTTGTGCCTCTGGCACACTCTAGCAGTGTTGTAGGCACTTGTTTAGGGATAGACATACAGACCTTGAAGCAGTGGGCACTAGGTAACTTGAGCTTTACATGCCATCACAAACCAGTTGTGCACATTGTGGATTAATAATATTAACGTGCCCAGCCCCGTGAGGGAATAAAAATAAAGCCCCTTGGTGTCTTTCATGCAATTTCTGGGTCACATCGTGTACCAGCCCTCTGACCCGGGCCAAACGTCAGTTTCCACCATCTGTAAAATGGAGATGGGGCTGTGGCTCATGAGTTGTGCTTTTTAAACCTGTTGAGGCAGGGCAGCATCCAGCCCAGAGCCTGACTTACTATGTCCATCGAGTTGGCAAGTATCCACCGAGTATCTGTGCTCCGTTAAATGCAGCCCCTTCCTCATGTGGCAGAGGAATGTTTTAATAACCAGACAGATCTGACTTAGGGTCTGCCCCTTCCCCATAGCCTCTTGAGTCTCAGCTCAGGTGGCTCTCCATATGGGGCTCTGGTCTTTTCTTTTTCGTTGTGATAGGACACATTGTGAAAGGAATGTGTTGGGGTGTCCTTTATGCGCCACCTACAACTGTGTGACCTTGTGCAGGGTCGTTCCTCTCCCCTTTTGCCCCGGTTTCCTTATTTGTTGAGTAGGGATCAGGGTAGGTGGCATTCCTATATGCACACTCCGAAATGTTTGAGTTTTGACAGTTGTGCACCTCGGGGTAGGGTGCATTTCTCTCTGCCCTCTTGGTCTTACAGGGCGAGGAATCCTGCCAAGGGAGTTCCACAGGTCTGGCCCAAGTCAGCTGGTTTCCTCACTGCTATCCTGGTACTACCCCTCTGCCCCGGGGGGGGCATGGGGCCCTGAGTCATCGGGGCATCGGATTGTTGGAAATGTCTCTCTGAAGACACACGGAGGTGGTTTTTGCTGGTGCTTTGCCCCCTCTTCATCATTTCATATTCCTAAGGATTGCTTCTTTTCATGCTCCTTCTGGGAAATGAGGCTCAGGAATACACTACACTGCATCCGTGAACAGGAGTATGAGGTTACTTTCCCTTTGCCGGGCATTTAAACAATGCTGTGTGTTCTTCATTTTTACCCTTTGGCCACCAGTCCTGGCAGCTGGCTGAAGCCTGGGCCAGTAGCCAGGCTGCGGTGGAGCCAGTGGAGGAGCAGCTGGGACCCAAGGTGGCAGGAAGACCCAGGAAGCCAAGCAAAGCCTCCTGTGGCTGCAGCTCGCATTGGTGGATGGGTTGCTTTTCCTTCCCTGACCCTGGCCGACCTCCCTCCGGCCCCTGCCACCCGGGACCCACACCCCCCAACGCCCCCCACCTCCACCTCAGCCAGCGGGCTGGTGTCTGGGGTTGGGGGAGGGTTAAGACACTTTTAAAAATTTCAAGGATTCTCTTGTTTTAGGAAATGGGATCCTGGGGATCCTGGCCCTGGGAGGTCAGAGGGGACCTTAAGCAGAGAGCTGGGGGGATGGGCACAGTGACTGCAATTTAAAGTTAAAAGCTGTGCTTTGGGAAATGGGCCTCAGTTTGGACGGATAAGGTCAGAAGGGAGCAAGCAGATCTTTTCTTGTGGGGCTGAGGGAAGGTAGAGCTGAGTCCTCTGGTTGGCTTTGGACTATAAACCTGGCATTGGGATCCCCTACTAGGACGGATTTGTAAACATCCTGGCTAGAGAAAGGAGCCTGGATCGCGGGCCCTGGAGGACCGAGTTCTGATCCTTATTCCTATATTAGCCACGCTTGTTTACCTGGATAAACAAGCCTCCTTCCACTCCGCTCTTTTTGTCTCATGGAAGGGGCAGAGTTGAGCGCATTAACTGGATTCTTTACCTTTTTCTATAAATTTATTTATATTTTTGGCTGCATTGGCTCTTCGTTGCTGCGCACGGGCTTTCTCTAGTTGCAGCGAGCGGGGGCTACTCTTCATTGCGGTGCGCAGGCTTCTCATTGCGGTGGCTTCTCGTGTTGCGGAGCATGGGCTCTAGTAGTTGTGGCACGAGGACTCAGTAGTTGTGGCTCGCAGGCTCAGTAGTTGTGGTGCACGGGCTTAGTTGCTCCGCTGCATATATGATCTTCCCAGATCAGGGCTCGAGTCCGTGCCCCCTGTGTTGGCAGGCCGATTCTTAATTAACCACTGCGCCACCAGGGGAATCCTACCTTTTTCTTTTTAATAGTCGGGGACTTCTGAGAATCTGACACCCATGCACCCTCACAATTGTGGATGCAAATTGAGGGCTCCTCCCCTGTAATGTGTAAGATTTTGTGGCTCAGGGACTTCCCTGGTGGTCCAGTGGTTAAGACTCTGTGCTGCCAATGCAGGGGGTGAGGGTTCGATCCCTAGTTGGGGAACTAAGATCCCACATGCCACGCGGCCAGAAACAAAACAAAACAAAACAAAAAAAAAAGATTTTGTGGCTCAAAGCATTCTTGGGGGATGTCTTGAGTGCCTTTCAATCGAGATAGTCATCTGTTACCATGAAATTTTAAAAGTGGAACAGAACCCCACCCAGCCTGGACAGTGTCAGGATTGAGCCCCTGAGGCCCTTGGTGAGGAAGCCTTCCAGTCTCTGGGTTCTTTGGGGGATGAGGTAGGTAAAGGGAGCAGAAGGGTGTTGAGGCCAGACTGAGCTTGTTTACAGTGCCAGCCCTGTGGCCAATCTGGGGTTTGTTTGAACAGGAGAATGTGGTGATTAGAGCGGGAAAATGTGCATCATTAATTAGAAATATGAATTTTTGCATGTGATGCTCTAAAAGCAAAAAAGCATTAGGGAGGGTGAAAAAAGCTAAGAGGAAAATTGTCTCCCAGAGGATTTTTGTAAGGCATTTCCCTCCCCACTCCTTGTGTTTGACCTATTTATGTACTTTCAGAGTGTTGATGTCATAGCATTTCAAAGGGATATTGTATGTCTGGACTGCTAACTTCTTTTAAGTAGGCCTGAAATATCCCCGTCTCCATTAATGACAGCATGGTTCTCTCCAGTAATGGAAATTGTCATAGAGTGTCTAGTCATCCAGATGACTGGGGTTATTCTCCCCCGATTCTGGACCCCCTTTGGCAACAGCTGGAATGTAATCAGCCAATAAAAATAACCCGAAGGAAAACTGGCTTGTGTCGACTAATGTTCTTTGGATTCTAGAAACTATTTTAGGATGAACTGCTGAGTCTGGGTTGGGGAGGAAACCTTGCTCACCAGAGGTTTTTTTTTTTTTTTTTTTTTTTTTTTAATCTTTTGACCTATTTATTAGTGAGGCTTTTGTAGGGGAGCCATTCCCTGCCCCATCCGCCTGTTTCTCTTGTGGGATTAATCATTTCCTTTTGACCTTGTGCTCTGCCCCTAACATGTTGCATTGATCAAATCCCGAAATCTCAAGTCATTTCTCCACCCCCACCAGCAACCCCATTCACATTAGAAAACCTGAGGGGGAGAGAGGGGGAGGGGTTTGAGTAGAAAAAGTTACTTGTCAAAATACACAAGATGAGAAAAACATTATTAGTTTTTTAAAACAACCTTCTCCACCTTCCTGTTGTTTTAGGACTTTCATGAACAGGCCATTAAAAAAGCTCCCTTTCCCGAAATGTGACTGGAAACGTCCCTAATTCAACTACTGCATTTTAAAACCTGTTTGACAGTGTTAATTCAGGGGAATTGGAAAAAGTGTGTTCTCTTTTTGATAGGCCTTGGTTTTAATTCCATCCCCACCCCCGCTCCTACTTTAAAAAAAATTCCCAAATCCTGAAATTTAAATTTCAGCCTACAGTGAGCAAAGAAAGTGAATTCAGTTGATAGGTGAACGCAGTCGGTACTAAGTTGAATGCAAACAATTAGCAGAAGAGCTGAGTCCATAAATAAGAAGCGTGTGCAGAGTTGACTTTGTAGGCCTTCCTCCTCCTCAACTGAATTCACTCGGCCAGCAGAGAGTTGTTTGAATTCTCTTAGTCGCTCTTACCTACACCTTTTCTTCTGACTGGTAATGATGTTAGAGCTGGCAGCTTTGAGAGGGATGGGGCGATTCGGGTTTAAAAGTAATTACCTCCTGTGGGACAATCTTAGAAATTCCCTTTTTGGAGCTTAACGATTTCAGGGTGGCAAGTACTGAAGTTGCAAAAGAGAATGAAAGGAAACCTCGTTTCACCATCCAGGCATAAACAACTGTCTCTTGGGGGGGAGGTGGGGAAGGAATTTTCTGTCAACTTCCCTCTTGCAGGGCGGGAGGGAGATTGTGACGCGGAGGGAGTCGCTAGGAACAAAGGCTCCGTATTGGACCAGCCGCCATCTTGGACCCAGCTATTTTATGATTGGCCGTAAGCCTTGGACCAAATTGATCACAGATCCCCTTGGGGGCCGGGTAGCCTTTTGGATTGTGGGGCCTGAGTGAAATTAGGGGCAGTGTTGTGGCCTGAACTGGAGCCCTGGGGCACATCCTGGAGAAGGACGTTGAGCCGTGCTCCTTCCCTCGGACCACAGGGCTGTGAGGGCTGGGAGATAGATAAATAGGTTCTTCCAGCACTGCCGCCTGTTCACTAGGTTATGCGTGGCGGGGGGGGGGGGGGGTGTTGTGTAGCAATTTGATGAGTGGTTGGGATAAACCCTCTGTAGAGGGTAAGGGGCTCCATTACCCAGAGGCGAGCGGTTAGGAGCAGAGGCCAAAGCAAGACAAAAACCTGCCCAGAGAGGTTTCATCATCCTGAGTTCATTTTAGGGTGCCTGGGGAATATGCTCTTAAAGTAAGACGTGTTCAACTTGAGTTTATTCTTGACCCATAGGCAGTGTGGAGCCATCGAGGGTTTTGTTGAGTTGGGGATTCATGAAAAAAAAAAAAATTGAGTCGGAGGATTGATGTTAGCAGTGGTTGTTGGCACGCAGGTTGCCTGTGCCACAGTATTTTAAACCCTGGATGGGTGGTGGGAGATTACAGAGGTGAGTTTTCCAAGGCTGTGGGGGAGGGAGTGTTGTCGCCGTTAATAGAGACTGCAAACCCCTGTGGTTTCTACATTGACTCTGGAGCCAGGCTCTGCCACTTTCTACTTGTGTCCTTGGGCAAGTCACTATCTACGCCTCAGTTTCTTCATCTGTAAAATGGATACTAATAATACTCGCTAACCAATAAGGCTGTGATGAGGCTTAAACAAGTTTATGTGTGTACAGCATCTGGTCTAGGGACTGACCCCAGTAAGCACTTCGAGACATGTTTGCCATTATTAAATTCCTTCTGGCTCTGACGGTGCTTGGGTAAATGAACCTCAGGGGAGGAGCCCTATGCTTCATTCGAGCCCCCTAATAGATGCCCTATGTGGAAACAAAAAAATATAGTAAACTAAGTGGCTGGTCATCCTAACCCATAGTTAGCAGTTTGGTTTATATCATTCTTTCTCTGCCATGCCGTGTGGCTTGTGGGATTTTAGTTCCCTGACCAGGGATTGAACCCGGGCCCACGGCGGTGACAGTACCGAGTCTTCACCACTGGACCACTAGGGAATTCCCTGGTTTATATCATTCTTGATTTCATGGCTTAAAAGAAAGTGGGAACCCCTCCATTCCCCTATGAAGATCATACTGTGCATACGATTTGTATTCTGTTTTTCACTTCACATTATATCATGTTAATATCTGATATTGGTTATTTATTTAGTGTAAACAGTAATTAAACATGTAGCTTATCTCAGCAAATATTTTAGGAATGTGAGGGAATAGCAAAAAGTATTTACAATTTCATTAGGTTCTAAATAACTACATTGGGACTTCCTGGTGGCACAGTGTAGTTAAGCGTCCACCTGCCAATGCAGGGGACACAGGTTCAAGCCCTGGTCCGGGAAGATCTCACATGCCGCTGAGCAACTAAGCCTGTGTGCCACAGCTAGTGACCCTGCATGCCACAGGCTACGGAAGCCTGCGTGCCTAGAGCCAGTGCTCTGCAACAAGAGAAGCCACCGCAATGCGAAGCCTGTGCACTGCATCAAAGAGTAGCCCCCGCTCACGGCAACTAGAGAAAGCCCACGTGCAACAACGAGATCCAACGCAGCCAAAAATAAATTAATTAATTAAAAATAAATAACTACATCAACACACTGCAGTTGGGCGTGGGGTGAAAAATACTACACAATAGTATCCTATGGCATCTAAGCACATTCAGGTACTCCTGAATTCTTGAACCTATTTTCTACCTTTGCTCGAATAGTAGCACACTGCTCCTTCCTTATTTTCTCCTCGATAGTGTATTTTGGAGTTCATTCCATGGATCATATTCTTTTTCATGGTTGCCCCAGTAATCAGTCTATATAACAGTTGTTTAACTAGTCTCCTATTGGTGGACATTTAGCTTGCTTCCAATCACAAACATGGTGCTATAAATCATCTTTTTTTTCAAGGAAGTGCCGAATTCCTAGCTGGATGGCTTGAATATAAAGCTTGTAAAGGTTCTTATTGCTGGAGGGGTGATAAGTATGCCCTCTCTTTTTCCTGAGAAGAAATGGAGATTAAGGCTTTTCCTGAGATCCACAGTGGGCTGGGGTTGAGAAATAGGATTATAGATCTAGACCCACAGGAGTGTCAGATCTGGAGTTTGGTTTTGTCAGAAGTGTGTGGGAGACAGTGGCTTAGGGATGACCCCTGGAAAGACATCATTTTGGAAGCTTACTGGGGATTTACACTCTTCTTCCCCCCACTTTAATGGTTTTCTACCACGTTCTGGGTAGTTATTTCTGGAGAACGACCTGTTCATAGACCTGGTCTCGGACATGGAAAGATGCTTATGCGTGGGCTTAGTAGGCTGTTGTGGCTCTGAGAGGTTGTGACCAGCTCTTGGGGTTTTAAGAATCTGCATTTTCCTCAGGCTCTCCCTCTGTGGTTGCTGCCTGATCAGGGTCTGCGGTGGAACCCACGAATTGAATTTTGATGGAATTAGCTGTGGGCAGAGCTGGGAAAGAACCTTGACTATCTTATTCTAACCCTAGGCCTTACTCGAGAAGGGAAGAAGGCGTTATTTTCAGTGAAAAATTGTTCTATCTTTTCTCATGGATAAGATTGAAATGGTGTTTTGATTATTGATTGTTTCTCATGACTCCGCAGTGTGCCTTTTGGCCTTGTTATTGAAGGTGGAAAGTCAGCTGGTCTGAAAGGTCTGCGGGGGCTGGCTCCCCTGGCTGGTGGTCCGCTAGGGCTGGCAGCCTGGGGTGCCTGGGTTCTCTCTGTGGCCTGGGTTTCTCAGGGCACGGCTGCTGGGCTCTGAGAGTGAGTGCTCCAACCAAGCACATCAAGGCTTATAGCGTGACCACCACGCCTTTGACTGGGCAAGGGAAGTTGCAAGACCAGCCCCAATTCAAGCAGAGGGGAAGTAGATTTTATATTTTGATGAGAAAATATGTGCAACCATCTGCAGTTGCACACGAGTGGCTTTTCCTGGAAAAGTTCATAAATTCACCCAGATACTACCTGCTAGTGATGGGAGCTGGATTTCCCTATCATAACCTAGATTTCTGTTCACATTTTAGACCTGCACACCTTGGAACAAATCTCCCACCGTCTCCTTCCCCTTCCACTTTCCTTGTTTTTTGCTTTGTTTTTGTTTTGAAGTGGGGTGTTTTTCATCAGCAGTTAGTGAGATGGCTAAACAAGGTCAAACAGGTGGCCAGAACATCTCAGTTTATCTGGGGACCTGCTGCAGAAGTGCTGGCCGTCACCCCTTTTCTGTGTGTTCTGGTGGATATAGTGCCAACCCCTCACCTAAGTAGAGTTACTCGATTGTTCACTGAGCATCCATGTGCCAGACATGTAGGGACTGGGAAGGAAGTGTTGAACAAGACAGAATTCGCAGCGTTTGCAGTGCGTAAATTCCAGTGAGGAGACAGACCATGAACCAGTGAATAGATACTTTCAGGTAGTGAAAAGTGCTACAAAGAAAATTCAGCAGGGGAAGCCAGTGGTCAGGGGAAGTGTCTTCCTGAGGAAGTGATACTGAGACTTGAATGAACTGGGGAAGGAAACCTTATGTGGATGGGCGGCGGGGTGGTGGTGGTGGGCACAGTTCTCAGGCAGAGGGAACAGCAGGTGGAGTCCAGGATAGGTGGCGTCCAGGATGACCCATCCAAACAGTGGCACGATGGGAGCCACTGGAGGGCTTCAAGGAGGGGGTGCTGTCTCTGACTTTAAAAGGTGCTCTCCCCGTGGAGAAGAGACTGTAGGGCAGCAACGGTGGAATCTCAGGCAGAGTGAGAAGGTGTCTTGCGTTTCCCTGCCAGAGTCTTCCTTGTCTGGACCTTTTATCCCACCCATTCCTGTTTGCACTTTTAGACTAAACTCGGGCTTCCCTTCCTCCAGGAAATGTGCTGAGATTTACATCGAAGCTCCAGTGTTAGCTTTCTTCCCTCAGCCCTGAACTTGTTGGCCTTACTCATCATCCTTCCTGGTGGACTGTCACCTCTTAGAGGGGAAGGGCCTGGTGCCCGGAGCGGGTGCAGTAAGGAAATGTGCCTGCCTCGGGGATTCATGTTGAACATATGACATCTGTTGGGAGGGCCTGAAAGGCTGATCTGACTGATGAGAGTGGAGGAGCAGGCAGGGTGGCTGCATAGGAAGTTGGAGGCATGTGCAAGTCAGAGGTGGTCTTCCAGTATGCCTTTTCCAAGCGTATTTATGGAATCTCTCAACATTCCATTCAGTGGGCAAAGAAAGTCACAGCTCTGGTGAACAACGGCCCCAAAGGCCATTGGAGTGGCTTTACAGCCCTTATCAGTCCTGCCTTGCAAACATATCCAGCCCTGCAAACAGGTTCCTGGAGTTGATTTAACTTGCCTGGCCACTTACCAAGCTGGAGCCCTCACAGGCAGGCCGCCACCCTGCTCTTTGCTGCTGGAACTGCCGGTCAGCATTTGCATTTCACGCACTTCTCTTATGAATTCTTCACCACCGCCCACGAGATGGAGTGTATTCTCCCCATTTTATGGGTGGAAACAGCTCAGTGAGCCCACTTAACCAAAAGAGCTGGAGAAGGAAGGACCACATCAATATGTGAACCCAGGTTTTTTGACTTAACAAAAAAGGTGACCCCAGGCTGTGCCCTGGCCTCCTTCCATGTTGTCCCCGTGAGGCCACCTACCCCCAACTCCCTCACCCCCCCGCCCCACCCCCCGCCCTTGAGCTCCCAGCTAACTTTCCCCTCCAGTCTACTCCAGATTCTTCCCTGCACTTGGACCAAGAACAGTGTGCTTCTCTGCTAGAGGTGTTCCTTTTGTTTGGACTTGTAAATCTTCCATCCCATCCTTTTAAAAAAAAAAAAAAAATCCCGTTATCCCATTCTTTCTAAGAAGCCATTTCTAACTTGTCTGCCCCAACCCCAGGCCATGCAACCACAGTAAGTCCTATGAAGGGATTTGGTACTTCTCTGGGTGGCAGTTTTTCCTATCTGCCCTCATGTATTTTGGTTAGTTCCCCATTTGTCTTACTGATCCTGTCCAGTGGGTTTCCAAACTGGGTCATTTTTGAGAGTGAAGGAGGGTGTTGTTAATAATTATGCTTAGACAACACAAACAGACTGGACTTCCCCAAACTGACCACCCAAGACTTGTAGGAGATTGGAAACTTGAGTTGTTTTTTAAACCTCCCAAGGCTCTTAGCTGAAAGCCTTGAGTCCAGTGTAAATGGTTTAAAAAAAAATCAGCAAATGTTGCAATGTATCTTTACTAGGACAGCTTTCCCTCTATGTTGGTTTTTTTGTTGTTGAAGTGTGGTTGATGTACAGTTTTATGCTGATTTCTGCTGTGTAGCAAAGTGACTCGGTTATACACATATATACATTCTTTTTTTATGTTCTTTTCCATTATGGTTTATTCTCTATGTTTTATCAATAGATCTACAAGTGCCTAAGGAAAACAAGTTTCTGAAAATAAAGGAAAATGTTGTTCAAAAAATCTGCAAACACCGCATACTTGTTAGGGACATCATGGCCTCAGAGACTACAACCTGTATTAAAGCTGTCTCTAAAACAGATGAAGTTAACATCCAGGAGGCAAAGGTTGGGAGAGCCAGGAGGGCCCCACGGCTGACCCAGAAGTGGACAGGCCAGCCGGAGACTCCCAGTGGGCCTCTTGTTTGGGGAAGGCCCTTGGAGTTCGAGGTGCAGTGGGTTCCTGTGTAGAGGGGCTGAGGAAGAGCCACCTGGGGCCAGAACTTCAAAATACAGCAATTTGAGGATCCATCACAGACAAACGTCTGCATCTCCCTGGCCTTGCATCTCACCATTCCTGGTTAGGTGCCAGCCAAAGTTAAGGGCGACTCCCCGCTCGCTCTCCCACAGAGAGCCAAACGAAGCAGGTCAGAAGTTAAAAAACCCAAGGAGAGACCAATTTAAGGGCTGTTCCTTTATCATCCGCCTTGAACTTTAGCTTACATAACACTCCACCTGATTGTTTCCCACCTGATTGTTTCCCAGCTCAGGTGGGGATTTTCTTTCCCCACCCAGTCAGGTCTAGCCTTTGAACTGGAGTTTATCCTTGAGTATCTGCTTGGGGGGTGCTGGGGAGGTTCTGCCCCTCCCCTCCTGTGTCTCCTGGTTGCATTACCTGCTGGGTCAGGGTCAGCGGGCTGTCAAGTTCTATTGAACAGCACGCAGGTGCAGTGCAAAGAGGTGAAGCTCAGGCTTCCTTCGTTGGAATGAAGTGGGATTTCTGACGAAGCTCCATCCGTATCTGAGACCTGAATTTTTTCTCATTACCATTATTTTCTCATTACAACTTCGTTCATGCATGATGAGTGGTCCTGGGAATTCAGGCTTCTCTAAACAGGAGTTTGACTCCAGTGGTTTTACCTGTAGTGTCCCCAGATGTTGATCTTTTTTCAGATTGTATCTTATTCCTGGTTAGTTGGAATTTCCCTGCCTGAAATCGCGCTGCTGGCCTGGTGTTGGGGTTCCCTGACTCCTTGCCAAATCCTGCTGTAATTAGTGCTTTAGGACCACAGCTATCAGGATCTGTGCACACTGGTGGGAAGAGGGGTGGGTGAACTCCAAGGGTTCAGGGCTTCATTGCTAGCCTGAGGTCTCCACTGCTCGCTGCAGTTTGGATTTTTTCCCCTTGCGATGGGGGAGGGATTAAGACCCACCCTGTAGACTGCCTGGACCACAGAACCGGCCCCGGGGCTCCTATTCCTCCCCGTGTCGCCCAGCCCAGCATGGGTGACAGGTGACTCTTTAAATAAAGCTGGTCTCCCAGCCTGGCCTGGCTCTGTTTCATTTGTAGGGGTGTCTGAGGGATTAAGTTTCCTGTTGTTGGAGTTGAAGGAGGGTGTGATTTAAATTAATTGCCTAACAAAGTGCTAACTTGAAAAGGATTTTAAAAAGAAATCCATTTCTTGATAAGACTGAGGCTTTTCCTTTCACCCTCAGCTGCTGCACTGGAGCTGTGGTTTGAGGCCCCTCTGCTCTTGGTCACAGAGGAAACTGTTGAGAAAGCCTCTGTTGATTCCTCAGGTGTCACAGGGGATAGAGGAGTGTGTCTCTCTGCTCTCTATTTGATGCTCTCCTTGATGGGAGCAGTTTTGAGGAGTGCCGCCAAAGAGCCTAGGCTTAGGGCTCCACAGACACACGGGGAGCCCTCGCCCCAGCCCCACGTCGAGGGGCGGCCCTTAATGGCATTGAGAGAATTCACAGAGTCCATCTACTGCTTTCTTGATGGGGCCCCCCTCCCCAATTTAAATCATTCCTGCCTGTGAATAAGATTCCTACAGCATTAAATATTCGGTTAACCTCCTGATTTTTTTTTTTTTTTCCCGGTACACGGGCCTCTCACTGTTGTGGCCTCTCCCGTTGAGGAGCACAGGCTCTGGACGCGCAGGCTCAGCGGCCATGGCTCACGGGCCCAGCCGCTCCGCAGCATGTGGGATCTTCCCGGACCGGGGCACGAACCCGTGTCCCCTGCATCGGCAGGCGGACTCTCAACCACTGCGCCACCAGGGAAGCCCTAACCTCCTGATTTGGAGGCAGTGCTTGGTGTGAAGTTAGCTGGCTCTTAAAATTGTCACCGGGGGTGACAGTGTCACACGGGGCCGTCGGGAAGACCAGTGTTGGACCTGTGTTGCCCAAGGCAGCGGACAACTGAGTAACAGGCGCCCAGCTACTCCGGATTATAGAACTTGCCGAATTGGGGAGAGAAAGGAACAGTTATATTGGGTTGTTATCCCTTATTGGAGGGATAAGATACGGCTAGTAATATTTCAAAACCTTTTTTGTTATGAATTTTCTTTTCTTACCTGAGTCTTTATTTCTGCTTCCCTTCTCGAGGTGAGTGCTTTCCTTTGCTTTACATCCACCTGTCCACATGATCTCAGCCATGCAGGCCATTGAGACCCTTTTTGCTACTTCAGGGGGGGTGGTGGTGAAAGGTTTCGGGTGCATGGCGTTGCCCACTGTTTAAGAGGTGAGAACTGAGTTACGTGGCCACCTACAGTCTGGCCATTTTTTACAGTCAGCCTCCCAGTACCACCGATTCTGGTCTAGAACACAACAGATTAAAACTGGGCCTTGCTTTTGCGACAGGAAACTGTGTATCTGTGTCAAAATCCATCTTTTCGTGCCTGATTTGAAAGTCTATAATTTACGTGGGCGGTGATCTCCGTGTTGGAACAAATCTCTTTTATTTGCTGCTGGAAGCTGCCTGGACCACTCATTAGTACATCAGAGGTCAGGTGCAAGCCTGGGCGGCAGCTGGCACACTAATGATTTCGTAGGGCTTTGTGTGACCGCTGGCCGCCTGTGGGGCTGTAAATCGGACTCGGGGTTCTAATTTTTATCAAAACCTCCAGGGAGTTAGTCCGACTTGCCTCTTGTGAGATTAAACTTAAGATAATATTTATAGTGGAGGGCAAAGGAAAAATAATACCTAATGGGAACATTGTGGGAAGAATGGTAGTGACCTATTAGAAGTAAATTATGTGGGGCCATTGGAGTAACTCATTTATGGGCTCAAAGAGTATTTATTAGGTCTTTAGCTGTGAGGAGCCCATGCTGAGGCTGGGCTCCAAGCTTCACCCCACCACCGCTAGGTGGTCGCTGGGAGGGTTTCCCCCTCACTTATTATTTTTTAGGTATAATTTACATAAATAAAAAGTATACATTTTGACAGTTCTTTTTAAATTTTTTGGTCACGCTGCACATCTTGCGGGATCTTAGTTCCCCCACCAGGGATCGAACCTGAGATCCCTGCTGCCACCATGGAAGCGCTGAGTCTTAACCACTGGACCACCAGGGAGTTTCCCATTTTGACAATTCTATACACCTGTGTACCTACTCCTTCTACCAAGACAACATAACGACACATCCATGGCTCCAGAACATCTCCCTTGAGTTCCTTCCAGTCACACCTGTTTCCACTTGCAACTTCTTTGATTTTTCTCACCTTAGTTTTGCCTTCATAGAAATAGAATTATGCAGTATATGTTTTTTTGATTCTTATTTTTCCATCAGGCATCTGTGTGATAGCACAAAATCAGTAATTCGTTCTCATTGCTAAAAGTATTCTACTGTGTAGACATATACCTGTCTGTTTCTCTGTTGATAGGGAAGTTTGGTTTTTATTTTTGAACTGGAAGAATCCCCCCCACCCCGGTACGCGGGCCTCTCACTGTTGTGGCCTCTCGCGTTGCGGAGCACAGGCTCCGGACGCGCAGGCTCAGTGGCCATGGCTCACAGGCCCAGCCGCTCCGCGGCATGTGGGATCTTCTTGGACCGGGGCATGAACCTGTGTCCCCTGCATCGGCAGGCAGACTCTCAACCACTGCGCCACCAGGGAAGCCCCCTGGAAGAATTTTTAAACACCCACGTATTATTTAAGTCAACAAGTTTATCTGTGAAAAACCGTTTGGTAGGCAGTAACCCCAAACACAGTTCTGGTATGTTCCAGAGTGTCACTGAATGTCATGTAACTTGGATCTGTTGGAGGAAACCCCCCAGCACAGGGGTGTCACCTGCTCTTTTGTGTGGGCCATTGTTAAAGCCTTCCAGGAAGGAGAGAGACTGCAGGCTGTGGGCAGTCAACCCTGCTGGCCTTGGTGGTGGCGGCCAGCCATGACTGTGCCTCAAAGCTGTGTGGTTGGGCAAAGATACCAAGACTCCAGCCTGAAAACCAGAATCCGACCAGCAGGCAAATGAATAGTCCAAAGAGCGAAGGAGCTCTTGCAGGTTGGGTCCCCCCAGAGGTTTGGATGGAGAACTTGTTTATCAGCATCTGGGGAGGAAGCAGAATGGATACAGGCCCACGAGGAGGCTCTCAGTGATACCAGCGCAGCTGCCGGGGGCCTGAGTATAGCTGGGCTGGCATAGGGAGGGCACTCCGGGTACTCGAAGTGAAGGGACAGAGGCATAGCTCGTCTCTGGAGTTCCCATGTGTATTGTCCCCCACTGAGTATTTTGTGACATCCTGATTATACCTTTATAAAACATGCTTCTTTGGGGGACTTTACAAAGGCTCTAAGAAGTGCTGACTGTAGCTCCACGTGGGAAGCGCTGTCTTCTGCCTGCTTTTTTTCTTACCCTCCTTGTCACCTGGACCTCTGCCCTTAGAGCTCCCTTGGAGGATTCTCCTGCCCCGAAAACCCAGCTGCACAGTTCCCGAGTATCGTCAGGATCCCAGAAAAACACACACACCTCGGTTATATGTCCTTCTTCGCCTCCTAAAGGCCCTATTTGAGTCAGATTTACTGCTGCAGCCTCAGTTTTGGAAAGGGAGCTATGGTAAGAAATATTTGTAAGGCTCTTTTGTCTATGACTCTGGCAACACTGGAGGCAGGCGGTGTGTGTCATTGTTCTGTGGGGCTTCAGTGCTACAGGGGAAGTGGTTTCCTTTCTAGGATGAACTCATTTTCATGCTTTTTAATAATTCTGACAGTTTTCTGAGCCAAAAATGGAGGTGTTTTTTTTCTTTCTCTCTCTCTCTCTTTTTTTTTTTTTTTACCAAATCTGCAAGTGAGCTCAGCCAAATTCAGTCATTTAACTGTAGAAACAGAACTTACTCCTTTAATTACCTGTGACTTTTTATAAAAAGGCAATGGTTCTGCTTTTTGCACATGTTAATATTAGAAGCTGTGTGCCCAGGGAGGGTTCTTCCTGGAGGAGGGCCCTGAGACAGGGAATATAAAGTATAAGATATAAATACTGCTGAAATATAAAGTGGGGATCCCGTGTGCCTGGCTCTGGGGTGTTGGGACCTGGTCCCACAAGCAGGGGAGCAGGTGATAGGGAGGAACAGGAGCCTGGAGAAAGCCTCATGGGTTGAGGCACTGGAGGAGCTGGGTCTTGCTGGGTGGTACGTGGTGGTTGGTCGGTGTTGGGAAGCAGTGGTCATTGGGAGTGTGAAAATTTTCTTCTGAAAAATAGGAAAGGGATCATGATGTGGCTTTTGCAGTGGCACAAAAACCTCCGGGGAACAGCATGGGACGTTCAGTCATCATTGAACTATGCCTTCCCTTGGTACCAGCAACCACATTGAGTATAAAGTTGTTAAGAGCTGGGAGTTCCCTGGTGGTCCAGTGGTTAGGACTTGGCGCTGTCACTGCTGTGGCCCAGGGTCGATCCCTGGTCGGGGAACTAAAATCCTGCAAGCCGTGCGGTGCAGCGCAGCCAAAAACAAGAAAAGTTGTTCGAGCTGATGGCATTCCTGTTTCCAACCCTTCCTTTTCAAATTTGCCTTGTCCACAGGAGCCAAAAAATTTGGCCTAGAACTGCTCTGACCCCACTTGTACACCCCCATCCCACTCTACCACCTGGTAGTCTTAACTCCTTCTCTTGCCTGTTGAGCCCAGGAATGACTCTTGTTCAGCTAGCTGGCCTGGCAGGTCTTTTACCCTAGCCCTTGGGATTAGATGTGCCTTGACATTCAACGTTTATGGTTTTGGAAAGTTTATACTGTGAAACAGCACCACAAAGTAATGAATATTAGCAGTTCTTCAGTGAAATATATGAGAACTCACACTAAATGGTATAGATAAAAATCTGAGATCATTTTCACACCAGTTCAGGTTTTGCTGCCAAACAGCTTGT
The DNA here is from genome assembly GCF_951394435.1 of Stenella coeruleoalba. Classification (NCBI taxonomy): domain Eukaryota; kingdom Metazoa; phylum Chordata; class Mammalia; order Artiodactyla; family Delphinidae; genus Stenella; species Stenella coeruleoalba. Next base: position 53,187,720 of record NC_137156.1, read on the forward strand.
GTAAAAACTTTTGCTTTCCAGATCTGTTGAATTTGGGGATTGCAGAAGGGGGTTCTGGGCTTGTATGGGGCTACCCATGTTTGTTTCACCGGGTGTTTGAATGATACCCACTGGGACTGCCCTCTTCGTTTACACTGCCTGAGACCACCCTCACTGCCCACCTCGGGAATCATCCCAACAAGCGGCCCCACTCGCCTCTACCCTTGTGTTTTGGAAAATCTAGCAGCCAATCCCGAGCACACAAAACACAAGCCTTGCTTTCTTGCTGCTCCTCTGGGGCTTCTTTTCAGTCTCAGCCTCCACCTTCCACCTTCCAGCCACGCAGAGTGGACCTGGACTCCCAGTCCCACATTGCCTGGCTCCCTGGTGTCCCCGTGCCGGCCTTTCATGTAGGTCTGATCTTGTTTGGGAACAGAAATTGGCACTTGACAACCTTTGTTCTTCACATGAATGGAGGTTGACCTGACATCAAGTTATTAAATTTGAGAAGCCTTACTGTCCACACATGCAAGTAGATTTTTTTCTTCTGATTTGTCAAATGATGTAGCAGTTGAATATATTATCAAATTGACAATTCTGGGCTTTGTAAAGAACAATATAAAAGGATATTCACTGTGGCATTGCTTGTGAGTTTTCAAAAATCAGGAAACGACACTAAAATCCTGTCATCTGCAGGCGACATACCATGCAGCCATTCATAAAACAGGCAGCCCAACTCAAAACATTCTCCCAGTTAATATAATTAAGTGAAAAGGTCTAGTATAATGCTCTCCTATTTGTGTCTTTAAAAAGTTCACCTATGCATAGAATATAGCATATTTTTGGATGATTATGTAAAAAAGTAGAAACAACTGAAAAATTGGGTCAGATTTTTTAAAAATTTATTTATGGCTGCGTTGGGTGTTCGTTGCTGCACGCGGTCTTTGTCTAGTTGCAGCGAGTGGGGGCTACTCTTCCGCGGGCTTCTCATTGCCGTAGCCTCTCTCGTTGCGGAAAATGGGCTCTAGGCACAGGGGCTTCAGTAGTTGCAGCACCTGGGCTCAGTAGTTGTGGCGCACGGGCTTAGTTGCTCCGAGGCATGTGGGATCTTTCTGGACCAGGGATAGAGCCTGTGTCCCCTGCATTGGCAGGCGGATTCTTGACCACTGTGCCACCAGGGAAGTCCCTGGGGCAGATTTTTAAAAAACGACTTGCACCTGTGTATCTTCTTGCATTAAAAATGCATATGTGTTCCCTAACTTGTCTTAAAAAGTTTCCGACTCCTTTCCCCCAGAAAGAAGTAACTTGTCCACAGCTGGACTCTGCTGTCTTGAGCTGGTGGTGATTGTGTAAGAAGGAGGGTCCAGATTCCTTTCTTTCACCTCTTCGCAGGCCCGCCAAGACCACAGCTCTGGCCAGAGATGTAGGAGGGCTTCTGCGAGTTTGAGAACACTGGCATTCAATGTATTTTCCCTAAATCAAGTAAAGCTTGGTTTTGGTGTTGTTGGATAGACTTAGTTGCGTGGCTGGACTTTACTCCTTGAATTTGGTTTACCAGTTTTTCATAGGAGAGCCTGCCGAGTGTTACATACAGATAAGGCTTCTGGTTGTCACCAGCCCACCTCCCCTTCGTGTCTGTAGTGGTGGGTGGAGACCTCCTTGTGTCTAGGCCTGAGTTTGTGGGAGGCCGCATGTCCCCAGTCATTTTAAGGGATGTCAAAGAAACCTCAAAAAGTAAGTTTATAGCAGTTAATATTTATTATCTCAGTTGGGGGATCTTGACAATGAGAGGCCCCCTCCATACTTTTCTGTTTACACTTCTCACTGATGTGGATAGTTGTATTTTAACCTGGTGCTCCAACGTGAGTGAGTGAGAGTGTGTGTGTGTGTGTGTGTGTGTGTGTGTGTGTGTGTGTGTGTGTGTGTTCCTTGTTGGATCACATGTATCAGTAATATAAAATGTAGAACATTCTTGTTCGTTAACGGAGCACTTTATTTAAGCCCTGGCTAAGGTAAACCTGCCTGCTTGGTATTTTTATTTATTTATTTATTTCCTCCAACCCCCGCCCCCCCCACCCCCATTCCTCTCCTGCTGGGCTCACATTCCTAGGTCTTTGTCTCCGCTGGTATTTTAGAAATTTTGGGAGAGGAAGGCAGTGGGTGGGGCGTGTTCTGGAAGCTGGGGGCAGGGGAGAGGGTGGTCACTTGCAAGGTCAGAGGTCAGGCCTGCCCCATTCAGCTGGGCAGCCAGATTGTCGCCATGTGGGGGGGGAGGGGGGCGTGTCCACACATCTGCCCGGGAAGCCCCGAACAGGCAGCCTCAGGCCTTGGAATTCCTGCCGCCAGAGGACCGCTCCTTCCCAGAGCCACAGTTCATGGCCTCTGCCACATTTCTTTCTGGCGGTGGGCCCTCTGAACAGTCATCCAGTTTATTCTTTTAAAGTAACCTTAAGTAAGCTGGTTCAGAGAGAGTTGCACCCATGCACACCCGTGTGCACCTTTGCCTATTCACTGAGTTTCATAAGCTATAAAATTGTAAGTTTTTGACCTTAGAAATTGCCAGGTGAGTGAGATGTGGAGCTTCTAAATGGAGTGTGACATCTTCCCAAAGTTTTACTCTGATATTTCACTAGAAAGTTTCCAAAATGTGGGACTTCCCTGGTGGTCCAGTGGTTAAAACTCCATGCTTCCACTGCAAGGGGCCCAGGTTTGATCCCTGGTCGGGGAAACTAAAGTCCCACGTGCTGAATGGTGTGGCCAAAAAAAAATTTTTACAAAATGTGATCGCATTTTCAGGTTTTAGACAGTGTGTTCTTTTTTTAAAAAAATCAACAGTTAATTAAAAGCACCACTGAGGCTCTACTTTTACCCACTTATACTGTCACCCCCAGCCCCACCCCGTGGTCCTACAGTCAGCCTGGAACTGCAGAAGCAGTGGCGCTTCCAAGATCACAGGGTGTTCTAGGCGATTAGAGCTGTGTCAATCCCACGTGAAACACTGTCAGGTGGGGTCACATCCAAGCACCCCCGTTTGCCCATTTTAGAGGTACCTGGGCTCTCAAGCCTGGACATGCGGGGGCCTGCAGCCTAAGGTTCTTCCCCACTCGCAGGAGCCCCACAGACTCCTAAAGCAGGGGGACACTAGTCAGTCCACACAGTTGTCCAAGAAAAGGTAGCTCCTGAGCAGAGGTAAAGAGAAGATTGCTTAGTTGTTTGGTAAGAACAGGGAGCCTTGTGGCAGGAGATTTTCACACTTCACATTAGCAGGAGTGATCCCTTTATTCCCGTGACAAATGGAGGGAGCAGAGGGGAGGGATGTGGTTGAGTCGTGGAAACTGGCCGGAGAATTGCTTTAGCACCATGTCGTAAAATGAGAGTGTCGGGGCATTTCCCCATATTTACCCAGTTTAGCATTTTTCGGTTAGTATCTAAGGCTGGCTTGGGAATTTTAGATTTATCAAACGAGAAAGATTAGATAGTCTCTAAATGGTGGACCTTCTTCAAAAAGTGATTAGCCTTCACAAAGGAAGGCAGATGCCTCCTGGGTTCCGTCTCCCACGGTACAGCACGGGACAAAAATCGGCACTAAAGTTACAAACCCGATCACGTTTCCCTCCTGTAAAAGAGGGTCCAGAAAACTTGCCGTATCACAACCATTTCTTCAAAGTAGGAACGTGATATCCTAAGTCTTTCCTTTTTCCATTCCTGGATCCCAGAGTTCCCAGAGAAGCAACCTAACCCCTGCTGGATCACACACCCCCTACGTGGAGCAGCCTGTTTGGCTGACAGTCATTTCCTCGTGGACACGCACTACGCCGAGACTTTGGTTGCAATAAAATAAATAACCTGGAGAATGAGAGGAGCCGCGTTCTCGCTCTGCCCCAGGCCCTTTCTGTGTGGGACTTGGAGCCTAATAGGAACTTTCTGGGTCTCTGTGCTTTGTGCTTTGGACAGGGTAACCATCTTCCGTGCGTTGGGACGAGCCCTTGTTCCCTGTGCAGCCTCCTCCCCTGGAGATTGAGTGCTTGTGTATGTGAAAGACACCCCCCCCCCCCACACACACACACATGGCCCCTTCCCTGCCTGTCGAGTGTTGGCTCGCTTTCCTTCACCCCAGGTGTACCAGAGGCAAACTGAAGCTCTGCTCTTGAAAGCAAGCCAGCAAACATTTATAGACAGCGGCCCTACGTGCCGGCTCTGGGGAGGGATGCAACGGGACTGGCCCCGTTCTGTGCCAAGGAGCTTTGGCTCCTGAGAGCTCGGCTCTCAGGCAGGTTTATCAGCAGGTGGAGGTGGTGCCAAGCCGCTCCCCCCCACCAGCACGCAGGGCCCCAGGGAGGCACAGAGCATCGTATAAACAGCGCTGTCAGCACCGGCTGCCTCCCAGGGTCAGCTCCTTGGAACAACTTGGCAGGAAGAAGAAAGACAAGAAGCTGGCTGACTTTACCATTAGCCTTTGGCCCCTGTTCCAGAAGCTTAAGCCCGCACCTTGCTTGAGTGCCTTGGGTGTGCTCGTGTCCTTGATGGGGGGACGGTGGCAGCCAGCTGCCGTGTGAGGGGGATTGATCCTGGCCCCCAGCCTGGTTTCCACCCCAGAGCGTGGGGTGGCGAGAGGAACTTGTCGATTTATCCTTTCATTCCGGCCACCAATCTCAGACCAGGGAGACAATCTTGGAACCTTTCTGGGTAATTAATCTCAGATACAGGGAAATCTCTTATGGAGGATGATTGTTTTCTTTTGTTTTAAATAGTTTTATTCGTATGACTGTATAATTATTGTCATTTACTAAGGTCAATTGATGAGCAGCACATTTTATTTTTTTAATCTATTTTTTTCGGCCACACTGAGCGGCATGCGGAATCTTAGCTCCCCAAGCAGGGATCGAACCCGTGCCCCTTGTAGTGGAAGCGCAGAGTCTTAAGCACTGGACCCCCAGGGAAGTCTTTGGAGGATCATTTTGTTTCATCTTTGCCTTTGTGGTGTCTCAGTTGTGGTTGTGAATGGAACTGGAGTAGAACGAGGGTGTGGGTTGTTTTTCTTTGGGTGGGGATGGGGGGAGCAAGTTGTCCTCACAGTCGCCTGCGGGTATCCCGCTCCCTATGCGGTGTGCTTGTTTATTGTGGGGTCCTGAGATCCAGAGCACCCCGCCACCACCCCCTTGTCATTAACACCTGGCCCTCTCTGGTCCCCAGGTGCTGCACCTGTACTGTGACACGTGCTCAGTGCCCATCTGCCGAGAGTGTACTGTGGGCCGGCACGGCGGCCACAGCTTCGTCTACCTCCAGGAGGCGCTGCAGGACTCACGGGCGCTCACCATCCAGCTGCTGGCTGATGCCCAGCAGGGCCGCCAGGCCATCCAGGTCAGTCCCTCCCCACCCTTCACCTGTTTCCCTGGTTCTTTCTTGCGTATAAAACCTTTACCACTCCCTTTCAGATGGCATGTGTAGATTATTGGGCAGACTCCAGTGTCTGGAGGCCATGGGACAACGACCCACATGAGCCCATGTGACACCCACGCAACAGCAGTCACATGGGGGTGGGCAGTGCACGGAGACCTCACAGTATGGTGAAGATGACAGTGATGTGGCTGGAGTTACTGGCTGGTCAGGGCTTCTTCCAGATACCCTGCCTGGACCCCTTCACATCAGCTGCCTGTTTGCCATCCAGCCGCCTCCCCAAATGCAAGTGGATATTAGGGTGTTCAGTCAGGACTCTAGAAAGACTGGGTGCTCACCTTGCTACTCAGATTTGTTTATAGGTGAGAAATAAGTGAGCATGGGAAATTTTATTTAAGGTTGAATCTCAGACTCTTTCTTGGGTGATAAATAAAGGTCATGCCATGGTTATTTACTTATTTATTTTTAATTTAATTTTATTGGAAGCATTAGCTATTGCTGTGCTATGCCATGCTATTTTATTCTATTCTATTGGAAGCATTAGACGTCCTGGTAATTTAGACCCTTGTTTCTGTTGAATTCCCATCCCTTTGGGGCTAGGAAGGGCCACGTGTAACTCTGAGATATAGTGAAGTTCTCTTACATAGGCAGGTAATAGTGTGCCTTTATTTTTGAATCTTCTTGCCTGATCCAGGTGACAAGGTTTTAGGAAGACAAAAAAATCATAGGTTGTTTCCCTCATCTGATAGGATAAGCTTGAAAGTCAAGAAACTGCTAGGACTTCCCTGGTGGCGCAATGGTTAAGAATCCACCTGCCAGTATAGGGGACACGGGTTCGATCCCTGGTCCGGGAAGATCCCACATGCTGTGGAGCAACTGAGCCCGCAAGCCACAACTACTGAGCCCACGTGCCACAACTGCTGAAGCCCGTGCTCTGCAAAAAGAGAAGCCACTGCAATGAGAAGCCTGCGCACTGCAATGAAGTATAGCCCCCACTCGCCACAACTAGAGAAAGCCTGCGCACAGCAACGAAGATCCAACACAGCCATAAATAGATAGATAGATAGAAAAATATTTTAAAAAGTAATCGAGTAGGAAACTGTTTAGAACGAGTATTTGAATACATGAATTATTTTTAACATAAGACTTTTTGGAAATGGTAAAGAATCGATCGTGTGTTCTAGGGTGGGCAGATGGTTTAGGATTTTAATAAGTTTCTCAGCAGCTATCAGCATTCCTATGTGTGATACTGAAGTGATCTTTCTGATGAGTCAAGTAATCTGATATCCAAGTCACTTTCACTCTTGATGAAAATACAACATTTTGGTCACTTATGTAATTAGAGGATTTCATAAAGGTGCACAGATTCCCCGGGGGACATCCAGAGTTTGGGTCAGGAATATAGTTGCTCTCCATGTAAGACAGCCTTGATTCGTTACTTTTATTTCTTTCATCACATTTAGGATGCCATTAACTGTAAGATATGCACATTTATTTTATATACAGCTAACAAAGGGAAAAAGCCCACTGACAGTGTTAAGATGAATCATAGTTTCAAAGATATTAAATGTGATAAAAATTACATTTTAGAGTGAACTACAGTAATTCCCCCATCTGGTACCGGTATGGTGGCCTTTGAGCTTATGGGTGACACTTGCATTCTCTAGTATCTTCTATCAGGACACTTTAAATACCTGTCATCAGGGCACCACTGTTCTCCATGGCAGACATCACTAATCACTTTCTGCACCCTTCCCTGTGAAACCCAGATTTGGCCTCAGACTCCTCCTCAGTACTAAGTGGCCACCACTCAGCAGTCAAATGGCATCACTGACTTGCCTCAACTTCGAGTGTTTGATTGAATCTGTTAACATTTGAAGTTAACATTTTTTCTCAAGCCCCCATGCTTGTTAGGTGACCCACCCTCCCTTTTTCCTTCCTTTCTTTCCTTCTCTTTCTTTCTTGCAAATGTTTCTGTTTTCAGAGTTTCCCCAGCCCTTTTACCCACTGCCGTTTTCCCCCAACCCACCTGCCTCTTGGCGTCCTTCAAATGCCCTGCTTAGATAATGGAAACTAGTTAAGCAGGTCCTGGTCTGCACGTCTTGGAATGCAGTGCTTGCCGGGGTGTTGTGTAGGATTTGGAGAGGAAAGCTCCATTTGGTCTCTTCACATAGGACTTTTATGACTAGGAATGGGAATGACTCAAATTATAGCCAGAGCTTTGCTCCCCTTTGACCTATTTGGAAAATGGAAGAAATAGTTCCTGTCATAGATGGGAGTTAACACAGGGCCTGCTAGGGACCTAGGAGGAAACAGTAGGAGCAGCCTGGCTAGGAGGGTAGGCGGCGAGCAGACACTGGCTGTGCATGCAGAGGGGATGGTCATTGCTCTCCGGCCAGTTCTTGCCCTGTAGGCATGTGTACCTGTTATTTCCATATCTTCTGATTTTAATGGAAATTCAGTTTGGTTAAGTAATAGAAGGCAGTTTGTGGCCTTTGCTTTCCATCGAGGAAGCGTTAAAGAAATGTTGTGGACATAGGCTTGGTTGCCTCAGTCAGAATTGATGTGGATACCAGCTCTGTGCTAATTAATAACCAACACATCTGAAAACAGGGTGTACCAGTTAATAACCTACCAACCTACCCTTTCACAGTTGTGCAGTGTGAGGCTGGGGCTGCAGTGTTCATTTCAAACCATGTGCCTGGAAGTGGGGAGAAGGGACTTACTTCTTCCTTTTGACTTCCTGTTCTTATCAGCAGTATTTTTTTACCCTGGCAGCAGAAGTTGGTTCCAGTTTCTAGCTTTTGTCACTCCCAGAATGAGCTGGGCCTGGGGTGCCCCTCCCCCATACTTCTGGGTCCTGGTAACCCCTACTTTCTTTGTTCTCTGAGCCCAAGGGGTGGTAGCTACTGACTGCAGTTACTGCAGTCTGTCTTAATCATCAGTGTGCCCTTTGCATTAGCAGTTCCCCGCTTCCCGTTTAACCAAATTCCCTGTATTAAATCGTCTCTGCTTAAACGTCTAGTGAGGTTTCTCTTCTTCTGAATTAATCCTGACAGACAGCCCGAGACACCCTGTTATGGTATCTGCTTACATGCACACTTATTTGATCCGTCAGTCTAACTTTTTTTTTTTTTTTTGCGGTACACGGGCCTCTCACTGTCGTGGCCTCTCCCGTTGCGGAGCACAGGCTCCGGACGCACAGGCTCAGCGGCCATGGCTCACGGGCCCAGCCGCTCCGCGGCATGTGGGATCTTCCCGGACCGGGGCACGAACCCGTGTCCCCTGCATCGGCAGGCGGGCTTTCCACCACTGCGCCACCAGGGAAGCCCGTCAGTCTAACTTTTTGTGTTTCGGGTAATTTGGATACAGCCATCTATTTCAACTTGTTGGCTACTGTATTAGTTTCCTAGGGCTGCTATAAACCGGGTAACTTAAAACAATAGGAATTTGTTTTCTCACGATTCTGGAGGATAGAAGTCAAAAATCAAGGTGTCAGCAGGGCTGTGCTCCATGTGAAGCCTCTAAGGAAGAACCTTTCCTTGCTTCTTCTTGCAGGTCGTGGTCTGCACGTCTTGGCTTGTACTTGCCTTACTTCCATTTTCTGCCTCCATCCTCACATGGCCCTATGGGATATCAGTCACTGCATTTAGGACTTACCCTAGTCCAATATGACCTCATCTTAACCACGTTCTGAAGTTGCAGGCACGCCTGGAGTTTGGCAGGACGATATTTAACCCAGTGCAGTTATGTAGTGCTTTGATAGGACACGGTTTATGGCCGTAGACACGAGCAAGTATAAAATGTATAGATTGTCCCTGTTAGAACCCAGTGCTAAGTACTGTGCACTGTGTACCTGGCCCACCTTAGTTCAGTCTGTAATGACACTTGGGACAGGATAGTAAAGATGGAACGGAAACACTGTGGATAGGTGTCCTTTACTTCTGATTTTAGAGAAGAAGTGGCATCTGAGCTAGGTTTTGAGATTTTAGGGTGACTTTGGAAGAGAAAGCATCCCAGGCCAAACTGTGAGCCACCCAGATCGGCCAGGTGCCAGCTCCTATCCGCTCAGTGGATCCTTAGGCCTCACGGGGATGGGGGCAGGGAATGCAGTGAGCAGGTGTCATCAGACTGAGAGCAAGAAAGGTGGTCAGTTAGGGGTCCCAGTTGTAAGTGACTGAATGAGTCATAGCTGATTAGCCGGGAGCATATTCATGAAAATAAGGCTGGTCATGTATTGTTTGATTCCATTTGTGTGAAATATCCAGGATAGACAAGTCTGTAGAGACTGTAGGTTATGCATGCCATGGGGGAGAGGGAGGGGAGATGGAGAACGACTGCTTCACAGGCGTGGGAAGCTTCGTTTTGGGTAGAGAAGGTGTTCTGGAGCCGGACAGTGGTGGTGACTGCACCACATTGCATGTGCTGAATGTCACTCGTGGGACATTTTATGCTGCGTGTATTTTATTACTACAATTTAAAAACAAAACAAGGTAGGAAGTGTGAATAGGCCTATCTGTATGATGCGAGCTAAGTAGGATGAGGGGAGGGGATGACCAGGGGCTGGACTCAGCTCTTCCCATATATTGTCCTGCATTTTTCTCACTTTCACTCCGAAGTTGGAGAAGGGCAGGAGCTTGTCTGAACTGGTAGGAGGTGGAGCTAGGATTTGAACCTGGGTTTCCTGAGCCCTAGGATGACCATCCGGCCTGGCTTGTCCAGGACTGTGCCCGCTTTAGATGTGTCTTGTGTCCCAGAAACCGTTCTCTGCAGGGCACACAGAAGACTGGTCACCTGTAGCTGATTCCTGAACCCAGGCAGGTTCTAAACCCTTGAGGCTTCCCTGAGTCCCTCCTGATCTGGGACACCTGCTCTGAAGCCTGTTGCAGCATTAGCAATCAGTTTGAACTCCCTGATTTAATACCTCAGTGTCTCCAGTCCTTGTGGCTTTTCAAGGCACATCATGTAATATTCATGAAAACACCAGGCCTCTGTCTGGATTAATTTTTTATGAACAATCATACGTCTGATTAAACGGGCTGATTTACGGGGGCTGATGGTACAGGGTTGGGGCCTGGGGGTGCAGAGGTGGTCTCTGGCCATAGGCAGGGCTTCTCAGGTGCATCAGACACTGTTTCCCAGTTTGCACTTGGTGTTGGTTCTGAGCTGGGCTGCAGCCTGTTGCACACCTTCTCCCGAGGGATGTGCCCAGCCTGCGAGATTTCCCCCAGGTGGGGAGCCTGGCCGGAAAGTCTGTGGAAAGTTGCTCGTGCATCTGCAGTAGAACATTTCACATCTGATCCCCAGTCTGTTTTGGGCTGTGACCCAGCTACACTGGTTTCACTGTGTCAGACTATCTCTTAATAGTCCTGACATTCACTTTGTAGGTGCCATTTCTTATACAAAGAAATGCAGCCCTTGCCAAGCAGCTCCTTCAGTTACATGTCAAACAGATGCCCTTCTCTCCCCCAGTGCCTGCTTTCTTTCCAAGGACGTGGACCTCGAGGTCTGGGCTGGGGGCCTAAGGCGTTAGTTTTTCGGGGCTGAAGAAAGCAGCCTTAAGTGCTGCGTGTGAGGAGGGAAGGTACTTCTCTTGCTCTGAGATTGTTTTTGGTTTTCCAGCTGAGCATCGAGCAGGCCCAGACGGTGGCAGAGCAGGTGGAGATGAAGGCAAAAGTGGTACAGTCGGAGGTCAAAGCCGTGACTGCAAGACACAAGAAGGCCCTGGAGGAACGGGAGTGTGAGCTGCTGTGGAAGGTAATGTGGCGGGGGGGGGGGGTTGCACGCCCACCCCACCCTTGGGCTCCTCGGTGGCCGGCACGGCCTCTGAACCACAGCATGGTGACAGCATGCTGATGTCACACCCTGGATCCCGGCTCTGAGTTTAGAACACTTGGTAGTTTTCTCCTAAGTTTGTCTGCAGAAAGATGCAGGGGTTCCCCTCCGAGCAGTAAGACGACAAGAAGCCTTTTCAGAAGCGGTCAGGTCCCCGAGACTGGACAGAGTCTCAAGTTTTCTATTGCAGGCACTCAGGTGGAAGCAGAAAGAAGGGAGTACAATGGAGACTGCTGTTAGGAAAGCAGGCTGCTAACACACGTCCTTAGTTTTGGTGTCCCGGCTGTTTGGACTTCCTGACCCCTTGTGGAAAACCAGTTTTCCACTTGTGGGGGCAGTGAGCGAGTGCCCTTTCTTCCTGTTGGAGCCGGAAAGAGCGCTGAGCGTGCTGGTGTGCTGTTTAGATAAAATCAGCTGGAGGGATGACTCGCCCCGCCCACGTCCCCCCCCCCCCCCCCCCCCCGCAGCATTTTCTTCTCTGATCTTGCGCTCTCGCTCAGGTAGAAGAGGGCAGCGCCTAAGAGGGGCCAGTACCTCACGCCAGTTCAACTGGGATCACCTTCTCTGAACCCAGAAGCAAGACTATACAGAGCTGATGTGAACGGGTGTGTTTGAGTGTGTGGTGCTTGTTTGGCTCACTGCAAACTATATGATGGTGGGGACCGCATGTCGATTTCTGAAAGTGATCCTCGCCAATTTCCTGTCCCCTAAAAGAGTAAATTGTATTGGCCTTTGGGAAGGCTGTGTGGGCTTTTGCATTGCCTCTTCCTTTGAGTTAGCTCTGTATCTAGCTGCTTTCTGCTGCTTCTGACTCTCTACTGCCTTTTGACAGAAGAGAAGAGTCCTTGGATGGAAACAGTCCAAGATTTAATTCACATGATTTGTTCAGGCACCTTTGTGGGCCTGACACAGTTTTCAGACCCTCCGATGTCCCCAAGGTCTGCCAGTCCCATGCCACCCACGAATGTTAATTATAACTGAAAGGGGCCCCCTCCTTGCAACCTGAGAGCTCTGTGGTGAACTCTGCCACAAACTTGCTCTGCTGGATCTGCTGATGAAAAGGCCTTTGTGTGCAGGGGTTTCTGCAGATCTCACCTTAGTTACCCTCCCTCCGGTGGGGCTGAGGACCTCTCTCAAGGCAGTTCTCTTTCAGGAGGAATAGAGAGCACGTTTTTTTTTTACCGTAGGAGAAGCAAATTCGGAAGGACAGTCAGTCTCTTATTCATGTTATCAATTTTGTTTTTACTTGCCTAAAAACTCATTCTTGGATAAATCCAAAATCAGCCTGCTCATTCTGGACACGCCTCAGTCCCATTTGTGCTTGCTTTTTTTGCTGGGGTACCACACCCCAGATCCTGTGGGAGTCCCCCTTCTTCTTCACTGATCACTGATTTTTCTGCTCCCTCTTGCCTGGCTCTGTCTGGGCACCTCCTTGTTACACAGTGGTGGTGTTTTTTTCCTTGCATCCTGGTTATTGGAGATAACTTGAGTGCTGGGTGACCTAGTTATAGGTATCTGGATGCATGTCCTTTCTTGTAGCTTGTGCATTTCCAGTGGACATGGCTGCCTCTTGGCGGGTAGCTGCAACTATCCGGTTGAGGGATCAGAATTGAGGCCGAGAGGTTTGGCCCAGTGCAAAACCAAACAACAGAGCTTCTCTTTGATCTGTCCCCACACGGGCTTCTCTGCACACACACGTCCTTCCAGAGTGGACAGATGAATACACATGAATCAGATCCAGAATCATGTTATCCACCCCCCACGGGAAAATCGGATTAAAATGCAGCCCTTCCAACAGTGGACCCTTATTCTGAAGTAGACTTTCTGTGGCTTTCAAATCGGTCAAGGACTCAGAAGTCATGGTCCTCTCTGCAAAACAGCACGCACTGGCTGGGCGACTGATCTGTTCTTTTCAGAGGAAACCACTTAAACTTAGAGGACTGAGTTATTTCCTGCAAAAGAATGGAGAACTGACTGATCAGGCAGACAGAAATCCCACGTTCCCTAATAGTGTGATCTGAGTCAGAAGCAGGTCAGAACCCATGTCTACATATCACGGTGTTTTAGATTTAGAGGCCCCTTTGGAAATAATACAGACCAACAGTTGCTAAAAAGTTGGTGTCTCCAAATTTGGGGGGGTGGGACCTCTCAGGCTCCCTGATGAAGATTTCTAACCCCTGTGAAGAGAGAAAACGGGACAAGGAAAGAGCCGGGTTTGTGATCCTCGCCAAATCCTTCATTTTATTCTCTCCACACACAGGCTTTCTGTCTCTGATCACACGTGTGTGTGTGTGTGTGTGTGTGTGTGTGTGTGTGTGTGTGTGTTTATGCTGAAAGAGAGGCTGAGAGAGAAATATCCTTCAGGAGACTTTAGGCCCTCTGTACGTAGGAGCATTTTCGATTCAATGTGTTCGGAGTGCATGACCAGCCTTGTACTACAGTCCGTTGGTCTGTCCTTCCTCTGGTCCCCTTTCTGCCGCTTTTCTCTCCACGTTCAAGGCCACCTGTCCCTGACAACCCTCTGTCTAAATCAGGCCTCCCTCGTCACTGTCTGTCACACTCTTTTTCTACCCTCTAACCCCAGCACTGTCTGAAATTGTCTTGCAATATTTCTTTGCTTGCTTAGTATCTGTTGCTTTAAACTCTAAGCTCAGTGGGGCGGGGCCCATGTTTTCTATGGGCCACATGTATCTCCAGCACCTGGCACAGTGTAGGTGCTCAGTAAACGTTTCTTTGTTACACGGCTGTTTCTAACTTCTATTTAATTTCTAACTGAGAGAAAATTTGCAGGAATAATAAAAGAGCCCCTTGTATCCTTTACCCAGATTCACTGATTATTTACATCTTGTCCCATTTTCATCATTCTCTTTCAATAGGTGAGTGTGTGTGTGTGATTTGACAGTAAGTTGGAGTGTTGGAGACACTGCCCCTTTACACCTAAATGTTTCAATTTATTTCCTCTGAGCAAGGATATTCTCTTAATCACAGTTAACCAAAACCAGGAAGTCGAATCTTGATACAACACCAGTACCTAATCCTGAGTCTGTAGTCATATTTCACCAATAGTGGGTTGGTGTTTTTGTTTGGTTGGTTGGTTGGTTGGTTTGGTTTGCTTTGGTTTGGTTTGCTTTGAGTTTTTTTTGGCCATGCACGGCTTGTAAGATCTTAGTTCCCTGACCAGGGATCGAACCCACACCCCCTGCAGTGGAAGCACAGAGTCCTAACCACTGGACCATCAGGGACATCCCACCAATAGTGTGTTTAATGGCAGTGTCCTCCCAATCCAGGATCAGTTGTTGGCGTTTAGTTGTCAGGTCTCTGTAGTCATCTCCTGTGATCAGGGACAGTTCCCCAGCCTCCTCTGTCTTTGGATTTTGCCACTTTGGGGGAATGCAGACCAGATGTTTCTGCAGACCCTCCCTCGGTGTGAGGTTTCCCTCAGTTATGAGTATGTCAGCCAATGTGTTGTTTTCTGTCTTGGTTCTAAGCCTCTGTGTCCTCTCTCCCGGCTCTCACCTTTCCCTCCAGGTAGAGAAAATCCGCCAGGTGAAAGCCAAGTCCCTGTACCTGCAGGTGGAGAAGCTGCGGCAAAACCTCAACAAGCTGGAGAGCACCATCAGCGCCGTGCAGCAGGTCCTGGAGGAGGGGCGGGCGCTGGACATCCTGCTGGCCCGAGACCGCATGCTGGCACAGGTGCAGGAGCTCAAGACCGTGCGCAGCCTCCTGCAGCCCCAGGAGGACGACCGGGTCATGTTCACACCCCCTGACCAGGCCCTCTACCTCGCCATCAAGTCCTTCGGCTTTGTCAGCAGCGGGGCCTTCGCGCCGCTCACCAAGGCCACGGGCGACGGCCTCAAGCGGGCCCTCCAGGGCAAGGTGGCCTCCTTCACTGTCATCGGCTACGACCATGACGGGGAGCCCCGCCTCTCAGGAGGCGACCTCATGTCGGCTGTGGTCCTGGGCCCTGACGGCAACCTGTTTGGTGCGGAGGTGAGCGACCAGCAGAACGGGACATACGTCGTGAGCTACCGGCCGCAGCTGGAGGGCGAGCACCTGGTATCGGTCACCCTGTGCAACCAGCACATCGAGAACAGCCCCTTCAAGGTGGTGGTCAAGTCCGGCCGCAGCTACGTGGGCATCGGGCTCCCGGGCCTGAGCTTCGGCAGTGAGGGCGACAGCGATGGCAAGCTGTGCCGGCCCTGGGGCGTGAGCGTGGACAAGGAGGGCTACATCGTGGTCGCTGACCGCAGCAACAATCGCATCCAGGTGTTCAAGCCCTGCGGCGCCTTCCACCACAAGTTCGGCACTCTGGGCTCCCGGCCCGGGCAGTTTGACCGGCCTGCCGGTGTAGCCTGTGACACCTCCCGCAGGATCGTGGTGGCCGACAAGGACAATCATCGCATCCAGATCTTCACCTTTGAGGGCCAGTTCCTCCTCAAGTTCGGTGAGAAGGGCACCAAAAACGGGCAATTTAACTACCCTTGGGATGTGGCGGTGAATTCCGAGGGCAAGATCCTGGTCTCCGACACGCGGAACCACCGGATCCAGCTGTTCGGGCCCGATGGGGTCTTCCTGAATAAGTATGGCTTCGAGGGGGCTCTCTGGAAGCACTTTGACTCCCCGAGGGGGGTGGCTTTCAACCACGAGGGCCACTTGGTGGTCACCGACTTCAACAACCACCGGCTCCTGGTCATTCACCCAGACTGCCAGTCGGCCCGCTTCCTGGGCTCAGAGGGCACCGCCAATGGGCAATTCCTGCGCCCACAGGGCGTGGCCGTGGACCAGGAGGGGCGCATCATCGTGGCCGATTCCAGGAACCACCGGGTGCAGATGTTCGAGTCCAACGGCAGCTTCCTGTGCAAGTTTGGCGCTCAGGGCAGTGGCTTTGGGCAGATGGACCGGCCCTCCGGCATCGCTGTCACGCCGGATGGGATGATTGTCGTGGTGGACTTTGGCAACAATCGAATCCTCATCTTCTAATCACATTCCTAGGCTTCTGTGTTTGGGGTGCGCGTGTGTACGTCTCTCTCTCTCTCCCCCTTTTGAAATTCAAAGAAGAAACCGTCTCAGGGAAATTGCTTTTTTTTTTTTTTTTTAATTTTGTTTAAAGACAACAAGAAAAGTACAACATTGCTTATGTCCTACCTCATCTTTATTTTTTTACAGATGAATGTACGTATCTTTTCTGCAGGGATTGAGCCTGTGAAGTGATGATCTCTATCTACCTCAGAAACCTTTACATTTCCTTCTCCAACAGGCCCTCTGCCCTCCCACCCTCGCTCAGTGGAGTTCACGTTTCCTCTCCCCTCCGTGGGGCGTGACACGCACAAGCCTAGCATCTCTGTGGCTGGGAGGGTGCTGGATGTGTGCGGTGGGGTGCATTCTGTAGATTGAGCCAAGCAAACACAAGAAAACTACTAAGTTAAAAAGAAAAAAAACTATAACACGTGGAAAAATGGGATTTAAGATGCTTAATTGTAGAGTATTTGTGTTCTTGAGAATACTGTGTTTATGGGGTTAGGCTGTGTGGTGATCTTGATCTTTTTGGGAAAAATCTTTTTTTTTTTTTTTAATGCTGCAACAGTGAACTTCCTGTGTTCTTTTATACCTCAGTGTGTTTCTCAACCCGTTCAACATCAGTATCTTTTCTTATTCCTAGAAGAAGTGGCTGTGGCTTGCTAGCCAAGAAAAGCAGACCATTCCTATCTTAGGGTATGCAATCTTTGTTTCTTCTAAGGGAGTGTGTGTGTGTGTGTGTGTGTGCGTGTGTATGTATGTGTGGGTGTGAAGCCACCTTACACCAAAATAGTAAAAATGCTATACCACCTCCCAAAGAACTTTTTCTTTTCACACTTTGGTTTCTGAAAAATAGATGTAGTTCAGGATTTTTGATTAAAAGTATTCTCAGAAGTTGTGTTTTTAGTTTGCTGTTGGTTATAAAGAATTAAGTAGAAGAAGAAAATTACCCTCCTTCTCAGAAAGAGGATTTTCAGGCATGTGGCGTGTGGACATTGAGTGGGTGGATGGGCACGCGTGTGCTGAGTTGGTCAGCAGAGAGCATGAGACACAGGCAAGGGACCCCCAGACTGCAGTTGAATGTTGTTCTCTTAATGTTAGGCATTTCTTTTCCTAAGAAGAGTAGGCAAAGGAATGAACTTTTGTTTTAAAAGCACAATTTTTTCCTGCTTTGGAAGTTCAGGGAAATAGAATGTTTTAAAGTCAAGTTTATGGGAACAGCCCATCCCCACACCCTCTTCTCGGGTCACTTTTACAGAGTGGTCTGCTCCCAAGCCACGGAGCACGGTAAACGTGAATTTTCCCCCTAAAGGCCTTTGAATGTAAAGGATTTGTAAACCACGTTGCCCCAACCGGAAAAACGTATAGGAAATGAAACCTCTTGTTCAACCTGTATCTCGGTACCAAAGAATGAAAATTTATTAAGCCAGGCTCCCACTGCAGAAACATGGGATGGCATCCGTCACTTTACAGGGTGGGTTTGTCGTAAGCTGGACTTGGGTGCAGAACCTTGTGCTTCTGGGCGTTAACTGTCTTTCAAATACTGAAATGAGAACCAAATTCCAGAGCACTACAGGAGAAAGAGGTGCTCTCAGATGGCAGTGGCTTCCAGGACACTTCTTGTTTAAACTGGAAGACTAACAGATCAGTTTCTATCCCTGTATTTAAGAGAAATTCCTCTTGCAATATGGATAGAGTTTTTAACGAACAGACTAACAAGTGGATAGATTGTTTTTGTCATCCCCCCCCCCAAAAAAAAAAAGGAGGTGATGGGGACCAGTGTAGCAAGCCAATCAAACTGCTTTTCCCATCCAGCTCTTTTGGATATTTAATTTACCACTTCCTGGTCCCCTGTGTCTTCCCATTGCTTTAGTTCTGGGGTTTCTGAGTGACCAAGATGGGGGAAACCTTGTTGCATAAAGGAGAACCACATGCAATAAAGGATCCAAAAACTGGAAAGTAGTTTCAAACTGCTGTTGCCCAGCTGCTGTGTTTCAGGGTGGGAAGGTGCCAGGGGATCTTGTTATGTAAAAGCATTTCTTCTTTTATTGAAGAATTTAATAGTCATTCCCTCTCTAATAGTGAATCCATCTCTAATTCCTATTCAGTTGCCTTTTATGTTGCCCCTAAGTTCGAAGTTCTTTGACTGGTAAAGAGATCACGTAATTAAACATTTTTAATTGTTTTTTATTTTGGAATAACTTGGTGCTGAACCTCCTCCTCTCAATCCCCCTGCCCCCTAAATAATCCCCCTTTAAACACCAAAGACAACTGGTTTTAAATGATTAAAAATTTTTTTAATTGAAAAAAAAAGTATCTTAAATTCTTTAAAATGTTCTCAGAAACTCAGGTCATGATTATGGCTAAGCTATTTCCAGTAGTCAATACCTTTGATTATTCTGTCTTCATTTTCATCATCTTCACTCTTAACCTTTCCTTCCCAGTTTCCCCATATGTGGGGAAATATTGGAACCTGAGTGAGAAATTTCCTTGGTGAGTAGCAGCAACCAGAGCTGCTTATTTAACATTTTTTTGTGGATTTGGTTGTAAAGCCAGGGTTTCCACATGTGGCTAAAATGATTAGGGCTTAATAGACTATTCAGTTTGCCTGCTTAAGGCAACCAGGTCCCCTCCTTGAAATGAACGTGTCTCTGGGTGATAACTGCCGCTTTACTCTCTGTAAAAGGTACGTCTCCTTACATTTTCTGCACCCAAAGTTGTGCATCGCTGCCATTTGAGAAACATGGTCACACTTGGGAAGCTTTTGTTTTTAAAATATTGCCATCTGTGGCTGCCCCAGATTGACTGCTGACCCACAGGGATTGGTGCAAAGCACCTCCAGAGTGTGCTTCTTGTAGTGTGGAAGAGAGATGAGAAAAGCCAGCATTTGGACCTCCCTAGTGTGAGAGAGAACAAGTGTTTATCAATGCGTGTCTCCTGCCCATTATGGGGTGATGCTAGGGTAGCAGGAATTGGGTCAAAGAGGGTGTCTTTAACGTGGTGAAAAGATAAGGTCCTGGGTGCTGTGAGGGAGGAGGATAAAATGTTTCTCTTGAGGAAATGTGATATTGAGACCATAGTCCCCAGGTATGTCTGATCTGGTCAGGGGGTGGGGTGAGGTGTAAGGTCAGTATATGGTTTGAGATGCCAATTGGATTTGGATGTATAGGTTTGGATATTGAGATGGCTAAAGGAAATCTAAATAACCCACAGATACAAGCCACTTTTGGTTGATACCAACTTAACGTTTCAGAAGTGTTACTGTTTTTCGTTATGGTGGTTTTGTTTTTGTTTTTGAAATAATTCCTCTGTGAAATTGGTCACGAGAAGCAATGCTGTCTGAGAACCTGTGCTGTGTGGTGGCTGGCAGGTGGCATGCAAGTTGGCTGGAGCCCAGTGGCCCAAACAGTACCCCCAAGTGCACTAACTCTTTGATGGATGGATGCCCTTTTAAGTCTAACTTATTTGGGGAGTCGGGGAAACACCTACAAGGGTACCATAAATGGAATCTAAATTACGCACTGGGCCAAAAAAAAGTTGCCAGATGGAAGGCACTTTGTAATGGGGCTGTAAGAGAATAGCATGAGATTGGCTCAGTCTGCTTTATTCTAGTTAAGCCAAAGCTTAATGATCGGAGGCAGGAGGTCTTCTGGGCTTGAAGCAGCAGAATACTGTTGTATGTGTGTCGTCTTCCTCTTTGGAAGATTCTAAGATTGCTGTGTTCTGGTAGATAGTGAAAGATATGCCAAAGTTATAGGCTTGTTTTTCTGTTTAAAAAAAGAAGAAGAAGAAATCCAATGGTGCCAAAAAGTATTTATTTAAAACATCACTCTTACTGAGTTTCCAACAGTCTGGGGCTGTATAAAAGTCATAGTCTTGTACTTGCGTGTGATGGAATCGTGGAGCCTGGCCCTCTTGAGGCGCCCTGGCCTCCCTGGGCTGGGCTGCCTGTGGGCCAGGGCACAGGACACACACACCAACCACTCCATCCCACACCATCTGCTTTTGTTTAGTTTCTACCTCACTTTTGGTGAAAGTCATCTACCTCATGTTAGTATCTGACGGGTCTCTGAATAGTATTAATCCACCGGGGAGTGGGTAGGAGTGGAGAGCTACCTCGAGAAGAAAATGTTTTCATAAATCCAGAACTGACTTCTCACAGGAGAAGCGTCTGATTGACCTTGGAAAAGAAACTTTGAAACCAAATAGTCCTATACAGACAAATGTAGTCATAAATCCAAGTATTTCTTACCAATCTGGCTTTTTTCCCCCACCAGGAGTTATGCACACCGTTACCACATTGTTCAGTGTTCTGAAACCACGGGTTCATCTGACCTTTTTGAGGACTTATCTGCAAATGAAGACCTTTAGGTCTTTTTTTTTTTTTCTCTTCAAGAGAAAAAATATCTGTATTTTGAATGTCTGAAAATACACCCTTTTAGGAGCAATTCTAAGGGTCTAGTTGGGAACATCACCTATTGGAAAGGAATGAACATCCTTGAGACCTCGTGATTGTATTTGTACCCTTTCTGGACCCAGCAGGATGTCCCTCACCATGGCATTGCAGCAATCACTGTCTTACTGAGCAGTGATGGTGAAGTGTGTGTGTTGCTCTTTTGTGTTTGATTTTTTTTTTTTTTCCCCTACCAAAGGTAACATGTTCTTTGACGGGTTATTCTTTTCCTTTGCCTGTTTATTAAATACTTGATAAAGTTGAGAAGCACATTACCATGATATACTGTATTGCCTCTCCACCTCTCTTCCCCCCTCGCTTAATTTTTGTTTTGGTTGGAAGAGAGCATCCTTAAGACCACTGTCATTATTGTGAATTTGGTTTGTAAATGTCATGGTGAAGAAATACCTCAATGATGCCTATTTTAAAAACCGATCTTACGGGTTAACAAGCCAGCCTGGTGGGATGTTTTCCATCATCATTTAACCAGTAATGGTTCTAAAAGTTTTGTGTATCCACATGGTCGTAGACCTCCTTTTAATGATTGTATTAACTTACAAGCTCAGGTAGTATTTTTCTTAAGGCTCTATCTCAGAGCACACTGACTGAATGTTAATGTGTGTAGCAAAGTGTTTACTTTCTTTAAATAACCAGCTCTGGAATAGTTCTTTGTGTTTCTAGCAGTCTGTGTAGTTGTCTTTTCAGAGGAGGATTTTTCACATTTCTGGGGTGTTCTTGTTTCTAGGACAGTAAGATTTCTTTCTTTTCTTCTTTTCCCCTAAATTCAATGCAGGTGAGAGGGTGGGAGGGTAAGGGCTGTTGTTTTTAACTAGCATGTTAGGTATATTCGGGTGGGTGGGAAGGTCGTTTGTATTTTTTTAAATGAATCTTGCTTAATACTGTCCATTAGCTGTCATGCCCGGTCAGCAAAATGTTTTAATTTTAAAGCGTAGAAAATACATGGCTTCGTTGAGGGTTTTTTGTTTTTGTGAGAAAAGTAAATGCAAAAATTGGAGAAATTAACATGGGCATGTTGCCTTCATGTTAGAATGACTAAGGTCAGAGTTTTTTTTTTTTTAATTTGTCCAAGGCAGACATGTAAGGGATATGCACCACCAGACTAACTGCCCGGGCCACAGAAACCATGCTGCAAGCCCACCTGGGTGCTGACTGCCTCTTGACACTTTTAAAAATGGGCATCGCGGTGGTGGTGCGGATCCCGTCAATTAAGTGGAGAATGGGGAAACAAAGGTTTTTCCCCCAAACCTTTAAGGTAGGTTTTTGTTTGGGGTGGGTTTTTTTTTTTCTCCTACCCTCTGGATTTTTACTTTTAAATCTTAAGTGATATACTGCAGGCCTCAGGCATGACAGGCAATGAGCAGGTGAAGAACCAGTGGAAAAGTGTTCAAAAACTCCTGTGTTAGCTAACAGGCTTCTGAATGTATCGCTCTGGTCCACAGAGAAGGCTGGAGAAGGTAGCAAGGAGATGCTGTATCAGCTACTGCAGCCTTAAAACAAAGTTGGTGTCTCTTTGGACTTTAAAATTGTTCCTATGCAGCTTATTTTATTTTTGTTTAATCAAATAAACAAGAGGGTTTTTCCATGGAAAGAGTGTGTCTGTGTCATCCTTTAATTGAGAATAAATAAGGGTGTGTACACTGCCCATCATGAAAGGGAGTCTCTGATGCATGGCCTAGAGGTTGTACCCTGGTCAGTGGGTCAGATTGGGTCCATGCGGTTATTTCAGAACAGGTGGATACCAGCATTTTAAACGAGGACATGTTAGAGCTTAAATGCTTAAAATCTGGACTTTCAGATTCTTGGGAAGTTTCAGATCTGGCAGCCACAGGCCTGTCTTCTCCCAAGAAGCTGAGTAGCAGATGTCCCTTTAGAGGGACAAGTATGTGATTTCCCAATTACCACAGCCCCCCACCCTGTTTTCCCACAGATGCCACCCCCCAGGTGGGCACTGGCCTAATAACTATTACTCTGTCTGGGTTGGGAGGAACTACTTGGATGTGAACTCCAGCCAAGGGGACGTGAGCAACTTGCCCAAGTGCCTCTTTGCTGGCAGGGTACCATAGATGCCAGGAGGATGAAGAAGACTCTTCTCTGGCGCTCTATGTGTTCACAGCTTACTAGGAGACCTCATTTTTCCCTGGAAAATTCATTTTTCACTGGGAAATTTTCCCCAACTTTGCTCACCTGCTTTCTGTGTCTGATCAGTCTTAGGTTTAACCTCTGAATGGAGTGTCTGGCAAGCCACCACACTGGATTCCACTCTCCACCCCCGGCACGTTTTCCCCTGTTGTATGTCCCTTCCCAGCTGTGATAGCGTGTACAGAAGTTCCAGTGGTGGTAGGTCCTACCCCTGCTGTACAGGACCCTCCTTCCTAAAGTGCCAGGTGTCAGCACCTGGCATAGGGAACCTCTCCACTTCAGCCCATGTTGGCATTGAGCATTTAAAGTGCTTTGTGCCCACTGGTTGCTTCAGCTTCAAAATTGTGACCCATCCTGAGTAGCAGTTTCCTCAGAGACTCAAGATAGGGGTGTATGACTTAATGGACTCTGGACTCCATTCCCCATTTCCTTTTTCAGGCCTCTCGCTTTTATTTCCCTTTTACTCCTAGCTGAACACAATGGGAGACTTTTGAACATAGAAAGCTGGATGGACGCACTTTTGTGTTTTTTTTAACGGAAGAAATCTTTAATCCTCTGAAAGCCCCAGGAGAAGCTGCCAATAAAATGAAGCAGGGCTTCCCTGGGGCACAATGGTTAAGAATCCGCCTGCCAATGCAGGGGACGTGGGTTCGAGCCCTGGTCCGGGAAGATCCCACATGCCACGGAGCAACTCAGCCCGTGCGCCACACCTACTGAGCCTGCGCTCTAGAGCCCACGTTCCACAACTACTGAAGCCCACATGCCTAGAGCCTGTGCTCTGCAACAAGAGAAGCCACCACAATGAGAAGCCCACGCACTGCAATAAAGAGTAGCCCCTGCTCACTGCAGCTGGAGAAGGCCTGTGCACAGCGAAGACCCAATACAGCCAAAAATAAAAACAAATTAAAAAAAAAAATGAGGCAGAACCCACTTAGGAGGGAAGTGCAGAGAAGGAAAATTCTAGAAAGAATCGGTGCTTGATCTTCAGCCCTCCCTGGTTCCTCCAGTCTCTTCCAGGAGATTCAGGTGAGTTTTGAGGGACCTAAACCTTCTAAGGGTGACTACAGCCCTCTGCAGCTGGCCGTGGGGCTGCCAGTAATCAGAATATATGGAGTAATGGGAACCCTCATACATTGCTGGTACTACAAACACTTTGAAACACAATTTGGCAGTTCTTCAAGGCTCCTCAGGACACAGCAATGCCATTTCAAGGTATATATCCACAAAAACTGAAGACAGGAAAAAAAAAACAGAACTGAAGACATGTCCTCACAAAAACTAGTACAGGAATGTTCATAGTAACAATAATAGCCAAAAAAGTGGAAACAACCCTTTAAATGTCCCTCACCTGATGACTAAACAAAATGAAATATTATTATTACAGTGGAATATTATTCAGCCTCAAAAAGGAATGGAATAGTGATACATGTGAACCTTGAAAACGTAAGTGAAAGAAGCCAGGTACCATACATGATTTCATATACATGAAATATTCAAAGCAGGCAAATACATAGAGTCAGGAAGTTGTTGCCAAGGGCTGGGAGGTTGGGGGAAATTGGCAATGACTGCTATTAAGTTTACTTTTTCTGGTAAGACTTTGTTTTTGTTTTATTCTTGGCCGCACTGTGTGGCTTGCTTAGTTTCCCAACCAGGGATCGAAACGGCCCCAGCAATGAGCCTGCTGAGTCCTAACCACTGGACCGCCACGGAATCCCCAAGAGTTTTTTTTTCTTTTTAAGAGCAGTTTTAAGTTCATAGCAAAATTGAGAGGAAGGTACAGAGATTTTCCATAGGCCTCCTACCTCCACAGGCAAGCATAACCGTCCCCCGTGATCCACATCCTCCTGGGATTTCTTTTGGGGATGTTGGAAATGTTCTAGAATTAGGCAGTGGGGGGATGGTTTTACAACTATGTGGGTGAATTCTATGGTATATGAATAATCTCAATATGAAAAGGCACAGGAAACCAATCAATACATCTGACTACATTGAAAACCTGTTTAAGGAATTCCCTGGCTGTCCAGTGGTTAGGACTCAGTTCTTTCACTGCCAGGGACCGGGTTCTATCCCTGCTCTGGGAACTGAGATACCACAAGATGCGCGGTGAGGCCAAAAAAAAAAAGAAAAGGTTAAAAAAAAAAAAAAAAAGAACCAAAAAAACCCTTCTGTTTAAATGAAAAGGTCTGATTGCCTTTTCTGTACTTGCATTGGGAAGGTCATGTGACTAGCCTGTCCCAAAGGTTGTGAGCGGCAGTGATATGGTGCCACTTCCTAAGGGGAGTATTTCATCAGTAGGGTGAGCCCTTGCTGAGCTCT
Organism: Stenella coeruleoalba; assembly: GCF_951394435.1. Taxonomy (NCBI): domain Eukaryota; kingdom Metazoa; phylum Chordata; class Mammalia; order Artiodactyla; family Delphinidae; genus Stenella; species Stenella coeruleoalba. The sequence goes on from NC_137156.1 coordinate 53,212,876, forward strand.
GGTCCCTCTCCCAGGGCCACAGGCAATATCCTAAGGAAGGCAGCATCACCAGCCAGTATCTGGGAGTGAGGCAGACACATCCAGTGAACAACCATGGATGTACATGTGATCAAAATGTGTACAGTTGTTATTTTAAAAATCTTTTTTAAAAATCTGTCCAGGATTGATCCCTGGTTGGTAATTGAAGATCCTACATACTGCATGGCACGCCCAAAAAAAAAAAAAAAAAAAAATCTATCCAATGAACAACATAAAAAATTGAAAGCATTTTCTTCTGGGAGAAGATATCTATAATGGTGTAAGAGGGTATAGGACTTACCCGGTGGCACAGTGGTTAAGAATCCACCTGCCAATGCAGGGGACACACGTTCGAATCCTGGTCCGGGAAGATCCCACATGCCGTGGAGCAACTAAGCCCATGTGCCACAACTACTGAGCCTGCACTCTAGAGCCCATGTGCCACAACTACTGAGCCTACATGCAACAACTACTGAAGCCCATGTGCCTAGAGCCCGTGCTCTGCAATGAGAGAAGCCACCACAATGAGAAGCCTGAGCACTGCAATAAAGAGTAGCCCTGCTCGCTGCAACTAGAGAAAGCCAGCGTGCAGCAACAAAGACCCAACACAGCCAAAAATAAATAAAAATTAATTAATTAATTAATAAAAGAAGGTATAAGTAACAACAAATAATATCCAGAATATTTAAAGAACTACAATAAGGAAAATATAGCCCAATTAAAAAAAACAGGCAAAGGATGTGATTAAGTAATTAAGTAATGTACAGGGTTCAGGGACTTCCCTGGGTGCAGTGGTTAAGACTCTGCACTCCAAATGCAGAGGGCCACAGTTCAATCCCTGGTCAGGAAACTAGATCCCACATGTGTTCCGCAACTAAGAGTTTGCATGCCGCAGCTAAGGAGCCCACTTGCCAAACTAAGTCCTGGCAGAACCGAATAAATAAATAAATTTTTTAAAAAAAGTAATTTACAGAGTTCAACTGCAGTAGAGCTCAGACAAATAACAAACTAAACAAAAATAAGATACCATTTCACACCCATAACTTTGATAAAAATGTAAAAGTCTCATAGCAAGTGTTGGTGAGAAATGAGAACTACATAGCTGGTGGGAGTGTACAACCCTTACTTAGTAGGGGAATTTGTCAATATCTAGTAAAATGGGAGATGTGGGTGTGCACTAAGACCCAGTACTTTCACCTGCAAGAGTGTGTTGTGGAGAGATTCTAGCACAGAACATGAGAAGAGTACATGCGATATATTTATTCAATGGAAGCCAAAATGAATGACCAGGAGCTAACTGTGGGTATGTTTAAAAGTCAAAGGAGCTAGTTCCAGGGTGACTTTACAGTACACCTTTTACATGTTTGAAAAAAGCTCAAAACAATACTGCATATTCGTTATAGATCTGGTTTTTGTTCAGGCAGCATTATGTGGCTTGGTGGGTTACAACAGGGGCCGCCAACCACCGGGTGTGGACCGGTACTGGTCTGCAGCCTGTTAGGAACCGGGCTGCACAGCAGGAAGTGAGTGGTGGGCGAGTGATCGAAGCTTCATCTGCTTCTTCCCATCTTTTGCATTACCGCCTGAACCACATCCCACCCCTCCCCCACCCCGGTCCCTGGAAAAGTTGTCTTCCACGAAACTGGTCCCTGGTGCCAAAAATATTGGAGACCGCTGGGTTACAAGATGGATTTCTTGCTGGATGAGCAAGTTGTAAAATTGAAAGCAATTAATCCCCTTATGGCTACTAAAAAGGGAGAGTGACCAAGAAGATGAAGAAAACCTCAGAACTTCTGTTTTCCCTTTTCCTCCAGTATAGATCCTGACTTGCTCATAAAACATGACAATAAAAAGCAGAAATAGGGCTTCCCTGGTGGCGCAGTCGTTGAGAGTCCGCCTGCCGATGCAGGGGACACGGGTTCGTGCCCTGGTCCGGGAAGATCCCACATGCCGCGGAGCGGCTGGGCCCGTGAGCCATGGCCGCTGAGCCTGAGCGTCCGGAGCCTGTGCTCCGCAACGGGACAGGCTACAACAGTGAGAGGCCCGCGTACCGCAAAAAGAAGAAATATGAGAACAATAATGGCAGAACTTTGCATTTCTAGAAAGAATAGGATGGGGTATAAAATGGGGTAAAATGTGGTATATAGGGACTTCCCTGGTGGTCCAGTGGTTAAGAATCTGCCTTCCAATGCAGAGGACGCAGGTTCAATCCCTGGTCAGGGAACTAAGATCCCACATACCGTGGGGCAACTAAGCCCCCATGCAGCAACTACACAGCCCATGTGCTCTGGAGCCCATGTGCCACGACTAGAGAGAAGCCTGCATGCCGAAACGACGAGCCCACATGCCACAATGAAGGATCCTGTGTGCCACAGCTAAGACCCAATGCAGCCAAAAATAAATAAATAAATAGATAGATAAATAAAATGGAGTATACAGCTATTAAGAAATTTCCTTTCCATGAGTGATATATGACTCCCTACCATCCCTCCATTCTCCTCAGACATGTTGTAAGTTTTGTTTTCTCTACCTTTGACATCTATTCTTTCTCCCTAAGTGTATAGTGCTAGACTTACTTGTGCTTAAAAGTGAGTTTTATGTCTCCTAGGCAACAGTACTAGTTATTAAAATTTAATAATGAGCACCAGAACAAATCACAGTAAACATATAATCTGGTGGGATATTTAGAAAATCAAATTTTAGAGACTAGCCTTTTTATTTCAAAAATTGAGGTATAATTTACATATAATAAATTTCACTCTTTTTGGTTTACATTTCTGTGAATTTTGACAAACGTACGTAGTCATGTAACCAACACCACAAGCAAGATAGAGGCCAGTACCATCCCCCCCAAATTCCTCCAGTGCCTCTGTAGTCAACCTCTACAGCACCCTTAGCCCAGCCAGTCACTGGGCTTTTAATTTGTTTTTTTTTTTTTCCTTTTTCAAAATGTCACCTAAATAGAGTCATTTGATTCAGGACTAGCACTTCTGAATTAATGGTAGGCCCACAAGAGTAATGAGAGTTTAGGCGATGGTGACCTAAATTGTTTTCATACTCTTTGAGGATGAACCTACCAAGTATAAATTTTGAAAAGTAAAATGATACACACAATATAGAGTGTGCATGTGTCAAAGACATGTTCAGCTCATCAGTGAGGGAATGGCAGTGTTAAAGCTGGTTCAAAGAGGATATGAAGAGGGGCGAACACGTGTCAGCAGAAAAGGGAATGCTGGCATAAGATTGCAAAGTGAGTTACAAATCCACTTAATGTCTTTCAGGGCAGTGAGATCTTTGGGGTTATCTTTCCTATTGGACAGAAATCATTTTCACTCTTCCCCAAGTTAACATCTAACTCTAGAGAGAGAGCTTGGGCCTACTCAATAGTAAATAGTAAGTCAAATTTAAGTTACGGGCTTCCCTGGTGGTGCAGTGGTTGAGAGTCTGCCTGCCGATGCAGGGGACACGGGTTTGTGCCCCGGTCTGGGAAGATCCCACATGCCACGGAGCGGCTGGGCCCGTGAGCCATGGCCGCTGAGCCTGCGCGTCAGAGCCTGTGCTCCGCAACGGGAGAGGCCACAACAGTGAGAGGCCCACGTACTGCAAAAAAAAAAAAAATTTAAGTTATGTTTCTCTAGAGCATCACATGACCCTTAGGGCCTAAAAATTAAAGAAAATCCTTTGAAATACTAAATTCACTTATTATTCTCTTAAAAGGTGCCTCTGTCCTGGGTCCCACACTTCAGCAGTCTCCACTCTGGCTCTCCTCCAGCTGTGTCCCACACCACTGGGCAAGGAGTCCCAGTGGCCAAGGGCTGTCCCTTCTAGACCATGCTGCAAGACCTGGGGCCGCAGCTCAAATTACGTTAATGCTGCTTCTAAGGCCTGCACAGGTCCCTTCCCTAGAACTGCCTTCCTAGGGCAGACGGAGCCAGGTGTGGCCAAGGCATGGCTGTTTGCAGGATTGGGGGATAGGGAGCTAGGATGTGGGCTGAAGCACCCATATATTGTAAGAATATGGCTCATTTTAAAAATATATTTATTTATTTGGCTGTGCTGGGTTTTAGTTGCGGCACGTAGGATCTTCGTTGTCACGTGTGGAATCTTTAGTTGTGGCATGAGGGATTTTTAGTTGCAGCATGTGGGATCTAGTTCCCTGACCAGGGATCCAACCCGGGCCCCCTGCATTGGGAGTGCAGAGTCTTAACCACTGGACCGCAGGGCAGTCCCACAATATGGCTCCCTATGGTGGGGACAGCCATTTCTCCAAGAAACCCTGGTTCCTTGTATTGCAAACTGGTATTTAGAAACAAAAATCTGGGTGCAGAGTGGACTCACTTCTGCTGGAGTGTCATTGCTCTTAGGCTCTCTCGGCAGACAGCACTAGGACATATATTTATGTACATAGATGCACCTACACACATATCTATCTGTAATATACTAAAAACCTTGAGTTCATACTGATACTTCTGATTCTAGCCCAACATCACAGGCTTTATTCCAGTCTCCTTCCTTTCATTATTTGTAAGTTTCTTCACAGAGAGAGACCTGGGACTCATTATCTAAAATATACTTACTTATTTGCCCAGTCCTAGAATACATATATACTAGTTTCAGAAATGCTTCACCCATAGTCTTATGTAAAACAAATTTGCTACCTAAAATACCATATTGGTGTACAGTTCTTTTCATCTTTAGCCTTACAACTAAGGACCATGTTCCCTTCTACAAAAGGATTTGGGCTGTGTTGCCTCATTCCTTCTAATTCTTCATATCCAGGGAGTGGTCGTTTAGTTTGGGCATTGTCTAGGATGACTTAAAACCAGTTACAGGGAATTCCCTGGCGGTCCAGTGGTTAGGATTCCACTTCTACTGCAGGGGGCACAGTTTTGATCCCTGGTCGGGGAACTAAAATCCCGCAAGCTGTGTGGCGCAGCCAATAATAAATAAATTTTTTAAATGTGTTGTCTTAAAAAAAAAATGACAGTCTTCTCAGTTAGCTCACCATTTCCATTGTTGATCTTTTTTTTTCCCCAACAAGACTGATTTTGGGACTTCCCTGGTGGTTCAGTGGTTAAGAATCCGCCTTCCAATGCAGGAGATGTGGGTTCGATCCCTGGTTGGGGAACTAAGATCCCACATGTCACGGGGCAACTAAGCCCATGTACCACAACTACTGAGCCCACACGCTCTGGAGCCCACGCACCACAACAAAAGATCCCGTGTGCCACAACTAAGACCCAACGCAGCCAAAAAAAAGAAAGAAAAAAAAAGACTTTTTTTTTCTTTTTTTGTTTTAAGGTTATGTTATGACTTACACTTACTCTTGATCCCCCATGCCTAGTCTAGTGCTGGAATGAAGTCTTTCCTAGAAGAAATGAGGAGGTGGGGAATGTAGCCCTCTGGTGGGGAAGAAGATGTGTGGGTTTTGGAACTGGGTTTGGAGGTGAATATTCCTGCAACACTGACTGACAAATGTGAACATGACCTTGTTAGTCCAGTCAGACAGATGCATGATTTTGGCTGGGTATTCACCCACTTTTACCTCGTGGGTTCCATGACGTGAATGTACTTTCTGCTCAACCAAGCCCTTCTAGGGACTGCTGGGACAGGTGGCCTGATAACAACTTTGTTTCCTTGGGTGGGGTAATTTCCTAGTGTTTTACTCAAAAGATGTCAACTTTGATTTTAGTGACTGGAGACTTATCTTGGCAAATTTTACAGTCAAGCATTCCCAACATTTTTTTTAAAATGTTATTGAAGTGTAGTTGATAACATGTTTTAAGATGGCTATCATATATAACACTCAGAATTCTATTTCTAGTAATATGTGCTATCCTTGCTACAAAAGGCTAAAGACAGAGTATTTTCCCTGGACCGAGCTAACTATCATTGAATTGGAAACTTTTAACTTTTTTTTTTTTTTTTTTTTGGCCGTGCCGCTCAGCATGTGGGATCTTATTCCCCGACCAAGGATCAAACCCGTGCCCCTTGCAGTGGAAGTGTGCAGTCCTAACAACTGGACCACCAGGGAATTCCCAAAACTTTTAATTTTTTACACTGTGTTCTCAGTTAGCTCACCATTTCCAGGGAGAGACCCTACTGCCTGAGGAGAGTTCAGCAGCAGCCTGGACCACCTTCTCCCAGATGAGCCAGGGTTATCTTCGAGGAGCTGGCACCAGGACAAATTCTTAGCAAGAATAGGGTGGGCTGGGGACTGCAATACAGTCTCTAATTGGACTGAGAGATCTCATCAGGTTTGGGAACTCAGTTTAGGAATGTGCCTGTAACATTAAGGTCTGGGATGAGAATGAGGAGAGAAAGGGGGAGGGATCCACCCAGAACACGCTGTCCCACTGCCCTCATGCGGGGAGGGCTGGGCAGGTGCCAGAATGTCAAGGTTCCCAGCCAAGTCCGGCAGAATCCCCAGGAAACAGGCTCTGTCGTGACTCCAGCACCACTAGTATTGCTGCACCTTCCACATAGCAACATACTCTCTCCCAACAAGATCTCCCTCCAGGACATTTTTTCTAAAACAAGAGAGACCGAGATGCAGGCAGAAGCCCACTTTGGAGGAGTAGGAAACCACTGGAGACAGAGGAATGGCCTTTTCTGGGTGGGGCAGTTTGCCCATTTGTGACAGAGGCCAGGTAGCACTCTCCAGTGTTAAGGAGCCACTCCTTACTCATTTGGGTTCCTTTCTGCTTTAAATATTTTTATTCTTTTTTTCTTTGTATATATTTTAAAAATATTTTTATTCTTTCTTTTTTTCTTTATATGTATATATTTTTTTCTTAAATCTTTTTATTCTTGATCGTATCAGATATGCAGGTGTGTGTATGTGTGTGTGTGTGTGTGTGTATAGGTATGACTATGAACCGAAGAGTTCATTTTCATATTTGTCAGTTCTCCAGGAATCTCTGCCAACGCCACCCGTAACAAGCTGTGAAACTGAGCCCATCTTGTGTCTTCCCTGCCAGCTGGCTTCCTTCACCAACTTCCTCACACCTGCCAGGAGGACCTCCGTTGTCACACTCTCAGACTAGAGTTCTGGCAATGCCCTTTCGTTTATTCATTAGTATATTCTATAGTCAAATATTCAAATATTTCAACTCTCTTTGTTTTCTTTCTCATTTTTTACTAGCATTTATGACTAGCTTATTTTACCTTGTTTATTTTTATTTATTTATTTATTTTTTTTGCGGTACTTGGGCCTCTCACTGTTGTGGCCTCTGCCACAACAGTTGCGGATCACAGGCTCTGGACACACAGGCTCAGTGGCCATGGCTCACGGGCCCAGCTGCTCCGCGGCATGTGGGATCTTCCCGGACCAGGGCACAAACCCATGTCCCCTGCATCGGCAGGTGGACTCTCAACCACTACGCCACCAGGGAAGCCCTTACCTTGTTTATTGATCTGTCATTTTTATCCCCCCCCTATCTGTTTAGCTCACCTGCTGTTGTATTCCCAGGGCCTAGATAGTGTCCAGCATGGAATAAACACTCAATACATATTTGAAAAATGAATGGGGGACTTGCCTGGTGGCGCAGTGGTTAAGAGTCCGCCTGCCAATGCAGGGGACATGGGTTCGAGCCCTGGTCTGGGAAGATCCCACATGCCACGGAGCAACTAAGCCTGTGCACCACAACTACTGAGCCTGCGCTCTAGAGCCCGTGAGCCACAACTACTGAAGCCTGTGTGCCTAGAGCCCGTGCTCCTCAACGAGAGAAGCCAGGAGTGACGCCACTGCAATGAGAAGCTCGTGCACCGCAACGAATAGTAGCCCCCACTCGCCACAACTAGAGAAAGCCTGCGCGCAGCAAAGAAGACCTAATACAGCCATAAATAAATAAATACATAAATACATTAAAAAAAAGAAAAAGAATGGGGACTTCCCTGGTGGTCCAGTGGTTAGAATTCCGTGCTCCCACTGCCAGGGGCCTGGGTTCGATCTCTGGTCAGGGAGCTAAGATCCCACAAGCCCCACGGTGCGGCAAAAAAAAAAAAAAAAAAAAAAAAAGAATGACAGATCTATGTAAGGTATTTAGAATTTTGTAAGCAGTATTAATTCCAACTAATTATGTTTTTTGTTTCATCAGTCATCACTTCACTCTATGAATCATCTGCTCTGGAACACATATTTCTTGGACGCCTCTATGACCCAGGCACTGTTCCAGGTGCTGGGGATACTGCAGTGAACAATGTGGACCAAAGTCCTGCCCTCGTGCAGCTCACATACTGCATGCCCTGCTTCCAATCTCTCACTAGTTCCTGTCATTTCTCCTGAAATGATCCCATTCCTCTTTATTTCCTCTCTCACTGTGCTTCTCCCTTTATATGTAGAACCACAGCTTCTTTGCTCCCTGCTCTCTCTACTCTCCTGGCCTCACAGTCCCAGTGCCCATTTCCTCCTGTGTCCTATTGCCACACTGCCCAGAGGGGAGAGGGGTCTTGGAGCTCAGCTCAGTGGTTTGGCTTTGGTGGGCAGGATGATATGGGTGTAAGGATGGCTGAGACTTGGGGGGCTGGTTCTATGGCAGGTGCAGGAGGCCAGGGGGAGGGATGAGAAGCAAGAGACAAGCCCAGAGTGGGGACTGGAAATAGGTGGGAAGAGCTGAAGCGAAGAAAACTTGAGGGAAAACATGTTAGTGGAGACCTGGAAGGCTTGGTGACAGGTGGGATTGGAGGTTCATTCAGAGGTTCAGTGCCTTCTCCTGTGTCAGACAGGAGCCCAAACCCAGTGAGTGGTTCCAACCCCAGGCTCAAGACCTTTCTATATTTTCGTTCTGGCGAGTAAAGGGAGAGCTTCTCTCTCTTCTCCCCCAGATTTTGTCATCCAGACTTGGGGAAAGACCTTTGTGGGCACCAGACCAGAAATCCCAGATTTCAGAGGCCCCTAATTCAGGCACTGCTGCCTCCCCACAAGTGAAGCTGTCTTACCTTTGGGCTCACATTTCTCATCTCCTCCGTGCTAGGACACTGCACCTTCTTGATCTTTTTCTCCTCCAAATCTTTTTAGAACCAGGAGTGTTTGAGAAAGAGCAGCTGCTCTAGAGAACGTTAGAGAAAAATCAGTGTCCTCAGGGGACGACCAGATTTTAGTATTTGGTACTTAGTATGTTGAACGTGGAGGAAACACTGTGAGAGATGGTAGAGGATATTGGAGTGGTGTGGGAGAAGGCATTCCTGATGAAAGGCCATGAGGTCAAGGATGTACAGTGGAAGGGTTTGGGGGTGGTGGGCTTTTTTCCAAGGTTGAGCTGCCCTCCCTAACCCTAGAGATGTTCAGCCCAGTCCTCTCATTTTTAATTTATTTTAATTTATATTATTTATTTTTGGCCGTGTTGGGTCTTCGTTGCTGCGCACGGGCTTTCTCTAGTTGCTGTGAGCGGGGGCTACTCTTCATTGCGGTGCGCGGGCTTCTCATTGTGGTGGCTTCTCTAGTTGCGGAGCACGGGCTCTAGGTGCAGGGGCTTCAGTAGTTGTGGCACATGGGCTCAGTAGTTGTGGCTCGCAGGCTCTAGATCACAGGCTCGGTAGTTGTGGCGCACAGGTTTGGTTGCTCCGCGGCATGTGGGATCCTCCCGGACCAGGGCTTGAACCATTGTCCCCTGCACTGGCAGGCGGATTCTTAACCACTCTCCACCAGGGAAGTCCCAGTCCTCTCATGTTAAAGGCAAGGAGGCTTGGGGTCCAGAGGGGAAAATGCTGCCAAACTTCTTCCTTTCTCAGTCATAGGTTCCAAGGCTGGGGTAAAGTTTGAGGGGTCTTTTGGTCCAGCTCCAGACACAGCCTCTTCCCTCTGGACCCCTCCTTGCAGGGGGACCTCACCCCTAGCCAAGCCATTTTCCTGGGGCTTCCAACTGTTGGACCCAGTTCTGCCGATGTCATCCTGAGGGGCCTCCAATCTAGAAATGCCTTTTCCTAAAGAAGCCTAAATTTAGATACCAGAAGGTGCTACTAATCCCCCTTCCACTCCTCAGCCCCTGAACTCCTCACATTCTTCAGACAACTAGTTAGGGAAATGACGAGAGCCTGCGCTAGGTTTATCTGTCCCTTTACTTACAGTTCTAGTCATCCAACAATTTAAAGGGAGGCTTTTCCATCTTCCTCCCTTTCGTAGATGAGAAAGCTGATCTCAGAGGGGTTAATTCCCTTCCCTGAGGCCACAAAGCTTGGCGGTTGTGAAACCTGCTGTGAGTGAAGTTTGGCCTCGGACTCAGCCCTTGCAAGTTGTTAGTATGCAATCTGCCTCCACTTCCCGGGGCGAGACAAGCTCCTAGTCTGATGGGGTGGGGTGCGGGGTGGGCGGCACAAAGGCAGGGCAGTCTCAGTGCAGGATGACCAGGGCTGGTCTGCCTGAGTAAGATTCTCCCAGGTTGGAGGAAGCTTAGAGGAGAAGATGGCATTGCGTCGGCCTCTGAAGGAAGAACCGGAGTCAACTGGGAAGGAAAGCGAGAAGGGCATTTATGGCAGAGGAACCAGTGTGAATTCAGGCTTGGATATGCAGTAGCTCTCAGTCTCCTATTACTCACAGCGCTGAGCCTTGACAGCGCAACAGTGAGACGTCTAGATGTTCCCGTGGATCTCGCCCCATAGGAACCCACAAGACATGAGTCCTTTTGTTTGCCTTGACTGGCCGAGAGGCAGCCTCCCCTAGACGGGTTACTCCTACCGGGCTCTTGAGGCCGCCTGGGCGTGGATACACTTCGAGCGTGGAAGGAAAGAACACACTCCTTGGAGCCACAGCCTCTGGGCTCATTTGGCTCTGATTGGCTGCGAGACTCGCGCCTCCAGGCTAGCCACTCAGAGGCGCCCGCCAGTTCCCCCTTGCCTCTGATTGGCTGGGAGAAGCGCATGCTCAGACACGCCCTGGGCCGCAACCTCAGAGCTGGGGCGGCCGTTAACCGCTCTGCGCTGCCCTGTCGTTTCTTCACAGACTCGCTGGTCCCTGACAGGTAATTTGACTGGGGAGCAGGGGAGGGACCGGGCGCCAGGAAGTGGGGAAGGGGAGGCTGTGGAACCAGGGAAGCAGCTCCCACCCACCTTGGAGCACTGGAAGGCGGGGGAGCCGCCCAGGTGAGGGCCAGGCTGTGGGGTGACTGGGCCCCATCTCCCCACAAATCTGCCTCAGGGCATAGCAGTCCCCCTGGCCGGCGACCCTGGGCCGTTTCCTCCCCTCAGTGAGCCTCTGTGACATGGGGACAGACTGGGGGGTGAGGACAGGCCGTTGGGGCCAAGGTCTTACTTGGTGTCGAAGGCTCGCGAGGGGCCGGGAGGACGAAAATGATTCATCAACTGTCAGTCCCCTTTGCAGTGACTGGATTTGCTCTTTGATGAACATGTTGGCCTCTTCTTGACTTCACGCTGATACATTTGTTCATAATTAGAAAATAATGCATACTTCGTTCTTTGGAGTTTTCAAAAAAGAGAAAACTAGCTGGTGGCTCCAGTCCTCACTTGACTGGAAGGAAGAATTGTCAGGGCTAAGCCTTAGGAAGGAGCTATAGCAGTTGTAGTGAGCTTGAAAGAAAAGGAAGACTGGTCTTCGGGGTGCAAAACAAAGCAAGGAGATGGGAATTGACCACCTCATGGGGGTATTCCTAAGGTTTACCTATGAGATAAAGCCTTGCACCCAATACCTAGCAACCACTAATCTGTTCTCAATCTCTATAATTTTGTCGAGAATGTTATAAAAATGGAATCTTACAGTTTGTAACCTTTTGAGATTGCATTTTTCATTCAGCATAATTACCTTGCAATCCATCCAAGTTCTTTTTTTTTTTTTTAATATTTATTTATTTGGCTGCACTGGGTCTTAGTTGCGGCACGTGGGATCTTCATTGCCGCATGCAGGATCTTCGCTGTGGCATGCAGACTCTCAGTTGCAGCATGCATGTGGGATCTAGTTCCCTGACCAGGGACCAAACCCAGGCCCCCTGCATTGGGAGCACAGAGTCTTAGCCACTGGACCACCAGGGAAATCCCCATCCAAGTTCTTGTGTGTAGTTTGACACTTGTTTTTAGGAAAGGTTGGGGTTCTTTGTGGACCCATGAAGTGATATGGGCTGACTCCTCTTAGCCAGATCTAATGTCAAGAAAAGATGGCTCAGAGCTCTAACACTGGATGTTAATCTAGGCTCCATCACTTACCAACTTTATGATGTTGGCATGGCTACTAATGTGTGTGTATCTCAATTTCCTCATCCACATATGGAAGATAATGAAAAAACCTACTTCATAGAGTAATTGTGAGGATTTAAATGGGTAGATATATATTCAGTAGAGTGTATATTACAAAGTAAACATTCAGTAGTTCATCTTTTAGAGTTCTCTTATTATCCATTTTACTCATGTCCATGTGAGAGAATAAGATTGATTGAATTATGGCTTTTCATATTTGAAAAGGCCCGTGATTACTTCAGCCTATGTCTAATATCCATTACCATTAATGTTATGATCTACCACACTAAACCTTTTACCATCTTCAGACAGCTGGTGGTATAATCCTCCTAGACTTCAGACTATACTACTAAGGTACAGTAATCAAAACAGTGTGGTGCTGGCACAAAAACAGACTCATGGGTCAATGGAACAGAATAGAGAGTCCAGAAATGAACCCATACACCTATGTTCAATTGTCTATGACAAAGGAATCAAGAATATACAATGGAGAAAAGACAGTCTCTTCAACAAGTGGTGCTGTGAAAACTGGATAGCTATATGTAAAACAATGAGATTAGAATAGTCCCTCATACCGTATACAAAAATAAACTCGAAATGATTTAAAGGCCTACATGTAAGACCAGAAACCATAAAACTCCTAGAAGAAAACATAGAACACTCTTTGACATAAGTCATAGCAATATTTTTTTGGATCAGTCTTCTAAGGCAAAAGAAATAAAAGCAAAAATAAATGAATGAGACCTGATTAAACTTAAAAACTTTTGCACAGCAAAGGAAACCATTGACAAAACTAAAAAAAACCTACGGAATGGGAGAAAATATTTGCAAATGATGTAACAAGGGGTTAATATTCAAAATATATAAATAGCTCATACAACTCAATATCAAAAAACAAACAACCCAATCAAAAATGAACAGAAGACCTAAACAGACATTTTTCCAAAGAAGATGGCTAACGGGTACATGAAAAGGCACATGAAAAGATGCTCAACTTTGCTAATCATCAGAGAAATGCAAATCAAAACCACAACAAGATATCACCTCACATCTGTCAGACTGGCTGTCATCAAAAAGTCTACAAATAACAAATGTTGGAGAGGATGTGGTGAAAAGAGAACCCTTGTACAGTGTTGGTAGGAATGTAAATTGGCACAGTCACTGGAAAACAGTATGGAGGTTCCAAAAAAACTAAAAATTGCACTCTTGGCTATATATCCAGAAAAAACAAAAAGGCTAAATCAAAAAGATACATGCACCCCAATGTTCACAGCCACACTATTTACAATAGCCAAGACATGGAAGCAATCCAAGTGCCCATTAACAGACAATGGATTAGTAAGATGTGGCATATATACAAATGGAATATTATACAGCCATTAAAAAAGAATGAAATTCTGCCATTTGCAGCAATATGGATGGACCTGGAGAATATTATGCTTAGCAAAATGTCAGACAAAGACAAATACTGTATGATATCACTTATATGTGGAATCTAAAAAATAATACCAATGTTTTCAGACTCATAGAAAACAAACTTGTGGTTACCAAACGGGGGAGGAAGGGGAGAAAGGACAAATTAGGGGTACAGGATTAACAGATACAAACTACTATGTATAAAATAGATAAACAACAATGATATACTGTATAGCAAGGGAATTATAGCCATTATCTTATAATAACTTTTAATGGAGTATAATCTTGAAAAATGCTGAATCACTGTGCTGTACACCTGAAACTAATATAATATTGTAAATCAACTTTTGGAATAAAAAATAATAAAGATATAAGAAAAGAAACAAGAAAATAGAATATTTGTTATTTTAGGTAATAGGAAATGCTAGGGAGAAAAAAGCAGAATGGGGATTAAAAGAATATGTCAGAGAGTGTTGAAATTTTCATTTGGATAACAATTGAAGACCTCATTCAGAAAGCAATTTTTTTGGTAAAAACTTGGAAGGAATGGGAGAATTTACTGTACATATCTGAAAGAAGAATATTTGAAGCAGAGGAAAAACCAAATGTAAATGACCTGAGGTGGCAGCATGCCTGGTGGCATCTCTGAGGCAAAGGCTAGTGTTGAGGGAGAAAGGAAGAGATGGTAGGAAATGAGGTTAGAATATTAAGAATATTAAGATCATGTAGTGTCTTAAAGTCATAATAAGGGCACTGACTTATGTAACAGTTTCATTTAGATATAATTCGCATACCATAAAATTCACCTTTTTAAAGGGTACAATCCAGTGGCTTTTTGTATATTCACAGAGTTTTGCAACCATTATCATAATCAATTTTAGAACATTTTCATCACCCCAAAAAGAAACCCCATACTCATTAGTAGTCACTCACCATTCCATTCTCTCATCCTCCTCTCCCCCAGCCCTATGTAACCATTAATCTACGTTCTATCTTTATAGATTTGCCTATTCAGAGCATCTCATGTAAATGAAATAATATCTGTTCTTTGTGACTGGTTTCTTTCACTTACCATAATGTTTCCTAGGTTTATACATGATGTAGCATGTACTAGTACTTCATTCCTTCTTATAGCTGAATAATAGTTCATTGTATGGCTATATTACATTTTATCCAGTCATCAGTCTTCCAAAGTGGCTGCACCACTTTGGAAAACTGTTTTCCAAAGTGGCTGCACCATTTTACATTCCCACAGTAATGTGTGAGGGTTCCAGTTTCTTTATGTTCTTGTCAACACTTGTTACTATCTGTCCTTTGGGTTATAGCCATCCTAGTGGATGTGAAGTTGTATATCATTGGGGTTTTGATTTACATTTCCCTGATAGTTAGTGATGTTCACCATTTTTACATGTGCTTATTAGCTGTTTGTATCTCTTCTTTGAAGAAATGTCTATTCAGCTCCTTTCTTCATTTTAAATTTGGTTATTTGTCTTATTAAGTTGTAAGGGTTTTTATATATTCTGGATACAAGTCACTTATCAGATATATATATATTTTTCCCCCATTTTGTGGGTTGTCTTTTTACTTGATGGTATCCTTTGAAGCATAAAAGTTTTTGTAAGTCTAATTTACTTTTTTTGTTGTTGTTGTGCTTTTGTTATATATCTAAGAAGGCTTTGCCTAATCCTGGATTACATTTGATAACTCACAATATCTTAACTTGTGGCTAGGATTAATTTGAATATACTAAACTATACCTTCTGTCACCTGTTGGCAAGATTCATTACCCTAATACTGCAGTTTTCAAAGTGTGGAATGTGGAGCCCTCTGGTGGAAACCAGAGATTCTTTTAGAGTGTTTGCAAGTCCAAAACTATTTTCATAATAATAAGATGTTATTTGCCTTTTTCACTGTGTTGATATTTGCACTAATGGTGCAAAAGCATTGGCAGGTAAAACCACTGGCAGCATCATGACATTGTAGCCTCTGGGAAATTTCATTGTACATTCTTTATTTATTTACAAAAAAGAAAAAATATATATATATATGTATTTGTTTATTTGGTTGCACCGGGCCTTAGTTGTGGCACGTGGGCTCCTTAGTTGCAGCATACATGTGCGATCTAGTTCCCTGACCAGGGATCAAATCCGAGCCCCCTGCATTGGGAGTGTGGAGTCGTAACCAGTGTGCCACCAGGGAAGTCCCCTCTTTGTACATTCTTTAGGATATAGAAGAAAAAAGTTAAAAACAGATATATAGTTGACCCTTGAACAACATGGGTTTGAACTGCATGGGTCCACTTATAGGTGGATTTTTTTCAATAGTAAATACTACATCACTACACGATCTGATCCGTGGTTGGTTGAATCCACGGACATGGAACTGCATACTTGGAGGGCCAACTTAATTTATAGTCGGATTTTTGACCACATGGACGGTGGGTGTCTCTAACCTCGACGTTGTTCAAGGGTCAACTGTAATTCTAGAAATTCTTTAGAAGTTAAAATTATTTACTTTGGTATTAGTAGTAGTATTACAAAAATAGTTTTGACCTCATAGGCCCCTTGAAACAATCCTGAAGCCCCTTTAGGGGTCCAAGGACAACACTCCAAGAACCACTGTATTGCCATAATAGATCCTTTGATGGAAGAATTATTTGAAATGCACTTTAAATTTCTACCAGTATCACTTATATATTGAGGAATCTTTGATCTAATTAAATATTAATTTGGGGGGGGTTGGGGAGAAGGAAGGATTCTCCTTGCAGCAAGTAAGGAGAATACTGGGGATCTTTTCCCAAAGAGGTGTCTCCCCGAACTGCAAAACTGGGGAAGTTTTAAACTAAGGGTACATGCATATTCAGGAGGGGGCTTGAGCTGAGGAGAATTCAGCATAGAATTGGGGCAAAGGTCGACAGAGTCCAAGCTTTAGTTTGTTGAAGTCAGGAGGGTCAACATCATCATTCCATCCTCCACCTGAGTGGGGGTCTTATTAGTTCCTGCACAACTGGTGTCAGGACTTACTGAAGCTCAGGTTCTTTATGCCTTGTCACAGAAAGAATCCACTGAGAGACAAAGTGATCGGTAAGAAGTGGCTTTATTTAGAGAGGTACACATTCCATAGACAGAATGAGGTCCATCTCAAAAAGTGAGAACGGCCCTGGGAAAAACACACTCCACGGACAGAGTGTGGGCCATCTCAGAAAGCAAGAGTCTAAATATTAATATTTAATTTAGTTTTTGTATGTGACTGTAAGTATATTTTAAATTAGTACATTATTTCTGTTCTTAACTTTTTTTTTCTAAATTCTGTGATGAAAAGGCTGCACATGCATATAATCAGATTGTGGCCCTTAACATAACTGCCAAAATGAAGCACTGAATCCTAGTTTGGGTGCAAGAACAATAGTCAAGATCTGTCATATGACATAACAGCTGGGGTAATATCTTTATCATTAAACTAATTATGTGAATTTTTCTAGGTTTTAGCCTACAGTAATATTTCTCCCCAACTATTCCAAGCTCTGTAATAAACTATGACTGCTAAACCATAAGGTGGGTGGGAATGATATTGTTGATGATCGTCTTGAGCACATTCATAGGTAAGAGTTCTGAAACTTAACTCTCAATTTCTTGAGAAGGGATATTTTTTCACATGTAAATTTTCCACATGTTTAAGAATGATAATATTCTTTGGATCCTCCAAATTAATTCTGAGCTGAATTTAAATGTTAGCTGTAAAACTAGATTGAATTGAAAAGCTGGTTACATTACTTCATAGCACATGACCCATGAGAGGCCCTAGTATGCAGATGAGGATGTGACAGTGAATTTGGAGTGGCATTCAGCTCTCGAGGTAATAGAAGCATCAAGCAGAAACTCTTAGAGAAGCTGAAAGAAGCTAAAGCATTTAAAAACATACTAAATGGGTGAGTTTAAATACTATAGTTATTCCCTTAGCTGCAAAACTTAGTTGATTAGAAGATTTTGCTCATGAATAAATGATGTAAGTTACACTCAACATGGAAAATGCATTTCTTTGTTTCACTCTCATAATTCTAAAATCAGTTTTGTATGTTAAAATATGTTTAATGTAGCTTGGCTGACACTTTTGACCAAGTCAGTCCCACTTCTCAATTATATGCAAGAATGATCCTTTTCCAGCTCTCAGTTATTGATCACAACATCTCTTCCTTTTTTCCTTAAATAAACCAAGACATTCAAATAAATATATCTTGGAACTGCTAACAATGTGTGCCTGTCCCATAAAGTAAAATGAGCCCCGTTTCAAAAAAAGTATGAGGGAGGAGGGCTTTTGTAATGCAGATATACCATCGTACCGTGGATACATTTTAGTACATGAGCTTTTTATTACATCATGTCATTGTGTAGGTGTGAGTACTGCTTATATAATATTTGCACCCAAAAGTGTATGTATACAGGGACACACACACACAAGCTTACACACACACACATTCTTGTTTGATAACATATTCACAGTATCATTTTGTGTTTTATTATATAAACTTTAAATATTTTCAGAAAACAGCAAAAGTTAATTTTCTCTACATGACATTTTTAAGTACCATAGATCATATATAAAAAATGTTTTCTGATTAAAAATACATTTTATTTTATATTAAGTATCACTTCTTATCTTGGAATGTTCTCAAATATCATAGCATGAGAGAATCACAATGGCTATGTGGATATAAGGTAAATATTCAGTCTTTCCTACTTCATCTCCCTCTCCACATTGACTTCTGGCACTTAGGAAGGCTTGGTATATCCCAGCTCTTTAACCCTTGGTGCTAATGTTTAAGCAGCTTCTGGGACTAAGTGTTGACGTGGGAGTGTCAGGGAAATGGCAGGGCCGGAGGAGGCCAGAGGAAAGAGAAGAGGGAGGATAGGGATATCTATTCCTAAGAGATGGGAGAGACAGTGTCTGACACCTGGGAACACTGAGGAGGGAGTAACCCCTAAGGGAATATGGCCCAGGGTTTCTCCCAACTGCTTCTAAGCAGTTTTGTTTTTCTTTGTTGAAAGCCCTGGGTTTTGCAGTTCATGGCTTCATTATTTAGCACATCATGGAGCCATTATTTTCCGAGAGATTTTTCTCCTCTTTTTACCCTAGACCAAAAAAAGATGGCAGCAACAGACCATGGTGTACCTCTGCAGTCTGTTTTCCAGTCTCCACAGCCACCTTCTGCCTCCACAGGTCCCACCCAAGGATTCTCAGAGCTGCAGGAATGAGATTTTTTTCCAACTTCTTTCCTCATGGTGACTCCTCATGTACCCTCTTGAGGGCTGTGGTAAACTGTTTCTCTGTAGTAAAAATGCCTGTGATACTCTTCTCTACTGCCTCTCTCACATATAAGATGGCAGTATTAAAATTCCTCATATTGAATGTACTGTCATATTTCCAAAATTATTTACATGGTAAAATAAAAATATATTCTTTGAATATGCAGAGCTGTATTTTATATTTTGTGTCTTCAACTGTGTTTAACAAGGAAGGAATAGAACCTTGGGTTAAGATGGGAGGAAGAACCTCACAGGGCTGATTTACAGGTAGAAAGTCAGGATTGGAGGCAGTTGGTTATTCCAGAGACAGGATCTGGTGGATTGTAGGTGTGTTGGGTGGTAGTTGCTCTGGAGGAGGAAAGGTGGTTGTTGCTCTGTGTGGAGTATATGTCCTGAAGAACTGATGGAACATGTTGGTATCTAGCAGTGTGGAAGGGACCTCTCTAGGGTCTAGGCGCTGTTCCCTGGAGACTCTGCTGCCCATCAACAGTCTCCGATTGTTTTTTTCATACTATTTCTCAGGGTCAAACAACTGCAATTTCACCAGTGGGCTATAGTTGCCGGGGGGTGTGGGGGTGGTAGACAATATTCGGGGGGCTTCCTAATAATGTAAAAAGTCTATCTCTGGAAGAAAGTCATTGAAATTGGCCTCCATAACTGAGGAATGATTCAGCAAATAAACTCATAAATCATATGGTTATGTATATGTTTCTTTTGATTAGGTACAGCAAAGATGAAAAGGCAGGAGTGTTGCCCCAGCCTGCCAGTGATTGGCATTCTTTATTGTGTGAATTTGAGGAAAGAGATGAGCAAGGTTTTTAGATCAACCATACAGCTTCTTGCAGCCTCTCCCAAGCAGAAGCAAAGGGAATGGGTTGAGGAACTGTGCTGCCGAAGCGGCTGCTGGGAGTGGCAGTAGGTGTTTGGTGTCTCCTGCTGGTCAGTGTTGAGCAGTTAGGGGGCAGGTAGCCATGACCAACTCCTCTGAAGCCATGCCCCCATGCCGCTCCCTTGGCTGGTAGGCTGTGAGGCACTACCCCTCCTTGTGCCCTACAGACAAGACCCTTGTGAGCCTGAGCCAGACTGGAGCGAAGCCTTTCAGGCTTTATCCTCTGCCTACCATATTTCTCTCACTTTCTCCTCTCTGGGCCACTGGTGGGTTTTGTATAGGGGTAGGGGTGTCGGAAGTTAGGGTTCAGAAGCTCAGAGGTTGGTGGGAGGGCTGGGCCCCACTCTCCTCAGAGCACGAGGGCCCGCACTGGGGGGCAGGCTCTGAGGTGTCCGAGCCTCACCCAGAAAAAAATCCACCTCAGGGGATCGAAATACCCTCTGGCCAATGACCCTGAGCAGTTTTTTCCCCTCAGTGAGTAACTGTAACATGGGGACCGGCTGGGTGGGAATGAGGTCGTTGGACTCTGGGCTCCAGCTCCCTTCTGGCGTCAAGCATGACCCCTGGGAGGAGTAAGGTGTGTAATCAACCATCGATCTGTTTGAGATGATTGGATTTGTTCCTTCATGAACGCTGGCCTCCACTTGACTTCACACTAATACATTTGTTCATAAAAGGAGAATAATGCATATTTTATTATTCAGAATTTGGCAGTACTTGTGTGTTATATTTAGTTCCTTGGATGCAAAGAGGAAATTAGCTGTTGTCTCCTATCCTCACCTAACGGGAAGGAAAATTGTCAGGGTTAAATCCAAAGAAGGGGTGCCGCACACTGGATAAGCTGGCCCTGGTGTGCTTTGGGGCAGAAGAAAACGATCAGGAGCTCAAAAGAAAGCAAGGAAGTGGAAGGTGACTATCCCATGGGGTGTTCCCAAGAGCTACCTACTGGATGGAGCCTACGACACATCCGCATCACTGTGCTCAGAGGTAGAGCTAACGTTCGATTACAAAGAAGAGCATTGATGAGATTATGGTTTCTCTTATTTCAGAGAATGCTGATGCCAGTGATGACGTCAGCCTGTGTCTGATCTCAGTTACCATTAGTGTCCCTCCCTGCCTACTACACTGAGCATCACCATCCCAAACAGGTTTCCTGCCCTTTCTCTATTCCTTGCCTCTGACCCCACTGTTTCCTTAGCCTTGCCAGTCAGTCCTTACATCATGCCTTCATTTGGCAAATATGGTTGGCAAGTATCAACTCTTCTTAGGAGCCTTCCTTCATTCTAACAAGCAGAGCCAGGTATGATTTCTGTTCTGTTATAGAATTGTGCTCATATCTCACTTACTCAGTATTATACTTTATAAAATTATCTCTTTATTTTATTATACAGTTCTGTTCAATCTTATTTTACATAATATTCTATCATAACTATCTTCTTATATTGTCATCTCCTCCACTTGATTGTGAACTGGTGCCCTGAAACATGGACACTTCCTCTTGAAATCACCATTGTCCAGTATGTAGGAGATGTTCAGGAAATCTTGTTGAATCATTGAATTAATTTTCACCTAGGAGAATTGGTCACAACTTAAATTCTTAGGAAAAAGTCTCTTGCTTTTGTTGTTGTTGTTTGCTAGGAAGATTGCACATTATTCCATTATCATTTATTACTAATTGTATTTTCTATTTGGTGAATTGTTACTTTTATACTTTTTGCCCATTACTGAAGTCTTAAGTTTCTTGGTTATGTCATATAAAGTAATTTGTATAAGATATTCATTCAGTGAATAATTTTGAGCATATCCCATGTGTGACATTGTTTCAGGTGCTAGAGATATGTAGTTAGCAAAGAAACAAAAATCCTTGCATGGCAACCTAAATGTCCATCAACAGGGGAATAGATAAAGAAGATGTGGTACATATATACAATGGAATATTGCACAGCCATAAAAAAGAATGAAAGAATGCTATTTTCAGCAACATGGATGGACCTAGAGGTTACCATACTAACTGAAGTAAGTCAGAGAAAAACAGATGTTATATATTAATGCATATATGTGAAATTTAGAAAAATGGTACAGATAGATCTACTTGCAAAGCAGAAATAGAGACACGTAGAGAACAAACGTATGGATACTAAGGGGGGAAAGGGGTGGGAGTGGGATGAATTGGGAGATTGGGGTTGACATGTATACACTACTATGTATAAAATAGATAACTAATGAGAACCTAAAATAGATAACTAATGAGAACCTACTGTATAGCACAGGGAACTCTACTCAGTGCTCTGTGGTGACCTAAATGTAAAGGAAATCCAAAAAGGAGGGGATATATGTATGTGTGTAACTGATTCACCTTGCTGTATAGCAGAAACTAACACAACATTGTAAAGCAGCTATATGCCAATAAAAAAAAAAAATCCTTGCATGTTTGGTAGAATTTTCCTATAAAACCATCCTGAGGGTTTTTTTTTTTTTAACTTTGTTTTTGTGCAAAGCATTTAAACTACTGATTCAAATTTTGAAAGATTATGTCAATTTTTATTTAATTTTTGACTGATTTATACTTCTTTTTGAGACAATTTTGGTAGGTAGATTTTTCTAGGAATTTATCCATTTCATTTAAGTTTTCAAATTCATTGTAATAAAATCATTCATAATATTTATTATCTTTTAAGTCTCTGCTCTGTATTTATTTCTCCCTTTACATTCCCAAGATTCTTTCCTATTTTTTCTTTACTTATCTTCCTAGAGGTTTGTGAATTTTGTTATTGTTTTCAAATACTTTTATGGGTCTATTTTACTTTCAATTTCTTTTTTTTTATACATTTATTTATTAATTTATTTATTTATGTTTGGCTGCATTGGGTCTTCGTCGCTGCGCTCGGGCTTTCTCTAGTTGCAACAAGTGGGGGCTACTCTTTTTTTTTTTCCGGTACGCAGGCCTCTCACTGTTGTGGCCTCGCCCCTTGTGGAGCACAGGCTCCGGACGCGCAGGCTCAGCGGTCATGGCTCACGGGCCCAGCCGCTCCGCGGCATGTGGGATCTTCCTGGACCAGGACATGAACCCGTGTCCCCTGCATCGGCAGGCGGACTCTCAACCACTGCGCCACCAGGGAATCCCTGGGGGCTACTCTTCATTGCGGTGCACAGGCTTCTCATTGCGGTGGCTTCTCTTGTTGCGGAGCATGGGCTCTAGGCGCGCAGGCTTCAGTAGTTGTGGCATGTGGGCTCAGTAGTTGTGGCTCACGGGCTCTAGAGCGCAGGCTCAGTAGTTGTGGCACACGGGCTTAGTTGCTCCACGGCGTGTGGGATCTTCCCGGACCAGGCATCGAACCTGTGTCCCCTGCATTGGCAGGCGGATTCTTAACCACTGCGCCACCATGGAAGCCCCACTTTCAATTTCTGTTTAACTAATTTCTCTCTTATGTTTATTATTTTTTCCTTAAACTCTTTTTTTTCTTCTTCTTCTTTTTTTTTTTTTTTGCCACACCGCACAGCTTGCGGGATCTTCCCCGACCAGGGATTGAATCTGGGCCACCTCAGGGAAAGCCTGGAATCCTAACCACTAGGCCACCAGAAAAGTCCTTCCTTATACCCTTTTTGAGTTTCTTCTACTCTTCCTTTTTCTGCAGTTTCTTTTTCAAGTTAAACACTTCTTACCAATTTGTAGCCTTTCTTCTTTTCTGGTATAAACATTTAAGGTCTAAATTATCCTCTAAGAGCCTCTTTAGCTGCCGACCACAATTTTTGTTGTTGTTGTTGTTTGTTTTTTTCGGCCGCACTGCACAGCATGTTAGGATCTTAGTTCCCCCACCCACACCCCCTGTAGTGTAAGCTTGGAGTCTTAATCACTGGACTGCCAGAGAAGTCCCAGAGCACAATATTGGATAAATGATATTTTATTATCATTCAGTTATAAGTGTTTTCTATTTTCTATAGTATTTTCTTTGACATCCAGGTTACATGAAAATGTGTTTTCTAGTTTTCAAATGTGCAGTAATTTTTAGTTATTGTCAAAAAACAAAACGAAACAGCCCATTTGTAATTTAACTGTTTGCAATCTTTTATTTCCTTTCCAAAGTTTTTTCTGTTTCTTCAGACCTCCCCTGTAATATAGTTTGTTCAAATGCTTTCTTGACCCAGTTTTGAGGACCGGTCAGTTCCCCTTTTTGAGGAGTTAGGTCCATACCCCAGTCACTTCCCCCATTAGCCTCTTGTGTGTACTCTGGGATCACTAGGAACCAGCCCTAATTGTCCTGGGGACTGGGAATAGATGACTAGGGACAGCTCCTCTGCTCCAAGCCTACAAAGTTTTTCAACTTAGCCAATCAACAGAGAACTCTTGAAAACTAATTAACCCCACCCTGCTTGCCATACATAAGTTGCCCCCTACAGCTCTCGCTTGCTGTTACTGTCCTTGGGTGCAACCCCTGTGTGGCCTGCCTCATAGCCTTCTCTCATTTTTTTTTTTTTTTTTTTTTTTGCCTTCTCTCATTTTAAGCTGTAAGTAACAGGTCTGACACCAAATTCTGGATGCTTTATCACCTCTGCTCTGCAGCAGAGGTCCATGGAGCTCCTCCTGTAGGCCTTGGGAGTTTTTGCCTTCCAGTGTCAGACACGCTGGGTGGCTACGGTACCTGTGGCCTGGGGATTGTATTTTGATGTCTTTGGTCGTGAAATAAGGTTTGGTCCACTAGGAGGCGCTGTAGGCTCACGCTATCGCTTTGTTTCTTGCTGAAGGTCTGTGCTGTGCAGCATATGACATACCACCTTGCTTTGGGGGTGGGTTTGCTCTGGGTATTTTTTTGTTGGTCACCTTCTTTCTGGTCAGGTTTCAGAAACTTAGCTCAATAAAAGATATTGTCCATGAAAATGTCAGGAGGGTAGGCGTTAGCCCTGACTGTGTCTCTGGCTGTGTTGCCTTGAGTGCACCACCTCCCTTCTCTGGATTCTTTTTTTTTTTTTTTTAAACCACTGTTAATCTTTTAGTAGACACAGCTTTCCGAGTTTTTTCTGTACATGGATCACTAGGTAAGTATCTTTGTAGTTTTACAAAAATGGACTGATGCCGTATATATGGTTCTGAAAACTGGTTTTTAAAACATTTTACAATGCACCATAAACATTTTTCCATGCAATGGATGAAAATCTGCTACTGAAACACACAGGGCTGCAGTTGGATAAAGAGAGTGACACCTAAAGCATAGTATTAGCATAAGGTTAAATAAAGCATAGGGCCTTGCAAATGCCTGCCAGGGGCACTACACAAAAGGAATGTCTTCAAAGCCCCTTTGTGGGGCCCTGCAGCCACCCCTGAGTTCCCTTGGGCCCCTCGGGTGGAAGGGGTCCTGTAAACTTTTTTGCATCCAATTTCTGTCTGGTTTTCTACACCTCATCCTCCACCCTGGCCATCTCGTCAAATTCTCTTATCATCGCTTCATTGCTCAAATGCATATCGTGTATGGCCTCCTTGTATTCCTTGAGACACTGAGCCAGCCCCTTGTTGGTTTTTCTTTTGGCCTTCCTGGGTACATCATCCCCAGCTGGGCACTTTCCTGCAGCCCTTGGTTTGCTGGCTGGCTTTTCTTCTTTTGGCTTTCCCTCGCTCACTGGCTTTCCCTCACTTACGGCCTTTCCCTCGCTCACTGGCTTTCCCTCACTCTCTGGATTTCCTTCTTTTGGCTTTGCCTCACTCTCTGGCTTTTCCTTATCCTTTAGTACTTCCTCATCTTCTGTCTTTCCCCTGAGATCTGTCCTTCCCTTGTTTTCTAACTTTTCCTTGTCTTCCACAGTACAAGCTACTCCCAGCTTTCCCGCAACCAGTGGCTGTTCTTTGTTTTCCATCTTGCCTTGGTCCTCAGGCTTTCCTTCATTTTCACTGCGAGGATTCAGGACAGGTTCCTCCTCTTTCTCTAGCCCAGTAGAGCACTGGGAACAACAGACACGTACACCTGAAAGAACCTGGAGCAACAATTAGGGGCTCCCAGACGGCGCTGGGTCCGACAGCAGGCTTCTCTGGATTCTTAAAATTTCATCCTTTATTCTTTTTTTTTTTTTTTTTTTTGGTGGGTGGGGATATTGTTTAGTTTTGAATCCCTTACTGGAGGGAAAACCTATTTAGTGTTTCTCCAGGACACTATCATTATTACTTTGCAAACCTGAAGACTGACTTTCTCCAGGGCAGTAACCTTTGCAACTTGGAAATCTGAAACCTGCTTTTTTTAAAAATAATTAATTAATTAATTTTTGGCTGTGTTGGGTCTTCGTTGCTGTGCACGAGCTTTCTTTAGTTGCAGTGAGCAGAGGTTACTCTTCGTTGCGGTGCGCCGGCTTCTCATTGTTGTGGCTTCTCTTGTTGCAGAGCACAGGCTCTAGGTGTGCGGGCTTCAGTAGTTGTGGCACGTGGGCTCAGTAGTTGTGGCTTGCGGGCTCTAGAGGTCAGGCTCAGTAGTTGTGGCTCACAGGCTTAGTTGCTCCACGGCATGTGTGATCTTCCTGGACCAGGGCTCGAACCCGTGTCCCCTGCATTGGCAGGCGGATTCTTAACCACTGCACCATCAGGGAAGCCCTGAAACCTGCTTTTAACCTGAACAGCAACTCAGAAATTGATTGTGGCCCGCTGCATCTAAATCAAAATATTTCCTGGATTCCTAGTTATGGCTAAGGGCAACATACCAGGCTCACCCATTTCAAGAGAGAAAGCTATTCCTGTGTGTTTTATTTATCCTACTAATTTTCACAGCTGGTGCCATTTTGAGCACATATCTGTACCAGGCACCATGCTAAGTGTTTTACAAACATTAGGTCATTAATCCTCCCACAATCCTCAGACTTTATCACCCTTTTTTACAGATGAGAAAATTGAGGTTCGTATAGCTGGTACATGGTGGCCCTGAGATCCAAACCCAGACTGAGCAGGTCTCAAAAAGCAAGTGCCCTTAGCTAACATGGACCCTGGAGCTTGGGCTTATCCCCACTCATGGGGCCAGGTGTCTGTCACATGGCCAGTCAGTCAAGGGAGCACCAACTAGCTTTAAGGGACCATCTCCAGACCCACAATGACCAACTACCACTGATGACAATTTGGACATCCAGATATCATCTGTTCTAGACCTTACCACTTCTCCCCCCTCCATGGAGGGTCCATGGAGACTTACACAACATGCTCAGATGGCCTTGCCCAGGGTAACTGGTCCCTCAAGGCTTCTAATTCCATGGTGGAACCTTCCTCAGGCTCTGC
Organism: Stenella coeruleoalba; assembly: GCF_951394435.1. Lineage (NCBI taxonomy): Eukaryota > Metazoa > Chordata > Mammalia > Artiodactyla > Delphinidae > Stenella > Stenella coeruleoalba. Next base: position 53,239,928 of record NC_137156.1, read on the forward strand.
ATTTCTAAAAATAAGTTACTCTGTATAATGGGCATGGATTTACTGGTCAAATTGTTACCGAATCAGGTCGTATGGACCCCTGCTTGGGCCCTAGCCCAGCCGAGGCCCCCTGCCTCAGCAGGGAAGTTTCAGGTTCGTGCAGCCAGAAACAAAAACGAAGCTGAGATTGATGCAGTGCAAGCTTTATTAAATGGCCTGAGAATGGAGAAGCGGGAACTTTGTTTACGGATGAGCTTCTCACACACGTGGATCAACTTTGGGTCATAGCCTAGAGCAGGGGTGTCATTTAGTAGCTGAAGTAGTGAAATCAGCATAAAATGAGGCTCAGGGGTTGCTGGAGGTCAGATTCATCTTGGTTCCAGCTGGTTCTATCTGGGCTTTTGTTTTTCTCTTCCTATAACTCCGCTTTTTTGTCTCCAGACCCTGTGACTTAAAGATACATGTTCCTGTCCAAGGGAGGGGTTGGCGGGTTTTGAGCAAGGATATGGTGTCAGCTCTGGCAACAAAATATATCTGGGACATTTTTACTCTACATCTGCTTCCAGAGTTCATGATACTATTAGCACTGGAAAGCACTGCCGTAAGGAACTGTATTTAACCTGAATCCAAGCCCAGCATTCCCTAAGGTTATTTGTCTATTTCCTTTTCACTGGATTTCTATGAATCTGGTTCCACAGTTCACAGGTGGGAATATTACTCTAGCTGAGGAGTCCTCAGCCTCAGCACTGCTGGCCTTCTGGGCTGGATGACTGTATTGTGGAGGGCTGGCCTGTGTGCGGTAGGATTTTAAGCAGCATTTCTGGTCTTTTCCCATTAGAAGCCAGAAGCAACTCCCCCCACCCTAAACAAACCTTACTCTTTTATATATATATAAAGCATATATATTTGCATATATATATGAAACATAAGCAGATTTGCTATTTATCTGTGGTATTATTATTATTATTAATTTGGCTGCACCGAGCAGCTTGTGGGATCTCAGTACCCAGACGAGAGATCGAACCCGGACCACTGAATCATAACCACTAGACCACCAGAGAACTTCCCTATTTATCTGTGGTATTAAAATATATCATGGGGAGGTGACTAGGAAAAAAAAATCCAAAAAAACTCCTTGGGAGGGGTGATAATGGGAAAAAAAAGGTTGATAAACACCACACTAGCTCAATTTTTCAGTTCTTATTTATGCAAATTCCTCAGGAAAAATGACATTTGTGGCTCTTGTAAGCTGAACCAAAGAGCCAAGCAACTGTGGACACGTAGAAGGAAATGGCTGGGAGCTGGCAGAAGCTGGCAGGATACCATATAGAAAAGACTCAGGACTGATGTCAGCTCCTTGGCTACGATGGGTATGTGAACCTGAAGAAGCTCTCAGCCAGGAGCACTGTCAGGGGAAGCTCTGCTGTTTCTCAGTGGAAGGGGCTTGGGGGAGGGCTCTTCCTGTTGGGAAAAGGGCTTAGAGCTTTGTTGTCATGTCACTTTACACCAGGCTGAGGATGTTTATTGAATGTGGTTGACTAGGGCCTCCACGTCACTGCCAGACATTTGGATACACTTTTCTCTCCTCCTGACTATCCTTATTCTTAAATAAATCTGGCCTCTCACTCCAACCTCCTCAGATCCCACTGTTTAGAGAACACTGAATATCTTGATTGCTGGCCACTGTACATCCATGATGGGGAAATAACAAACAGCCCACTGATCCAGAGTATAAAGATCACTTCTACAGCACATAGCCAGCTAAAATGAAAAAATTTAAATTAAAAATCCAACAAATAAATTTTAAAACATTTAAAAGTTTCTCTCTTGAAAAACTTAACTTCCCTCATCTTGCAGAGAGCAAACCTTCCCAGCTTTCAGTTTGGGGAAATGAGTGACTAAGAGTTTAACCTGAACCCAAGCTAAGAGTCACTCATTTTCTGCTTCTTACTTCTATCAAAAAACCCCACTTGAACTCAGCATAGATGGATGAGGAACAGAGCTGGTGCTCACAGGAAGCCACGAGCCCTTCAAAGGCTCCTGTCGTTCTTAGCGCCGTGCTTCTTGAGCAAACCAGGCACTGCCTCGCAGACCTGCCTTGGAGCTACTTTGAGAAACACAAGGTAAGGGGCCGGCGTGGCCGGGGTTGGGGGGGGGGGTAGGGGGGTGCGGGTGAGGGGACACGTTCCCAGGGCCTGAGGCCCTGCATTGCTTTGTCCACAAGTGTGTGGACTTTGGAAGCGCTGAAAGCTGCCCAGCCACACAGCTAACCCTATCACTCAGGCATCCTGGTCATCCTGCTGGTCGTTCTGTTGGCACCTGTCCTGCAGCTCACACACAACCCACCCTCCCAGCCCTCATCTGACTGGCTCTCACATACATACAGGGCTCTCCTCCTGCACACATGTGGCCTAAGCCACAGGCTCAGAACACACAGCTAATTTTCATTCAGCATATACACTTTTCCGCTTCTGGCTTCTATCAAGACTCCCAGGTCACGAAACACCTGCCAAATAAGGCCTGCAGAATAATTCCAGACATTTACCAGCTGTGTTGACTTTCGTTTCTTCTCCTGATAATTTCCTAACACCTCAGTCTCTCTTATTCCTTTCATTTTCACTGGTAAAATTATGGAGGAAGGCTAGAATTGTTATTCATTTAACTAGACTTGATAATCATTTAACACAGTTTTTTTTTTTTTTTTGAGACCCTGAGATGCCCCAGGTCTTCAGCATCTGTTTGCAGGAATAAACCAAAACCTCTCTCTTGAGAAACACATAGCTTGGGTGTTTGGGTGTGTGGAGGTCAGGGTGGGAGATGGGGAATAGATGTGAATTATCGAACAATGTGAAAGGGTTTTGATAAGGAATATCAGGGTGCCACTAAGAAGGATGCAAGAGGAGGTGGCCTTGAGTTGGAAAGCCTCCTGCATTGCTCCAATTCACATGTGGACGTGTGAATAACTTTAAGAAGGTAACCTCTTCATCTGCCAATTTAGATAAGAAATGAGGGTGGTTGGCGAGGTAGAGATTTTATTTCTGGCTATGATGTGCCTTTTCTAGATCTGTCCTGCTAATTCCCACTCTGATAGGATTCAGTGTGTAAGATTGATTTTTTTTTTTTTTTTTTTTTTTTTTTTTTTTTTTTGCGGTACGCGGGCCTCTCACTGCTGTGGCCTCTCCCGTTGGGGAGCACAGGCTCCGGACGCGCAGGCTCAGCGGCCATGGTGCACGGGCCCAGCCGCTCCGCGGCACGTGGGATCTTCCCGGACTGGGGAACGAACCTGTGTCCCCTGCATCGGCAGGTGGACTCTCAACCACTGCGCCACCAGGGAAGTCCCTAGAATTTTTAAAAAGAAATATTTTCTTGGTCCTTGCCCCCTTTTCTTTTATTCTTTTTTAAAAAAATATTTATTTATTTGGCTGCATTGGGTCTTAGTTGTAGCACGCAGGAGCTTCATTGTGGCATGTGGGCAATCTAGTTGTGGCGCACAGGCTCAGTTGCCCAGCGGCATATGGGATCTCAGTTCCCTGACCAGGGATCGAACCCACATCCCCTGCATCGGAAGGTGGATTCTTAACCACTGGACCACCAGGGAAGTCCCAGATTTTTTTTTTTTAAATAGATTTATTTATTAATTTATTTATTTTTGGCTGCGTTGGGTCTTCGTTGCTGCCCGCGGGCTTCCTCTAGTTGCAGCCAGCGGGGGCTGCTCTTCATTGCGGTGCGTGGGCTTCTCATTGCGGTGGCCTCTCGTTGCGGAGCACGGGCTGTAGGCGCGCGGGCTTCAGTAGCGGTGGCGCGTGGGCTCAGTAGTTGTGGCTCTTGGGCTCTAGAGCGCAGGCTCAGTAGTTGTGGCACACGGGCTTAGTTGCTCCGCGGCATGTGGGATCTTCCTGGACCAGGGCTCGTACCCGTGCCCCCTTTATTGGCAGGCGGATTCTTAACCACTGTGCCACCAGGGAAGCCCCCAGAATTTTTATATAAAGGCAAGAGGCCAACCTGGTTCCCTTCTAGCCTGATGATTTACCTAAGTCATCACTGAATTTTTGGTGTTACAGTCTGAAGGGGAAACATGCATAGATTTTTAAATCTTTTTTTAATTTTTTGTTTTTGGCTTTCATGTTAGAAAGGCCCTGGATAAAGTTCTGTTGGGCACGTCAGCTAGTCTTGTCATTCTTGCGAGTGATTTCAGTAATGCCAGACTAACTTTCAGAAATATATTTTTGAAAAACACCTCATCATTGGGACTTCCCTGGCAGTCCAGTGGTTAAGACTTCGCCTTCTGGTGCAGGGGATGCGGGTTCAATCTCTGGTCGGGGAGCTAATATCCCACATGCCTCACGGCCAAAAAACATAAAACAGAAGCAATATTGTAACAAAATTCAATAAAGACTTTAAAAATGGTCCCTGTATTGAAAAAAAAATCTTCAAAAAAGAAAAACCTCTTGTTGATAAAGAGGTTTTACTACCCCCGCTTACAAACAGGAGAACCAGAGCTCCCAGCAGAGGGGTAGAAAAAGTGGCAGAGCTGTAATTTGGAATCTGCCTCCAAAGGGCAGGATTATTTCACTTCGGCTGCACTGCCCTTCAGTTCAAGGACCTGAGCCCTTCAATGTGGGAAGATTGGGAAGAGTGTATGGTGATCTGGGCAAAATACGAAGCAGTTGTGCTCTGTACGCAGCACCGTTCTGATTTGCTTTTGTTCTGATAGAAATCTTGTTGGCTTTTCCACTCATTAGGTTCTTCTGGTTGGGCTCAGACCTGCCGTGAGAAGCCTGTAAATCTGAAAATGAACCCCACGGGTATAGCAGACACCACCCTGGATGAAAGCATCTATAACAATTATTATCTTGATGAAAGCATCCCCAAACCTTGCACCAAGGAAGGTATCAAGGCATTTGGGGAGCTCTTCCTGCCCCCCCTCTACTCCTTGGTCTTTCTGTTTGGTCTGCTTGGAAATTCTGTGGTGGTTCTGGTCCTGTTCAAGTACAAGCGGCTCAAGTCCATGACCGACGTGTACCTGCTCAACCTTGCCATCTCGGACCTGCTCTTTGTGCTCTCGCTCCCTTTCTGGGGCTACTATGCCGTAGACCAGTGGGTGTTCGGGCTCGGCCTCTGCAAGCTAGTTTCCTGGATGTACCTGGTGGGCTTCTACAGTGGCATATTCTTCATCACACTCATGAGCATCGACAGGTACCTGGCCATTGTGCACGCGGTCTTCTCCCTGAGAGCGAGGACCTTGACTTACGGGGTCATCACCAGCGTGGCCACGTGGGCAGTGGCTGTGCTCGCCTCCCTCCCAGGCCTTGTGTTCAGCACGTGTTACACTGAGCACAACCACACCTACTGCAAAACCAAGTATTCTTTCAACTCCACGAGGTGGAAGGTTCTGAGCTCCCTGGAGATCAACGTTCTAGGGCTGGTGATCCCCTTGGGGATCATGCTGTTCTGCTACTCCATGATCATTAGGACCTTGCAGCATTGCAAAAATGAGAAGAAGAACAAGGCAGTGAAGATGATCTTTGCCGTGGTGGTCCTCTTCCTGGGGTTCTGGACCCCTTACAACGTGGTGCTCTTCCTGGACACCCTGGTGAAGCTGGAGGTCCTTCAAGACTGCACCTTTGAGAGGCACCTGGACTATGCCATTCAGGCCACAGAGACCTTGGCTTTTGTTCACTGCTGCCTTAATCCGGTCATCTACTTTTTCCTGGGGCAGAAATTTCGCAAGTACATCGTACAGCTCTTCAAAACTTGCCGGGGCACTTTGGTGCTCTGCCAGTACTGTAGGTTCCTCCCGATTTACCCCGACACCCCCAGCTCATCTTACACACAGTCCACGGTGGACCACGATCTCCACGATGCTCTGTAAAAGATGAAAATGCGAAAAGCAGAGTTAATAAGCTTCTCAAATTAAGAGCTTATTTAAAATTGTATTGTAGTAAGAGTTTCCTGAACAAGTACAGGGAAGAATTATATCCACTGCAAAAAGTAGGGCTTCTCACCCTGCAGTCAGCTTTTCTTCCTGCCAAGTACAAGTTCAGTGTGACCAGAGTTCACCCGGACCAAGGTGTCCTTCCTCGCACCAGGCTTTCCTGCAGGGATGAGTAAACCCGAGGAGGATTCTGAGCAGTGTTTCAATGAGGAATTGGATGATTTTGGAAAGGGAAGACCAGTTCCTTCTAACCTGAACTCATGGGATTCTCTAGAGGGGACTGTAGAGAATTGACTGGGGGAGTAAATCTCTACTTCTTGTTGTGAAAATGAGCCCTTTCATTAACTTCTAGCTTTTTGTGAAACAATATAGAAAACTTCGGCATGCTGTCCCAGTGTTTTCCTAAGAATATATCTGAAGCATGGTGTACTCCACGTAGCCAGGTGTCTGCAGAAACGAATAGTGAAGTAATGAACTTAGATCTTGATTCTTTTATTGTAAAGGCTTATCTGTTAATGGAAGCCAAGCTTTCAATGCTGATTACAATCATAAGGAGAAAAAGGCATTAGCATGGTCTGATTTCCAAACATGAAATACAAGGCATTAACAAATCTAAACATACTTGTGGAAATCCAAACGCAGCTTCATATGCTTGTGGACATGTTTTGTTTTAATTATAACAGATGAATATTCAAATTAAAAAAATAATACACAGGCCCAGACACATTTATTTGGGGTCTTTTACTCATTTACAAACATTTCCTTCAAAACCAAAAATGATGAGGACTAATCAAGTATGACAATTTTTCCTTAGTCATTTTGAAGTGCCTGCCGTCAAGTGAGGCAAGAATAATCCACTAAAAGTTATCGCTGATGTGGCATAAAAATGACTTTCCAAGGTGTCATCCTCTCTTTTAAAATACTGGCCCTGCTTTTTAACTTTTGGATGACTCAAAAGTTCTTACAGGTCATTTTAATTATGTAATTAATCATTTTACACCATTAAGATAAATCTCTGTTCGTACAGCCTTAATCAGAATTAAGTAAAGACTTTAAGAAAGTCTAGGGATACCTGTACTATCTCCAGAAACAAAACCTATTTTACAGACTATCACCTGAGCTAACCAGTTTAAAATGTTTCTGTAAATTTACACATTATTGCACGCTTTACATTTATAAAGAATGCATTTCCAGAGAATTTATTTTCAGAAGTGATTTTAACAGGGTAAGTTGATGTTGCCTTTGTAGAAATACAATAAAATACAATAAAATAAACCTGTGTATGGTTTCTCCTTGGTATGTGTGTGTTTGGTCTCCCGATGGGGATGAGAATCTGAGCCACTAATATTCCAATTGTCTCGATTATCATCTTTGCTACATGTCATAGATGAGATGGATGTCCCCGAGAGGAAGAATTAAAGGGTTCACTGTTAAGATCACCACTTGGGATGGGGAAAGGAGTCGCTACGTGTTGTCACAACAACGCTTGGAGGTTAGAATGGATAAGGAGTGGGGGTGGGCCGGGTTCCTAGGCAGTGTTTCCTTAGAAAACCTCCGCACCATATGGCAGGGTCTGCAAATCCTACCTCTGTGTTTCCTTGTGAGTCTGACCACATTACTTTCCTCTCTTAGCCTCAGTTTCCTCGCATCTGTAAAGCAGAATATAGTTCAGAGTGATTGAAAAAAAGAAATAAGATGATTACTGAAAGCATCTATGTTCCTTAGTCATAGATAAAGTGTGGTTTTGAACTTCCCAGCCAGTGACTGCCTCCCCTTTCCTGAGGGAGCTTGTAATTTCATTCATTTAATCACAAGGAGACAGAAATTTAAGGACACCGAGGGAGTTCCCTGGCAGTCCAGTGGTTAAGACTCGGAGCTTTCACTGCAGGGGGCACGGGTTCGATCCCTGGTTGGGGAACTAAGATCCCACATGGCACACAGCATGGCCAAAACAAAAAAAAAACCCAAAACCCCAGTAAGGACACCAAAAGACAAAGACTGGCCAAAGGGGTTTTATTGTCCCTTCCTTGTCCATCGCATACAATGCTAAGCAAGGCTGCGGTGCAGACCACACAGCTACCACCTCTCCACCCCAGTCACTCAGGGCCTCCCTTGTTCCAAAGTTGGGGGGTGTCCCCTCAGGATGGGAATTTAAAACCTCTGGTGATACCCAAACATAATCCTCTCAGAACACTGAAAAGAAAGTTCCTTCTTCCCCTTCAGTAACAGAAACATAGAAAGCAAGCCAGCTTGATTTCTACACAAAGGTTTTTTTTTGAGGGCATCGGGACCAATGATCACCAGCTGCCCAAGTACCAAAAAATTATGTTTCCAAAGTCTCTTGATGTCGATTCCGCACAAAGAACAAGCAAGCTGCCCTATGTGTGCCACTCACAACAGAAGCCCTTTTAAAGGTGGGTTTAACAATAAGTTTTCAGACATTAGACCCATCCTTTTCGTGTTGCAATATGCCTCGCTTCTGGGGAACACAGGCTAGGTGTAATTTCTTTAAGAACAAAAGAAGCAGGTTTGCTTTGGAGGTGATGTAAATGTTTTGGAACTAGATAGAGGTGATGGCTGCACAGCATTGTGAATGTACTGAATGCTACTGAATTGCACATTTTTAAATGATTAGTTTTATAGTATGTGAATTTTACCTCAACAACAACAACAAAAAGAATAATTAGAAATAGCCCTGTCAGGATCTGTCCCGTAGTTGGTACTCAAATTCTATTAAATAGATGTGTTACCTGCTTCCCATGAGAAGGAAGAATACAGGGTGATGGCAAAAGGTCTTCAGATCTTTAGGTAGGTTATTCCTAAGAAATTCTCATAACACTTTGGGACATTTGATGCAATTAATTCCTATTTGTTGAGAGTCTGTTTTGTGCCAAACCGGATGCTAGGTAATGGATAGAATATAGGATAAAGGAGTGAGCTCTGTATGTATGGAATTTATAATCTGAGAAGGGAAAACACAAGCACAAGATCGACTATAGTGCAAGCAGGACGGATAGGATAACAAAGTCACAAACAAAATGCTTCAGGACCCCAAATGAAGGAGAAATCGATTCAATGTCAAATTTTATAATACAAGTAGCTTTTGAAGTCGGCTTTATAAGAAGACCATGATTTGGATGAATGGAAGGGAGGAAGGACATTCTATGCTGATGAAATCACACATGAAAAGGCAGGTGTGGTGTCAAGAGCACACTGTATGGTCAGGTAGTGGTGAGGAGGTTTTCGTAGTTAAAGTGAACGTTGCAGGTAGGGGAGAGGAGCAAAGTAGGAAAAGATGAGACAAAAGAAAAATTATAGACCTAAGAGGCAGCAGTTTGGAGCTCCTGAGCCAGTGGCCATCCTGCATTGGGCTGGAGGAGACTGTTAATGGGTGCTGTGAGATGCCGTCCACACACCCCATGCAGGACGGAGGGCCACTCACTGCACCATCTACCAGGAGGCCGGACATCTGGGGCTCTCAGCTGGTCTCCTTTCAGGACTGTCCTTCCTGGGCCAGCTCATATCCAGCGCCTGGATACTGAGGAGAAAGAAACACTTGCCCCCTTGCTTTAATTTGGGACAACGCTGATAGGCCATTACAACTGCAGAGCTCCCCATAAGATTAGCTGGGGCCTCTGCTGCAGCTACATTGTGGACCAACTTTTCCTACTGCCCACTCCTGCTTCCTTCATGCCCTTACAGGTGTTGTTCCCAAGAGGACTCCCCATTAAATCTCCTGTATGCTAATCTCAGGGTTTCAGAGTCTGTTTCCAGGAACTCAGGTCTAAAATGGGGACTTCTGGATCAGCACCTAATATAAATGGAAATTGACCCCATTTCCACTGTGGGAAAATGAGGAAGCACTGAGTTTGCATCAGGGCTGTCCATTCATTGCCTTCTGGCCCTCATTTGACTCTTGGTTCATGCAATTCCATTAGTCAACCTCACCTTGCTGCCATAATTTGCCTGCCTTAAGCCCTGAGGCATTGTCCCTACACTCTGTTTCTATTATAGTCATAGGCCAACTCTACCCTTGGCCGTGTTGCGGCCACCTGACGTCCTGTGTTCTGTACCGGTCAGTGGCTTCCTGCGCTCAAAGGAACCAGACACAAGCTCCACCCATTTCTGTGATCACAATACTTTACTCCTGAATGGCCATCATCAAAAAGTCTACAAATAATAAATGCTGAAGGGAATTCCCTGGAGGTCCAGTGGTTAGGACTCCATGCTTTCACTGCCAAGGGCCTGGGTTCAATCCCTGGTCAAGGAACTAAGATCCCACAAGCCATGTGGCCCAGCCAACAGCAACAACAACAACAAATCAAAAACAAAAAAAAAATGCTAGGGAGGTCGTGGAGAAAAGGGAACCCTCCTACACTGTTGGTGGGAATGTAAATTGGTGCAGCCACTATGGAAAATAGTATGGAGGTTCTTTGAAAAACTAAAAATAGAGCTACCATATGATCCAGCAATCCCACTCGTGAGCATATATCTGGAGAAAACTCTAACTCAAAAAGACACATGCAGCCCAATGTTCACAGCAGCACTATTTACAATAGCCAAGACATGGAAGCAACCTAAGTGTCCATCAACAGATGAATGGATAAAGAAGGTGTGGTACATAAGTACAATGGAATATTAATCAGCCACCAAAAAAAAAAAAAAAAGAAAGAATGCCATCGGCAGCAACATGGGTGGACCTAGAGATTATCTTATTAAGTGAAGTAGGTCAGACAGAGAAAGACAAATATCATATGATATCACTTACACGTGGAATCTAAAAAAAATGATACAAATGAACTTATTTATAAAACAGAAATAGACTCACAGACATAGAAGACAAACTTACGTTTACCAAAGAGGAAGGGTGGAAGGGATAAATTAGGAGCTTGGGATCAAAATATACACACTACTATATATAAAATAGATAACCAACAAGGACCTAGTCTGTAGCACAGGGAACTATGTTCAGTACCTTGTAATAACCTATAATGGAAAAGAATCAGAACAAGTATAGATACATATATGTATAACTGAATCACTTTGCTGTACACCAGAAACCAGGACAACATTGTAAACCAACTAATTTCAATAAAAATAAAATACTTCACTCCTTAAAAGCTTATAATGGCTCCAAATTCCCCTTTCAGTATACCAGAACTCCACCAACTGTTTTCACATATTGAAACTCATTTCAGCCTCTTCTTAAAGTAGATAAGGTTGGTTTTATTATCCCCAAGCAACTGAGTTCAGGGGAAACAATATTCTAATAATGAATTAGACAAACCCTACCAACAATAATCATCACCTCACTGCTTAGTAAAATGCCTAGCGCAGAGCAGTTGTTCAATTATTTTTTCGTGAATGAGTGAGTTTCCTTATCTCTTAATTAAGTACTCTATTCTGGCAATTCAAGTTTCTATTTCACTACACAAAGGTCACCAGTCCTCTCTCCAAAATCCCCATTATGTTTCTAATAAAACTTTGTGTGACAGAGCTCAAAGGTTGATTGAATTGCCTCCTAGTTCCAGAAATTGTGGTCCTTGGGTCAAAAATGACTTCATTAAGACTTCTGGTATGAACAGAGCTGCAGAAGTCTGCATTTTCATCTTCTCTGGGAAATTGTAAAATAACAGCAAGAAGAAAGAATGAAAAAACCCACGAACTCCATTTTCAATCAAACTTGGAGAGAGAGATACTTTTCAGACTCCAAAATATATGAAAGGTCTGCTAAAAGCAGCCGACGTCAGGCGCAAATTGTGGGGAAAGGTGAAGAGAAGGGTGGGGAGAGGGTGCAGCAGTGACGGACCTCACAAAACACTGAAAGAATCCACTTCCCAAAGGGAGGGGCACACCTCCAGGAGAAAGGCTTCAGTCAGAAGCCCTCTGAGTCCCAGTTCGGTTCAGAAGAGCAGACGAGGCAGATTTGTTAAATTTCAGATTTGCAGGAGGCAATCTCTCTCTGAGGCAGTAGAAGAGAGTCATTGAGTTGTGAAAACAGCTTGCCTCCTGGAAAATTACCGACACCCTGCCCCAAACACACACACAGACACACACAAATACAAATATAATCATATTTAACAATTCAAAGATAGAGCTTTCCTGGTGGTGCAGTGGTTAAGAATCCGCCGGCCAATGAAGGGGACACAGGTTCAAGCCCTGGTCCGGGAAGATCCCACATGCCGCGGAGTAACTCAGCCAGTGCGCCACAACTACTGAGCCTGTACTCAAGAGCCCGCAAGCCACAAATACTGAGCCCACGTGCTACAACTACTGAAGCCTGCGCTCCGCGACAAGAGAAGCCACAACGATGAGAAGCTCAACCCAAAACAGCTCAAAATAAAAACAAACAATAAACTAATCAATTGAAAAAAAAACAATTCAAAGATAGACACTAAGAAAAATAATATTGACTATAACCAGGATAGGAATATGACAGAAGTATAGGAATATAATATTTTATTATCATGATCAAATATATTTATCTCAGTTCAAAATGATTAACAGGGCACTCCTGAGGTATTTTGGCTAAAAGCAAAAGATGACAAGAATGCCTGCTATCATCACTGCTACACGCCATCGTGCTGGAGATACTAGCTCCTTGCTATAAGCGGAATAAACTAGAGCTATAAAAACTGGAAAAGAGGGACATTCTACAAAGTATCTGACCAGTACCTCTCAAAACTGTGAACATCAGCAAAAACAAGGAAAGTCTGAGAAACTGTCCCAGGAGGAGCCTGAGGAGACATGACAATTAAATGTAGTTAGTTGTGGAACAGAAAAGGACATTAGCTAAAAACTAAGGTCATCTGAATAAAATGTGGACATTAGTTGATAATAATGCATCAATATTGGTTCATCAAGTATAACAAATGCATCATGCTAAGGTAAGATATTAGTAATAGGGGAAATGGAATATATAGGAACTCTCTGTACTTTCTTCATAATTTTATTTTTTTTCCTCTTCCAGTTTTATTGACGTGTAATTGGCATATAGCACTGTATAAGTTTAAGGTGTACAGCATAATGATTTGACTTACATACATCATGAAATGATCATCACGTAAGTTTAGTGAACATCCATCATTTCATATAGATATGAAATAAAATGTCACCAAAGATATTACATAATTATTGGATATATTTCCCACCCTGTACATTTCATACCTGTTACTCATTTATTTTGTAACTAGAAAGATGTACCTCTTAAACTCCCTCACCTATGTTACTCATCCACCACCCCCTCCCTTCTGATACCCACCTGTTTGCTCTCTGTATCTATGACTGTTTCTGTTTTTTTTTACGTTTGTTCGTTTATTTTGTTTTTTAGATTCCACATATAAGTGATAACATACAGTATTTGTCCTTCTATGTCTGACTTATTTCACTTAGCATAATGCCTTCTAGCTTCATCCATGTTGTCACAAATGACAAGATTTCATTCTTTTTTGTGGCTGAGTAATATCACATTATATATATATAATACATATATACCACGTCTTCTAAAAAAGAATGCTTATATATATATAACTGAATCACTTTGCTGTACACCTGAAACTAACAATATCAACTATACTTCAATTAAAAAAATAAAGATGGCATCTTAAATCAAAGGAGGGACACAATGAATTGTTTATTTAAGGAGTAGACCAAAATGGACCATCATCTGGGAAAAAAATGAAGTTTGATTCATACCTCACACCATACATGGTTAAATTACAAATAGATAAAATATTAAACGTAAAAGTTGGAGCAATCAAAGTTCTAAATGGAAACATGGGAGAATTTCTTCAGAATTTTGGCACAGGCAAGAACATTCTCAAAATTCAGAAGCCATAAAAGAAATGAGTAATAAATTCATCTATGTGAATACAAAAATATGCATGACGAAACATCGCCAAAAGAAAAATCAGAAGACAAATGACAAACTGGAGAAAATATGTATACATGACTGAACTTTTCTTCTGATGATTAAATGGCAAATGGATGTTTATTACATTATTCTTAGTACTCTTCTGTATGGTTAAAACATTTAATAATAAAAATTAATTAATGTATATCCATATTATGGAATATGCCATTAAAAAGAATCATGTCCAGCTATAAACTTACTACCATGCAGAAATGTTCATGATGTATATTAAGTGCTTCTATTTTTTTGTTGTTGTTTTTGGCTGCATGGCTTGCGGGATGGAACCTGGGCCCCGGCAGGGATAGCTTTGAGTCCTAACCACTAACTACTGGACCACCAGGGAATTCCCTTAAGTGCATTTTAAAAACCTGGAAAGATAAACCTCAAACTTCAACCCCAAACTATTAGTCATTTAAAATGTTTCCAGATTTATTGAGATATTATTGATGTTAGCCATTTTTATAGAGGGAAGAATTATGCTTTATAATTTCAGGGCTTCTTTATTTCTTTAAACAAACATGCATTATTTTCATATTCTGCCAAAACAATAAATATCCTCCATTTTAGAAAAATAAAAAGAGGAAGACCTTGTGATTAAGGAAAACTGACTAATGAACCGCAGAGAGAGAGAATCTAAAAAGCAGGGCTCACAAGTGAGGTGAGCAGGTGATTGCTCATCCTGATATACCTGCCTATGGAGATGCGTGGTGCTTTGAAGAAGATGCTGTCAGTCCTGGGATGGGAAGCAGAGTTTGCGGTATGAGATGGTTAGAAGATAGCATGTGGGAGCCTGCAGAATGTTTGCATTCTTTTGATCACACAGGAGATAAGCCAAGCCTATAACTGGAGCCCTGCCAGGCAGGAAAAAGATCTGCACCAAGACTGGACTGTACAACCACCTCTCCATGGTTGCCTTGGTTAGAGGGATTCCTCCTAATTGTAATGACATTGCCACAAAAACATCACATGCAAATAAAGTGAATGGTGGTTCAAGCGGCAGGTTTTGTGGTCTAGCTGGGCTTCTCTTGGGGGAATGACTAAGGAGGAGTTTGAGAGGGTTTGTACAGTCGACAAAGAGTGAGCTTATGAGGGAATGGATTTAAGTTGAAAATAAAAGAACTGTTCTTTGGAAACTTCTCTCTTTTTTTTTTAAGTTTATTTATTTATTTGTTCTTGGCTGCGTTGGGTCTTCGTTGTTGCGTGCAGCCTTCTTCTAGTTGAGGCGAGCAGGGGCTACTCTTTGCTGCGGTACGTGGGCTTCTCATTGCGGTGGCTTCTCTTGTTGTGGAGCACGGGCTCTAGGCGCGTGGGCTTCAGTAGTTGTGGCTCATGGGCTCTAGAGCTCAGGCTCAATAGTTGTGGCACATGGGCTTAGTTGCTCCGTGGCATGTTGGATCTTCCCGGACCAGGGCTCGAACACGTGTCCCCTGCATTGGCAGGTGGATTCTTAACCACTGCGCCACCAGGGAAGTCCCCCCGTGGAAACTTCTTGAGGGTTGCAGATGTGTTGAGTCTATCACTGAGAAGACTTCCAATTAAGGTGCAACAAGAAGCCCACAGTTTGGGGGCCTTCCTGTTTTCCAAAACTCACTGAGATGATACATAACATGTAACAAGAAAAATTTAAAAGATGGTTGGATACAGGGCTTCCCTGGTGGTGCAGTGGTTGACAGTCCACCTGCCAATGCAGGGGACACGGGTTCATGCCGCGGAGCGGCTGGGCCCGTGAGCCATGGCCGATGAGCCTGCGCGACTGGAGCCTGTGCTCCGCAACGGGAGAGGCCACAACAGTGAGAGGCCTGCGTACCGCCAAAAAAGCAAACAAAAAACCCCAAACCTATTCTTTGTAAAAAAAAAAAAAAAAGATGGTTGGATACAAAAGCCACTTTGGAAAATAGCTTGACAATTCTTTGTAAAGTTGAATGTATACGTACCCTGTGATCCAGGAATTCTAGTCCGAGGTATTTACTCAATACAAATGAAGACCTCAGTCCTTAAAAGACTCGTTCAAGAATGTTCACCACATCATACTTGATGGTGAAAGACTGAATGCTTTCCCCTTAAGATCAGGAACAAGACAAGGATGTCTGCTCTCGCCATTTCTATCATAGTGGAGGTTCTGGTCAGGAAAAAATAAAAAAGGCAAGAAAAAGAAATAAAATGCATCCAGATTCAGATTGGAAAGGAACAAGTAAAACTACATCTCTCTGCAGACAATATGATCTTTTATGTGGAAAATTCTAAGGAATCCATAAGGAACACTCTTAGAGCTAATAAATGAGTTCAGCAGATTACAGGATACAAGATCAATATAAAGAAATCAGTTATATTTCTATTCAAATTTAATCTCATCCAGAAACCCTCAGGGACACACCCAGAATAATGTTTAACCAAATGTCTGTGGCTTAGCCAAGTTGACACATAAAATTAACCATTACAAGTTGGCTGCATTGGCTTGATTTCACAGGGGCTCTGGGGCATGAATTGTTTCACAGAATTAAGCCCATTCTGAGGCAAAGAGTATGGCCTTTTGTATTCTCATGTTAGTGAGGCATCTTCCTAATTAAGCCAGGAGTAGTTCTCTGGGGTAAAGAACTACCAGGGCTTCCCTGGTGGCGCAGTGGTTGAGGGTCCACCTGCCGATGCAGGGGACGCGGGTTCGTGCCCTGGTCCGGGAGGATCCCACGTGCCGCGGAGCGGCTGGGCCCGTGGGCCATGGCCGCTGAGCCTGCGCGTCCAGAGCCTGTGCTCCGCAACGGGAGAGGCCACAACAGTGAGAGGCCTGCATACTGCAAACAAACAAACAAAAAAAACAAAAAAAAACAACAACCAACGCTCACAGCAGGTAAAGGAGGGGTGCAGCAGTGGGCAAAGGCTTCTGGGTAGGGTACCAACAGCCTCCAATACAGAGGCAACCTCAAAATTCCTATATAGGGATGGAGGAGCAGAGAGAGAGAGAGAAACAAATCTTTATAAACAAATAGGAAATCTCCCATTCAAAATGAGCCTGCAATCCAACACTCCTTAGTCCAAGGAAGAAATATAATTCTACAACAATGAACAAGATCAACAATCCAAACGAGCTCACTTGAGATGAACTCAATATAATAAAGTAGAGGGGGAAATACTTCTAAATAAATATGCTGATCCATTCTGAGGAAGTAATAACACCTACTAACAAAGAACAAACGATTCTAAAACATTTACCGGCACCAGATAGGGCTGATCCTACCCAAAGGTGTTAGGAGAGATGTATGTGGGTGTCAACACTAAACTTCCATCTAGAACTGAACTTAACATCTGTTTTGAGACCCCAGTTCCTCCAAAAGGCGGAGACTTAATCTTAGTCAATTCAGCATTTAACCCACCCCCCTTCCTTCAGTGGCATTCAGTGTCAACAATTTGGGGAAAGGGACTCTCGCCTTTGTCATCTGTTGCTGTCAGCACCTGCTGAAATGCACCTCATCCTGTCTGGGCCTCAACCATCAACCCATGAACTGACCTCCTGAGTTGATCCACTGATCCTTTGGCATTCCTCTTGCAACACTGGAAATGCTCCATTTTCTCCTTTATTCCTCTGTGGCCTCAGAAGACTTAGCAGGGATTTCCGGAGGCTTTGCTACTTCATGCTGCTCTGGCTGGCATGAGACCATCCTTCTGCTCTCCACTCCATGTCTTGCTCATAGGAACCCTTGAAGGGGCCTTGGTCCACGTGCAGACACCCATGCCATGCTGCCTCCACACTTGAGCCATGATGGGGAGCTCAGGGATCTTGCTTCCTCCCCGCAAAGCCCCATTTGCTCAGATCTCAAAACTTTGGTGGGGCTTCTCTTGTGGTTTCCAACTCCAAGGGCTTGGCCATGGGAGGTGGCCATGCCAGAACCCTTCCCAGGGATGCTCCCTGGCATCTGACTTGGCTTTCCTTTTGACTCCTCTCTCTTAGTGCATGGAAGCCTTCTCAGGGGCCCTACCTAAGAAACTGGACCTGAAGGAGAAAGGTGAGAATGTGTCATTTCAGGAATACAGATGGGACATGTGTAATTTTTAAGTTATTAGAAACTCAGAGGTGGGAGTGGACAGAGAAGAGAAGCGAAGATAAACAAGGATGGCCAAGGAATATGGAGCATGGTAGAATGTCTTGTAAAAACTGGAGTGTCTGATATTCAGTACTATCAAGCTTATGCTGTTGCTCTGTGGACTGTCCCTCACCCACATCTCTTAAAACTTCTGTAAAGTTCTAAAGATGAAAGGCCCAATGTGGGTGAGGTTTTGGTGAAACTCAAGGGACTCAGTTCCACATTTGAGTCAAGATACTGCAAAAGACTGTGTGGGATGATGAGCTCGTTCATGAATTGAACTAATTCAGTGGAAGCACAATGTGTAGCCAGAGGAAACCATGAGAAAGGAAGCTCTCCTGGGGTTCACAGAAATCTTGGGAAGGTTTTAAAGACAAATCTCATCTAAATTTTTTAAAGAGAAGGACACCTCAGCTAGCATCTGTGTTAGACACGGCTAAAGGAACACTGAAAACACATGGACCCGCTCCCAGTCTGTGAATGTAGACACAGAAGTATTTTTTCATCCAGGAAGCATTGATTGAGGGCTAGATGTGCTGTACTGGGTACCAAGGATACAAGAATGAAAGTCACATGGTACTTGTCATGAAGGCTCTCGGGTCAGCAGTAAACAAATAACAATATTATGAGCTAAGTCCCACAGAAGGAGATGTAACCTGAGCAAGGATTAACAGTCCCTCCACTAATAATTATCAGGGCAACCTAGCTCTTCCATTTCCTCGTCTGCCCCCAAGGCTCACAGAATGTTTGCCAGCCTGGTCCTAATCCGCAAGTCTGAATTTCTGACACAGTGCCCAGGATATTTACTTATGTGTCCTTTGCCTAATTAAATGATGGAAATTCCTCTTCTTCTGTGATTGTTATTATCATTGGCTATTGCTTCATGAGCATAAGACTACTCTGCAGAAGCTCCATGATAACCACATATTGCAGTTAAGGTGATGGGAGAGTACAGTATTAACAGCAAGTGTCAACAAAACAGGAAATCGCCCATTATCACAAAAACCTTTGGGTGAGATAATTGCCTTAATGTCCATAGTTAGCACAAAAAACAAAAGGCTCTTTTTGGAGGTGGGCATTTGTCCCAAAGAGACAGATGAGATTCTTAGCACATTTAGTGTGAAGATAGATTTTATGAGACATGATGGAGATGGAGGGATTGTGTGGGACATGTTTTCTTCAAGTGTGAGTCGAAAAGAAAAATTCTCCCCTACCATTTTCCATAATAACAGCAATCAAGAAAAGAAAGAAGAAAGAAAGAAAACAAATTATCTAAGTTTCAAGAGTTGAGGAGGAAAATAAGTTCTTGTATTGCAGACTCCTGCAACAGAAGAATTCACCGGACTATGAAACAAGAGCTTTAACCAAAATTTTTAGAAACTGAGACCCGACTGAAATAAAAAGGTGTTTATTTGGGGGTTGTTAGGACTGTAGCCTGGGAGACACAGACTCAAGAAGCACCTGAATTTGTTCCGCCGGACTACAAAATGGGGGAGGCTGATAAAGGCAAAACCCACAAGGTTACCGTCAGTTACTAGAGTTGTTTATCGAGAATTAGAATTGGAGCTAGTGAGAAGTAAGGGTGCTTGTTAAGATTGGTTGGGGTCTGAATATTTCTGGAATTCTCTATTGTCTGTCTAGACGTTGGATCTTTGTAGTTGCTGCTTCCCCCCTGAAGTACCTTCTGTTCTCTTCATTTCTATTCCTTTCTCCTTCTCTTATTCTCCACATAGCTCCACTCCAGGAGGCTTACCCTGACCAATCCCAGCTCCGCAACAGGTCCAGGACTAGATCCAGAATGTTCACAGCACGCTTGTCTTGTCCTTCGAATTGTCTTCCCCACAAACACTGCATCGTCCATTCACACATCTGTGTGCTCCTTGAGGGGCAAGAAATACGTCCTACTCAGTAGCATGGGGTTCAGAGTAAGTACTGAATGAACATTTATTGTATAAATGAAAACACTCCACTCATAGTTAAAGGTGAAGAGCACACCCACCCTAAAAGGGACACGACCTGAACCCCCGGGGAGTCCTCCCTGACACTTCTTGGGACACTTCATGACTTCAAAGGCCATGGAAAAGAGGACAGATGATCCAGAACGGCCCAATTACCTAGATAAAAATCCCATTGCTTAGTAAAAATTAAAGCCAAAGTGAAGTAAATTGGACAGAGTGCACGTCTTGCTCAGGAATCTAAATCCAAAGATAACAAAGAAGGAAACCAGACTTTAAGTGCAGTATACACTCCCATCACCTCACCCTGCCATATACTCTTGCCGGTGGAGGGTCACACAGTGGATTTCTAGTCTATGTTCAGAGTCACAATTCCCCTTTCGGTAATACCTGGTGGGACCCCTAAAGGCCAGTAATCTGCAAAAGAGACAAAAGAATCCAACTCATGAACACAGGCTAAACATACCCACTCTGGAGCAAGCACAGTGCTTTGCCAACGGGACCTCGGACCAAGGGTGAAGGGATTCAATTCATGCTCACCGGCTTCTCAGACTTTAGTGGGATGGACGTAAATCCACAAAAAGGACGCTCTAGGATTCCTTCCTGGAACACGCCCTCTCGGAACCTGGCCACTGAAGGCATAGAGAAGGCCATGGATGGAAGCTTTGGTTGACAATCCTAGCTGAGCTCAGCCTTCAGACATCCCAGCCCAAATGCCGTCTGGAGTGAAGGAACCTCCAGACGATTCCAGGACCCAGCAGAGGTCGCAGATGTCATGGAAGAGACAAGCCATCCTGCTGTGCCTGTCCCAATTCCTGATCCATGGAATCATGTACATCACAAAATAGTTTTTTATGCCACTTATGCAAATGTATTGAAGCAGTTTGATGTGTAGCAACAGACCACGACCAGTGTGGCATGCAGTGATGGGAAATGCCCTTTGGATTAGGAATTCAAGGTGTTGGCACCAGAAAGTTGCTTAAGTTTTGGGAACAGGTGAACAGAGGCCTTAAGGAAGTGGAGGACCCTGAGGTCTACACTGAGGTTTCTGAAGTCCATGCTGGATTTCAAGTGTTTTCTGTAGGCACAGGCTGCTCCCAGCAAGGCCAGGCTAGTGCTGGAGGGTCCTGATGGATGAAGCGGCTTCACCCTTTCTGTGGAGCCTCCCCCCTCTTTCCTGGTCTGGGTCCATGTTTGATACTAGACTGTCTCCTTGGCTTTGCGTCCTTCAGCCAAGCACGGCGCCCGGTCAGAAGAGCCAAGCTGTTGAACTGAACACAAGGAGCTCCAGGGAAAGGATGGTGTCTCCTGGTGGCTTTTCTTCCCTGCCCATCCCTCAGGTTTCCAGATGATCGGTTACCTGCTTCTGTGGAGGAATGTGGTGGGAAAGAATGCAATTAGCCTTCAGGAAGCCCCTGCTCCATGGCAAGTGCCCTATGAGGCGCTTTTATGATTATTGCCTTTGATGTAAAAACTCCACAAGTGGGGACCCCACATAGGAGGTGAGGAAATGGGGGCTTAATAAGCGAATCACTTCCTTGAGACCACGTCGATGGTGAGTGATGGCGCGGGCGCACGCACCTGCGTTTCTGCCCCCAGCCTGTCCTGTTTCACTGGGGCGGGGGTGGGGTGGGACAGTGCTGCTGGCCTGAGGGCTCAGAGGCCTGGGCTTCTGGGCGGTTCCTCACATGTGGAAAACCCCTGGGGGTACAGAGCAGCTGTCTGCTGAGGAATCAGTTGAGAATCTTCCCTGGGCTTTTATAGACAACAGAGGGCTGCAGGGTGTCTAGTTAGCAAAACTCAGGACCCGAAGGCTGAAGGGCAGGGGACAACCTGGGAGGTTCCCTCCTGGGAACGTGCTCAGTCAGACCAAGAGCAGAGGCTGGGCTTAACCCAGAACTGCCTCAGCCTGTATCTGGACACCGACTGGACTTTCCTCACAGCCCACGAGCTACTAGGCCACCCGAGCCGTCTCTTCTGCCACAGACCAGACAGACTCCCTCAGAGCATTGACTGAAAAAGTGATTTCAGGAAATGACTTTTATGCTCATAAGGCAAGAAACAAAGACCACACAAGATCATTTCCTATGTGTGTCATCTGACAGAAGACCTATCGCTTGTTGGGGAAACAATGAAAAAAACCCAAACCCGGATGAACACGAAACAATTTCATTCTGAATAAACTGGATTTGCTGAGAAATAACAATGGACTGACTGAAAGACAAAAAGAGAGAGACACTGAGTAGCCTGACACAGAGCAGGATAAAGAGACAGAGGGCACAAACTCCAGTGCCACAGCGCTCCACCCAGGGGGACTCTGTCCCTTCTTCATCCCTTCCTTGCCTCAGACGAGATCTTCTGAAATTGTTTAGCAGTTTCTTAAAAAGTTGGACATACATTTATCATGTGACTAAACAATTCTACCCCTAGGTGCCTACCCAAGGGAAAGGAAAACAGTTGACCACACGAAGAGCTGTGCATGGAAGCTCAGGTCAGCATTATTCATGAGAGCCCCGAACTGGAAACAATCCAAATGTCCATAACCGACAAATGGATGTCCATACGTGGAATGCTCCTCAGCAGAAAAAAGGAAGAAATTTCTGATCACGCTACAACATGGGCAAACCTCAAACACATTATGCTGAGGGAAAGGAGTCAGACGCGGAAGACTTCATATTGTGATCCCAGTTCCATGAAATCCTGACAAACGGCAAAATGACAGTGATGGAAAACAGATGCGCGGTTCCCTGAAGTAGGGTGGAAATGAAGATCTTCTGCACTAGAGAACCTTCTGGGGTGAAAGAAGTGTTCTAAAACTGGATTGTGATGGTGGTTTACACCTGTGTAAGTTTAGTAAAACTCATCAAACTGAGTGAATTTTACGGTATGTAAATCACACTTCAATAACTCTGTTCAAAACAAGAGGTTCTGCAGGTTGTGCAGATCGGGGGAACATCTAAGCCAGGGGTACCAAGGAAAAGGCCACGATGTTCGCAAGGATGGCTGAAAATATGGTAACGTTCCAGGAACATCAGTGTTATGGTTGGGTTAGCTCAGGCCTGCTCAGAAAGCTTTGACATATTAAAACCAGCTTAAGATACATTTAATATAAAAGGTTTACATAGCAGGCAATAAAGGTGCTGCCCTTATTATTTTCAGAGGTAGCACCCTTCCAAAGAGTTAAGAAATCAGGAATGATGGAAGGGGCATTGTATTTTAAGAACATTATAGAAGATGAAATGTATGCCCCTGAGAGGCAGTACGGAGAGCTGGATAGGTTTGGGTAGAGTCCAGGGTGGTACCATTTGTGTGTATCAGGATTCTGTTTTCCAGAACATAACATCCTGGACAAGGGTGAGAACCCTAAAAGATTCCCTCACATGAACCAGACAAAACACTCTGGCTTTGGACAGAGATAGACCAGATTGGAATCCAACTCCAGCTCTCGCTGACGTTTAAATGTTTTCATCTGTGAAGCGGGTTTACCGCTGCCTATCATAGGGTGCAGTTCTGAATATCGGATGAGAGAATGGAAGGGAAATGTACGCTCTGACGCGGTGGTTTCACTCCACTGCCTGAGCCTCTGGAGACTCCACGACAGGGAATCTCTGGGAAGGGGACGTGAAATGTACCAATGTACGTAAGGCTTTAAAAGGAATGGTCTCACATCTTCCCAAAACGTGTCGCTAGGCACAGTTCTTGAGTATCGTTTTCTAAGTTTTCAGTAACTTAGTAGTGGAAGAAAGAGTGATGCAGTGAGGCTGCGTGTGCAGGTAGCAACCCCTTCACCCTGTGGTCTGCCCAGTATCCAAAGGATGCAGGACATCCAGCAGAAGATGCTATGGAAGACAGTCCTGAGTTAAGTTCTGGTCTGTCTCAACTCATACTTGCCTCCGGCAGTGGCTCAACCAGAGTTTCCAAACTCCCTGTTGAATCCCAGACAGTCATCACTGATGTCTAGGAGACCGAGAAAAACACACTCCCGTAAAAGGTGTTGTAGATGAGCATCAGAAATTTTTCCTTTCTTCCTCCCTTCAAAAAATGTACATCTTCTCTGTACAGGATTTAAAATACAGGTAAGCAAAAAAGAAAAGGTAAACAATCTCTCAAACACCCACCACCCAGATACGCTCATACTGACAATTCTGTTTATGTTGCCGTGGTCCTCTCCTGTGGGAACATGAGCATGTGTCGATATATGACGAATGCAATGTGTGTCTAGACACCAGAGCCAGACAACCGGGGTTCAAACCGTATCTCTACCACTTGTAGACGTGTGACCTGGTAGATCGGGGAAGAGGACAATACGTTCCTCTGAGTCCTTGTGGGGGAGGAGTGGATTAGATATACAGTATGCTCAGAACTGGGCGTAGTGGAGGACAGTGCCCAAGGTCTGAGAGCAGGATGCCCCGGGCAGGACATGCATCTCACACAATGCCTGGTCTCTGCATGTCCACGTGTGTTCACGTGTCTACTGACGTTGAACAGGCCTGGGCTGAATGTGTGCATACATGCAGCTCTTATGTCTAAACACACAAAATGGGATCCAACTGAAGGCAACCTGCTTTTTTAACACCACTTACCATGATCTGCATCACCACTTTAGTGGCTCTGGGGTCTCCTACTGTACAGATGCACCATCCTATCTACGCTCTCCAACTGTCAATCCTTTGCATAATTATTTGGAGTTGTGTTTAAAGGCTCACCTAGTAGATATCACAGAGATTTAAAAGGAAGTCAAATAAAGATCAGAAAAGCAACAGTCCACTAGATCAAAACAAGACTATTTTCTACTCCTTTGAACCAACCTCAAGTTAGTGAAGTGGCTTATTCAGCCCACTCAAGTCTAGTTATGATTTAAATCAGAACCTATAATTTAATACCCGCTCAACATTAAAAACAGTAAGATCATTTGAATACAAATTTTATTTAATAAAAAGACTACATGATTTGTAC
Source organism: Stenella coeruleoalba (assembly GCF_951394435.1). NCBI lineage: Eukaryota > Metazoa > Chordata > Mammalia > Artiodactyla > Delphinidae > Stenella > Stenella coeruleoalba. The sequence continues at coordinate 53,264,741 of NC_137156.1, forward strand.
AAAATAAAAATCGGGAACACCTTGAACGCTTCCATGCCAACTCTGCAAATGCCTCTGTGTGTTGCTGGGCTACCACCCTCACCCTACGTCCACGCAGCCAGACGGGGGTGCGTCAGGCACCGCCAGGCTGTAGGGAAACCTCAGGTGAGAACACACCTAACCTATTTTCCAGTCAAACTCTCCAGTGAATGCTGACCTTCCAAGGGGCATGTGAGGTATGAGCAAGGCTAGAATTCCAAAGGGTCACAGTCCTTGTCATCACACATGGTCCAGCCACGAGTCTTAGTGTTGGTCTGCAGGGACACGGCTGTGGGTCTTGGCTGCCCCGAGCACCGGCCTGTCCACGAACTCCACAGTGCACAGTTCTGGGCCACCGTCCCCACAGGGCGCACGCTCTAGCTCCAGCATGATGATGGTGTTTGGGGCCGAGGTCACCAGGATGTGCTGCGGCACGAACAAGGTCATCTGGGGGCCCCGTGCTGGCCAGTAGCGGCCAAGGTTAAAGCCATTAATCCACACCTGACCCTGGAGAGAGAGAAAACCATCAACCCAGCTGCACTGACCACCCTGGGGAGTGCGAGAGCCTCGGTGCAAGGGGGCCAGGGCGGGGAGGCGGGCAGTGTCCCCAGAAAGGAATTCTCCTGCCACAGGTCAGGCCCAGAGCCAGGCCAGGCCAGCGTGGGGTCCAGCATCTTGCTGAGATGTCCAGCCAAGTTGGACAGGGGCTGGGTGGGAGAAGCCACAAAAGCTGCCCCTGGTACCCACCCTGCTTCAGGAAGAGATGTGTCTGGTCTCTTTGACTGGCTTCAGCACCACACATGTCAGCACTGGATGACACTGTGGCAGATGCACCCAGTTACTGGATTTCGTCCTGGGTCCAGGGCGGGGCAGGGGTCAGGTGCCTGTCGGCACACACCAGCCTCTGCCTGGCGCCTCTGTAGGCAGCTGCCTCCCTGCCTCCTCAAGGAGAGGAGCTTTCTCTCTTTATTCTCCCCTCCTCCAGGCAGGTGGTGACCTCGCTGCCTCTGTGCACGAGATAAGCACGGGGCCTGCAGCCTGGGACACACAGGTCCTCTAGAAGGATGTGAAGGTCGCGGAGGGAGAGATGGGGGCCGCCCAGGCGGGTGTCTGTGTTCCTGCTGTGTTTTGGCAGTTTTCACACCAGCATCAGAATGAGAGTGGGGACTTGCTTCAAGGAGCAGAGGGGATCCTACATGCTGCAAAGACGACTTCCGTGAGTAGGAGAAGCTGCTTCCATCACAAAACTGAGAGGGAGGAGAAAGTCCTCAGGAATAGGGACCAGGCGCAGGTGTGTCTGCACAGCCTCTAGGCAGGAGCTAGGATTTGCTCACAGGTGGGACTTAGCAGTTGGATGAATAGATGGCCCCTTCTGTTACACAGAAAGAGAGCAAAGGAGGGGAGATCTCACACACACGACAGAGCAAGTGGGGAGAGAGAGAATACGTGGGAGAGGATGGGGGAAGGAAGGAAGAAGGAAGGGAGGGAGGGAGAAGTATAAAAATCGCTCCCACGGTGGCCCACATGTATTGGGGGACACCCTGGAGGAGGCCCAGTCCTGGCTGCCACCTGCAGCCCTGACCCAGCTGCAGAGCTACTCAGTTCTCACCTGGTTAACCCCAGGTGTCCCCTCAATGTCAGCTTCCTACCTGGGTTCAAACCTTACTCCTGCCACTTACTGGCTGTGTGACATTGGGCGGGTCCCCACTCTGGTACTCGGGGACCGTGAGGGTGGGAGGAGGCAGTGCCTGGCCCGTGGTCAGCGTGGCATGAGAGCACCCCTCACACCAGCACAGTGAAAAGACCTTGGCCTCCACAGGTCCACGAAAGGAGGCCAGTGATGGAAAGCCACCTGTCTGTTGGGATAAGTCATTTAGAAAAAGGGTGACAGATTCACAATTCTCAGAATTATTTTACTCTTGTTTTTACCACGGGATATGCTATCTCGATCCATCCTGAAGGTACACGCAACGACAGCCTCACCAGGTTTTATCAGTTGAAGATCTGGCAGCGCCCTGTTTCCGCAGTATTAGAGAACAGCAGAACTTGACTTTTGCGGTCGAGGGGGAACGATGGGCTCCAAGGGGGAGTGCGAGAGGGCTCGGTGAGTAGCACACAAGGGCTGGCCTGGACGACAGGGGCTCCACACTGCATCCCAGCCACGGCCATGCTGAGGGTCAGTCCCTTCTAAGATGCTACCCCCTCACATCCCTCGTGCTGCACCGGGCATGTCCACCTGGAAGCTGGGGACCGGGTCCCGAGTCCCCCGTGTCGGTTATTGGGACCTGGGAGCGCAGGGTGGAAATAGGCTCCCCTGGCTCCCTCCAGGGTTAGGGGATGCAACTCACCCGGGCAAGGAGACAGGGTGCAGCGAGCAGGGGCCCTGGGAGCAGAACGCTCCCCGAGCAAGGAGTAACTTGCTTGACACTGGAAGGTGGAAGGGAGCCGGGACACTGCTGGGGGTTTTCACGGTTAAACGAGGAACTGACAGAACCAGGCACCTGTGGGCTCAGCTCACCCTTGGTCCAGGTCCAGCTCATCCTCCTAAACGCTGCCCTGCCAACCAACAGTGCAGTAACTGCACAGACAACAGCCCCAAAGGCCTCCCGTGAGCTTCCCAGGGTACCACTTGCTTCTGGGAGTCCCCAGAGAAGCCGACTGGACCAAATCGGGAGGGTGATGAGCGTTTCTGCCTTTGATTGTCTGGTCCTTCTTCCAACTTTCACTTCTCCAGCTACCCCCATGATTCTGGAAGGTTCAACTCCCACTAGCGAACACTCGTGGTGGCCCCACTTCCCAGACTACTCTGTGACCGAGGGATGTAACCCGCAATTGTCACTCCTAGCTGCACATCAAAGGTGATACAATTTTTCTCCTGATTCTCCTTCATTTGCGCGATCTGTTCTAGTTATTCTTTTTTTTTTTTTTTTGCGGTATACGGTCCTCTCACTGTTGTGGCCTCTCCCGTTGCGGAGCGGGCGCGCAGGCTCAGCGGCCACGGCTCACGGGCCCAGCCGCTCTGTGGCATGTGGGATCCCCCCGGACCGGGGCACGAACCCGCGTCCCCTGCATCGGCAGGCGGACTCTCAACCACGGCGCCACCAGGGAAGCCCTGTTCTAGTTATTCTTTTCTCCAGCAAATTATCACCTGTGGCCTATTTTAAGCCTTCAGCTCCCACGTGGACTCTTTTATTGGCTGCGTGCCACACCGTGTGGGATCTTAGTTCCCTGACCAGGGATCAATTTCGTGCCCTCTGCAGTGAAAGCGTGGAGTCTTAATCACTGGACTGCCAGGGAAGTCCCTGGACTCTGTCTTTTAACTTGCCCAAGTGACTCCAACACGTAGGCATCCTGCCTGGCACCTTCCCCCCAACTTTCCTAAAACCCAGGGTTACACTGTCTTTGGTTTTGGTTAATTCTCCAAAGCTATGAAAGTCTTCAGGACAAACTTCCCCTCTACTCTCAGTCCTTAACAGAATGGACATTCGATGAAGCCTGTGATGGCTTGGTTGCCCTTCCAAGAGAGAGGAATGAAGGATTGGGAAAGCACAGGTCGTGGTACACAGCTCCGAGGCATCGCTGGTCAACGGAACTGTCTGCAGAGATGGAGAGCTCGGCGACGCCGTGTGCCCTGACAGCGGCTCCTGAGCACCTGCGGTGTGGCTGGTGTAAGGAACTGAACCTTCACTTTGCATTAATTCAAATGTAAGCGTAAAAGAGCCACACGTGGTCAGTGGCTGCCGTGCTGGGCAGCACAGCTGAGCTGAGCGAACGGCCGTCACTCCATCATCAGTCCGGTGTCCCCGCTCCTCTCCACCCTCATGGCCAGTCCTCCAGAGCACGTCCCAGGCAGCGCTGACCCAGCCTCCTGCAGCTGCCCCCCCAGGTTGGCCCCCGGACTTCCTCTAACTCTAGATACCAGGCTGCACACAGCAGCCACATAAAAATAAGACAATTTTCACACGTTTCTGCTTCTAATCTCCTGAGTGGCCAACAGGCACATCCTCTCACCCTTGCTCCCAGCTCCCCACTTCCCCACTCCGCACGCCAAGCTTGCTCACCTGTGCACCAAGCATCCCCTGCGCCTGCAAGAGTGTCCCTCACACCTGAAGCCTTCAGATCCCTCAAGTCTCCACCCCATCATCACCTCCTCGGAGAGAAGGAGCATGTCATCCCCTCCTCGATTCTGGGCCTTCCATTCCATCACTCACTCTCCCTTTAATTTCTTTCTTCTAGTTACTGTCAGTGTTTGAAATTTTGGTCATTTGTCTCATTACTGGTTTATCAGCTATTTCCAGCAGAGACTCTATGAAGGAAAAGGTTGAGTCTGTCTTGTTCAGAGAGAGCTTCTCAGCACCTAGCAGAGAGACATTCAATATACACCAGTGTTGACTCAGTAAATAACACTGGAGGATAATTCTGCCTGGGGAGAGACTCAGCCCTACTCAAAGATACTTCATGCCCCTCCACGCTCAGCTTAAGAATTTTAGAGAATACTGCTTACTGGAAGAACAATGCAATATTTGCTTTCCCCTTGATTAACACTTTAAAAGAGTCAAACTTAAAAAAAATCGATTTTAAAAAACATATACACTCTGGGACTTCCCTGGTGGCACAGTGGTTAAGAATCCACCTACCAATGTAGAGGACACGGGTTTGAGCCCTGGTCCAGGAAGATCCCACATGCCCCGGAACAACTAAGTCCGTGTGCCACAACTCCTGAGCCTGCGCTCTACAGCCCACAAGCCACAACTACTGAGCCCACATGCCTAGAGCCCATGCTCCGCAACAAGAGAAGCCACTGCAATGAGAAGCCAGTGCACCGCAATGAAGTGTACCCCTGCTCGCATAACTAGAGAAAGCCGTGCACAGCAACGAGGACCCAACGCAGCCAAAAACAAATAAATGAAATAAATGAACTTATAAAACAAACAAACAAACATATACACTCTGATATTTATTTATTTATTTTTTGCAGTATGCGGGCCTCTCACTGTTGTGGCCTCTCCCATTGTGGAGCACAGGCTCCGGACACGCAGGCTCAGCGACCACGGTTCACGGGCCCAGCCACTCCGCAGCATGTGGGATCTTCCCGGACTGGGGCATGAACTCATGTCCCCTGCATTGGTAGGTGGACTCTCAACCACTGAGCCACCAGAGAAGCCCTACACTCTGATTTTTGTTTCTCTTTTAAAAGTAATGCTGAAATTATTAGTGGAGGGGAGAGTAGGCACATGTGATCTAGAAGTAGACACACTCTTTTTTTTTTTTTCTTTTGGCCGCTCCGTGCAGCTTGTAGGATCCTAGTTCCCCGACCAGGGATCAAATCCATGCCCCCTGCAGTGGACGCACGGAGTCCTAACCACTGGACTGCCAGGGGAGTCCCTAAAAGTAGACATACTCTTAATTAATACAGGGAGCCTCACTGAGGTGGAGCATCTGTAGAGTGAACCCAGTGGCTTCTGGGGCTTCCTGTGGTTGTCCCAGCCGAAATATCTCCATGACAAAGGCTGACTTTCTCTGACCACGGCTTGACCCCTGGCTGACTCCAGCTCTCTGCTATTATCACCAAGGTGGTAATAGTTCCAATGACGGATAGGAAGTGCCTGACCTACTCTGTGTTGTCAGACAGACATGTGTCTGCTTGTCTGTTTTAAATTCTCTAGATTAATAGAACCCTCTGATAAGAACGCAAAGCAAAAGAGTCAATCCTGGGGCTTCCCTGGTGGCGCAGTGGTTGAGAATCTGCCTGCCAATGCAGGGGACACGGGTGTGAGCCCTGGTCTGGGAGGATCCCACATGCCGCGGACCAACCAGGCCCGTGCGCCACAGCTGCTGAGCCTGCGTGTCTGGAGCCTGGGCTCCGCAACAGGGGGCCGCGACAGTGAGAGGCCCGTGCACCGCGATGAAGAATGGCCCCCGCTCACCGCAACTAGAGAAAGCCCTCGCACAGAAACGAAGACCCAACACAGCCAAAAATAAATAAATAAATAAAAGAGTCAATCCTGGTTTAAGTCATAGCTTTAAAGTTTTCAGATGTGGTCAGGAGTTCCTTTAGCAACACCAAACTTGGGTTGAATGTCGACTCTGTCCTACTCTGGAAAAAGATATTTAGACACTTGGAGGACTTAACATGGAAAAGACAAAGTTTCATTTCTCAAGGTTAGAAGGCTCTCACCACACACAATTCATGAGTATTTATGGTGCCAACTTGGGAGGGAAAAAAACGGAAAAAAAAGGGAAAAATAGTGAGAGATAAGACATTAAATAAACCTCCATGAAGTACACAGGGGAAAAACAAAATCTCCCCTTCCTTCAGACCCCAAGGGGGTCTGTAGTTGATGCAAATCCTTTGCTTCCTCCTTGGTCTTAAGAGTAAAAATGTTAAAGAACTTTATGGTTTCTCTGTATTTTGGGACGGACCCAGATAGAATCGAAGCCATGAAAACACAGAATATTAGCCTAAAAGATGAGTCACTTCCTCCTCTCAGCAAACCCCAGAGATAAATTCCTTCCTTCTCAACTCCCCCAGAGTGCCACCATTGCTTGATCTTTTTACGGAGCATCTCACCTAACGACAGTCATCACGCGTTCTCACGCGCCTGGAATGAGGCTAGGAACTGGGGAGTGAAAACCACCTCCAGGCAGCCGTATACTATTTGTCACAAAGTCCACGCACTAAAATTTGTAGGAGACCCTCCTTCACTCAGAGCCTATTTACTCCTGTTTACACACAATTCTTACAAGTTTTGTTACTAAATTAATATATATTTGTGCAAAGGAGTCTGATTATGTAGTTTCCAAGTTCACAGGACTTGTGACTAGAAACAACGAATGAGGTGGAAATAGTAGATTTTGTCGGGGGTAAGAATAACTGTAAATCAGGCCAAAAAAAGTTGAAAAAAATCATCAAATTCAGAATGAAAGTAGGGTCAAACCTTGCTAAGACTTTACGGCAGACTGCAGAAATAGCCACAATTCTGTGCAGCTTCTCCTATCAGGAGGTAGAGTCTGTTTCTCCATCCCTTGGATGGGGCTGGCCTAGTGACTTGTTTTGGGCAAAGAACATGGAAGAAGTGACATGTGAATTCTGACTTGGGTCTTAAGAAACCCTGCACATCTGCCTTCTTTCTTTGAACCCTGCCAGTCACCATATGAACAAGCCAGGGCTGGCTTGGTGGGTGATGAGAGAGATGTGGACCAATCTCTGTGGCCTCAGCAGACGGCCAGCCAGCCCCCAGGAGGAGGGCCTCCTCCCTGACTAGAAGGCCCTGCCCATCTGAGACCAGCAGAAGAACCACCACCCAGTCTACCAACACTCCAAATCAGGACCTAAATAAATGGTTTTGGTTTGAAACCACTAAGTTTGGGGTGGTTTGTTAAGCAGCAAAAGCTAACTGATACACAGCTCCACGGCCTCAAGGTACAGTAGCATGCTGCTTTTTAGTAAAGTAAATGATGTCACTGAACCCGATTTAGCAAGAGTAGGATCATCCTCTACTAGTCAGTTCCTCTTTCACTAATCAGTCACCAAATCCCGTTAGGGCTACCTCTGTCGTGTCCGTGCCTCTCTCAGGGTTGTTGTTAAGTCATAGTGAGAGGACACAGGTGAGCACTCAGCACAGTGGCTGGTGTGCAGGGAGTGCTCCATGATGAGTCGGCTGGTATTATTTCCCACAGCTGGGCCCCCTCTCCATCCCCCCCCGCCACCCACCACTGCTGCACTAAAGTCCAGCTTCCTTCCTTGTCCTTGGACCACTTCTCCTGCAGAAGAGTAGGTTTCAGGGGAATGAGGAGGAAGGGTCTGTCTTATATGTATCGGGTGGGAGGTGCCTCTGAGGCCTCCGGTAGCTGGTCCACCCTGGTGCTTGGATGTGGTGTTCCCGGTCCTCAAAAGTGGTGAGTTGGAGCTGAAAATTTGGGTGTTACCAGCACATCTGAGGATGACCTCCCACGAAAATGTAAGAAGAGGGCCCAGGATCAAGTCCTGAGAACTGAAACACAGACACAGAAAGAGAAGCCTGAGGAGGAATGAAGATGGGGAGGGAAACCAGAAGTTTGGTCACAGATGTCAGGATAGCTTCAAGGGAGGGAGTGGTTACCTATGTCAGATGTTACTTGCCAAGATGTTAAGTGAGAAATGTCTGGGGTGTCACTATGTGCGTGTTGGTGGCCTCGGCGGGGACAGTTTCCGAGGAGTGTGGGAGCAGAGTTCCTCCCCATCGTCCTCCACTCAGAGTCAGTTCTACAGGTTGGGTCCTTTCCTAACAGCCCCAAGCCTGGGACAGGCACCAAAAGCACACCTTTAACTTACATTGTACCCCACCTCCCCATCTGTACAGAATTATCCGTATAGACTCAAGACTGACAGGTCTTCTAGAGTATGGCCATCGGGTCTGGAAACAGAGATGACAATATTGCATTGTACTGAGTGAAGCTTTCCTTTTTGCTGTGTTGCGGGCTTTGGTGGCCAAGAGCAGACAGCTCCTCTTGGATGAACAGGAAGTACTTGAGACTGAACATGCTCAACATAGGGCCTCCGGTCCCCACCTGTGCTGCTCAGTCACCCCTCTCAGGGGCCGACAGCTCCATCCCTCCAGCTGTGTAGGCTCCAAACTCTGGAATCCTGCTTCTGAACAACCAGCTGTAAGCTGGGGGTTCCCACGCACCCCTCCTCAGGTTCAATAGTTTGCTAGAATGGCTCACAGAACACAGAAAAACATTTTACAGATATTTATGGGCTTATTATAAAGGCTACAACTCAGGAATGGCCAGATGGAAAAGATTCATAGGGCAAGGTAGGAGGGTGGCTGAGCTCCCAGCCCTCTCCAGGTGCACCTCCTGTCCAGGTGTACCTCCCACCCAGGTGTACCACCCAGCACTTGAATGTTTTCACCAACCCAGAAGCTCCCCGAATCTTGTTGTTCTAGAGTTTTTATAGAATTCCATCTGCAGTCCCCCATGTTGGCTTTAGAGATTGGGGGTGGGGCTGAAAGTTCCAACCCTCTAATCACATCATCTTTCTGGTGACCAGGCCTCCGGATAGGCCTGGTCACCAGAAAGACCAATTGATTAGAGAGCTGGAAATTTCAAAGGCAAGATGCAAAAAAAGAGTCTCAAAATAGAAGGGATTTCTGTCAGCTCTTTGTTATAAATTCTTTTATTTCGTGATTTTTTTTTACATCTTCAAAGAGGGAATGTTTGCCTTTAAAGAATAAAATTGCTTTTTGTCCGTATTCTATGTTGATTCTTAACATTCAAAGCTTAATTCTGGTAGAGGAAAAGCGGGAAGTTATCCCACCCCTCTCATTGCCAGGCTTTGCTAGGCACCCAGATGTACTGAGAGTGGTAAAAAAATGCAGGAAGGCTACACAGGATATTCATGTGAGATTATCCACACGCATCTGAAGGAGAGATAAACAGCACACACGTCACTGCAGCGACAGAGCACGACATCTTAGGTCTGGCACATCTGACCCAGCTGGAGCACTGAAGAACAGTGCCTACTGCGGGGAGTTTGCATCAGACGAGAGCTCTGTGCGGACAAAGCGCTGGCCTGTGTCTCTGGGATGGAGCAAAACATGCCTGACCGCTTCCCACTGAAATCCCGGTTGACATTGGGGCATTTAACGAGAAAGCCACATCTGACTTAAGAAAGGCTGAGTAATCAGAAGTGAGTTTTTTAATCTCCTGAATCACCCTTATCAGTGACTTCATTCACTCCATCAAGGTAGTTTCTCTACAGCAAGTGAATAGCATAAGTCAAGAGGCTGGGACAGGGGCCTGACAGGGACTCCCTGCTGGAGATGGATGGAGCGGGGTTAGCGCCTGGAGGCACTTGGAAAGGCCTGGAGCCTTGGAAACGGCCCAGGCTTCAGGCAGTCCATCCCCAACGCACCCCAGAGCTGGCCCAGGACTGTCCTTGGCAACAGGGACCACTGCTCGCTGGAAAATAACAGAAAACACACATGCTCTGTCCTATGTATGATACACGTATGTCCTCTGACCTTCAGACCCGTGCAACCCAGGTCCACAAAGCCTGTGGATGGGCCTTTTTGCAGGTGTGTGTGTAAAGCTTTATTGAGTTATAATTCACATATCATACAATTCCCTCATTTCAAGTGTACAATTCAGTGGTTATTAGTTTACTACAGAGCTACTATCACTCCGAAGAGAAACGCTGCACTCTTTAGTATTTACTCCCCATCTCCCCCCAATACCCCCTTCTCCCTGCTCTAGGCAACCACTGATCTTCCCATATCTAGAGATCTGCCTGTTCTGGACATTTCTTTTTTCTTTTCTTTTTTTTTTTGGCTGTGTTGTGCGGCATGCAGGATCTTAGTTCTGCGACCAGGGATGGAACCTGTGCCCCCTGCAGTGGAAGTGTGGAGTCCTAACCACTGAACCTCCAGGAAAGTCCCTGTTCTGGACATTTCATATACATGCAATTATACTGTATGTATGGTTTGTGACTAGCTTTTTTCACTGCACATGTTTTCAAGGCTCATCCATGTTGTAACATCGATAAGTATTTTATTTATTTATTTATTTATTTATTTTCATTGCCAAATAATTTTCCATTATGTGAGTAGACCAGATTTTGTTTATGCATTCATTAGCTGATGGGCATTTGGGTTTTTTGAACTTTTGGTTGATTTTGGATAATTTTGGATACTACTGCTGTGAACATTTGTGTACTCATTTTTTTTTTTTTTTGCGGTACGCGGACCTCTCACTGCTGTGGCCTCTCCCGCTGCAGGGCGCAGGCTCCGGACACGCAGGCTCAGCGGCCATGACTCACGGGCCCAGCCGCTCTGCGGCATGTGGGATCTTCCCGGACCGGGGCACGAACCCGCGTCCCCTGCATCGGCAGGCGGACCCTCAACCACTGTGCCACCAGGGAAGCCCTGTGTACTCATTTTTGATCGGACATATAAATTAGATGGGCTTCTGGGGTTCCAAACCCCTTGACACATTCATAAATATTGTGTGTACACGTACTTTTCAAGCATGACGGTGCAGAAAATCCATCAGACTGACTAAGTAAGTAAAGAGCTTCTGCCTGGATAATTAGCACAATCTCCCAGCTGGCCCTCGAGGCCCCGTACATGCTGCCTGCCTTTTCGTGTGGGCCTTCAAGTCAGACAGACCTGGGGCTGGGGAGCCTTTCCACCACCATGTCTGTACCTCACACACGATACTGAGGTCTCTGAGGCTCTACCTGCTCATCTGCAAACTGGAGACACTATCAGGACATCCTACCACAGGGGCCTCCTTTGATGATTAGGAAGATAGTGTCTCTTAAGTGCCGAGCAAAACTCCTGGGTCAGTAACTCCTGGGTGTGACACTTCTATATGACCTGGCCAAGGCAAAACCCCTTGACCTCAAAAACATCCTATGCTTCTCCATTTCCTTATTTTAAAATTTTTTTAATTAAAATTTTTTTTTTTTTTTTTGTGGTATGTGGGCCTCTCACCGCTGTGGCCTCTCCTGCTGCGGAGCACAGGCTCCGGATATGCAGGCCCAGCGGCCATGGCTCACGGGCCCAGCCGCTCCGCGGCACGTGGGATCCTCCCGGACCGGGGCACGAACCCGTGTCCCCTGCATCGGCAGGTGGACTCTCAACCATTGCGCCACCAGGGAGGCCCCATTTCTTCATTTTTGCATCTACTGTTCTTTCACCTGAAATTCCCTCCTTGACAAAGCCTCCAATTCCGATGAAGGACCATCCATCCTTCAGGTGTGTTTCAAGCTCCATCTGAGCCCCCTAGCCCTGTTCATAACCCCTGTGACAGATAATGTTCTCTTTCTACTTTGCATCTCCTGAAGGTTGTTTCTCTTAAAGGCACTAAACTGACACCACCTGGTGAGCAATGGTTTGTGCTGGGTCTTCTCATTGGCCTTGGCCCTGTACCCAGAGCGCCAGCCAAGCCCCTCTTCACCAACAGGACCACCCAAGGGCCTACACTCCTCTCACGTGCTTTCTTTCAAGGGACCCAGCAACACAGGCAGTTCCCCCTTTCCACCTGAAAGCAGTTACAGAGCAGCCGGGCCCAGGGAGGACACAGAATAAACTGGGCACTTAAAGAAATGCCCCTCGTGAAACTTATGACTCAGTGGGTGAAACCAGGGTGCCAGCCTGAGTGATGAAACGTCACGGAGCTGAGTCCAGGCGGGGCACGAGGTGGATCAAGGGAGACTAAGGGTCTAGGAAGGTTTCAGAGAGGAGTTAATGCCAGTCCTGACGTCGTGAAGACCCGGTGGGCAGAGGGAGGGAATGAAAAAGCGTGAACAGAGGACACCAAGAGGAAAAGGGGGGAAGGACCGGGGGTGGGCAGGGAGCACGAGAACAAGAACGAGCCTGCTTGTGCTCCAGTGGGAAGATCCGGGGAGGGCTTTGTTTTGTTTCTGGGTCGCAGAGGCCCTGGATATCGCTTCTGGGCTGGAACAGGAGAGTTGGCAGAGAAGACAGAAAGGCTGACAAAATGCAGCAGGAGAAAGAGAACGGGACCTCGGCTTGGAGGAAAGAGGTGGGAGGGGGATTTGGAGCTTAGACTTCCTCCTAGAGGCCGCTGGGCAGGAAGCGAGGGTGGAGGCGGAGAGGTAAGTCTGACAGGAAGCTGAGGAACAAAGGAGCCCCACCTGATAGTGTCAAGGAGGGTGAGTCCTCAGCGGAGGGGGTGGGGAAGAGGAAGGTGGTTTAAGGGGGATGATGAGGGTCATAAAGGCCAGCTGGGGACAGGGAAGAGAGAGGCCCAGGACTGCTGGGCAACTTGGGACCTCCAGAGTTTGGAGAGAGTGAGGGGAACGTGGCCCTGACAAATGTGCCAGAGTGGCTCCCCCAGGGCTGCTCAGTTACTGGTGAACCAGCGGAGGCCAATGGTGGACCCACTCCCAGTGGAGGATGATCAAGGAGACAGAGTGGAAGGGCAAGGGGGTCAGTGCATTGATGGCCCTTAAAAAAATGGTGGTTGGGCTTCCCTGGTGGCGCAGTGGTTGAGAGTCTGCCTGCCGATGCAGGGGACACGGGTTCGTGCCCCGGTCCGGGAAGATCCCACGTGCCACGGAGCAGTTGGGCCCGTGAGCCATGGCCGCTGAGCCTGCGCGTCCGGAGCCTGTGCTCCGCAACGGGAGAGGCCACAGCAGTGAGAGGCCCGCGTACCGGAAAAAAAAAAAAAAAATGGTGGTGATGTCTACGCAGGATAGGGAAGAACTGCGGCCTTAATGGTGGAGCTTCAGGTCATCCATAAGATCCAAGAGTAGGCTTGGGAGGCATGAGAGTTTGAGGGATAGAAATATGTGGCCAGAGAGAGGATGGTAGAGCTTAAAATTCCGGAGTTATATTCATCAAGAAATACAATATGGGGGCTTCCCTGGTGGCGCAGTGGTTAAGAATCCGCCTGCCAATGCAGGGGACGCGGGTTCGAGCCCTGGTCCGGGAAGATCCCACATGCCACGGAGCAACTAAGCCCGTGCGCCACAACTACTGAGCCGGCGCTCTAGAGCTCGTGAGCCACAACTACTGAGCCTGTGTGCCACAGCTACTGAAGCCCACACTCCTAGAGCCTGTGCTCCTCAACAAGAGAAGCCACCGCAGTGAGAAGCCGGCACACTGCAATGAAGAGTAGCCCCCGCTCACCGCAACTAGAGAAAGCCCGTGCACAGCAACAAAGACCCAACACAGCCATAAATAAATAAATTAATTAAAAAAAAAAAAGAAATACAATATGCTTCAGCCATAAACCAAGTCTCAATAAACTTAAGAAGATTTTGCAACCATCACCACAATTTAATTTTGGGACATTTCCGCCACCCCAAAAAGAAATCCCATACCCATCTGCAGTCCTTCTCTATTCCCACCCTCAGTCGTAGGTGACCATTCACTTACTTTCTGTCTCTACAGATTTGCCTTTTCTGAACCGATTCATGCAAATGGGATCATACGATATGTGGCCTTCTGTGATGGCTTCTTTTACTTAGCATAATGCTTTTCAGATTCATCCATGTTGTAGCCTGTATCAGTAGTCTGCTCCTTGTTACTGTGGAATACCATTCCATTGTATGAATATTGCACAGTTTATTTATCCATTCATCGGTTGATGGACATTTTGAATTATTTCCAATTCTTGGTTATTTTGATAATGCTACTATGAATATTTGCATGTAAGTCTTTGTGTGCACATATGTTTTATGTCTCTACCTAGGAGCAGAATTGATGAATCCTACGGTAGTTTTATATTTAACCCTTGAAGAAGCTGTCACACTGTGTTCCAAAGTGTTTGTACCATTTTACATTTCCACTAGCAATGTAGGAGGTTTCCCATTTCTCTACATCCTTGTCAACATTTGTTCTTGTCCATCTTTCATTATTATAGCAATTCTAGTGGGTATAAAGTGGTATTTCATTGTGGTTGATTTGTACTTCCTTAATGATGTTGAATATTAAGCATCTTTTCATGTACTTATCAGCCATTTGTATATCTTCTTTGTTGAACTATCCATGTAAGTCCTTTGCCCATTTTTTGATTGGGTTGGTTGTCTTCCTATTATTGAGTTATACGAATTTTTATATATTCTAAAATCAAGTCCTTTTTCAGATATATGATTTGAAAACATTTTCTGCCAGTCTGTGGCTTGGATTTTCATTTTCTTAATAATGTTTTTTGAAGGGAAAACATTTTCAATTTTTTTTTTTTTTTTTTTGCGGTACGTGGGCCTCTCACTGTTGTGGCCTCTCCCGTTGCGGAGCACAGGCTCCGGACGCGCAGGCTCAGCGGCCATGGCTCAGGAGCCCAGCCGCTCCGCGGCATGTGGGATCTTCCCGGACCAGGGCACGAACCCGCGTCCTCTGCATCGGCAGGCGGACTCTCAACCACTGCGCCACCAGGGAAGCCCAACATTTTCAATTTTGATGAAGTCCAATTTATCCATTTTTTCCTTTAAGGATCATGTATTAGGTGTCAAATATAAGACATCTTTGCCTCACCCAAGATCATGAAGATTTTCCTCCTTCTTCCAGAAGTTTTATAGAGGAATTAAATTAGAAATCAAAAATAAGATATGCTTTAAAAAACGCACAAATATATGAAAATTAAACAACACACTTCTAAATAATCCATGGTTCAAAGAGATAATAAGGGAAATTAGAAAATATTTCAAACATAATGAAAATATATGTCCATAAACATGTAAAAAGCAAACATTATAAAAGGGCATTTATTAAACACATGCCATGTGCCTCGTCTCTTCCAGCTTTTTTTCCAGTATTTTTTTCTTCTTCTCCTTCAGAGTTAAACTTCTCAAGAAGAATGTTTATCTTCAAGTATCCGTATTTATTCATGTGTTCATGTCCTCCCCCTACACTCCTCAGTAGAAGGCCATCTGGCTTGCAATGCTTCACTCTGCTGGCTTAGCCCTTACTGAGGGTCCCCATGACCCCCTGGTGCTAAATCCAGCAGAGATGCTTCTGTCTTCATCTCACTTGTCCTCTTGGCAGCATAAATGTTGTTCTCCTCTCATTTTTTGGTCTCTCCTCCTCACTTTCTGTCATGCTTGTGTCTCTCAAAGATCAGTCTGAGGTCTTGCTTTCTTCCTTCTTCATCCTCTCTCCTTATTCCATGTCTTCAACAACCATCCATACACAAATGATCTCATATGTATGTTCCCAGCCCAGATCCCTCCTCTGAATCCCCACCCATAAATCCAACAGCCTCCTTCTCTCCACTGTTCTCCAAGGCATCTCTAACTCAGCTGTCCACATCCAGACTCATGATTTTGCTCTTCCAGCCCAAGTCCTCTTCTGAAATTTCTTCTTTCAGTAAATGGTACCATCTGCCCAGCTGCAAGCCTAGAACCTCAGAGTCATCTGATACATCCTTCTTTTTAAATCCCTATATCCGATCTGTCATTACATCTTATTGATTTAACTTTAGTCTCTCAATGAAACTATGGTCCAGCCTCCTAGACAGTTTCCCTGAATCCACATGCACCCTCAACCAACCTATCCTGGGGTCACAGAGGCTCATCACATCACAATCATGCCATGTCTCTCTGCTGCTTCAGTGATTCTCAACAGAAAGACCAAACCTTAATACGGTTTAATTGGCCTGTCCTGATCTGGTCTCTACCCACTTTCTAGCCTCTTCTCTGAACCACACTCCCTTTTCTCTGTGTTCCATACATTTCAGTCTTTATCAGTTCCTCACACTGGCCACTTTCCCCTCTAACCACATGGCCTTTGCACATGCTGTCTCCTCTGCCTGGAGCATGTTTCCCTCCCCTTTCTGCCACGTTAATTCCTATTCAACACTCCTACCTCTGTCAAGCATCATGATCCCAGGTAAGGCTTCCCTGACCTCCTTGACAAGGTCAAATGCCCAATTATTATCAACCTCCATATTTCTTCTTAGCACCCATTGCAGCTGCAGTTCTATCATTTAATTTGGGTGATTATATGATTTGGGTTGGCTGCCCCAACAAGACTTTAAGTTCCATGAGGGCAAGAACCATATCTGGTTCTATTCATTATTGTATAATTAGCACCTGGCACAAAGTTTGGGCACACAGTAGTGAAATGGAGCAAGACCCTATGGTCCTTCCCCACCATGTCCTCAGCCTGCCTTTTGTCTCTAGAAAAATTTTAGCCAAAGGATAAGGTTAATCAGAGAAGTGAGAAAAATACAGAAGCAAAGGAAAACAATCAAATAGGACAAAACAATAATAGTTTAGTCATTAAGCAAAATCAAGGACCTTTAGTTTGGGACTTCCCTGGTGGTCTAACGGTAAGGAATCCGCCTTACAATGCAGGGGAAGCGGGTTCGATATCTGTCAGGGAACTAAAATCCCACATGCCACAGGGCAAATAAGCCCACGCGCCACAACTACTGAGCTCACTTGCCTCAACTAGAGAGCCTGTGTGCCACAAACTACAGAGCCCACGTGCCTTGGAGCCTGCGCGCCACAACTAGACAGAAGCCCACGTGCAGCAAGGAAGAGCCTGTGCACTGCAACTAAGACCCAACACAAGCCAAAAATAAATTAAAAAATAATAAATAAATCTTAAAAAAATGTTAAAGAAAGGACCTTTAGTTCCTCCTCAAGGGTTATAGATAATATTCTAAGCCATGTCCTGTGAGCTGTCTTATAGATACTGAAATCTCCACCAGATGGAAGAGGTTAACTACACGAGGACCAGACTGTAGCCATCACATAAGCTGCCACAATTCAGAGAATTGGCCTCAAGGAAATGGTTACAAAGCGACCCTGGAGCTGAAGATTAACTGTACTTAAAATTAAAACAATCAAGATGATGGTGGTCAGACCACCACAGGACCAATTTCAAGACAACTGTCAGAGCTGACTGTGCTGTTTCTATATGTAGCCCCCTCCGTCCACCTATAAAAGCTCTTGCCCCCTGATTGTCAGTTGGAGTGTGGGGGAAGTCGGCTTTGGACAGGAGTCTGCCCTCCCCACCACTTGCCAGCCTTGGAAATAAAGTAAACTTTCCTTTCCACCAACCTTGCCTCTTTATTGGCTTTTGAGCAGTGAGCAGCTGGGCCCACCTTTGCTAACAGATTTTGGCTCCCAATGTGAAGCTGCACTCTCACAATATCTGGCTCCTTGGAGTTTTCTCCAGCACAGCTGCCACCATGACGATGCACTGGGATGGCTGCAAGGAGCCCACTGTTCATGGTTCGCTGGCCCTGAGAGGGGGATTTCGGGGTGTTCCTAGCAGCTGCCAAAACCATTTGTTTCGGGGCTCCTCCCTGTTTCTCCCCTGCTCGCCGCTGGCTGCCAACGTACGCTTTTCCTTGGTGGAACAGAAAGATGCCTCTGGACGAGCTGACGAGCTCCAAGACCAAGGTAAGTTCACTGGTGTGCACCTGGGCAAACTTCTCTTTTGAGCATGAGGTGCTATTTGGGCATTTTGCCAATTGGTTCTGATGTGTGTCTGATGTTGAGAACCATATGTGAGCACTGAGTGTCATTTGGGCATTTTGTCAATTGGTTCTGATGTGTGTCTACCATTGAAGACCGTTTGTGTTGGAAAGTGTTTGTTTGGGACTCCGTATTGGGCATTCTCTCAGAGGATCTGTGACAGTTCTGTCTTCTGGTGTGTGAGTGTGTATTCCATTTGTGTCTTTGGTATTCTTGTTGCCTTTTGTAAAATGAGAAATTCAGGTTCAGTTCATTAGAAAGATTTTAGCTATGACACTGTGACTAAATAAAAAGAAAGATGATTTCTTAAAACACCGTGTGGCCACCAACAGTATTCTTCAAACTCCGAAAAAAATTGGTTAAGATGAAATTCTTTTGAAATTCCAAAACTGGTTATTTTTGTATATGTAGTTAGAGGAAGCTAGCTTGATAAATACTTTTTTTTTTTCTCAGAATTCTGACCCTGAGAGAACAAAAATATGCTTAGGAGAAAGTTTGAAGTTAACTCTTAACACATCCTTGAAATACAAACACAGCTCACTTTGCCTGAGACTTCAGCCTTGGGTTAATTAATAGAACTTCAAGCCAAAAAAAAAAAGAAAAAAAAAGGAGAGGAAAGAGGACTTAGGTGTATTAAACATACATCTGGTACCACATTAAAGAGAAATTGTGCATGAAAAAAATGTATGTTTTTAGAGGTTATGGAATACGTTCTTAAGTTTGCCAATCAGAAAATGCTGGTATAACAGTTCAATTACTTGTTTCTTAGTTTTATTAAGGTTTTAAAGGGTTAAAAATTGTAATATGTAAAAATGATAAGGGAAACATTTCAGTATGTAAAGCAAGTAGGATGTGTGTTGTTGGCAAGAGAAAATATAAAAAATGGAGATATTTTTGTTTTCTGTTTTTTTTTTTCCTTTGGCCATGCCATGTGGCACGCAGGATCTTAGTTCTCCAACCAGGGATCGAACCTATGCCCCCCGCAGTGGAAGTGTGGAGTCCTAATCACTGGACTGCCAGGGAATTCCCTGGAGATATCTTTGTTGAGGGATAAGAGGAGAATAATTTTGTCCTAAAGCTGGTTGCTTCTGGATGCGAAAAAAATAAGGGACAAATTAATATGGATACAGAAAGTATCCTGTTTTTGTAAAAGAAGGTATTTTGAGAAAAGAATTTTGTACGTTGTTAAGATCGATTAAGATTAGATTGAATTTAATTATGTAAATGAATTTTGTTATTAACAGTAAGCTGGTACAAGGTGGGAATCTGGTTTTCTCTCTGTTAAGAGAACAAAGTTTTCCTGGAATATTGAGCTGCTTTTGAAAACAGATTGTAAGTTTCTTTATCTATCTAATTTTGAGTTTTCCAGAGGGCCCCTGAGGAAACTCAGAGAGAAATATTGATAAGGAATTTGAAGAATTCTAATGGAAAGCTACTGTTTTTCTTCTAACTATACTTCTGACCCCAATGTTCAGGATGGAAAAAAAAGTTTAATGAAGTTGTCACAGAGTATAACTACTAATGATGTGTATCACTGCTGGCTTTAAGTTTACTGCTTAAAGCACGTGTACAATGTTTGTGTGACGACTGGGTATAACTGACAAAATGTATAGCCTATAAACTGTTTCCCCATCAACAGACTTTTCTGTACTTGTTTGTTATGTCTGATTAGTTTTCCCCCAATGTAGATGACTAGACAAATATATAAACAAAAAGTGGGTCTAGCACTGAGGGACATGAATGGACCCAGAGTAGGCAACTGAGCCACTATGGCAACTGAGCCACTATGGCAACTTGGAAAAATACATTGATTATCAATGTTTTCTATTTACAATTGAAAGGGGAAAATGATAGAAGAAATTTCACATATTGAGGTATGGGGAAGTCATTCTGTCTTATACCTGATTTAATTTGAACTTCAGGCTAACCAAACAGCCTGTTTATGGCCTATTAAACATACACTGTACATCCACTTTAACCATTAAGGAAAAAAATACATTCAGAGAATAGTACAAAAATACGTTTTGGGGCTTCCCTGGTGGTGCAGTGGTTAAGAATCTGCCTGCCAATGCAGGGGACACAGGTTCGAGCCCTGGTCTGGGAAGATCCCACATGCCGCGGAGCAACTAAGCCCGTGGGTCACAACTACTGAGCCTGTGCTCTGGAGCCTGCGAGCCACAACTACTGAGCCCGCATGCCACAACTACTGAAGCCTGCACGCTTAGAGCCTGTGCTCTGCCACAAGAGAAGCCACCGCAATAAGAAACCTGCGCACCGCAACGAAGAGCAGCCCCCACTTGCTGCAACTAGAGAAAGCCGTGCACAGCAACAAAGAACCAAAGCAGCCAAAAGTAAATAAATAAAATGAATAAATTTATTTAAAAAGCTGATCTTTAAAAAAAAACATTTTGATTATTATCCTCATTGCAATATGTCTACTAATTTTCAAATGTTTGTCCAGGTACTATGACAAGGCAATCAAAGACAGAGGCAATGTTTTCATAATACAAAATATTGATGCTAAGCTTGGAACACGAAATTATTTCCAACTCTGTGTCCACTCCCCAAATTAGGCAGGGCTAGGCCCCATTTCAGCAGGAAGTAGCCAGAACAGTTGTCACCCCATTCCCTCAAAGATTTGGGGGAAATTGGAACAGAAATGGAACTAAAACCAAGTTCCTCTGCCAAGTTTATGATTAATCTCTCTATCCAAAACTTTATTCCCTTTCTTGTTCTATACCTGTCCCTCATCAAGATTGGGGAGTATCAAAGGAAAGGGAGGATTGAAATGGAGCAGGACCCTATTGTCCTTTCCCACCACCCCCCCCATGTCCTCCACCTGCCTTTTGTCTTGTAGAAAAACTTTAGCCAAAGGATAGGTTTAATGAGAGAAGTGGGAAAATACAGAAGCAAAGGAAAACAATCAAATAGAACAAAACATTAATAGTTTAGTCATTAAGCAAAGTCAAGGACTTTAATTCCTCCTCAAGGGCTATAGATAATATTCCGAGCCATGTTCTGTGAGCTGTCTTATAGATACTGAAACCCCCACCAGGTGGAAGAAGTTAACTACACGAGGACCAGACTGTAGCCATCACATAAGCTGCCACAATTCAGAGAATTGGCCTCAAGGAAATGGTAACAAACTGACCCTGGAGCTGAAGATTAACTGTACGTAAAACAATCAAGATGAAGGTGGTCAGACCACCGCAGGACCAATTTCAATATGACTGTCAGGCTGACTGTGCTGTTTCTATATGTAGCCCCCTCCGTCCACCTATAAAAGCTCTTGCCTGCCGATTGGGGGCAGGGGGGAGTCAGCCTTTGGGCAGGAGTCTGTCCTCCCCACCCCCAATTGCTGGCAACCAAAATAAAGCAAACTATCCTTTCCACCAACCTTGCCTCTTTATTTGGCTTTAGAGCAGCAAGCAACTGGACCCACTCTTGGTAACAGTGGCCACTAGATATTTGTTGAACGAATAACTGAGTCATGATAAGGGCATCTAGGATGAAAACAGGACTTGGAAGTGGAGAAGACAATGGTGAAAGAAGACATGCTGATGTCTTCAAAGAATAAAGGAGAGTGAGCAGGCAGTAAAGTGGCCAAGGGAGAGCTGAGGATCGTACAGACAGTGGTGGATGCCCCCAGGGCACAGGGGCACTTTCACACGGAGGTGGGGGTGTTCTGAGAGTATAGAGTTAGGCATGAACAAGAGAAAGCAGGTGCCCCAGATATTCACCCCTTTGCCTGGGCCAGATTTTCTTCAGGATAAAGAAGAAGGGCTCCTCCTAGGCACTTTCCAAGGGGACTATGATTTTTCTTAGAGGAAGGAGGAAGTTTCTAAAGGAAGTTGTCAGTCAATGAAAATGGGGTAGATGGTGTACCTTCATGCTGACCATTGCATCTTCAAAGATCTGCCATGGTCCTGCTCCTGAGAAATGGGTAAACTTCCAAAGAAAACCCTCCACTCTCAGACTCACACAGCATCCCATTAGCAGCTCTTTTTGATTCTCAATCAGAGACTGAAAACCAGATGTCTGAGGCCTGAATTCAAACACTTCCCATGAAGACACATACCTTGGTCCATCCGGAAAACTGGATAAAGGTGTCCTGGGGCAAGTCTGGGATCCCACTGGGAATAGAGAAATTAGCCACATAAAAGGCCGGGAGTGTGTAGTCAGATGGGCTGTGGGCACAGCCGCTGTCATGGCCATCCCAGGTCCCCAGATGGCTGCGTACTGCATCCTCCATGTCCAGTGGGAAGATCTCCCAGTTGGTGAGGATATTGGAATCAAGAGTCAGGTTAGAAATAAGACCCTGTAAAGGAGAAACAGAGCAATGAGCTGGGGGTGGGGGTGGAGGTTGGCTTGAAGTGACTCTGTGTTCCAGCCCTGAATTCCTGGGAAAAGCAAACTGGGATATGAAACACAAACAGTATATGCAGACTCAAACGGTGTGTACATCAAAGGGACAGATCTGGCTTGAGGCCAGAGCTTTTGATCCCAAATCCCCAATCTTCAGTGTTTGGTTCAGAGACACTGCTAGAATGGAGGAAATGATGGAATTTGAGGATGAGAGAGTGAGTGGAGGGGGGGATGCAAAAGAACATCCAGCCCACTGTAAAAGGATAGAAAGGGCCGTGATGATGATAGGGAGCCTCAGACTCACATTCTGAAGTTGCTCTATTTGTCCAGCAGGGGCAGGGGCCTGGGGTGTCCAAGACACCAGCCACTGCATCGAAGCCTTTGCTCATGGTTTATCTGGCTTTCTCTTCCCAGCCTTTTAAAAAATTAATTAATTATTGGCTGTGTTGGGTCTTCATTGCTGTGCACAGGCTCTCTCTAGTTGCAGGGAGCGGGGGCTACTTTTCATTGTGGTGTGCAGGCTTCTCACTGTGGTGGCTTCTCTTATTGCGAAGCACGGGCTCTAGGTGCATGGGCTTCAGTAGTTGTGGCACGTGGGCTCAGTAGTTGTGGCACGTGGGCTCAGTAGTTGTGGCTCGCGGGCTCTAGAGCGCAGGCTCAGCAGTTGTGGTGCACGGGTAAGTTGGTCCACAGCATGTGGGATCTTCCCGGATCAGGGCTCGAACCTGTGTCCTCTGCATTGGCAGGCAGGTTCTTAACCACTGTGCCACCAGGGAAGTCCCTCTTCCCAGCCTTTTATGAGGGGAACTTCTCCAACCCAGTGGGATCCCAAATTAGTCCCAGGACACTTCTCAATATCAAGCCTCAATTGTCCAATTAGTAATTCAATAGGCATTAACAAGGCAGCTGGGTGCCAGGTCCTGGGGACTTAGACACCTCATAAGAGTCCCCATCACTCTATAGGTCAGCATGGCCTGTGACAGCCAAGCAGGAAGGCCACTAATTACAGCCTGAGCACAAGGACTGTAACAGGGACATTTCTACTGGAGACAAAAGTGGCCCCTGTATAGCTATTCCCTAAGAGTGTCACTGCCTTGCCTCCGAGGTGTCACCAGGAGGGTCAGGAAATAGCCCCAGACACCTGTCCTCTCCTAGAGTGGGTGGTACCATCATTCCCTCAGTGAAGACTTCCCTCCTCTAGCAGATGGTGAGCTACCCACGGGGTCGTCCATATCTCAACATCCTTGCATCCCCCAAAGCGCCTCACGGAGCATGTGCACAGACTATGAACTGCACAAATGTTTGCTGAATAATGCTCTCAAAATGTACATTAGAAAAATGTATTTGCACTAGACACCTAGGCACAGACTAACCAACAGAAGTGAGAGGCAGTGCACCAAGGGGAAGGTTCTCTGCAATTCAAGAGTTTGTCCTGGTTCATCCACATCCATAAAACAGAGCAGACCGAATGCTAAGCTGGCTTTGTTGGCAAGGGAGTGCCTTTTGCGACCTCAGTGGGTTTTTTAAGCAAAGGAAAAGCATGGTGCAGTGGCTTTCTCCTCCTGTTTCTTACTAAAGGATGACTGAATTCAAACGCAAAGGAAGGCTTCTGTTTGCAAAGCTCAACTTTCTCATCACCTGCAGAGGAAAACAGTTCTTCAAAATAACCCAACTTCTAGGTTGCAAAACAAATCAGGGTAGGTTCACTCATCAAATACGGAAAGGTGGGTGTGCTTTTAAAAATTACTTCTATGTGAACAGGGCTGGAGGTAAAGAGTGTATGTGGGAGAGTTTTTAAATGCATTTACAGAAACTTCCCTAGTGGCTTAGGCACAGGTCAACCTTTGAACCTCACTCCTACAGGGAAGCTACGCCTACCTTAAAATCGTTGATAGAATTGCCGTAGTTCACACGCCCCATGTTCTCCACCAGGAGGTCCAGGGTGGCTCCAGCTTTCCCTGTTATGTTCAGGGTGATCACAATATTTCGCTCAAGGACTCCATGGGGGACCTGTCAGTTCAATGCCAAATGAGAGTTAACTAGGGTGGGAGGGTCAGCAGAGAGGCAGCCCGCTCAGTTAGTTCAGCACTCGTTTTCCTGCCTGGAAGTGTCGCCAGACTTGGGAGGAAATGCTCTGATGGCTCCTTTGCCCAAGTTACTGGCCAGATGCCCACGTTCCAGAAATCACTGCTTTCTACACAAGAAGGTCAGCAGACTCAGCTCCCAGCAAGGAAGGGGCAAGGCTGGTTTCCTTAGCTCTGGGATGTTTTGTTGTGCATCTATTTCTATTTTTAAATTTTGTATTTATTATTATTTTTTATTTTTATCTTATTATTATTTTTTTAATATTTTGGCCCCACTGCACGGCATGTGGGATCTTGGTTCCCTGACCAGGGATCGAACCTGCGCCTGCTGCAGTGGAAGCTCGGAGTCCTAACCACTGGACCACCAGGAAAGTCCTTTATTTTTTATTTTTTAAATTAAATTTTTATTTTGTATTGGGGTGTAGTTGATTTACAACATTGTGTTCGTTTTAGGTGTACAGCAAAGTGGTTCAGTTATACATACAAACGTATGTATTCTTTTTCATATTCTTTTCCCATATAGGTTATAACAGAGTGTTGAGTAGCCCGTGTATGTATTTTTAACAGAAAGGGGATAGAGGCAAAAATTCCAGGGGAAGATTCCTAGTACAGGAACCTCTTCACGTTCTCACAGCAAAAAGGCAGTCACAAAAAGTAGCTTCTAAACAACATGGAGAGAGGAGACAAAATCAGACAAACGAGATAAAATCAGTGAGTTAGGTGGAATAGTCTCACTTCAAGATACCTGACATGATGCATTAACCACAAAGATGAAATAATAAAATGAGGGGAAACAACAGGTATTTTAGCAGCAACATATTCCTAGTTTTGTTAAATGCAAGATTAAAAAAAAAAATGACCGTAATTCACTAAGACAACCCCCAGATTGAAATTTTAGGAACTGCTGCCAGTATGCACATAATGTCTTAGACACTTGCTGCCGCTGAAATTAAAGCCGTGAATGACAACAGAATGGAAATACTTTCATTTAAAATTTTCTGAACAAGTTTTCTTGGTTAGGAAAAATCTCTTCGTGTGTTTTTTTTCACATGATTGTTTCAGTGAGAGGAAGGGAAATCCTAAAATGTTATCTTTACTTTGCTACAAAACCAAAGCCTTTGTGTCTTTTTGCTCTAATTATCAGGAACAAGCCGACAGAATATAATTTCTCATGTAATGAAGACCCACAGTTACATGAGTCATCCGGGGTGTACAAACGGACCCTGCCCTCCAGGAGCAAAGAAGACATGGGTGACACACATGGTCAATCAGAGGGGATGGCCCTGGATGTGGGGCAACCAGGGAGCTTTCCGAGGAGGTGGGGCCTTAAGCACAGTCCTGCGGTTCGGATGGGTGAGGGGGTGTATCTCAGGTAGACAGAGCACAGGTGAGGCTACCTCAGCAAGCAAGGGGCGGAGCTAAGGGGCATCACGAGGAGGGGTAGAGCCTGAGGATGGAAAGGCAGCAACGGCCTTGACTGTCATGTTACCAAGTGCAACCCACAAACCCCCTCTCCCGTGGGGGCAGACCCACAAGTACAGAGAGAATTCTTACCCCATCCACAGAGACGTAGGCCCGATCATGGACGCCATTGAAGGGCGAAGAGAGGGGTGTTGGGTCGCTGCAGTCTTGAGGAAGTGTTGTTCGGTACAGCACAAACCCAAAGTACTGGTTAGAGAAGGATGCAAGAAAAAGACATCACTCTTGCCATTCACGTTAGGAGAACTTGGTCACCCTCGATCTGTGTGAAAGTGACATTTCTAAAACCAGAGGAATGAAATGCTTCCCCAGCCTCGGCAAAAATTCCATCTGAGAGAAGGGAACCAGCTTCATCTTCGGGTCATAGAATAAAACTATCACAGCAGCGAACTGCAAGGAAGCCTGAAGAGTGTTTTGTCAAACGTCACCTCCCCTCCCACAAGAGGGAACTGGGCCCTGGAATGTGTTAAGTGATTTGCCCAGAATCACTCAGGGGGATCCCATCCTATATATCCCAAAGTTATTTCTGTTACCTCAAAAACCAGAACCGCGGGCTTCCCTGGTGGCGCAGTGGTTGAGAGTCCGCCTGCCGATGCAGGGGACACGGGTTCGCGCCCCGGTCTGGGCCGCGGAGCGGCTGGGCCCGTGAGCCATGGCTGCTGAGCCTGCGCGTCCGGAGCCTGTGCTCCGCAACGGGAGAGGCCACAACAGTGAGAGGCCCGCGTACCGCAAAAAAAAAAAAACAAAAAAACCAGAACCAAAGACAACAACAACAAAAGGCAAATGGCAACAGAATGCTCGGTAAAACATTCTCCAGATCCTTGGGCCAAATCCGCTCTAACATACAAAACAGGAGTCAATCAGAAACTGTTTAAAGTGGAGGCACGAGGGAAACCGACAGGGATGGGGGTGTAACCTGTCGCTAAGTCAGTAAGTACTTTGAGAGCTGGGATCCCTGGTCCGAAAGGAAGGCCCCAACCGTCAGCCTCGGTTTGTGGCTTCCTGCTGTGGCCATTAGCTGGGGGAGGTGGATAAATCCTGAGTCATACAAGAGAGCCCAAATGGAAATCCAGCAGGGAACAGAGACAAAGTTCCCTACTCCTCGGGCCCCAAAAGAAAGTGCACCCCAGGTAAGTGGAGAGATGCCTTGCAGGAGTGGAAGGAAAACGCTAACACACGTTCCTGTGTTGCAGGAAAGTGCTGAACTCAAGAAATGCTATTGCTGTCGCCAGCCAAACCTTCAAGTGCAAGGATGCCTCCCTCCCAGACTCCAAATCTCCATCTCTCTCTTGTTTTTATCTTTTGAAAGTACCAAAGTGGTGAGTCCTAACTCAGAGGCCGAGGAAGACTTAGCCAGGGGTTTCCAGGAGGGGAGCAGAAGCTGAGATGCTCCCTGCAAAGGCAAAGCTGAGGCCTCTGGGGATGGGGTGGGGGGCAGCTGCAGGGGTACCAGGGCTGCACCCCAATCCCTGCAGCTGTGCCCGCCAAAGGGTTTGCTGGAAATAAATCTTCTATGGGCTTGTCTCAGATCTGAAACAGCCAGGGCCCAGGAGCCCCACCCGATCTGAGAGCACTGCCTTGGCCAAAGATGAGAGAGCAGAAGGGGTCTGAGGAAGAACAAGGGCTGCCGGTGTCTACACGTGAACCTGGGATTCACTTCCCAGGTTCCTACTGCTCTGTGTCGTGTCTTGTCTGATGTGCTCAGACCCTACTAGGTGGAGAAGACAGGTAGATGAAGACGTGGACGTACAGTCAGTGTGTGTTAGAACCAGAGAAAGAACCTACCCAACCCTAATGAAAAAGTGTGGGGTGGGGAGCTTAATTATTCATTTTTATTTATCACAAAGCAGTGCAGTTGGAGTGAAATCACAAGTATAACAATAGTAACTGGAGGCAAAATACGTTAAAGTGAGATCAGATGTGCTATTATTCCCTCGAGAAGGTGATCTCTCCGGGAAGTCAGAAAGGAGGGCCGAGATAACTTTCCATTTCAAAAAACAGGGCTGAGATCCTAAGTGATCAAACTGAACATTGAACCAAAGGCAAATGGGCATGGGCATCCTGAAATGGTGCCCTGAGAAGAACACATCACCGCTGTCACATTTGCGCCAAAAATGTTTCACTGAATCTAACCAGTGAGGGGCCGTATACAAAACTGGGCTGACCTCTTCAGACATGTCCATGTCATGAGAGAAAGAAAAAAAGACTCAGGAACCGTTTCAGATGAAAGAAGACAATGTGTGATCATGAACTGGAAACTGGACTGAAAGAAGACAATGTGTGATCATGAACTGGAAACTGGACTGAAAAAAAGTTAAGCTATGAAGGACACCATTGTAATAACCAGGGCTACCTGACTTTGGAATGTGTATTAGATAATAAGATTGTATCAATGCTCAATTTCTTTCTTTTTTTAAAAATAAATTTATTTATTTATTTATTTAAAAATTTTGGCTGCGTTGGGTCTTCGTTGCTGCACGGGTTTTCTCTAGTTGTGGTGAGCTGGGGCTACTCTCTGTTGCAGTGCGCGGACTTCTCGTTGCGGTGGCTTCTCGTTGCGGAGCACAGGCTCTAGACACACGGGCTCAGTAGTTGTGGCTCACGGGCTTAGTTGCTCCGTGGCACGTGGGATCTTCCCGGACCAGGGCTAGAACCCGTGTCCCCTGCATTGGCAGGCGGATTCTTAACCGCTGTGCCACCAGGGAAGTCCCAATGCTAAATTTCTTAAGGGTGATCATTATTTATGGTCGTGTAGGATAATGTCCTTTTTAAAAATATATGCTATAATATTTAAAGGTGAAGTGTCATGATGTTGACAACTACCTCAAACTGCTGAAAAAAAAAAGCAGTTGACTGCGTATACACACAGAGAAAGATAAAGCAAGTGAAGTAACTGTTAACACTTGGTGAATCCAGGTGAAAGCTCTACGGGTGTTGTACTATTCTGGCAAGTTTTCCAAAATAAAAAGTTGGGGAAAAC
Organism: Stenella coeruleoalba; assembly: GCF_951394435.1. Taxonomy (NCBI): domain Eukaryota; kingdom Metazoa; phylum Chordata; class Mammalia; order Artiodactyla; family Delphinidae; genus Stenella; species Stenella coeruleoalba. The sequence continues at coordinate 53,293,605 of NC_137156.1, forward strand.
TTTTACAATAAAGATGGGGCTGTGGCCTGGAGATTAAACACACACACAGACACACACACACACACGATGTACTGTTCTTGTTCTCTTCAAAAGCAGGAAAAAGAATCTCTAATAACCTAATCTATTAAGAACACAGTCCTTCTACCTTTGAGCTAAGGACAAATAATTGTCTTTTTTGAGTAATAAAATAGTGGTTTTCCTCTGATACCTTATACGAAAGATTAATTATGTCCTAAATATACTCAATTTATAGCTTGTACAGAATTATGCTGAAGCAGGTTGAGCTACGACCTATCTGATAATAAGAAATGGGGGGAAAACACAGGAAAGATCAGCTCACCATGTAGTACTTAGAACTAAAGAGAGCGTGGAGATCCATGGTTAATTTATGTGGGGTCTGATTTATCTACTTACCGTTTTGGTTTCTGTGTTCAGAACAGGCAGTGCAGAAAGCACATTTTTGCAAGTAGAAAAAAGGTGAAGCATTACCTTTGAAGGCCTACCTGTTTCACCTGGATAAATGTCAAGGGATAAACGCTTTTTACGGGTCCAGAGGGACACAGAATGTCGAGAGCTTCCTCCACTGTCTTTAACTGAAAAGAAACAAAAGCGGCATTCACTCACTGTCACCCCTCCCTGGTAATCACAGTTGAGAATAACGTCATTGACCAACCCCTAAATAAATTGAAATGGTTCAAATTCTACTTAGTGCTGTCCCCCAGTCACCTTCAATCAATTCCATCTATTCCTTAACTCTGGATGAAAATTAACAGATGATAAACTTAAAAATAGTTTCAAACATACCTATCTGCAAACACAACCTCCTGTATATGAAAGGCCCTTAAAATGCATGAAAACCAAAGCTCCGTAAAGCCTTCCCACCACTCCCAATGAAGTAGCTCCGACTGTGCCCACCTCTGAATTGGTCTGCAGCATGTTTCCCACACCTGTATCACTTTCCAGTTGTTTATACCACTGCTGTCCTTGCTGACCGTCAGCTTCTTAAGGGCAGGGTCTGTACTGAGCTCACCTCCAATGCCAGCACAAGGAAGACACTCAATTCATACTTACGATTGTGTATTCTTGCAGCTCATGGTGTTTATTCTGATGCAATAACAACAATGATAATGGCTATGAGCTCTGGCTGCCTCACCAAACTCCAGGGGAGACATCACTTTACCCGCATACCTCACTGAATCCTCACAACACCGGGAAAAGCAGGCATTATGGTCCCTTTTTAGTAAAGAAGAAATGGGGCTCAGAGCAGCTCACTTGAATCAAGGCGCAGACAGGATTTGCAGTTAGGTTTGGCTCCAAACCCAGGGCTTTCCCTAATACGATACTGGTCAGGAATTTTTTTTTTTTTTTGGTATGCAGGCCTCTCACTGCTGTGGCCTCTCCCGTTGCGGAGCACAGGCTCTGGATGTGCAGGCTCAGTGGCCGTGGCTCAAGGGCCCAGCCGCTCCTCAGCATGTGGGATCTTCCCAGACCGGTGCACGAACCCACGTCCCCTGCATCGACAGGCGGACTCTCAACCACTGCGCCACCAGGGAAGCCCCGGTCAGGAATCCATCAATTCAGCTGAGTGGGTGCTCTCCCACTTGGACAACTAAAGGAACTCAACTCATGGTGAAAGCTTTTATCCTATATAACTATGTTCTACTTAAACTTCATTTAGTTATTTGCTATCTTCAATTGTATATATTTAGTTTCTGGTCTCACAATTTTCCTTCCTGGTAAACAAAATGTGCTCTGGTACTAAGGTAGCTATGTTTTAGCAATGTTGTTGTTTGAAACATTTGCAGTTATTTTCTGTTGCATAAAAATAAAATTTTCACAGCTCTGTAAAGACATAAATCGGGACTCTCCTGGTGGCACAGTGGTTAAGAATCACCTGCCAAGGGCTTCCCTGGTGGCGCAGTGGTTGAGAGTCCGCCTGCCGATGCAGGGGACACGGGTTCGTGCCCCAGTCTGGGAAGATCCCACGTGCCGCAGAGCGGTTAGGCCCGTGAGCCGTGGCCGCTGAGCCTGCAGGTCCAGAGCCTGTGCTCTGCAACGGGAGAGGCCACAACAGTGAGAGGCCTGTGTACCTCAAAAAAAAAAAAAAAAAAAAAAGAATCGCCTGCTAATGCAGGGGACACAGGTCTGATCCCTGGTCCGGGAAGATCCCACATGCCGCAGAGCAACTAAGCCCATGCGCCACAACTACTGAAGCCCATGCACCCTAGAGCCCGTGCTCCGCAACAAGAGAAGCCACCACAATGAGAAGGTCATGCTCCGCAACGAAGAGTAGCCCCTGCTAGCCACAACTAGAGAAAGCCCACACGCATCAATGAAGACCCAGCACAGCCAAAAATTAAAAAAATTTTCAAAAAGACTCAAACCAACCCTTTCCTTAAGTAGTAGTAGCAATGAAGAAGTAGAAGATACTCCCTTTACAAGTGTGATTAAAGTTTGGTTAATCTAAAGCAAGATTCCTATCAGGCAGAGAGACCACATTCTTTGTAGATCATAACACACCTATCCGACACTAGGTGGAAAATGTTACAAGAGCTCAACCAACCAATGATACATCAAAGGGCTTCATGAATGGAAAAATTATACAATCATGTTTGGTATTTTGCTTAAAGATAAAAACTTATGATGCTATTTTAGAATTATCAAGATTCTTAAGAAATATGTAACTTTTTTTTCCTTGTGAGTTAACCCATGTAGGAGTTAGGGATTATCAGAGGGGAAAACCTGAAGACACAGATGGTCAAAACAAATTGATTTGGGCTACGTCACTCCTATCAAATGAAACCTCGCTTCTTTGTCTCTTTCCCTAGAATAAAATGGTCTTCACTCATATTTATGATTCATTTCTAGCTTTCCCCCCTGATTTCCCAATTACCATATAAGCCACGAGGACATAATTTTGAGATGGAGGGGAGTGTATAATTGAGGGTTAATGCCTGTGCCTTTTGAGAACCCCCTCTGAGAAAGGTGAATTATAGAAAAGAACATCACCAGCCATAACAATAAGGTACACGTTATTCCCACAAGGGCTCCTAGTACTGCTTTTGACATGGATAATGGAACCAAAATGATCTAAGAATGCCCGCTCGTGCCCCATGTGCTCACCCTGTCAACATGCACACAGAGTCTCTCACCTCCCGTGTCCCTGTTTTCCCAGAAACATCATCCACCCCATCAGTCTCACAGAAAACAAGTTCACAGAAAAATAACGAACCGATTCCCCAGCGTAACACTTTCACTCACGATTGCTGAATTCCACTTCCTCACACTCAATGTTTCTGTCATTTTGTTTTTTCTTACCTTTTTCAGACCAACTTTTCCATATGCAAACTTCGGTGTGGATGGAGGGATAGGGCCTTCCGGTACTTTTTCAAACTATAAACCAGAGTGGAAAAAGACAGAAAAGAAAAACAGCTGTTAAACTCTCAGAAACATATCTATACAATTCATGTTTCAAAAGGAGGGTCAAAGAGTCAAACAACAGTGCCAGTGATTTTTGGAAAGGCAAAGGAACCAAAAACTCTCCCCAAAACAGAATCTAAGTGTATAACTTTGTCTGTTCTTTAAGCTCCAGGAATCATTCAAATAATTATAGAACAAAAGACTTCAAACCGAAAGCAAAAACAAGTAGAGAGAATAAAGGTGACAGCAGAAGATTGAAGTGGAGGAGAAAAGGAAGAAGGTACATGGTAAAACGGACTCTGAAGGGAGGGAGTTTACAGTAGGAAAAGATGGTATTTGCAGATTAAATCTCATTGGTAGATTAAAGTTTTGTGTCAATGTTAAATTTGCTGTGGTTATATAAGAGCATATTCCTGCCTATTCTTACAAAATACACACTCAAGTATTTAGGGGTAAAGGGTCCTGATGTCTGCAACGCTCCAGAGGTTTAGGGAACACACGGGCTTGGCGAGGGGCAAATGATGACGCAAATAGAGTGAAATGTTGACAGGGGTGAATCTGGATGTGGAATATACAAGTGTTCTTTGTAATATTCCTAGTCTTGAAACTTTTCTGTAAGCTTGAAATTATTTTTCAATAAAAAAATTTAGAAAATAAAAATATTTTATTTTCTAAATAAAATATTAAATATGTACATACACAGAGTCACACACACAATTTATATTAACATCAGAAGGTATGGGTGTAATTCCCAGGTCTTAAAAACATCTATGTCCATCTGGAATCTCCAAATAGGTTGTATTATGATCTGTCAGGATCCTTACAGTTCTTTCTTTCCTCCTTTCTCCCTTCCTTCCTTCCTTCCTTCCTTCCTTCCTCTCTCTTGCTCTCTCTGCTTCCCTTTTTAAAAGTAATAAAAAAGAAGAGGATAAAACACTGCTATAGTAAAAAGCGATAGTCTCCTGACTCACTATTCTCTTAGTTCTGTTCTTCAGAGGAAACCATTTTAAAATCATTTAATTCTTCCAATTTTTTGCTTCTTTTAGTCTCTAAATAATATACTCATCTGCTATTTCTTGTTCAATCAATTTAAAGCATGATTATTGATTTCTTTAATACATGGGATTTAGCTCAGCTGTACTCTTCTGGGTATCTCCCTTTCTTACCAATGTGGTTATGTCATTTTCACTTTCTCTACTGGTTAAATTTGTAGCTTTAAATAATATCATATACTTATATCTCAGTTCTAACCAACTAAGACATCCCTTGTGTCCACACATTTAAAGATAAGGCCATTTGCACGCTTTGCTGAGCTCTCCTCTCCACTCCCACCTCCAAACCATCAACTTTACTTTTTACATTGTCAAGGTTAAAGGTCTAGTCTATAGCCATAAGTCCTCCCTTCAAGTGTACATTGACTCTAAATTAAAAATCAGGGCTTCCCTGGCGGTACAGTGTTAAGAATCCGCCTGCCAATGCAGGGGACACGGGTTCAAGCCCTGGTCCAGGAAGATCCCACATGCCGTGGAGCAACTAAGCCCATGTGCCACAACTACTGAGCCTGTGCTCTAGAGCCCGCGAGCCACAACTACTGAGCCCATGGGCCACAACTACTGAAGCCCTCGCACCTAGAGCCTGTGCTCTGAAACAAGAGAAGCCACCTTAATGAGAGGCCTGTGCACCACAACAAAGAGTAGCCCCCACTCGCTGCAACTAAAAAGAAAGCCTGCATGCAGCAACGAAGACCCAACACAGCCAAAAAAAAAAAAAAATCACCAATGCTCACATTATTATAATTATATAAATATTGCTCTCTGCACAGCTAAGTGGCGGATATGTACTGGGATGGCATGTTCTCTCTCCTTGTAGATGATTTTTTTCTCTTCTTTTCCCTGGGGTTTCTAATTGCTTTCTTTTTTCTTGTCTGCCGTTAGGTTAACACCTGTTTAGGTTGTTCCAAATTTCCAGAGATGGTATCAAGTTTCTCCCACCACTCTTTTCCCCCCCTTGAAAACTTCCTACTGGAACCCTCAGTCTTCTTGCTCCAAGGCTTGACAGTCAAGGATTTTTTTTAAACTTTTATATTTTATTTATTTATTTATTGTCCCGCCGCATGGCTTGTGGTATCTTGATTCCCTGACCAGGGATTGAACCTGGGCCCACAGCAGTGAAAGCGCCGAGTCCTAACCACTGGACCACCAGCAAATTCCCTGACAGTCCAGGATTCACCTTCATTATTCTTCTGGCTTTTCCCTCCTGTTTCTAGACTCTCATGACTTCCTCATTTCACTAGAGAAATCTCAAGTAACTTCCTAAGGACTGGTACATGGGAGGTAAACTTCCTGAATCTTTGCAATGTCTGAATATGTCACATTTAATTAATAATTTGGATGAGTATAGAATTCTATATTGAAAATCATTTTCCCTTAGAATGACAAGGGTACTGTTCTGTGTCCTCTATCACCTGCTGTGGCTCGTGCCAGGCGCATTCCTGAAAAAGGTGACCAGCTTTTTCTCTCTAGAAGCTTGTAGGCTGTTTATCCTCGATGTCCTAAATTTTTATAAGGATGTGTCTGGATACATATATTTTTTACATTCATTATGCTAGGCAACTCAGATATCCTTTTCTGTTTTGGAAAAAAATTCTGTACTGTTTCTTTGATGTTTTCTTTTTCTCCATTTTTCTCCCCCTTCCTTGTAAGTAACCTGCACATCCTAGATTCTTCCTCTGTACGTCTCATATATTCTCTCTTGTTTCCATCTCTGTCTTCTGGTTCTAATTTCTAGGATACTATTTTTAATTTCCAATAACTTTTTCTTGGTCTCCTTTATCCAAGTATCCTGTTCTTATTTTATGGATGCAATATCTTCTCAAATCTCTCTAAAGGATATAAATTTGAGAAAGTTTGCTTTGTTTTGTTTAAGATCTCTCCTGTCTCCTGAATTCTCTGTTGCCTTTAGGGTTATTTTTCTGTTTATTTCATCTTGGTCTTTCTCTTTCCCTTTGCAGGTTTTACGGATGTGCTCAAACGTCTGGCCGTCATCCTTAGTTGTGTATTCATATTTAACGGTAATGCAGATGAATGCGCTAGCATTTGCACACTCAGCTTCTCTCTGCCAGTCTTGCTCTGGGTACAGGAGCCAGGCTTGTGCCGTTGGGAGCTTTGTTTTAGGGTGACTTGGCAGGGAGTCAGACATAATATATGGGGTCTTTGCTCTGGGGCTGTTCTTTTTTTTTTTTTTTTTTCCAAAAAAAAAATCCTCTGATTTTCTAACTGATAGAAAGATGCTTCCCTGATGGATAGTCTATTTCAAAGTGGGGTGAAGAAATGAAGGACATGACAGGAACTATGTAGAGTTTCATCAGCCTTCCCATTTTCAGCTTTCATTTTCATCCTTTTCATTTCCACCCTTTCATTTCCATGCCTGCATTTCCAGGGCCCTGGCTCTCCAGGGTTCTTTAGGGCCGATCTCTCCCTGTTCCCTGTTCCTATAACCAACTCCCTTTCCATCATCACTGGGAACCTAGATTTTCTCATCCTACTTCTTCAGTCACCATTGCTCCACCTATTTTTGTTTCCCAGAAATCCGCTGAAATCTCTCATGCATGGACAGCTCCCCTCTTGTTGGCTTCATCAGGAAAAAAAAAAAAATCCTTTTTTATCATTTAGTAACATTTTGGAAGGGGGAAGAGACAAATATGTAGACAGACAGCCATCTTGAACTGGGAACCCTTTGTAGTTCTAATATTCTATGAGTCTATATTTCTGTGAAAAATTTTTTGAAAGATCATATTAAAAATGATCTTCATGACTCATAGTAACATGAATGTGAGGCCAGAGTTATTGCTAATCTTAGAGGAAGATGTAAGATCTCTCTTCCCAGCTTTCCCTGAAGTCTAGACCATATTCTTTCTTCTTTGTAAGCTGACCCACTCCATTCCCCCCCACCCCCATTCTGGTCAATAAAATAAGTAAACACAAATCCACAGAGGAGACCTGACAGTTGTACAATTCGTTTTCTGAGGTCCCCTATTCACTGCACATGGGAGTGACCATGGTACATCTAACTCCTGAGCCAGGACTGCAATCCCTCTACCACATTGGAAGAAAGAGTCACTGCACAGACACCTTTATTCAACCTACATTCAGCCAGTTCTCTCATCTTATTTACTACTCACAAAGACCTTCATAGCTAGTTATTATATTTCCTTTTTAGAGCTGAGACTGAGGAACTTGCTCAAGATTTTAAAGAGGGCAAGGGAGGGAGCTGGGACTTTGACTCCAAGTCTAGTGTTGTTTCTACAGCTCCATCTTGACTCCTTTTTTGCTGAACAATAATAGAGTAGAAAGTGTCTTACCCCATAATTCCAAAACCAAAAAATCTCACAAAACCTTCTCTCTTCTAGTTTTCCTCCTACACTCCCTCCCCGCTTAAGCACACATAAAGATAGGAGGTAATTTTGTAATTTGCTACTGCCACTTACCAAAAGCACTTTTTTTTTTTTTTTTTGCGGTACGCGGGCCTCTCGCTGTTGTGGCCTCTCCCATTGCGGAGCACAGGCTCCGGACGCGCAGGCTCAGCGGCCATGGCTCACGGGCCCAGCCGCCCCGCGGCACGTGGGATCTTCCCGGACCGGGACATGAACCCGTGTCCCCTGCATCGGCAGGAGGACTCTCAACCACAGCGCCACCAGGGAAGCCCCAAAAGCACTTTTGACATGACCAAATAGTAACAATAATTTTATTTACTTGCATATTACAGTCAAACGAATATGACAGAATTTACCTATGGTTATGTATGGTTTACATAACCATAACCTTTCAATATTAGGAGTTGAATTATTTCCAACTTTTGATATTATAAATAATATTGCAATGAACAACTTCATGTCTATAGCATTTTCCATGTTCAGAATGTTTTTTAATAAAGTTCCAAGTGAGGGGTCATTAGGTCAAATGATATAAGCATTTTATATGATTCTTTTTTTTTTTTTTTTGCGGTACGCGGGCCTCTCATTGTTGTGGCCTCTCCCGTTGCGGAGCACAGGCTCCGGACACGCAGGCTCAGAGGCCATGGCTCACGGGCCCAGCCGCTCCGCGGCATGTGGGATCCTCCTAGACCGGGGCACGAACCCGTGTCCCTTGCATCGGCAGGCGGACCCCCAACCACTGCGCCACCAGGGAAAGCCCTATATGATTCTTAATATAGTGTATGCCAAAGCTTTCACCAAATGTCTATACTTGTTTATGTCTTTTGCCCAATTATCTAATTGGATCTTGAATTTTTAATCAGTGGTATGAGCTCATTATATTCTCATTATTAAGCCTCCATGTGACTATTCCACTTGCCACAATCTTCTGTCTTTAAAAAAAAAATTATAGTGAATTTTCATTGACTATCATACAGCAAAATTCTAATCTTCTGTCCAACTAATTAATATGTCAGAAAAGAAATAGACAAATATGCCAAAATATTATACTTCTGAACCTTTATTTCTCCATAGTAATTTGTACTTTAATCATAGTTTTAAGAGCAGTCATAAATACTGCTTCTTATCCTACCTGTTTAGATGGACCAATTCAACATGGGAAGCAGCTCTTTTCCCAGTGTAATACAATAGATTCAATGGTGACCAACTTTTCTTTTCCCAAGATCTCTAATGTTTTCATTCATTCATCTAACAAGCTCTTAGGAAGTACTTTGGGAAATTCCCTGGCCAGAGTTTAGGACTCCATGCTTTTACTGCCAGGGCCCGGGTTCAGTCCCTGGTCAGGGAACTAAGATCCCACAAGCCGTGGCAAAAAAAAGGAAAGTACTTTGTGTCAGGTCTTACGCTTGGTACTAAGGATAATAACAGCCCCTAGTCCAGAGTGAGAATGTATAAACAAGTTATATTAGCAAACTAGGAGAAGTTGTGTCTTCAAGATTTCCACAGTATAATGTGGTGACAGAAAACAAAGTGTAACTAAATCTTTAGAGAGACGAATCAAAGACAAACCCCAGAGAAGGTAAAGAGATGTGTCCTCATTTTCCAGATGGATAAGGGCAGAGGGACCAGTTTGTGCAGATGCCAGGAGCTGTAAACTGCACCTCCTGTAAAATTCTAGAATTTTATGTACCTTCATTTTAAGGCTAGAGACTCACATATAAGAAAGTGAGAACTGAATAGCACAGGGAACTATATTCAATATCTTGTAATAACCTATAATGGAAAAGAATCTGAAAAAGAATGAAAAAGTACTGAATCACTTTGCTGTACACCCCGAACCTGACACAACATTGTAAATTAACCACACTTCAATATTTTTAAAGTGGTACCAAAAAAAAGGGGGAGAATTGAAAGATGAGGCTTGACGAAAACAGGGGCAGAGTCATGGAAGGCATCCTGACCAGATCAGCATTTCAGAGAAACCACTCTGGAAGACAGACTAGAAAAACCAGGTCTGTAGGAAATGAATAGACTAATGCCACAAGAGTACAGGTGACGCTTTAAAAGACTATCTGTTTGGATTAGCAGATGCAAACTATTATATATAGGAAGGATAAACAACAAGGTCCTACTGTATAGCATAGGGAACTATATTCAATATCTTGTGATAAACCATAATGGAAAAGAATATGAAAAAGAATATATATATATATGTATAACCGAGTCACTTCTGCTGTAGCAGAAATTAACACAACGTTGTAAATCAACTATACTTCAATAAATTTTTTTAAAAAAGACTAACATTCATTAAGTAATATTCACATCGAAATCCTTAATTATCAGACGTAAACACTGTGTCCACCAGCAACATGGATCATCAAGAGACAGCTGTGTCTACCCATTGAGCTAATGTCATTCCAGCCATAAACCAAGAAGGACTATCAATCAGCCAGTGTAGACTGGTCCTGGGTCAAGTTTCAAACTTCATTAAGCTTCTGAGGTACTGAAAATCACGATGGCCATTCTCTCATGTCCAGTCCCCGCCCAGCTTCACTACCACCCTCATGGAATTCCGAGATCCCCTCCAGTCATCAAGGTCCTCAACTACAACTTAATTTCTGCAGAATGACCCATCTTCAGAAAGTCAGCTGGACTCATCTTTGATGGAATCCCTATAAAGAATTGGAACAAAACTCTTTAAAAAATCGGTCTGAAATTCATTCAAAAGCATACAAAAATAAACTCACCACTGCCCCTCTCAGGAATTGCTACCAAGGAGGAGGTCGCTACCCTATGGTATTACGCTTCATCCTCGAGGTCAAGGTGTTAACCACGTCTGGTTGAGTTTTACCCACACCAAAGAGAATACATTTAAAAATGCAAATGTCACGAACTTTGTCACGCCTTGAAGAGTCCTGTGTAAGGGCTGCCTGGAGTCTTCACCGCTGAGCACAAGCTTATGCAGTCTGCTGGGAAATTCCCATCTCTGGGAGTCCATGTCAGTGAAAGAGACTGTCCATCTCCACCCAGCTTACTCTTGAGATGAACTAAAGAAGAGACCCATTCGACTTTTTAAGTCTTTGGTGAAGGAAAGAGGCAGAAAGAGCTATATATGGGAGTATTTATGATCCCATTTCTTTTCCTCGATGCAGACAAATACTTTGAATACCATCTAACAAACCATCGAAGTGAACATCTACAAAGGCTCATAAGAAAGAGCTCACTTTTAAAGTCGTTCATTTCTCTCTTCCAAACCTGAAATATCAAAAAAGAGAAGTGGGGAAAGATGACCACATCTTAAGCTGCAATGTATCATAAGCTACTGAATTACATTAATTTCTGAAGACTCTGTCTCCTTCATGGGTTCATTTTACTGTGGCCACTGGTTAAATGCTTGGGATCCTCTGGGTTTGTCTTTTGCTTGGCCCGCTGCCCTTCTCACTCAGCTTCTGCGTGCAATCTCAACCTCTCCTGGACTTCAGCCTCCACCTCCACAATGAGTGCAGAATCCGTGCCAGACGGATTCTTCCTGGAGCTTCTCATTCTTAAGTGAGGTGCTTGCCAGACAGACACCTCCACCTGGATGTCCTCAGAGGCATCCTGAGCTCAACTTGCTTCTCCCTCCCCCTTCCCACCTGTGCCTTCTCTGCAACCCTCAATGTTAGCTGCTGACCCCAATACCAATCTAGTTATCCAACCAAGGTTGTAACCTGGACAAATCAATGACTCCTCATTCTTCCTCACACCGGCATTCAGCCAGTTGCCAAATTCCACCAGTTTTACCTCCTGAATATTTTTCAAATCAACTGCTTCCTCTCCACTCCCCGTTGGCCCTGCCATCATCTAACTCCTAGGTTACTGCAGCAGCTGCTGAACTCATCTTCTGCATCCAGAAGTGCCCTAAGGGAGGGTCCTAGCAGTGCGTTCTCATGGTCATAGGTTTTTGTAAAATTTGCAGAAGTAATGCAATTTAACCACAAAAGGCTAAGACCCTCGCCTCTTTCTGCTCCAGCTTTCCTGTGTTAAACATCCTCTTGGGTCAGGAGGCTTTAGAGTGGCTACAGGCATCTTTGAGATTCAACCAAAGGAGAGCTGAGGTGGGGATTTATTTAATTTGGGCACAGAATATATTTACAAGGTTCACTGTCACTCCTATGAGGAGGTAAATTATTGCTAACAGATTATGCTGACTCGCAATATGATTGTGCTCTAAGGCATCCACCTCCAGAAATATGTGGGTTGTGGAGGGGAAACAGGGTTTAAAATGTTATGGGGCCAGATCATCAAAAAATCTACAAACAATAAATGCTGGAAAGAGTGTGGAGAAAAGGGAACCCTCTTGCACTGTTGGTGGGAATGTAAATTGATACAGCCACTATGGAGAACAGTATGGAGGTTCCTTCAAAAACTAAAAATAGGACTACCATACGACCCAGCAATCCCACTACTGGGCATATACCCTGAGAAAACCATAATTCAAAAAGAGTCATGTACCACAATGTTCACTGCAGCTCTATTTACCATAGCCAGGTCATGGAAGCAACCTAAGTGTCCATCGACAGATGAATGGATAAAGAAGATGTGGCACATATATACAATGGAATATTACTCAGCCATAAAAAGAAACGAAATTGAGTTATTTGTAGTGAGGTGGATGGACCTCGAGTCTGTCATACAGAGTGAAGTAAGTTAGAAAGAGAAAAACAAATACCGTATGCTAACACATATATATGGAATCTAAAAAACAAACAAACAAAAATGGTCATGAAGAACCTAGGGGCAAGACGGGAATAAAGACGCAGACCTACTAGAGAATGGACTTGAGGACATGGGGAGGGGGAAGGGTAAGATGGGACAAAGTGAGAGAGTGGCATGGACATATATACACTACCAAATGTAAAATAGATAGCTAGTGGGAAGCAGCCGCATAGCACAGGGTGATCAGCTCGGTGCTTTGTGACCACCTAGAGGGGTGGGATAGGGAGGGTGGGAGGGAGGGAGATGCAAGAGGGAAGAGATATGGGGATATATGTATATGTATAACTGATTCACTTTGTTATAAAGCAGAAACTAACACACCATTGTAAAGCAGTTATACTCCAATAAAGATGTTAAAAAAAAAATGTTATGGGGCCAGGACCTGTCTACAGAAATTTCTTCCAAATATTACAGCTCACGCATGAAAGAATTGAGAGAGATCTCCCCAGTTTAGATAACAATCCTAAATATTCATATAACGCTATCAGTAACAAAATGTGAAGCTTTCCTGTTTTTCTAAACTATCAATACTAAAAAATAAATTTCAATCAGTCACACTTGAGAGAGATTGCCAGTCTCTCTAGAGAAGAAGATTACAAACATTGTTATCATCCGAAGAGACAATAAAACAGCATGCAGCCAAAAGAATATAAGGGAAGAAGGATGGCAGAGGTGTTTCAGTTAATAAAGCCAAAATATGTTCTTAAGTTTTGTGATGTTTGCAATTATTTTAATTTAAAAAATTTAAAACTTGTAATGATTTTTAAACAATTTTTGTTGGGGTATAGTTGATTAATATTGTGTTAATTTCAGGTGTACAGCAAAGTGAATCAGTTATACATATACATATATCCACTCTTTTTTCTTTTTAGATTCTTTTCCCATATAGGCCATTACAGAGTATTGAGTAGAGCTCCCTGTGCCATACAGCAGGTTCTTATTAGTTATCTATTTTATATACAGTAGTGTGTATATGTCAATCCCAATCTCCCAATTTATCCCTCCCCTCACTTATCCCCTGGTAACGGTAAGTTTGTAATGATTTTTTTTTTTTACTCATTTAAATATACATTCGCTTTTGGTGCCTCACTCAGTACCCTTTCTGAAATGTATATCTGACTATGTCACATGGTGTATTCAGCAGCATTAATGTTCTTGGTGAAGGAGGAGGTAGCATCACCTATACCTTAAGGAGAAAGCATGGCAGTGCTGGTTCCCACTAGATGGGGAGAAGAGACCAGGATGTAAATAGAGAAGTGCAGATAATTAAAGGTCCAGTTGAGGTTGGAAGTACAAATCCCTGTTCCAGCCAGTCCACACTGAAGTTCACAGTCCTCCTGCCTGGTTTCAGGGCCAGAGTGTGACAGCAGAATGGTCCAGGCCGGTGGATTGTGGAGCAGGCGCCCTTGAACAGCAGCAGAGAGGGCTATGGAGGGTGATGGTGAAAGACTCTAACAGCCATCAATCCTAAGAGCCAGGGAAGATCAAGAAGATGTGAGGGGTTGCAGGGGTTGGGGGAGGGGGCAGAAAGAAGTAGCTAAATATATGGGAGAATAAAAACGTGAGGTTATGATGAGGCCAAAGATTAGATGATGTTTTGTGCAAGAAAAGCACATGTAAATATCTGCTTTTAAATTTGACTTGGATTGTTTTTCTATGTTAAGCATAGAAAAGCTCATTATTTCAGAAGGCAAATGATTCTAAAAATAAACCTGCCACGGGCTTCCCTGGTGGCGCAGTGGTTGAGAGTCCGCCTGCTGATGCAGGGGACACGGGTTCGTGCCCCGGTCCGGAAAGATCCCACATGCCGCGGAGCGGCTGGGCCCGTGAGCCATGGCCGCTGAGCCTGCGCGTCCGGAGCCTGTGCTCCGCAATGGGAGAGGCCACAACAGTGAGAGGCCGGCGTAGCGCAAAAAATAAAAAAAATTAAAAAAATAAACCTGCCAGCGACACCACTGAGAGGTATATACCCAAAGGAATCGAAAGCAGGGACTTGAACAGATACTTGTGCCCCAATGTTCAATGTAGTATCATTCGAAATAGCCAAAAGATGGAAACAACCCAAGTGTTCATCAAGAGATGAATGGGGTGGATAAACAAACTGTGGTATACAAGTCGTCCCTCTGTATCTGCAGAGTATTGATTTCAGGACCCCCACAGATACCAACATTCCAGGAAGCTCAAGGGACTTGAGTACATCTGCATATGTTCCGTGCACATTCTCTCATATATTTCACATCAGCTCTGCATTACTTATAATACCTAATACAGTGTAAATGCTATGTAAATAGTCGTAAATACAATGTAAATGTTATGTGAAAAATTGCCCGCGTGCAACAGACTCAAGTTTTGCTTTTTGGAACTTCCTGTAATTTTTTTTTTTTTTTAAATATTTTCAACCTGTAGTGGGTTGAGTCTGCGGATGTGGGATCCACAGATATGGAGGGCTGTCTGTATGTATACAATGAAGTATTATTCACCCATGAAAAGAAATGAACTTCTGATACATGCTATAACATGAACCTTGAAAACATTATGCTAAGTGAAATAAGTCAGACACAAAAGGAAAATATTGTATGGTTCCACTTTTGTGAAACATCTACAATATGCAAATTCACAGAGGCAGAAAGTAGACTAGCGCTTTCCGGTGGCTGAAAGGAGGGGGAAATGGGGAGTTATTGCATAATAGTTAGCGTTTCTGTCTGGGTGGATGAAAAGATTTTGTAAATAGATAATGGCGATGGTTACACAACATTATGAATGTAATTAATGCCACTGAATTGTACACTTAAAAATGGTTAAAATGACAAATTTTGTTATATATATTTTATCACAATTTAAAAAAATTAACATACAAAACCCACTGAATTGTGTACTTTAAATGGATGAAGTCTATGGTATGTGATTTATATCTAAATAAATCTGTTTAAAAATAAACAAACCTGAAGTGGTTTGTGAGATGAGGCAACAGACTGTAAAAGAAATAAGTCCACAGGCACTACAATAAAATCAAAGAAATCAGTAACTTAAAAAGGGAAGTACAATGGAATATTCATGTACAATTTAAAGAGACAAAAAAATTAAATATAGTGTATGTGGATGCATGCATTTGTGGTAAAAAAATCCCAAAAATGTGTGTGAAAGATAAATACTATTCCTCCTCCTCCCTCTGAGGAGGGAGGAGAAGAAACAGGAAATAAACCCAGCTTTATCTGTGATGTATTATTTTCTTAAAAAATCAGAAGCAAAGATTTCATAATAACCTGTGTTAAATCTAGGTACCAGGTACATGGATGTGTGTGACTTTATTTTATATATTTAACATTTTTTAAGTAGGTTATATTTTAAAGACAAATATATTTCATAATATTTCTCACAAGAAAATAAAAGACTCCTTTTATAATGATATTAGTATTAGAAACATAGAATATTTGGGAATAAACATATTAAGAAATGGACAGGGACTATTTTAATAAAACTTTAAAACAAGAAGGACATCAGAGAAGACTTGAATAGATAGAAAGGCATTTTCTTAGCTAAGACTCAGTATTGTAAATATCACCCCTAATTTGATGTATAAACTTAAAACATCAACAGGTATCTCGAGTTTTTGTTTTGTTTTGAAGTTGATAGAATAATATGGAAGTTTACATAGAAAAGTAAACTTGCAGGAATAGCCGGGGAAATACTGAAAGACTAAAGATGGAAGACTAATCCTACCAGATAATAAAACATTGTAAAGGTAACAATTAAAACAGTTTGGTATTAATAAAAGAGAAAAAAACCCAATAACATTGGGCATCCCTGGTGGCGCAGTGGCTGGGAGTCTGCCTGCCGATGCAGGGGACACGGGTTCGTGCCCCGGTCTGGGAAGATCCCACATGCCGCGGAGCGGCTGGGCACGTGAGCCATGGCCGCTGAGCCTGCGCGTCAGGAGCCTGTGCTCCGCAACGGGAGAGGCCACAACAGTGAGAGCCCCGCATACCGCAAAAAAAAAAACAAGCACAGCTAACCTATGGTGATAGGGGTCAATGGGAGGTCAATGACCAGAAGGAGCATGAGGGGAGCTTCTGGGGGGCTGTGTGTTGGTTCCAGGGGTTCACATTGTTCTATACTGAGTTGTATTTTTCGGGGGGTACATATTTCACACTTCAATAGGTAACCACTAAAAGAATAAAAATATAGTGAATAACATCCAAACTAGGGTGGGAGGGAGATGAAATAAGGAAACAAAAATAAACAGTTCAAAAGAAAGTAATAAGGGAAGACAAAACAGAAGAGCTGGACAAATAGATTATTATAAGATGGTTGAAATGAATTGATGTGTATCAAGAATTATAATGAATGACAATGAACAAGTGCACCAGTTAAAAGACAAAAATGTTCAAACTAGATTTTTTAAAAATCCAGCTATATCCTGTTTACAAGGGACATGTTTTTAATTTTTTTTTAATTGAAGTAACGTTGATTTACAATGTAGTGTTAAGTTCTGCTGTACAGCAAAGTGATTCAGTTATACATATACATTCTTTTTTATATTCATTTCCATTATGGATTATCACAGGATATTGAATACAGTTCCCCGTGCTATACAGCAGGACCTTGTTGTTTATCCATTCTGTATATAACAGTTTGCATCTGCTAATCTCAAACTCCCAATCTATCCCTCCCTCCCCCTTGGCAACCATAAGTCTGTTCTCTACGTCCGTTGAGTCTGTTTCGGGACACGTGTTTTTCTAAAAAGGATATAAAAAGGTTGAAATTAAAGCATTGTGAAAGGTATACGAGATAAATACTAACCAAAAGAATGCAGGTAGTATTAGTATCAGACAAAACAGACTTTAAGGCAAAAAGCATTATCAGAGATAGATGACTTCCATATAATGATACTAAAAGACCTAATTCTCAATCTACATACTAATAACATGGCCTCAAAAACTGACAGAACTACAAGAAGAAATACATAAACACAACTCTCTCAATAACTAATACAATAAACTGACCAAAAAATTTAGGAAGGATATCAAAGATATCAGCAGAACCATTAATAAGCTTAATCTAATGAACACATATACAGATTATAGCCAACAATTACAAAACATGAAGTCTTTTCGAGAATACACAGTATATTTGTTCATATTGGTATAGGCCAGGCTCTACCGAGAGGTTCAAGAAACTTCAAGGGATTGGTATCATGCACACTACATTCTCCAACCACAATGCAAATATGTGAGAAACCAACAGACTAGAAAAATATTTATGTTTCATAATTTAAAAACTCACTTCTGAACGTCTGAAGGGTCAAAGAGAAATCAAAATAGGCATGTTTAAAAGCAAACAATAATAAATGTATTACATATCAAAACTTATGATATGGTACCATAGCAGTACTTGAAGGAAATGTACAGACTTGAGTATTTATATTAGAAAAGAAAAGAAGAAAGCCCAGTTTAAAAAGCTAAGCTTCAAATAAAGGAAGGAAATAATAAAGATAGGAATAGAGAGCTCTGAAACAGAGAACAAACATACAAGACAGAACTTGGGAGTCATCGCTCTAAATTCTACAGAGATTAAACCCACAATAAAAATCACACGCGCAACATTTTAACCACACATCTGGAAACGTAGATCAAATGGACAAACTCTAAGAGTAGTTAAGTATAGATCATATTTTTCAATATGTTTAAAATTTTTCATAATATAACTAACACTTAGGCTTAAACGGAGACTACAGCATACTTAAAACTAACAGAAAAAAAAAAGTCCATACCATTTATAGGCAGAAAATCTTTGTTTTTTAACTTCAAAACTCAGGTGACTGAGCAGAAAAACTGTGGGTTTTTTTTTAAAGCCACACAGAGACAGGAAACCCCACCTGGGTGCGTTAGATGCCTCAAAGGTCACAACGTTAGCAAGGACTAAGCATTCAGGTGTCAGGCCCGGAGGAAACAGCAAATCACTTGCCCCAAATAGAAAAATGAAGCATTGCTGACAGCTCACATTTGTACCGTGTTCAGAATGCCCACGGATTTTCTTTCCTGCGTACTTCAGCTACTTATGTGGACACACATCTTCTTCTGTTTAGTATGAATAATAGTATAAGTGGCCACCGCTTACTGGACAACAGATGTGTCAGGGCTGTACCGGAGGCCTTACCTGTGTTCTTTTTAATCCTTACAACGTACTGTGGAGCACCTTGCTGACAGGCTCACTTTTTTTTTTTTGCGGTACGCGGGCCTCCCACTGTTGTGGCCTCTCCCGTTGCGGAGCACAGGCTCCAGAAGTGCAGGCTCAGGGCCATGGCTCACGGGCCCAGCCGCTCCGCGGCATGTGGGATCCTCCCGGACCAGGGCACGAATCCGTGTCCCCTGCACCGGCAGGCGGGCTCTCAACCACTGCGCCACCAGGGAAGCCCTCAGGCTCACTCTTAATCGGGTGGGACAAAGACTCAAGGCCAAGTCTTGCTCATGCTTCCCTTCATCCGTCCTTTTAAACACAAAGGCTCCAGGAAGTTGTCTACAGCGCATTGTGAGGCCCGGGCAGGCTCTGGCCCAGACCAGCCCCTGCAGCCCGTACAAAGCACTCACCTGCTGAATAACATCCCGCACAGCAAAATACTTCTCACTGAGGTCCCCGGCCTCGCTCAGGGGGGCATCGTAGTCGTAGCTGGTGGGCTGTGCTTGGTAGGGCATGTTGGCCCCTGCAAGACAAAACCGTGCCACTAACTACTACGGAAGGCCTTCCCCTGGGAAAAGTTCTTTGGGATTCATGGCTTGGCATTGTGGAGGGAGAAAATAAGGAACACATTAGAGTCAACTGTTAAGTGACACAGAGGTGGCCCTCAGGAGGCAAGGTTTAGAGAAACGAGTTTCTTCCTGCAAGTGGCCCTCGCCAAGCTCTTAGAGCGTACAGAGCACCCTCCCCATCCACTCTCTCAGCGACCCCAGCAGACAGCCCTGTCACTGGACAAGCAGGGCCTCTGAAGCTCCCCACAACCCCTCTGGACATCTCACAACCAGCAACAGCAAGACTTATGGCATGACTCACACGTCTGACTGTTAACCCTGCAGCCGTGATCTTGTTCATCACCTCATGTGTGGCTGAGAAAAGGTCCATGGTGGACACACCAGTTTTCTGGGCCCAGGATCAGCAGCAAACAACTAAGGGGCTATCAGACCAAACAAACTGGGAGATGACTGCAGACACACATCAGCCCACTGAAAGTCAAGTGTAACCTTGGGCGTTTGTAATGTCTGCAAAGAGTTGGGGGGGTGCTGTGGTGTGCCTCTCACATTGACTCACTCATTCCCCCAGTTACCAGGAGTGCTTGCTGAAGACGGCTCTCAGATGTGCCCCTCTCTGGTCCTTGACATCTGCTGGGCCGCCTTGCCCAAGATTACACCCCTTCTGGGATTGCCCACATCCAAAGATTGACCAGTGCAGGGATATAAAAGCCCAGTCCCCTTGCCTCAAAGGGCCATCGCAGCTCCAGAGCTCCCTCTAGAATCAGCTGAGCCACTTTTGAGACTGCATCACTGCCCAGCTTCTCCTTCTGCCCAATCCTGACTCTGATGTTGCCGCTGGGAGCACACCCCAATAAACTTGTGCCAGGCAGTCTCAGAGTACGTTTCCCAGGGAACGTGACCCGCCACAGAGACTAATAAATAATGGCAATACTGTGGATGCAAAAAGCAAACAGCGTTGCAATTACTGTCCAAGGGGCACAGTCTAGACCAGTGGGCCCCAGCCTTGTCACAGGTGATATTCACAGATAGGAGACTCTGCAAATTTGGGCAGTGACCCTGTGTCAGTACAACTTGCCCTGGCCTGAGAGTCACGTGGAGAGCTCGTTAAAACACACTCCTTAGCCCAACCTGGGATTCTGACTCAGCAGGGATAGGGTCAGACCTGAGACTCTGCATTTCTAAGCAAGCCTCCCAGGTGAAACTGACGCTGCCTTTTGCAGACCAGCAAGGCTCCATGCCACCCCTTTCTCTTCTACTCCAGAGAGCGTTTTGCAGTGCAAGTGTGTGAAAGAATAAAGTTATTTTAGGATAATCTTACATCCAATCTAATTTTTAAGTAAATGAGGCACAAAATCTGACAGTTCACTATGATTTAGTAACAAATTCCTTGGAGTGATCCCACAGCTCACGAATGATGGAGCCGCCCTGGGTGATCCTACTGGTGGCGGGGTTGACAGATGAGGGAGGCCAAGGATCAGGTCATCCCCCAAAGACTGTCTAACCTGTTCAATGCACAGAATCTACATTTTGAAAGACCTGGGCCACTCCACCAATTGAATTGATCCAGTCATATTACTTTTACTCTCCTGCCTCTGGGAACACCTATGTTAAAACACATCCTTTGCTGTGAGATGCAAAGAAAAGAAAAACCACATCCCTTGCTGCAAGGAGCTCACCTTCTCCTTTATGGTCCCTCCTCTCGCTCAGTGTGGCAGCGACCTCGCTCGACTAGACCAAGGGCATCCTAGTGGTAGGCATGGCCTTGTTTACCCAAGGCCCCTGCAGAACCATGCATGAGAAGGAGCTCTGTGAAGGAGTGTCAACAAGCGTGAACACCCAGAAACATACTTTACGGGCCAAGGGAACCCAGGCTGGGAAGTTGGCCAACGGGTTACAGGACAGACTGGAAAACTAAGTGTGTGCAGTTCTACCAGCAGAATCTTCCTCTGGATGTTTCAGATCCCCACAGGGCAGTGTCCTAGGGAAACAGTGCTGACTTCAGCCTCCTCTGGCCACGCTGGGGAGTGTGAGGTAGGAAGACAAGAGAACTGGCAGGATGTACCGCTCCTCAGCTTTGCAGGGTGTGTGAGGAGGAGAGGACAGCCTGGCTCCCGTGCAGATACATGAGCACAGAGTGGGCGCCTATCTGCACAGCATGGACAGCTATTGTGGGCAGGAACGCAGTGAGCACCTGAGCCAGAAAACCTGAGGTTTTCTCCCATGCTGTCCTCTGGGAAGCTGGCCCGAAGAACTGCAGCCAAAAGCACAGACTGCTCACCCCCTCGCCCAACTCCTGCAAAGAGACCGGGCAACAGGGCAGGAGAGAGAGGCCGGCAAACACAGAGGGACTGGTTTGGGGGTTGGAAACACAGGCTTCAGGCTGCAAGGAGTTATCCAAAGAGCAGTGACCAGCTTTCCAAGGCCTGAGTTTGAGCCTAGGCTCTACTCTCTGCCAACTGAATGGGAATCTTGTGGACTTTTTTGGTACCCTGCTTTTCTTATCTGTAAAGTGGGTCCATAATCCCCAGCCCAGATGAGACTGCTATGAGGACTAAATGGGAAAACAGAGGCAGAAAAGAGCCTTGTATTGTTTATGGCAGGGTCAGGGGCAAGGGACAGGATTAAGGACAACTTCTCAGTGGTAGTTTTATACATGTAAATTTTATTTATTTATTTTAAAAATTTTTATTGGAGTATAGTTGATTTACAATGTTGTATTAGCTTCAGGTGTACAGCAAAGTGAATCAGTTATTATACGTAAATTTTAAAAAAGAATGTGTTGGGACTTCCCTGGTGGCGCAGTGGTTGAGAATCTGCCTGCCAATGCAGGGGACACCGGTTTGATCCCTGGTCTGGGAAGATCCCATATGCCGTGGAGCAACTAAGCTAGTGTGCCACAACTACTGGACCTGCGCCCTACAGCCCACGAGCCACAACTACTGAGTCTGCATGCCACAACTACTGAAGCCCACACGCCTAGAGCTCAAGATCTGCAGCGGGAGAGGCCACCACAATGAGAAGCCCGTGCACCGCAACAAAGAGTAGGCCCCGCTTGCCGCAACTGGGGAAAGCCCGTGCGCAGCAACTAAGACCCAACGACGAAGACCCAATGCAGCCAAAAATAAATAAATAAATAAATATATATTAAAAAAAAGAATGTATTGTTTTCAATAAAATAATAGGATATAGAAAATTGTTTCATGAACTGTAAAGTTTCAAACAATATCAGCCTTTATTCCTGGATTGGTGACTGGTCTTGGTTCCATGGATGGAAGCTAGGAGGAATCCCTACTTTCTGAATGCAAAAGGCATCACAAAATCTGAAGTGTTTCTAAGGGGAAGACAGACACAGGGCTGATCTAACTTCAATTACCAACCTTGGCACTCTACTATTTTTTAAGAAATGACATTTGAACTTTGCATTATCTCCATTTTTTGGCTCTAAAAATAATATTAATAATACTTTAACCAAAGTCTTCTCCTTGACCATCCTGCCCTGCACAAAAGATAGCAGTTTGAAGAAGAAACTTCATTAAGAGCTGATAGTGTCCAATTACTAACACCAGGAGACTGAGGTCCAATTAGGCTTCCAAAACTCAACTGTAAAGCATCCTCAATGACTCCTAGAGGAAAATGCAGATGTGGAGAGATGTGGGGAATGAGGTTTAGAGAAAAGCAATATAGGATGGTTTGTCTTTGCAAAAGTCAATGGCAATGAAGAGAATTTTACCATAATTTTTCCTACTAAAAAAAAAATGACCATATAGGCCATATAGGAATGTAAAATGGTGCAGCTGCTTTAGAAAACACTGTGGCAGTTCCTCTAACTCTAAGTATAGAGTTAGTTACCATATGAACCAGCAATCCCACTCCTAGGTGTACAGCCAAAAGAACTGAAACAGGGGTTCAAACAAATACTTACACATAGGTAATATTACACATAGGTAATAACGTTCACAGGAACATTATGCATAATGGCCCAAAAGAGGGAACATCCCAAATGTCCATCAGTTGATGAATGGATAAACAAAATGTGGTATATCCACACAATAGAATATTATTCAGCAATAAAAAGGAACGAAGTCCTGATACACAGTACAATATAGATGAACCTTGAGAAGATTATGCTGAATGAAAGAAGCCAAACACAAAAGACCACAAACTGTATGGCTCCCTTCGTATGAAATGTCCAGAATAGGCAAATCCATAAAGACAGAGAGTAGACTAGTGGTTGCCAGGGGCTGGGAGGAGGGAGAGTGGGGCATTTCTTGGGTACGAGGTAATGAAAATGTTCTGGAATTAGATGGTGATAATGGCTGCACAAGTTTGTGATAAACTAAACACCACTGAATCGTGTACTTTAAAATCATGAATTTATTTATTTTTTTGGGGGGCCACACCATGTGGCTTGTGGGGTCTTAGTTTCCCGACCAAGGATCAAACCCAGGCCTTCGGCAGTGAGAGCGCAGAGTCCTAACCACTGGACAGCCAGGAAATTCCCCAAATCATGAATCTTATGAATTATATCTCAACAAAACAAAGTGTTTTTTTAAAAAAAAAAAAGAGAAGAAAAAGACCAGAATATACGAACAAGTAAGTTATAGCCAGAGACTATGATCTGCCCGACTAGCTTGATTTAAAACAATAGCTTCTAAATGTACAAGTTATGTCTCTTAAATTTTTTTTTAAGGAAGAATGATTTTTTGACCTACTGTATAGCCAGAGAACTATACTCAATATTTTACAATAACCTGTTAGGGAAAAGAATCTGAAAAACAATACATATCTATATATTTATATCTATCTATATCTGAATCACTTTGCTGTACATCTGAAACTACCACAACACTGTAAATCAACTATACTTCAATAAAATAAAAAAAGAAAAGAAAACTTTGAAAGATTCGTATTTACATAAGAAAAATATTCCATTTCTATGATTCTATAACACTTTTGTAAATTAAATGAAAATTCTGAATTAAATTTTAAAAGAACAAGTAATTTGTGAGCATCTCAAACAAGTATAGAAGGGTAATTTATAATCATCAAATGCAGTTCCTCATTTATATAACATTGATTATTTCATAACACCTGGATACTCAATTTTTTTAAATCAGTTCTCAATAGAAAAGTAAATTCAACATTTCTCTCCTCTTCTTAATAAACAAAAGAAAAATTATTTTTAAAATTATATATGCAATTTTATATATTAGAAAATTTGGGAGAAAGCAAGCAAAAATAGAAAATAACAATTGTCCATAGGCACACCCCTCCAAAAATCAAGCACCAAAAACATTTTAGGATTAGATTCTACAAACAGATGTTAAATTGCTCTTACCATTCCAATAGGCAAAATTCGTGCCACCTATAAACATGTACCTACAAGGAAACAAGAGAACAGACAGTACTTCACCATGAGCCCACAGCTACGGAGAACAGCCTCCCCTCTGAAAAATAACACTCACATGTTCACACTGGCCCCTCGGGAGAGAATATCGTGAAGGGAGGAAGCCACCGTTTTAGTCTTGACTGTTGAGTGAGGTTGGCCCCAATGGTCTAACCAGCCAGTGTAGAATTCAGAATTGACCTGAAAAGAGAAAGGAATATGGAGCTTAGGATAGACTTAAGACCTTTACATGCTGGGCTTCTCAGTAACTACTGCCCTAGGTTCTCTACCGAGGAACAGGTGGGGAGAGGAGTTGACATTCACTACTTTACCTGGAGCTGGGGGACCAATGAGGACATCCCATATAGCATTGCCTAAACTCAGGTCTCAGGTGTGGACAATACAGGTGTCCCTGAAAAGTTGTACCTGCCTCAAAATCTTGTTAACCAATCCTCAGTTTGAATATGGTAGGAAAGTTTGCTGGGCAAAAGAATCAGATGACAAAATGTTTATAAAATAACTAGCTCCAAATTCACCCTTTGTGTGAATCTAGATTTTCAGATCTCAGGTTGACTTAAAGTGAGGTAGACTTGTCCAAATATTCTGCCAGGCAGGCCCCAAGCGCTTCATGTTTCTGTTGGGCATGACCTTGCCAAGCCCTTGATCTTAGAAGGAAAGAGAAATCTGGACGTGTTCTGGGGACTTCTTGTCTCAGACTCCAGGAAATAGCTCCACCCGGAGTCTGGGAACTCGGGTTCTGCATGGCTCACGAAGCAGAGACCAGGTTCAGAAAAGGCTGCTTTGTACAAAGGTGGGTACACAGGCGGGGCAGCCTGACTTGCTGCACGGAAGGCACAGGATATTCCCCCTTACACGGGGCCAAGTGACAAGGACAACTGCCACAACTGCAAGGAGAAGGGAAGCACAGAGAGGGCTGCATCATTGATGGGCTGAGCACACCTGCCAGGACCTGGCCTCCGTCTCCACCTCCCAGGTGCCTACACGGCATGTCACAGAGCCCCGCGGCTCCCAGAGTGGTCAGCAACCCTACCTCCCCGTGTCACCTGGTTGCTTGTCAGAAATGCAGAATCTCAATCCCCTCCCAGACCCAACAGATCAATGTTTGCGTTTTAGCAAGAGTCCCACGTGATTTGTAAGCACACTAAAGGTGGAGAAGCTCTGTCATAAAGAGCTTTCAAGGAACACAGACCTGAACACAGATCCTGGCCCTGCCACTCACCAGCTGTACGACCCTGGGCAAGTGACATGGCCTCTGAGTTTCACTGAAAATGGAGACAATGATACTACCTATGAGAGCTGGCACGATGACCAAATACGATGAGGTATGCAAAAGCGCAGAGCCTGACGGAGGCGGGATGTTCACTTCGGTCCCCATTCTGCCCCCCTCCAGTGCAGGGCCTCAGTGTCAAGTAGCAGCACTGCTTCTGCTGTTTCCCATGTGTCCAGAAGGGGGTCTCTACACTCCCATCAGCTGCTGACCTCAGACTCAGAGAAACCAAGGATCCATTCCCACCCTCCGCAGCAGTTAATCGCTCTCTCCCAGCAGCGGTAATGAAGTTAGTACAAGCAAACAGTCTCCCCAGGCCTCACGCCTGATTCTTACCAAGGGTCCTTTGGGTTCACTCTTCCTCTGGATTAGGAAAGCAGCTGTGACGTTGACACCTGAAAAATGAGAGGGAGAAGAACGGTCAGCCATGGGAATGACAAGAAGTTAAATAAAAAGATTCCTTCGTAGGACTTGCGCCTGAAGCCCCCACCCTTCCCCACACCCCCAGGGGCTTGCACGCCTCCAAGCTAGCTTTAGGTGAGGACTCAGGCCATCCATTTGACGGACCGTGGGGACCACAGAATGATGCTTCCTCTGTGAACAGTGCTCGGGCCTCTCCTGACTGCTTTCCTTTGGGAGATCACGGCACAGGCTTTGTGCTTCCTGTGTCCCCGGCACCTGGACACACGGCTGGTCTCTCTCTCTCTCTCTCTCTCTCTCTGTCATTCCAGACCACTCGTGAACTCAATTTTTTCTTCTGAAATATTCCATTAGGATGCCTGTATCTCATCTTGCTTCCCATGACTCTGTTCTCCCCTCCACCTCTAAAGAGAGAAGGGGTTTCTCCCCAGAGAGGTAATGGGCTGCTTTACATCAGTGAACACGCACAGTGCTTCCCAGCCAGAGCAGAGGACACCCTGACCCCACATTGCACAGTCCAGTTCCCGCAGTGGGTGTCCCAGCGTGAAAGGGACACCAGCCAAGTCTCCAAAACCCCCCTGCTCTTGGACAAGCCTTGGGCTTCTCTGTAAGGCCAGCTTTCAGGAGGGAATGTGCTGATCAAGAAAGAATGGAATCTCATTTATTTTATGGCTGTAAATTTCTCACTATTAAGCATTCAGTAGCTTCCAGATCTTTAAATGCTGCTCTCAGGCGCCTCTCCTGGGATCTGACCCCAGCCAGGCACTGCCCCTCTTGCACACAAATGAATAAAGCTACCACAGCCCCACCTGCCTCAGGCACACTGGTCTTGAGTGTCTGTCCTTGAACCCACAGAAGAAGCATTATTTGTATGTGCTGTCACCCTACATACAAATAATGCTTACAACTAACTCATAATAATCTTCAATTTGTTCCTCCCAACAGAAAAATACTGTGCTTTTTCATCACTGTGTTGGGAAGTGTGCCAAAGCAGGACGAAACCAGCATGCCACTTCCTGTGCAGCTCTTTGTAGATGAGTTATTTCATCGCCAAATGCTCTGAGCAACGTACCATGTTTCTAGAAACACTCAATTCACTCAGAGCCAGTTACTTCCTTGTTGGTAGGGTAGAAGAATCTTTTTAAAAATGCAACTTCAGTTTTCTGTACATCCTTCTCAAAAGAAGGCAACGCTGGGTATGTGTCTCATCCCTCAGATGGGAGAACAGCGGGATCCTTATGCTACTTGAAGAGCTGGTCTTTTTGGGCGGGGCAGTAACTTTTCATTTTGAAATAATTTCAAATTTACAGAAAAGCTGTGAGAATAGTACAAAGAACTCATCTTCCCTTCACCCAGGTTCCCCAATTGTTAACATTTTACCACATTCATCAGGTTTTCCCTCTCTATATGAATATACATATTTTTTTCTGAGTCATTTGAGAATAATTTGCAGACAGAATGGCCCCTTACCCCTAGATACTTCAGTGTGTATCCCCTAAGGGCAAGGGCATTCTTTAAATAAACAGAACTCAATGATAAAAAACAGGAAATTAACATGGATAGAATACTATTATCTAATCTAAAGGCTTTATTCAAAGACTTCAATTGTCTCAATAATGTCCTTCATAACAACAACAAAGGAAAAAAAAAAAACACGGAAAAAAAAGTCCAGGATCACACACTGCATTTAGCTGCCATGCCCTTTATGAAAGCTGCTCTCAACCTACATGAAGATTTCTTAATGTCATACAGCCCGAAGCATCCCAGCCCTCCTTTCATGTGTGGAACCTCAGCAGCTTACACAGCACTAATGCATCAGGAAGACGATTTTTTGTAGCATCTGCCAAACCACCTCCGGCCCATCACAGTTCCCAGCCTTATGAGTTTATGTAGAAAGAAAACGGAAGTACCAGGTAAGTTCCCCGAAACCCAGGACCGGCCTCAGAGTTCACGATGGCCACGACCCAGCCCGAGCATCCAGCCACGACTCGGGGGACAGGGGGAGCAGGGAAGAGCAGCACATCCCAGACAGAGCCTGAAAGGTGGAGCTCCTCAACCTGGAACTGCTCCTGGCAGGCAGCCCCGAAGAGAACAGGACTCCAGGCTGCAGCTAGCTCCGCCAGGGCTGGAAATGGAGCTCCTGACCTAAGGGCCAGCTCAGCTGACATAAAATGATCTCTGCAATGGAGGGGTGCAATATCAGGTGTTCTATTTTACCCGTTACCAGATACAGGAAAATCTGGGAAATCTCACTCGATATGTCCTTGCCACTTGAACAACAGATGCCTAGAATGACCGATGGAGCAAAAAGCCCAAACCTGCCTGCTCAGCTGGGTTTCTGTGACTGTAGACACCAACCTGCTCCGAAGTCCACGGTGGCATAGAGCCCCTGCAGTGCCCCGCACTGCAGGAAGCTCTCATGCGCCCCGTCCGTGGTGAACAGAAGCACGTCCTCGCCCAGGTGGTAGTGGAAACGCTTCTGCAGGAAACGCAGGTAGTTGTAATCACAGGTATAGTAGCTGCCATATTCATTTTCAACCTGCAAATTTAAAGAGAGGAGGGGAAAGAAATCAGGAGATCCAACGTCCGAAGGCAAGCTTTTGTTTAGAGAAACTACCTGCACATCTCTGAGATGACAAGGCTTAGTAATATCCCCAAATATCTCCTACACTCAGTCCTCAAAACTCATCTTCCAAAAAGCAACTCAGCATAAAAACCTACCTTCTAATACCTCCCAGAAATAAGGAAAACAACCAATGTGTTAGTTTTCAGATTGTAGTGATATTGTCCCCTATAATACGTAACCGATACTTTACACATTACATAAATAATAATTTTCCATGGCAGAAATATTAAAAAATGAAGAAAAATCATCTGTTAATTCAGTGGGTAGAGGCCAAAGGATGTTGCTAGAGATCCTGCATTGTCAGCCTCCACAACAAAGAATTACTGGGTACAATGACAATAGTGCTGAAGTGTCCATTCTCAATGAGGTGGAGAGCATCCCCAAGGAGGTGGGAGCTGATTTTTATAGAATTTAAAAAAAAAACACCGTATTTTTCATATAAAGTATAGATATATGTACAATTATACAGTATATCTCAGGTATTAAAATTTCATGGGGGGCAATTAGAAAAATATGTCTAGAGAGGATCTTTAATGGGCAACAATGAAAAAAAGGTTAAGCAACATTGCTCTAAAGCAATAAAATGAATGACCTTCATTTATTTCCAATACACCAGATATGCCAGAAAATCCAATACACCAAAGAATCTTAGAGGTATAGAGGTTGGTGAAAGAAGCATGACACTGAAAAATACACACGATACAATTTCCCGAATAGAAAATCGAAATCAGTCAAAACCAAACTATCAAGTCTTGGTGTGCACATAATCGGTAAAAGTGTAAAGAAAAGCAAGAAGCTGATGGCTACGAAAGTCAGAACAGTGAGAAGAAGTGGGGTGTGATGAAGAAGGACACCTGGGAAGCTTCCAGGGTCCTGGCCACGTACCATTTTCCATCTTGGGTGGTCATTCTGTAGCTGTTTTCATCATAATGCTTCATTATTGCACATTAATGTGTGTGTGGTATACGTCACAATTTTACAAAAATTTAAAAATTTCCCACACATAACAATTTCTACCTGCACACAACGCAAAACAAATTTTTGTGATCCTAGGGATACGTGGCCTTTGAACATGAGCATAAGAAACTGTGAGCCTCCAGAAAAGAGGTGCCCAGTCTGAGAGTGGTTGGAAGAGATGGTTAAGGAAGCTTCCCCGCAGGGATTGCCCGAGGCAGCTCTAGAAAGAAAGGCACTCGCTGGTCAGGGAAGCGGGAGAGGTAGAGAGTATTCCTGCAAGGAGTATGCTGTTGGCAAAATTGCTAGTAGCTCCATGAAGCCTATGGACAGAGTCGGGGAGTGGGAAGGGAGTAGGGAGTGATGTAGAAGAACTAGACACCACCATCATCATCTGCAAAGCACCTCCTCCCAAATGGTTTAACGCACAATGGTTTTCTCAGCGAGAATCCCTCTGACTATACTTTCATGTTATGGGTTCAAGAAGCAAAACAGGGCTTCCCTGGTGGCGCGGTGGTTGAGAATCTGCCTGCCAATGCAGGGGACACGGGTTCAAGCCCTGGTCCGGGAAGATCCCACGTGTCGCGGAGCAACTAAGCCCATGTGCCACAACTACTGAGCCTGTGCTCTAGAACCCGCAAGCCACAACTACTGAAGCCTGTGCACCTAGAGCCTATGCTCTGCAACGAAGGGTAGCCCCTGCTCGCCGCAACTAGACAAAGCCTATGTGCAGCAACAAAGACCCAATGCAGCCAAAAATAAATAAATAAATAAATAATTTTAAAAAGAAGCAAAACAAGGACTTCCCTGGAGGTGCAGGGATTAAGACTGCGCTTCCAGTGCAGGGGACGCGGGTTCCATCCCTGGTCGGGGAACTAGGATCCCATATGCCGCGAGGTGCAGCCAAAAAAATACTAATAATAAATTAAATTTAAAAAAAAAAGAAGCAGCAAAACAGGTAGTGGTAGGCCAGTATCAAGGGCTTCACAGGTCATGAAGCCATCCTGCAATAGAAGGTGTTTGCCACTCACACAGAGCAGGAAACTCCCCTTGGATGACTAATCCTGATACTCTGATTAGTGCCTCAGAAGTCCCTTTGGAAATAATTGAAATAAATCTTAAGAAAAGCTTTGCAAATACTGGCAAGGTACTGTCCCCCTCGTTTTCTTTTTTCTCCTCTTTAATTAAGAGCTACTTAAATGGCTGTGTCTTCCTTCATCATCTGGCTGCCAAGAAGTTCAAAGCTAAATTTAAGGGTCGGCTTTAGCAACTAAGAGGGCCCAGAGCCTCTGCACCTCTCGTTCTTTTCTGGCCACGCCCCAAGCCAATGTCATTGATTTTCACTTACTCTTTCAAATCTTATTTATCCATTATCATCATTGTATTAAGATAAAATACAGGACTGTAGTTTAAACAGGATTGTAATAAATGCATATACCTAATTTGGTTAGGTTTTTAGAGAAAGAGAAAAGCTCAACATTCGCAAGACAGCTTCGTGCTGCGGTCACAGGCATCAGAGGCCCAAGAGTCCCTGTGCAAACCTCAGCTCTGCCTCTTCTTATCCAGGTGGCTCCACCCGTCAAATGTCTCTTTGCCTGTAAGAGGTGAGTGTACCTACCTCACTGGGTTGTATGAGGATTCACTGAGCCATACATGAATAGGGCTTTTGCACAATACCTGGCACCTGGTAAGTGCTCAGAAAGCTGGCAATAAAGCATACAGTCAAGTTCTCTATCATTGCCAACGAGAGGAAAGCAGAGGTGTGTGTGGAGGCGGGGGAGGTAAGAGGAGAAACACACAGAAAAGGGCTTGAGACTCATAGACGAAGTTGCAGTTAGCCTCAGAGGAAAGCTGATTTTTCTAGAGTAGGAGTTTGCCAACTTTTTCTATAAAGGGCCAGAGAGTAAATATTTGGAGCTTTTTGGCCATATGTCTCTGTCTCAACTACTGAACCATGCTATTGTGGTTCACAAGCAGCCCCAGACAATATATAAATGGTCGGGCATGGTCATGTGCCAGTGGCCTTTATTTACAAAAACAGGCAGAGGGCCAGGTTTGCAGGTTGCAGGTCTTTGTTCTAGAATAATTATCTCACCCTGTAAGCTCCTTGATAAAGCAACAAAACACTGCAGACGTTTTCAGCTGTTCCTCTTCCAAAACAGCAGGTATAAACAGGGCTAATCCCTCATGATGAGTACCTCACAAATTGGATGAAGCAAATTTGTGGGTGGAAGGCCCCCACTCCTAATTATCAAGGGGCAAAAGGATTAGGTGGGATTTTAGCAGGTGGAGATGTGACGGGGGGAAGGGAGAGGAAGGAAGCTGAGTCCTCCGGCAGGATCCACGGTCAAGTTCAAGTCATCTGAGGTTGCCAGGGATGGACACAGGAGGAAATTCCCCCCAAGACAGTCAACTTTGCTCTCCCTTGCACAGTTCATATTTGTTGACATTGTGGTGCATTTCAATAACCAAAAGGTACAGGAAAGTCCTCAGCAAAAATTGAAAGTGATTTCGGCAGAAGCAGAGACTAAAAAGCAAGGGAAATTGAGGAAAACCTGAGATCAAGAGAAAGGAAGAAGACCCAGCTATGCAGATACACCCAGTTTTAGCCTTGAAATCTTCATACAGGAAAATGGGCTCCTGTAAGCTTAACTGGTACAGACTCAGGACAGGTGAGGGGCAGTGAGTGCTATCAGTACACCCCTCTGGGAGTAGCAGCCTGGCCTCTCTCCACCACGCAGGGCACCCTGGCCAGCCCAGCCCTCTCATATCTGAAGGGCATGGAAATGGCCAGGCTCCCTCCCCACAATGACCGTCCCTGCAAACACTCCACAGTGCTGTTCACAAGAAGGAAATCTGGCCCACGCTCCCCTAGGGAGCACCGCACGCACCCCCTTGCTGGTCCGGGATGCAGCCAGTTTTACATAACGTATTCTTTGCAATCAGAGCATCCTTGGTAAATGACCAACAGACATGGTTTTGTTTTACCTAAGTATTTTTACAAACATCAAAAATCATCGCAGGTCAAGTGTACCTATTTTTCACTTGAAAAGTTCTTGCCACGTGATATACCTCACAATCTACCAGTCACTGCAAAGTGAAAAACACATGGAAGAAGGAAAGTGAGGGCAGGAAGTGGGAGAGAAAACACAGTGGCCCCAATTCACTGCATCCTCTTTCCACACCCATGGAAACTGACGGCCTAGGCAGTACAGACGCCAAAGTGGGTCAGTCCATGCTGCATCCCTGTGGCCAGAAGGCAACGTGGCACCGGAGAGGAGCCAGGCTGCAACACCTGCCAGCTGCGTGACCTTGGCCAAGTCACTTAACCTCTTTGAAGATGGTGGTTGGAATAACTGAATAGCATTTGTAGGGTATCCAGCAGAGAGTCTCACACAGCAAGCATTCAAAAATGGTAATGCCTCCCCAGAATGCAATTTAAATCAAAGCACCATCTGTGGCATTGCCTCTTAAAGAAATAGACATATGAAGATAAACAGCAAGGACCTACTGTATAGCACAGGGAACTATATTCAATATCTTGTAATAACTTAGAGTGGAAAAGAAGCTGGAAGAGAATATATATATTCGTATATATGTATATGACTGAATCACTTTGCTGTACACCTGAAACTAACACAACATAGCAAATCAACTATATTTCGATTTTAAAAGTTAAAAAGAAAAACAAAAAGAAAGAAATAGACATATGAGGTTCATGTCTGCTTCGTTCCCATATATAATGTGGATGGATGGAAACCTCCCCTGACCCGGCCAGGCTCCTCTCTGCAGTTACCTGCATTGTTATAATCGGCCCTCCATTCTGATAGAGGAGGGGCCTCATCTTGGGCAGAAGGATTCCCAACCACTTGTCCACAGCTGCAAGGTAATCTGGAAGACAACCAGGTTTAACACCATCACACGCCTTTTTCTACAAAGAGACACAACACAGCCTATTACCCTGGGGCTGGCAGCAGAGATTGAACAGACTGGATTCAACAACCACTTTCTGAAATGGGGGGGCACTACATGCACTAAAAGTCTGCTAAAAGTTGTCCTGCTGGGCTTCCCTGGTGGCGCAGTGGTTGAGAGTCCACCTGCCGATGCAGGGGACATGGGTTCGTGCCCCGGTCCGGGAAGATCCCACATGCCGCGGAGCGGCTGGGCCCGTGAGCCATGGCCGCTGAGCCTGCGCGTCCCGAGCCTGTGCTCCGCAACGGGAGAGGCCACAACAGTGAGAGGCCCGCATACCGCAAAAAAAAAAAAAAAAAAAATGTTGTCCTGCCGAGAGTTGTCTCCTCAGTGGAGCTCTGAAAGGACAAGGACCAGTATGCCTGGTATCTGCCCCTGCCATTAGGACAAAAAGCCTGCAGCACAGGAGGCATCCACCAATGTTTGTTGAATGACTGAGCGATGTGTCCTCTCTGTCACAGTTGAGTTTTTTTAAAATTAAGTTCTAATCAATTATACATTTACATTGTCAAACGGGGATAAGAGAGTACATAGGTCATAAAGTTGCTGTAAGGATTAACTCAGATAAAATGTGGAAAAACACTAATATACTAAGAGCGTAAAATGTGAGGGTAGTACACTAAGAAGGAAATGCATATAGAACATAATATACTAGCCTTTTACACAGCAAATTTAATCAGTGTTAGCTGCTCTTATGACCAGCTTCATCACCAAGAGAAACTGAAGCCTTCAGAAGACAGAAATGCAGCTAAGAACTCTAGTCAATTCTCTGTAATGACCTATATGGGAAATGAATCTAAAAAAGAGTTGAGATATGTATATGTATAGCTGATTCACTTTGCTGTACAGCAGAAAGTAACACAACATTGTAAATCAACTATACTCCAATAAAAATTAAAAAAAAAAAAAAGAACAGCAGCTAAATGGGACCTGCAGATCGATCAGGGTTTACAGCTAGACAAGAAAAAAACCTATCATTTTATCTATCATTTAGTTATCTAACTCTGTAAAAGTAGACAAAGGAACTGAAGACACCGCAGCTACTGAGAAATCCAGTGACACCACCGCAGAAACTACACCTGCCATTCTGATTAGCTGGGAGTCGGCACCAGCCATGTCGTATTCTAAGAACAGAGGCAGAGAAAGCATTAAAATCAGCCAGTGAACCGCAAACAGGGCCCAGTGCCAACTCAAAGAGTTCCCAGGGTATCAGCGAGATCTGGTCAAGCTGTTCGAATAATCCTTCTTTCCTAAAACATTCAGTACCTGGAAGAGCATGATGAACGCTCACACTTTTGCTAAACTTTCAGAAGCATTCGCCCAGGAGTACCCCAGCCTTCGAAATACCTGACTCTTTTGATATAAATTATCTAAGCTTTCTTAAATTCTCTTACGACATCTGTAACAACTTACCTGGATCACTAGAACGGAGAACAATAGATTCGTTCTCTAGTAGCCAAGCAGGTAATCCTCCCTAGG
This sequence comes from Stenella coeruleoalba, assembly GCF_951394435.1. NCBI lineage: Eukaryota > Metazoa > Chordata > Mammalia > Artiodactyla > Delphinidae > Stenella > Stenella coeruleoalba. The sequence continues at coordinate 53,329,086 of NC_137156.1, forward strand.
AGAGGGGGAAAAAAAAAAAAAAAAAGGAAGAAGAGGCCATGATAAGGTCTTAGGGGAGACAGAAATTACTACTATTAGCAGTGAGGGGAAAGAAGAAAAATGTCATGGAGAAGGGGTATTTGAGCTGGGCTTTCTGGGTTGTAACTTTCAGGGCAATTAGAAATTGTAAACATAATAAAAATAAGATCACTGGGCTTGAATGCAATGTTTTGAGAATCAAAGCCTTTTCTACAGATTCCTCCACTTAACCTCACAACTACCCTGTGAGGCAGACAGAGGCCACACCATGAACTTCTTTTTACAGATGAGGAAGCTGACTTCTGTACGTGACCACCAAGAGGAGGACCCATGCCTTGTGACCCCTCCCTGCTCCTCTCTGCCTGGGCACTGCTCAAGGTAAAAGACAACTGGGTTTGCTCAGTCACAGGCCCGTGTTACCTGGAATTAGAGACTTACCAACGCTGCTTTAGTTCACTTGCCTCCAGATCCCTGCCTGACCGCACACCAGGCAGGCAGGGCAGGTCAAGCCGCACTCACCATGTCCCACTCTGCACAGATGTAAGGTCCAGGCCTCAGGATGACCAGCAGTCCCAGCTCATGTGCCAGCTGAATGAAATGCTCCACGTCGTGGTCCCCAGTGAACTCGTACTGTCCTGGCTGGGGCTCGTGGAAGTTCCAGGCCACGTACCTGCCAAGACACACACAGCCCCTTCCTGGAAATATCTCAAAAATCCAGGTGTCCTACATGAATTTCTGAACAGTCTGCAGAACTATAAACCCGCAGGACACACAGACATCTTCCTAAGGCAGACGCGCAGAAAAGAAGCCTTCTTTTGAGCTTTCACAGCAGCTACCAAGAGAATCAAACTTGTGGGGAACACTTTTAAGTGTATGACCCTCAAAGAACGCCCATTCCTATTTAATGCTTGACTTAAAAAAAAAGACAGAGTTCATGGACACAAATTACTGCTATGGAAAAATTACTTATGCCTATGTAAGGGCTTAGGAAAAATGAAAATATCTGTGCTACAGTAATAAGAGGCATACTTATTTATTTATTTATTTTTTGCGGTACGCGGGCCTCTCACTGCCGTGGCCTCTCCCATCGCGGAGCACAGGCTCCGGACGCGCAGGCTCAGCGGCCACGGGCCACGGGCCCAGCCACCCCGCGGCACGCGGGATCCTCCCAGACCGGGGCACGAACCTGCGTCCCCCGCATCGGCAGGCGGACTCCCAACCACTGCGCCACCAGGGAAGCCCCATACTTATTTTTTGAAAAATATTTTTCAATAAAAATGGGAAAACCTCCAAGCCCTGCGTCCTCCTAACAAAAGATTTTGTCAGGAATAGTCCGAAGGAGGTAAAATAACAAAAATTCTGGGACTTCCCTGGTGGCGCCACAACTACTGAGCCTGCGCTCTAGAGCTTGCGTGCCACAATTACTGAGCCCGCATGCCACAACTACTGAAGCCCGCGTGCCTAAAGCCCATGCTCCACAACAAGAGAAGCCACCGCAATGAGAAGGAGCCCGCACACCACAATGAAGAGTAGCCCCCGCTCGCCACAACTAGAGAAAGCCTGTGTGCACCAATGAAGACCCAATGCAGCCAAAAATGAATAAATAAATTTATAAAAAATAAAATTCCGACCAGCTCCTTGGGCTGCCTGCAGCATGGGACACAAACTTATTTATTTATTTATTTTTAAAAGTTTATTTTTTTGAATTAAATTTTTGGCTGCGTTGGGTCTTCATTGCTGCGTGCGGGCTTTCTCTAGTTGCAGCGAGTGGGGCCTACTCTTCGTTGTGCACGGGCTTCTGCTTGCGGCGGCTTCTCTTGTTGCGGAGCACGGGCTCTAGGCGCGCAGGTTTCACTAGTTGTGGTTCGTGGGCTCTGGAGCGCAGGCTCAGTAGTTGTGGCACATGGGCTTAGTTGCTCCGCGGCATGTGGGATCTTCCCGGACCAGGGCTCGAACCTATATCCCCTGCATTGGCAGGTGGATTCTTAACCACTGTGCCACCAGGGAAGCCCTGGGACACAACTTTAAATATGAAGCCACCCACTGCCATCACAAAGGTGTCTTTGATGACCCCTGGCTTGTGTTTTTTTCCCACAATCCCATGGTTTCAGGGTTCCCTGGAACAGTCTTGGTCCCCCAGAACTTAGTGTTGAAACTACAGACATGTCCCAGTGGCCCTAGAACCAGAATAACAAGTGGGATTCTTCCTAACTATCTGTCCCAGGAATCTGCCGCTGGGTTTTCTCACCCTTTATCTTTGAAGAGTTATCAGCAATCCACATCACCAGTGCAGAAACCAAAGTGGCCAGCCACCCCAACTTCCTTCTCAATTAGTCACTTTACAACAGCAGAAGAGATAAGGAGAGATAGTTTTGGGGTAAAATTCTGTAACCTTGGGCCATGGAATCACCCCAGCAGAACCACAAAGACAAACTAGGTTTCAGGAATCTACCCAACAAGGCATATCCCTCTAGGAGCTGAGAGGAGCTATGGTTGCCTACCAACACCCTTATCTTCAAATCTCAGCGGAACCTCTGTCCAAACACATGTGCCTGGGCAAATTTCAGTTTCGCCAGCTGCAAACAAGAAGGGTGACCTTGGAGAAATGGCATCATCCATGTAACGTGCCCTGCACACAGTAAACACTCAACCATTGTTACTTCCCTTTGCCCTTTCAAGATGATATCCATTGTATGATTTCTGGTGACAAAGTTCAAGGTTGGAAGAAGTAGTTAATTGTCTAAAGAAGGGACACTCAAGCCCATGACTAGCCTCTCCCAGGACCCCAGACCAGGCTATTCCCCGTTCTGAGCAATGAAACAGCTGCACCGAGAGATGCAGCTGGACCCTCCCTCCAGGGGTGGGTGTCCAGGCCCAGGTGAGAGCCCAGTGCCCTCCTACTTACGTCTGGATGGCATTCAGTCCAGCCATCTTCATCTTCAGCAGCCGATCCTTCCAGTAGAAACGGGGCACGCGGAAATAGTGAATGCTTCCCGAGATGTAGCGGAAGGGCTGGCCATCCTTGAGGAAGCAGTTGTGGCCGTAATCGATCTCGAAAGTCCTCTGGGAGGCGTTCTACAGAGCAAGGACGGAACCACATGAGAACTTCCACCCTCCGCATCTCAGAAGCAGACGCTTCAACAGTGGCAACTGACTCCCTACCCTCTTAGTTTGTGTACGTTCTTGATTCTGGGCTATAAAGCAACCCACTGCTAAGTCAGGGCGTGGAGGAGCCACGTGCAGGATTCCAGAGGCCGGCACCAATGTGACAATCAGTGGGTGAGCTGCAGAATTTACATGCCCAAAGAGAAAACCCTGCTGCAGGGGACTCTTCGCAAGGTGTGGCGAAGCTCAGTGTGCTGGGGCTGGAACACACACACACATATCCTGGACTCCATGGCTGTGACCTGCCAGAGCTCTGGGTGTCCCTCAACAGGAATGTCGTTGTGCTGAAAGCAACAGATCAGAAGTCCGAAGCCCGGAAGCCTTATCCTAGGTGCTGCGCTGAGTCCCACAATGACTGAGCATCCCTCTCTAACCCTGCATCTCTTCATCCATAAGTATGCAGGATGCCAGACTAAATGAACTCTAAGGCAATATGTGCGACCCAATTTGTAGGTTGTGAACTCAATTTGGTGATGATTGGCACTTTTTTTAATGGAAGAGAATAGAAATATCAGTGTATTGCACATAGTAAAGACAAGTGTTTTTTTAAAAATTTATTTTATTGAAGTACAGTCGATTTACAATGTTGTCTTAATTTCTGCTGTACAGAAAAGTGATTGTTATACACATATATACATTCTTTTTCATATTCTTTTCCATTATGGTTTACACAGGATATTGAATATAGTTCCCTGTGTTACACAGTAGGACCTTGTTGTTTATCCATTCTATATATAATAGTTTGCATCTGCTAATCCCAAACTCCCACTCCATCCCTCTCCCAACCCCCTCCCCCTTGGCAACCACAGGTCTGTTCTCTATGAAAACAAGTGTCATTTTATGAAATTTTGTTATATATACATATATAGAGTTGCATATGGTTGTACGTCTCTGTGGGGTTGAGATGTAAGATGTATTTCTATTAGCAACTAATCAAGATGCTTTTTTTTTTTTTTTTTTTTTTTTTTTTTTGCGGTACGCGGGCCTCTCACTGTTGTGGCCTCTCCCCTTGCGGAGCACAGGCTCCGGACGCGCAGGCTCAGCGGCCATGGCTCACGGGCCCAGCCGCTCTGCGGCATGTGGGATCTTCCCGGACCGCGGCATGAACCCGTGTCCCCTGCATCGGCAGGTGGACTCTCAACCACTGCGCCACCAGGGACGCCCAAGATTTGATTTGATTCTAGAAGTCAAATCAAAGTTTGAGAAACACAGTTTGGGGATCACTTCAGGAGCTGAAATGCTAGGATTTGAAAGGGAAGATCTCTGGGACTTCCCTGGCGGTCCAGTGGTTAAGACTCTGTACTTCCAGTGCAGGGGCTTGGGTTGGATCCCTGGTCAGGGAACTAAAATCCCACATGCCATGCAGCGTGGCCAAAAAAAATTTTTTAATTGAAAAAAAAAAAGAAAAAGAAAAGAAAGGGGAGACCTCAAAGGGGAGGCGGACTGTGAGGTAGAATAGAACACTGCCCTCTGGTGGATATAAAAAGGCAGCAATAGACCTCAGGTTCCAACAGGACAAGGACTAGAAGAGACCATTTAATTAGTGTCCTCCATTGTTGGTAAGATTCCTTGTGCATCTTTAGGCTTTTTTTTTTTTAATCTCTTTTTCATAGCAGCATCACAGTCCTTGAGAGCTTTGGGGGTTGCCCTTGAAGCCATACCTGGAAACATCAATGAGAGCAAGGGTCCTAGATCACACTTGGCCTGAAATCCAAATATAAAGTATTGTGACTGTGGGAATTCCCTGGCGGTCCAGTGGTTAGGACTCCAAGCTTCCACTGCAGGTGGCCCGGGTTCAGTCCCTGGTCGGGGAACTAAAGATCTTGCATGCCGCCAGGAGACTGCTTAGGGGCAACTGGAAAGCTTTACTGTATGTGAGTTACTAAAGCTAACCAAAAATAAACAAATAATTTAAGAATCATTTTTTAGAAGGTCAGAGTGTCAATTTAGTATCTCCAAACAATGCTTTAATTGCTACTCAAAAGCAAGAAACTCACATGATTTCTTATACTAGGTGCCCCAATGGATGACTTTGAAAACATCTCACAGCATGTATATGATTAAATGTCAAATAAGGGTTTCCCACAAGTTCTTTGAGTTCAAAGGTGGCCCATATGTTGGGGAAATTGTTTGTACAGGTAGAAAGGGAGTGAGCAACTTCGGGCAGAACTGGGAAAAGGAAAGGGCTGTTTGGAGTTCGCTTGTCTAAGGGAAGGGATTTGGAGAAGCAGATGAGGTTGGAGAGAAACGATCTGGGCAGATGGTGGAATATGGCCTTTGTCCCACAGAGCAGAGCACCCCTGCATTCAAACAACCTCAAAATCCAGCCCAAACATCAACCTAACAAGCACTTGCAAATATTACAAACACCTACTATGTGCTGGGTAATAACAGAGGGGAACCAATAGATGCAGCCACAGACCACATGAAGCTTCTGTCTAGCAAGGAAGAAACCCAAGATTCGACATAGTGAGGCCAACAGAGTAAAATGAGGATAAAACCACCAGGTTGGGGCTTCCCTGGTGGCGCAGTGGTTGGGAGTCCGCCTACAGATGCAGGGGACACGGGTTCTTGCCCCGGTCCGGGAAGATTCCACATGCCGCGGAGCAGCTGGGCCCATGAGCCATGGCTGCTAAGCCTGTGCGTCCGGAGCCTGTGCTCCGCAACAAGAGAGGCCGCGATAGTGAGAGGCCCGCGCACCGCGATGAAGAGTGGCCCCCGCTTGCCACAACTAGAGAAAGCCCTCGCACAGAAACGAAGACCCAACACAGCAAAAATAAATTAATTAATTAAAAACTCCTACCCCCGACATCTAAAAAAAAAAAAAAAAGAAGAATGGGTCTAAGCTGAGCCCCAGGATGAGGAAGAGTTAGCCAAGGGGATGGGCGACACAGGCAGAGGAAACTGTAAGCCCTGGTGGAGGGGGCTCCACCCTCCTGAATTTTTTCCTAGTAAAATGTTGACACAAATTAAAAAGTCAGGGGCAGGGAGAATTGGAGAAAGGTGGTCAAAAGGCACAAACTTCCAGGGACTTCCCTGACAGTCTAGTGGTTAAGACTCTGCGCTCCCACTGCAGGGGGTGCAGATTCAATCCCTGGTGGGGGCACTATGATCCCACATGCTGCGTGGCACAGCCAAAAAAATAAAGAGGTACAAACTTCCGGTTATCATAAATAAATACCAGGGATGTAAGGTACAACATGATGACTATAGCTAACACTGCTGTAGGATATACAGGAAAGCTGTTAAGAGAGTAGATCCTAAGAGTTCTCATCATAAGGAGAAGAAAATTTTTTCCTTTCTTCTTTCTTTCTTTCCTTTTTATTTTATCTGTATGAGAAGATGGGTGTTAGCTGAACCTATTGTGGTAATCATTTCACAACATGTAAATAAATCACGCTGTTCGCCTTAAACTTATCCAGTGATGTATGCCAATTATTTCTCAATAAAACTGGAAAAAGGTTAAACTTAAAAAGTGGATGGAGGGCTTCCCTGGTGGCGCTGTGGTTGAGAGTCCGCCTGCCGATGCAGGGGACGCTGGTTCGTGCCCCGGTCCGGGAAGATCCCACATGCCGCGGAGCGGCTGGGCCGTGAGCCATGGCCGCTGAGGCTGCGCGTCCGGAGCCTGTGCTCCGCGACGGGAGAGGCCACAACAGTGAGAGGCCCGCGTACCGCAAAAAAAAAAAAAAAAAAAAAAACTGGATGGAATAAATTACGGTTTCTGTGGTACGTGTATTGCATATGAATGTACATACACACACATGATGAAATATTATATACATTCTGAGAGTACTGACTTATTCTTGCCACCGTGGTAAGATCTCTGAGACAGAATAAACAGAAGGTCAAGAGGTGTTTTTTAAAACACACCTGGGGACTTCCTGGCGGTCCAATGGTTAAGACTCCGCACTTCCACTGCAGTGGGGGCGGGTTCCATCCCTGGTCGGGGAACTAAGATCCCGCATGCCCCAAGGTGCGGCCAAAAAATTAAAAAAACAAAAAAACGAAACTTCAAAAAAACACACCTATGTCAGGGCTGTGGATAGTCCCGCGCGAGTTCAGTGTACAGTGTGCTGACAGTGTCTCATCTCAAGCTCACCAGTCAAGTCTTTGTTTCTTCCCACCCACACGCCACGGGCACCTGCTCACCCAGAAGCCCGGGTGTCGGGGGGAGTCCACGCACCTCGGAGCAGCCCTCAACCACTGGGAGTGGATAACTGCACCCTCTTTTTTTTTTTTTTTTTTTTGCGGTACGCGGGCCTCTCACTGCTGTGGCCTCTCCCGTTGCGGAGCACAGGCTCCGGACGCGCAGGCTCAGCGGCCATGGCTCACGGGCCCAGCCGCTCCGCGGCATGTGGGATCTTCCCGGACCGGGGCACGAACCCGTGTCCCCTGCATCGGCAGGCGGACTCTCAACCACTGCGCCACCAGGGAAGCCCCACCCTCCTCTTTTAGGCAGGCAATTCGGGAGACGTTCCGTCTGCTCTCCAGGAGGCCTTGGCAGAATCACGGTCCTGTTGCCCAGAGTGAGAATCTGTCCTTCTTGGGCCGCTTCCCAGATCACCTGCACTCCAGCCCTGGTTTCATGTTTTACTTCTAGAGGAACCCAAATTAAGACACTTGGTACCAGAACTGTCCTAAACAGCAGATCCTCAGGATGTGAGTCAATACCTGGATTTCTCATTTCCTGTGCGTCAAACAGCAGGAAGAACCCTACAGCTGGTGCTAAGTGGGTGGCGACGGCCCATGGTATGCAAACACACACGATAAGGCCCTCACCTGTGCAGGACTGGGAGGGGGCACGGGCAGAGGCGGGGAGTGGGCATCTGCATTAGCTCTACCCGTGGAATGGGGCTGAGGGGTGGGTGCTGGTAATTATAAGGATTGTGAGGTTGGCTGGTTTTTACTAACAGATTGGAAGCTTTGAAGAAAGAGACCGGTTGACAGGCTCAAATCAGCCATCCACTCAGGGCATTCTGTGAATGCCAGAGGCTTCCATGGCAATGTTTAAAGAGACCTACATCTCCTGCCAGAAAGATAAGGCCAGGACTTAATTGCGGAGGGGGAGGGGGGACACTGGGAGGGGATCTTGAGGGGGCAGAACACAAGGCAGATAGAGGGGAGTGTATGGACATGGTGCGTTCTCCCATGTGTGAGCTGTCATCTTGGTAAAGGTGCCCAACCCAGTCCCTGTGCTGTTGGAACCCAGTTCCTTGGAACTTGGACATGATATTGACTCACAGGAAATGAGGTGGAGGTGCCTGGACTGCCATGGAATCCTGAGGAAGGTATGAGATGGTTCCAAGAAGTGAGAAAGTAAAAACGGTGACCAGACACCCCAACATCTGACTATACTCCCCAGAACTGGCCAGAGAACACACCCTTCAGTAAGGAACACAGCAGTGAGGAGGGTCCTGGTGTCCTCCGGAAGTCCCCTGAGGGCTGTGCTCTGTGAGCAGGGGGTGACAGAAGATGCTCCCTCGTGTCTTCGAGGGTGATGAGATCCTGGCATAACCAAAGAGGTACCCCTTAACCGCCAGATGCAGATGGACATAATCACCACCACAAACAGCTAGGCCAGAGTGGCAGCTGGGGCGTGTTGCCAGAGGTGACTTCAGGCAAGAGGGCGAGATGGTTGGCCAACCAGTGAGGGCGCTGCTTGATGTATCTCGCAAGAAAAAAATCAATCACTTGTGAGCAAAAGGCTGAGGTCAGCCCCTGCAGTGGAAAATCATGACTCCTTCATCTGGTTCCCAGCTCTGAGGTGGTTCTACAACAAACAGCTGATGGAAGGAAGGATTGGATGGATCCCCTTGAGGAAGGGCCCTGTGATGCCACCCTAAGTACACACAATAAATATTCCTTCCCCAGCGGGACTTAGGACACCTGTGTCCTAAGGAAAGTGCACCCCCAGACCTCATGAGGACTGTTGGATGCCGTCTGGGCTGGTATGTATATACCAGGGCTCCTGAATGCCACCACCCCCACCTTGTTGCCACGGGAAAGGGCCCACGTCCTTCGCACTAGTCAGAGGACCTACCCTATGGCGATGTCCCTGGTTCTGAGTGCAAACTGGGATGGTTCTACTTAACAGCCCCCAGAAGCCTCCCCATGAGTAACAGCCGCTGTGGAGGGAAGGGCCAAACAGATGTCCTGGAACTGCCCACTGCCCACCTCCACCCAAGGTAATTCCGAACAAGCCCACAGTTCTCCTGGAATTGCAGACACTGATGCCTCTACCACAAAGACTCAGTGGACATCCTCATCACATCCCCATTCAGATCACCGGGGAGCCCCTGCCAAAAACAGATCGTGCTGGATGGTGGTGGACCACTTGTTTAACCAAGTGGTAGCCCCAGTGGCAGCTGTGGGACAGTCAACACAGCCTCTGGCATTTGGTCTGTGGCTAATCTTTTCAAAACTATCAATAAAAAGGGTCAAAAGCAGTTGGTTTTTAAGTGGGCAGGACAGCAGGACACATTCTTTGTCTTGCTCCAGGGACCTGGTAACTGCCCCGCTCTCTCCCATGAGACACCTCGACTGTCAGGACACTCCCTGAGCTGTCACACTGGTCTGATATACAAACAACAGCATGTTATTTGGACCTGGGGAGCAGTGACAAGTCTCTGAAACGGAAGCTTAGAAAAGCAGCAGAGGGGATGATACAGACAGATGCAGAAGCAGCATCACCTAAGAGACAGCCTCTAACTGGTGACTGTCAGGGCCAAGGTAAACAGGGAAAATCCACTTCATGGCTCCAAAGTGACCCCTTTCAATGTTGAAGGACCTGAGAGGACCCAGCCTAAAAGAGTCAGCTTCCTTAATCTCTGAGCTGTGGCACCACTGATGGAAGTAGGGCCATCGAGAAATGTGGGGGGAGGAGAAAAGAGGGAAAGCTGCCTTCAGAGTTTATTCCCCCCAAATACATATAATGGAAAATTTTCCCTGTGTGCAAATTCCACCCCCTTTTTTTTTGGCTGCGCTGGGTCTTCGCTGCTGCACGCGGGCTTTCTCCAGTTGCGGCGAGTGGGGGCTACTCTCCATTGCAGTGTGCGGGCTTCTCATTGCGGTGGCTTCTCTTGTTGCGCAGTGCAGGCTCTAGGCACACGGGTTTCAGTATTTGTGGCACACGGGCTCAGTAACTGTGGCTCGCAGGCTCAGTAGTTGTGGCTCGCGGGCTCTAGAGCACAGTCTCAGTAATTGTGGTGCACGGGCTTAGTTGCTCCATGGCATGTGGGATCTTCCCCAACCAGGGACGGAACCCGTGTCCTCTGCATTGGCAGGCGGATTCTTAACTACTGGACACCTACTTCCCCAACCCCTTTTTAATTAATTCGCATTGGAACCAAATACTGAAGAGCCACAGTTTTATTTCACATGTGCTCGGGTGTGGTAGCATCAATATTTACAGTGCATGAGGTCACAGAACTTACAGAATAAAAAGCAATTCCAAGCAAGTCAAAGCCCACACCTTTCCAAGCCGTGCCCCCACCCCCAACCAATGTATTATACATAATGCATATAACACTGGAGAAAAAAGACCACAGTACAAATGAAATAACCCCAGACCAAATACATATCAGGTAACTAATACTGTCCGATACAACATGTTTAAAGTTAATGATGCTGTTGAGATTATTTCAGTGGTGAATAAGTCTTTCTTTAAAAAAAATTCAATGTAACATTGGTATTTACATCACCAGGTAATGTGAACATGCCTCAAGTTGCCTAATCCTCAGAACTAAAATTAATTATATTTGCATTATTTGTGCACATTCCTCAGCCTGAATAAAGAAATAAAAGGAGCTCAGTGCTATCCCAGGTTATGTGTCATGCCGATTACGTGAAGATGCTAATGTTTTCAAGTCTCTCATAATAACTCAGGTAAGCACCTAGTCCATGGATCTCCAACCCCAGCACCCTACATACCTTCTCAACTCACCCCAGAGGCCCAAGAGCCTGGAGAATTCCTGACATGAGCTGCTCAGCTCCAGGGTGACAGAAACCCAACCATCCCAGGCTGCTAGCACCCTAGTGTTAAGGGAAAAGGGATTAAGAGAAGGAGAGAAGACAGGGGTGGAGGGGTGTTTACACACATGGGCGTCCCAGATCCCTCAGTTCACAGAGCAAAGAGAAAGGGAAGGAATATTGCAGACGACTATAAAACACACATTGATAATGCCAGAGCTAGAGACTTTCAAACATCAAATGTCATGGAAGCACCATTACATCAGACAGGCTGTAGAAGAAAAACCACCCCACGGAATGAATGGTGATAATCAATATGGATCTGGAGGAATTTGTGAATGATCTGCCATGGCTTATAGATTTATTAAGTTTATTTACTTATTCCTGTCTTGTTCCAAGAAGATTTTTGTTCAGCATTCCAAAAGACTGTGGATAAAGAGTGCAAATTTCAATGGAAGAGGAAGGGGAAATGGCAGAATGGAGGAGAAATGAGTTGAGGATCAGTTCCCTATCCTCCAGGACTCACAGACATTTACAGATTTAATTCTGCTCCGTCATCTCAGAGAAAAGTTAAGTACACAGTTTTAAAAAAATAAATTTAAAAATATAAAATAATTCTTAAAAGTGAAAAACAGACCTAACTGTCCACAGAGGAAGGAATCATTTCAAGTGAATTTGAAATAGTATTTTGACTATATTTAGACTAAGGATAAAAATACATCTTGAACTGCATTAAAACAAATAAACCTGCATCCGGTAGATTTCATCCTATTAATAATATTTCATTACTATTCTGAATCTATAAAATACATAATAGGATAAATAAGCAATTACATCGGGTTGTCAGGAACCAAACATTTCAGTATAAAATAGAAACAAACATAAAATCAAAGAAAGTTAAGTAAAAGTCCTGCAATCAGGAAATCTCTGTACTGTCCACTCAATTTTGCTATGAACCTAAAACTGCTCTAAAAACTAATGTAACTTAAAATTTTTTCTCTTTCTAAAAAAATATTTATTTCCCAGCAATAGCCACAGAAACAGCTAAGAAATGACACTAGCCAGTAGCACTTAGCTCCTCTAGCACTTAAATTATGGTCTCTAAATATTTCCCACAAAAAGGAACCAGGGCTCCTTAAGAAATCACTTAATCCAAGTCTGGGGCAGAATATATACAAAATAAGCCTAAAACAATCAACAACTATTAGGGCCACACAAAATGACACAGAAGCCAATTTGAAGGAGCTCCAACTGGCTGAAAATGGGATATTTTGAGCATTAAAAGATTTATCATTTCGTTAGATTGAAACACGTCAGATATGCAAAAATAGCCAAATTCATAATACTCCCTCCCACCTAAAAGAAAAGCTTATTGGTCATCCCTGAAGTCTGCTGGGCTATCAACTAATTATTCTGAAAACTAATGAATAAAGAGGAAGAATCCAGCATCCGTCTTGCCTTTGGTACAGACTTTTTCAGAATAACCAAACAATTGATGAAGAGAATTCTTTGTAGAAGAACCACAGCTAGTAAATGCAGAAGAAATGAGATTAAAAATCATCGTTTTGGGGGCTGAAGGCAGAATTACACTTCTTTTTCTTTTTTTTTTTTTGGCCGCACCATGCGGCTTGTGGGATCTTAGCTCCTTGACCAGGGATTGAACCCAGGCCCTCGGCAGCAAGAGTGCAGCGTCCTAACCACTAGACCACCAGTGAATTCCCAGGATTATACTTCTAAGCTCCACAAAAACTCCTTCAAAATTCAGAACTGAGGTAAAAGAAGTTTCCATTGTCTCTTGAATAGATAAAAGCCAACTAAATACTCCCAGAAAGTCTATTTAGTACTCTGGCCTGCTAAATTCTGTATTAAATGTATCAAACTTAAAAAAAAAATCACCATTTTACAATCCCTACTGGACTAATGACTTTAGGCAACAATCATCAATGACTGCTGAAACATTAGATGAAAAGATGATGTGGAACCTTCTAGTGGAGGAGCCAAGCTGACAACACCTGGTCAATCTCAGCATCACTGAAAGCAATGAAGTCTTCCTACCAAAAAAGGAGAAAAGTTGAACGTGAATCTGTCTAGCTTCTAGCTCTAACTTTAATAGATGTCCACCTCTACCAGTTTACAGAAAATATGAAGGATAGTACATGTCAAACACCACCACAAATCCAAAATGTAGGAAATACCAAGATATAATATCCAGATAACTTTAACAAATAAATGGCACAAAATAAGAAGAGAGGGTATCTTATAGACTTAGAGAGACTTAAGAAATATATCACATACAATATATGGACCTTGTTTTTAGATCCTGATTCAAACAAAAGAACTGTAAAGTGACACAATTCCTCAAGAAATCAAAGAAAAAAACTAAAGCTAGCAGAAGGGAGGAAATAATGAAAATTAGAGCAGGGATTAAGTGAAATAGAGAATAGAAAAAAAAAATCAATGAAAGTAGGAGTTCTTTTTTTTTTTTTTTTTTTTTTGCGGTAATGCGGGCCTCTCACTGTTGTGGCCTCTCCCTTTGCGGACGGAGCACAGGCTCCGGACGCGCAGGCTCAGCGGTCATGGCTCACGGGCCCAGCCGCTCCGCGGCATGTGGGATCTTCCTGGACCGGGGCATGAACCCGTGTCCCCTGCATCGGCAGGCGGACTCTCAACCACTGCGCCACCATGGAATCCCAAGAGTTCATTTTTTGAAAAGATCAACAAAACTGATAAGTCTTTAGCTAGATTAACTAAGAAAAAAAGAAAGAAGCCTCAAAATCATAAATGAAAGAGAAGATACTACAACTGATGGCACACACACACACAAAAAGGATTATGAGACTACTATGAACAATTGTATACCTATAAATTGCGAAACCTAAAGAAAGATAAATGTCTAGAAACATACAACCTACCAAGACCGAATCATGAAAAAATAGAAAATTGCACAAACCAATAACTAGTAAGATAGAATCAGTCATTGAAAATCTCAAAGAAAAACAAAGGATCAGATGGCTTCAGCTAGAGAATTCTACCAAACATTTAAAGAAGAATTAACACCAATCCTCCTGAAACTCTTCCAAAAAATTAAAAAGGAGGGAACACTTGTAAGCTCATCCTATGAGAACAACATAACCCTAACACCAACACTAGACAGGACATAACAAAAAAAGAAAACTGCAAGCCAATATCAATATTCCTGATTAATATTGATGCAGAAATCCTCAACAAATATCAGCAAACTAAATTCAACAACTTTTTTTTTTTTTTTTTTGGCCACGCTACATGGCTTGTGGGATCTTAGTTCCCTGACAAGGGATGGAACCCGCGCCCTTGGCAGTAAAAGCACCGAGTCCTAACCACTAGAGCACCAGGGAATTCCCTCAAGAGCTCTTTAAGAGGATTATACATCATGACCAAGTGAGATTCAGAATGCAAGAATGATTCAACATATGAAAATCAATCAATGGAACGCACATTAACAGAATGAAGGACAAAACCATGATCATTTCAATTGAGGCAGAAATTTATTTGGTAAGATTCCACAACTTTTTACGATAAAACACTTAACAAACTATGAATTGAAGAAAATTACCTCAACACAATGAAGGCCGTATACGAAAACCAATAGTTAACATCATACTCGATGTGAAAGATTGCAAGCTTTTCTTCCATGATCTGGAACAAGGCATGGATGCTCGCTCTCACCACTTCTATTCAACATACTGTTGGGAGTCCTAGCCAGAGCAACAAGCAAGAAAAAGAAACAAAAGACATTCAATTTGAAAGGAAGAAGTAAAATTACCTCTATTCACAGACATGATCTTATATGTAGAACACCCTAAAGATTTCACACATACACACACACGCAAAATTGTTAGAACTAATAAATGAATTCAACAAAGTTGCAGGATACAAAATCAACATACAAAAATCAGTTGCATTTCTATACACTGACAATGAACAATCCAAAAAGGGAATTAAGCAATTCCAATTATAATAGCATCAAAGAGAATAAAATACTTGGGAATAAACCTAACCGAGGAGGTGAAACACTCATACACTGAAAACTACAAAACACTGCTGAGATTTTAAAAGACACAGATAAATGGAAAGACATCCCATGTTAATGGATCGAAATACTTAGTATTGTTAAGATGTCCATATTACCCAATGTGATCTATAGAGTCAATGTAATCTCTATCAGAAACCCAACAGCATTCTTTGCAGAAATAGAAAAATTCATCCTAAAATTCATACAGAATTTCAAGGAACCCCCAATAGCTAAAACAATTTTGGAAAAGAAGAACAAAGTTGGGAGACTCACACTTCCTGATTTCAAAACTACTGTAATAAAAAACAATGAGTTCCTGATATAAAGACAGACAAATACACCAATAGAATAGAATAGAGGGGCCTGAAAATAAACTGTCACACAAATGTTCACATGGTCATCAGTGAGGGTGCCAAGACCACTCAATGGGGAAAGGACAGTCTCTTAAACAAAAAGTGTTGGGAAAACTGGATATCCACATGCAGAAGAATGAAGTTGGATCCTTAATTTACACCATATACAAAAATAACTCAAAATGGATCAAAGACCGAAACATAAAACCCCAAATTTAAAACTCCTCGAAGAAAACATAGGGGGAAAGCTTTATGATATTGGGCTTGGTTGGCAGTGACTGCTTGGTTATGACACCAAAAGCACTGGCAACAAAAGCAAAAATAGACAAATGGAACATCAAACTTAACTTTTTCGCATCAAGGGATACAATCAATACAGTGAAAAGTCAATCTATGGAATGGGAGATAATAATTGCAAATCATATATCTGATAAGCGGTTAATATCCAGAATAATAAAGACCTACAACTCAACAACAAAAAAATCAAATATGATTTTAAAATGGGCAAAAGACCTGAATAGACATTCTTCCAAAGATGGTATACAAATAGCCAACAAGCCTATGAAAAGATGCTCAACATTACCAATCATCAGAGAAATGCAAATCAACACCACAATAAGTTATCATCTCACACCACTATCAAAAACAAACAAACAGGGACTTCCCTGGTGGCGCAGTGGTTAAGAATCTGCCTGCCAACGCAGGGGACATGGGTTCAAGCCCCAGTCTGGGAAGATCCCACATGCCGCGGAGCAACTAAGCCCATGTGCCACAACTACTGAGCCTGTGCTATAGAGCCTGGGAACCACAACTACTGAGCCCGCGTGCCACAACTACTGAAGCCTGAGCGCCTAGAGCCCATGCTCCGCAACAAGAGAAGCCCCACTCGCCGCAACTAGAGAAAGCCCGTGCACAGCAACAAAGACCCAATGCAGCCAAAAATAAATTTAAAAAAAAGAAAAAGAATCTGCCTGTCAATACAGGGGACACGGGTTTGATCCCCAGTCCAGGAAGATCCCACATGCCACGGAGCAACTAAGCCTGTGCACCAGAACTACTGAGCCTGTGCTCTACAGCCCGCGAGCCACAACTACTGAGCTGCGTGCCTAGAGCCCATGCTCGCAACAAGAGAAGCCACTGCAATGAGAAGCCCGTGTACCGCAACGAAGAGTAGCCACCGCTCGCCACAACAAGAGAAAGCCCACGCAGAGCAGCGACCCAGTGTAGCCATAAATAAATAAATAAATAAATAAATAAATAAATTTATTAAAACAAACAAAAAAATGGAAGATAAGATTTGGTGAGGATATAGAGAAACTGGAACACTTGTGTACTGCTGATGGGATTATAAAGTGGTCCAACTGCTATGGAAAACAGTATAGAGTTTCCTCAAAAAATGAAAAATAGAACTACTATATGATCCAGCAATCCCACTTCTGGGTATATATCCAAAAGAATAGAAAGCAGGGTCTCAAAGAGATATTTGCACACCCATGTTCACAGCAGCACTATTCACAACAGGCAAGAGGTGAAAGCAACCCAAATGTCCACTGATGAATGAACAAACTGTGGTATATACATGCAATGGAATATCGTTCATCCTTAAAAAGGAAGTCTTGTCACATGCTACAGTGGGGATGAACACTGAGGACATTATGCTAAGTGAAATAATCCAGCCACAAGAGACAAATAATATATAATTCCACTTATATGAAGTACCCAGAGTAGTCAGATTCATAGAAACAGAATGTAAAGTAGTGGTTACCAGAGGCTGGGGGTGGGTAGGGGAGTTGTTGTTTAATGGGTATAGAGTTTTACATTTGCAAGATGAAAAAGCTCTGGAGATCTGTTGTACATCAATGTGAATACACTTAACGCCATTGAACTGTACACTTAAAAATCACTAAGATGATAAATTCCACACTATGTGTTTTTCTATCACACACACACAAGACAATTGAGATAATCGGAAAAACTGAAAACTAACTCTTTACACAGTTAACTGCATTTGAATCCTAAAGTTACTTGTAATAGATACAGCCACCTAATCCTCAGACAGTGGAAAAAATACTTTTATTAAGAGGTAGAAAACCTAACTTCTAGCCCCAAGTCTCCTAACTAGGTATAAGATGATATTAAAGAATTACTGTGAATTTCATCAGCTATAACAGCATTATGGATATGCTTTTTAAAAAAGGATTCATACTGAAGCATTTGGGGGTGAAATTATATTTTCTAAGATTTGCCTTAATATACTCCTGACAAAAAAGAAAGAGTGAAGGGCTGGGGTAGATGAGAAGGAACAGTAGAATAGTCACAAATGTTGAAGCTGGGTGATGGGGATTCTGTTGCTGCTCTCCCTAGTTTGTGAATACTTCCAAGTTTTCACAATAAAAAGCTTTTAAAAAGAACAAACAAGGGGAAAAAAGGATGGTCGGATGGATGGATGTTTGGAATGAATGGCAGTAGGATTAATGTATTGAGGTTTTACAACAATAGTATCCCAGGGCTTCCCTGGTGGTGCAGTGGTTGAGAATCTGCCTGCCAATGCAGGGGACACGGGTTTGAGCCCTGGTCTGGGAAGATCCCACATGCCGCGGAGCAACTAGGCCCGTGAGCCACAACTACTGAGCCTGCGCTCCGCAACAAGAGAGGCCGTGATAGTGAGAGGCCTGTGCACCGCGATGAAGAGTGGCCCCCGCTTGCCGCAGCTAGAGAAAGCCCTCACACAGAAACGAAGACCCAACACAGCCAAAATAAATATATAAAAATTAAAAAAAAAATGTATATATAGTATCCCAGTACACAGGCTATAGTTAATTTTTTTTTTTTTTTTTTTGTGCTACGCGGGCCTCTCACTGTTGTGGCCTCTCCCATTGCGGAGCACAGGCTCCAGACGCGCAGGCTCAGCGGCCGTGGCTCACGGCCCCAGCCGCTCCGCGGCATGTGGGATCTTCCTGAACCGGGGCACGAACCCGTGTCCCCCACATCGGCAGGCGGACTCTCAACCACTGCGCCACCAGGGAAGCCCTATAGTTAATTTTTAGAAAGCTTTATGTTTCATTTTAACTTGCATTTAACAGATTTTTAAAAAGAAACTAGAATGAAATTGAAAGCATTTTCAAGCTTCAAGTAAATGTTTCTCACCACCTCCCCCAGCAATAAATAAACAAATCAAAGAAGGTAAATGAGTGAAGAACAGGGAACAGAGGTACCAAGGGGGCTGTGGAGAGCAGCCCACCAGGACCATATCTGGACACAATTGGAGAAATTTGTGCTGGGAAAACTTCCACCACGTCATGGGACACAAACCAAGTGTGAGAAGGTGCTGCTGACTATTCCTTGGGCACAGAAGATGGACCTGTCTTGTTTCTGTTAAGAGAGGAATCAGTCAAGCAAGGACTTCAGAGCAGGGATGACAGACAGGTGCTCAAGACTGAAAAATGCTGAAAGACTGAAAAATGCTCGGGGAAAGAGAAGAGACAAGAAGGTGCAAGATGAAAAGCAGGACTGATGGAAGTGAATTCCATCCAGCTCAGGGCACTGATGAGAAAGATCCCAAATCAAGAAACCAGTGAAATAATACTTGGTAGAGCAGGAGACACACAAGGTGGAAGACAAATGGCAGAACTAGTGTAGACTGGGGGTGATCCCAACCGGGGTCAGGGCACGAGAATGTGAGAGGGTCTGGAAGAGTGACCTTCCTGAGGTGGCAAGGTTGAGTGATGCCACCAAGAATGCAGTCAGGAAACTTGAGCTGAGCTGGGCGCTGCCCTTGGCAAAGCACTTCCCCCTCCTATAACCCCAGCACCCGCAAAATGTGTTAAAAGAAAGCCTCTCCAGGGTCCTTTCCTTGGTTCTGGATAAGTTTTTCTCCAAACTTATTCCTGGCTGTAAGGATGATTAAACACGAGGGGGTAAATAATAAGGAAACCACTGAAATCTCAACTCAAAGATACATTTTAAACTCGACTGGAAGACCCGCTGTCAATACTTTGGTTGCCTGGAAACAAGAAAGGTGGTCTCCAGGAGCCCCCAGGGTTCCGCTAACCAAGAGGACAAGGGGGAAAATGGAGAGACTTGCCCTGGCCAGGCTGAGTGCGCACAGGGAGACAATAACACAGGCAAGAGACAGAGGAAAGCAACCCCAGCAGTTGCTGCTGTGACAAATCACTGGGCCCCAGCGGCAGGCGGCATGGGACCCACTCCTGTTTCCCAGGACTGGCTGCTCCATAAATTCTCCGTGCACCTGTGACCAACACAGCCCCTTTGCAGGCCCCATGGGATGTTTAAAAATTAGCAACATCAACTGCTTCCTTGTGACTGAGCTACAAGCAACTTCTGCGCCATGTCTTAATACCCTCCCTGCAAAACAATCTTGAGGTAGATACGATAATTATCCCCATTTCAGGGTGAGGGAAACCGAGGCTCAGTGAGGTCATTTGCCCGATGCTGCCTGACAAGAAAGCAGGAGGGTGAGCCCCTCCAGTCAGAGTTCCCTGTCGCAGAAAGATTCTCAGTGAGGCCTTGTCTATCAGGCCTTATTGCTACCCCAGGGTCAAAGGGTATCCTACCTCTGGCACAGAGGCCGGCCAGCGAGGCTGGGGCTGCTCCAGACACGGTAACCCCTGCCTCTTTTTCTGAGGGTCCAGCTTAGGGATGGCCGTCTGGTTCTGTGGCCAGAGCGCTAGGACAGCGCTGATGGGGTCAGGCTGGTGGGGGGGAAGGGGGCAGTGAGCCACCAGCAGGAAGGACAGCCCAGCATCCCAGAGCCAGGGGTCCCACGAAGGGAAGGCCTTGGGGCCCGCAGGAGCTCAGTGCCCTGCCACTCCCCATGCAAGCCTCAACCTCCCTACCGGTAGAGAGCGAACCTCCGTTTCTGACCCAAACCTGGGGTGGGGGGTGTGCACTCCAGTTTCCTGACTGTCCCTCCAGTGTAACAGCCACCCTACACTGAAACTGGCCGACCCCCTTCCGGGTCCTGCTCACGTAGTTACCAGGAACTGAAATCGGCCTCAAGCAGACCACTTCGAAAGGGCATCAGGTTATAGGCCCTTGCTTGTTCTCGTTACAATGTTACTTGTGTTTGAACCCTATCCTCACCTGTAAGGGTACAGCTACTTACCATCAGGCAGTGGGAAGAACACTGGTCTTGGGAGGCAGAAAACCTGGCTTCCAGCCAGAATCTCCCATAACCCTTGTGCTGCCGCCAGTGCTCTACCTCCCTTTGCCTCGGTTCCCTCATCTCTCAGTTGGGGAAAGTCGCCTGTCCCTAATCACCTCATCCAGGTGTTGTATAAAAGGAGCCAAGTTTGGCAAACACCCTCTGAATTCCTAGGCAGCGGCACTCTGACCTTCATTCACGGACCAGTGTTCCCATCCTTCTGCCCCACCCCCAACCCCAAAGGCCCAGGAGCACAGCCAATTAGACAGCATCACTCAAGGCCCGGAACAGGATGAGCCTATATTCCAGCCGACTTGGCTGATGCTCTCAGTAAAGGGGACTCTGATAGAACCAAGGGGGAAAAGAAAAGCTTCTTCTCCAGCAGCCAGAGGGGCCTCCATCTCGCCAGTTCTCCCAGATTACCTAGCCACACTGCCCCTTCCCCAGAAAGCTCTGGATCAATGATTTTGAAAACTGCTTAAGTCCTAAACAGGCTTTTAAAATACCAAGAGCCCCCTCCCTACTCCACTTTCCACAGGCATCCCCTTCAAGCAACCCCCTGGTTCAGTTCATCCCCATGAGTTCTGCAGAGGAGGAGGGCTTACTCCACATCATCTGGAAAATAGATGCCTGTTCCTACACATGTGACTTTAGTGGCCTCACAAATGCACAGAAAGAAGCAGATGGCCACCTACAGAGTTAACAGGCAGCCCCACCACTGATCACGGTGCAAGCCGGTCTTGTGACAAGCGTGTGCTGGCAGGAGAGACTGGAGGGGATAAAGCAGGCAGCCTGGTCTGCAGAGGATCGGGGATGGAGGGCAAGGGCAATGAGGAGGCGCACGGGGCAGGGGTGGGTTCAGGGAACCCGCTGCAGGACGAGCTCTGTAATCTCCGCCCTGCTGCCCAGTCGCATGGGTATCCCATAGTAGGCCGTGCCTGGGCTCACATAAACAAATGTAGTCTGGGCCACTTGGTACAGACCAGCAAAGAAGGGGTTCAGGAGATAGGCTGCCACATTCAAGGGAAAGATCTGCCCAGCGTGAGTGTGCCCAGAAAGGATCAAGTTGATATCTGGCCGAGCCTGGAGAGCTCTCTTGGCAGCCAGGGGCTGATGAGCTAGCAAGATGGTGGTGTGGTCCGGGCTGCAGCCCCCCAGAGCCTTCTTGAGATCCATGCCGTGGCCAGAGTAGTGCAGGATGTCTGCTTCGATGTCGTCCACCCCGGCCAAGCAGATCCAGTCATCATCCTCACCCCCGCCAGGCTGGGCCCGGGTGGCAGAAATCTTCACGTTCTGATTGTGAAGGGGCGTGACGTTCAGGGATTCCAGCAGCGCAAACCAGTTGCTGACATCTGATGTGTAGTACTCGTGATTCCCCGTGACGAAGTAGGTGCCGAGGCGTGAGCGAAGCTGGCCCAGAGGAGCGACGGCTGTCCGGAGGACAGAGGCTTCGGCATCACACAGGTCACCCACAATCACTGTGACATCCGGTTCCAGCGTGTTCACCATCTTCACGAACATCTCCATCTTGGTCCTGCCCACCGTGGGGCCCAAGTGGATGTCGGAGAGCAGCGCGATCTTGAGGTTGTCCATGGAGGCGGGCAGCCAATGGATGGGCACCTCCACAGTTTTCACAGCCGGGGGCTGAGCAGCGTTCAGCAGCCCTACCACACTGAGCACGGCGGACACCAGCACCGCCAGCGCTGGCCTGAGTGCCAGCTTCCTTGTCTTGTCAAGGCTGCCCACCACCCTGCCGGCACGCAAGGCCAGGAGCTGGTAGGCCTGCTCCATGCCACTGAGGGTACAGAGGAAGCAGACCATGATGATGTATGCCCCAAGGCAGGAGTAGGCCGTCAGGGAAAAGAGATAGGGCTCCTCGGCCACTAGAAAGATCATGGTGAAGAAACTGGAATGGGCCAGGGCCAGGAAGGCCACAACGGCCAACTTCCAAAGCTGGAAACAGGCCGACTCTGCAGCAGGGGAGTGGCTGAGGTTGCTGACGGTGCTTCGCCAGATGTAGAGGGAACCGAGGAGCATGAGCGAGTTGGCAAACAGGGCGAGCTGCAGGCGGAACAGCCACCGCCAGGCCCTGAGCTCGAGGCTCTCCGCCAGGTAGGAGCGGGAGATGACCATGGACACGAAGACAGTGCCGGCTGCCAGGGCGGCCTTTGCGCCCAGGGACAGCTGCCTGAAGATCGCCATCACCTCTGCTCCTAAGAGGGTCCCCTGCCAGTTCTGTGCAGGCGGGCTCTGGAAGGTGAGCTCCTTAGATAGGACAGTGGCCAAGGACAGGTTTCCAGGTCAGCTCCGCCTGCAACCAGGAACCGGCGTCAGCTTTGTGGGATATGAGAGCTTCCTTGTCCCCAGTCAAAACCTGAAGGCCACTTACACCTGCCCAACCCATCCTGAATCCAAGCCACTCAAATACCAGTCAGTTGCTACATTTTATTATTGAAATACAAACACGCTGGATTATAACAGGATGGGCAGTTTCATTTTCTTACCGTTTTCTGTATGTTTCACGTATTTCCATAATGCGTATGAACTTTTATAATAACAAAAACATTATTCTAAACCAGCGGTTCTCAAAGTGTGGTCCAGGGAGACCCTTTCGGGGGGTCCATTAAGTCAAAACTATTTTCAAAAACAGTACTAAGGGGCTGCCCTGGTGGCGCAGTGGTTGGGAGTCTGCCCGCCGATGCAGGGGACGCGGGTTCGAGCCCCGGTCTGGGAGGATCCCACATGCCGCGGAGCGGCTGGGCCCGTGAGCCATGGCCGCTGAGCCTGAGCGTCCGGAGCCTGTGCTCCGCAGCGGGAGAGGCCACGGCAGTGAGAGGCCCGGGTACCGCAAAAAAACCCAAAACAAAACAGGACTAAGCCATAACCATTCTCTCATGAGTGTACAGTGAAGTTTTCCAGAGGCTACATGACATGTGATATAGCGAGAATGAATGCAGAAGTAGCTATGAGAATCCAACTATCATCTATTAAGACAGACATGAAAGAGATTTGCAAAAATGTACAATGTCACTCTTCGCCCTACAATTTGGGAAGAAATTATTATTTTTCAAGAAATATATAAAGTTTATTAACATATAACGATTTTACGATTTCTTAAGTAAGTTAATAAATACTTTTAAATGTTCGGTTTTAACTTCTAGGACAGTTAATGTTTGAGAACCGCTGTTGTAAATAAATGTAAGAAGGAAATCATGGAAAGCTAGTTGGCTGGTATCTTTTCCAGCTCTAGGCCCAGGAGGGACACCTAGACACCTAACATAAGGATTCCTGGGGTGAAGACGGCCTCCTGGCAGTCACAGGGCAGCCCCTGTGAATGATGCTGCACAACGATAATGAGCGACCACGACATGGCAGGCTGCCCTGTCCCCCAGCTCCTCCTCCATAAATCCTTATCCCTCCCATCTCACAACCCTCCTAGACATCGGTTAAGATCTGCCATCTCCCCATCTTTCTCTGCCACTGAATCCTTGAACTGTTCTCTTGTGGCTCTCATGGCTGGCTAGTTCCCACTCCAGGGCTCCCAGACAAAAAACTGGGGCAGGGGAAGCACAGACCCAGGTAGACAAAGGTTAGCAAATAGTCATTTGAGGTGACCTTTTCCCAAGAAGAATCCAAAATGAAAATATTTTCAGCAGTTGTTTTCCAAATAAGATTCTCAACCTCGGTTTAAGATAGATAAATTAAAATTAAAAAAAATATATATATATATTTTTTTCCCCTGCCCTACGTACTTTACTGAAAGCCTTTTATCAAAGGTGTAATTTGCAAGTCAAAGTTCACCATTTTCCACTTATAAAACAAGTCCCAGACTCAGCCCACCCGAACTCTGGAGAAACCAAAGTTGGTTCCCTGAACGTGCAGAGAGACAGGCGCCCGTTTAAATCCCCCGGTCCCTCTCCCCTCAGATCCACCCCACCTTTCCAAGGCCGTGATGCTGACCTTCCCAGGAGCGATTCGGAGTTCCCTCGGCCCCTGCCTTAGCTCTGCCGGGTGGACTGAGGCTGTAGTTCTCCCGCAATCGTGCACGCCCCGCACCGCCCAGCACCTCGTCCCGCCAGACCTCCCTCCAGCAACGCTGGTGGCTACCTGCAGCCTGCCTCTTGCCCACCGCCAAACCCTAAAGGTTTGGAAAATCCAAGCCTTAAAAAGTAGGCGGCGGGAAGGGCCGAGACGGGCACGAGATGTCCGAAAAGAGACCACCTCGAAGGTAATTAATCCAATGTTCCCATTGCGGGGGCCTCTCTTGACCCCATTTTTCTCCTTCCGGAGCGCTCCGCAGAGCGCTGGCAAGGAAGGGCGCGCCAAGCAAACAGAGCCCAAGGCGCCCTCCAAGAACGCGCGCTACTTGGAATCCCCCTGCCGGAAACCCGCAAAGCTGGAAAGCACCTCATCTCAGCCCCTCATTGCACCAATAAGGAAGTAGGTCCCAGCGAAAAGAGGCGGCAGGGGCGGAACACACGAGCGACAGAGCTACCGGTAAGGAAGCTCGCCCCGCCCGGCCGGCCCTCTGCCGGCTCAGCCCACTGCCTGAGCTCCCCCCGTTGCCTTGCGGGCCCGGGCGCGCCTTGGGGTCCCAGGACCTCCGTCCTTTGGGACCCCAGGTGGCCGCAGCACCAGCCCGGTCCCCCGCCAGCCTGTCCCCTATCCATCATTCCTGCGCGGGGGTCCTGTGAACTTACGTGCAAGCCACGCGCAGAGCCCAGCAGCAGCGGCACCAGCAGCAGGGAGAGGATGCGAACGACCCCCGGCATATCCACCCTCCGGCCTCCTGGCTCCACTGTCAGCGCCCGGGCAGCCGCCGGGTGTCACTTGACTGAGGACCCGCGGCCTGGCACCGCCCCGCGCCGGCTCCGCCCCGCGCCCCGCCCAGCGGCCGCCGAGCCAGGAACCCAGGGAGGCGGGAGCCTGGGGCCAAGCGCTGCCGCGTGACAGCAGGATGGTGTTATTTGGCACTGACTGGCAGGGCTCCGCCGGAGGGAGGGGCCTTTTGCAAAGGCCCTCAGGAGGCCTGGCTGTCAACAGCTTGATAACGCGCCTCGGGGTTGGACTTTAACAGGGGTCTCCTTGCTCCCTGGCTCCCTTGACAGGACAGAAGAGGGAAGTTGAGGCCAGATAAACCTAAGTGGACTAGATGGACTCTCAGCCCTGCCCACGGGGCTGTCCGGAAGACTAAACCAGGGGCCTGCAAAGTGTGGTTCCCTAGACCAATCCTGTATCTGGTACGTGTTAGAAATGGAAATAGCAGGTCCTGGCCCAAGAAATTCTAGGGGTGGGATCCAGAAACCTGTATTTTTACAAACCCTCCAGGTAGTTCCGATGCACGCTAAAGTTTGAGAACCACTGTTCCAGGTTATTGATACATTTAGAAGTGTGTTTCAACTGTGGCGAAATCTTTCCGAATGCCATCCCTCAAAGCACCAGGGGCTGCGGAATTTTTATTTCATCGTTGGGTTTTGAGAGACAAGAGTAGCAACACCTCCCATCTTTCAGTTTTGCCCTTGAGCCCCTCAACATCCCTGCGATACCGCAGATCTATCAACTGGGCATAAAATACAAGTTTTATCCAAGTTTTCCACTCGTGAAAACGAAGTCTCTACTGTTTGAGTTAACGTGTCCAGGACCGCTGGTTAACCACTAGATATGAGTCTGAAGTTGTCTTTCCTACCTAGTTCCCCGAACTCTCTGAAAATCCCCCCTTTCTCAGAGGAAGGAGCCTTTAGGGAAATCGATTTCAAATATATGTATTTTTCCAGCTTTATTGAGTTATAATTAACATTCCACAAAATTCACTCATTTTAAATATTTTTGACTTTTATATTGTTAACTTAGTTTTGAAAAATAAAAATGTAGGGTTAGGGGGTTCCCTGGTGGTCCAGTGGTTAGGACTCGGCGCTTTCACTGCGGTGGCCTGGGTTTGATCCCTGGTGGGGGAACTAAGGTCCCACAAGTCTCAGGGCGCAGCCAAAAACAAAACAAAAAAACAAATTACGGTTAAATTATGCGGTCTATTGACAGACTCCTAGACTAAACTTTAATTAGGCTCCTCTGACTAGAGACTCTTTTAAGCTCTTCTAGACCTGGACCTCGGCCTTCTGTGCCTGTCCTGTCCTTGCCTGCCCTGCATTGTGCAGTCTTAGCAAAGAATCCTGCTAAGTCAGTTTAGGAACAATCCCCCAATTCTTGTTATCTGATCAAGGTCCTCATCCCCACCCCACCTCCCTTTGACATCTAAGTCCTTGACCTCCCCTTAGCAAGAATCCCTTGAGATCTCCTCTTACAATTTTTCACCAACAAGCCCTTCTCTCTGCTGGCTGTAAATCCCCAGCTATCTTTGCTGTACTTAGAATTGAGACCCATCCCTCCCCACCTATGGCAGTAGAGTTGACCCTTATTACAAAAAAGTCTTGAAGGAAATCTTCCTTACCATTTTATCAAGTGTCAGAATAATTCTTTTCTTTAACACTATTTTTTACAACTTGTGCATCTTTTTAAAACTTAGTCTGGTTTTTAACACTGTGAGCGATGATTATAAAAGTCAAGAATAGTGGTTACTTGTGGGGGTGAGGGCTTGAGATTGGGAGGGGCCCCATGGAAGGGCAACAAAGTTTTGTTTCTTGAACTAGAGGGTGGTTACAAGGGTATTCGCCATTTAGTCCTTTTTTTGTTTTGTGTTGCTTTCTGGGTTTTTTTTTGGCCTTGCCGTGCAGCCTGCGGGATCTTAGTTCCCCGACCAGGGATCAAACCGGAGGCCCCTGCACTGGTAGCACGGAGTCTTAACCACTGGACAGCCAGGGAAGTCCCTCATTGCCTGACTTTAGAGCCCGAATTATTTTTTATTTTTATTTTTAATTGAACTATAGTTGATTTATAATGTTGTGTTAGTTTCCGGTGTACAGCAAAATATATTCTTTTTCATACTCTTTTCCACTATAGTTTATTAGAGCCTGAGTTACTTTTGCAAGGCCATGCTTCTGTGCCTACTTTACTTATAGTTCCTGTCCAAGTGTGCATATAGAGTGTGTGCTGGTGTGTAAACCTCCTGCTCCAGGTTGTGGGGAATATGAAGTGATCTTGAGAAGGCTATCACCCCATAGGGAATCATTTTCAGTAGAAAGATGTCCACATACACAACTATATATGGGGCATGCTCTGATATAGACCAGTGCTACTCTAAGTGTGGTCCGAGGACCAGTGACATAAGGTAAGTACAGAAATTCAGAGTAGGTATTTGGAAACTTACAGCAATTTGAGAAAGCTTGTCTGTTGCATCTAATAATAAAAAAATTAGATGTGAATTTTATGTCTATTTTTATTTCTTTTTTCTAGTAATTTATTGTTATAGATTTGTACAACCAGATCAGTCCTTGAAGGATGGGAAAGAGCACTGATAATCACAGAAGCAAAAGTGATCCTTCACCAAAGGTAGCTTGAGAAGCACAGAGGCCTCATCAGTAGCCTAAGAACAATGAAGGGAAGAGACATATGCGACCCAATAACAGGTAAAAACTTTGTTTTTCTATCCTAACAGGGCTTTGCACAAGTTAGGATAAATTGGGAGATTGGGATTGACATATGCACACTACTATATATAAAATAGATAACTAATAAGGACCTACTGTATAGCACAGGGAGCTCTACTCAATACTGTTATTACCTATATGGGGATAGAATCTAAAAAAAGAGTGGATATATGTGTATGTATAACTGATTCACTTTGCTGTACAGCAGAAACTAACAGAACATTGTACATCAACTATACTCGAACAAAAATTAAAAATAAATAAATAAAGTTTTAGAACAAGAATCAATCTCCCTTTGAATGACCTGTTTTCCATTGTGGTCCTACAGAGCTTTCCTCAGGTTCCAGTGTCAGTTCTTTTCTTTTCTTTCTTTTTTTTATTTTTCTGGCCTGCACCGCTTGGCATGTGGGATCTTAGTTCCCTGACCACGGAACGAACCTGAGCCTTCTGCCCTGGAAGCTCAGAGTCTTAACCACTGGACCGCCAGGTAAGTCCCCCAGTGTCAGTTATGATCTGTATTTCAGTGTAAAAATTTAGCTAACTTTACATTTCTAATATTTTTAAAGTTCTATTAAAATGATTGTAATTTGCAATAGGTTTTAGGAATACT
This sequence comes from Stenella coeruleoalba, assembly GCF_951394435.1. Lineage (NCBI taxonomy): Eukaryota > Metazoa > Chordata > Mammalia > Artiodactyla > Delphinidae > Stenella > Stenella coeruleoalba. Next base: position 53,357,956 of record NC_137156.1, read on the forward strand.
AAATGATAGATGTTAAAAGCAAGGAAAAAACAAGGCCTCCACTAAAAAGAAATGACAAGTAAATGCAGTGCATGATCCCAGATTGGATCGTGAACCAGGAAAAAAAGTTGCTACAAGAGACATTATTGGGACAATTAACAAAAGTTGAATATAGACTATGGATTAGAAAATAATATTGTATCAAGATTAAATTTTCTAATTTTGATAACAATACAGTGGTTATGTTCTTAGGAAATACACTCTGGGACTTCCCTGGTGGTGCAATGGTTAAGAATCTGCCTGCCAATGCAGGGGACACGAGTTCGATCCCTGGTCCAGGAAGATCCCACATGTCGCGGAGCAACTAAGCCCGTGCACCACAACTACTGAAGCCTGCGTGCCTAGAACCTGTGCTCCGCAACAAGAGAAGCCACTGCAATGAGAAGCCTGTGCACCACAACGAAGAGTAGCCCCTGCTCACTGCAACTAGAGAAAGACCACGTGCAGCAACTAAGACCCAACACAGCCAAAAATATAAATAAATAAATAAATAAAATTGTTAAAAAAAATCACACACACACAAAAAGGTAATACACTCTGAAACATTTAGGGGTAAAGGGGTATAATGTCTGCAACTTCCTCCCCAATGATCATATGTATATGTTTATATATATAATTATACATTATACATAATATACATATTATTACATGTACGTGATTATGGAGCAAATAAGGGCAAATAAGGCAAAATGTTAACAATTGATGAATTAGGTAAAGGACATATAGCAATTCTTATATGAAAATAAAAAGTTATTTAAAAATAAATAATAAAGCCTACTGCCAACAGATGTGGACAATTCTGATGTGCAGCAATTCCTCATGCTTCTCACGAGTCTTTGAGTTTTCTGTTACAATAAGTCCCAAGACCTGTATCCTGGGGTTAAATTGTGCAACCAACTGATGGATATGGTTATGAAACAATAAAAATATAAAATTGTGAAATCATTGGCAACAGTTTCCCCACAATCCCAATAAAAGTTAGCAGCTGTGTCCCAGGACTGGCCCATCGCTCTTGATAATCATGAGCACTAGGATGCCCTTGTCACCATGTCCTCGAACTCCCTTTCAGGAGTCTGAGATCTAAAAACAAATGCCCCAAGTGAGGCCGGCCTTAGTGGGGGGGAAAAATGACTTTGTTTTAAACACTCTCTCTCCTATCTTCTTTTGCCTTCACTATCTGGCAAAAGCATCTGCTTCCCTAGGGTCTCCCAGCTGCTTCTTTGCAGTGTTGTTTTTTTCCCCTTCGTGTTTGATCTAGGCCTGTTGTTTCTTCTTTGTCTGGGCCCCCGGATTTAGCCCTCTCTGTCTTTATATCCACATCTGCAGCCGTGGTTCATGTCTCTGAACGATCACAGTAGTTTTCTGGCTCAATCGAAGGTTACAACTAGATATGGCCAAAGGGCTATTTGTTTTGACAGTTACCATGTTGGCCCATTGGTGTCTTAAATTTTATATAATCAATGGAATTGTCAATATTTAATCAGGGGAATTTACATAATCTGGATTTCCAGTTTCTCTTCAAAGATCAGAAGGTCTGGCCATACCAGGGTAACAGTAGATCAGAGATATGCACTGGGACATTCTTTAGGCAGGTAGGTTCTTCCAGTTGGCAACAATCTCCATCTGGTCCACTGCTCTTTTGACATGGCCTGCAGGCCCCATGAGAGATTTAAGTTTGCAGCTTCTGGGTCAGAGAGTTTCTGTGGTAATTTGATCACAACCTCTCTGACTGCTCTATCAAACATTATTTGTGTGATGCCTCAGATTCCCTAGTCACCTGTCTCCAGAGCTCTAGTCTTCCTGTTTCACCCAGCTGCCCTGGCAGCACATCTGCTGCCCAAAACCAACTATCTGGAGTTTCTGGCTCCTCTACACGCCTCTGCACTCACTGGAACAAAGCACCATGCTTCCTACGTGGCTGCCAGAGGCTGGGTGGTGCAACCCAGAGGGGCAGGAAAGTTCACTCCCCCGTAGAGAACCATAGTGCAACAGAGATCAGAGGAGGAAAAGAGCCAGTGAATAAATGGCCTCTCCTTCTTCCCTTGGATCAACTATTTCAAGGAGTGGTTTCTCTGTATATAGCCTGTTCAGAGACATTCCACGTAGTCTAGCGGGTCCACCTGCCAAGGCGGCTCTGAAGCCGTAGCCAGTGTGGTAACACATTACTTTGTGTTGCATCTCATCCTTCCTTTCCCTCTTTGCCTCTCCTGTCTCTCCCACTGTCATGGGTTTACCTCCCAAATAAAGAATGAGCACTTAGTCCTTGCCTCAGCCTCTATTTTCTAGCCCAGGATAAGATAATTATTTGTTGAACATGAAGAAATTACTCTGCAGCCTACCGTTGCCTGTACGTATTTCTTGAACTTTCTCTAACCGTGGGTTTTGGGGAGGTCCTCTTAGATTTTGCTTTTAGGACCATAGGTCACAACTCATTCCCAATTCAAGTCCCAGGTTTAATACCTCTTTTGTAATGAAGTAATCAGTGCTTGCACTAGCTGAAGGAGTTTTTTCCTTCTAACAGTTTCCACACCGCTCTACCTACATCTAACTTATGACATTTATCTTTCTCTGTGTTATGACCCTTTATGGTCTGTGCCTTAACTCAGGCCCTCATATTTCTTTATTTTATTTAATTAATTAATTAATTTTATTTTTTTGTAGGGGGCATGCCATACAGCTTGTGGGATCTTAGTTCCCTGACCAGGGATTGAACCCAGGCCCCCAGCAGTGGCAGCATGGAGTCATAACCACTGGACCGCCAGGGAATTCCCAGGCTCTCATTGTTCTTGTGGAGATCACACTGAGGGGTCTCCTATGCTGTTATTTGGCCTCCAGTCCCATCACTTGTCTTCTCCTTTGTAGTGTTTTCTTCGCCCAGAATCTTCTTCCTTTGTTCATTTTTGCCCCCAGCAAACTTCTATTCCATTTTTTCAGGCCCTTTAAAGGAGTTCAACAATGGCCTCTTGGGGCTTCCGTGGTGGCGCAGTGGTTGAGAATCCACCCGTCAATGCAGGGGACACGGGTTCGAGCCCTGGTCCGGGAAGATCCCACATGCCGCAGAGCAAATAAGCCCGTGCACTACAACTACTGAGCCTGTGCTGTAGAGCCTGCGAGCCACAACTATTGAGTCTGTGTGCTGCAACTACTGAAGCCTGTGTGCCTAGAGCCCCTGCTCCACAACAAGAGAAGCCACCGCAAGGAAGAGTAGCCCCTGCTCTCCTCAACTAGAGAAAGCCTGCGCGCAGCAGTGAAGACCCAACACAGCCAAAAATAAATAAATTTAATAAATTTAAAAAAAAGAAAAAAAGAGTGGCCTCTTGCAAGAAACTTTCCCAGACTCAGACTAGATTAGTGCTATAGACTGAATGCTTATGTCCCACCCCCAGCCCCCACCAAATTCATATGTTGAAACTTAATCCCCAAAGTGATGGTGTTTGGAGGTGAGGTCTTTGAGGTCTTTGGGGTGATTAGTTCATTAGGACGGGGCCTTCATGAATGGGATTAGTGCCTTTAAAAAAGAGACCCCTGGGACTTCCCTGGCGGTCCAGTGGTTAGGACTCTGCTCTACAACTGCAGGGGCCCAGGTATGATTCCTGGTTGGGGAACTAAGATCCCTCATGATGCGTGGCCAAAAAAAGACTTCAGGGAATTCCCTGGTGGTCCAGTGGTTAGGACTTGGTGTTTTTCACTGCCGTGGCCTGGGTTCAATCCCTGGTCAGGAAACTAAGATCTCGCAAGCTACCCAGCCAAAGAAAAAAGGAAGAGAGAGACTCCAGAAAACTTCCTTGCCCCTTCTATCCTGTGAGGACCCAGTGAGAAGACGGCCATCCATGAACCAGAGAGCAGGTTCTCACCAGACACAAATCTGCCAGCACCTTGATCTGGGGCTTCTCAGCCTCCAGAACTGTGACAGATAAATTTCTGTTTATAAGTTATCCAGTCTATGGTAATTTTGTTATAGCAGCCTGAACCAACTAAGACAGTTACCCAGCTCTCTTTGGGGCCCACACAGCACTCTTTCCAGCTCTGGTGGTGGGTTATTGAAAGTTTACTTATGTCTTCTCCAGACTTTGAGTTCCCTTAGGAAAGAGGTGATATTTATTTAAAACAGTGCCTATAGGTTCACTATAGGTTAATGGAACAAATGAAAAAACTACAGATGTCTTATCTCTACTTGACTGGAAGTTCCTTTCAGTCGAGGATATATGTCTGATTCATGTTTGCATTCCAGTGCCACGGGCAGGACCTGGTATAAGGTAGATGCTGAACAGTGTATTGAAAGAATGAATAAATTCATGAAAGAGAATTTGTCATTAAAGTCACCTGGGGGACGCTGGCTCCTTTAGGGAGGAGACACTCTTGGACACAGCTCTAGTGAAGCAGAACAGACCCCCGCAGCAAGGGTCAGCCACCGTAGACATTGTCTGGTTTCACTTCCATTTATAAATTGTGTTGAATTATCACGGGAAGCAACTGTTCCCTCCACCTCCACCTGCCCACCCACGACCGTCTCCTCAAAGGCAATTCCAGTTAACCTTTGCTGCCCCACACTCTCTCCCCAATTCTTTTTTTTTTTTTTTGGTACGCGGGCCTCTCACTGTTGTGGCCTCTCCCGTTGCGAACACAGGCTCCAGACGCGCAGGCTCAGCGGCCATGGCTCATGGGCCCAGCCGCTCTGAGGCATGTGGGATCTTCCCGGACCATGAACCCGTGTCCCCTGCATCGGCAGGCGGACTCTCAACCACTGCGCCACCAGGGAAGCCCTAAAATAATATCTTTAAAATATATGTATGGCATAAAAAAAATGATGCAGTGAATGTTCCCATATTCACTTGCATCCCCTCTCCCTCCTGCGACCCTCTTCCAATTCCATGTCCTTCTTTCCGCCTTACAGGAAACCACTCTCCAAAGATTTTGTTTATGGCTCGTTTTTCATTACAGTTTTACCCTGCGTGTTTGTATGAAATAAGACTGTATTACTTGCATTCCTAAATAATATTTTGTGTACTTTAGCATATTTTTAAACTTTTAGACAAGTGGAATCATTCTTTTTTTCTTTTTAAGGTTGAACTGTGTTGTTATGTGTAGCTGTAATTCTTTCATTATCCTCTGCTGTAAAATATTTTCCTCTGCACACATCCTCTCTCTCTAAAACAAAAAAATCCACTCTTCTGTTTTTAGACAGGTTATTTCTGCTTTCTGCTATTAGGAACTGTGCTGCTGTGTCATAGCCAAAACACTTATTAATTACGAAAGAAAAAAAATGAAGTGGAGAAAATGGATACGACCTTAACAAGGTAAACAAAATTAATGTCACTGATAAGGTGATAAGGTAAGACAGTGTGTTCCTCCTGTGACAGCCGAGAAGGATGGTATTCTAGTCCAAAGAGCTTAATCTGAATCTAATCATGAGGAAACATCAGAGAAGCCCAAGTGAAGGGCTTTTTATAAAATAACTGGACTGTGTTATTTTTTAAAATAGACTTTAATTTTTAAAGCAGTTTTAGGTTTGCAGCAAGACTGAGTGAAAGGTACAGAGATTTTCCACATATCTCCCATCACTACATACACACAGCCTCCCCGCTATCAGAATCCCATACCAGAGTGGTATATTGAGTACAACAAATGAGGCTACTTTGACACATCATAATCACCCAAAATCCATGGCTTACATTAGGGTTCACTCTTGGCATTTCACATTCTGTGGGTTTTGACAAATGTATAATGACATCTATCCACCATTATAGTATCACACGGAATAGTCTCACTGCCCTAAAAATCCTCTGTGCTGTGCCTGTTTATTCCTCTCTCCCCCCAACACCTGGCAGCCACTGATCCTTTTACTGTCTTCAAAATTTTGCCTTTTCCAGAATGCCATATAGTTGGAATCATACAGTAGCCTTTTTATATTGGCTTCTTTTAGTTAGTAAAATGCGTTTGTTTCCTCTATGTCTTTTTTGCGGCTTGATAGCTCATTTATTTTTAGTGCTGAGTAATATTCCATTGTCTGGATGTACCACCGTTTATTTATTCATTCGCCTATTGAAGGACATCTTGTTTCCTTCCAAGTTTTGGCAATTATGTAAAAAGCTGCTATCAATATTTGTGTGCAGGTTTCTGTGTGGACATAAGTTTTCAATTTATTTCAGTAAATATCAATGAATGTAACTGCTGGATGGTATGGCAGAGTGTGCTTAGTTTGGTAAGAAACTGCCACACTGTCTTCCAAAGTGGCTGCACCATTTTGTATTCCCACCAGCAACGAATGAAGAGTTCCTGTTGTTCTACATCCTTGTCAGCATCTGGTGTTGTCAGTATTTTGAATTTTGGCCATTCTAATAGGTGTGTAGTGGATCTCATTGTTGTTTTGGCCTGTATTCTTATACAGTGTCAATAGTATGACAAGAAAAGCTGAAGGTTCAGATTCCAGAACACTAAGTAGAAGAGACAGCTAGATTCAACACAGGATATTGGATCGCATCCTGCCCAGGGGAATAAAGTGCTGTAAAAGACATTATTATGGGGCTTCCCTGGTGGCGCAGTGGTTGAGAGTCCGCCTGCCGATGCAGGGGACACGGGTTCGTGCCCCGGTCCGGGAAGATCCCAAATGCCGTGGAGTGGCTAGGTCCGTGAGCCATGGCCACTGAGCCTGCGCGTCCGGAGCCTGTGCTCCGCAACAGGAGAGGCCACACCAGTGAGAAGCCCGCGTACCGCAAAAAAAAAAAAAAAAAAAAAAGACATTATTAGGACAGTTGACAAAACAGGAATAGGGAATATAGATTAGTCCTCCATCAATGCTAAGTTTCCTGAATTTGATCATTGTCTGTAGTTTAGTTCTTAGGACATACATATCAATACTAAAAGATTAAGGGGGAAGTGACCTCATGTATGCAATGTACTCTCAAATGATTCAGAAAAAAGCATAGAGATAAATATAGAGAAAGTAAATGTGGCATAACTTAGCAATTTGTGAATGTGGATGAGGGCTATATAGGAATTGTTTCTACTATCCTTTTAATTTTTCTGTAAATTATTTATTTGTTTTAAAAATATTAATTTATTTATTTGGCTGCACCGGGTCTTAGTTGCGGCCCACAGGATCTTCGTTGCAGCATGCAGGATCTTAAGTTGCAGCATGCGAACTCTCAGTCGCAGCATATGGGATCTAGCTCCTTGACCAGGGATGGAACCCAGGCTCCCTGCATTGGGCGCACGGAGTCTTAGCCACTGGACCACCAGGGAGGCCCCTCTATCCGCATCTTTTTTTTTTTTGCGGTACGCGGGCCTCTCACTGCTGTGGCCTCTCCCGTGGCGGAGCACAGGCTCTGGACGCGCAGGCTCAGCGGCCATGGCTCATGGGCCTACCCGCTCCGCGGCACGTGGGATCTTCCCGGACCGGGGCACGAACCTGTGTCCCCTGCATCGGCAGGCGGACTCTCAACCACCGCGCCACCAGGGAAGCCCTTTCCGCATCTTCTGATGCACACATATAAGTTTCTCGAGCGTATTCTTTTATTTATTTAAAAAAAATTTTGGCCGCACCGCACTGCTCCCGGGATCTTAGTTCCCCCACCAGGGATTGAACCCACGCCCTCAGTAGTGAAAGCGCCGAGTCCTAACCACCGGACCGCCATGGAATTCCCTCTCCAGCGTATTCTGAGGAGTGGAATGGCAGTCATAAGGTGTGTGCATCTTCAACTTGATTAGCTTAACAGTTTACAAAGCGCCACTGACATCCTTATTAATTTTGTTTATGCATTGTCTTTCTCATTGAAATGAGGTCGTCGCAGTGCCATCAAAGTGTAGGCCGTGGACCCGCAGGATCAGTCTCATCAGGGTGCTGGTTAGAATCGCAGATCCTCAGACCCCCATCCCAACCAGACTTGCTGAATGAGAAACTCTGGGGTCACGGTCCAGGAATCTGCGTTTTCACAAGTCCTCTAAGAGATTCTAAAGTGTAAGCAGCGCTGATCTATGATCCATTAGGGCCGCGCCTGGCTTGCAGACCGCCCTCTTTATAAAGGAGCTAACCGTGGAGCCCAGGATCACGGGTTAGATCGTGCAGGAACTAGAGGGCAGCGCCCCTCCCCAGGACACCCACTCCGCGCGGGCAGCTTCGCCCGGACCCCCGGATTGGGTGGGGAGGGGCAGCCGGACGGGGCGGGCCGGAGGCTGGCGTCCCCGCCTCCCCAGCATTCGGCTCGCCGCGTCGCTCAGTCCTCCCGCTTCCTTTCCTTCTCGCACCCCTCCTTCCTTCCTTCCTTCCTTCCTTCCGTCGGGAGCGATGGAGCCGGGGCGCCGGGCGGCTGCGGCGCTGCTGGCGCTGCTGTGCGCTGGCTGCGCGCTGCGCTCCGGGCGCGCCCAGTACGAGCGCTACAGCTTCCGCAGCTTCCCTCGGGACGAGCTGATGCCGCTCGAGTCGGCCTACCGGCACGCGCTGGACCAATACAGCGGCGAGCACTGGGCGGAGAGCGTGGTTTATCTGGAGATCAGCCTGCGGCTGCACCGCCTGCTACGCGACAGCGAGGCCTTCTGCCACCGCAACTGCAGCGCGACGCCGCAGCCCGAGCCCGCCGCCGGCCTCGCGCGTCACCCAGAGCTGCGCCTCTTCGGGGGCCTGCTGCGCCGCGCGCACTGCCTCAAGCGCTGCAAGCAGGGCCTGCCGGCCTTCCGCCAGTCGCAGCCCAGCCGCGAAGTGCTGGCCGACTTCCAGCGCCGAGAGCCCTACAAGTTCCTGCAGTTCGCCTACTTCAAGGCAAGTCCGCCTCGCCTCGCCCCGCCCCCCAAGCCTAGGCCCCGCCCCTTAGGCCTAGGCTCTGTCCCTCGGTCCTGGGCCGCGTCCCAACGCTCTTTCTTGACTTAGTTCTTTCCCACCCCGCGCTGCGGAAGGACGCCTTCAAATCCTGTTCCCCCTATTCTTCATCTTCAATAGAGATGAAAATACTTTTCTTGAAGGGTTGTTCTGAGGCGGAGAACATACATAGAACGCCTAGCACAGTGTTATTTGAAGACAGACTCCTTTTTTGGTATATACGATTAAAATCCCATTTCTCAAGTGAGTGGTGCCTTTCAGTAATAGGGCGGAAGAGGACCTGCGGAGCCGGCCGGTCCCTTTTAAAGAGGAAATTAAGGCCAGGAAAGGGCAGGGCTCCTTGGAAGGACACTTCCCTGCCTGGAGGAGAAGCAGCTGAGCGCTGTGATTCATCAGGGCTGGCGCTCTGGGCTGGCTGTCTTTCATCTAGAATGTAACACAGTTGTCTTCCTCCTTTTTGTGGCTGCTTACATTCTGCCTGTGATTGCTGGCTAAAAAGAGCCACAAATTGCAGTCTCTGTCCTTTAAGTCCTTACTCTGGGGACCCACAAGTTTTAAGAGGGGCCGAATTCCCTGTTACTGGATAAACAGGTTTTAGCTTGGTGGGTCTTCACCGGGTGTTGCCAATAGAGCCCTCTCAAAGTCCAGTTTCTATTTTCTCTAACCGAAAACGAGTTTTTAAACTTTGCTTTCAGTCTTTGGGCTGCAAGATCTGTTTTTCATATTTCCCTGAAACGGAGCTGCGTGTCTGTTGCATTCATATGAACCATAAAACAGCACAAACCCTAAATAGGAGAAAAGCTGGGTTATTTTTATGCCTAATTACAGTTTTATATAAGTATCAGATTTGTGAATGTTTGTCCTGGCAATAAAAAGACAATTTTAAAATAGAACGGGGATAAGATTAATACATTTCCAGAATGTATGAAATGCAGAAATAATGGCTGACTCATACAAGCAGTGTTTTTTACGCTAAAAAGGACTCGTTTTAATCCTCTCTCTTTTTTGTAGAACTTTTGGCAAATACAGTCTGAGCCAAATTTGAGTCACATAATCGAGGGGAAAACGTTTTATTTTTAAACCTGGAGAATAGTGGAAGCTCTGATTTCTCTAATATACAGATGACTTTGAAACAAGTGCTGCAGGGAGGAGGGGACTGCAGTGCTACAATATGACCGGAAGGCAGGGGTTTCCTCCATCCTGACATCCTCAAAGGTTAGGAAGTTCATAGCTTCTCTCAAAACCCTTTGTAGGTCTTGTAACAATCACTTACTTATAAGTCAGTATAGGGAATTCCCTGGCGGTCCAGTGGTTAAGGCTCCGCACTTCCATGGCAGGGGGCATGGGTTCGATCCCAGGTCAGGGAACTAGGATCCTGCAAGCTGTGGGGTGCAGCCAAAAAACAAAAGTCAGTATAATACCATCTGTCTTAGTATTTTGAGATCACTTACAGGGCAGGGAGAAGTTTAGAATTTTATAAATAAACCAGAACCTTCACTTAATTGCTTCAACTGAAAATCACTGAAAAAGTGATTTGGGGTGATGATATTGTGTGGCTGATTTTTTTTTTTCCTTAATGGAGTTTGTATTTTCAAACTATGTTTCTGGGTAGAGAGGAAATAATTGGTGACAGGCACATTCATTCGGCTGGCGACAGGTACTGGAGATGGATGGTGCTTCCTGCCCTAGCAGGATCTGAAACCACGGTAGGTTTCATGCCCCCAGCCTGACTTAGGTTCATGTCATGAGCTGTGGGTTCTCTCTGTGGCCGCCATCTCCATGAAATGCTCATCTTCCCCACAGGCCGAGGAACAGGTGGGCCCCAGCGCTTTATCAAATCCTTGGTGACTGTTGAACTCTGAGCTGACAGAGCTGGCTGCCTCACAGGCATGCTTACCCCCTCTTTGCCTAGACCTGGACTCTGTCCTCCCCTGGTTGAGGGGTGGCTGGTTTGGCAGGTGACTGGGAGCCTCTCATGCAGGTGGCTGTCTCTCAGGAACCCATGGCAGGGTAGGTTCCCCCACCCCCTCCTTCTCTAAAACCTGCCTGGGGGCTGTCAGAGGTTTAGCTGTCAAGGTGTGGCTCCATGCTCCAGCTGACAGAGCTGGAGTTAAAAGTGAATAAAATCATCCTTCAGGAAGGGATTCCATTTTGTAAAACTCAGGTCCTGAGTGAGAGGCCTTAAAAATCCCACCCTGTGCCACTCTTTCTAAGTGCTCTTCTGAGAATCAGAGAATCTAATTTCATTGGCACATGCTTTAAAAAGGGCTGCATTCATACTCTTCCCTTCCTTCTCGCTGCCAGACTGGCCTTTTTCCAGCCAGGAGTATAAAGCTGTCTGTAGACCTCTTTCAAAGGCAGTTCTGGGAATTCCCTGGTGGTCCAGTGGTTAGGACTCTGTGCTTCCCCATCCCCCTTCCGCCCCCCCCCCACCCCAGCCCAGAGTTCCATCCGTGGTCCATGAGCTAAGATCCCACAAGCAGCCGGCAGCAGAGCCAAAAAAAAAAAAAGGCAGTCGCACTCCAGGTCACTAGCTGGCATTCTCCAAATATCAGCACTGGCTTCTGGGAGTCTGTCGTTATCACCACCCATCACTCCTCCAGGGCAGCCACTGCCATTGTCTCCAAATGACTGGGCTCCCATGCTGGGGCAATTTTGCACAGGTATGTGCTATCCTTTGATTCTCGGAAATCCAGAGTGTGCCAAGTATCCCTTTATTTTTCTCTCTCCAAACTGAATTCCCTAATTCTTGCCCCCGAGTGTCCCTCTGGATTGGCTGAAGGAGTCTCTGTGCACGAGATCCGGGGGCCTCCCCTCCCCCCACCAGGTTGTGCTGTGATTCCAGGGCACCGAGGAGCCAGGGCATCGCAGGGGATCCTCTGTTTGCTGCTTGCGTGTCCACACAGGGAGGTGTCCCTATCCTCGGCTGCCCACCTCTTGAGCCTCCCGCCCCCAGAGCATCCCATTCCTCTCTAAGGACTTCTGCTCTCCTGGGCTCCGCCTGCAGGTGCCAAACCTGAAGGTCAAGGGCCACAGACCTTGCTGCCCCTGCAGACCCCAAGGGGGACTTTCTTCTGGCCTAGAGGGTTCCCCTTCCTCCCTCTTCTTCTTCCAGGCCAGTCAGCTTCTTCCTGCAGCTCCCTCTCCCGATTTCCTCCTCTTCCCATACTTGCCAAGTTCTCTCAAGAGTACAGGGGCTTTTGTCATGTTTCTGTGTCCTGACCAGACAGCTACCTCCCATGAGGCAGTGAAACTCAGAATCAGCTGACCACCACCTAATGAGGAGAAGAGAGAGAGGGGGAAATAGAGGGAAACATGAATTAATTTCATGAAAATATTATGCAGTGGTGATGTTACATCCAAATCACTGGTACTTACCAAGTCCTGCTTTGTTGCAGGAACTGTGCCAGGTACCAGGAGTGCAGACATGAATGACACTGCTGGGTCCTTCAAGGCTCAGAGGCTGGAGGGGGAGACAGACACATTAGCTGAGACCACAAAGAGGTGTGAAAAGCAGGGAGACAGAACACAGGATGACACAAAAGATGCTACCATCAAAAAATTCACAAACAATAAATGCTGGAGAGGGTGTGGAGAGAAGGGAGCCCTCCTATACTGTTAGTGGGAGTGTAAATTGGTATAGCCACTGTGGAGAACAGTATGGAGGTTCCTTAAAAAAACAAAAATAGAGCTACCATATGACCCAACAAACCCACTCCTGGGCATATATCTGGAGAAAAACACGGTCTGAAAGGATGCATGCACCTCAGTGTTCATTGCAGCATTGTTTACAATAGCTGTGACATGGAAGCAACCTAAATGTCCATCGACAGATGAATGGATAAAGAAGATGTGGAACGTATATACAATGGAATATTACTCAGCCATAAAAAAGAATGAAATAATGCCATTTGCAGCAACATGGAGTTGCTAGAGACTGTCATACTGAGTGAAGTAAGTCAGACAGAGAAATATCATATGATATCACTTATATGCAGAATCTAAGAAAAAAGATACAAATGAACTTATTTACAAAAATAATTATATACATTTTAATTATAATGTATTACATATATTACATTATATAGCGTATAAAATATATTAGTACACATATATCCATGAAATAGTAAAGTTACATGTCAACATGTCTATCTGCAAGTATTCACCTGTAGACCCATGTATATGATGTGTGTGTGTGTGTGTGTGTGTGTGTGTATCTATATATATAGATAGAGGAGAGAGAGAGGAAATGAATCCATTTGGTACAGGTTGGGTCAGTTACTTGAAATAAACAGGTCATAAGGAGGCATGTCCCCCACCAAAAAAAAAAGACTCTTGATCAAGGTTACGGGAATAGGGAGGGCTCACCTGCATGTCCAGTACGTAAAGGCAGGGATTCTTTCCCTGTTTTGCTCATTGTTACAAACCCATTTCCTAGAACAGTGCCTGGCATGTAGGAAGCTTGAAACAAATATTTGCTGAGTGAATGGATGAGTAAGTGAGGAGGTGGTGGGAATCACTGAGAACAGTGAAGTGGAGATTCTGTGAGAGACTCTGGAAAGTATTGATACATCTGTCAAGGTTCTGGCAGAAAAGATGTGATATAGTCATACTGGGTAGTTGGAGGAACTTTTAATAAAGCAGGTATTTACAAGGGCTAGTGATAGTGAGGTGTGACACTCCCCCACCCAGGCCAGAAGGGGCAAGGGAGAGACGAATTGCTGGAAGCCAGAAGGAGAGATACCAGAAGGAGAGGCCCCCTTTGAGAGGGGCTGTGACCTTCAGTCAAGGGAGCGACCTTGCAGGGAGGGAGCCAGGACACTAACAGCCCAGCCTTATTCTCTTCCCTTCCTTCAGTCTCCTGTTGGGTCCCTGTTGGAGCTCCTCATTGATGAACCCACTGGAAGCTATGGGGACAAAGGAGTCCGCTGTGACAGCCTGTACACCAGCCTCCTGGGCAGGGCAGGGTAGGGTGGAGACTGCAGGGCGTAGATCGGGACAGGCACACAAAGGCCATCTACTCACCTGCAGCGAATGAACACTCTTCCAGAGTGGCTGGACCAGGTCTTGCTGGGTCTTGGAAATCACTGAACCCTTCGCTTCCAACATTGTGTAGAAACACAAAGTTGCCGAAGGACTGAACAGACGTTCACGCTCATCACCCATTGAGTAGCTTTTCTCTTTCTTCTTTGTATTTTAGGCAAATAATCTTCCAAAAGCCATTGCAGCTGCTCACACCTATCTACTGAAGCATCCTGATGATGAAATGATGAAGAGAAACATGGCTTATTATAAGAGCCTGCCCGATGCCGAGGACTACATTAAAGACTTGGAAACCAAGTTGTATGAGGTATATTTGCATTTTTACACAGTGGTTATTTGCAATGCGAGCTGTCAAAGAAGCGTATCTCAGTGAACATCTATTGACATCAAAGGACTGCTAGTGATTTTTGATGACATTTAGTGAATATTATGACAATAGAAATGATTGCCTTTTTAACACCTAGCTGATCCATTTAAGAATGCAATTTTACTTTCCATGATGATTTTAAAGCCACTTTTTTCTAAATGCTACATTTTAGAAATATGGTCATGTGATGGTAGAATAAGATGGTAGAATAAAGACGTGTCTTGGAAATCATCTGAAAATGACCAAGAATAGGAGAAACAGAAATATAATTCTCCATTTCTGATGAAGCTAGGAAACATATATATTAATACACACACACAACTTTATATCTTAAGTTGGAAAGGAAATAGAGGCGCTAGGAGGACTGACTTGACAGATTGGAGGCTACTTAAGTCTCTGCATCTGCAGCGCGGAATTCTGATGAGAATGAATGAGGATAATAAGAAGAGGAAGAATCTGAGCCCTTTGAGCACTTACTGTTGTCCGGCCCTGTCGAGCTCGGGCTCTGGGGGTGTGGGTACCAGTGGAGGGTTGAAAACAGAGGGATGTGTTGAAAGTACCCATGGGAGCCGTTAGATCCTAAGGTCTGACTCCAGGGTTTCCTATCGTGGGACCAGATCTCAAGCTCACTTTTTCACTGGTGGTGACCCTCAAACATAGTGGGCGAAGTCTCTTTCCTGGAGCCCTTCAGTTTTCCAGGGAAGGATTCTCCAGCCTCCTGCAGGGCTGGTGGGGTGTCCGTGCTTCTCTACTGGTGTCTGAGAGCCAGTCTCGGGAGAGGGATGGGGGTCTCACAGCTGAGTCTGAGACCTTACCTGATTCCTGGTTTTTCAGCCCATGCCTGGACTGATAGCAGGCTCTGCTATGCCTGCTCCCTGGCCCCTCAGCCTTTATGGGTAGAGTCTCTAGAAGAGACCACCAGTCTCTGGCAAGGAGCGGCTTTGGGAGGTGTGGTCCCTTAGGTGAGCAGGTGGGCGCTGGTGGGGGAACCCAGGGTTCCAACAGCTCTGTTCAGACTTTCAGCCCTGCTTTCTTTCCCATGCCTTGTGCCAGCCTCTGTGGTCCCTGGTGCCTGCAGGTGCCTACGAGTGTGTAGCTCGCCTGCTCTGAGGTCCCTCCTCTCTGATAATTTGTTTTTTTTGTCTTTCCAAAAGTTGTTGAAATCTCTTGTCTGCTGCTTGCTCCTTTCCAGTTCTCCCATGAAAGGACTGAAGTCTTTTTACTTTCTTCCCTGTCATTTTTGGGGTAGGGTTTGGGGAGCAGAATGCACTGTGCTTCACTGCAAGCAGCTGCACCCTTCTTGCCCTCTTTGGAGTCCTGCTGGGTGTGGCGGGCTGCCCCCTCCCCACCATCTCCACCGTGCCCAGGGGCTTCCTCTCTCTGCAGGGCTTTCCTGCTGCTGCCACGCTGCCATTTCTGCAGAGCCAGCGGCCTGGTGTTGCTGCTCTCGTACCCAATCTCCAGACAAAGCCCCTTCAGCTCTCTGCCTGTCTTGTTTCCAGGAAATGCTGCCTGCCCAGGAGGTATAAGGAGACCCACCTTCTTAACCTGAGGCCTTTAGTTGGGTGAAAATTTCAGGTCCCAGGGGTGACCCTCAAATACCCCATTCCAGAGCAACTGAAAACAAAACTACAAATGGAGAGCCCCATGCATATTTCAAGGCCTGTCTTGGCCCCTCCAATTTGTCAGGTTTCCGCATGCATCCAAGATCTCCACTTATTTCTTGTGAAACCAGGCTGCTTCCTCAGCCCTAATTATTTCTTTTACCTGCTCCAGGCAACAGTTAGCAGAAATTCCTTGACGTTTCCACTATCTGGCACGCGGCTGCCCTCCCCAGGAACTTGTACTGATGTGTGGCACTCCTAGTTCATACTTCACTGTTAGGGGGAGGGGTATCTGACACTTGCTTAAGCTTTATCTTTTCCTTGAATCGATTTAAAACTTATTTACTAATTTTAAGTGTGTAATTCGATGAGTTTTATCAAAGGTACCACCACAATCATGATGTAGAATATTTTCTTCTCCCCTAAAAAGTTCCCTCATACCCCTGTGCAGTCCAGGCTTTGCCCTACCCCCTGACTCCTGGCAGCCACTGCTCTGGTTTCTGTCACTAGAGTTTTCTTTTTTTCCTTTATTCAAACTTGATTTTATTATCAAGTGCCTGTTACTTTTTTTTTAAATTAAGATAAGACACACAATACTCAACAGTGATTTGAAGATAATCTGAACGAAAGAGAGAACATGGTATATCTCTCCATCAGTTTGTGTCATCTTTGCTTTCTTTCATCAGTGTCTTATAGTTTTCTGAGTACAGGTGTTTTACCTCTTTAGGTAGGTTTATTCCTAGGTATTTTATTCTTTTTGTTGCAGTGGTGAATGGGATTGTTTCCTTAGTTTCTCTTTCTGATTTTTCATCATTCGTGTATAGGTATGCAAGAGATTTCTGTGCATTAATTTTGTATCCTGCAACTTTACCAGATTCATTGATTAGCTCTAGTAGTTTTCTGGTGGCATCTTTAGGATTCTCTATGTATAGTATCACGTCATCTGCAAAGAGTGACAGTTTTACTTCTTCTTTTCCACTTTGTATTCCTTTTATTTCTTTTTCTTCTCTGATTGCCATGGCTAGGACTTCCAAAACTATGTTGAATAATAGTGGCGAGAGTGGACATCTTGTCTTGTTCCTAATCTTAGAGGAAATGCTTTCAGTTTTTCACCATTGAAAATGTTCGCTGTGGGTTTGTTGTATATGGCCTTTATTATGTTGAGGTAGGTTCCCTCTATGCCTACTTTCTGGAGAGTTTTTATCATAAATTGGTGTTGAATTTTGTCAAAAGCTTTTTCTGCATCTATTGAGATGATCATATGGTTTTTATTCTTCAGTTTGTTAATATGGTGTATCACATTGATTGATTTCCGTATATTGAAGAATCCTTGCATCCCTGGGATAAATCCCACTTGATCATGGTAAATCCTTTTTTTTTTTTTTTTTTTTGTTGTGGTACGCGGGCCTCTCACAGTTGTGGCCTCTCCCGTTGCGGAGCACAGGCTCCGGACACGCAGGCTCAGTGGCCATGGCTCACGAGCCCAGCCGCTCCGCGGCATGTGGGATCTTCCCGGACCGAGGCACGAACCCGTGTCCCCTGCATTGGCAGGCGGACTCTCAACCACTGCACCACCAGGGAAGCCTGGTATGATCCTTTTAATGTGTTGTTGGATTCTGTCTGCTAGTGTTTTGTTGGGGATTTTTGCATCTGTATTCATCAGTGATATTGGTCTGTAATTTTCTTTTTTTGTAGTATCTTTGTCTGGTTTTCGTATCAGGGTGATGGTGGCCTCGTGGAATGAGTTTGGGAGTGTTCCTTCCTCTGCAATATTTTGGAAGAGTTTGAGAAGGATGGGATATTAGCTCTTCTCTAAATGTTTGATAGAATTCACCTGTGAAGCCACCTGGTCCTGGACTTTTGTTTGTTTCAAGAGTTTTAATCACAATTTCAATTTCATTCCTTTTGATTGGTCTGTTCATATTTTCTATTTCTTCCTGGTTCAGTCTTGGAAGGTTATATCTTTTTAAGAATTTGTCCATTTCTTCCAGCTTGTCTATTTTATTGGCATATAGTTGCTTGTAGTAGTCTCTTATGATGCTTTGTATTTCTGCGGTGTCCATTGTAACTTCTCCTGTTTCATTTCTAATTTTATTGATTTGAGTCCTCTCCCTCTTTTTCTTGATGAGTCTGGCTAAAGGTTTATCAATCTCACTTATCATCTCAAAGAATCACCTTTTAGTTTTATTGATCTTTGCTATTGTTTTCTTTGTTTCTATTTCATTTATTTCTGCTCTGATCTTTATGATTTCCTTCCTTCAGCTAACTTTGCGTTTTGTTTGTTCTTCTTTCTCTAGTTCCTTTAGGTATAAGGTTAGATTGTTTATTTGAGATTTTTCATGTTTCTTAAGGTAGGATTGTATTGCTAGAAACATTCCATAGGTTTTAGATCGTGTTTTCGTTGTCATTTGTCTCTAGGTATTTTTTGATTTCCTCTTTGATTTCTTCAGTGATCTCTTGGTTATTTAGTAACATACTGTTTAGCCTCCATGTGTTTGTGGTTTTTACATTTTTTCCCCTGTAAATTTTTCTAATCTCATAGCATTGTGGTTGGAAAAGATCCTTGATATGATTTCAATTTTCTTAAATTTACTGAGGCTTGATGTGTGACCCAAGATGTGATCTATCCTGGAGAATGTCCCATGTGCACTTGAGAAGAAAGTGTAATCTGCTGTTTTTGGATGGAATGTCCTATAAGTATCAATTAAATCTATCTAGTCTATTGTGTCATTTAAAGCTTGTGTTTCCTTATTAATTTTCTCTCTGGATGATCTGTCCACTGGTGTAAGTGAGGTGTTAAAGTCCCCAACAATTATTGTGTTACTGTTGATTTCCTCTTTTATAGCTGTTAACATTTGCCTTATGTATTGAGGTGCTCCTATGTTGGGTGCATATATATTTATAATTGTTATATCTTCTTCTTGGATTGATCCCTTGATCATTATGTAGTGTTCTTCCTTGTCTCTTGTAACATTCTTTATTTTAAAGTCTATTTTATCTGATATGAGTATTACTACTCCAGCTTTCTTTTGACTTCCAGTTGCATGGAATATCTTTTTCCATCCCCTCACTTTCAGTCTGTATGTGTCCTTAGGTCTGAAGTGGGTCTCTTATAGACAGCATATATATGGGTCTTGTTTTTGTATCCATTCAGCGAGCCTGTGTCTTTTGGTTGGAGCATTTAATCCAGTCACATTTAAGGTAATTATCAATATGTATGTTCCTATTACCATTTTCTTAATTGTTTTGGGTTTGTTTTCATAGGGCCTTTTCTTCTCTTGTGTTTCCCACTTAGAGAAGTTCCTTTAGCATTTGTTGTAGAGCTGGTTTGGTGGTGCTGAATTCTCTTAGCTTTCGCTTGTCTGTAAAACTTCTGATTTCTCCATCGAATCTGAATGAGATCCTTGCTAGGTAGAGTAATCTTGGTTGTAGGTTCTTCCCTTTCATCACTTTAAATATATCATGTCACTCCCTTCTGGCTTGTAGAGTTTCTGCTGAGAAATCAGCTGTTAACCTTATGGGAGTTTCCTTGAATGTTATTTGTCATTTTCACTTGCTACCTTTAATAATTTTTCTTTGTCAGTTTTGTTGCTATGTGTCTTGGTGTGTTTCTCCCTGGGTTTATCCTGCCTGGGACTCTCTGCGCTTCCTGGACTTGGGTGGCTATTTCCTTTCCCATGTTAGGGAAGTTTTCGACTATAATCTCTTCAAACATTTTCTCAGGTCCTTTCTCTCTCTCTTCTCCTTCTGGGATCCCTATAACGTGAATGTTGGTGCGTTTAATGTTGTCCCAGAGGTCTCTTAGGCTGTCTTCATTTTTTTTCATTCTTTTTTCTTTATTCTGTTCCGCAGCAGTGAATTCCACCATTCTGTCTTCCAGGTCACTTATCCGTTCTGCCTCAGTTATTCTGCTATTGATTCCTTCTGGTGTATTTTTCATTTCAGTTATTGTATTGTTCATCTCTGTTTGTTTGTTCTTTAATTCTTCTAGGTTTTTGTTAAACATTTATGACATCTTGATCTTTGTCTCCATTCTTTTTTCTGAGGTCCTGGGTCATCTTCACTATTATTATTCTGAATTCTTTTTCTGGGATGTTGCCTATCTCCACTTCATTTAATTGTTTTTCTGAGGTTTTATCTTGTTCCTTCATCTGGTACATAGCCCTCTGCCTTTTCATTTTGTCTATCTTTCTGTGAATGTGGTTTTCGCTCTGCAGGTTGCAGGATTGTAGTTCTTGCTTCTGCTGTCTGCCCTCTGGTGGATTGCACCTGCTAGTTTTTGAATTAAATAAAATAAGTGTACCACTGTGAACAGGGTAGAAAAGTCTAGATATAGGTAAGTTACTGATTGGTTTCCTATTTATAATTAAGAGTGAGCATGGTTTCTCCAGAGCTAATGAGAGTAGAGCTTGATGATGGTCTGATTCCTTTCAGGAGGACAGATCTCTCTCCCTTCACGTCTGGACCTTCCTTGGCTTCTCTCTGCTTTCCAGAGCCTGCTTTTGGTTTGTTTGTTTGTTTTTGTTTTTTTTTAATTGAAGTATAGTGGATTTACAGTGTTTCAGGTGTATAGCAGAGTGATTCAGTTACGCATAGAATATATATATATATGTATTATTTTTCAGATTCTTTTCTATTATAGTTATTACAAGCTATTGAATATAGTTCCCTGTGCTATGCAGTAGGTCCTTGTTGTTTACCTATTTTATATATAGTAGTGTGTATCTGTTAATCCCAAATTCCCAATTTATCCCTCCCCTACCCCTTTCCCCTTTGATAACCATAAGTTTGTTTTCCTACTTTGTGAGCCTATTTCTGTTTTGTATACAAGTTCATTTGCATCATTTTTTAGATTCCACATATAAGTGATATCATATGGTATTTGTCTTTCTCTGTCTGGCTTACTTCACTTAGTATGATAATCTCTAGGTCCATCTATGTTGCTCCAAATGGCATTATTTCACTCTTTTTATGGCTGAGTAATATTCCATCTTCTTTATCCATGCAACCTGTTGATGGACACTTAGGTTGCTTCCATGTCTTGGCTATTATAAATAGTGCTGCTATGAACATAGGGATGCATGTATCTTTTTGAATTTAGAGTTTTCTCTGGATATATGCCCAGGAGTGGAGTTGCTGGGTCATATGGTAGCTCTAGTTGTAGTTTTTTGAGGAACGTCATTACGGTTCTCCATAGTGGCTGTACAAATTTACATTCCCACCGACAGTGTAGGAGGATTCCCTTTTCTCCACATCCTCTCCATCATTTATTATTTGTAGACTTTCTGATGATTCCAGAGCCTGTTCATCCGAGCCGTGCGGGGGTACAACGGTGAGAACTGGAGAACGTGCATCACGGACATGGAGCTGGCCCTTCCTGACTTCTTCAAGGCCTTTTATGAGTGTCTTGCTGCCTGCGAGGGCTCCCGGGAGATCAAGGACTTCAAGGATTTCTATCTTTCCATAGCAGGTTAGTGGTGGGTTGTGTCCTCGGCATAAATGGCATAGCTGCCCCTGTGGGTTCTACATGCCTTCTGGGTACTTGAGTGGCCTCTGAGGAACTTTTGAGCTTACATAAGAAAGGGTAACCGGGGTGGCTGACACATGTACGGATCAGCCTCTGATTTGGCGGGAGCTTCTGGAGAAACAGTGAGTATGGTGTCTAGATACAGGCCAGCAGAGAAGGTCTGCCTAATCAGCCCTACTTGATTACAGATTCCCACAGGCTTTTGGAAAAATAAAACTGGGCCCCAAAGCAACTCATGCCCCACCTTAGGGAGATAACTTTGATTATGGCAATTTTTCAGCACACATCAAGGTAAAATGAAGAGTATAATGAACCTCTAATGAGTCATCACTAAGATAACTTTTGGGAAAAAAATTTTCTGACTATAAAATAATTCATGCTTATTATAGGAAGTCTAGAAAACACAGGAAAGAATGAAGAAAATTGAGGACTTCCCTGGCAGTCCAGTGGTTAAGACTCTGTGCTTCCACTGCAGGGGTCGTGGGTTCGATCCCTGGTCGGGGAACTAAGATTCCCACATGCTTCACGGTGCAGCCAAAAAAAAAGAAAGAAAGAAAAACAATTGAAAACACATAAATAGCCCTAGGGTTTCTCCTTAACCAGTAGTGGGCAGCAATGCTCCAGAGAATGGGAAATGGCCAAGAGATGTCCCTAAGTGGTTTGGGAACACGGATGCTCAAACTGCACCTTGCAGGAAGGGGACCCCGGTCAGATAGGTCTGAGATTGGCCTGAGCACCGTCTGCCTGTTGGAGTCTCTGTGCCCTGTGATGGTTAATGGCTCTCAGAAACCCTGGGGTAGGCAGCTCTTTTACAGTTATTGAATCCAGGATGGTTTTTGTTTTTGTTTTTTACTTATTAATTTATTTTTGGCTGTGTTGGGTCTTCGTTTCTGTGCGAGGGCTTTCTCCAGTTGCGGCGAGCGGGGGCCGCTCTTCATCGTGGTGTGCGGGCCTCTCACTATTGCGGCCTCTCTTGTTGTGGAGCACAGGCTCCAGACGTGCAGGCTCAGTAGTTGTGGCTCACGGGCCTAGTTGCTCCGCAGCATGTGGGATCTTCCCAGACCAGTGCTCCAACCCGTGTCCCCTGCATTGGCAGGCAGATTCTCAACCACTGCACCACCAGGGAAGCCCTGTTTTTGTTTTCGAATCACTGTTTTGCTCATGGATCTCTTTTTCCACAGAGTACCTTTATTTTTCTTAACAAAACCTTTTTATTGTGGAAAATTTCAAACATATACGAAGAATAGAAGAGTGTAAAGAAACCCCATGTCACCATGATGCAGCTTCACTATGGTCAACTCAGGGTCACCTGGGTGTCATCTAATTCCCACCCACTTACCTCTTATATTATTACTATTATTTTAAAAATATATTTATTTATTTATTTGGCTGTGCCAGGTCTTAGTTGTGGCAGGTGGGATCTTCGCTGCAGCATGCGGGATTTAGTTCCCTGACCAGGGATTGAATCCGGGGCATCTGCATCAGGAGCTCGGAGTCTTAAGCACTGGACCACCAGGGAAATCCCTCATGTTATTTTGAAGCAAATCCCAGATGTTGTTATCACTTCATTTGTAATGTTTCAGTAGGTACCTCTAAAAGATAAGAACTCGTTTTTTTCAACCACTGAACCATCACACCTAAAAGAATTTTAACAACAGTTCCTTGATCTCATCATCAAATATCCAGTGTCCCAGTCATCTCAGAAATGTCATACATGTGTGTTCCTTAAATTTACAATTTGTTGGGGTTTTGTGTGTTTTCTTTTTTTTTTCCTTCTTCTTGGCCCCACTGTGCGACTTGTGGGATCTTAGTTACCCGACCAGGGATTGAACCCGGGTCCCCAGCAGTGAAAGTATGGAGTCCTAACCACTGCCAGGGAATTCCCAATTTATTGGTTTGAATCATGTTCAAAATAAGTTCCACACATTGCATTTGGTTATCTTCTTAAATTTTTATTTTGAACAAAACTTTACTATTTTAACCGTGTGTAAGTGTACAGTTCATTGGCAGTAAGTACATTCACATTGTTGTGCAGCCCTCACCACCATCCATCTCCAGAACTTTTTCATCTTCCCAAACTGAAACTCTGTACCCATTAAACACTAACTCTCCATCTTCCTCCTTCCCAGTCCCTAGCAACCACCATTCTTCTTCTGTGTCTATGAATTTGATTACTCTGGGTACCTCATATAAGCAGAATCATACAGTATTAGTCCTCTTATGACTGGCCTATTTCACTTAGCGTAATGTCCTCAAGGTTCATCCATATTCTAGCAAATTGGTTATCTTTTATTTTTTTAATTTTTAAAAAATTATCTATTTATTTATTTTTGGCTGTGTTGGGTCTTCGTTGCTTCGTGTGGGCTTTCTCTAGTTGCAGCGAGTAGGGGCTACTCTTCGTTGTGGCACGCGGGCTTCTCTCTAGTTGTGGCGTGAGGGTTTTCCCTCGCTAGTTGTGGCACCCGGGCTCTAGAGCACCTAGTTGCAGCACACGGGCTCTCTTGTTGAGGTGCACGAGCTCAGTAGCTGTGGCTCACGGGCTTAGTTGCCCCGCGGCACGCGGGATCTTACTTCCCCGACCAGGGATCAAACCCACGTCCCCTGCATTGGAAGGCGGATTTTTTACCATTGGACCACCAGGGAAGTGGTGACACTAAGTTTTAAACATTTGGTTGAGGTGCTTTCCAGTTTCTCCACAATATAATTACTGTTTTTCCTTTTTAAATTAATAATTTGTGGATAGGTGCTTCGAGACTAGGACAACTTGCTGTCCATCAAACCCTCCCCACCCTACCCCCACTGATTTGGCACACTGTTGAGAATTCTTGCCTGAAGCATCTTTTTCTATAAAGGTTGTGTGAATATAAAACTACTTTCCCTAGGGATTTCCCTGGTGGTCCAGTGGTTAAGACTTCGCACTTCCACTGCACTGGGCAGGGGTTTGATCCCTCATTGGGGAACTAAGATCCCACATGCTGTGCAATGCAGGCAAAAAAAAAAGAAAAGAAAAAAAAACTACTTTCCCTTTATTTATTTATTTATTTTGCGGTACACGGGCCTCTCACTGTTGGGGCCTCTCCCGTTGCGGAGCATAGGCTCCGGACGCGCAGGCTCAGCGGCCATGGCTTACGGGCCCAGCCGCTCCGCGGCATGTGGGATCTTCCCGGACCAGGACCGTGTCCCCTGTATCGACAGGCGGACTCTTAACCACTGCGCCACCAGGGAAGCCCAACTTTCCCTTTATTTTTGTGTCTGCTTCTTTCATACAGAATAGGTACCATACGTTAAACACTATTCTATGTTATGCTTTTTCCACTTAACAATATATCCTAACTAGTGTGTAGAGATTGTGTCATTCTTTTTATTACTGCCAAGTGCTCCACTGAGGGTTGGGGGAGTGATGTACCCCAGTTTATTCAACTATCTGATAGATATTTGGGCTGTTCCAATCTTTTGCTATTACATCTAATACTGCAGTGGGGAATTTTAGTGGGCTGTTGTTGTTTGCTAAGTATGGAAGTGTGTTTGCAAAGTCAACATCAGTGGGATTGATAGTTCAGAGTAAAGGTTTACATAAATTATTTGGTATTTTAAGGTACCATTTTGCATTCCTACCAGTAACGTAGGAGAGTGCCTGTTCCTACAGTCTTGCTGGCAAAATGTGTATCATCATGCTGGAGTCTTTCGCTTCTGGCTGAATGAAAGGAGAAAAGGGAGGGGCCAAGGGGCACCTGGAAGGTTGTTAGGGACCAGCCCCAGAAGTAGTATTCATCAGTTGTTACTGTCCACATTTCATGGCTCACTTAGTCACATGGCCCCAACCTAACTGCAAAGGAGGCTGGGAAATGTAGTCTTTGACATCTTTCTATGTGACTATATTTAGGTATTTTTAAAATTTTATTTTATTTTATTTATTTATTTGGCTGCACCAGGTCTTAGTTGCGGCACTTGGGATCTTTAGTTGTGGCATGAGAACTCTTAGTTGCGGCATGCATATGGGATCTAGTTCCCTGACAAGGGATCGAACCTGTGTCCCCTGCAGTGGAAGTGCAGAGTCCTAACCACTGGACTGCCAGGGAATCACCGAGAATATGTGTATTTTAACCTTTGATAAATTTTACCAAATTGTACTCCAAAACATTTGTTCCTATTTTGCTCCTACCAACAGAACATGAGAGCATGAGTCTCACTATTCTCTTCCTATCACTGGACATCATCAAATTTTAAACATTTTGCCAATGTAATAGCTTACATTATTTTAGGTAGAATTGTATTTCTTAATTTCAAATGTGGTTTAGATCTTTTCACAGTGTTTATTAGCCCTTTTTATAATTTCTATTAACATCCTTTTGGCTATTTTTATAGTGGACATTCGTCTTTTTCTTATTGATTTAGGAAACTTTGTGCGTGAAAGATTTTAGCCCTTTATCATAAGTGTTGTGAATATTTTACTTTTATCATTTTATCATTTATCATTTTTACCTTGATCTTTTGGGGCAGTGGGGCAGAAGCGGCATTAAGAAAATAATGGATACAACACAGACCTCCTAGAGAACGGACTTGAGGTTATGGGGAGGGGGAAGGGTGAGCTGTGACAGGGCGAGAGAGAGTCATGGACATATACACACTAACAAACGTAGTAAGGTAGATAGCTAGTGGGAAGCAGCCGCATGGCACAGGGATATTGGCTCGGTGCTTTGTGACAGCCTGGAGGGGTGGGATAGGGAGGGTGGGAGGGAGGGAGATGCAAGAGGGAAGACATATGGGAACATATGTTTATGTATGACTGATTCACTTTGTTATAAAGCAGAAACTAACACACCATTGTAAAGCAATTATACCCCAATAAAGATGTTAAAAAAAAAAAAAGAAGATAATGGATACACTGCCTGAAAATTTGTGTGTTCTTTCAGATCATTATGTGGAAGTTCTGGAATGCAAAATACAGTGTGAAGAGAACCTCACCCCAGTCATAGGAGGATATCCAGTCGAGAAATTTGTGGCTACCATGTATCATTATTTGCAGTTTGCTTATTATAAATGTAAGTAATCATCTTCTAGGAGATCTGAGCAAGGTACGAAGACTTAGCTTCCACATCTGCAGAGAGTACTAACCTCCTAAGATCGTTGTGAGGATTAAATGAGTTGATAGACGTGGAATGCTTAGGAAATTCACGCACTGGCACATGGCAAACTCTATATAACCGTTTTTTTGGTGGTTGTTGTTGTTGTTTTGGCCGCTCTGCGTGGCATGCGTGATCTTAGTTCCCCGACCAGGGATCAAACCCATGCCCCCTTGCAGTGGAGGCGCAGAGTACTAACCAATGGACCGCCAGGCAAGTCCCTTTTTTCTTTTCTTTTTTTAAAAAATATCATTATTTCCCTTCTTCCACATCATTGGCTTTACTTTTCAGACTCTTAGAAGGTCATTGCAGTTGGTCCTGCCTTGGCCTGAAATTGGAGCTTATCAATCAGAACCTTCCAAGTGGACAAAGGGGACACATGGGAGAAAGAAAGGAACTTGGAGTTCAGACTTCAGAGCCTGAATTTCCTGGCTTTCCCCCCTCTCTCTGTAGCCAAGATTGCTGGGTGCCACTCGCGTGAGCAGCGTGTACCTTGGCAGTTCGGTGACAAGCACGGGAAGTCACTAGGGTCATTTGCAGCAGCGACAACTCTACCCTCCTGATGAAATGTCTGGGTCTGCTGGCAGGTGTCTGGCTAGCTTCCCCAAGGCTGCCCTTCAAACTCAGGGGCGGCTGGTCTTGGGGACTCAGGGATGTCCTGGAGGAGTGCCAGGTGACCTTGTCTTCCACAGCCCCCCTTCCCCGCTGTGTCCATCCTGTTCTTCGTTGGGTTCCCTCTGCCTCAGCAGCCACCTAACCTGCCTACCTTTTAATCCCATCTCATCTCTTCTCCAGGACACACTGAAAGCCTTGCCTGCTGAAGGTTAAAAAAGGGAAAAAAAGAAAAGAAAAATATTTTCCTTCTCTCCCTCTCTCTCTCTTTTTAGTTTTTAAATTAAAAATATTTAAACTTTTGCCGTTAATCAAGATGGCTTCTTTGTTCCTGGAAAGTCTCGGATACTGACATTTATACCATGTTTTTCTGAGGAAGGTGACTGGCCTCTCTCAGCAGTGAACCTGATCTTAGAGCGGCCTGAACCTCATCTAAGGATGCAATGAAATGTACTGAAATGTCCCTTGGTTGGGACATTTCTGAGATCCAGAGGAGGTTGAGGTGTGTTTTTAACAGGTGTCCTTCCCAGAAGTCCCCTTTCATGGAGGGAAGGATGAGATTTTATTTGCTACTGTCACCCCAGCGTGAGCTGTCTGGTAAAGGATTATTTAGCATAGAGGACAAGAGTCTAGTTTTATATAATGTGTGAACTTGCTTTCCTATGAGGCAGCACTGAGCTCACAGCATGATGCCAGCAAATATTTATGGACCACATTCTGGTGTGGAGGGGACAGTTTTCCACTAGGCAGTGTCTTTGCTTATGAAGAGCCCTCTTTTCTAATATAAATAGCTGATTTAATGTAAGTGCTTTTTTTCAAAAAGGCTTATAAGAGAAGCTTATTGCAGTGAACCAAACATCGCAGAGATGTACAGAGAAACATCAAAAGCAAACAACCCGGGCTTCCCTGGTGGCGCAGTGGTTGGGAGTCCGCCTGCTGATGCAGGGGACGCGGGTGCGTGCCCCGGTCCGGGAGGATCCCTCGTGCCGCGGAGTGGCTGGGCCCGTGGGCCGTGGCCGCTGGGCCTGCGCGTCCGGAGCCTGTGCTCCGCAGCGGGAGAGGCCGCTGCGGTGAGAGGCCCGCGTACCGCAAAAAAAAAGCCAACAGCCCATCTCCATCCCCCTCCCTGCTCTCCCCCAACCCCAGTGTTAACTGTTGGCTTATATTCAGCCACACTTGGAAGGACCCTTTTTTAATGAGAATTATGAAAAAATTATGTACATGTTTTATTTAACTTCTGGAAATTTCAAAACATATATTGGGGGCTTCCCTGGTGGCGTCGTGGTTAAGAATCTGCCTGCCAATGCAGGGGACATGGGTTCAAGCCCTGGTCTGGGAAGATCCCTGGAGCAGCTAAGCCTGGGCACCACAACTACTGAGCCTGCGCTCTAGAGCCCACGAGCCACGACTACAGAACCCGCGTGCCACAACTACTGAAGCCCACGTGCCTAGAGCCCGTGCTCTGCAACAAGAGAAGCCACTGCAATGATGAGCCTGCGCACCTCAACGAAAAGTAGCCCCCGGTTGACCACAAGTAGAAAAAAGCGTGTGTGCAGCAGCGAAGATCCAACACAGCCAAAAAAAAAAAAAAAAGAAAAAAGAAAAACCAAGGTAATTAATAAAAACAACAACATATGTTGGAGAGGTTGGTATAATGATCTCTAGGGTGCCCATCACCCAGTTTCAACTTTTATCAACACATTGCTGATCTTGGATTCAGTTTACAGATGTTCTGTTGGAAGAAAATATAGCCCGTGTTTTTCTTTCATTTTCATGAGAAGCTGTGCTGACACTTCACTAAACTACCCCGTGAATGGACATTGAAACATGGATCTTCCAGCCACTAAGTAGGCTTGGTTCAGTGGGAACACGCGAGGACACTGGAGTTTAGAGGTGTTCCGGACACTTCCAGGCCCTGGAAGCTCACTGGTCAATCCTCTGAAATCCTGACTAACTCTAAAAACCAACCAGAATATCAGAAAATGTGGCAAAGACATAATGGATAAAACACCAAAATTTTCAGCTTTTCTTGCTGCTCCCTAAGAAATCTTTGCTTTCTGGATTACAGGTAAATAGTGTGAGTAAAATTTACATCTTGAAATTGGCCTCTTGAATCCTCTTGGCCCTGTTTTGAATTCTTTTTCAATCACCTACCCCAGGACGTTTCTTGAGGACAGGTGTCATTTCCAACCCCACAGGCCTTGTGACTAGGAAGTGCCCATCAGCAGTGGTTTTAAAGTTGTTGTTATGGGAAACGGCCACAAGGCGGCAGCATTTCTTCATGCCTAACTTGGATACTTGGGTAACCGGAACCTTAGGAAAATCATGTTCCTGGGTTGTCAAGGAGGATGTAATGTGCCAGAAGAAAGGCCCAAGGGCTTGTGTCTCATTCCTTCTTCCCCCTTACCCTTCACCCCACAGAGAAATCGCAGCCCCAGCAACACCGCTGCACTGAGGGCGCTGTCGTCCCTGGGTGGGGCGATTCTAAGGAAGGAGGATGGAGGTGGGAACCCCACCACCAGGAGACGTGGAGACCAGGTGACTTTTCAGAGCTTCTCCAGACCAGAGGTCCACCCTTTCTTGGGTGCACTAGGCTTGGCTTAGCTTTGGAAGGGCTCACCTGGATCTGGAGATGGCAGTCTCATCCAGAGGGGACCCGGCACTACAGGTCCAAGGGGGGCTCGTTTGATGGCATATCCTCCCCAGCTCCCTCAGCCCCACGAGAGTGCAGCCTTGGGACCCAAGCCTCCTTAGGCTTCAGGGATGTGACCCCAGCCCCAGTTACCAAGCCCTGAGGGAAATACGGCAGGTACTACTTTTTTTTAATTGAATTTTTCTTTTATATGGACTATAGTTGATTTACAATGTTGTGTTTGTTTTAGGTGTACAGCAGCTTGATTCAGTTATACAAACATATAGAGCTGTTCTTTTTTGGATCTTTTTCCCATATAGGTTATTACAGAGTGTTAAGTAGAGTTCCCCGTGCTACACAGTAGGTCCTTCTTGATTATCTATTTTATATATATGAGGGTGTATCTGTTCATCACAACTTTCTAATTCATCTCTACCCCCCCTAATTTCCCCTTTGGGAATCATAAGTTTGTTTTCTAAGTCTGTGAGTGTCTTTCTGTTTTATAAATTAGTTCATTTGTATCAATTTTTAGATTCCAACTGTAAGTGATATCATATGATATTTGTCTTTTTCAGTCTGACTCACTTCACTTGGTATGATCATCTCTAGGTCCATCCATGTTGCTGCCAATGGCATCATTTCATTCTTTTTTATGGCTGAGTAATATTCCATTGTATAAACGCACCACATCTTCCTTTTCCGTTTGTCTGTTGATGGACATTGTGGTGGCTTCCATGTCTTGGCTGTTGTAAATAGTGGTGCAGTGAACGTTGGGGTTCCTGGGTCTTTTCGAATTCTGGTTTTCTCCAGATATACACCCAGGAGTGGGATGGCCGGATCATATGCTAGCTCTGTTTTTAGTTTTTTAAGGAACCTCCACACCGTTCACTGTAGTGGCTGTTCCCAATTTATAATCCCACCAACAGCATAGGAGGGTTCCCTTTTCTCCACGCCGTCTCCACATTTATTGTTTGTAGATGTTTCGATGATAGCCATTCTGAATGGTGCGAGGTGATACCTCGTTGTAGTTCTGATTTGCATTTCTCTAATAATAATGATGTGGAGCATCTTTTTAAAAAATATTTATTTTATTTTTGGCTGTGTTGGATCTTAGTTGCAGCATGCAGGCTCTTTGTTGCGGTGTGTGGGCTTCTCCCTAGTTGTGGCAGTGTGGGCTCCAGAGTGTGTGGGCTCTGTAGTTGTGGCTCAGGGGCTTAGTTGCCCCGCGGCATGTGGGATCTTAGTTCTCCGACCGGGGATTGAACCTGCGTCCCCTTAATTGGAAGGCAGATTCTTTTTTTAAAAATAAATTTATTTATTTATTTTAAATTTTTGTCTGCGTTGGGTCTTCGT
Source organism: Stenella coeruleoalba (assembly GCF_951394435.1). Classification (NCBI taxonomy): domain Eukaryota; kingdom Metazoa; phylum Chordata; class Mammalia; order Artiodactyla; family Delphinidae; genus Stenella; species Stenella coeruleoalba. Next base: position 53,389,068 of record NC_137156.1, read on the forward strand.
TGCTGCGCATGGGCTTTCTCTACTTGTGGCGAGCGGGGGCTACTCTTCGTTGTGGTGTGCGGGCTTCTCATTGCAGTGGCTTCTCTTGTTGCAGAGCACGGGCTCCAGGCACGCGGGCTTCAGCAGTTGTGGCTCGGGGGCTGTAGAGTGCAGGCTCGGTAGTTGTGGCACATGGGCTTAGTTGCTCTGCAGCATGTGAGATCTTCCCAGACCAGGGCTCGAACCCGTGTCCCCTGCATTGGCCAGGGAAGTCCTGGAAGGTGGATTCTTAACCACTGGACCAACAGGGAAGTCCCTGCGATGTGGAGCATCTTTTCCAGTGCTTCTTTTTTATTTTTAAAAACAGTGTGAGTGAAATTTATCTCTTGACATTGGTTTCTTGAAAGTCGGCCTTGTTTTGAAATCTTTTTCAATCACCCCAGGACATTTCTTGAGGACGGGTGTCATTTCCAACCCCACAGGCCTTGTGACTCGGAAGTGCCCATACACAGCGGTTTTAAAGTTGTTGTTATGGGAAACTGCCACAAGGCGGCAGCATTTCTTCATGCCCAACTTGGATACTCGGGCAGTCAGAGCCTTAGGAAAGTCGTGTTCCTGGGTTGTCAAGGAGAGTGGAGTGTGCCGGAAGAAAGGCCCAAGAGCTTGTGTCTCGTTCCTTCTTCCCCCTTACCCTTCACCCCACGGAGGAATCGTAGCCCCAGCAAAACCGCTGCACTGAGGGCGCTGTCATCCCTGGGTGGGGCGATTCTAAGGAAGGAGGATGGAGGTGGGAACCTCCCCACCAGGAGACGTGGAGACCAGGTGACTTTTCAAAACTCTTCCAGCCCAGAGGGTGGACCCTTTTTTGGGTGAACTAGGCTTGGTTTAGCATTTGAAGGGCCTGCCTGGATCTGGAGATTATGGGTCCCATCCAGAGGGGACCAGGCACTGCAGGTCCAAGGAGGGCTCACTTGCTGGTATATTCTCCCCAGCTCCCTCAGCTTCAGGACAGTCCAGCCTTGGGACCCAAGCCTGCTTAGGTTCCAGGGCTGTGACACCAGCCCAGGCCTCCAAGGCCTGAGGGGAATATAGTAGGCATTTCTGCATAGGTCTCTGCCTAAAGAGGAACTTCTTCTGTTTTCCAAACTGGCCTCCACGTTCCCATGGATACCCTATCTGTGACCTTTTCACCCGGGGAAGATTTCTTTTGTCTTTGCAGGTATTCCGAAGGAGGGTCTGTGGAGAAGGGGCTTGTTGGTGATCTTTCTCTTTTTGAAGGTGTTATTCAATGGAGGGTGGGTCGGGAGAGGTTGGCTGATTTCCTGTTTTTGTTTCCTTTGCCTTCAGTGAACGACTTGAAGAACGCAGCCCCCTGTGCAGTCAGCTACCTGCTCTTTGACCAGGACGATAAGGTCATGCAGCAGAACCTGGTGTATTATCAGTACCACAGGGACAAGTGGGGGCTCTTGGAGGAGCATTTCCAGCCCAGACCAGTACGTGCCAGTGCACCAGGCATCACGTTTCCTGTTCTCTTCTTTATCCCACTTTCAGGAAGCAGCTTTGCATCTTAAGAGACGGGTTATTTCAGAAATGAAGGGAAACTCAGTTTTTTTGTAGCTTTTTTATCTTTTAACATTTTACATCTTTGTTCTCATTTCTAAATCAGTAAGCACTCTACAAATTTTAAACATTACAGAAATGATTCACTTAGGAATTGAGACTGCTTCTTTTTTTTTTTTTTTTTGCGGTACGCGTGCCTCTTTCTGCTGTGCCCTCTCCGCTGCGGAGCACAGGCTCCGGACGCGCAGGCTCAGCGGCCACGGCTCACGGGCCCAGCCGCTCCGCGGCATGTGGGATCTTCCTGGACCGGGGCACGAACCCATGTCCCCTGCATCGGCAGGCGGACTCTCAACCACTGCGCCACCAGGGAAGCCCGAGACTGCTTCTTAATCCCATATTTTCTCTTTCTCATCCTGCCCTATAGCTATGCATTTACTGTATACGCAGCATGTAACTATTAAGTTTTACAAAAATGGGATCTTACCTACTGTTTTGCAACTTGCTTTGTCTTTCTAACAATTTCATCATGAACACTTCCCATGTCGCACCCATACCACCTACTTTTTTTTTTTTTTTAACAGCTCCGTGGCAGGCTTGTTTATGGATGAATCATCATTTAATTCCCTTGATGGGTGCGCTCAGCTTTGCATGTGTTCAGGGAAACCTATGGATTATATGTCACTTTCAGAAGATCTTTTCTAATTTGCCCTTAACTTGTATTTTCATTGAGGTTTGTGCATGCTATCCTGGTTTGCCATACATACATCTTCCTTCAACTTCACTGTCCAGCCAACACACACACACCACACATACACACACACACACACACACACACACACACACACACACACTTTCTCTTTCATTCACTCAGGATTGGCCACTCTTTTTTTCAAATTGAGATATAATTCATATACTGTCAAATTCATGCTTTGCAAGTGCACAATTCAGTGGTCTTATTTTGGTCACAGAGCTGTGCGACCGTTACCACTATTTAATTTTAAACATTTTCATCACCCCCCAAAGAAAGCTCATACCCTTCCCCCGCCTGCCACCAGCCCAGTTCTCCCCTTAAAAGGTTGGTCATATAAACTGTTCTCTGTTTGTGTCTGAACAGGAAGCCGTTCAGTTCTTCAACGTGACGACACTCCAGAAAGAGCTGCATGACTTTGCTAAGGAAAACATAATGGATGATGATGAGGTAAGTTTTCCTGTTTAGCACACGTCTGGCTAAGAGAAAATATTACTCACAGCTTTGTTAAAAATCATTGGAAGGCCGAGTCACCCCCGAAATGAGAAACAGAAGGGGCCTTGGGAAACAGAGTTTCTGTGGGCGTTTTTATGTGTCAGAGCACTGGCCTGGGCAAGAAGGGTTTTCTAGGAAACCCAGGCTGAAGCACCACGTTTCCTGACAGAGTACAGAGCCATCCTCCAGGAACCCATCACAGGAGCCGTCCGAGCGTCTTTTTTTTTTCTCTTTTCCTGCACCGTGTGGCATCAAGCATCATTTTTTAACATTATAAAAACACACTGAATTTTAGCACTCTGAAAACACTGGGAAGCCCACATCCCAATTTTTCTGTCCGTTTGTTTGTTTTGTTTTCTGTAAATTAGGCATTTTACCCTTCTCTGGGGTTGCTTGAAATTCCTGATTAAGTCTTACTTAGCTGACTTCTTTATTGACGGCGGAGACTGCCGGTTATGGAGCCGTCATTCTGTGGTGGGGCAGCCTAGTCACAGAAAAGCCATCATTAGGGGTAGCGTTTAGAGAGGTGCGTTTGGAACAAACCACCAAACTCTTTCTAAGACAGCTGTGGACTTGCCAGCCATCGGAGCTGGGAGAGAGCTGCGGGTTTGTTCTCGTCTGACCCCTCACTTTACAGCTGAGGAGCTTGGACAGGAAGGTTCCGGGAGCTGCTAGGCCAGACCCGGGAGCCCTGAGCCTCCATGTCTGCTCTTTCCACTGCCCCAGTTTTCAGTGAAGCACCTGTAAATAAGACATCATTGTGGAATCTGTTTTCTGTGCATGAATTTGCATGAGATGGATCGACCACTAGCATGCATTTAGCTCCCCTGAGCCTCAGTACTTCGTCTGTAAAATGGAGCTAATAACATTGACCTCACAGGGTTGGAAGAATGAAATACCACTTTGCACATCGAAGTGCTTTACAGACTAGGAAGTGACCCATGTGCCATATGTCTTGGCTTGGGTTCTCTTGAAGCAGAGCCTGTGATATGACTACAAGAATGCTGACCAGGAAGGAATGCTGACCAGACACAAACAAGGTTGACCGCTATGGTTTGTAAAGTGGAGAAAAATATATTTATTTACTTATTTATTGGCTGCACAGCACGGCATGCGGGATCTTAGTTCCCTGACCAGGGATCGAACCCACGTCCCAGGCAGTGGAAGCATGGAGTCTTAACCACTGGACCGCCAGGGAATTCCTGAGAAAAAAGTATTTAGGAAAAATGGGACAGTAGAGTTCCTGATTATCTAGAGGCAAGCTACTATTGATATTTTGGTATTTATGTCTCCAGTTTTTTCTATATATTTCCAATATATATTCACTATAAACTTGACTGTAATTATATATCATGGCTTTTCCATTGTAACACTGTAGTTTGAGCAATTTCCCTGGTTATGTTTTTCTAGAACAGTTTGATTGAGATATTATTCACATATTGTACAATTCTCCTTTCTAAAGTATACAATTCAGTGGGGTTTTTTAGTATATTCATAAAGTTATGCATTCAAATTTGAGAACATTTTCATCACCCAAATGAAAGCCCAGGGACTTCCCCGGCAGTCTGGTGGTTAGAACTCCGCGCTCTCACTGCCGAGGGCCGGGGTTCCGTCCCTGGTCGGGGAACTAAGATCCCGCGAGCTGCACAGTGCAGCCAAAAAAAAAAAAACAAAACCAAACGAAAGCCCAAACCTATTAGTAGTCACTTTCCATTCCTTCCCCTCTGCCCACCCCGACCCTTTCCCCCAGCCCCTGGCAACCACTGACCTACTTTCTGTCTCTGGACTTACCTGTTCTGGATATTTCATGTGAAAGGAATCATGGTTTTTGGTCTTTGTGACTAGTTTCTTTCACTGAGCGTAATGTTTTCCAGGTTTAGCCATGTTGTAACGTGCATCACGTTACATGTAAAAAGTCCTTCTCATTGCTGAATAATATTCTACTGTATGGATATACCACCTGTTGTTTATTCTTTGGTTGATGGACATTTGGGTTGTTTCCACTTTTTGGCTACTTTGAATAATGATACTATGGACGTTTGGGTACAAATTTTTGTTTGGGCAAAAATTTTCAATTCTCTTATACCTAGGAGTATATATTTAGGAGTAGAATTTCTGGGTCCTATTACTCTATATTTAACTTGTTAAAGAGCTGCCAGACTGTTTTCCAAACTGGCTGAATCATTTTACAGTCCCACCAGCAATGTATGAGAGTTCTAATCTGTTACATCTTCCTCAACACTTATAGTGTCTATCTTTCTTTGGGTGTGTGTGTGTGTCTGTCTTTTTTATTATAGCCATCCTAGTGGGTGTGAAGTGGTACCTAATTATGGTTTTGACTTGCATTTCCCTATTGACTAATGGTGTTGAGCATCTTTTCACATGGCTATTAGCCATTTGTATATCTTCTTTGGAGAAATGTTGATTCTATTCAAGTCCTTTGCCCATTTTTAAATTGGGTTGCTTGTCTTTTCATTGTTGAGTTGTAAGAGTTCTTTATATATTATGGTTATAAGTCCCCTGTCAGATATATGAATTCTAAAAATTTTTCCCCCAATCTGTGCATTATCTTTTCACTTTGTTAACGGTGTCTTGAAGCTCAAAACTTTTAAAATTTGATGAAATCCAACTTATCTATTTTTTCTTTTGTCGCTTGTGTTTTTGCTGTCATATCAAAGAAAATATTGTCTAATCCAAGATCACTAAAATTTACTGTTTTTTCTAAGGTTTTTATAGTGTTATACACTTACATTTAGGTCTGCAATCTTTTTTTTTGTTAATTTAACATATGATGTAAGGTAGTGGTCCAATTTCATTCTTTTGTGTGTGGAAATACTGTTGTCCAGCATCATTCGTTGAAAAGACTTTCTTTCCCTATTCAGTTGACTGGGTACCCTTATAAGAAATCAATTGACCTTAAATGTGAAGGTTTATCTCTGGACTCTCAATTCTATTCCATTGATCTAGATTTCTATCCTTATGCCAGTACTGCATTGTCTTGAATACTGTAGCTTTGTACTACATTTTGAGATTGGGAAGTGTGAGTCTTCCAACTTCTTTCTTCTTCTTCTAGATTGTTTTGGCTATTCTGGGCCCCTTGCCTTTCCATATGAAATATGGGATCAACTTGCCAAATTCTGCAAAAGGCAGCTGGGATTTTTATAGGAATTGTGCTGAATCTGAAGATTGACTGACATCTCAACAATATTAAATATTCCAATCCATGAATATGGGATACCTTTCTACTTATTTAGGTCTTCTTTAATTTCCTTCAATAATATTTTCCCAAGTTTTGTTATTCTTGGTGCTATTGGAAATGGAATTGTTTTTCTTATTTTGATTTTCTAGTTGTGCGTTGCTGGTGTGTAGAAATACAGCTGATTTTTGTATGTTGATACTGTAATCTCGCAAACTTATTGAACTTGTTTATCAGTTCTAAACTTTTTTTTGATGTGTATGGATTCCTAAGGAGTCTCTGTATACAAGATCATGTTATCTGTGAATAGACATGGTTTTCTTTCTTTTCCAGTCTGGATGTCTTTTGTTTATTTTTCTGGCTAAAACCTCTAGTACAATGTTGAATAGAAATGGAGAGAGTGGAAATCCTTGTCTTGTTCCTAATCTTAGAAGGAAAGCCTTCTGTTTCAGCATTAAGTACATTCTTAGCTGTGGTAGGGCCCCTTATCAGGTTGAGGAAGTTCCTCTTCTATTCCTAGTTAGTTGAATGTTTTTTATCGTTTGACAAACGAGGAATGTTTTCAAATGTTTTGGTGTTGAATTTTGCCAAATGTTTTTTCTGAACCTGTTGAGATGATTTTGTGGTTTTTATTAATCTTGTTAGTTAATGTTCATTATAAAGACAATTTTTTTTTTTGGCGGTACACGGGCCTCTCACTGCCGTGGCCTCTCCCGTTGCGGAGCACAGGCTCCGGACACGTAGGCTCAGTGGCCATGGCTCACGGGCCCAGCCGCTCCGCGGCATGTGGGATCTTCCCGGACCGAGGCACGAACCCGTGTCCCCTGCATCGGCAGGCAGACTCTCAACCACTGTGCCACCAGGGAAGCCCTAAAGACAATTTTTTAATGACTAATATTCCATGGTGTGGATTTTTTAAGTAAAGCGCTTTTTATACGCGTTTCGGTTGCTTCCCACTTTTTGCTTTTATCAATAACACAGCAGTTACTAAATCTTTTACCTCTTCTCTGATCATTTCCTTAGGATAAATTCCCAGAGGTGGAATTCCTGGCTATGAACCCTTTGAAGACTTTTAACATACAAGAACAATGCATTTAGAAAAAAAAATCATAAATATTAGAACAAGAAGAGACCCTTTATGAGATTCAGTAAAGCTGTCTCATGTCACAGATGAGGAAACAAACTCAAGAAAGGTAGAGTGACTTACCCAAAGTCACACAGCTGCTTAGTAATCATCTAGTGAATAGACCAGGCTTATTCCAGGCTTTAAAATTCCTAGGATTCTTAGACTTGGACCTGTCAAGATAACAGGACTCCATTGAAGTTCCCAGAGTAGTCAGGTTATTAATCAAAGCTTTAGAATTATAAAAGAATTTCTAAAGAATGAGCTATTTTTAAAATTATATATCAAATTATGGCAAGTAATAATTTGAAATAAACTGTAACCAACACAATAAAGTTCTTAGTTAATCCTTAAAAATTTCCAAAGGACAAAATGCTACTTCGAAACAAAGTGTCAATATAGTCTCCTGATATTTGTGGTATTCTTCTTTATATCTTTCTGGGCTTGAAATATGTGTAAGAACTCCTGAGAGTTTGCACACTGGTTAAAAATTTTGCAGAGGCCCTGTTACAGTTTCAGAACGTTTATAAAGCAAGCTGAAATAGATACTCTTGGGTAGGAAAGGAGGTGAGGGGCAGGGGAAGGAGCTACGCACGCATGTGGTCTCACCTGCAGTCAGGTTATCCTGATCCTGCGGGGAGCTCCAGGGCATGCATTGTATCACAGAGCTCCTTCTGCCTTTTGTCATCCCCTTTCTCAGTCCCTCACTAGTTGTTGGCAGCCTGGAGGGGGTGGTGTATAAGCTCCCTGGCAGGGCTGCTCATTTTGGCCAAGATCAGTCATGCAGAGAAGGGATAGGTATAAGCCATTAGCAACGACACTCCCAGCAGCTGGTGGATGGGTGCCTGGAAAATATCGATAGATCTGAGCGCGACACCAGTGACCTTATAGGAGGATGTGTTTCTTTCATCTCTATTGCCGGGGTCACTTAGTAGTGAGCTAAAAGCAAACAATACTATCATCCCCACCTCACAGTAGCCCCACAGCAGGAAACAGTAACCCTGGGAACAGATGTCATGGCCACATATATATAATCCTCTGCAATACCCTGTTTTCCTTTCGGGGTCCAGAAAGCAACTGAAGAATGTTGTTTATTCAAGCAGCGGTCTTCCACTCCCATCACTTGAGTTCCTAATTGCAGGCATGATGTGTAGAAGCATTTGTTAAAAATAATAAGATCCCTTTTGTGTCTCATGTACTTGATAGATTTTCTAACTATTCTCAAATGCTGAGAGATCTTATGACTCTGTCTGTGTTAAAATATCAAAAGGAGCGAATTGGCTCTTGGCCTGGGAGGGAGGCCTCCGTGAGGGGGGCCAGGCTTTAGCAGGGGGTGGTCACCATCGGTGGGGCTGCCTGTACTGACCTCAGGGGAAGGGGCTTGGCCTTCTTGGTGATTCACTCATTCTCTGCAGTAAAGGGAATGGGTGTCATCAGCTGGTGGGTCAGGTGTGTCATGGGAGTGGAATCAACGCAGAGAAGGAAATCAGAAAGTATGCTGGGCTGTTTCAGGTAGAGGCTTAAGGCTCATTGCAAAAGGAGGGAGCAGGTGGGCTCCTGTACTACCCAAGCATCTCTTGTTTGAGTGGCCTGATTGCTTCAGTTGCACCAGCAGTAACACGCCTACACGCAGTCAGCCATCCCCTAGCAGGTTTACTGAGACCTGTGTGTGCCAGTTTCTGCAGAAGAAGGTCCTGGTCCTTGAAAAGCTCATGGTCTGGTATCAAGGCAGAAAGGGAACAGACAGAAAGTCTTCCTGTGGGGTAACTGCTAATGGGAGGAGAGTAGGGCTGGGGGAGGGATGCACAGAAGAAGGGCACTAAACAGGGTCTTTCAGAAGGGGCTGGACTGCTCAGTTCACACAGGCTATCTGGGGGTCTTGGAGCACTTGACTCCAAGTTCACATGGTGTGGAAGCCAGGTCCCTCCCAGGGAGAAGTCAGATCCTTTGGGCTCGAGGGAAGAAAGGCTGCTCCAGCCTAGGGGTGGCTGGCAATTGCCTCTTGGAAACAGTCTCTGCTCACCAGCACTTTGAAGGTCAGGTACCTGCTTAACAGGGTGTCTTATTGTCTCTTACAGGGAGAGGTTGTGGAGTACGTGGATGACCTCTTGGAGCTGGAGGAGACCAGATAGCCCCCAGCAGCCAGAGAGACCTCCTCTCGATGTTCAGGAAACACAGATTCTTTGTCTTCCTTTTCCCAATAGTACAAGTTGTTGATACCTCAGAGCCTTCTCTTTACTCTGTGAAGTGAAAGGGAAGCCCCCATCTCTCACTACAGCTAACCAGGGCTGAGCCTGGTTTCCACGTGTCCACACCTGCCCCCCCTTCACACCTGCCCCTGCTCTTCACACCTGCCCCCCATCTTCACACCTGCCCCCTTCACACCTGCCTCCCCATCTTCACATCTGCCCCTTCACACCTGCCTCCCCAGCTTCACACCTGCCCCCCCACACTTGCCCCCATCTTCACACCTGCCCCCCTTCACACCTGCCTCCACATCTTCACAGCTGCCCCCATCTTCACACCTGCCCCCTTCACACCTGCCTCCCCAGCTTCACACCTGCCCCCCCCACTTGCCCCCCATCTTCACACCTGCCTCCCCTTCACACCTGCCTCCCCAGCTTCACACCTACCCCCCCACACTTGCCCCCCATCTTCACACCTGCCCCCTTCACACCTGCTTCCCATCTTCACACCTGCCCCCCTTCACACCTGCTTCCCATCTTCACACCTGCCCCCCTTCACACCTGTCTCCCCCTCTTCACATCTGTCTCCCCCTCTTCACACCTGTCTCCCCATCTTCACACCTGCCCCCCCTCTTCACACCTGCTTCCCATCTTCACACCTGCCCCCTTCACACCTGTCTCCCCCTCTTCACACCTGTCTCCCCATCTTCACACCTGCCCCCCATCCTCACACCTGCCTTCTCCATTTTTATACCTGCCTTCTCACCATTTTGGTTAGAAGGACACTTTTCCATGGATAGTTTTTTTCTTTTCCCAGAAAATCAGTATTATTTTTTAAATAAGAAAAATACTCCTAAAAGGTGGTAATTATAAAAACCTACTCTAGCCTTTCTGCTTTTCCACATTTTGGTTTTGTTTCTCCCCATCCCCTGATCCAGCAAAGATGGTGAGGACAAAGGCTAAACTTCTCATGATGGTCTGTACACGGTCTGACCAGCATTTTTTCTGGCGCCCATTGAAAAAGAAGTTGGGTGGACAGGGTCGAGTACAGAAATGTGGCTTTTGCCCAACACTTTCACATGTCCAAAGTCTTACAGTGGTTGGTAGATCCCATCTGAGGACAGTGCTCAGCCATTAGTCTCAGAGTTGGGAATGGAAGGAAGCAGAGGGAAGCTAGTTTCATTCACTGTTTCAACAAATATTTACTGAGCACCTACTACGTGCTAGGCTTTGACCTGGGCACTGGAGATACTGCACAGAAAAACAGAAAAAAAAAAAAGTCCCTGCCCTCATGGAGCCTACATTCCTCAGGGAAAGACAGACAACAGATAAACAAAAATAAATATGTACAAGGCATCAGAGGGTGATCATTGCTATGGAGAAAAATTAAGCAGGGAAGGCGGTAAGGAGGCCTGGAGATGCTTCAGTTTTTGTTTTGTTTTTTGAATTTTTTGGCACATGTGGGATCATAGTTCCCAGACCAGGGATCAAACCCGGGCCCCCTGCAGTGGAAGCATGGAGTCTTAACCACTGGACCACCAGGGAAGTTCCAAGGCTGCAGTTTTAAATAGTGTGGTCAGGGAAAGCCTCAGCAAGGTGACAGCAGAGCAGAGACCTAGGGAAGTGGGTCTCAGGGCAGAGCATTCCAGGCCAGAGGGGGCAGCGTGTGCAGTGCCCGACAGTGGGGATGCGCTTGTGTGGTCCGGGGACAGTAAGGAGGCCCAGGGGAGGCGTGGGCCAGGGGCAGAATGGAAGGAGGTGAGGATAAGTGTGTGGGTGGGAGGATGGATGGCTCAGCCTTGCCGGCCAGTGTAAGGCCACTGGCTTCTGTCCTGAGTGGGGTGGGAGCTGTGGAGCAGAGCGGAGCCTGGGCTGACTTGCGTTTTACAGGGAGCACGCCAGCTGCCATCCTGTGAGAAACCTGGAAGCGAGCAAGGGTAGAAGCAGGAATACCAATTAGGGGATGGCTGCAAAAATCCAGGCAAGGGGGATGCGGGCTTGTCCCCGGGCGGTAGCAGGAGAGACATGGTGAGGAGTGGTCAGATTGTGGATTTTTTTGAAAGTGGGGCCAATAGGATTTGCTAACAGATTGGCCGTAGAGCGTAAGAGAGAGGCTCGAGGTGACCTCGAGGTTTTGGGCCGGAAGCACGGAAAGGATGGAGTTGCCATTTCCTGAGATGGGGAAGATGGCTGGGTGGGTAAGTAAGGCATTCGGTGCCAAGCAGCTGTCTGAGGCTGGGATGCCAGGTTCAGGCTGCAAATAGAATTGGAGCGTTTTCTCAGGTGAGGTCATTAGCAGAGCCTAAGTCAGGGATCCAGTGGGGAGTGGGTCCCAGGGCGGGACTGCAAGGCAGGCGGGGCCCGTGCGTGGGTGCCCTGCCCCAGGACCCCATCAGTGGAGGCTCTGGACCCGCACACACCTGAGACTCCTTGAAGCTCCAGGCTGCGGCTCTTCCCGGCTGTACGAGGACATGCAAGGAGGCCTGACCCTGTCCACCTCTCTGTGCCCACAGAGCTTCCCTCTGGTCCTCCTCCTTGGAGCCCAGGAGAGCTTTCTGTGGGTGAGGATGTTCCCCACGGGGTTGCCTGGTGGTGGGCAGAGGTTCTCCTTCACTGCCTGAGGTTGGCCTCTTTTCACTGGGGACTGAGAGCGCCTCCACCCCCATCCTAGCAGTGTCCCCTGGGAAATAAACCCTGGGGACAGTAGGATCAACACTGTCAGCACTTTGCTTTGCTTGAAGGCTGTGGAACCAAATTACTAAGTTTTTACTTCGAAAGAAGCCAAACCAATTAAATGAAAAAAAAAAAAAGTGGGGCGATTCTTCCAAACCCACCATGAAAAATCCCCAGCTCGCAGGCTGCATTCAGCAACCTCAGCCCAGTACCTCCCTGAGCGGGTTTTCTTGGAAGAACCTAGAAGAATCCTGGATTGAGACGTCGTGGGTCTTTTGAAAAACAAAACAAAACACATTTGTAAGCTTTGTGGGAGCTTCCAGACCGAGACTAGGATGCCTTGCTTGTCCTCTGACCCACCTGCACGCAGCCCCACGGGTACTGTTAGGTTTCCACCCAGGGAGGCTGCCCACCATGGGGCAGGGGGTTCTCTCCAGCCCCAGTGCCTCTCGGGCAGCCCAGGCAGGGGCCTACACTGGGGAGGGTCTAAAGGCACCCCCTGCGCCTCTGTTAATGTTCACACTTTACCTCAACAGGGAAGGGCTGGGGGCAGGTTTGTGTGTACTTAAAGGATTAAAAGCCACTAATGGACCGAAATGTTGCACATACCACGCTATTCAATGTACTAATATTTTTCTGAGTTTGAGGCTTTCTAATTACTGCCACTAACCTGTTGTACTCACCTCTGGGATCCAGAACCACCGTGTCCGTTGCCCACAAATGCCGCCTTCGGAAACGTTGCTTTTAGGAGTTCTTACTAAGGGAATGTTAAGAGCACAAAAATTTTATTGAACCAAACTCAGTGGCAAACAGAAAATGATTTGTTAGATTGTCAGTGGGCAAGAGTTTATTATGACTGCTGGTGGAATCAACAGTGGCCCGTTTCTGCCAACATTGATGGAAATAACGTTTTTAAGTTTTAAATGTGAGATGTAAACCTAAACTACTTCAGTTTTTTTTAAAAAAATTCAATACTTAAACTGTGGGGAGAAGGTGGATCGGAGCCAGAGAAAACATTCTCATTTAATAGTGTTTGCACATGGAACGGCAGCACAGTTTGTAGCGAGGCTCTGAGAAAAACCCACAACTAATCCTTCATCGCAGCTGTCCGAACTCTTGACCATCTGCCATCTCCCAAACAGCGACTTCTTTTTTCTGGTGACTCCAGGCTTGAATGACCTAGTGTGGAGAGTTTAAACTATATACAAGGAGCGGGGTGGGAAGGGAAGGGACCTTAAGTCAGCCTCAACCAAAGGTTTTGTGCATAGGACTTCCTGTGCCTGCAGCCCGTCCCCGGGGCATCTCCCTGAGAGGGAATTCACCGGGATGGCCCAGCCTCGCCTTCACTGACCCACTCCTACCCCAGAAACAAGTCAGGAGCAGCCGTGGAATGTGCCGTAGCAGAATGTTCTCTCTCGGAGGTGGGCACAGTGAGCATACCCTAGGCCTAAACTGCGCCCCACCTCAAATCTGGCCTTGGTGGCTTGTTGAATGAGTGAGTCGACTGGCCATCCTCTTGGAGCTGATAGCGTAAGATTAATGGTGCCTCCTTTTACAAGAAAAAGAGTGGGAAGAAATGAAGCAATTTCTTAACTGTACCCACAGAAACAAGATGGGCCCACTTTAGGGTCGTGGTCAGCAGGCCACACTACAAAGGTTGTTGCCGATATCTTTTCCACCTCCTCTCCTTGGGTCAGGGCAGTGGGTACAATTTCACTCTGTGGGAAATTAGAATCACATTAAATGTTTTACTTTGCTGCTGCTTTTTTTTTTTTTGACCGCACAGCATGCGGGATCTTAGTTCCCTGACCAGGGATCCAACCCGTGCCCCCTGCAGTGGAAGCGTGGGGTCTTAACCACTGGACCAGCAGGGAAGTCCCTTACTTTGCTTGTTCTTTTTTTTTTGCGGTACGTGGGCTTCTCACTGTTGTGGCCTCTCCCGTGCTCCGGACTCACAGGCTTAGCAGCCATGGCTCACGGGCCCAGCCGCTCCGCGGCATGTGGGACTTCCCGGATCGGGGCATGAACCCGTGTCCCCTGCATCGGCAGGCGGACTCTCAACAACTGCGCCACCAGGGAAGCCCCTTTGCTTGTTCTTTACTGCTTTCTTTCTCAGTCTGGTGGTGGGGCTGTCTTAACCGGACCCAGACATTCTAGGACGCGTGTTGTAATGAGCTGTTTTCTCAGGTCTGTGAGGTTTCTGATGCGCATCTAGTGAAGCAGAGCCCTCACCCCAAGGACTGTTGGCTGTCACGCAGAGGGGGAGTCCTTGCCAGCCATGGGTGGGCCCAGAGCCTTCAGGAGATGCAGGCTCATTCCTCTCCCCAGGAAGACTCTCTTTCAGAGAACTGGGATCTCACTAGGAAAACACTGGGAATCCAGGGCTTGCTTTGGATCTGATGAGCTGGTCCCTGGCTGCCAAGGTCTGAGAAGTGATAAAGTATTTACTGTTTAATGAGGACCAAAAGCCTCCAGGCATGACAGCCAATAGCTACTGTGCTCCAGGCCTATCACCCAAGGACCAGGAAGGAGAAAGAAAAGTGTAGAAGGAGGCAGGTGGAAAGAGTGAGGAACCAGCCAGGGCAAAACTAGACCTATGGGCCAGAGAGTTCACACACATCGGCTATTGGAAGAGATGGTGGAGGACACGGATTCTGTTGATGTCAGCCCGGGAATTCTGGAGGATACAGTGGAAAAGTTTGGACGGAGCAGGAGTGGCGGTGTAGGCAGTAAGAGTTTACCCATCAATGGACGTCTTAAGTCCTGATCCCTTGAAGTAAAGCCTTGTGCGAGTGATGGGGTGCTCTCAGGAGAAGGGAAGCAGGAAGGAGCTGGAAAGGGTGTGGTCTCGGAGACCAGCCTCAGCATGATCCCATGGGAGCTCTCCCACCTTGAGGCGAGGAGGTGTGCTTCTGTGTGCTTGTGTCCATAACTCACTGGCTGTGTGCAGGCTGCCGCATGGGTGGAGGGGTGTGAGGGGCTAATTCCTGGGTGAGGGAACTCCCATTAGGCTGAGGACAGTTCTCTGGGTGAGAAGGGTACGCGTATGCATTTATGAGCATTTTAGCAGCCAACAGGGCAGGAGGAGGAGGGTTCACCTGCCCAGTGAAGGGGATCTGGGTGGGCACCAACAGTGTCCACAACGTTGGGTGGCTTGGGAGGGGTCATACCCGGTGTTCGCAGAGGTGAAGAGGGACGTGAGGCAGATGGGAGTGGTGCTGATGGTCTCTGAGCTGGGTTACTCCACTCACACCTCCAGATCTGTTGCCCACCTTGCCCTGTGCCCCTGGGTAGATATTGCCTGGGCTCCCTCACCCTCGACTGCCGCTGACCGCAGCTGGGACTTGGCAAGGGACTGCAGGCTGAGAGAAGAGGTCCAGGTCTTTAAAAAGCCTGCCTCTCCGGGCCACGGCTGGACAGGGGCTGTATTCTTCTTGAGGCCAGAGCCCTTGTCCCTCGGGGGCTTTTCTGTTGCTGAAGCTCTCATCTGGGCCTCTAACAGCCCTCCACCACACCTTGATGGTTCTCTTAACCCTCCCCAGGCTTTCCTGACCACCTACCCCTAACTCTATTGATTCCTTTGACTGTCCCATCAGTTAGGAGAAGGGAGGCCATTGGTTCTGGTCTCTTAGGCCAGTGCTTCTCAAACTTGACCGCGCACACCCATCACCTGAGCATCTTGTTAAACACAGAGTCTGAGTCAGCAGGTCTGGGGAGGGGCTTGAGATGCTGCATTTCTAACAAGCTCCTAAGTGGTGTCTGTGCTGCTGGCCTGGGAACCACACTTTGAGTAGCAAGGCCCTGGGCTTTTTGTTGTAGTGAGAGGCATGGTCTCTGGTTGGGATGAGGAAGATGGAAGGAGGAGGGAGGGGGCAGGAGCTCTGCAGACTCCCCAGAATCCTGCTGTGGGAGGTCACATGGCTGAGAGTTAGGCTTAGAAAGGGTGATCTTAGATCCAACAAGTATTAAGACATTACTTTCAAGACTACTAGAGAATCCTTTTTAAAAAAACCACTGTGATGTAACGCAGATATAAAATACACTAAGTAACTGTTTCGGGAAATAATTATTTATTTAAAAAATGTCAGAAGCTTTGTGTTAATGGATCCCCACCCCCAAATTTTTGTGAGCAGTAAACATTTACCAGTCTCAAAACACACATGATGACATACAATTTAGGTTTACAGTGTTTTTTATTTTTGTTTTTTTGTGTGTGTGTTTTTTGCGGTACACGGGCCTCTCACTGTTGTGGCCTCTCCCGTTGCGGAGCACAGGCTCCGGACGCGCAGGCTCAGCGGCCATGGCTCACGGGCCCAGCCGCTCTGCAGCATGTGGGATCTTCCCGGACCCGGGCACGAACCCGTGTCCCCTGCATCGGCAGGCGGACTCTCAACCACTGCACCACCAGGGAAGCCCGGTTTACAGTGTTTTTAAGCATTCCGTTTCTACGTGCATTATTAGATCCTATAACATTAATTTAGATGACACCAAATCAATAAAAACTTAAAAACTGATGTGTTGGGTTTATTTTGCAGTTCTATCAAATAATACATTTGCATGTATTATTTATTTGTGATAAATTTATTAATACATTTGTATTAATATTACCTATTTTTGAGTTGGAAGTGACGTTTCGGCAGCCTCAAATGCTATCCAGGGGCACAGCGATGCCTGACCTCCGTGCAAGACAGACCTCAGGTGTTCCTCATCGGTGCCTCCAGAGCCTCAGCTGGCCTCAAAGCTCAAAATTTATGTGCTTGTAAGCCTGTGGTTCAGTCTTGAGCGTGCATCAGAATCACCTGGAGGGCTGGTTAAAGCACAGATAGCTGGGCCCCACCCCCAGGGTCTCCACTTCATCTGGGGTGGAACCAGAGAATTTGCACCTCTAGCAAGTTCCCAGGTGATGTCGATGCCACTGGTCTGAGGCGCATGCTCTGTCATCATAAGCGAGATGTGCTGAGTCACCATAAGATGATCGAGACGCCGTGAACTGGGTGCACAGCAGCCATGCGGGGTCCACCCTGCACTCAGGCTGTTTCTAGAGGGCTCAAAATCGCCGCAACAGGGTAAGGTACAGATTGTCACAGGTCATTTCATATTCCTTTTCAATTCCTCTGCTTCTCTATCAGGTAGGTACCCATGCTTGATATCCTAGCCCTTGGCCCTCTTGAAACATTTTTTTCCTCCTAGCTCATTCTCTCTTCCTGGAGTTCAGAGGAATGGTTAATCCTGAGAAAGGAAACCGAGGACTGAGTTTTGTTAGTCCTGGCAAAAACTCTAAGACATTCCTAGGCACAGACTGGTCAAGGGCAACCAGGCCACTGCTTCTGAGAGGAAACGGTGCTTACCGGTACAAAACAAATCTTGTTTTTTAAAAAAACGATGGGCTGTCCCACAGGATGGAGGGAACAGGGTGGATGTGTGTCCCACCACTCCTCCCCTCCCCACCCAACCAAACATCTGTCATAAATTCTTTCCAATTTCAACAAACAATTTTTAAAAAATCTCAACGCTTCTAGACTATGTCCTGGTTCTTGGCTCATATGCCCTCAGCAACGTCACAGCATTAAAAGGAAATAACCCATTATTCTTCCATATCCCACTCCCAGCAATTAAATATCTATATCCGAAATAACACCGCTCTCAAATGCTTTGTACATCACATCTATTTCGAAAATTTCATGTTGCAATCTCAGTCATTTTCTTTCTTAAAAAAAAAAGAAAAGACAACTGTATGATGAAGAGGTGAGTTTTGACCTCTCACTGGAATTAGGAAGCACAGGTCTGGGATTAGTGCAACAGGTTCCAGGGCAGATGGTCAAGGGGATGCTGAGGTGTGTGAAGATGCCACCAAAGCCTCCCTGCCCTGCCAGGTGCCTCCAGAGAAGCTTCTCAGCCTAGAAAACAAAGACCTGAGAAAAAGAAGACGAGCCCTACTCCACTTGTTTCGTGCACTAGTGAATTGTCAGGGTTTCTCAATGTGATATGTCACAGTTTATCTTCCTCCCAAGGGGCTTCGGGCGAGCCCCCCAAGGTGGCTAGACCTTCTCCATCTCAATCTGCTGGTGGTAGTGACCAACCTGCCGCTGGCCAACATTCAGCTTGTACACGGAGCTCTTGTGCCGGCACCTGCGGTAACCCCACACGGCCCCCATGCCTGCCAGGAACAGCAGCAGGCACAGGACCGTGACAATGGTGGCAATGATGGGGCCTCTGCTGAGGCTGCGACACTTATCCCCTACGCAGGACTCCAAGGTTGGAAGAAGCTCCTCGCTTGCACCTGGGCCGGGGACTTCCTGTCCCAGGAAGTCCTCAGACAGCAGGTATGGAAAGGTATCCTGGACCTCAGGGGCAGTGATTTCCACTGGAGTCCGGGTGGCCGCCGTGACAGTTGAGGGAATGAGGTTCGACGTCTTGTGGATGGCGGTTGTCACCGTCTCCAGGATAGAGCTGGTGAGCTCATAGGGTAGGGTGGACATGGGAGGCTTCTCTGTGGCATATCTCCAAGGAACAGTTGACTGGTCCCTGGTCAAGTCACCATCCCCCTTGCTGGGACTCTCAGTTTCAGACACACTCATGGGTCTGAGAGCCAAAGCTTCTACATCTAGAGTTTGAGTTGGAAGAACTGAACGGTTGGTTGTGTCCTCATTGAGTGTGAGGGTGGTACTCCTGGGCTTCTTAACTTCCACAAGAGCAGGCTGATTGGGTGTAACTAGGACGGTTTCTTCCAGCCCTACTGATCGATTGCCCTCGTCCTTCTCTTCCTCCTCTTCTGCCTCTGCCTTCCTCCAAGCCCCATCGGTCACAGGGTAGCCATCTAACCAGGACTCATCGCTGCTGCTCACCATTGGGTCACCTGCCTTGCTGTCATTCCTGCCCACAAATGGCCCCAAGGGACCATCAGTGCTGCTGTAGATGACCCTAGTTTCTGGCTCACCTGGGGCCGATGTGGTGCCACTGTGGTTGTCTCCAGCAGGAAACTGCTTTTTGGTGTCCTCGTCCATCTCCTTTTCCAACTCAGGCTTGTGGAAGGTCTCATCAGGAAACCAGAACATGTACTTCTGGTTTTGTCGGGATCCGGGCAGGTCTGTGGGGACACCGCTCCCAGTGCTGGGCAAACCTGTGGTTGGCGCAAAAGCTGTATCCTGGGCTGTGTCTTCTTTCCCCACAGAAATAGAGACCAGATGGTCCTGCTCTGGAGCCTCCTCAGAGGCTTCTCCCTGACCCCTGTCTTCTTCTGCCTCTGTCCGGGAATCCTCCATGAGCTCTCTGAATGACACAGATCTGTCATCAGGAAAATTATCTTCATAGTCAATATGTACCTCACCCTCATCTGGAAGGAAAGAGGGAAAAGCCTCATTAAGTCCGAGGTCACAGAGCCAGCGTGGAACACAGAAAGGGAAACCAAAAGCATGAGGACTAGAACAAATGAAATAAAACTGTTATTCTCAGATGCTATGACTGTATCACAGTTAAACCCAAAGAACCTATATACAAAGTGTTAAACAAATTAACAGGCAAGTTTATCAAGGAAACTGGGTCTACAGTCAACATAAAACATCAACTTTATCTCTATATACCAGCAATAAACAGAATACAAAAAATTTAAAAGATACCATTTGCCATAGCATAAAAAAACCCCAGACTCCTAGGAATAAATCTAACAAAAGATGGGTAAGATTTCTACATAGAATGGTACAAAGTATTTCTGAGCAAAATTAAAGAAGACTTAAGTAGTGAAGGCTATCCTATGTTAGTACAATGGAAGTGTAATTGTTAAGCTGTCAATACTGCCCAAATTGATCTATGTAGATTTAATACAATCCTAATAAATATCTCAGACATTGACAAGCTGATGCTAAAATTTATGGAAATGCAGAGGGCCAAGAATAGACAAGGAAAAAGAAAAGCTGGAGCATGCAAACTACAAGATTTCAAGATTAACTATAAAACTGGAGTACTTTTTAAGACTGTGTGTGGTATTGGCGCAAAGACAGACAATGGAATTACATTAACTTTAAGAACTTCTGTTCATCAAAAGCCACCATGAAGAGAGTTAAAATGCAAGCCACAGAGTTGAAGATAATTGCAACACATATAGCCTTCAAAGGGTTCCAGAATTTATAAAGAACTGACTCCTACAAATCAATAATAAATAGGCAGGGACTTCCCTGGTGGCATAGTGGTTAAGAATCTACTTGCCAATTCAGGGGACACGGGTTCGATCCCTGGTCTGGAAAGATCCCACATGCCGTGGAGCAACTAAACCCGTGAGCCACAAATACTGAGTCCGCATGCCACAACTACTGAAGTCTGTGTACCTAGAGACCATGCTCCACAACAAGAGAAGCCACCTCAAGGAGAAGCCACCTCAATGAGAAGACCGCGCACTGCAACGAGGAGTAGCCCCTGCTCTCCACAACTAGAGAAAGCCCGCGCGCAGCAGCGGAGACCCAACGCAGCCAAAAATAAATCAATAAGTTTAAAATAAATAAATAAATAAATAGGCAGACAAACCATAGAAAAGTTGGCAAGATACTTGAATCAGAACATCACAAAAAGGATATCTAAATAGTCATTTAACACATGTAAAGAGGCTCAACCTCATTAGTAACAGAGAAATGCTAATTACAGCCATAATGAAATGCCATTTACATAGCACCAGAATGGCTAAAATTAAACAGACCGAAAATTCCTAGTGTAAACAAGGATGCAAAGCACAGCAATTCCACTCCTAAGTATGTACCCAACAGTAACGTGTGGACACGGTCACCAAAAGACATGCACGAGCATGTTTATAATAACCAGAAACTAGATACACTTCAAATGGCCATTAATTGCAGAAATGACACATACACTGTTGTACATTCATACAATGAAAATCTGGACATCAATAAAAATGAACCAACCCCTGCTTCCCACGACATGGAATCTCACAGCCATAAAATTGTGCAAAAGAAGCCGAGCACAAAAGAGCACATTCTTTTGGGGGTACTGGCAGCATTCTACTTCTTGACCTGCGTGGTGGCCAAATTTCTTTATTTTTTGATAATTTATTAATCTGTTCCCTTATGATTTATATGTATGTTTTTTCAAACTTTCTAAAAATTGAATGAAAGATCTTTAAATTCTATAGTGGTTTACAATTTTCAACAGTTTCACACACGATTCCATATAATCTCATAATAACCCTTTTATTTTTATCTCCTACCCCTATGTTGCCCCTCCCCCTTCCCTCTCCCCACTGGTAACCACTAGTTTATTCTTGATATCTGTGAGTCGGCTTCTTTTTTGTTTTATTCACTAGTTTGTTTTATTTTTTAGATTCCACATATAAGTGATATCATTGAATGTATGTTTTAATTAAATAAAAAAGTATCTTTTGAAACTCTGATTTGCTCTTTGTAAGACTTCTGAGTTGTGAGATGTGCTGTGAAGTATCCTGAATCCAGCTGAGTGAGAAGGAAGACGGGCCCCACAGGCAGGAGCCCCGAATGTAAGCACAGCTTGGTGAGGTAGGAACCATGCTGGTTAGGAAGGTCTCAAGTAGCTGTGTCCTCAGAAGAGAGCAGCCCGCTGAGCTTGCCCCTCTCAATGGTCTTTGAAAGTTACATCCTACTACAAGACACAATTATTTTATTTTAAATTTATTTTTAATTTTTTTGGCTACAATGGGTCTTCGTTGCTGCGCGTGGGCTTTCTCAAGTTGCGGTGAGCAGGGGCTACTCTTCGTTGCGGTGTGTGAGCTTCTCATTGCGGTGGCTTCTCGTTGCAGAGCACGGGCTCTAGAGCGCACGGGCTTCAGTAGTTGCAGCAAAGCTCAGGCTCAGTAGTTGTGGCGCACAGGCTTTGTTGCTCTGTGGCATTTGGGATCTTCCCGGACCAGGTCTCAAACCTGTGTCCCCTGCATTGGCAGGCAGATTCTTAACCACTGCGCCACCAGGGAAGTCCAAGACACAATTTTTTTTTTTTTTTTTTTTTGGTGGTACGCGGGCCTCTCACTGTTGTGGCCTCTCCCGTTGTGGAGCACAGGCTCCGGACGCGCAGGCTCAGCGGCCATGGCTCACGGGCCCAGCCGCTCCGCGGCATGTGGGATCTTCCCGGACCGGGGCACGAACCCGTGTCCCCTGCATCGGCAGGCGGACTCTCAACCACTGCGCCACCAGGGAAGCCCCAAGACACAATTATTAAATAGAAAGGTTTCTTAGGCTCTTGTGATATAATAACATACATATTTGGTCTTTGGTTCCTGGCACAGAGCTCCTAAAACCCTTGGAATTTCCTGCGTGATGGGGGTGACAGGAATATTTTTTGTTATGCATAACAAGTTTCTTTGACCATACCTGAGTTATGTTAATGAGGTGACTCTGTGGGCCCCTAGAGAGCTTCAGGTTGGGGGCTGGTTGTCAGAGGAACCAACCACGTGATTAGAGGGTTGGACCTTTCAGCCCCACCCCCGCCTAGGGAGAGGGGCTGGAGATTGAGCTGATCGCCAAGGCCAATGACGTAACCAACCATACCTACATAATGAAACCTCTATAAAAACCCTTAAACTACAGGGCTTCAAGAACTTCCAGGTTGGTGAATGTGTCCAACGTGCTGGGGAGGAATACACCCCAGGTTCAAGGGACAGAAGCTCCCGTCCTCGGAATCTTTCCAGACCTTGTCCTATGTACCTCTTCATCTGGTTATTCAACCTGTATCCTTGTAATATCCTTTATAATAAACTGGTAACTATAAGTAAAGTCCTTTCCTGAGTTCTGTGAGCTGTTCTAGTAAATTGTCAAACCTGAGGAGGGGGTCGTAAAAACCCCCAATTTATAGCCAGTTGGTCACAAGTCCCGGTGATCTGGATTTGTGATTGGCATGTAAAGCAGAGGCAGTCTTGTGGGACTGAGCCCGTAATCCATGGGTTCTGCACTAACTCCAGGTAGGTAATGTTAGAATGGAATTGAACTGTAGGACGCCCAGCTGGTGTCCAGAGATTTGCAAAATTGGTTGTTGGTGTGAGGGATCCCCCTCCACTGCCCCCCACCTCACCACATTTGGAGTCAGACATATTCTGCAGGTGGAAACAAAGCTCAGGAGTTTCCCCCTACTTCACTCTGCACCTTAAAAAGGGCAAAATGCAAAGATCTCCAGCACCAAGGTCTGGATGGAATGCTGAGGTGTGGTGTGTTCCTGGGCTCTGAAACTGGATTAGTGGGCATTTGGTTTATTTCTAATAAGTCTCCTTATCTTGCTTATTTAATGACTTGCAGAGTTATAAACACATTTAAAAATCCTTTCTGATCTGCTCCTAAAAGTTAAGCCCATTCATTTTACTTTTCATTATTATATTTGTGATCTTTGATGTTACTACTATGACTCGATGAAGGCTACTTTGTAGATACTAAACCCCCCAGCAGGTGGAAGAAGTTAACTATATGGTGACCAGGCTGTAGCCATGACATAAGTTGCCACAATTCTGAGAACTGGCCACAAAGAAATGGGAACAAACCGACCCTGGAACTGAAGATTAACTGAACCTAAAACAATCAAGATGATGGTGATCAGACCACCGCCTGACCAATTTCAAGATGACGGTCAGAGCTGACTGTGCTGTTCCTGCATGTAGTCCCCACCCTCTGCCTATAAAAGCTCTTGCCCACTGATTGTCAGTGGGGGGAGTCGGTCTTTGGACAGGAGACTGGCCTCCCCTCTCGGTTGCTGGCCTTTGAAATAAAGCAAACTTTCCTTTCCGTCAACCTTGCCTCTTTATTGGCTTTTGAGCGGCGAGCAGCTGGACCCACTTTAGGTTAAGTATTTGGCGCCCAACCTGAGGCTGGGCTCTCGCGATATCTGGCTCCCGGGGTTTTCCCGACCAGAGCCGCCGCCATGAAGACTCGCCGGGATGGCTGCGAGGAGCTAGTTGCTCGTGACTCGCTGGCCCTGAGAGGGGGTTTGGGGGGACGTTCATAGCAGCTGTCGAAACTATTTGTTTCGGGGATTCTCCCTGTGTCTTCCCAGCTTGGCACTGGCTGCCAGCGTACGCTTTCCCTTGGTGGAATGGAAAGATGCCTCTGGAAGAGCTGACGAGCTCCGAGACCGAGGTAAGTTCACTGGTGTGCACCCGGCAAGCTTCTCTTTTGAGCACCAAGTGCTATTTGGGCATTTTGCCAATTGGTTCTGACGTGTGTCTGAGGTTGAGGACCGTCTGTGTTGGGAAGTGTTTGTTTGGGACTCCATATTGGTCATCCTCTCAGGGTATTTGTGATAGTTCTGTCTTCTGGTGTGTGGACAAGTCCTCTCTGCCTTTGTGTCCCCAGCACTCAGCGTGGTGCTTGGCACATAGTAGACACTCTGGAAATATTTGTTGAATGAATAACCGCGTGAATGAAGAGGTAAACAAGTGAGTGATGGAAGCCCGTTTTGATCAAGCTTGTTTCAGTCTGGAAGTCCGTCAGCCAGGGCATTATTTGGTGCATGACAGTAGCAAAGAATGGTAAACAACCTCTTAGTCCTAGTACTGAGCATAATCAATGTGGGCTAAATTCCTTCTCCCATGTAACCCAGCCCATGAGCTTCAGAAGTCAAAAGGCACCTGGAATATGGGCAGGACGTGAGCCATTTTCTCCTCCCCCATACCTTCTTGTGCAGGAGATACTGGCCTAGCGTATAATGTTAGAGCTGGGGATTTGGGATAGGTCAGCCCACTCTTGCCTGGTGGGCCTGCCTTGACCAGGACCCTTATGGCCAGTCTGAGCTGTGTGTGTGTGTGTGTGTGTGTGTGTGTGTGTGTCTGCCTGTCCGTCTGGAGGTTCTGCCTTCAGAGCTCCCTGAGCCTAGAGCATCCCTGGATGGCAGCCCAGGGCCCAGAGCCAAGCTCTTCCTGTCTGCCCAGGTTCTCAGGTCAAGGTCTGGCTCAGAAACAGGCTCCCACTGTGTCACAGTTTCGCCAAAACCTCAAATGAAGACACAGACACCAACTGTTTACAAAGAGTCTACTCATGACAAAATATCCCAATCCTGTTTTTCCCTTCTTGAGTAACAGTAAAGTTTGTTGCTCTCTGAATGTCAACCCCAAATTACACTCTGCCTCAAGGTGGGGAACATCAGCCCTTTGCCTGCTGAGGTGTAATTTCTCTCCCCTCCCTCTGCTCCCCTGAGTCTGCGCTCTCCTTAACCAACCCTCCAGCCCTCCCCTCCCCCACGCTCTCCTGAAAGCTGGGCTGGCACAACACTGGGCCTCCTGATTTAGACCAACGGATCCAGGAAATGTAAACTCCATGGGCTCTCTTGGCAAAAACCAAGTCATTCCCTGTGTGTTTAGATTTAATTGTTACTTTGGGAAAACCAAAGACTACACATCAATAGAAATCAGGAGTAAAAAGAAAAGAGTCGCCCAGGTCGTGCCTTTATCAGGGGCAGAAGTATACAGGCCGGGGCCCAGAACCCTGGGCTCTCCCAGGGCTGCCATTTTTCATGTTGTTGCATCTATGGAAGCCCACGCATGCCTTCTTTTTCCCTCTGGTCTTGGCTAACACAGCCTTTAAAAATAGTAATTTTGAAAAAGACAACCAGACAAGCCAGAAATAACCACTGGTTCAATGAACCTCTGAACAAATATGGCAATATTGACAAAGAGATTCTAAATTCAGTCCAGTCTCTGGCTTTTACTCTATGAAGGAAGTCTAGAAGATGGAGAAAAACAGAAATGGAAGTTAATTTAAGAAAACAAAAGATGGGCTTTAGAAATGAGGGAAAATAGCAAAGGAACTTAGTGAGGGAACAGCTAGTTTACAAAGCAAGCCCTGATGCTTTTTAGAGGCCCCTGGAGAAGCACACAGCCATCATAAAGATGTTGGAATGAGACGTGCCTGGTTTTAATCTTGGCTCTGCTTTTTTTTTTTTTTTAATAATTCTTTTTTTATTTTTGGCTGCCTTGAGTCTTTGTTGCTGTGCGCGGGCTTTCTCTAGTTGAAGTGAGCGGGGGCTACTCTTTGCTGTGGTGCGCAGGCTTCTCATTGCGGTGGCTTCTCTTGTTGTGGAGCACAGGCTCTAGGTGCGCGGGCTTTAGTAGATGTGGCATGCGGGCTCAGTAGTTGTGGCTCGCGGGCTCTAGAGCGCAGGCTCAGTAGTTGTGGCGCACAGGCTTAGTTGCTCTGCGGCATGTGGGATCTTCCTGGACCAGGGCTCGAACCCGTGTCCTCTGCATTGGCAGGCAGATTCTTAACCGCTGCGCCACCAGGGAAGTCCCTTGGCTCTGCTTCTTTCTGGCTGCCTGACGCAGGAAGTTACTGAACCTCTCTGTCCCTCAGTTTTCCCATCTATCAATTGGAGCTGGCCATTTCTACTTTCAGACTTGTGAAGATGAAATGAAATAAAGTGTATAAAACTCCTCTTACAGAAAGGAACATGAGGAGACTTGGGGAAGATGAAAATGTTCTGTATTTTGGTTCTGGTGGTGGTTTTATGGGTGTACAGATCTGTGACAACTCAGAGACTTTTATATTTTAAATGGTTACTGTTTATTGTATGCAAATTAAACCTCAGGAAAGTTGTTTAAAAAAACAAAACAAGAACAAAAAACAACTTCCAAAACAGAGATGACATGGAACAGGTTTGGCATGGTTTACGACAGCTCTTTTCTCAGTGCCCAAATGGGGAATGGGTCTTGTTTCCATAGCTGCAACAGACCAGGGAAGGGAAAAGGAGTAGCTGTCCATGTGTTGTTGGACTCAGAGGTGGCAGGGCTGGTAGAGTGAGTTCAAGCTTGGTGTCACTCACTTTCCTGATACTACAGAAAGCACAAACAGAACCATGGAGCTTGGAGTGGAAAATCTTAAAGGCTTTTCAGAGCCTGTCTTAGCAGATACCCTTTGTCAGGGCAAGTTGTCTTTTTTTTGGCCACGCCATGTGGCATGTGGGATGTTAGTTCCCTGACCAGGGATTGAACCTGTGCCCCCTGCAGTCGAAGCTCAGAATCTTAACCACTGGACTGCCAGGGAAGTCCCCAGGGCAAGTTTTAAAGGAGGATCAAGGGGCAAATCAGAGAGCAAGGGTCTATGAGTCTCTCCCTTCCTGGGGTAATTGCAGACCAGGGTAGAGGCCATAGGACCACTGGGTGCTGAGTCAGGAGAGGGCAGAGCTGTTGAAGGCAGTGAGCCCCCAGGACAGCAAGTAGGGGAATGGTCAGTGTGCCCAGGGAAGCACGTGTGGCACCATGATCACGTGGCCAGGGGTGGCCACTCGGAGTGCTGGGAGGTCAGAGACTATCTAGGGTACAAGTGGCCAGAGATGGATATGGCCTTGAAGATATGGGACTTGGTATAATAAGAAGCCCAAAGAAAACCAAATATAGCATGGAAATCTGTGCACGTGTGTAAGGAGCAAAGCACCAGGACTTTTCTATAATTAGGGCAACAACTAACCATAATTGGTTACCAAGAACATTAGAGAGGTATGACAAACATTTCGTGCTACCCAACTGGGAATGGAAACCAACTGTGGATTCAGGTAGGAGAATGGAAAATAAAATGGCCAGACCCAGACCTGGACTCTAGGAACCAAAGCTAGAGAAATACCAACACGCAGAGGGGAGAAAATGGCAGTTTAAGAAGTCCCCACCCATTCAGGTTGATGGTCAAGGCTAAAGTCCCTGTGCTAAGTGAGAGATTTCACCAGCACCACTTGAGGCTGGACCATAAGGTCAAGGTGAACATACAACCTGGGTGGGCAGTGTGTGCCTGAGGCACCCTCCTGCACTGGCCACTCACTGACCACCCAGGTGGGCGTGCCCCTGTGCATTCATGCCCGCTTACCATTCAAAGTTTAAATTTCATCATGCTCATTCAGGCAGTCCCCACTTTACTAATTTTTCTTTAAACCACTGCTCTCCTGAACTGATGCTTTAATAAGCAACTAAGTTCTCCACTGTAGTGGATGCTGTTGGTGCTCATGTCCCCTTTCCCAGACCAGTGCACCCATCCGCCAGCAGCTGTGAGCGACGGCAGCTGAGGGTTCACAGCTGCCACTCCTCTGGAGGACTGCCCTTGGAGGAATGGGAGCCTCAGTTAGGGCAGTTGCAACCCGCCTTGCCCTCCGTGCACAGCAGCCTGCAGCCAACGACAGACTAATATGGAGGAACTCAGGCCGGTCCCCTTGCTTCCAAGTGGGACCAACCCTGTGGTGCAATTCATGCTCCCCAGCTCCCCAAGGGATCAGGCAAAGCAATGATCCAGCTGAGGCCACATCCTTAACTCCTCCCTCTCATCTTCCCTGCCTCCCTTATTCCCTTTCTCCCCCAACAAGCCATGCACATCTGAACAGGCTCCGCTTTTAGAGAATCTAACCCAAGTCATCTAGCCAGTCTTCAAGATGCCCAAACAGTGACAAATTTGAGTGAAACAGTCTTCCTAGTAGCCCTGAGCTCCTAAGCTCCAGCTCATTCCTGTGCTCGCTGCAGTTCCGCCCAGGTGCATCCCACTCCCCAGCTACACACTGAAAACATGAGGCTACCAGAACCTTCGTAGGCTGTGAAACCAGTGCACACTTTTTAGCTTCCATTGACTGGACCTGTGCAGCCTTTGAGCACTTTTCCCACCTGGGAACACACACTTCCTTTAAAATTTCACCTGGGACACCTCGTTTTCCAGCTTTCCCTTTTACCTCATCATCTACTGCTTCTCTGTCTCTCCTAAGGTATTCAGTTTACTAGTTTCCTTTAGGGTTGGGACAGTTTTGCTCAACGTTGATTACACAGTACCTGGGACCCTGCCAGATGAAGGGAGGGGGACAGAGTGAATGAATGAATGGCCAATAGGCCGTAGAAGGAATGTTGTTGTCCAAACCAAGATGGGTCCAACTCCAAAACCCTTGTTCGGCCCACCCTCTCAAGATGACTTTTCTCCAACTGAAGCAGTTCCTTAATCAAAGCAAGTTGGTGTTCACTGGAAAAATACATGTAAGGTGGAATCAAACACCTGGTGACAATATTCTTGTAACACACACACACACATTTATAATAACACAGATACTTTAAACGTTAAATCTATAGAGTAATGAAAACTATAACGGTCTGTATATTCAGCTAAGTGTAGAAACCAGAATTTCTGCCCAGCAGCTGAAAGCTCCAATGACTCTGCTTTGCGGTGAGAAAGTAAACACCATTTCAGACACACAAAACCTTCATTTAGTTCTCATTCTACTGGGGCCAGTAAACAACCCCTTTGAGTGGTGGACGTGCCTCGTGGGATGGTGCAGCCTCGGTGCCTCGCCAGGAACACAGCCAGCCCACTGACACCTCAGGGTGAGCCTGGGTCTGCTTTGAGGCGACACATGCAACAAGCAGGAAGTCAGGTCTTATGCCTCTTTTCTCAGACAGGTGAATCCATCGGAACTGGCAGCAGCTCCTGCCTGCCACAAAGCGGCAGCAACAGAGGAAAGTTCTAGAAAATGGCTCAAATTGTGTTTCAGGGACTTGTCCCACTCTGTAACTTTGTTATTAGTATGTGACAAGCAAGTAGGAAGTTTTTAGAAGCTTTTGTAACAATTTGACAGGGGAATTTTATGTCTATTTAAGGAAAATTTTTATTTATATCTAAAATATCTTTCCTTTAGTTTTATGCTAACTCATTTTTATTGCATTTTTACTAACGTTTCAGTCTATCAATAACAAGAAAACAAATTTTTAATTGTGCACAGAGAGTTTGAGACAACAAAATCTCACTATTCATCAAAAAACACTCCAAGAGGAAAAAATAAGCCACAGAATGAGAGAGAAAATTTCAACACATTAAGTTTTCGTAAAAAAGAAATCCAACATTAACATAAATAAATCAATTAGAGAAATGGGCAAAAATCTTGGACAGACACTTACTGAGTAAATGCTAATAGTATCTGATTAGATAAGTGCTTGGGTAGAGACATGGGTTTTACAGGTCACCATGGAGTAGTCACCAGATTGGTGAAAAGATAAAAAGTCTCACAATCCTGAAGGTTGGTGAGGATGCTGGAACAGAGCTCTTATACACAGCTGGTGGGAGAGTAAACTGGTCAAAACACTTTAGAAAACTCTCCACGTAAGCTGGACACACACCTACCCCATGGGCAGCAACTCCACTGCCAGGAACCAAAAGAAATGTGTTCACATGTGAAACGAATGATGTGGAGGAGAACGATCACCGCAGCGTAAATTTTCGACAGTCACAACACGAGAACAAGCCAAATGACCACCAGCAGAAATAATGGGTGGTGTATTCACACTATAGATAGTAAACTGCAATGAACCCAAAAAACCACAGCTCAGGCAACAACATGGATGAAGCTCACAGACAAGACAGCACCCTAGTCTCATCATGGTTCTCCCATAGGATCTGCCGGACATTCTGGGGACCAACCATCCTATAAATTCAGTAACGTTGTGGTGCTGGAGTCATCCCCCTCTATAGCGGCAACCTCCACTTGGGACCCAGAGGTGATGGGGGATCAGGAAGGTGGGCTCTGAAGGAGTCTTGGGGAGAAAGGAACCCTGTGAGGTCAGGGAACAATTCAGGGTCTGGCATGAGGTCCATGGTGTAGGAGTCATAGGAGAGAGTGATTTCTGCCATTGGGAGAATTCCCAAGGGGGCTGGGCAGGGGTGGGATGCAGAAGCCTCGCCCCCAGGCATACGATGATGATGGAATGGGGACATCTGGGGGAATCAGATCAAGTTTCGGGAGCTAAATGCCCAACAGGAGTCTTTTTAACCTCAGCTATAATTTTATTTAGACTCACGGGGCAGCCCAAGGAGTAGAGCAAGACAGCAGGGCAGCCGCAGAAAATTCCCATCAGGAGGAGCGGTCCATACAGCTGTCCTGGAGTTATTTTCCTGCTTACCTTTCCCGCAGGCCTGGACCAGGCCATACCACTCCCCGCAGCTGTTGCACAGCAAGGTGAAGGCTGTTTCACGCCGGCCCGTCACGTGGCCGGGGGCACAAAGGTACAGCAGCTCATCCCCCATCTCCAAGCCCGTGTGGCCCTGCAGGATGGTGTGTGGAAAGGAAGGTGGGTCTCCACACGGCTTCTCTGAGGACAAGGAATCACAATAAGTTTTCCCAAACTCTGCAGAACTTTTTCAGCCTGGGAGGAAAAAACAAACTTAAAAAACAACCCCTTGAGACTTCCCTGGTGGTCCAGTGGTTAAGATACGCCTTCCAATGCAGGGGACGTGGGTTCGATCCCTGGTCGGGGAACTAACATCACACATGTTTTGGGGCAACTAAGCCCATGCGCTCTAGAGCCCACGCACTGCAAAGATCCTGCATGCTGCAACTAAGACCGGCTGTAGCCAAGTAAATAAATACTGAAAAAAAAGAAGCCAGTAGAGGAAGTAAAATGGAATAATATAAAGTATTGGGTTAATCCAAAAGGAACGGAACAATAGAAGAGGAAAAACAAAAAGCAAACCCCTCTCCCCCATGGGTGTTGCCTGCACCTTAAACTGAGATCTCCTTCACCCTGGCATCCCCAGAACCTGGCAGAATGCCTGGCGCAGATGAAGCACTCAAAAAATACTTGTTGAATGAATAAAAGTGCTACAAAGTGCTACAACTTTGTGTTTTTATTTATTTTTTTTAAAAAGATTTATTTATTTATTTAGCTGCATTGGCCTTCGTTGCAGCGCTCGGGTTTCTCTCTAGTTGTGGCATGTGGGCTCCAGAGCGTGTGGGCTCAGTAGTTGCGGCACACAGGCTCTCTAGCTGTGGCCCACAGGCTTAGTTGCCCTGCGGCATGTGGGATCTTAGTTCCCCGACCAGGGATCGAACCCACGTCCCCTGCATTGGAAGATGGATTCTTAACCACTGGACCACCAGGGAAGTCCCACAACTTTGTATTTTTAAATGGCCAGGCAATATTATCCTCTAATGTCTCCTTGAAAGGCGGACCCAGAGACACTGCCCAGCAGCAAGTGGTACTCTTTGTGAAATGCTGAAAAATTACAGACTGTAGAGTAGAGGATGCCTCTCCCCTCCCCCAACCTCGACCCTGATGGTAACACTGTTACCGGTTTGGTATTTACAAATAAATACTGATGGAGATGCACATAGGTATACTACATATGTAGCTGTGTGTGTGTGTGTGTGTGTGTGTTATTTTTTATTGGAGTAGAGTTGCTTTACAATGATGTGTTAGTTTCTTGCTGTACAGAAAGGTGAATCGGTCATACATATACATATATCCACTCTTTTTTAGATTTCTTTCCCATTTAGGTCACCACAGAGCATTCAGTAGAGTTCCCTGTGCTTACAGTAGGTTCTCATTAGTTATCTATTTTATACATAGTAGTGTATATATGTCAATCCCAATCTCCCAACTTATCCCACCCTCTTCTTCCCCACTTGGTAACCGTAAGTTTGTTCTCTACATCTGTGACTCTGTTTTTGCTTTGCAAATAAGTTCATCTCTACCATTTCTCTAGATTCCACATATAAGCGATAATATATGATATTGTGTGTGTGTGTTAACGTAAAGAGGATTATATCATATTTATTACCGAGTGCCTGCTTTTTAAAAAACTCATAAACTAAGTTTTGGAGCAGGTTCAGGTTCACAGAAGAATTGAGTGGAAGGTACAGAGATTTCCTATGTTCCTGTGTCTACCCAGGCACAGCCTTCTCACTATCCTGTACCACAGTGGTACATTTGTTACAATCCATGAGCCTACATTGACATGTCATTATCTCTCAAAGGCCACAGTTTACATTTGGGTTCACTCTTCATGTTCTACAGTCTATGGGTTTTGATTGTATAAACCCAATCTATGGGTTTTGAATATATAATTACATACATCCGCCATTGTAGTATCATACAAAATAGTTTCACTGCCCTAAAAATCCTTTGTGCTACACTTATTCATTCCTTCTAACTCCTGGCAACCATTAATCCTTTTACTGTCCCATAGTTTTGCTTTTTATAGAATGTCATATAGTTGGAATCACACAGTACATAGCCTTCTCAGACTGGCTTCTTTCACTTAGTAATAAGCATTTGTTTCCTCCATGTGTTTTCAAGGCTTGATAGCTTATTTCTTTTTAGCACTGAATAATATTCTATTGTCTGGAAGTGCTACAGTTTATTTATCCATTCACCTACTGAAAGACATCATGGTTGCTTCCAAGTTTTGGCAATTAGGAAAATAAGCTGCTAATAAACATTCATGTACAGGTTTTTGTGTGAACTTAAGTTTTCAGCTAATTTGGGTAAATATCAAGAACTGTGATTGCTGGATTGCATGGTAAAAGTATGTTTAGTTTGGTAAGAAACTGCCAGACTGTGTTCCAAAGTGGCTGTACCATTTTGCACTCCCACCAGCAATGAATGAGAGTTCCTGCTGTTCCACATCCTTGTCAGCATTTGGTGTCATCAGTGTTCTGGATTTTGGCCATTCTACTAGATGTGTAGTGGTAAATCATTGTTTTTTGGTTTTTTGTTTTAAATTAATTAATTAATTTGGCTGTGCTGTGTCTTCGTTGCTGCACGTGGGTTTTCTCTAGTTGCGGCGAGCAGAAGTTACTCTTCGTTGCGGTGCACGGGCTTTTCACTACGGTGGCTTCTCTTGTTGTGGAGCACGGGCTCTAGGTGTGCGGGCTTCAGTAGTTGTGGCTTGCGGGCTCTAGAGCATAGGATCAGTAGCTGTGGCGCATGGGCTTAGTTGTTCTGCAGCATGTGGGATCTTCCTGGACCAGGGCTCGAACCCGTGTCCCTGGCATTGGCAGGCAGATTCTTAACCACTGCACCACCAGGGAAGTCCCTCATTGTTGTTTTAATTTGCATTTCCCTGACGACATATGATGTGGAGCATTTTTTCGTATGCTTACTTGCCATCTGTGTATCTTCTTTGGTGAGGTGTCTGTTCAGGTCTTTTGCCTATTTTTAAATTGAGCTGTTCATTTTCTTAATGTTGAATTTCAAGAGTTCTTTGTATATTTTGAATAATAGTCCTTTAGTAGATATGTCTTTTGCAGATATTTTCACCAGTCCGGGGCTTGCCTTTTCATTCTCTTGACACTGTCTTTTGCAGAGCAGATGTTTTCAATCTTAAGTAAGTCCAGCTTAACAATTACTTCTTTCATGTATTGCGCCTTTGGTGTTGTATCAAGAAAGTCATCACCATAAACAAGGTCATCTAGGTTTTCACCTCTATTATCTTCTAGGATTTTTGTAGTTTTGCATTTTACATTTAGGTCTGTGATCCGTTTTGAGTTAAATTTTGTGAGGGGTGTAAGGGCTGTGTCTAGATTCTTTTCTTTTGCATGTGGATGTTCAGTTGTCCCAGCACCTATATTAAAAAAACTATTTTTGCTCCATTGTATTGCTTTTGCTCCCTTGTCAAAGATCAGTTAACTATATTTATGTGGGTCTATTTCTGGGCTCTTTACTCGATTCCATTGATATTTGTCTGTTCTTTCACCAATACCACACTGTATTGATTTCTGCATCTTTATGTCTTTTAAAATTTAATTTTAAAAAGATTTTATTTTATATTGGAGCATAGTTAATTAACAATGTTGTGTTAGTTTCAGGTGTACAGCAAAGTGACTCAGTTATACATGTATATGTATCTATTCCTTTTCAGATTTTTTTCCCATTTAGGTTATTACAGATTATTGAGCAGGGTTCCTCCCTGTGCTACACAGTAGGTCCTTGTTGGTTATCTAATTTAAATACGTGTACGTGTCGATCCCAAACTCCCAATCTATCCCTCCCTCTAGGTAAGTCTTGAAGTTGAGTCATGTCAGTCCTCCAACTTTGTTCTTCTTGAATTATGAGTTAGCTATTCTGGGTCTTTGTCTCTCCATATAAACTATAGAATTAGTTCATATCCACAAAATAACTTGCTGGAATTATGACTGAGATTGCATTGAATCTATAGATCAAGTTGGGAATAACTGCAGTGGGATTATCTGGGCTGCCCAGCAGCCACTGGAGCCCCCAGGGATGTTCCAAACCCAACTCATTCTCTGAAGCACTAGGACAAGGGCTCACCCAGAGCTAGTCTCCCCAGAACCACTGGTATCTCAGATTTGTAGCCCGTGCTCCAGCTATTTTCTCTGCAGTGTCCTCTTCTCCTTTCCCTAACCATTATCCCCACAGAACAAAATCCTTCAAATTCCACCTCAGCTGCCACTGCCTCAGGAAGTCTCCCTAATTACCTTCCTCCTCTGTGCCATGGAAACTCACTCATCTCTTACTTGTCCTTATACACTGTCAACTCTTTGAGGGTGGAGAGGAGTCCTCTCTCTCTCTCTCTCTCTCTCTCTCTCTCTCTCTCTCTCTCTATCTCTCTCTCTCTCTCTCTCTCTCTCTATCTCTACCTATCTATCTATCTATCTATCTATCTATCTATCTATCTATCTATCTATCTATCTGAAGCACCCACAAGTCTGAGCCCTGCTTTGCATTACCCTGGACAAATAAATGAAAAATTGGCCAGTGCCAGGTCAATGGTAATGAGTGCAGACTCTTCCACACTCCCTCGGGAGACCCTGAACTGGATAAGTTCTATCAGCTGCTCAAAGCATTGCAGTTCATTGGTTCCAGTCTCCCATCGTTGCTGGAATTTCCCCAAAGCTGATCTTGAGGCACAGCGCCTCCTCAAGCAGATCTGGGAGGTGGCTACTCTCAAAAATTCCTGCTCACCTGAGAGGTGAGCATTCAGTTCTCTTTTAATTTTTGACCACACTGCAGCTTGGGGGATCTTAGTTCCCTGACCAGGGATCGAACCCATGCCCCCTGCAGTGGAAGTGTGTAGTCTTAACCACTGGACCACCAGGGAAGACCCTCAGCTCTCTTCTTGAAGACATAAAGGAAGGGAATCATTCCATTTCTATTTTTAAGGGAGATACAGGTAGGAGTAACGTATGCAGGGGAGGTGAAATACAGTGCTAAGAAGGTGAGGTGGGCTGGCGGGGAGAGCAGCCAGGCCAGCCCTGGCTTAGAGGGGGAGAAACAGAAGCACACCCTTAGTGAGCCTTGGGTGCTACAGGGAGAAGGTGAGAGGAGACCTGAAGCCTCCAGACCCCACACTGTTGACTCCACAGACAAGATGCCAAGAGAAGCAGAGCCAGAGAACCCAAGTGGAGGCAGCTCATTTCATCAGCATCCAGTTGGTTAAAAAGAATTTCACTTATTAAAGTGAGGTCACCACAGGGCTGGAAATTCACTGTCAGTGAAACAAAAATACTGAAAGGAAACAGAGAAACGTCTACATTCACGATGAACTTTATTTCAAAAGAGAAACACAGGAGGCAGCTTCCTGAACATTCCACAGACTGTTTTCCTTCTGGGCTCTTTATGAGGCACATGTCTGCCATTTTTGGAGTTAGCACCCTTCATGCTTCCTGTCTTGCCAAAGAGAAGCAGCAGCCCAGG
This sequence comes from Stenella coeruleoalba, assembly GCF_951394435.1. NCBI lineage: Eukaryota > Metazoa > Chordata > Mammalia > Artiodactyla > Delphinidae > Stenella > Stenella coeruleoalba. The sequence goes on from NC_137156.1 coordinate 53,425,422, forward strand.
GCTAGGTGCAATGAAGCATCATCAGGAAAAAGGCAACCTTTAGAGGTGATACTGCACCTGGGTGTCTGCTGAACCAGACCTCACGTGCACTCCCCAGGAGCCTCTTCTTGGCTTCTTAACCTTCCTTTGGCACACAGATTTCCCTTGGTGAAGTATAGTTGCTTTACAGTGTTATGTTAGTTTCTGGTGTACAGCAAAGTGATTCATGTATACACACACACACACACATACACACACACACACACACACAGTAGGACCTTGTTGTTTATCTACTTTATATGTAGTAGGTTTTTAAAAAATATTTATTTATTTATTTGGTTGTGTTGGGCCTTAGTTGCGGCATGCAGGATCTTTCATTGTGGCGCGTAGGCTTCTCTCTAGTCGTGGCGTGCGGGCTCCAGAGCACGCGGGCTCAGTAGGTGCAGCGTGCGGGCTTAGTTGCCCCACGGCATGTGGGGGTCTTAGTTCCCTGACCAGGGATCGAACCCAAGTCCCCTGTATTGGAAGGTGGATTCTTAACCATTGGACCACCAGGGAAATCCCTATATGTAGTAGTTTTTATCTGCTATTTTATATATGGTAGTTTGTATATGCTAATAATCTCTAATTTATTCCTCGCCCACCCCCCTTCCCGTTTGGTAACCATAAGTTTGTTTCCTAAGTCTGTGAGTCTGTTTTTATTTTTGTAAATTAGTTCATTTATATCATATCTTAGATTCCACATATGAGTGATATCATATGGTATTTGTCTTTCTCTGTCTGACTTACTTCACTTACTGTGATAATCCCTTGTTGACTGTCTACAAGGCTCCCCTGAGGAAAAGTGAAGAGCCATTTGGGAGCCATTTACATGCTCTTTCTAAAGAAGGAAAGGCAGAGGAACAGGGACAGGGCTCTCTCTCTGAGGGATCATGGGAATCCATCCTGCTTTTCTGGAAAGTCCGAGAGAGAGCAGCCCTCTGACCCTAATCCCACCTCAGCATGCATTCCTGAGCCCCTTCATCACCCATCTGAAGCCTCCTCACAAGTCAGGCCCTGTTGGACCAAGACTCCAGTTTTCCCCACGGAAGCCTCTCCGTGTTGACCTGGAGGGGAGGGGAGGGGGGCAAGCTAGGCTCAGGCAAATTGCCCTGGATGCGGGGCTCTTGAGCGCTTTGACTCAAAGACACCCACACAGGGCTCACTTGCTAAAATGGCATCAGTCCTTACATAGGCATCGTGGATTTGCTTCATGTTTTTGTTTTTATTTTTGCTGTTTTGTTTTGTGCTTTCCTGTTGTTGTTATTGTTGTTTTGGGAGGAGTATGTAGATCATTTGGGGGGAAATTTTCATTTTCATATAATTTCAAAGTTACAGGAAAATTTAAAAAACAAGAAACTCCCATAAACCCTTTATCCAGATTTACTAATGTGTTTTCATTTTGCCCCATTTGCTTTATCATTTTCTCTCTCTAGATAGATATAGATATGTATATATATATATAGAGAGAGAGAGAGAGAGAGAAAATATGTATCATACATAAACACATACATGTATATGTTTACATATATGAATATGTACATATGTGTATCTATATCTGTAATTCTTTTTTTTTTTTTTAATTTTGTCTGCTCTGGGTCTTTGCTTCATTGCAACACACAGGCTCTTCATTGCGGCACACGGGCTTCTCTAGCTGTGGCGTGTGGGCTTAGTTGTCCCACGGCATGTGGGATCTTAGTTCCCCAACCAGGGATCAAACCCATGTCCCCTGCATTAGAAGGTGGATTCTTAACCACTGGACCACCAGGGAAGTCCCTGTAATTCCTTTCTGAACCAGTTGAGAATGAGTTGTAGATATGATGTCACTTTGTCCCTAAGAACCTTGGTATATATTTCCAAGAACAAGGATATTGTCTTACATAACTGCAGTAGTTACCAAAATCAGGGAATTTAAGCATTGATACAATACTATTATCTAATTTAAATCCATATTCAGATTTCATCAATTATAGCTGTTTTCTCCTGGTCCAAAATACAATCTAGGATCACAAATTACATTTAGTTGTCAAGTCTTTTTAGTCTATTTTAATCCAAAACAGTTGCCTTGCCTTTCTTTGTCTTTTTTTTTTTTTTGCTGCACCACGAGGCTTACAGGATCTTAGTTCCTCAACCAGGGATCGAATCTGCGCCCCCTGCAGTGGAATTGCGGAGTCCTAACCATTGGACAGCCAGGGAATTCCCTCTTTCTCTTTCTTATCCTTGACATTTTTCTTTTCTTTTTTTAATTTAATTTATTTTTGACTGCATTGGGTCTTCGTTGCTGCATGCAGGCTTTCTCTAGTTGCGGTGAGTGGGGGCTCTTCTTCCTTATGGTATGCAGGCTTCTCATTGTAGTGGCTTCTCTTGTTGCGGAGCATGGACTCTAGGCGCACGGGCTTCAGTAGTTGTGGCTCGCGGGCTCTAGAGCGCAGGCTCAGTAGTTGTGGCGTGCAGGCTTAGTTGCTCCACGGCATGTGGGATCTTCCCGGACCAGGGCTCAAAACTTTGTCCCCTGCACTGGCAAGTGGATTCTTAACCACTGCACCACCAGGGAAGCCCTCCTTGACATTTTTAAGAGTATAGGCCAGTCATTTTGTACGATGTTTCTCAACTTGAGTTTGGCTAAAGCTTCCTCATGATTAGATTCAGGTTGCACATCTTTGGCAGGAATACTACTGAACTGAAGTTGTGCTCCTCTGAGGGCAGTATATCAGGAGGCACCTCTTATTGGTTTGGCAATAACTCAGTTTTGGAGTCACTGTCATGGTTTTAAACTTGGTGCCCTATAGGATGTGAACAGATGTTTCCAACCTCTGGCTTCATGCACTACAGTTGTGGGCAAAGGGGCACACACTTGCATACACAACAACCTGTTTGAAGCTTGTGAGGTGGAAAGCCCAGGATCTCCTGTTGTATGATGAGGAACACATGGCTCAGTGCCTGCCCCCCACCCATCACCCCAGTCAACATCCAGCCAACGCCCAGAAGCAAGGCCCCTACCCAGCAGCTGACTGCGGACTCGTGAATGAGCCCAGCTGAGGCCAGAAGAATAACACAAATTTTTGCCCTCTCCCCAAAATAGTGAACTAAACAAACAGTTGTTTTAAGCCACTACATTTGGGGGTGGTATGTTACACAGCAAAAGCTAGCTGCTACCTCTTGTTCATGGGAGGAAAGAGATCAGACTCAGAAGCTCCACGTATCCATTTGAGATCACTAAAGAAAGAAGGTCATGCTGGTTTTCCTCTGGCTCTGTCCTGTCTCCCTCAGGGATCTGAACCTTTGCCTATGTTTGAGATTCAAAGGACCGTTTTCATTTACTTATGTGGTTTTTTTAAAAAACAAACCATGGATGTTGTTCTCCCCCGGGGCTTTCCATGGCCACATCTTTCAGTTTCTTGGCTGCAATCAGCAAATGTACAACCCTTCCTGGAGGGAGATGCCATGGCAGCAGAGAAGCCTACCGCCAATAAACATCTAACAAGCACCATCCAGGGCTGTGGGGTTCACTGTGGCTCTTTGATTTACCAACTCCTCTGACCCCTTCCCTGGAGATTGGGATTTGGTGCCTCTGGGATGTAGCCTGAGGGTTTGCATTTCTAATAAGTTCATCTGGTATTTCTTATCATCAGAGAGCTTTGGGAAACTCTGCATTAGAGAACTAATTCTCAAACTGGGCTACATGTTATAGTCACTGAGCAGCTTTTAAAAAGCCCAATGTCCAGAACATTTATATCCAGATCTCTAGGGCTGGCACCCAGGTATCAGTAGTTCTTAAAACTTCCCAGATGAGACCGGTGTGCAGCCTGGCAGTACCTGTGCTGATTTCTATGACTGATGAGTAAGCAGCTCGCTTTCTCCCCATTTTCACAGACATTCCCTTTCAGCAGCATATATTTCTGATAATGAAGGTGTACTTTTTCCAGTGCACATGAAACGCTGCCCTGGAGACTCCTTTATGGTTTTCTCCTCACTATTCAGCTGATTTCCCAGAAGGAAGTTGTATTTTTCTTTCTAGGAGCAGTTTCCTAAATCCTATAAATTTCCTTTCGGGAAAAAAGGATTTTTTTTTCTTTTTAGAAAAATTTCCACCATGAAGACAGACCAAAGGGTAAGTGGTATCAGCAGCTGCAGCACATGCTGTCAGGGGTCTGTCCATATTTCCTAGATCCCTTTACCATTCCCATGCACAGGGGCTCTGGGTGAGCATCTGTGCATCTTTGTTGGAGGGTGACTCAGCTATCATAACTCTTTGTCTGAGCACACTGAAAACCAGAAGAGTCTGGGAATTTATATCTCCCTGAAGCAAGCCCTTAAATAATGACTGACAAGTTCAGTGGTATCAATACCCCTGTTCTCTCACCCCTGATCAGGAAACCGTGGTGACCTGTGGTCACTGTCTCCAGAGGTTCCCTGCAGGATTGAGCCAAAGTTACCCCCCCACCTCACAGCCACTGTGGACTTTGCTTAGTGCTGCACCATTGCCTTCTCCCTTCCTTTCCCTGTCCACTTCCCCACTGCCATGTTGGCTTTTCTTTGGAAGTCTTCCTGATTCATGATGTTCAGTGAATCCTCATCTTAAGGTCAGTTTCTAGAGAACACTACCTAAGAGGTCAACCCCCACGAGCACACCCTCTGAAACCTTTACAAAGGCTCTGGCACTGACCTTCATCCTTAATACACAGGGCATTGTATGTGCCACCAGGAACTGGGTTGCTTTCAATTCGCACATCGACAGCTCTCATGATTTGCTGTTCACCACTCCCCTTGCTACACGTGGTTGTCCTAAAACAGACAAAGAAGACACTGGGTTAGGAGAACTAACCAAAACTGGGAAAGAATTCTTTTCTGCTGTCAGCTCTGAATCAGCAGAGATTTTCCTGATTCAGTTTTGGCTGAAAGTATCAATATGATGAAGTATCAATACTCTCCCCAGAAGTCTAAAAGCAGGAAGTTATAGGTGGTACTTGAGTTGAGGTCACATATATCAATTCAAGATTCAGGGGCAATACATTGTTGATCTCTTTTAGTATACACTTGGTTTTTATTTCATAAAATTCTCTTTATTAGTTCTCTTCTTTTGAGGGGGTTTGTTTTGCTGTTATTTTCGGATTTCTTAAGATGGATCATTGGTTCATGAACCTTCAGCCTCTTTGCTTTTCTAACACAAGCATTTAACGCTTTACATTTTCCTCCAGGTATAGCACTAGTGGCATCCCGTGAGTTTGAGTATGTTATATTTTAATATCATTCATTTCTACATGTATGTAAATTTCCATTATAATTTATTTTTGCCCCATGATTTATTTAAGGATATCTTTTGTAAACAACAAATAGTAGAACTTTAAAAAATCCACCTGGTGGTCCTTGTTTTCTAATTAGAGCATCACATCTGCTTAATTTAATAACAGACCTCTTTGAATTTAAATCTGCCATATTTCTATTAGTTCTGCCCATTCTTCTTCCTTTCTTCCTCTCTTTTCTTTCCCGTATTTTGATTGTTTGAATTCCTTTTTGGCAATCTCTTTTTCTTCTGTATTGGTTTGGAAGTTATATGTTCTTTTACTATTCTTTTAGTGGTTACCACAGAGGTTATAACACTCTTCCTTGACTTATTAAAATTTAATGTTACTTTTTTTTTTTTTGCGGTACATGGGCCTCTCACTGTTGTGGCCTCTCCTGTTGCGGAGCACAGGCTCTGGACGCGCAGGCTCAGCGGCCATGGCTTACGGGCCCAGCTGCTCCGTGGGATGTGGGATCTTCCTGGACTGGGGCACGAACCCGTGTCCCCTGAATCGGCAGGCGGACTCTCAACCACTGCGCCACCAGGGAAGCCCTAATGTTACTTTTACTCTATTTCCCAACAACACAATTTAAAATACTATGTATTAACATACTTAAAACACTTCCTGACTGATATACCATTTTTTAGTGTTTAGTATTACTGTTACTGCTTTATATAATTATAGATCTTCCTCGACTTACAGCGGGGTTATATCTCCCAAAGCTCATTGTAAGTTGAAAATATGGTAAGGCAAAAATGCATATAATACACAAAACCTACTGAACATCAGAGCTTAGCCTAGCCTACCTTAAATGTGCTCAAAACACTTACTTTAGCCTACAGCTGGGTAAAATCATCTAACACAAAGTCTATTTTATAATAAAGCATTGAATATCTCATGTAATTTATTGAATGCTATACTGAAAGTGAAAAAGCAGAATGGTTGTCTTGGTACAGAATGGTTATAAGTGTATCGGTTGTTTACTCTCGTGATCACATGGCTGACTGGGGGCTGCAGCTTACTTCACTGCCCAGCATCATGAGAGAGTATCAGACAGTATATCACTAGCCTGGGAAGAGATCAAAATTCACAATTTGAAGAACAGTTTCTGTTGAATGCATAATGTTTTTGCACCATCATAAAGTTCAAAAAAAATGTAAGTTGAACCACCATAAGTCAGGGACCATCTGTACATTCACCCCCCCCCCCATTTACTTTTTCCACTCATCCCTTTTGGCATCTCCAGCCATCCACCTGCAATTATTTTCCTCCTGCCTGAAGAACACCCTTCAGTGTTGGGTTTTTTTTAGTGCAGATCATGTATGATGAATTCTCTCACCTTTTGTCTGTCTGAAAATTCTTTATTTTACCTTTATTCTTGGAAGATATTTTCGCTGGGTATAGAATTCTAGGTTGGCAGTAATTACCTTTCAGCACTTTGAGGGCCTCATTCAGTCGTCTTGGGGCTTTCATTGTCAGTTTATTGTTGCTCCTTTGAAGGTACTCTTTCTTATTATTACTTTTAATAGTTTTTCTTCATATTTGATTTTTACCAGTTTTACCATGTCGTTCCAAGTCGTGAAATTATTTTATGTATCCTACTCGGGCTTTGTAGGGCTTCTTGAATCTGTGCGTGGATGTTTTTCCACAGTTGTAGCTAAGTCTCATATTGCTTTTGCTTCGTCTTCTTTCTCTTTTCCTTTTGGAATTCCAGTTACATGCATCTTCTTTGCCTTGTACTCTTTCTTCTATATTTTCATCCTTTTTTCTTCTGTTCTTTATTCTGGACATCTTCCTCTGAAATACCTTCCAGTTCATTAATTTTGTCTTTGACTCTTAAAATCAGCTGTTAGATCCATCCATTAAGTTCTTAATTTCAGCTACTGTATTTTTCATTTCTAGAGTTTTCATTTGGTTATTTTTATACTTTTCAGTCTTCTTCCAAAATTCTCCTTTTTGTCTTTTGTATCTTTGAACATTTTAAAGCGTTCTTTTAAAGTTTGCATCTACCAGTGTTAACATCTAGAGTTTCTATTGGCTATTTTATCTTGTTGCCTTGTCTCCTCACGTGACTGTTTATTTTGTTTTGCTTGACAAATCCTATATTTGCTAAAATAGTTTGTGGAAATAAATTGTCTAGGATAATATTATTTTCCTCCAGAGAAGATTTTTAAAGTCAGTTCTGCTACCTATCTGGAACACTGGAACTCTAGTATCATCTCAATCCAAACTCATGGCTTCAGAGGATTCGATGCTATGCTGCAGCTCCTTTGAGGGCCTGTGTACTTGTTCCAGTTTACTATGACTCCTAGGGTACAGCCCTTCAATGTTCCAACCCTAAGCAAAAGGATTCCCTTGGTCCCCACATACATAAAACCTGAATTCAAATCTCTGTTCTCCTAGTCCTATGAGGCTATATAAGTCGCTTCTCAGCTTTTCAGACACGCTTTATGAAATCTGTAAAAGCTCCCAGAAGACAAATAGCCCCAAATTCTAGATTCACCATTCTAGATCTCCATCTTCTAGATATATGTATAGACTGAATATAAATTCATGGAGATACAGATCAGATCTATGTAGCTACTATGCCATCAATTGCAAGATGCGCCATGCATTTAATAATTAGTTTTTGGTGGGGAGGGGAGATGGCTGTGCAGGAAAGATGCACAGTGAAATGTCCATACTAATGGTCAGATACTTCTTGGTTCCAGAAACATTAACATGGAAAACTATTTTAATATGTCATGTAGTAAATACATCAAGTAAGTGTGTTTACTTTAAAGAAATAGCATCTAAGGGAATTAGAGACTCCACGCTCTTACTACTGAGGGCTGGGGTTCCACCCCTGGTCAGGGAACTGAGATCCCATAAGCTGTGCGGCGTGGCCAACAACAACAAAAAAAATAGCATCTAAGCAAGTTAGAGATCCACTAACATGTCTTAACACCTTACAGGAAACCCAGAGAGGACAAACCTTTCCAATGACTCAGTTTCAATTTGTAATGCCTGGGAGACCTAAGCCTGGCTCCAAGCTGGCTCTTTAGAATCTTTAGAATACCCTGGTTATCTGATATAATGGTAGTGACAGAGTTATGAAAAATATCCACACTTGACTACGTTATGGAAACATGCATACGTGGGACATACTTTGTCTATTTAGGAACTTGGATGTGAAATATAAAGCAGAGAGGCTACAATTCCAGATTCACTGAAAAGCTTTGGAAGTAACCTCATTTGTTCTCTTTATTCAATTGCTGCTTTACATGTGGCACCTTTGGAGATGTGAATCAACATGGTTGCATGTGTTTTCTATGGCCATCTCCCAGCCAGACACCTTCAGGGTCATTATCAAGCAAAGTAGTTTTCGGAGCCCATTTGTTCTTTCACATTCCTGTGGCATGAAGGAAAACGTGGAATGGCTCCTGCCTTGTCTGTTTATGACTGATGGAGTAGTTAACAGCACTAATGGGATGTTTTCTCCTAGCTGGCCACAGAATTACTTCTCCACAAGGATTCCATGGGTCAGGAATTCAGATAGGGCACAACGGGAAAGGCTTGTCTCTGCTCTGTAATGTCTAAGGCTGAGCTGGAAAGACTCACAGGCTGCCTAAGTCAATAGCTGGGGGCTAGAATCACCTGGAGGCATCTGTACTCACATTTCTGGTAGTTAATGCTGGCTATTGGCTGGGACATCAGTTGGGGCTATTGGTGAGAGTACATACATAAGGCATTTCCATGTGGCCTGGGCTTCCTAGGACTTCACAGATAGCATCTCAAAAGTAAGTGTCCCGGGAAATCTGACCATGGGTTTTTCCGACCTACCCTCAGAAGTCACACAGTATCACTCCTGCTGTATTCTACTGGTCGAGGCAGGACTATGCTGTCCCTGATTCACAGGGAGAGGACATAAACACCACTTCTCAATGGGAGCAATGTGAAAGAATTTGTGGCCATATTTTATTTTATTTTTTAAAATTTATTTAAATTTATCATTTTTTAAAATTGATATGATGACTCTCAACTTTTATTTATTTGGCTGCGCCACAGGGCATGTAGGATCTTAGTTTCCTGAGCAGGGATCGAACCCGTGCCCCCTGCAGTGGAAGCGCGGAGTCTTAACCACTGGACCGCCAGGGAAGTCCCTCATGGTTATATTTTAAAACCTCAATACCGTCTTCCTCTTCCTATGGATGCAGATGAATATCCACAGAGAAAAAGAGATAAAGAATATATATCAAATAGTTAAGAGTCATTACCTCTGAGGTGGGGAAGAAGAGAGAAACTCACTTTGCACTTTATATATATCTGTATTATTTGAAATTTTTACAAGCATTTTTTTCTTTTGTAACTTAAAAGGAAATTCAGAATAACAAAGAGGAAAAAACTGTGACAGAACCCCAGAAAAATGTTTTTATTAACATTTTTGTTTTTATATTTTGTTTAACATTTTGTTTTTATATTTAACTCAAAACAAGAATATACTGGAAGCCACAGCCCATTGCACTCTGTCTATCCTGGCACCTCTATTGAGCCCCGTATCAGCCCTGATGGCAAGGTGGGGTGAGTTGGCAGGAGAGCCCCCAGCTGGCCTGACTTACCCCAGGCTGCCGTCCGCCAGCCAGCCCGTGGTGCACACGGAGAAGGCACAGTCCCGCACCACCTTCCGCAGCTCGTCCGCAGACACCAGGTGAGCGCCTCTGCTCTTGCAGGAAAGCCGAGCGGCCTCTAGTTCCAGGCCCTGAGAGCCATTCTGAGACTCCAGCACAAAGAGCTTCCCTGTGTGAGGACAAGCATGGACACAGGCTGACTCTAGGATCCACGGGAATTCAGTCTCAGCAAACTCACCCTCTGGCAGATGCCCATCAGAACTGTAGTTTCCCACTTGCCTAAAGATCCAAGTGCAGCAACTACCTCACTGCATTTGTCCCCGGACTGTGATGACAGTTACACTGGTGTTTGAATCTATTTTTACCTGTTAACTTAAAAAAAAATTTAACTGCCTGTTCTGGCATGTTTATCTGGATAAGCCCTTCAAATCTTCCTTTTAAAAAGATGTTTAGCAGCATTATTTACAATTGCCAAGACATGGAAACATCCTCAGTGTCCATCAACAGATGAATGGATAAAGAAGATATGGTATACCTATATAGTCTCAAGATAAGAGTGAACAAGGATAAAAAATATCCCCTTCCCTCATTCTCAAGAACTGTTGGATGAGCTGTCTTGGTGTTAGGAGGCCAAGTGCTAATCCTGATTTGGAATTGTAGTTCTAACAAAAATTTATGTCTAAGACACTTCAAGCCATGGATTTAGCTTAAAGTGGCCTGAGACTGACATTTATCCAGACACCTGATAGGAAAAATTGTAACTAACTCCTCTCTGGAGAAAAAAAACCCCTCCATTTTATGCTTCAGGAAATCCCATACAAATACTTATTCAAAGGCTATGACCACCGAAGTAAAAAACAGTGAAGTGTACAAGGAAACAAGGCACCATGAGTGAGAAGCAACAGGTACCACATGTAGCAGAAACTGACCTAAAAATAAGTCCAATACTGGTATTAACAGGCACAGATTATAGAACAGTCATGATTACTATATTTAAAGAAATAAAAGACAAGTTTGAAAATATCTGCGAAGAATAGGAAATGATAAAAAGTGCTTAGCTGATCTGAAAAAGCACAAAATAGGACTTCTAGAAATTAAAAATACAATGATAAATTTAAAATGCAATAAATGTTTTTGGCTGAATATCAGACACATTTAAACAAAGAACTTAACCTTGAAAAAGAAAGCAGAAGGGGACTTCCCTGGTGGTACAGTGGTTAAGGCTCCATGCTCTCTATGCAGGGGGCCCAGGTTCGATCACTGGTCAGGGAACTAGATCCCACATGCATATGCCGCAGCTAAGAGTTCACATGCCACAACTAAGGAGCCCGCATGCTGCAACTAAGGAGCTGGCAAGCCGCAACTTGTGAGCTGCAACTAAGGAGCCCACCTGCTGCAACTAAGGAGCCCACTTGCCTCAACTAAGACCCAGTGCAACCAAATAAGTAAATATTAAAAAAAAAAAGAAATCAGAAAACATCATCCAAAATGTAGTAAAGAAACAAGAAAAGATGGAAAATATTAAGATAATAAAGAGACATGAAGGAAAGAATAAGGATTTTTTAAAAGTTAATTAATTTTTGGCCACGTTGGGTCTTTGTTGCTGCGTGTGGGCTTTCTCTAGTTGTGGCGAGCAGGGGCTACTCTTTGTTGCAGTGCATGGACTTCTCATTGCAGTAGCTTCTTGTGTTGTGGAGACGGGCTCTAGGCGCACGGGTTTCAGTAGTTGTGGCACGTGGGCTCAGCAGTTGAGGCTTGTGGGCTGTAGAGCACAGGCTCAGTAGTGTGACACATGGGCTTAGTTGCTCTGCAGCATGTGGGATCTTCCCAGACCAGGGCTCAAACCCATGTCCCCTGCATTGGCAGGTGGATTCTTAACCACTGCACCACCAGGGAGTCCCAAGAATAAGGATTAACATATACTTTAATCAGAATTCCCAAAGAGGAGAGAAAAAAATGAGGTGGAAGTGATATCTGAAGACAAAATGCCTGTGAATTTTATAGAACTGATAAATATTCCAATACATAGATTGAATAAGTTCAACAACAAATCCCAATATGAAAAATATCTATAAATACATATATACCAGTGATGCTGCAAAATGGAAAAGACAAAGAAAATATTGTCAAAGCAGATAGAGAGAAGGGAGAGAATACTTTCAAAGTAGCAGCAGTTTGACTGCTGTCTTCTAAAACAATAGCAATGGAAGCAAGAATACAATTACTAGCAAAAAATAGCTGCAAATTTAGAATTCTATACTCGCTGAAAATATATTTCAAAGAACAAAGATGAAACAAATGTATTTTTTCAGATAAGCCAAAATCAAGGTGGTTTGCCACCACCAGATCCTACTTGTAGGAAATAGTAAAAGAAGTATTTCAGGCAGAAAGAAAATTATTTGAGAGGCAAGATGGAATGGAAAGGGGGAAAAAAATCAATACACAGTTAAATAACAGTGAACATTGATTGTATAAAATGGCACCCAACAGCAGCAGAATACACATTCTTCTCAAGTGCGCGTGGAACACTCTTCAGGGTAGACCATATGCTAGGCAATAAAATAAGCCATAATAAATTTAAAAGGATTATAATTGTACAAAGTATTTTCTCTAATTACTATGGGGTAGAATTAGAAATTAATAACATAAATAAATTGGGAAATTCATAAATAGAAATGAAACCAAGCACTTCTAAATAACTGATGAGACAAGGAGAAATCACAAAATTAGAAAATATTTTGAGATGAATGAAGGCAAAACATGCTAAACCTTATGGGATGCAGTTAATACACTGCATAGAGGGGAATTTATAACTATAAATGCCCACATTAAAATAAGAAAAATTATCTCAAATAAAAATCCTATCACACCAGTCAGAATGGCCATCATCAAAAAATCTACAAACAGTAAATGCTGGAGAGGGTGTGGAGAAAAGGGAACCCTCATACACTGTTGGTGGGAATGTAAATTGATACAGCCACTGTGGAGAACAGTATGGAGGTTCCTTAAAAAACTACAAATAGAACTACCATATGACCCAGCAATCCCACTACTGGGCATATACCCTGAGAAAACCATAATTCAAAAAGAGTCATGTACCACAATGTTCACTGCAGCTCTATTTACAATAGCCCAGAGATGGAAACAACCTAAGTGTCTATCAACAATGAATCGATAAAGAAGATGTGGCACATATATACAATGGAATATTACTCAGCCATAAAAAGAAACGAAATTGAGTTATTTGTAGTGAGGTGGGTGGACCTAGAGTCTGTCATACAGAGTGAAGTAAGTCAGAAAGAGAAAAACAAATACCGTATGCTAACACATATATATGGAATCTAAAAAAAAAAAAAAGGTCATGAAGAACCTAGGGGTAAGACGGGAATAAAGATGCAGACCTACTAGAGAATGGACTTGAGAACACGGGGAGGGGGAAGGGTAAGCTGGGACAAAGTGAGAGAGTGGTAGTGTATATATGGACATATATACGCTACCAAATGTAAAATAGATAGCTAGTGGGAAGCAGTCGCATAGCACAGGGAGATCAGCTCGGTGCTTTGTGACCAGCTAGAAGGGTGGGATAGGGAGGTTGGGAAGGAGGGAGATGCAAGAGGGAAGAGATATGGGGATATACGTATATGTATAACTGATTCACTTTGTTATAAAGCAGAAACTAACACACCATTGTAAAGCAATTATACTCCAATAAAAATGTAAAAAAAAAAATCCTAACCTGTTGGAAAACACGGAAAAGAAGAGCAAACTAAACCCAAAGCAAGCAGAAGAAGGAAATAATAAGAATTAAAGCAAAAATTAATGAAATAGAGAAGGAAAAACAATAAAGAAAATCAGTAAAACCAAAAGTTGGTTTTTGGGAAGGTCAACAGAATTGACAAACGTTTAGCTAAAATGACCAAGAAAAAAAAGAAGACTTGAATTACTAAAACAGGAATATGAGGGCAGTTATTACTCCAACTTTATGGAAATACAAAGATTATAAAGGACTACTATAAGCAACTGTATGCCAGACTTCCCTGGCAGTCCAGTGGTTGGGACTCCGTGCTTCCGGTGCAGGGGACGCAGGTTCCATCCCTGGTTGGGGAACTAGGATCCCACATGCCGCATGGCATGGCCAAAAATCCTCCCCAAAACCCCCAAATAACTGTATGCCAAAAATTAGGTAACTCGTATGAAATGGAAAAATTCCTAAAAAGACACAAACTACTGAAATTGACTCAAGAAGAAATAGAAAATCTGAATAGACCTTTAACAAGTAAAGAGATTGAATTAGTAACTTAAAATTACCCACAAAGAAACGCACATGTTCAGATGGCTTCACTGATGAATTCTACCAAATAGCTAAAAAGAACTTGATAACAATTCTCTATAAACTCATCTAAAAAATAGAGCAGGAGGGAACAACACCTCCCAGCTTTTTCTATGAGGCCACCATTGCCCTAATGCCAAAACCAGACAAAAGACACCACAAGAAAAGAAAACTACAGGCCATTATCTCTTATAAATATAGACACAAAAGCCCTCAACAAAATACTAGCAAACTAAATCCAGCAGCATAAAAAAAAAATTATATACCATGACCAAGTGGGATCTATCCCAGGAATACAAGGTTGGTTCATATCCCAAAATCAATTAATATAATACAACTTATCAATAGAATAAAGGACAAAAACTACATGATCATCTCAATAGATGCAGAAAGGCACTTGACAAAATTCAGTACCCTTTCATGATAAAAAAAACATTCATATTGCTCGGTGCTTTGTGACAGCCTGGAGGGGTGGGATGGGGAGGGTGGGAGGGAGGGAGACGCAAGAGGGAAGACATATGGGAACATATGTTTATGTATGACTGATTCACTTTGTTATAAAGCAGAAACTAACACACCATTGTAAAGCAATTATACCCCAATAAAGATGTTAAAAAAAAAAAAACATTCAACAAACTAAGAAGGGAGGGGAATATCTTCAACCTGATAAAGAGCATCTACAAAAATCCCACAGCTAACATCACACTTGGTGGTGAAAGACTGAATACCTTCCCCTAAGATCAAGGATGTCTGCTCTTGCCACTTCTGTTCAACATTGTACTGGCAATTCTCTCCAAGGCAAGTAGGCAAGAAGATGAAATAAAAGCCATCCAGATTGGAAAGAAGTAAAACTATATTTGCAAATGATGTGATCTTGCATATAGAAAATCCTAAGAAATCCACTAGAAAAACTACTAGAACAGTTCAGCAAGGTTGCAGTAAAACATTTTAACTTAAGTGACAAAAATCTGTACAGAAATTAAGTAGGTCATCTCTTCTCATTGTAAAACTTTTCCCTAGGATTCCATTTACACACATGGTTTCAAAGGCCATCTTGACATGGATGACTCACATTTTTCTCTTCAGTCCAGACCCTTTCCATTCACCCCATCCTCCTCTCCACCCCCACCCTCTCTCACCTGCACAAGTGAAATAGCACCCTATGTGATCTCTCCATATCCAATCCTGCCCTGGTGCCATCCATTCTTCCTACTCTCAGCGTGAGCTTCTCAAAATGCAAACCTGATCAGTCTCTTTTTTTGATTAAAACAAAACTTGGCCCCATATCAGTTTCCCCAGCATCATCTCAAACTACTTCTACCTTGGACTCTGGGCTCCAGTCACTCTGTTTCTTAACACATGTCCCACTTTCTCTGCCACTCATAGTTTCTCTGTACATGTTATTCTCTATCCAGATCCTCTGTCTTCCCCCCTTTGCCTAGTTTATTCTTATCTTTCAGATCCTCCTATGCCAAGTCAAAAATCTCCTAATGTATGCCCTCATAATACCTCCATCCTTTAATCTTATCACTTATCAAAATCGCAAGTTCACATTTTCATTCATGTAATTATTTGCTTAATGACTCTCTCCCCCATTGGATTTTAAGCTCCCTGATAGCAAGGACCTGTTTCTCCTCACCGCTCTATCCTCAACAGCAAGGACAGTACCTAGTATATGGTAGACACTCAAATTATCTGTTGAATTAATGAATCTTTTCCTGCAGTCTTTACTCAAACAGTTAATTTGCATTCAGTTAATGTGAAGATTTTTCTGTTTCAAAAGCGTTTTAAAAGTACAATAGCAGGTCTCTTTTATGTATAAGATACACATCTGATTAGTCCAATGTAAAACTAAATGTTTTTCATTTGAGTTTGACTTATTTTTGAATAAGTCTATGGAATTTTTAATAACTCCAAATTCTCTCTCTTCAAATGTCTTAACACATTAGTTTAGCTGCACATTTCTTCTTCCTCCTTCCATCACTGTAGCACATAAATACGTAAATGTGAAAAGTGGTAGTTAAGCATATATTTAGTAAAGAAAAGAATCCTTTCATAAATAGGTTCTAATTTTTCAATGGCTCTATTATAAAAGTTGGAGCTCAGCAAATGGAGTTTCTTGAAAGCAAATTTACCTATAGTTCTCCATTGCGGAAGAAGGGAGAAGGAAAGGAGAAGGGAGAAACGGAGGCACTTCTGGCAAGTGTTAACAAGAAAATATGCCTGGTGCTGTCGTTCCTTTCTCCTTATCCAATGATATTTCTGTCTTAAATTTTCTATGACCCACATCAAGCCAGATAGGCACAAAATATTGATCCATACCCATCTGACATTCCACTTCAGCAGTTATAGTGGGGTGAAACTCTAAAGCCTCATGGGTTGCAGAGATATTTCTTTAAAAGGAATTAAAATTGGTACAATAGTATACATTGTTCAAAGGTTAATACTAGCTCCAATTTATTCTACTTGCATTCTTTAAAATCAGCTTAATTTTCATGACTCAATGTCAGGCCAAAAAGTACTACAGTAAAGAATTAACAGGGACTTCCCTGGTGGTGCAGTGGTTAAGAATCTGCCTGCCAATGTAGGGGACACGGGTTCAAGCCCTGGTCCGGGAAGATCCCGCATGCTGCGGAGCAGCTAAGCCCGTGAGCCACAACTACTGAGCCCGCGCTCTAGAGCCTGCGAGCCACAACTACTGAGCCTGAGTGCCACTACTACTGAAGCCCGTGCGCCTAGAACCCAGTGCTCCGCGACAAAGAGAAGCCACCGCAATGAGAAGCCTGTGCACCTCAACGACGAAGGAGCCCCCGCTAGCCTCAACTGGAGGAAGCCCTCGCACATCAACAAAGACCCAGTGCAGCCAAAAAATAAATAAATAAGTGAATTAAAACAAAAAGAATTAACAGTGGATTGGCTGCTACTAGGTATGGGATTTCTTTTTGGGTGATGAAAATTTTCAGAAATGAGAGAGTGGTGATGGTTGATGACTGTACTAAAAACACTTGGATCGTGCATTTTAAAATGGTAAATTTTACATGAATTTTATCTCAATTAAAAATTAACAGTGATCACTAGGAGCCTTTAAAGTTAACAGTGTTTTCCCCTCTAACACTCTCTCTGAGCATATGGAGAAATAAGACAGTCATCCTTAATTAGGAGCAAAGAGTTCTACAAGCTGGCACTTAGAACAAAGAGAACCCAAAATTCTAAGCTACTATCTGGAGGTTTTTCCCTTGCTTTCTCCTTTCCCTAACCATCATGGTTCTTTTTGTCAAATCTTCTCTCTGCACCCAATATTGTTTGCTAAATAGCGATGACATTTTAAAATATACAAAGCATCCTAAATCAGCTGAGGGTTTTTCTCCTTCATCAATCTAATTTGTCCCAAGCTTGGATTTACTAGTAACCCCTCATGGATGTGAGAACATGCTAGCTTCTTTTCTTTTACATCCTTCTGCACCAAGTCAACGGGGTTTTGTTCCAAAATCAAAACACAGCTGAATTAGCTTTTTGAAACTGAACTGATCTAAGGCTGTGATCCTGCTAAGTTTAGGGAAGTATTGAAAGCTGAATTCAGGTTGAAAAAACAAACGAAAGATGGGTCAGTTCTCAGAACCCACAAAAATCTGGTCCTTACCTATTTCCTCTAGCTTTTTTAAAATGTTTTTTATTTTTATTATATTTTAAATGTATTTATTTCATTTATTTATATTTGGCTGTGTTGGGTCTTCGTTGCTGTGCGTGGGCTTTCTCTGGTTGCCGCGAGTGGGGGCTACTGGGCTACTCTTCGTTGTGGTGCGCGGACTCTCTTTGTCACAGAGCACTGGGCTCTAGGCATGTGGGCTTCAGTAGTTGTGGCACGTGGGCTCAGTAGTTGTGGCCTGCGGGCTCTAAAACGCAGGCTCAGTAGCTGTGGCACACAGGCTTTGTTGCTCCGCAACATGTGGGATCTCCCTGGACCGGGGCTTGAACCCCTGTCCCCTGCATTGGCAGGCGGATTCTTAACCACTGCGCCACCAGAGAAGCCCTGTCTAGCTTCTTGTCAAAGGAGAGCCTCACCTTGAACTTTCCGCTCCAGCCACTCTGTCATTTATCCCATTTCCCCTGTGATTCACAGGACCTTTGCACGTGCTATTTCCTCTCCCCAAGACCCTCTCCTCTCTCTTTTGCCTAGCTGATTTCCACTCATCTTTCAGATCTTCCCGGACCAAGCCAAAACGCCAAGGGAATCTTGTAATCACTGGCCTGGCCATTCGGAGCACATTTAATAGACGTGGGAAATTATGTCTCGGCAGAGGAGGTTCCAGGGCACCCTAGACGTGATTTCATTTTAAAGACCTTTCAAGGAGATCTTGGAAAGCTAGAGGTGGGCCTGCAGGACCAAAGCACAGGCTTTCTCTTGTGCATTAAGGAGTGGTTCAGGGGCCCTGTGGGGGCGTTTGGGCGCGCGGGGACTCGGTGAGCTGCAAGAGGGAGGCGGGATCGCAGGACAGCTGCGCTCCTTGTTTCGTCCAAGGCTGGTAGTGTTCCGGGCTCGTCCGAGGGGGCAGCCCCGGCGAGCTTCACTTTCCCCACGCGCCACCCCGGGCCCGCCGCCTCGCGGGCACTCCCCAGACACTCACCCTCCGCCCGCACGGAGAGCCCTGGCAGGCCGAGCAGGAGCAGCGCCGCCGCCCAGAGCCGGGTGCGGGAGCCGGGTCCCTTGGCAGACATGGTCCGGACGTCCATGGGCCGCTGGCTGGAGCGCGGGCTCTGGCTGTGCCGCAATCGGAAGTGCCCGCGCCACTGCGCCGCGCACGCCACTCAGCTCCGCGTGCTGTGCTCTGTTCGCGCGTCGCAGGCTTCGCGCCCGGAGCGCAGACAGGGAGGAGCGCGGGGAGCCAGGGAGGCTGGGGATGCCAGATCCGCAACGCTGGGGCCCCGAGCTCCCAGGGGGTCCAGTACTCGGCGCCGGGGAGGCGGCTGTAGCCGGGCTCCGCCTTCGTGCTGGGCACCTGGGGGCCTCGGTGCCAAAAGAGGCTGAGCCGAACGAACGGCGAGCTCCCTGGGTGCCTCCGGGGCAGAGCGGAAGGGCGCGTGGAGGCGGGGAGAGCGGAGAGCCCGCTGCAGGGAACCCCCGCCTGCCTGGGGACCCTCTGCGAAAGGGTGACGCAGTCTGAGAGGCCAACCCACCCCACACCCTCTCGCCCCGGGAGGACCGTGAAAAACTGATGCCTAACTCTGTACTCTGCCTCTTGACTTTGCAGCTGGCGTCCTCTTGTAGAGGAAGAACATTTTTACGAAAAAGAAAGCTCTAACTTGCCAGCCTCACTCTGAGGAGTGAAACGCACGGAATAGCGAGACTCCCCTTCCCTAAAAGGCCTGACAATCATTCACATGTGAGTGTAAATTAATTTACTTAACTATTCATCTTGCAACAGCTAGCTGGTAACCTGAGGAGTGAGAATTCACATGTCTGAGCTGGAGGGGACCTTTGAAAGCCTGGTTGTTGCTGAGAATGGAGGGGAGGGGGCAGAAGGCACCTGCAGGAACTATGCATTGATTCCTTCAGGAGCTGTGCCTACTATCGCTTTCAGAATAGTCAATTGGATATTACTACCGAATTCTAATGAAATTTTAAAGTTTGTCTTTATTCAGACCCGTCCTGCCCTGTCCTGATTTGGGGAGATGGCACGCTCTAAAGGTTTATTTGGTACAATTGCTTTAGAGAACTGTTTGTCTGTTTCATATAAAGTTAAAATACACCTCCTTGAAGACACAGAATTCCGCTCCTGGGTGTATATCCAAAAGAAATGAAAACATATGTGCACAAAAAGATTTATACCCAAATTTCATAGCAGCTTTACTCACAATAATTAAAAACTGGAAGCAACCCAAATGTCATCAACCAACGAACAGAAAAACAAACGCTGTCATGTTTATGCAATAGAATACTCTTCATCAATAAGAGGAAGGAAATACTGATGCACTCAATAACGTGGATGAATCTCAAAAATATGATGAGTGAAAGAAGCTTTAGTAAAAGAGTTCATACTGTATGATTTCCTTTCTCTCTCTCTCTCTCTCTCTCTCTTTATTTTTGCCACACCTCGTGGCATGCAGAACTTCCCTGACCAGGGATGGAACCCACTCCCCCTGCAGTGGAAGTGCCAGGGAAGTCCCTGTATGATTCCATTTTTATATGAAGTTCACAAAGGGGCAGAACTAATCTGTGGTGGAAACAATACCGTGGTTGCCTTTGAGGAGGTGGGAACACACTTCTGATATAATGAGAACATTCTGTATCTTGATGAGGATGGCCATCACCCGAGTGTATACACTTCTCAGACCTTACTAAACTGTACACTTAAAATCTGTGCATTTTGTTGAATGCTATTTATACCTTAATAACAAATATTTCAAGAGTAATGAGTTCAGTTCTTGCCCTGAAGAGTAAATAAGTTTAACAGAAAAGAGTTTAATGAAAGGACCACAGACAGAAACACGGGCAGGGTTGAGAGAACCAATAAGGGATGGTAAAGCCCTTGGGACTGTCAACAGCAGGAAGGGTTACCACTGTGAGGCCTGAAGGTATGAGGGGAGTTGGAGGTGTTATCAAAATCCAGCCGGAGCATGGTCATGAAAGGGGCTGCCTGAAAGGAGAGGTTAACCACAGGTAGAGGAACACAGTTGCTGCCAGTGGTATGGTAGGGAGGGAGTGAGGAAGAAATACCCCAGTCTCTCTCTCCTTCTGCCCTTTAGATTCCTCCTGATGCCTCCTGGTGGCTGAACCATTTGACAGCTGGACGGCAAAGGAGCACAGGTGCCACAGTCCTCAGAGGTCATTCTCCCAGGGCGCAGAGTCAGGCAGGGGAGGGTAGAGAGTGGATCTGGAGAGGCAGTTGGAAAACAACCAGCACAGTCCATTTATTCTCTTCTTTCATTTGGATGAACATAATGTGGAACAAAACAGGGGAAGCACAAAGTTCTGTCAGTTTCTGTATGATCTGGGAATATGTCAATTCAAAGTCTCACTTGGAGCTAAAACAGTAATATTAACCACTATCACTGGTTATTTTCACTTAAGTGCTGTTTCACATAAAGAGAAACGGCGAAAAGTAAACCCTTATCATAAAATATAGAAACCACAATCCTTGCTCCCGTAACTGGCCAAGAGGTATTTTTTGATAATCATTGCAATATTTCCCTTCCACCCTCAGAGCACCTTGGCCGACATGACTTTTTTTAACGGGTGCAAGGGATCCAAACGTTCATTCCTTCTGAGGACCTATCTTTATTAGTTTGCCATGGTTTCTCATTGACTGTTGCTATTGGACAGATTCCTGGGATCTAGACATAGTCATCCATACGTGCATTTTGTAGAAGCAACCCACTTTCCCCTTGGTAATCAGGATCAGTCACCAGCCAGTAGAGTGACCTTCTCTTCTGTTGGAGAGCAATATTAGCTTCCAATTTACTGGCAGATGCCTGTGTGTTTACTGGTGGAAGTGTGTCTCCCTTGCCCACCCAAACCTTCCAATTCACCAATCTAAAGGTTGTAGGGATGGCATGCAAAACTTTGGTAGGTGGGTTATTATATGTAATAGAAGGAAGGTCATTCCCACTTCCACTCGTTGGTTCTTAGACGGTGTATTCTGTCTATAAGAGAAATGACACCATATATTGGCTGCTGGCTTAAGGCATATACTGTATCCTGGACGAGTGCCCTAACCTCTCAGGGTATTGGCGCAGCTAGTACCCTGTGACCTCACCTTTCTATCAAGCCATCTGCTTCTGGGTGATGGGGCATAGAGTAAAACTCATGGGCATGATGCCATTGCCATACTGTCTTTGCTGCAAAATCAGTTTCTTGGTTATAGATGATGTAATGTGTGATTCCATGGCAGTAGATGAGGCATTCTATGAGTCCATGATATCATGCTGGTAGAAGCAAGGCAGGCAAAGAAGGCAAAATCATATCTAAAGTAAGGATCTATTCCAATGAGGACAAATAATTGTGACCCCTGTGAAAAAAAAGGGATCCCATATAAACAACTTCCCCCCACATAACAGGAAGGGCCAGCTAGGGAATGATGTCTTGTGGGGACTCATGGTGGCCTCTGCTGTTGGCACATTGGATGCTCAGCAGTGGTGGTAACCAGATCAACTCTGAGGAAGAAGAGAAGTTTGTGTTATTGCATTCCTGCATGGCCTCCATCTCTGCCACCATGACCCCTACGTACATGGTTCCGTTACACAAGTGCAGATGTGGCTGGAGACAGAGGTACCTGACAGCCAGAGAATGGGTCCAGTCCTCCAAGGTGCCACCTGATTATTAGGGGTAACTTCTTCATTGAATTCCTCTTGTGGGGGGGTGGCGTAGGCTACATACACATTGCCAGGCTGCTCATTCCAAGATGTCCAGACTGACTTTTTTTTTGGCTGCGGGGTGGCATGTGGGATCTTAGTTCCCCAACCAGGGATTGAACCTGCGCCCCCTGCAGTGGAAGCGTGGAGTCTTAACCACTGGACCTCCAGGGAAGTCCCCCCATACTGACATCTTAGTCTCAGTTTTTCAGTGTTGAAATAGCTGTCTCTGACCAGCTATTTTAGGCATTATCCATAAATTAGTACAGATCCATGAATAAGGCCATCTCTCCTTTCATGTAAACCAAAGTTCCACACATTGGGAAGATTTTCTTTTGCTCCTGGTTTTTTCATTGTGGTAAAATATACATAACATAAAACTTACCACTTTAACCATGTGTAAGTGTATGGTTCTGTGGCATTAAGTACATTCACATTGTTGTGCAACCTTCACTCCTGTCCGTCTCCAGAACTTTTTCATCATCCCCAACGGAAACTTTGCCCCCATTAAACACTAACTCCCATTCCTCCGTTCCCTCCCTCCAGCTCCTGGTAACTTCTGTTCAACCTTCTGTCTCTATGAATTTGACTATTCTAGGTACCTCATATAAGTGGAATCATACAGTGTTCCTCCTTTTATGTCACGACAGTTTTTTAGTTCTATACCAGAGTGGAGATGGCTAGTGCCACGCCATGGACACTCAAGTACAGAGCAGGCCCAAGTTTTTCCCTCCTGTGTTAAGTAAAACTCCCCATGAGTCCATAGATGTGGGTTGAGGTACAGGTAGCAAAGCAGTAGAAGCAAGTGCCTTGGAATCTGAGCCACCTGCTCATGTAATTTACTTGTTCCTTTCAGGCCTGCTCTTGTATACTCCATTTCCATTTGACAGTGGAATTCCGCTCTGTAGTTCAAAATGCCCCATTCAGGTAAGGTCTCATACTCACATGGTCAAGCAGTCAGTCTCTGCCAGGGCCCAATTGCGAGGTAGGAACTGCTTATCAAATGGAGAATAGATGATTATACTCTAAAACTCTAGGGGTCTATGTCACCATTCTACTATGTGGTTTGCCCATGCTTCATAAGGCATCCCTACCTACATTTAAAGTATTGTGTCTTTTATGGCATGAGGCCAAAGTGGCAACACAGTTTGCTCTGCAGCCTGGTTACTGCAGAGTTCCCTATTGCTATGGACTGCTTTCAAAACTGTAAGCCTTATGAGTTTCCACATAGTAAATGGTCCCTAAACCATTGTATCTTCTTTTTGCAAAATTTATTTTACTGAAGTATAGTTGATTTACAATGTTGTGTTAGTTTCTGGTGTATAGCAAAGGGATTCAGTTATACGTATATATATATATATTCTTTTTAATATTCTTTTCCATTATGGTTTATCACAGGATATTGAATATAGTTCCTGGTGCTATGCAGTAGGACCTTGTTGTTTATCCATTCTATATATAATAGTTTCCATCAGCTAATCCCAGCCTCCCACTCCATCCCTCCCCCAACCCCCCACCCCAGCAGCCACAAGTCTTTTCTCTATGTCTGTGAGTCTGTTTCATAGATAAGTTCGTTAGTGTCATATTTTAGATTTCACCTGTAAGTGATATCATATGATATTTGTCTTTCTCTTTCTGACTTATTCACTTAGTATGATAATCTCTAGGCCATCCATGTTGCTGCAAATGGCATTATTTCATTCTTTTTTATGGCTGAGTAGTATTCCATTGTGTATATATACCACATGTTCCTTTTTTTTTTGGGCCACGCTGCACAGCATGTGAAACTTTCCCCATCAGGGGTCAAGCTCTTGCCCCCTGTAGTGAAAGCACAGAGTCTTAACCACTGGGCCACCAGGGAAGTCCGTACCGTATCTTCTTTATCCATTCATCTGTCGATGGACATTTAGGTTGTTTCCATGTCTTAACTATTGTGTATAGTGCTGCTATGAACATAGGGATGCATGTATCTTTTTTGAATTATAGTTTTCTCTGAGTGTATGCCCAGGAGTGGGATTGCTGGATCATATGGCAACTCTATTTTTAGTTTTATGTGGAACCTCCATACTGTTCTCCATAGTGGCTGTACCAACTTACATTCCCACCAACAGTGTAGGAGGGTTCCTTTTTCTCCACACCCTCTCTAGCATTTGTCATTTGTAGACTTTTTTAATGATGGCCATTCTGACTGATGCGAGGTGGTACCTCATTTCTCTAATGATTAGTGATGTTGAGCATCTTTTCATATGCCTGTTGGCCATCTGTATATCTTCTTTGGAGAAATATCTATTTAAATCTTCTGCCCATTTTTCAATTGGGTTTTTTGTTGATGAGCTGTTTGTTTATTTTGGAAATTAAGTCCTTGTTGCATCATTTGCAAATATTTTCTCCCAGGTGGTAGGTTGTCTTTTTGTTTTGTTTATGGTTTCCTTTGCTGTACAACTGTTGTATCTTCTTATCCATGGTGGTAGTACGTGGCTATCAGTTTCTCTCTAGATAAAGTCCTGACATAAAACAGTGAAAATGTGCTACTATTCTTGCTGGCTGAAGGAATTAAAAATGATCCATTTACTGGGTTAATAACATAACAGGTGCCAAAGCCTGTATTTATGTATTCTAGTAATGACAATATACCTGGAAGAGCAGTTGCAACTGGCATCACCACCTGATTAATTTGAAGATAAGCTACTAATATTTTCCAATAATTCCATAATATTTTCCAGCTTTTGCTCTGGTAAACAGGAAAGAAACATTGAATGACCAAAAATCCTCTTTTATACTTCCTGTTTACACCTGTTGTCCCAGGGTCCCATCCATTTTCATACCTGACCCAGATTTTTCATTTTCTAAAGAAGTGTTTTTAACACTAGAATTAACATAAGCCAGAATGGTGGTCCTCAATTTTGCACTCCTAGCTTCTGCATGTTTTCATTTAGTAGTGGGTGAGATGCATGTGCAATTCTCGCTTGAAAACATGATTAAACATGAACGATAAGCAGTGACCCATCTCATTTTCCCTGATCGTTTTCTGATGCCACGTAACCAACTTCTCCCTTTGAAGGACAGTATGCAGAATGATCAGTGACATAAATCAAGTGTGCTCAGACACAAGGAGCTAGGGACAGCTCACTCCTTATGGTCTCTGGTCTTGGTGGGAAAAGTATTCAAAGCCTTGCCAACCACTCAATTTACTAGGCAGTTTTTCAGTGGCCTGTAAGATCCATGAGGCCAACAGTCAGCAGGTCAGGGAGAAAAGTGAGCACTTAGTAGGTAGTTTGAGTGCTTTTGCTACATTATATGTCTGGGTATGAGAAAGAAACTATAAGTAACCTCTCGAACACCTTGTGACTATACAGTGTAGGTCACTGTGTTGTGATTATATTTATGGGTTCTTTCCTTTTCCTGGAGAATAAGTTTCCAGAGGGCAGGGGCAGTGTCTCACCATCTCTTTATCCCAGCGTCTACCACAGCCCCTATCCCAGTGCCTGGCACATAATAAGTCCTCAATGAATGTCTGATAAATGAATGAGTGCATACTTTCCATGGTATTGTGGGCACTCTGTTTCCCTCAGCCCACGTACTTGAATGCTTACTCATCTTTCTTGACTCAATACTAGCATCATCTCCCTCTGAGAAGTCTTTTTTGTGACTAGTCCAGTCTCTCCACTGACGATTCTCTCCTTTGTGCTCCCCATGTACCCTGAAGAGTTGCCTCAGTAATCATGGCTCTTTAATGGAACAGTTGTTCTACAGATCTGTCTCTCCCACTTGTCTGAATGTCCTTGAGGACAAAGACCTTGTATTTTCTGTGTTTTTATCTCTGGTGCCTTGAGAAGTGCCTGGTTCATGGTAGGTTCCCAACCTCTGTTTGATGAGTTCAGCATACACCAGACCTGTGGGGTTAGCTCATCCAAGGACCCCAAGTAGAGAGCATGTCAAGGGCCATGGAGATGGTCTCAGTAAAATAAGGAACTTGCCAAGGGATTGCATGGTTCTCTTCTTAACATCTTTTCAGGGCAACCATGTCCATTTATGTTCTATCTTTGGTAGCTGGTACAGTGCCTAGCATATAGGGGGCATTTAATTAAGCTTCGATGAGCAGAAGGTTGAATAAGTGAGCCTCAAAAGCAATATATGCCAGCCAGTGTAGGTTTAACACTGATGGATCCAAAGCAGTCTCACAAATCATCTGCCTCCAGTCCGAAGCCACATAACTGAAAAATCACTGCATAGTGTAGCATTTACACGCAGGCTGCCTTCAGGGCTACGGAGGTTGTGGGCTGGGTCCTGAGTAAACACAGCCTACACTGAAAAGCCACTGTGGGCTCTGGGAGTTCTTTCAAGTTCCTCTGGGTTCTGAACTTGATTTGCAGCTGGAGCCAAGTCTCTACCAAGTACCCCCCTCTTTTCGGCAATTGAATTATTAACTAAAAGAAAACCATCCAGTGTGGCAGTTAGCAGTGGGCTGCCAGAGGTAGAGAAATTTTATTTTGTTTACTCAGAGTGTTTGCACCTAATCTATTGAAGAGTAGGAATGAGCCCTCAGAAAGCAATTCAGAAGACCTGGTTCTGAAGGAAGACAGGCTTTGGACTTGGTTGGGAGGCAGTTCAGGGCAGCCAAGGAGTGGCGCTGCAGTGCTACCCCTCAGGACAAGACTGATTTCCAGGTGGGTGTTATCCACAGCTTCCTTCTGTGCTGGCTTTTCAGGGACCCTGGGAGGGCCCCAGGGCTCCAGTCTCTCAGATATCTCCTGCAATCCCTGATTTGAATTCTGCATCATTCACTGAAGTCTTTGGTCCTTGTTGAGATGCAAATGCACAGAGAGGGACAACTCTGGAAAGGAGTCTGAGTTTAAGTCTGACTTTTGCAACTAATAACCCTATGAATACATCACTTTACATCTCTGGGCCTCGGTTTCTTTACCTATAAAATACAGATGAAAGTGCTACCTAACATACCGGGTTTTTGAGATTGGAATTACTTTGTTTTCTTTTTGTTTTTGTTTTTTTTTTGGCCACACCTTGCAGCTTTTGGGATAAGTGTACTGCAGTCTTCCATCATGTCTAACCTTAAGATCCTCACTTCTTTAAACCTCACAGAGTAACCACTGAACTCTGTCCTTTGCTTTGGGAAAGCAGGGCAAACTGACCATCTCTGCTGAATTCCCTGTGGAACTCTCAGCCCTTAAACATGATGACTGCTATTCCAGGGACTGTTCATCCTAGATCTTGCTCAGGTAGCCCATGTATTAATAGTAGGAAGTCCTGTTGTGCCCATTGGTATACTTGTACTTGTCAGGCAATGTACCCAAAACTTCATTTCCAGAAGAATGGTCATCATGTACATGAGACATGGTGAGAAGGCACAAAAACCCAACGCAATGATGTGACATGTTAAATATCCCTCATCTTAGCCCATATGTTGATTTTGCTTTTTACTGAAGTATAACAAAGACACAGACGTTTAAAAATTTACTTTGAGGAGTAGTGTGATAGAAGGGCCCGAGATGCTTGGCTTCTTCTCTTAGTCTGTCATCAGCCTATTGGACTAATCATCCTTTGCCCTCCATTTCTCATTCAGTAAAGCCCAGCAATGAAGAGATGGCTTCTAAGGAGACTTCCATTATTCTCTTTGGCTCCAGTGGCCCCTTTCCTCATGCATGGCTGTTTTCTGTGTTTAGAATGCCTTCTGTTGACCAAGCTGGAGTCTCTACCTCACACTCCAGATTTGCCAGAGCATGGGACCAAATGTGGGCCCAGCTGGAAAGAGGGTTGGATGGGGTTGTCTTGGTCCTGCCACACGAGGCTCTCTGGAAAGGGCAAGAGACACCAGCAGGAAGAGGAAAGAGGTTTATGTAAGCTGCCCAAGGGCTGTGAAAAGAGCTATATAGGGTCCCCAAATGGAAATGCATCCACAAGGGACACGGGAGCTCAAACAGGTGGAGGGGAGAAGACTTAATGCCAAGCAAATTTGTGCATTTTGATTGCTAAGTGTCTAGTGCCAATTTCTGAAACAAAACTGTGTTTGCAAATTTAAGTGGTAGTGGGACCATTACCTTGAAGTGGGAAGAAAATCCATGGACCCACTAGGAGTTTGGGGAAAGGGATGATTATCCCCATGAAATAATGTTCAAAGGAACAGTGGAAGGTAAAAACAAACTTGTGCTTTGATCGCAATCCATGTATCACCTTTGTTCAACATGCCGACTCATATGCTTTAAATATATTTTTTTTATTCATCTGGAGCCTCAGTTTACTGTCTGAAGATATATATCAAGCTGTGTGCAAATATTTTCCCTTTTTAATATTATGTACTGGAAGCTAAAACCACTCACTGCAGAGTTAGCAAATCAACAGCAATTAGGTTAAGTCATCTACAAATAACAGTAGGAATGTACACAGGACAACTTTCCAGGCACTTAACTAGAATTGACTTGGACCCAGATAGGTAGTGGGGAAAAGGGGAGAGTTATATTTAGTCTTTCTCCTCCATTCCCTACAGTGGGTATCCGGGTGGTGAACAGAAAAACAAGTGGGTTCTGCCACTTGGTAGTACTGTGAACGTGGGCAAATTGCTTAGCTCTCATTCATTCAACAGGCAAGTGATGGGGAAACAAGAAGTTGAGAAGCAGTCTCAAGGAAAATTCAAGTTGGAGGAGGTTGACAGCTGAAATCTAGGGATGATGCTGGGTTGTGATCAAGAGAGGGCAGCCAGAGCACATGGGAGATACTATATAGCCATATAGCCACTAAGGGACCCACCAGACATTGAATTAATGCCAGAAGGGCATCCCTGCTCTGGGAAGACTTGCAGTATCTGCATCTTATGTTGCTAGGCATGCCATCTGCTGTCTTAGTGCCTGTTTACTTTTTATGTCATCCATAAAAAAGGTGGTCAAGCTTGCTTTAATTTATTTTTAAAAAGTAGGAATAGCCTTGGGAGAATAATTAGAATCCCACTGTTTTTTGTCAGCATATTTTCCTGTCTACTGACTTTTAAGAGGGCCCTGCCAAATAGTCTGTGTAAGAGTAAATGAACAAATAAAAGGATTGCTCTGTAGCTATTTGGACTTGGTTTTTAAGGAACTTTATCTTCCTTCAGATGAAAAAATAAATTCTTAACTTCAGCTTCTCCAGATTCAACAAAAATGCACAATGTGTGCCTGCAGAAGCAAAAAGGGGAAAAAGATGGAAAGAATGACTCAGTATTCAGGGGAAAAGGTTCTGTTATGTGAATAGAGGGCATTGTATGGATTGATTAGGTGGTGATATTGACCAAATTATTAGGGAAAAAAATGGAGTAGTAGTAGGATCTTTTGAAATACTGCAGAGGAAAAGCTACGTATCAACACAGTATGTTAAAACTAATCCCTAAATGCCAAAGAAGTTGTCTAGCAAAATGATACGCGCTTATCCAGAGGTCTTCTGTTCTTACTCCAAAATGTCCTTTTCATCAGTATAACTCTGATAATTCTTGAAATTTAAGATTACACGAGTCAAAACAAGTTCATTCACTTATGAAAAATCAAAACATTATATAAAAGCCAAAGTATCCTTTGACTGCCAACTCTGTGAAAGAGAAACCCTCACCCTAACCAGAGATATCCACTGTTATGAGTTCAGTGGATACTATTCAGAAAAGAATGAGGCAGATCTATATGTTCTATTAATATAGAAGTCTCAACGTACTGTTGAGAAAACAGAGTTACTGAGTATACATTATACTGTTCTTGTAAAAAATAAAATACACTCGAGACAATACTATATTGTATCTATATATCTACAACATATCTATGTAGTTCTCTCTATTTATGTCTATACTATCTATGTCTATATCTAAATCTAAATCTAAATCTCTACATCTAGTGAGTAGAAAAGGTTTAAAGGAATTTTCTCTTCTAGTCATGGTGAAATAGATTAGTTTCTTCTTGAGGATAAGGGACATTTAAAAACCTGTGCAAAATTTGATAACATGTACTTAAAGGCATTAAGCACCCAATAAGATAGTGAATAATTGTTAGACTCTGATCTGTGGAAGGGCAGGTGCTCAGAGATATCATAGAGATTAAGACCTTTTTCCCCCTGGGGAATTATTTACTCATTTTAGAGGGGGCTGCTGAGAGGATGAGAAACTGAATTGTTGTTTTCATAGCCTTGTCAGGCTAAGGAAATTGGAAAATGACACACTGCAACCATGAAGGGGTGTTTCTTTGCTTTGTGTTGGGACCTCAATGCTTCACATTAGTGATAAGGTTATACCAAAAAAAAGGCTGGTTCTTGCAGAAATTGCAACTCAGCTTTGAATAATCTCAGTCATGAATTTGGTTTAAAGTGAACTCATGTTACTTGGGCATGCATGTGCCTACCAGAAATAAATATATGTTCTCTGGAGGAAGAATACTTCATTCTGGGGAACAAATTAGTCTACAAACAATTTTGCAAGTAGATATCTGATCTACAATTAAAACAGGCACATGAGAGACAAAAAGGAAAAAAAAACAAAACCAGCAGAAACAACAGATGATGAGAAGAGACCCCCAGAGAAACCAGATATTGGAGCTATCAGATTCAGACTTTAAAAAACCTATTCATTGTATTCAGGGAGATAAAAGACAAGTCTGAGAAATATGGCAGAGTACTAGAAACTATAAAAATGTAAAGTCTCCAACTAAAAATTATAATTGAAAAAAAAATAAGGAATATTTTCAACAGAAGAGAAAACATTGCTGAACAAAGATTTAGTGAACTGGAAGATATGTTGGAAGAAAATATCTAGAATGAAGCATAAAGAGACAAAAGGAAGAAAATATAAGATAAAAAAGAAAATAATAGATACAGAGAATTCTGTGTGAAGATCAATCATATGATACCTTAAGTGAGAGAAGGAAAAGAGAGGAAGAATGGGGCAGAAAAATATTTTAAGAGATTATGGGGAACTTGCCTGGTGATGCAGTGGTTAAGACTCCGAGCTCCCAATACACGGGGCCCAGGTTCGATCCCTGGCCAGGGAACTAGATCCCACATGCATGCCACAACTAAGAGTGTGCATGCCACAACTAAGGAGCACTCATGCTGCAACTAAGAAGCCTGTGAGCTGCAACTAAGGAGCTTGCCTGCTGCAACTAAGACCCGGCACAACCAAATAAAAAAAAAAAAAAAGAGAGATTATGGCTGAGAGTTTTT
The DNA here is from genome assembly GCF_951394435.1 of Stenella coeruleoalba. Taxonomy (NCBI): domain Eukaryota; kingdom Metazoa; phylum Chordata; class Mammalia; order Artiodactyla; family Delphinidae; genus Stenella; species Stenella coeruleoalba. The sequence goes on from NC_137156.1 coordinate 53,457,194, forward strand.
CTCAGTTGATAAGATATCAAGGGGAGTTCCCTGGCAGTCCAGTGGTTAAGACTCTGCACTTCCACTGCAGAGGACATGGGTTCAAACCCTGGTCAGGGAACTAAGGTCCCACATGCTGTGTGGCATGGCCAAGAAATAAAAAAAAAAAAAGATATCAAGCCACAGATCCTAGAGGACAAACAAAGCCATGCAGGATAAACACAAAGAAAGCTATAACCTAACCCTAACTCCTAATGTGATGGTGTTAGTGGGATTAGTGCCCTTATAAAAGGGACCTCAGAGAGCTTTCTCACCCTCTACCCACCATGTGAGGATACAGTGAGAAGACAGAAGTCTGCAGCCTGGAAGATGACTGTGCTGGCACCCTGATCTCAGATTTCTAGCCTCCACAACTAGAATAAGTAGAAATAAATTGTGAGAAATAAATTTTTGTTGTTTATAAGCCAGTCAGTCTATAGTACTTTGTTGTAGCGCACCCAAACTGATGAAGAAGACAGAGGGGAGGAGGAACTATCAGCTAAAATTAGACTTTGAGGACTACTTTCTTTTCTGTCTTCTTCTTCTTCTTATTTTGCCTGCACTGAGTGTTGCCAGGGAAGTCCAAAGACTTTGAGGACTTCTGATGCTGACCAAGATGGAGTATGCCTCCTACAGTCTACCTGTGTTTTATTGCAGTAAAATACTGTGGACAGGGACTTCCCCAGTGGTCCAGTGGTAAAGAATCTGGCTTCCAATGCAGGGGATGCGGGTTCGATCCCTGGTCAGGGAACCCACATGCTGCGGGGCAACTAAGCCCATGCGCCTCAACACCAGAGCCCGGGTGTGGCAAAAACTACAGAGCCCATGTGCTCTGGAACCCACACGCCGCAACTACAGAGCCCACGCGCTCTGGAGCCCATGCGCCACAACGAGAGAGAGAAAACCCCCATGCCATAGCTAGAGAGAAGCCCTCGCACTGTAGCAAAGATCCTGTGTGCTGCGACTAAGACCCAACGCAGCCAAATAAATAAATAAATAAGAACTAAAAAAAAATACTGTGGACAGAATAGAAAAAGCAAGTATCAGAGAACTCTGGGAACGCACTGGACAAAATTCAATACACATTTAGTAAAACAAGACAAAACAAAAACCCCCAAAACCTCCCAGCAAATTAGGAATAGAAGGAAAGTTCATTAACTAAATAAAGCTATAAAATCTCTACAGCTAACATCATGCTTAATGATGAGATATTGAATACTTTTCCCTATAACTCAGAAATCCCAGTCCTGATATATCTGTCCAAGTGAGTTGAAAACTAATGTTCACACAAAAATCTGTATGTGAATGCTTTTAGCAGCTTTATTCGGAATTGTCAAAGACTGGAAACAACCCAGATGTCCTCCAACAGGTGAATGGATAAACAAAACTGGGGTATGTCCACACAATGGAATACTACTCAGCAGTAAAAGGAATGGATTATTGATTCACATAATGACATGGATGAATCTTAAATGCACTCTGCTAAGTGAAAAATCCAAAAGGCTATATACTGTATGATTCCATTTATATGACATTCTTAAAACGGCAAGACTATAGGGATGGAAAATAGATCAGTAGTTGCTAGGGGGTGGATGTGGGAGAAGAGGTTGACTATAAAGGGGTATAACGAGGGAATTTGGGGGATGATGGAACTGTTTTATATGGTTCTGTGGTAGATATACAATTTTATGTATTTGCCAAAAGCCATAGAACTAGAAATCAGAGAGGAGAAAATTTTACTGTGGGCAATTATTTTAAGTCAACCACCAACATGGAATTCAGAGTATGACAAATGAATCTAATTCTGTATAACATAATTATTATATTCGACATAACCACACTGAATTGGGTGGGTAAAAAAAGTTGCTTACCTGCGTAACTTTGGAAAACAGTGTTTTGAATGAATACTGAAATACTCAAAGACAAAAAGAACTGTAGGAAAAACTATACTCTAGTTGGTAAATTTGTTTCTTACAGGGATGTGTATTCATAATCCTGAAACTATTTTACATGTATACTAGAGTTAAAAAAATAAGTACATGTCTTGTAGATAATGATAACCAAGTTTCTCACTGCTGGAGAAAGTATTTACTGTATGCCAAGGAAGAATGTCTGTGGTGCTAGACTGAAATCCAAAGCATCAGTATAAACTCACGGTTTCTTTTTATACATATACAGAGAGGTAACACAGAGTACATGGGTTAGCACACACACAGACATACCTCATTTTCACTTCGCTTTATTGTGAAGGTGTTCACAAATACTGCATTTTTTACCAATTGAAGTTTTGTGGCAACCCTGCATTGAGCTAGTTGCTCACTTCATGTTTCTGTGTTACATTTTGGTAATTCTCGAAATATCTCAAACCCTCCAACAAAAAGATTATGACTCACTGAAGGCTCAACTTATGGTTAGCATTTGTTAATGACAAAGTACTTTTAAACTAAGGCATGTACATTGTTTCTTTAGACATACTGCTATTGCACACTTAGACTACAGTATAGCATAAAAATAACTTTTATATGCATTGGGAAACCAAAAAATTCATGTGACTCTATTTCAATATTCACTTCATTTGTTACACTTGATTAACCAATGTATTATTATTAACTAAAGTCCATAGCTTACATTAGGGTTCACTCTTTGTGTTGTATAGTTCTATGGGTTTGACAAATGTATGTCATGTATCCACCATTACAGTATCATACAGAATAGTTACTGTTTTAATAATTCCCTGTGCTCCCCCCTCTCTCTCCCTTCACCTCTTGAGTCCCTGGCAACCACTGATCTTTTTACTGTCTCTACCTTTTGCAAAATGTTGTATACCTGGAGTAATATAGCATGTAACTTTTTCAGATTGGCTTCTTTTACTTAGAATAGACATTTAAGGCTTCTCCATGTCTTTTCATGATTTTTAACTCATTTATTTTTATGCTAACAATATTCCATTGAATGGATGTACCACAGCTTATCTGTTGACCTACTGAAGTACATCTTGTTTGCTTCCAAATTTTGGCAATTATGAATAAAGCTGCTATAAACTTTGTATGCAGGTTTTTCTGTGGACATAAGTTCTTGACTCATTTGAGTAAATACCAAGGAGCACAAAATGCTGGGTCATATGGTAAGAGTGGGTTTAGTTTTATAAAAAACTACTAACCTGTCTTCCAAAGTGGCTTTACTATTTTGCATTCCCACCAGCAAAAAAATAACAGTTCCTCTTGCTTTACAAATTCACCAGTGTTTGGTACTGTCAGTGTTTCGGATTTTAGCCATTCTAATAGGTATGTAATGTTATTTCATTGTTATTTTTAAAAATTAATTAATTAATTATATTTATTTTTGGCTGTGTTAGGTCTTCATTGCTGCATATGGGCTTTCTCTAGTTGTGACAAGTGGGGGCTGCTCTTCCTTGCGATGCACGGGCTTCTCATTGCGATGGCTTCTCTTGTTGCAGAGCTCTAGGCGCGCAGGCTTCAGTGGTTGCGGCACACGGGCTCAGTATTTGTGGCTCGTGGGCTCTAGAGTGCAGGCTCAGTAGTTGTGGCACACGGGCTTAGCTGCTCCGTGGCATGTGGGATCTTCCCAGACCAGGGATCAAAGCCGTGTCCCCTGCATTGGCAGGTGGACTCTTCACCACTGTGCCACCAGGGAAGTCCCTATTTCATTGTTATTTTAATTTGCAATTCCTGTATGATATATGATGTTGAGCAGCTCTTCTTTCTTTTTTTAAAAAATAACTTGAGCATTTTATTATCTAATTCCGGAGATGTTTGCCATACTTTAACTTGGTCTATAGAAGCAAATGAGGCACAGAAAACTTGAGTAGCTTATTTTTAAAATTTCATCATGATAGAAGGGTAGTAGCCCCTATATCCAAGTATGTATTCATAATTCCATTTCTAGATTTCTGAAATACCAAAAGCTCTGAAAACCAAATGTTGTTTTTCTTTACTTTTGTTTTTTAAATGTTTAGCATGAAAACTAAGTTGGCAGCAAAACTTGACCCAAACAGACAGGGTAATTTTACTCCTCATTTATCACACTTACTGTGACCATTCATATATTTCACTGCAGAAATATTAATTTGTTTAATTACAGGGGGCTGCCGCAGACCCCACTCAGAATGTATATATACATACAGTATACTTTCAACAAACAAAAAAATAAACATAGACACACTTTCTGAATTCCAAAAAGTATTAGTTTAGTTATAGTTAACAAACTTCACATATGAAAATTCATATCTAAAAAAATATAAATTAAGAGGTGATTTAAGGAACCTCCATACAGTTCTCCATAGTGTCTGTACCAGTTTACATTCCCACCAAAAGTGTAGGGGGGTGTCCTTTTCTCCACACCCTCTCAAGCATTTATTGTTTGTATGTAGATTTTTTGATGATGGCCATTCTGACCAGTGTGAGGTGATACCTCATCGTAGTTTTGATTTGCATTTCTCTAATAGTTAGTGATGTTGAGCTTCTTTTCATGGGCTTTTTAACCATCTGTATGTCTTTGGAGAAATGTGTATTTAGATTCTCACCCATTTTTTGATTGGGTTGTTTGTTTTGATATTGAGCTGAATGAGTTGATGTATATTTTGGAGATTAATCCCTTGTCGGTTGCTCTGTTTGCAAATATTTTCTCCCATTCTAAGAGTTATCTTTTCGTTTTGTTTATGGTCTCCTTTGCTATGCAAAAGCTTTTAAGTTTAATTAGGTCCCATTTGTTTATTTTTGTTTTAATTTTCATTACTCTAGGAAGTGGATCAAAAAAGATCTTGCTGAGATTTACATCAGAGAGTGTTCAGCCTATGTTTTCCTCTAAGAGTTTTATAGTATCTGGCCTTACATTTAGGTCTTTAATCCATTTTGAGTTTATTTTTATGTATGGTATTAGGGAGCATTCTAATTTCATTCTTTTACATGTAGCTGTCCAGTTTTCCCAGAACCACTTATTGAAGAGACTGTCTTTTCTCCATTGTATATTCTTGCCTCCTTTGTCATAGATTAGGTGACCATAGGTGCGTGGGTTTATCTCTGGGCTTTCTATCTTGTTCCATTCATCTATATTTCTGTTTTTGTGCCAGTACCATACTGTCTTGATTACTGTAGCTTTGTAGTATAGTCTTAAGTCCAGGAGCCTGATTTCTCCAGCTCCGTTTTTCTTTCTCAAGATTGCTTTGGCTATTCAGGGTCTTTTGTGTTTCCATACAAATTGTGAAGTTTTTTGTTCTAATTCTGTGAAAAATGCCATTGGTAATTTGATAGGGATTGCATTGAATCTGTATATTGCTTTGGGTAGTATAGTCATTTTCACAATATTGATTCTTCCAATCTAAGAACATCTTATATCTCTCTATCTGTTTGTGTTATCTTTTATTTCTTTCATCGGAATCTTATAGTTTTCTGAGTACAGGTCTTTTGCCTCCTTAGGTAGGTATATTCCTAGGTATTTTATTCTTTTTGATGAGATGGTAAATGGGATTGTTTCCTTGATTTCTCTTTCTGATTTTTCATTGTTAGTGTATAGGAATGCAAGAGATTTCTGTGTATTAATTTTGTATCTTGCAACTTTACCAAATTCATTGATGAGCTCTAGTAGTCGTCTTGTAGGGTTAGCATATGATCCAGCAATCCCACTCCTGGGCATATATCTAGAGAAAGCCATAATTCGAAAAGATATAATTATTTTATATAATACAAAAAGGCATATACACACCCCAATGTTCATTGCAGCACTGTTTACAATAGCCAGGACGTGGAAGCAACCTAAATGTCCATCAACAGAGGAATGGATAAAGGAGATGTGGTACAGATATACAAGGGACTATTACTCAGCTATAGAAAAGAATGAAATAATGCCATTTGCAGCAACCTGGATGGACCTAGAGATTGTCATACTGAGAGAAGTAAGTCAGACAGAGAAAGACAAATATCATATGATATCACTTATATGTGGAATTAAAAAAAAAAGGTACAGATGACCTTATCTACAAAACAGAAATAAAGATGTAGAAAATAAACTTATGGTTACCAGGGGGTAAAGGGAGGAGGAGGGATAAATTGGAAGATTGAGATTGACATATACACACTACTGTATATAAAATAGATAACTAATAAGGACCTACTGTATAGCACAGGGACTCTACTAAATACTCTGTAATGGGCTATATAGGAAAAGAATCTTAAAAAAGGGTGGATATATGTATATGTATAACAGATTCACTTTGCTGTACACCTGAAACTAAAACAACATTGTAAATCAACTATACTCCAATAAAAATTAAAAAAAAAAGAGGTGATTACTTACTGTTCAACATGTAAGCATTTATCTAATCCCTCTGTTTTCAGGAATCCCTACCTGTTTTATCTTACCTTCTACTCCTCCCCATCCTGTTTTACCTTCTCCAGGTAATAAATCTCCAGGCTTCTCTAAGGGGTGGGCAGCTACCTGACTGTGTGGAGTTTGTTCTTTTCTTTTTTATTGAAGTATAACTTACTTACCATATTATGTTCTCAGGTGTACAACATAGTGATTCGATATTTTTTGTATATTACAAAGCAATCACCATGATAAGTCTAGTTACTCTTACCATACAAAGTTATTACAATGTTACTATATTCCCCAAGCTGTACATTATATTCCTGTGATTTATTTATTTTACAACTTGAAGTTTGTACCTCTTTTTTTTTTTTTTTTTGAAGTTTGTACCTCTTAATGTCCCTCACCTATTTCACTCATCCCCCCACACCACTCCCCTCTGGCAGTCACTAGTTTGTTCTCTGTATCTATGACTCTGCTTCTGTTTGGTTATGGTAATCTGTTTTATTAGATTCCTCATATAAGTGATATCATACAGTATTTGTCTTTTTCTGTCTGACTTATTGTTTCACTTAGCATAATACTCTGCAGGTCTATCCATGTTGTCCCAAATGGCAAGATTTCATTCTTTTTTTTTTTAATAGCTGAGTAATATTCTATTCTCTCTATATACTACATGTTCTTTATCTGTTCATCTGTTGATGGACACTTAGATTGCTTCCATATCTTGGCTATTGTAAATAATGTTTCAGTGAACATAAGAGTGCATATATCTTTTCAAATTAGTGTTTTTGTTTCCTTCAGAAGAATACCCAGAAGTAGGATTGCTGGATCATATAGTAGTTCTATTTTTAATTTTTTGAGGAACCTCCATACTGTTTTCCACAGTGTCTGTACCAATTTACATTCCCATTAACAGTGCACAAGGGTTCCCTTTTCTCCACATCCTTGCCAGCACTTGTTATTTGTTGTCTTTTTGATAATAGCCATTCTGACAGGTGTGAGGTGATATCTCATTGTGGTTTTGCTTTATATTTTCCTGATGAGTAGTGATGTTGAGCATCTTTTCCTGTGCATGTTGGCTGTCTGTATATGTTATTTGGAAAAATGTCTATTCAGGTGCTCTGCCCGTTTTTTTTGTTTTGTTTTGTTTTGTCTTAATTCGGTTGTTTGTTTTGTTGATGTTGAGTCGTATAAGTTCTTTGCATATTTTGGATATTAACCCCTTATCAGATATATGTTTTGGAAACTCTCCTGCCATTCAATAGGTGGTCTTTTCATTTTGTTGATAGTCTCCTTTGCTGTGTGCTTTTCAGTTTAATGTAGTCCCATTTGTTTATTTTTGCCTTTGTTTCCTTTGCCTAGGGAGACATATCCAAAAAACCATTACTAAGACCAATGACTAAGAGCTTACAGCCCATGTTTTCCTCTAGGAGTTTTATGGTTTCAGGTCTTATATTTAAGTTCTTTTTAAAATTTTTTTTAAATTAATTAATTATCTTTGCCACACTGCGTGGCTTGTGTGATTTTAGTTTCCCAACCAGGGACTGAACCCGGGCCCTTGGCAGTGAGAGCATGGAGTCCTAACCACTGGACTGCTAGGGAATTCCCTTAAGTCTTTAATCCATTTTGAGTTTTTTTTTTTTGTATGATGTGAGAGAGTAGTCCAGTTTGATTCTTTTGTATGTATCTGTCCAGTTTCCCCACCACCATTTATTGAAGAAGTTCTCATTTTCTCATTGTATATTCTTGACTCCTTTGTTGTAGGGCAAGTTATTAATTTCCCGTATAAGTGTGGGTTCATTTCTGGGCTCTCTGTTGTGTTCCATTGATCTATGTGTCTGTATTTGTTCTGGTACCATACTGTTTTGATCACTGTAGCTTTGTAGTGTAGTTTGAAATCAGGGAGCGTGATTCCTACAGCTTTGTTCTTCTTTCTCAAGATTGTTTTGGCTATTTGGAGTCCAGGGGGCCCCGGCTCTGTTGCCAGCCTGCTGGTGGGTGGGTTAGCCCCTGGAGATAATAGGGTCCCCAACCTTACTTGTTACATAAGTAAGCAAGTTTTGTGACCCATTCTGTGTCACTGAAATGTGCTGCCAGTGGTGACTGTTTTTCTAAAAGAAATCTCTGGAGCGGCTCTCATAACTCAAAAACTCTGGCCAGTGGTCTACATTTAGAAAGCCATCTCACTTCTGTGTTTAAGAGAAGATGTGTGTGCTCTGCGTCCATCTCCTCACAGAGCTGTACAAACAGATGTGAGTTAAAGGCATGTACTTTAATGTACACGCAGTCAAACCTCTCTGCTAATGATAATGTGTATTTGCAGCCGCTCCCCAGCGCTAGCATCACTGCCTCAGCTCCACCTCAGATCATCAGGCATTAGATTCTCATAAGGAGCGTGCAACCTAGATCCCTTGAATGCACATTTCACAGTAGGGTTTGCATCCCTCACATGCGCAGTTAACCGCAGGGTTCGTGCTCCTATGAGAATCTAATGCTGCCGATGATCTGACAGGAGGTGGAGCTCAGGTGGTAATGCAAGCAATGGGGAGCAGCTGTAAATACAAATGAAGGTTTGCTTGCTCACCCGCCGCTCACCTCCTGCTGCATGGCCCCATTCCTAACAGGCCATGGACTGTTACGGTTCTGTGGCCCAGGGGTTAGGGACCCCTGGGCTGGAGGGAGGACTCCAGAATGGTGCTTGCATCAGTGTCGTTGTGGTAGGACAAGCTCCCCCAAATGGCTACTAGCAGCATCTGTGTCCCCAGGAGGTGTCTCAATTGCTTTCTGCCTCTTTGGGAGGTTCTCCAGAGTCAGCAAATGGATCTGAACCAGGCTCCTTTGAAATTCCTGCCTCTCAGCTGAGTCTTGGAGTATGTGAGATTTTGTGTGTGCCCTTTAAGAGCAGAGTCTTTGTTTCCTACAGCCCTCTGGCTCTCCTACGCAAGCTCCACTGGCCTTCAAAGCCAGATGTTCTGGGAACTCGTTTTCCTGGTGCAGGACCCCAGGCTGGTGAGCTCAATCTGAGGCTCGGATCCCTAACTCCTTGGGGAGAACCTCTGTAATTATGATTATCCTCTCATTTGTGGGTTACCTACCTGAGGGTATGGGTCTTGGCAATATTGCATCTTTGCCCCTCCTATCCATCTCATTATGGTTCTTTTTTCATACCTTTAGTTGTGAAAAATCTTTTCTGCTGGTCTTTAGTTCTCATAGATAGTTGCTCTGTAAATAGTTGTGATTTTGGTTTGCCCATGGGAGGAGGTGAGCTCAGGGTCTTCCTACTTTGCCATCTTGGCCACCCTTGATTATCTTTTCATATGCTATTTGCCATCTGTATATCTTCTTTGATGACGTGTCTGTTCAGATCTTTTGATCATTTTTAAGTTGGGTTGTTTGTTTTCTTATTGTTGAGTTTTAAAAGTGCTTTGTATATTCTGGATACAAGTTCTTTATCAGATATGTGTTTTGCAGATACATTCTCCCAATCTGTGGCTTATTTTTTAATTGTCTTAATTAAACTGCCTTCATTTTTACTACTTTTTTCTTCAACATATGACACGGCTGTGGAGAAATTGGTATCCTTACACACTGTTGGTGGGAATATAAAATGGTGCAGCCACTTTGGAAAGCACTCTGGCAGTACCTCAAATGCTGAAACAGAGTTACCTTATGACCCAGAAATTTTACTTCTAGATATATACCCTAGATATACACCCAAGAGAAACAGGAACACGTGTCTGTATGAAAATGTATTCAGGACTTCCCTAGAGGTCCAGTGGTTAAGACTCTGTGCTCCCAATGAAGGGGGCATGGGTTTGATCCCTGGTCAGGGAAGATCCTGTATGCCACATGGCACGGTCAAAAAAAAAGTGTTCATAAATATTCATAGCAGCATTATTCATGACAGCCAAAAAGATGGAAATGACCATCAGTGAACAAATGGATAAGCAAAACTGTGGTATATCCTTTCAAGGAATATTATTTGACCATAAAAAGTAATGAAGTACTGGTACGTGCTACAACTTGGATGAATCTTAAAAATGTGCTAAGTAAAAGAAGCCAGTTTCAAAATCCTAATTATTGTATGAATACATTCATATAAACTTTTAGAAAGGGAAATCTATATATTATACAATGGAGTGTTATTCAGTATTTAAAAAGAAGAAAGTCCTGCTGTTTGTGACATAGATGAACCTTGAGGATACTATGCTAATTGAAAGAAACTGGACACAAAGACAAATACTGCATGATCTCACTTATATGTACATTCTAAAATAGTCAAATGCACAGAGGCAGAGAGTGGAATGGTGGTTACCAGGGGTTGGGGGTAGAGGGAAATGAGGAGATGCTGGTCAAGGGGTACAAAATTTCAGTTATGCAAGATGAATAGGTTTTGGATATCTAATGTATAACAATGTGAATATAGTTAACAATACTGTTTTGTGTACTTGACATTTGCTAAGAAGGTAGATCTTAAGAGTTATCACTGAAAGAAAGAGAAAGAAAAATAGTGGTAACTATGTGAGGTAATGGGTATGTTAACTGAATTGTGGTCATTATTTCACAATGTATACATATATCAAATCATCACGTTGTACACCTTAAATATGTACAATTTTAAATTGTCAATTATACCTCAGTAAAGCTGGGGAAAAAAGAATAAATGGATTCAAGGTGAAAAGTTCCAAAGAGGGATATATCATATTGATACAAAGACAAATTATCAAGATTAATTATAGTTGAGAGTATGTATGAGCAACAACATAGCTTTAAAAAAAACACAGCTTGGGCTTCCATGGTGGTGCAGTGGTTAATGAAACTTAATGAAACTTAAAAGCTTTTGCGCAGCAAAGGAAACCATAAAGAAGACCAAAAGACAACCCTCAGAATGGGAGAAAATATTTGCAAATGAAGCAACTGACAAAGGATTAATCTCCAAAATTTATAAGCAGCTCATGCAGCTTAATAACAAAAAAACAAACAACCCAATCCAAAAATGGGCAGAAGACCTAAATAGACATTTCTCCAAAGAAGATATACAGAGTGCCAACAAACACATGAAAGAATGCTCAACATCACTAATCATTAGAGAAATGCAAATCAAAACTACAATGAGATATCATCTCACACCAGTCAGAATGGCCATCATCAAAAAATCTAGAAACAATAAATGCTGGAGAGGGTGTGGAGAAAAGGGAACCCTCTTACACTGTTGGTGGGAATGTAAATTGATACAGCCACTGTGGAGAACAGTATGGAGGTTCCTTAAAAAGCTACAAATAGAACTACCATATGACCCAGCAATCCCACTACTGGGCATATACCCTGAGAAAACCAAAATTCAAAAAGAGTCATGTACCAAAATGTTCATTGCAGCTCTATTTACAATAGCCCAGAGATGGAAGCAACCTAAGTGTCCATCATCGGATGAATGGATAAAGAAGATGTGGCACATATATACAATGGAATATTACTCAGCCATAAAAAGAGACGAAATTGAGCTATTTGTAATGAGGTGGATAGACCTAGAGTCTGTCATACAGAGTGAAGTAAGTCAGAAAGAGAGAGACAAATACCGTATGCTAACACATATGTATGGAATTTAAGAAAAAAAAAACGTCATGAAAAACCTAGGGGTGAAACAGGAATAAAGACACAGACTTACTAGAGAATGGACTTGAGGCTATGGGGAGGGGGAAGGGTAAACGGTGACAAAGTGATAAAGAGGCATGGACATATATACACTACCAAACGTAAGGTAGATAGCTAGTGGGAGGCAGCCGCATAGCACAGGGAGATCAGCTCGGTGCTTTGTGACAGCCTGGAGGGGTGGGATAGGGAGGGTGGGAGGGAGGGAGACGCAAGCGGAAGAGATATGGGAATATATGTATATATATAACTGATTCATTTTGTTGTGAAGGTGAAACTAACATACCATTGTAAAGCAATTATACTCCAATAAAGATGTTAAAAAAAAGAAAAAAAAAAGAATCCGCCTGCCAATGCAGGGGACATGGGTTCGAGCCCTGGTCCGGGAAGATCCCACATGCTGCGGAGCAACTAAGCCTGTGTGCCACAACTACTGAGCCTGCGCTCTAGAGCCCACAAGCCACAACTACTGAGCCCGCGTGCCACAAAAACTGAAGTCCGTGTGCCTAGAGCTGGTGCTCTGCAACAAGAGAAGCCACCATAATGAGAAGCCCGCACACTGCAATGAAGAGTAGCCCCCACTCGCCACAACTAGAGAAAGACTGCATGCAGCAACAAAGGCCCAACTCAGCCTAAAATAAATAAATAAATTAAAAAATGTATAAAAACAAAACAAAAAACCACACAGCTTTATTGAAATATAAGTCACATACTATGCATTTCACACAAACTGTACAACGCAGTGGTTTTTAGTATATTCATAGATGTGTGCAACCATCACCACAGTCAACTTTAAATTTATTAATTTATTTAATTTTTGGCTGCAGTGGGTCTTCGCTGCTGCACGTGGGCTTTCTCTAGTTGCAGTGAGCAGGGGCTACTCTTTGTTGTGGGGCGCAGGCTTCTCATTGTGGTGGCTTGTCTTGTTGCAGAGCACAGGCTCTAGGCGCGTGGGCTTCAGTAGTTGTGGCACACGGGCTTCAGTAGTTGTGATTCGCGGGCTCTAGAGCACAGGCTCACTAGTTGTGGCGCACGGGCTTATTTGCTCCGCGGCATGTGGGATCTTCCCGGACCAGGGCTCGAACCCGTGTCACCTGCATTGGCAGGCGGATTCTTAACCACTGCGCCACCAGGGAAGCCCCCACAGTCAACTTTAGAACACTTTCATCACCTCAAAAAGAAACCTCGTACCCTTTAGTTATTATCTCTTCCTCCACCACTCCTAACCCAACTGTGAACAACCAGTAATCTACTTTCTATCACTACAAATTCTCTTCCTCTTCACAGGGCTTTCTGGTGTTGATTGTTGAGGGCTACAGTTGTCCATTTGTTTAGGGAGAGTAAGAAACTTGGATCAAAAATCTTATTGGGGCTATATGTAAGTGTGGGATGTCTATTAGACATTCAAGGGGAGATGACAGATCCGCTGTTGAGTATGTCTCTTCATAGATTTAATGGGCTGGATTTGAGGATATGTAAAGTTCCTGTCAACCATATTAAAAACATCCAACAAGTTGTTGAATGATTTAATAAATTAGAGTATATACATACAATGCTATGACATGAATTGGCATGCAAGGATACTTTTTTTTTTTTTTTTTGCGGTACGCGGGCCTCTCACTGTTGTGGCCTCTCCCGTTGCGGAGCACAGGCTCCGGACGTGCAGGCTCAGCGGCCATGGCTCATGGGCCCAGCCGCTCCGCGGCATGTGGGATCTTCCCGGACCGGGGCATGAACCCGTGTCCCCTGCATCGGCAGGCGGACTCTCAACCACTGCGCCACCAGGGAAGCCCAAGGATAATTTTTAAATTGAAAAAAGTAGATAATAAAAGTGCGTATTGTTTGCTTCCATTTCCAAGAATACAACGTATTATAATAATATACATTTTGTTGCGGGCTTGGAAGCAGATAGACTAAAATATAAGCAGTGGTTATATCAAGTGCTGAGATTTGGTGTGGTTTTATTCTTTTTAATTCGTTATTGTTTAAAATGTCTCCAGGACTTCCCCGGTGGCACACAGGTTAAGAATCTGCCTGCTAGTGCAGGGGACACAGGTTCGAGCCCTGGTCCGGGAAGATCCCACATGCCGCGGAGCAACTAAGCCCGTGCACCACAGCTACTGAGCCTGTGCTCTAGAGCCCGTGAGCCACAACTACTGAACCCGTGAGCCACAACTACTGAGCCCACGTGCCACAACTACTGAAGCCTGTGTGCCTAGAGCCCGTGCTCTGTAACGAGAGAAGCCACCGCAGTGAGAAGCCTGTGCACCACAACAAAGAGTAGCCCCGGCTCACCGCAACTAGAGAAAGCCCGCGTGCAGCACGAAGACCCAACGCAGCCAAAAATAAATAAATAAATAAATTTAAATAGATAAATAAAATGTCTCAAATAATCATGTGTTACCTGTGTAATCAAGGTAACTTAAATAAGGTTTCTTAAATAAGGTAAGTCCATAAAGGCCTTTCCCATCAGGTCCGGGTCATCTGTCAGGTGAAGGATGTCAAGGTGATCAGGGTGATGAGGGACAGATGCAAAGGCGGAAAGCCAAAGAGGCCCCGCCCAAGAGCCGAATCGTGGGGGGCGGGGGGCGGTCCAAAGGGCACCGCCCCTGCGCGTCATGTGCTGTCCGGCAGCCAATGGCCGCCGCTGAGCCCACCTAGGGGACGGGGCGGGGCGCCCAGTTGGCGTCACCAGGACAACGGGCGTTGCCGGCGCCGTGTGACTCTGGGCTGTGGGCGCGCCTGTGGCTCTTCGGCCATGGTGAGTTTGGGGCCCTCGCAGCCCGGCCGCCTGGCCCTTCCCCGCCCGGGCTGCGTCGCAGGGCGGCCGCATTCTGGGCTGGGGCGGGCGGCGCCGGGGTCGCAGAGAGGCCGGGCTGCGGCCTGCGGGGCTCCCGGGCAGGGCAGGACTGGGCGGACCCGCGGGAGGGGGACCCCTTGGAGAGCCGGAGCGCCCGCCCGCTGCCCAGGGCCGCGTTCTCACCTTTGAGTGCCTGGCTGGGACCCCCAACCGGCCGGTCGCCGGACAGCGTGACGCTGTTTGGCCCCGGCGAGCCTAGGAAGCCACTCAGAGAGGGTGTGGTTAGAAAAAAATAAAAAAGGATATGTATGAGTATCATATACCATATATATTCATACCAACGCTATATTGTAGTCTACGTGCTTCCTGTCTTGTTTCTATGCAGTTATGTTAGTAATATACAAATAGGTATTTCTTTGAAATTCATTCTGACAGGGTTTTTAGCATGTGGAAATTTAAATGTGTAATTTGGGAGATTCCTCCCTCCTTTTTAAAAATGGGACATTAAGCTGGAGTTTTTTCGTGCATGCAGCACCCTTACTCAGGGATTCAATTCATAATTAGTGCGTGGTAAACGTCTTAAATCATTACCTTTATTCAATAAACTTGAGAGTGAATGGACATTCCCACCTGGTCCCCATTAAGCACGTTTTTTAAAAACCTAACCTGAAGACTCAGCTCAGATATTGGCTTGAATAGGCAGGATTCAGGGAATTGCCAACCAGATGTGTGAATTCTCCAGAAGCCTCCAAAGGGTGTGAAAGAAGAGAGGGGCTGGATTCTCTGCTTGGGGACACACCTTTGGTATAGAATATTTGAGAGGGAGTGGGGGTGGGGAATAAGAAAATGCCTAGTTCGAGAAACAGTTTCTGTAACTGTTCGTAATTCCGTGTAGATTTGCTCCTTATCTGCAGGGGTTAGTGGAAGAGCTAATAAGCTGAGGATGCAGGGTGCTCCCCAAGTGGCAGTCAGCCTTCTGGAGAGAGAAACTGCCCATTGGAATCCTGGCTAGCTCTGTGTTTTCTTAATAATTAAGGTAGTAAGGGAATGTGGATGATCTGTGTCTCATTGACTCTGGAAAAACAACCGCCAGGTGTGTGGCCTGTTGATAGCAGGAAAAAAAATCACCCACAAATTAACAGCAGTGCCTTCTTTATTTTGTGTATGTTTCTTTCAAATTCTGAATTGCTT
Source organism: Stenella coeruleoalba (assembly GCF_951394435.1). Taxonomy (NCBI): domain Eukaryota; kingdom Metazoa; phylum Chordata; class Mammalia; order Artiodactyla; family Delphinidae; genus Stenella; species Stenella coeruleoalba. The sequence continues at coordinate 53,473,179 of NC_137156.1, forward strand.
TAAGTGAAAATTAATGGAGCCAGCAAGAGTTTCAGGAAATGAATTTTACAAAAATCTGTTTTAAATGTTGCAGTGCCTTGCTTTTACATGTTATCTGTGTGAAAAGCCCTTATGATTATAGGAAGGAGAAAAAGAATATTCAGGAGTTACATATTCACAGCTTTCTCTCTGAAGTCTCATATTCCTCCTGTTGTCCATTTTCCTTTTCTTCTCCTTTGTCTACCCCTTGCATCCTGACCCACAGTCCACCTTGATTCACTATTGTAAATTTTAGAGTTTTATTTACTCTAAAATAAAAGCATTTTATTGTACTTATGTACTAGTGGTTGCTTTGCTAAACTTAGAAATGCTTTGCTTTTTGTATATCTTTAAGCATTAAGAATTTAATTCATGGAAGGGATTTAATTGGGTGTAAGGTGATGTCTGGGCTCCAGGGGAAAAGGGGAATGGCTGGTATAGCAGTGGGGATGAGGAGGCTGCTTCTGTATTCCCCCAAACTGTATTCGAGATCATAACATAACCCTTCATTAAATGCTTGAATCTAAACATACAGCTTTAGCATTTGATATTTATGACTTTGCACATGAATTTTGGAACTCTGCTTAGCTATTTCTCAATGAAAGTTTCTTCAATTAAGCCACTTGTTTCTATTGCCTTTAAATAATAATGAGAGCTGACATTTATTGTGTGCATTTTATGTGAGACATTTTTATAAGCACCTTACGTGTCTTAATTAACCATCACAACCACCTTATGAGGAGAATACCTTTCCCCATTTGAGAGGTGAGGAAATTGAGGCACAGAGAGGTAAAGTAACTTGCCCCAGTCACCCAGCCAGATTTCAAAACCAGGCGTCTTGTCTCAGAACCTGCTTATGGGACTTCCCTGGTGGCGCAGTGGTTAAGAATCTACCTGCTAGTGAAGGGGACACGGGTTCGAGCCCTGGTCCGGGAAGATCCCACAAGCAACTAAGCCCGTGTGCCACAGCTACTGAGCCTGCGTTACCACAACTACTGAAGCCCGTGTTCCTAGAGCCCGTGCTCCACAACGAAGAGTAGCCACCGCTCGACCCAACTAGAGAAAGCCTGTGTGCAGCAACAAAGACTCAATGCAGCCATAAATAAGTAAATTAATTAATTAAAAAAAAAGAACCTGCTTATGGTTTTGGATTATAATGTATAGTGTATCGTTATATGTTCCTCAATGTATATGCTATTTATATGTTATGAAATTAGTTTTCTCTCTTACTTGGATTTTAATGTTTTGAGCACTTATGTATACAAACACTTACTTGTATTTTGTTGTTCTTGGCACTGGACTGGACGCTGTAGAACAGAGTAGGCACTCCTAACCTTCTCTCCTCTCCTCTTTCACACAGATGAGATGAAGAGGCATCAGTGAAGACAGATTATTGGATTAGGGTTCATACTCATGGCTGTAATAGCATTTAAAGTTTCTCCTGTCATTTCAGTTTGTGCTCAGGAATTGGCACCTGCTTTTGTGAATCACAAAGACCAGCTTTTTTTTTTTTTAAATTTTATTGACATGTAGTTGATTTGCAATGTGGTGCCAATCTCTGCTGTACAGCAGAGTGACTCAGTTATACACATACAAACATTCTTTTTTTTAAATATTCTTTTCTATTATGATTTATCCCAGGAGATTGGATATAGTTCCCTGTGCTATACAGTAGGACCTTGTTGTTTATCCATTCTATATATAATAGTTTGCATCTGCTAACCCCAAACTCCCACTCCATCCCTCCCCTAACCCCCTCCCCGCTGGCAGCCACAAGTCTGTTCTCTATGTCTGTGAGTCTGTTTCTGTTTTATAGATAGGTTCACTTGTGTCATGTTGTAGATTCCACATATAAATGATATCATATGGTATTTGTCTTTCTCTTTCTGACTTCATTTAGCATGATAATCTTTGGTTGTATCCATGTTGCTGCAAATGGCATTATTTCATTCTTTTTTTTTTTTTTTTTTTTTTGCGGTACGCGGGCCTCTCACTGTCGCGGCCTCTCCCGTTGCGGAGCACAGGCTCCGGATGCGCAGGCTCAGCGGCCATGGCTCATGGGCCCAGCCGCTCTGTGACATGTGGGATCTTCCCAGACCGGGGCATGAACCCGTGTCCCCTGCATCGGCAGGTGGACTCTCAACCACTGCACCACCAGGGAAGCCCTATTTCATTGTTGTTTATGCTGAGTAAGTAGTATTCCATTGTGTATATGTACCACATCTTCTTTATCCATTCATCCGTCAGTGGACATTTAGGTTGTTTCCATGTCTTGGCTATTGTGAGTAGTGCTGCTATGAACATAGGGGTGCATGTATCTTTTTGAATTATAGTTTTCTCTGGGTATATGCCCAGGAGTGGGATTGCTGGATCATATGGTAATTCAATTTTTAGTTTTCTGAGGAACCTCCATACTATTTTCCACAATGGCTGCACCAACTTACATTCCCACCGACAGTGTAGGAGGGTTCCCTTTTCTCCACACCCTCTCTAGCACGTGTTATTTGTAGACTTTTTAATGATGGCCATTCTGAGCGGTGTCAGGTGGTACCTCACTGTAGTTTTGATTTGCATTTCTCTAATGATTAGTGATGTTGAGCATCTTTCCATGTGCCTACTGGCCATCTGTATGTCTTCTTTGGAGGAATGTCTATTAAGGCAGTGGTCCCCAACCTTTTTGGCACCAGGGACCGGTTTCATGGAAGACAGTTTTTCCACCGGGGTGGGGGGTGCAGTGGGATATGATGGTTCAGGCGGTAATGCGAGTGATGGTTAGCGGCATATGAAGCTTCGCTCACTTGCCCGCTGCTCACCACCTGCTGTGTGGCCCCGTTCCTAACAGGCCACGGACCTGTAGTTGTCCGCGGCCCGGGGGTTGGGGACCCCTGTATTAAGGTTTTCTGCCCATTTGTCTTTTTTTAAAAAAGATATTTTTGATGTGGACCATTTTTTAAAGTCTTTATTGAATTTGCTACAATATTGCTTCTGTTTTATGTTTTGTTTTTTTGCCCACGAGGCATGTGGGAATTGTAGCTCCCTGATCAGGGATCAAACCCGTACTCCCTGCATTAGAAGGTGAAGTCTCAACCACTGGACTGCCAGGGAAGTCCCCTTCTGCCCATTTTTCGATTGCGTTGTTTGTTTTTTTGTTGTTGAGTTGTATGAGCCATTTGTATATTTTGGAGATTAAGCCCTTGTTGGTCTCATCATTTGCGAATATTTTCTCCCATTCCGTAGGTTGTCTTTTCTTTTCTTTCTTTCTTTTTTTTTTCTTATGGTTTCCTTTGCTGTGTAAAAGCTTGTAAGTTTATTAGGTCCCATTTGTTTATTTTTGTTTTTATTTCTATTGCCTCGGGAGACTGACCTAAGAAAGCATTGGTATGATTTATAAGACCAGCTTTTAATGTAAAGCCATTTAGAATTGGGTGATGAAACTATTTTTAAAAGTAAAATTTTATTTTCTGAGATTTTTCCTAATAAAAAATTTCACATTTATTTTAGTTGTATATGCTAAAACTTTATAAAAAGACATCAAATAACTATTTAAACTTTAATTCGTATGGATTAAAATATATGTTGGGATACCTCTTGTCATCAGGTTTTTGTTATTGCTTACCACTTTAGCTTGTAAGGCAGATTTATTTTTTGGAAATAATAAAATAACGTATCATACAGTTTTCCCATTTTAATTCATTTTATTTGGATTTTCTCCCTATTTTGGCCTTTCCTTTCTGTATTTGCCTGTGGTTAGGACTTCTCAGAGGAGTTGAGAAGCACAATAAAATATATTTTATTTTACAGGCAGTTTTGGTCTCTTTGCCATCACATGGTATAGTTAAGAGGGATTATATAATGAGATCTGTGTTAATAGATATTACAAGACGTTTCTCTATGTATTTTTCTACTTGTCAAAATTTGGTCTCGCTTTTGGCTGCACTGGGGTGGGGACACATAATTTTTAGTAATTATAACAATAACTCGCTTTCATGGAACCGTTCCACTGTGCCCAGTTTTAGGCTGATCACTTCACGTTTATCTCATTTAACCCTTCTAACATCGCTATGAGATTAACATCATTGTACCCACTTAACAGGCCTAGTTGATTAGGCAGTTTGCCCAAGGTCACATAGTTGGTGAGTGGCAGAGCCAGGATTTGAACTCAACTAGTCTGTCTCCAAAGTCTGATGTCTTAACCATTGCACCATGGCTTCTTCCCAAACTAAAGATTGTACCCAGTGCCTGGCATGAACATACTACCCCAAGAATAAGAGTCTTGGTGTCTTGTCAGCTGAGCCAGCAAGCTCTTTTTCTTTTATGACAGACTCTCTATTATGATGTTGTGTAATGACATCCTGAAGAATTTACTTGGGTTTTTTTTTTTTTTTTTAATAACAGTACAGCCCACCAAAGCTCAGATATGGGCAGCCATAGGTTGGGCTACACTTTTACTTCTGCCTTCCCTGCCTCATTTTGTGTCTCACCTCTACCCTGTGTAGTGTCTACCTCAGCCGCTGCCACTTCCAGCACTGGGGTGGTTGGAGCAGAGGGGTCTGGGGAAGCAGAACAGGGCAGTCATTGGGAAAGCTTTTGTGGGGTCACACTCATGGTTCAAACCCAGCTTTTCCAGTTCTCAGTGCTGCCCGTGTAATTGTGTCTTTCTATTAAATTTTCTGTCTCATGGTTTTCTAGCCAGCAAATGTTTGTCCCACTATATGCCAGTCACTGTTTTAGGTAGTGGGTATCCAGTAGTGAATGAAACAGGGAAGCCTCTGCCCTCATGGAGTTTATGTTCTAGCAGTGGGAAGACAGATAATAAACATACAGATAAGGTGGTGAAGAGTGCTTTGGAGAAAAAGAAAGCTGAGTAAGAGAAAGGAAGTTTTGCAGGATGGGTGAGTGGATGAGAAGTGGGAGGACTTGCTTTTTATGTAGGTGGAAGGGAAGGCCTCTCTGATAAGGTGACATCTGAGCAGAGGATATGTCATGGGAATGCCTAGAGAAAGACCATTTCAGGAAAGGACACAAGTGTAAGGGTCCTGGGGCACTGCCTGGTGTGTTGGAGAAACAGCAAGGAAAACAGTGAGGCTGGAGTGGAGTAAGACGTGGCAAGAGGGAAGACCAAGGTAGTCAGTGAAACCAGATCACCTAGGACTTATAAGCCATTTAAAGGAGTTTGCCTTTTCCTGTGAGGGAAGGGGAAATGATTCGTAAAGTTTAAGAAGAATGACAGAATATGACTTATATTTTATAAAAGGACCATTCTGTCTGCTATGTGGAAAATACATGTGGGGTAGGAGGGAGGGGAGAAAGGACAAGAACAGAGGAGACCAGAGAGGACATTATTATGGTGCAGTCATCCATAGGATTGGCTGTGGAATAGAAAAGAAAAGGAAGTCAAGGATGGTTCAGTGATTTGAGCCTGAGCAATAGGAACAGGTTGTCATTTGCTGAGATGAAGACTATGGGAGGAGTAAATTTAGAGTAGGAATGAAGAAAGGAGTTGGTTTTGGACTTGATAAATTTGTGACCCTTATTAGACATCTAAAATTGAAAGGCACCTAAAGCCACACAGTTATGTTTTCAGAAACAGTGGGATATTTTAAAAACACAAACTTAATTGAATCTTGAAATAATTAGATTTGGAAGAGACTTTTGAGTTTCTCTAGTACAGTCCTTTCATTTTACAAATTAGAAATACTGAGAGGTTAAATGCCTTCCCCAGAGTCAAATAGCCCTTACTACCTGTTGTGCAGTACAAAGAACCCTAGACTTGGAGTCAGGAGATACAAGTTTATACTGTAGTTTTTCTGGGTTTTTTTTTTTTTTTTTGGTTGTTGCTTGTTTGTTTTTAATGCTAAACCTTGAGCAAGTCATTTATCTGCTCCAAGTCTGTTTTTCTTCTATCAGAACGGATAATAAAGACTTCCACTTTCTGTTAGGACTTGGAAAGTTGCAAAAATTAGACATTGCTGTTTCTACCCTAACAGTGGGAAAAGATAGAGAAGCTAGAAGATCACAGTTCTTTAAAAACCCTCTAGAGAGCTGAGGACACAAAGAAATCTAAATGAATTAAAATCCAGGATGTAATGTGCCCTTCCCAGAAAAAAGGAGACACATAGGTAACTTTCATCCGTGGTGGGGACAGCAGGAGGAAGAAGACTCTGCTATAGACAGCTTGGAGAAATCAGCCAAACTTTTACTGCATGGGGGCTGGAGTGACATTTGGAACCCTGAGGAGCCCCAGCTGCAGAGCTAGGCTGCACCTACCTCTCTTTCCCATGGGCCTTCACTGAGTACATGGATGTAGACCTGTGCTGGAGGCTGGGGCCAAGGGAAGAGAGCTGAGAACATCCTTGTGGTGGGCGGAGCCTTCTGAAGGCTTGGGGCAGGGCAGGAGAGTAGCAGAAACCTCTCTGAGGCGGTAGGGGCTTTCGCCAAATGTAAGGCAGGGCCACAATGGATGGGGCCCAGGGGAGAGCTAAGAAATGTCCCTCTATGGCTATCCAGGTTTTCAATCAGGACAAGGCAAAAGGCTTTCAGACGGTGGAGTTAGAGTAACAGGGCAGAGAGAGAGCTCCTTAAGGAATGGACAGTAGAGGGTGCCTCTGCAGAGCAAAGTACTCCCCAGCTGGTAGCCAGAATGTAAAACAGAGAGTGCTCACTAGCAGCCTGGTTGTACAGCTCAAAGAGATCTAGTGCTCAGATCCCAACTTCTCTTGAAGGTGAGCTTCTGATGTCACCCTAAAAAAATTTTAAACCATTCTTGAACTGAATCTGACTAATGCTACAACAAATCTGAAACCCAGGTCAACTAAAGATTAAAAGGATTCAATACCCACCCCCGCGCCCCCACCCCCCAGCAACCTAATTGAAGGAGGAACTGCCCTTTATGGAGGTAAATTGCTTTAAAAAAATTGAGGTGTAATTGACATATAACATACTAGTTTAAGCTGTACAACAGAATGATTTGATATTTGTATATATTGTACAGTGATCACCACAATAAGTCTAGTTAACATCTGTCACCATACATAGTTAGAGAATTTTTTTTCTTGTGAGGAGAATTTTTAAGATTTACTCTTCTAGCACTTTCAAATATGCCATACAGTATTAACCACTATAGTTACCATGCTGTATATTACATCCCTATGACTTATTCATGTTATAACTGGAAGTTTGTACCTTTTGACCTCCTTCATCCATTTTGCCCACCCTCCCATTCCCCACCTCTGGAACCATAAATCTGTATATATATGAGCTCATTTTTTTTTATGATTACACATATAAGATCATTTGTCTTTCAAAGTGTTTGTCTTTCATTGTGTGACTTATTTCACTTAGCATAATGCCCTCAAAGTCCATCCATGTTGTTGCAAGTGTGAAAATTTTCCTTCTTTTTTATGGTTGAATAATATTCCATTGTATATATCTACCATATTTTCTTTATCCATTCATTTATCGATAGACATTTCAGTTGTTTCCATATCTTGGCTATTGTACATAATGCTTCAGTGAACATAGGAGTGCCTATATCTTTTGAAACAATGTTTTTGTTTTCTTCAGAAAAATACCCTGAAGTGGAATTCCTGGATCGTATGGTAGTTCTGTTTTTTAATTTGTTGAGGACCTCCATACTGTTTTCCACAGTGGCTGCATCAATTTACATTCCTACCAACAGTGCATAAGGGTTCCCTTTTTTCCACATTCTCACTAATACTTGTTATTTGTTGTCTTTTTGGTAATAGCCATTCTGACAGGTGTGAGGTGGTATCTCATTGTGGTTTTGATTTGTCTTTCCCTGATGATTAGTGATGTTGAGCACCTATTCATGTACTTGTTGGCCATCTGTATGTCTTTGGAAAGATATCTACTTAGATCCTTTCTCCATCTTTTAATTGGATTTCTTGTTGGATATTAACTTCTTATCAAATATATGATTTGTAAAATTATTCAGTAGGTTATATTTTCATTTTGTTGATGGTTTGCTTTGCTGAGCAGAAGCTTTTTAGTTTGATGTAGTCCAACTTGTTTATTTTTGCTTTTGTTGCCTTTTCTTTTGGTGTCAAGTCCAAAAAAATCATCTCCATAACTTATGTCAAGGAGCTTACAGCCTGTTATTTTCTAGGAGTGTTATGTTTTCAGATCTTACATTGAAAGCCTGTCAACCATTCTAAGTTAATTTTTGTGTATGGTATAAGACAGGGATCCAGTTTCATTCTCTTGCATGTGGCTGTCCAGTTTTCCCAGCACCATTTATTGAAGAGACTGTCTTTTCTCCATTGTATATTCTTTCTTCCTTTGTCATAAGTTAATTAACTATAAGTGTGTGGGTTTACTTCTGGGCTGTCTATTCTGTTCCATTGATCTGTGTATCTGTTTTTCTACTAGTACCATACTTTTTGATTACTCTAGCTTTGTAGTATACCCTGAAGTCAGGGAGCATGATTCCTCCAGCTCTGTTCTTCTTTCCCAAGATGGTTTTATTTATTCGAGGTCTTTTGTGTTTCCATACAAATTTTGAGATTATTTGTTCTAGTTCTATGAAAAGTGCCCTGGGTATATTTTGATAGGGATTGCATTGAATCTATAGATTGCCTTGGGTAGTATGGTCACTTTAACAATATTAATTTTTCCAATACAAGAATACAAGGTATATCTTTTCATCTGTTTGTGTCATCTTCAGTTTCTTCACCTTATAGTTTTATAGTCTTAATGTCTTATAGTTTTCTGAATACAGGTCTTTTATCTCCTTAGGTAGGTTTATTTGTAATTATTTTATTCTTTTTAATGAGATGGTAAATGAGATTGTTTCCTTATCTTTTTTTTTTCTTATAAGATTTAATTTTATTTATTTTTGGCTGTGTTGGGTCTTCATTGCTGCACGTGCACTTTCTCTAGTTGTGGCGAGTGGGGGCTACTCCTTGTTGCAGTGCGTGGGTTTCTTGTTGCAGTGGCTTCTCTTGTTGCGGAGCACAGGCTCTAGGTATGCAGATTTCAGTAGTTGCAGCATGCAGGCTCAGTAGTTGTGGTGCATGGGCTTAGTTGCTCTGCGGCATGTGGGATCTTCCTGGACCAGGGATTGAACCCATGTCCCGTGCAGTGACGGGTGGATTCCTATCCACTGCGCCACCAGGGAAGTCCCTGTTTCCGTATCTTACAGTTTGTTGTCAATGCATAGAAATGCAACAGATTTCTGTATATCAGTTTTGTATCCTGCAACTTTACCAGATTCATTAATAAGCTGTAGTAGTTTCTGGTGGCATCTTTAGGATTTTCTACACTTAGTATCATGCAAACAGTGACAGTTTTACTTCTTCCTTTCCAAATTTGGATTTATTTCTTTTTCTTGTCTGATTGCTGTGGCTAGGACTTCCAGTACTCTGTTGAATAAAAGTGGTGAGAGTGGGCATGTAATTAACCCACCTAAATGCTTTCAGCTTCTCACCATTGAGTATGATGTTAGCTGTGGGTTTGTCATATATGGCCTTTAGTATGTTGATGTATGTTTCCTCTAGGCCCACTTTCTAGAGAGTTTTTATCATAAATCAGTGTCGAATATTGTCAAAAGCTTTTTCTGCATCTGTTGAAATAATCATATGGTTTTTATTCTTCAGTCTGTTAACGTGGTGTATCACATTGATTTTGAAGATATTGAAAAATTCTTGCATCCCTGGGATAAATCCCACTTGATTATGGCATATGATTCTTTTAATGTATTGTGGGGATCAGTTTGCTAATATTGTGTTGAGGATTTTTGCATCTTGTTCATCAGTGATATTGGCCTGTGATTTTCTTTTTTTGTGATATCCTTGGTTTTGGTATCAGGATGATGCTGGCCTCACAGAATGAATTTGGAAGTGTTCCTTCCTCTGCAGTTTCTTTTTTTGGGGAGGGAGAATAGTTTGAGAAGGATAGGTGTTAACTCTTATGTAAATGTTTAGTAGAATTCACCTGTGAAGCCATCTGGTCCTGGTCTTTTCTTTGTTGGGAGTTTTTAAATTACTGATTCAATTCCATTACTGGTAATTGGTCTGTTCATATTTTCTATTTCTTCCTGGTTCAATCTTGGGAGATTGTACATTTCTAAGAATTTGTCCATTTCTTCTAAGCTGTCCATTTTATTGGCATATAGTTGTTTGATCACTGTTGTCTATGATCCTTTGTATTTCTGTGGTGTCACTTGTAACTTCTTTTTCATCTCTGATTTCATTGGGTTTTCTTGATAAATTTGGCTAAAGGTTTATCGATTTTGTTTATCTTTGCAAAGAACCAACTTTTAGTTTCATTGATCTTTTCTATTTTTTTAGTCTCTATTTCATTTATTTCTGCTCTGATCTTTATGATTTCTTTCCTTCTACTAACTTTGGGTTTTGTTTGTTCTTTCTCTAGTTCCTTTAGATGTAAGTTTAGGTTGTTTGAGATTTTTCTTGTTTCCTGAGGTAAACTTGTATTGCTGTAAACTCCTCTTAGAACTGTTTTTGCTGCATCCCATTGGTTTTGGATCATCGTGTTTTCATTTTCATTTGTCTCTAGGTATTTTTGATTTCCTCTTTGATTTCTCTAATGATCCATTGGTGGTTTAGTAGCATATTGTTTAGCCTCCATGTGTTTGTGTTTTTTGCATTTTTTTCCTTGTAGTTGATTTCTAGTCTCATAGCGTTGTGGTTGGAAAAGATACTTGATATTATTTCAGTTTTCTTAAATTTACTGAGGCTTGTTTTGAAGCCTAACATGTGATCTATTCTGGAGAATGTTCCATGTGCACTTGAAAAGAATGTGTATTCTGCTGCTTCTGGATGGAATGCTTTTTATGTATCAGTTAAGTCCATCTCGTCTAATGTGTCACTTCAGGCCAGTGTTTCCTTATTGATTTTCTATCTAGATGATCTGTTCATTGATGTAAGTGAGGTGTTAAATTCCTCTACTATTATGTTACTGTTGATTTCTCCTTTTATGTCCGTTAATATTTGCCTTATATATTGCGGTGCTCCTGTGTCGGGTGCATATATATTTACAATTGTTCTGTCTTCTTCTTGGATTGATCCCTTGATCTTTGTAACAGTCTTTATTTTAAAGTATGTTTTATCTGATAAAAGTATTGCTATTCCGGCTTTTTTTTGATTTCCATTTGCATGGAATACCTTTTCCATCCCCTCACTTTCAGTCTTTTGTGTCTTTAGATCTGAAGTGAGTCTCTTGTAGGCAGCATATATATGGGTCTTGTTTTTGTATCCATTGAGCCACGCTGTGTCTTTTGATTGGAACATATAGTCTGTTTACAGTTAAGGTAATTATTGATATGTATGTTCTTGTTGCCGTTTTGTTGGTTGTTTGGGGTTTGTTTTGTCTTTTTCTTCTTTTGTTCTTCTCTTGTGATTTGACTATTTTTAGTGTTATATTTGAATTCCTTTTTTTGTGTGTATATCTATTTTTGATTTTTGTTTTGTGGTTACCATGAGATTTTTATATAGCAATCTATATATATGTGATTAAGTTGCTGATCTCTTACTTTCAAATGCGTTTTAATAACCCTGTCTTTGTACTCTTCTCCCCTCACGATTACTGTTTTTATATTATATCTTTTGTCTAATTGTTTCATGTATCCCTTAACTGCTTAGGTGATTTTGATAGTTATTTTACTACCTTCGTCTTTTAACCTTCCTACTCACTTTATGCGTGGATGATTCCCTACCTTTACTGTGTGTTGGCCTTTACTGATGAGCTTTTTCATTTCATAATTTTCATGTTTCTCATTGTGGCCTTTTCTTTTTTCACCAGGAGAAGTTCCTTTAATATTTATTGTAAAGCTGATTTGATGATGCTGAACTCTTTTAGCTTTTGCTTGTTTGTAAAGTTTTTGATCTTTCTATCAAATCTGAACGAGAGGCTTGCTGGGTAGAGTATTTCTTGGTTGTAGGTTGCAAGTTCTTCCCTTTCATCATTTAAAATATATCATGCCACTCCCTTCTGGCCTGCAGGGTTTCTGCTGAAAAATCAGCTGATAGGCTTATGGGAGTTCCCTTGGATGTTATTTGTTGCTTTTCCCTTGCTGCTTTTAAGATTCTCTCTTTAATTTTTTGGTCGTTTTAATTACAGTGTGTCTTGGTGTGTTACTCTTTGGGTTAATCTTGTATGGAACTCTCTGCCCTTCCTGGACTTGGATGACCGTTTCCTTTTCCAGGTTAGGGAAGTTTTCACCTGTTAATTCTTCAAATATGTTCTCAGCTCCTATTTATCTCTCTTCTCCTTCTGGGACCCCTATAATGTGAATATTTGTGCACTTGATATTGTCCCAAAGGGCTCTTAAACTGTCCTCATTTCTGTTTGTTCTTTTTCCTTTTTTCTGTTTAGGGGCAGTGATTTCTACTACTCCATCTCTCAGCTTGCTGATCCATTTTTCTGTATCATTTAGTCTACTGTAGATTCCTTCTAGTATATTTTTTATTTCAGTTATTGTGTTCTTCATCTTTCTCTTGTTTTTTATGTTTTCTCTTTGTTAAAAACTTTTAACTTCTTACTCTGTGCATCCATTCTTGTCCTGAGTTCTTTGATCATCTTTATGATCATTACCCTGGACTCTTTCTTGGGTAGATTGCATGTCTCCACTTCACTAAGTTCTTATTCTAGGGTTTTATCTTGTTCCTTCATTTAGAACATGTTCTTCTGTCACCTCATTTTGCCTAAGTTGCTGGGGTTTTTTTTTTTTTTTTTTTTTGCGGTACACAGACCTCTCACTGTTGCGGCCTCTCCCGTTGAGGAGCACAGGCTCCGGACACGCAGGCTCAGCGGCCATGGTTCACGGGCCCAGCTGCTTTGTGGCATGTGGGATCTTCCCGGACCGGGGCACGAACCCAGGTCCCCTGCATCGGCAGGCGGACTCTCAACCACTGTGCCATCAGGGAAGCCCCGCTGTTTGTATTTTTATGTATCTGGTGGGTTAATTATGTTTCCTGACCTTGGAGAAGTATTCTTCTGTAGGAGATGTGCTATGCACCCTAGCAGTGCAGTCCCCTATCATGGCCAAACTGTATGTTCTAGCAGTGCCCCCTATGAGGGCTGCATGTTTCCTTCTGTTGTGGCAGGCTGACTATGTGGACAGTCTGGTAGCCTTGGTTGGCCCCTACTCCGGTTGGTTGCCAGGCCATGCTTTGGCCGTGTTTTGGGAGGCTGTTGGCTACTGGTTGGTGGAGCCTAGTCACGAGGCAGCTGACTGCTGTACCCCAGGGGGCCCTGGGGCTAGTCCTGGCTCACTGGTGGGTGGAATCAGGGTCCAGAAAACTTTGGGGCTGTTGCCCACCTACTGATGGGTGAAGCCAGGTCTTGGGATTAATGCCGGACTACTAGCAGTCACAGTTGGGTCCTGGAGTCTGGCTGTAGTGCCCAGGGATCACAGAGCTGGTGTCAGATAACTGGTGTGTGGGGGTGGGGGGTGGGGGCGTTTCCTGACACAGTTGAGTATGGGGTCCAGGGTGTTGGGAAGCTTGTTTTGGCCTGGTAGTGGGAAGGATTGGGGCCCAGCTGGTCCCAGGGTAGGGTCTGGCCTGCTGTGGGCAGGCTGGGTCTGCAGGCTGTGGGATTGTGCCTTTCTTAACGTATGGTGCCTGCCCCCTGGTGGGTGAGACTCGTCCAATGGCTAGAGCAGCCTTCTGGGAGGGCAGGGCTGGTGCCTGCACATTGGTGGGTGGAGCTGGGTCCTAGCCCTCTGGTGGGCAGGGCCATGTTCAGAGGCAGGTGTGGGCTCAGGAAGTTTTAGGCAGCCTGTCTGCTGATAGGTGGGGTTGTGTCCCCATCCAATTAGTTGCTTTGCCTGAGGCATCCCAGCACTGGTGCCTACAGGCCGTTGGATGGGCCAGGTCTTGGTGCTAATGAGCTAGAGGGAGGGTTCCACAGTGGTGCCTGGCAGCACCATTGTCCACGCAGTAGAAGGAGCTCCCAAGATTGGCTGCTGCCAGTGTCTGTGTCCCTAGGGTGAGCCACAGCTCCCCCCCACCTTCCTCCAAGGATACTCTCCTAGACCAGTAGGTAGGTCTGGCCCAGGCTCCTATCAAATTACTGCTTTTGCCCTGGGTTCTAGAACATGTCAGATTTTGTGTGCACCTTTTAAGAGCCAGGTCTCTGTTTCCCCCAGTCCTTTGAGCCTCCCAAAGTTAAGCCCTGCTGACCTTCAAAGCCAAATGCTCTGGGGGCTTGTCTTCTTGGTGCTTGACTCCTGGGCTGCAGAGCCCGATGTGGGGCTTAGAACTCTCACTCCTGTGGGAGAACCTCTGCAATATAATGATTCTCCAGTTTGTGGGTTGCCCACCCCGTGGTATGGGACATGATTATATTGAGAGTCTGCCTCTCCTACCCATCTTGTTGTGGTTCCTCCTTTAATTGTAGAAGATCTTTTTCTGGTAGATTCTGGTCTTTTTCATTGATGGTTGTTCTGCAAATAGTTGTGATTTTGGTATGCTCGTGAGAGAAGGTGAGCTCAGTGTCTTTCTACTCTGCTATCTTGGCCAGTCTCTCCCTTTCTCTGTCAGTTTTTTCTTTTCAGAGAAACATCTCTTAGTTTCATTGATCCTTGTAAATTAATTATTTTTTTATGCACAGTATTTGGTGTGAAATAACAAATTATGAGACATGGAGAGAAACAAAGAAATGTGACCCATGGTCAGGAGAAGAGCTAAGAGAAACAGTCAGTGATGGTCCAGATGTTGAACAGTTGGAATGGATGAACAGTTAGAAAATTTTAGCAGGAAGATGGAAGACTATAAAAAGACTGAACTGGGAATGCTAGAAGTGAAAGTATGACTCAGACATTAAATATTCATTTGATGGACCTAATAGCAGACTGGACATAGCTGGCAAACCCCAAGCAGAATAAGTACAAAGCTGAGGAACATTTCTAACTTAACGCTATTAAATCTTCCAATTCATGAACATGGGATGTGTTTCAGTTTATTCAAGCCTTCTTTAATTTCTCACAACAGTGTTTAGTGTAAGTTTTCAATATATAATGTCAGGCACTTCTTTAGTTAAATGTATTCCTAAGTTGTTTTTTGT
Source organism: Stenella coeruleoalba (assembly GCF_951394435.1). Classification (NCBI taxonomy): domain Eukaryota; kingdom Metazoa; phylum Chordata; class Mammalia; order Artiodactyla; family Delphinidae; genus Stenella; species Stenella coeruleoalba. The sequence continues at coordinate 53,488,242 of NC_137156.1, forward strand.
TTCAGTTTTTTTTTGGCTGTGTTGGGTCTTTGTTGCTGCACGCAGGCTTTCACTAGTTGTGGTGTGCAATCTTCTCATTGCAGTGGCTTCTCTTGTTGTGAGGCACAGGCTCTAGGTGCGCGAGCTTTGGTAGTTGTGGCACACGGGCTCAGTAGTTTCTGCATGCAGGCCCTAGAGCACACAGGCTTCAGTAGTTGTAATGCATGGGCTCAGTAGTTGCGGTGTGCGGGCTCTAGGGTGCGCGGGCTTCAGTAATTGTGGCGCGTGGGGCCAGTAGTTGCGGCTCTTGGGCTCTAGAGCACAGGTTCAGTAGATGTGGCTAATGGGCTTAGTTGCTCCACAGCATGTGGGATCTCTCAAGACCAGGGATCGAACTCATTGTCCCCTGTATTGGCAGGTGGATTCTTAAGCACTGCGCCACCAGGGAAGCCCCTTTTTTTTTTTGATTGAGGAACATTTTAATAATATCCCCTTTTTTTTTTCTGTAGGTTTTCTCAAATAATGATGAAGGCCTTATTAACAAAAAGTTACCCAAAGAACTTCTTTTGAGGTAAGTGTAGATAAACTTTAAAGATTTCAGATATGATTCAGTCATCAAGTTCCAAGACAATCTTCTTTCTCACTATGAGTCCATAGCTTAGAAAAACAGACAGAATTAGCCTAACTGACTTTTTGTTTTTGTTTTATAGAATGCTGTTCAGCTTGTTGTTAAATTTTACTTGGTCTAATCCAGAATGTACTAAGTATGTACGTAGCATTGGTCTGGATTCTTTTTGTAATGTGGTAAGTATTGTAATAATCCTCAGTAGGTGCCACTGTTTGGGTATTAGTAGGTTATCTCAATGTAGTCAGTAACACGAGAAGAGATTATTAAGGTTGTGAGCTCCTGAAGTCATAGACATTTAGATGTTTTTCTGATCAATAATTACACTATATGTTCTTACTGAGCACTTAAAATGCTATCAGCCCAAATATTGATGTTTTTATTCACTTTATGAGAATTATGTGCTAAGTGACACTACCATAGAACAGGCTTTTTGTGCTTTATTTTTTAGCATTACTGAATATACAGTTAATGGTATTTTGCTTGTCGTTTTGGGAAGTAAAGCTATCAGCCAACATTTGTTGAACCTGAGGCACTGCAGTTTCCTTTAGTACTGTGCAAGCATCAAGCAAATCTTATTTAATTTTGGATGTTATATTTTAATTGTTAACAAACAATTAATACACGTACACATGGTAATCTTTGAGTGGCATTTCCCAAACTCTTCATATCACTGATATTTCACAAAACAAAACAAAAAAGCAGGTTTTGTGATCAAGTAAGTATGGGAAAAACTGGGTTAACAAAACCAGTTTCTTTACCACGTAACCTCTCAGAGCCCTAATAGGCTAATATGCATGGTGATGCTCCCAGATGAATAGTTGTGGCATTTCAGATTTACTGACCATGGAACGCTTTTAATATTCCTTGGAAAATGCTGATATATAGTAAGAGATTGAGCAGCTTACTCTGTTCCCTGTCTGTGCTAAATCTCATTTTAACATTTAGGGGATGAGTATGAATGTGTGTTTTGTTTACATGTTGGAGTCCATCATAGAGTTACTCTATAAATGCCACGGATTGCTCACCTTTTCCACCTTGTATGTTAGACTTTTGTTCTTGAGTCAGGAATGGGGTGAAGGCTTAGGGTCTTTGTGGTGGTGATCACATTTTAGGGGCTTCAGGGTGGCATTTCATTAGTCATCAGGTGTTGTTTGACACTGTTGCCGTGAGCTCATTCTACTCAGTTAATAAAGAAGAAAATTAATTCATGGCAGGATCACATGAAAAATACAGCAGTTATGTTTTATTTCAACAAAATAAATATTTGTTTAGTTAAGAGAGAATATTCTTTGGCATTTTAGACCATTTTAAAGTTAAGAAAGTGGTAACAAGGAAGGAATGATATGTTTATCACATAAACCCAGAGGGTCTTAATCAAGCACCGTAAGTTGTTAGAACCAGCGTGGTTAGGGTGGGCTGGCTGTTACTATGCAGCGGTCGGCGATGCCATCCACACCAGACCACAGAGTGAGTGATGTTTCCCAGAATTGTGCAATGTTTCATTCTTAGTCTGAACATTTTTCTAGCACAGACATCAAACTGTAATGTGAATATGTCCTTTTTACCCTTGGGACTCATAACCAGCTTCACACCGACCCACGTTAGTCATTTAACACTGGAGTGTGATTAAACTCCACCCTTCTCCTGAGTACTGCTGCTGTTTTGACTCAAGGGTGCTAACTTAATACTCTTTCCCTTTTGGTAGGGTTAGCTTTTATACTGTACTCAGCCATGGTACTGTTTCTACCTACTGACCAAGAAGGGCCGGTGGGGGGCGGGGCGGGTGTTGGAATTACATCACTTTCCATGCTAGTGTGATTTCTGAACTGCCGTTTTAGAAGTATTAGTTCTTTTAAACATCCATGATGGACCCAGCTTTCAAAAATCCTGGAGTTATAGTTTTTGAATTATGCTAAGGCTCATACATAGATCATTTTTAAAAAAGAATTGTCATTTGGGAGCAAATGTTCATAGATTTGCATTCCCACTTCTGTTCTAATTTTGGAGTCTGTAAAGGGAATTTAAATTTTAAAGTACTGCCACAACAGGTCTTCTCTGACTCTTCATTCTCAAAACTAACTCTAGCCAGATATTAATTTTTGTTGGTCTTTATATCATTTCTGCCATTTTACTCTCAGACTTTCTATTCTCAATAGTAGCAGCTCTCCCCTTTCCCGGCTACCCTTTTTAAGCAAAATTTTGAAGAAGGGTTTGAGCCAGGTTACCAAAGCAGACATCTTCATCGTTCGTTAATTCCACAACAAAGTGAGTGAGTGCTACAAATTCCCCACCTCATGGAGCTTAAGTGTTGATTGGTTTTGCTAAGATAAATGATGTCTTCATACTTTCGGTCTGTCTTAGGCTTACATTTTTACTTCATATAGTAGACTTCTTTGTGACAGAGCAGACTGTTGTTCCTGTTCTCGTTGAATTCCTATTTACTTTCAGTCTTACTTCATCAATAGGTGTGAATTCCTTGAGTGTACGATAATCTTATTTGCTTGCAGCCAAGGTCACTTTCTCTTCTGCCATTTTTTACTGCATCTGTTACCACCCTCTTAAATTCTCTGCTAGCTTCCATTACTGGTCATATCAAGTGAAGCTTCAGCTTACCCTCTGGAACCGTTAACAAACCTGGAACTACGTGATTTTTTTATTTTTATTTTTTAATGTTTGTTTGTTTGTTTGTTTATTTATTTATTTATTTTGGCTGATCCTGGTTGTAGTTGCGGCACTCGGGATCTTCGTTGCGGCATGCGGGATCTTTTAGTTGCAGCATGCTGACGACTTAGTTGTGGTATGCATGTGGGATCTAGTTCCCCAAACAGGGATCGAACCCAGGCCCCCTGCATTGGGAGCGTGGAGTCTTATCCACTGGACCACCAGGGAAGTACCTGGAACTATGCACTTTTCATCTCTCTATATCACTTTGAATCCACTCAGAAAAAATCTGAGTTTTTTTATCTGATCATCTTATTGCTAGTTTTAAGACTACCCGATATTATTAATTCACAGGTCCCTTCTGCTACCCATTTTTAGTTTGTTACTTAACAAGCTTTTACATTTGCTTTTTCTATCCAGCTTTTACTTATAAATTAAAGATATTCAAGTTCTCCCTCTCTACCTTTCACTCTCCCACAGTTCAACAAATAGCTTGTAATTTTACTGTTCCTAGGGAGTCAGTTATATAATGCTTATAACAATGGGAATATATAGTTTGTTGTAATGTCTATATCTGTTAGTGAGTTGGGTTCTCCTTGCATGTATTTATCCTCGTTGTTATTGTCTGTATTTTGGAGCTAAACTTGCTTGAGATTTCAGCTCTCCCCATTTACTAGTTGTGTGACCTTAAAGTGACTTCACTCTCTGGGCCATAATTTCCCATATCTGTAATAGTAATAGTTCTTACCTTAGGGGGTTGTTGGCTGGCTCTGAGTACCTGGCGTTTAATAAATGTTAAATAAATGTTATCTCTTATTATTATTTTTAAAAAATATTTATTATTTATTTGACTGCGTCAGGTCTTAGTTGCAGCACGCAGAATCTTTCGTTGTGGCACGCGGGCTTCTCTCTAGTGGCGGCACGTGGGCTCTCTAGTTGTGGCACAGGCTCTAGAGTGCACAGGCTCAGTAGTTGCACTGTGTGGGCTCATTAGTTGCAGCACATGGGCTTAGTTGCCCTGCAGCATGGAGGAGCTTAGTTCCCCAACCAGGGATCGAACATGCGTCCCCTGCATTGGAAGGTGGATTCTTAACCACTGGACCACCAGGGAAGTCCCTCTTATTATTATTAATTAATATCAATTTTGGATCTCTGAATACTTAATAAATACTGTTGACAGTGCAGTTGGTTTTAATACAAACAACTGAAAAAAGCAAGCTGTCCTGATATGGATCTTAACATATGCTACTGATAACAGTCTCAGTAAAATACCTGATTATTAAGTAAGTTAATGTAGCCCAGTGCTTCATTTCATCAACCTACACTAATTCAGTCTCAATGGAAATTGTATACTACCATCTGACATTAAACTGACTACTACTGGAGCTTGAGCAGAATAGTGGTGGTATTATGACAACTGTTAATTATTTTGTATTATAAAAAAGGCAGTCTCTTGGAAGGAAACATTCCTCTTTTGAGAAAAGTCTTATATGAGCAAATATTGGCTCACAACTCAGATTATAAATTTTAATATTAATTTGTTTGACCTTAAGTTTTTACTTCTGTTATGGTTGCTCTCAGGCGCTAGTGATGAAATGAAAATGCATGTAAACTTCATAGGAATAGGGAGTGCTACATGCAGTAAATATTTTAAAACGTTCTGAGAAGACATGGCTTTTGTTAGTAATAAATAATAAACCTCTTATTAGAGGTATTAGACATATTTTTAAAAACTAAATCACCGTTATCTGTATAATTGTATTTCCTTTTAAAATGCATGTGGGGACTTCCCCAGCGGTCCAGTGGTTAAGACTCCGAGCTTCCAATGCAAGGGGTGCGGTTTCGATCCCTGGTTGGGGAACTAAGATCCCACATGCCGTGTGGCATGTCCAAAAAATAAAAAATAAAACAAAAATGTGGATCCATGACAAAATTAAATCCTGATCATGTTTGTTAGCTTGATGAAGGAAGGTTTGATGGCCTCAAACAGGAGAGGTGAGGCTAATCATTTCGGGCAAATGGAATCAACTACAAAATTACCTATAATTTGGCGGTTTTACTAGTTTGCTAGGGAAAATTATAAAATGAAGAAAAATTACAAGCTATTTGTTGAACTGTGTGAGAGTGAAGGATAGAGAGGGAGAACTCGAATATCTTTTATAAGTGAAAGCAGGATAGAAAAGGCAAATGTAAAACTTGTTAAGTACAAACTAGAAATGGGTAACAGAAGGGATCTGTGAATTAATAATATTGAGTAGTCTTAAAACTAGCAATAAGATGATCAGATGAAAAAAAAACTCATAGATTTTTTCTGAGTGGGTGTTCTTGCCTGCTGGTTGGTTGCAGCACTCCATGGACTTTTTCAAGGACTGGTACCTACACCTCCTGCTGCCTGTGATGCCTTATATATATTCCAAGGCAGCCTAACAGGTAAGATGATCTTTTGGGGGTACATATTACAAATTCATGTTTAAACATCTATGCAGACTTTTCTTTTTTGTTAAAGAGGTTTTTTTGGTTTGTTCATTTTTATTGTTGTTATTTATTTATTTATTTTTACCGTGCATGAGGACCAAATTAATGTGTGTTGAAATCAGATGCAGAAGCTTAAAGGCCCTTCCTCTGTATACTATTATGTACTGTTTTAGGGTTGACATCTAAGTCCGAATCACGGCAGAGGCAAATCTTCCTTAGTCTCGGTTGGGGTTATGCTTATACATTAGACCTCTGATGATGCCTTTAGATTTTTAAATGTACATTGAGGTGGCATGAAACACCAGTAGAGCTCCACAGATAGGAAGGATGGATCTAGTACATTCTACTCCAGAGCTTTATCCCTGGAAAGTTATGTTAGAGACCTGTTAGTTTAAAAGCTGTGAATTCAGTAGTTAAAACAGAAAAGATTGGGAAGTTTGATTCTTTGAATAGTAAAATATGGCAAAATATACCATACCAAAGATAAATAGCATAGTAGTAGGTGAAATAATTCGAATACACATTATAAGCAAAGGCTATCTTCTTCAACATACACGCGCGCGCGCGCACACACACACACACACACACACACATACATCAGTTCTTAAAAATTATTAAGAATGAGGTGGATTAGCTCTTAGAAAAAGTTTGAAGAGGGTCTGAACAAAGGAAGAAATACAAATGGCCAATAAATGTATGAAATTCCACTCGCTCCGAGTGGAATTGCTGGGGGTCATAGACTGTACAGGTTTTTAACTTCATATAGTAATGTTGTTTTTCCAAAGTGGTCTTATCAATTTGCCTTTATACAAACAATGGCTAAGAGACTCGGTTGAGTTGTTCCTTTCAAAAATTTAGTGTTTTTACATGTCTTAAGTATAGAATAGCATCTCATTGTGCTCTTTTTTTTTGCGGTACGCGGGCCTCTCACTGTTGTGGCCATTCCCGTTGCGGAGCACAGGCTCCGGACGCACAGGCTTAGCGGCCATGGCTCACGGGCCCAGCCGCTTCGCGGCATGTGGGATCTTCCCGGACCGGAGCACGAACCCATGTCCCCTGCATTGGCAGGCGGACTCTCAACCACTGCGCCACCAGGGAAGACCCCCTTTCTTGTTTTTAATACTACTGTATCATCTACATCTTTTCATCCAGTTTTTTCAAATAGTGTCTCCATTTAATAATCTTTTTAAGAGGATAATTTGGTGTTTTAATGATTAAAACAAGTATTTTATTCACTGCGATTATTATTGCAACTTTCTATCAATTTCTTTTTTATCTTACTAATTTTGCTTCTCTCCTCCTTAAAACCTTTCCTGTTGCCTTTAGTGTAAATTCCATGTAAATTGTTATGACTTAAATTATTCTCCCAGAACTGTCCACTTATTATCTCTTACTCTATCTCATCTCTCACTCTTTTCCAACTTCCTTGTAAACTCTGGCAACTCTGAGTTATTTCCAGTCCCTGAAAATGTCATTCCCTAATTTGTTCTCTCCCATGTTCATTCTCCTTCTTGAAAGTGCCAATTTTTTAAAAAATTTATTTTTTATTGAAGTGTAGTTGAATTACAATGTGTTAATTACTGCTGTACAGCAAAGTGATTCAGTTATACATATGTGTACATTCTTTTTCATATTCTTTTCCATTATGGTTTATCACAGGGTATTGAATATAGTTCCCAGTGCTATACAGTAGGACCCTGTTGTTTATCTATCCTATATATAATAATTTGCATCTGCTAATCCCAAACTCCCACTCCATCCCTCCCCTCCCCTCCCCTCCCCTTGGCAACCACAAGTCTGTTCTCTCTGTCCCTGATTCTGTTTCTGTGTCATAGATAGGTTCATTTGTGTCATATTTTAGACTCCACATATGTGACATCATATGGCATTTGTCTTTCTCCTTCTGACTTACTTCCCTTAGTATGATAATCTCTAGTTGCATCCGTGTCGTTGCAAATGGCATTATTTCATTCTTTTTTATGGCTGAGTAATATTCCATTGTATATATGTACCACATCTTCTTTATCCATTCATTTGTTGATGAGCATTTAGGTTGTTTCCATGTCTTGGCAATTGTGAATAGTGCTGCTATGAACATAGGGGTGCATGTATCTTTTTGAATTGTAGTTTTGTCTGAATATATGCCCAGGAGTGGGATTGCTGGATCATATGGTAATTCTGTATTTAGTTTTCTGAGGAACCTCCATACTGTTCTCCATAGTAGCTGCACCAACTTGCATTCCCACCAACAGTGTAGGAGGGTTCCCTTTTCTCCACACCCTCTCCAGCATTTGTTATTTATAGAGAAAGTGCTAATCTTTTGCTCACCCCTTCTTTCACCTAGTTCAACCTAAGACTTTCCCTATGTTTAGGGCCATGTTCTCTCCCTCTTGAGTGTGTATATAGGTTCTCTAAACATGTTATAATTTGTTGTGTTTGTCCTGGATTTTATGTTGCATAACACAGTAAATCTAATCTTTTTTTTAAAAAAATTGAGATTATATGTGTATATATATATAATTGACGTAGGTGTATGATATAATGATTTGATATTTGTACATACTGCACAGTGATCACCACAATAAGTCTAGTTAACATCTGTCACTGTACATAGTTACAGAGGTTTTTTTCTTGTGAGGAGAACTTTTAAGATTTACTCCCTTAGCTTTGAAGTATGCAGTACAGTGTTATTACCTATAATCACCATGCTGCATGTTACATCCCCATGACTTATTCATGTTATAACTGGAGGTTTGTACCTTCTGACCCCCTTCACCCATTTTGCCCACCCTCCCACCACCTCTGGCACAGATCTGTTTTCTGTATCTATTAGCTCAGTTTTGTTTTGTTTTTTTATCTAGATTCCACATATAAGTGAGATCATATGGTATTTGTCTCTCTCTCTGTGACTTATTTCACTTAGCATAATACCCTTGAGGTCCATCTGTGTTGTCACAAATGGCAAGAGTTCATTCTTTTTTATGGCTGAATAATTTTCATATATGTATCTGTATCTCACATTTTTTAATTCATTCATCCATTGATAGACACTTAGGTTGCTTCCATATCTTGGCTGTTGTAAATAATGCTACAGTGAACATGATAGTGTGTATCTTTTGGGTTATGTTTTCATTTTCTTCAGATAAATACCCACAAGTGGAATTGCTGGATCATATGGTAGTTCTGTTTTTAAATTTTTGAGGAACTGCCATACTGTTCTCCATAGTGGCTGCACCAATTTATATTCCCACTGATAGTACCCAAGCGTTCCTTTTTCTCCACATCCTCGCCAATACTTATTTCTTGTCTTTTTGATAGTAGCAATTCCAGTAGGTGAGAGGTGATATCTCACTGTGGTTTTGATTTTCATTTCCCTGATGATTAGTGTTGTTGAGCATATTTCATGTACCTCTTGGCCATTTGTGTGCCTTCTTTGGAAAAATGTCTATTTAGATCCTCTGCCCATTTTTTAATTGAATTTTTTTTTGCTATTGGGTGGTATGAGTTCTTTATAGATTTTGGGTATTAACTCATCAGATATATGGTTTGCAAATATTTTCTCCCAGTCAGTAGGTTGCCTTTTCATTTTGTTGATGGTTTCCTTTGCTGTGCAGAAGCTTTTTAGTTTGATGTAGTCCCACTTGTTTATTTTTGCTTTTGTTGCCTTTGCTTTTAGTGTCAAATCCAAAATATCATCTTCAAAACTTAGGTCAAGAAGCTTACCCTCTATGTTTTCTTCTAGGACTTTTATGGTTTCAGGTCTTACATTCAAGTCTTTTCATCCATTTTAAGTTAATTTTTGTGGTTGTGAGACAGGAGTCCAGTTTCATTCTTTCACATATGGCTGTCCAGTTTTCCCAGCACCATTTATTGAAGAGACTGTTCTTTCCCCATTGTATGTCTTGGCTCCTTTGTCATAAATTAATTGACCATATATGTGTGGGTTTGTTCCTGGGCTCTTTATTATGTTTCATGGATCTATGTATCTGTTTTTATGCCCAGAACATTGTGTACATTAGTATATATTTGTGTATGGTAGTATGTGTATTGGGCATGTTTATTTGTATATGGGAATGTATCTGAATGTGTACTTATGTGTGTGTATGCATATGTATGCCTGTGTGTGTGAGAACATTCAAGGCAGAGGAAACAGCTTGCAAAAAATCATGCTGTATTTGGGAAATCTTGCACAGTTTAGTTTCCTTCTACTCTTGGCCCATATATATATTTATTTGTGCTTAGTTGGAAGTGCTTGGAACGTAGCATTTTCCTCTGAGCTTTTTCCTACCTAACATTTAATGATTACTCTTCCCTATTACCACATACTTTTCATAATTACCACTTCAATGGCTGCTTAATAGTCCATGGAGTTTATGTCATGATTTACTTAACCTTTCGGTTGCTTTTTAAAAATTTTAGATAATGCTGAAATAAAATTTTAGAAAATGCTGAAATTAAAATTTTTTGTTTTGTTGAATTATTTCTTTATGATAACTTCCTGAAGAGGAATTACTGGATCAAAGGAGGAGAACATTTTTACAGCTCTTGATAAAGCCAGTGTTTCCAAAGGTGGTAACAGTTTTTAAAAAATATGTATTTGTATTTGACATATAACATTGTATGAATCTAAGGTGTACAACATGTTGATTTGGTACATTTATATATTGTAATATGATTGCCTTTGTAGTGTTAGCTACCTATGAACACCACATAATTATCATTTATTTTTTGTGATGGGAATAATTAAGATCTAGTCTCCTAGCATGTTTGGTCTTAATACTACAGTATTGTTGTCTGTAATCACTATACTGTTTATTAGATCTCTAGGACTTACGTATCTAGTAGTTGCAAGTTCGTATCCTTAAACAACATCTGTACTATTCCCCCTCCCCCCAGACCCTGGTAACCACCATTTTACTCTATTTTTATGAGTTTGACTTTTAGGTCCACATATAAGTGATATCGTACAGTATTTGTCTTTCTCTGACTTATCTTACTTGGCATAATGTCCTCAGAATCCATCCATGTTGTCACAGAGGGCAGAATTTTCTTCTTTCTCGTGGCTGAGTAATATTTTATTGTAAGTATTACTACATCTTTATCTGTTAATTGGTTGACAGGCACTTACGTTGTTTCCATATCTTGGCTCTTGTAAATGATGCTGCAGTAAACATGGGAGGCCATATATCTCTTCAATATCCTTTTTTTATTTCATATGCCCAGAAGTGGAATTGCTGAATCATATGGTAATTCTATTTAAAATTTTTTCAGGAACATTCATATTGTTTTCTGTAGTAGGTGAACTAATTTACATTCCCACCAACAGTGTACAAGCGTTCCCTTTTCTCTACATCCTCTTGTCTTCTTGATGACATTGGTTTTATTATTTTCTATTATTTTCTTTTTTCTTTTTTAACGATTTCCACTCCTAGCTTTTTAAATCCCATTCTTTGTCTTTCTTTGGGTTAACTGTGTTTTCTTTAGCTTGCCTAAGTTGGACATTTAGCTAGTTATTTTTCAGCTCCCTCATCTAATAATAGATAAGTTCTTTGAGTGATAGTCTCAAAGCTCTACTTCTGTTGAATTTCACAAGTTTTGAAGTTTAGTGTTTCTTTTTACTGTTCAGTTTCAAGTATTTATCAATTTCCATTATTGCTTCTTTGAAACATTTTTTTCTTAAAAATGTTTTTATTATGAAGTATAATATATAGTTGGAGAACCACACAAAACATAAATATTAGACAAATACCCTAGCCATCACTTAGGTCAGTAAATAAAACTTTGCCAGTCACCAAAGAAGCACCTCCATTTCTCATCCAAATGATAACTGCTTCCCTCTCCAGAAATAACACTTTCTTGACTTTTATAGCTTTCACTGTATTTTCATTTCTTTATAGATCTGTCATCCATATGTGCATCCTTAGTCATTACAGTTTAGTCTCGCCCATTTTTTTTTTTTGGCGGTTCGATAACTTTATTTGACAATCAACAGTTCTCATCCATATCAACTGTCTGTAGATTTTTGAAAATGGTGACAAGTACATAGGTAACCGACATGTAGAGCTTGTTTGGTGAATCTTCATCTTCATTACATTTTTCTGGACAACTGCACACAGATACGGTATGGGACAGTCCTTATTCCTTTGGCCCAGACAGCTTTGTTGAGCCTGGTGTCAGTGTGTACATCTGGAGTTCCCATCTCCTTCATGATGAATTTTTGGATTTCTTTGAGTGCCTGAGGGGCACGCTTCTTGAAACTCACTCCATGGATGTGCTTATGAATGTTGATAGTATATTCTGTGGTCACCACCTCGTTGATGGCAGACTGGCCCTCCTTCTTCTTGCCACCCTTCTTTGCGGGAGCCATCCTGCTGGGCTCCAGTTGGAAAAAACAGCTAGTCTTGCTCATTTAATAAATCTTTAAGTCTCTAATAATCAACAGGTCTCCTGTCCATCTCTTTCTGTTCTACATGTTTTATCTGTTGAAGAACTTGGGTTATTTGATATGTATTGTGGAAGTTCCCACAGTCTGGGTTTTGCTAATTGCAGCCTCATGGTGCAATTTCAGCATGTTTCCTTTATCTGTATTTCTTGGAAATTGACAGCTGGATCCAGAGGTTTGATCAGACTCAGGTTCTATCCCTTTGGTAAGACTATGTGGTGGTGTGTTCTTTTATTAGGAGTTACACAATGTTTGGTTTCCTTTTTTTGTGCTGGCATCTATGTATGCTTATTGCCTAGATCATTAACTTATTGGGGCTGAAAAATGATGATATTCTGATTCTTTTTCTTCATTTATTAGTTGGACTGCTTTAAAAAATTTTTTTTATTGGAGTATAGTTGATTTACAGTGTTGTTAGTTTCAGGTGTATAGCATAGTGAATCAGTTATATATCCACTCTTTTTTTTAGATTCTTTCCCATAGAGGCCATTACAGAGTATTGAGTTCCCTGTGGTATACAGCAGGTTCTTATTAGTTATCTATTTTATATATAGTAGTGTGTATATGTCAATCCCAATCTCCCAAATTATCCCTACGCCTCTTATCCCCTGGTAACCATGTTTGTTTTCTACATCCATGACTGTACTTCTGTTTTGTAAATAAGTTCATTTGTACCCCTTTTCTTTAGATTCCATGTATAAATGATATCATATGATATGGAATACTTTTATAAAGAATTACTTCACTTCTGTTTGATTACACAGTGATACAGTTTATGTAGAAGAAAGGCAGGATAAATGCTTGACGTTCTTTTCCTTTATTTACCAGTTTCGAAATAATGAGATATGTGAAGGTATGACGTGAGAAACAAAACGTTTTCATAGTTTCAACTAATCTCCCACAAGATATATATTAATTGCAGAGGGAAAAAATGTAATTTTATAATGGGGCACACCGGCAGAAATCATCTTAACCAAGTGATCAAAGTTGGCATCATCACTAATAGGACAAATGTACACCATATGCCCCTGATGTAATGCACAAGAAGAGCACAATGTCATTTCTGTGGCATTCCTGACAAAAATTATAACTTGAGTCTAATCGTGAGGAAATATTAGACACATGGCAGAACATTCTACAGAGTAACTGGCTATATGCTTCAAAAGTAGCAAAGTCATGAAAGATAAAGACTGAAAAAATGTTTTAGGTTAGAAGAGACTAAAGAGACGTGGCAAATAAATGCAATATGTGATCCTGGGCCGGAAAAAAAAGTTTTTCTTTTGTTTTAAGGACCATTAATGGGACAATTGACAGATTTTGAATAAGATCTATAGATTATAGTATTGTGTCGGTGTTAGTTTTCCTTGTTTTGTTAATTGTACTGTGTTTCTGAAAAAGAACGTCCTTGTTTTTAGGAAGTATGTGAGTATTTTAAGGGTAAATGAACATCGTGTCTACAACATACTCTCCAACATTTCAGACACAATTACATATATGTAATTACTACATCAGACCCAGATGATTTAATTGGTGAATGCTACCAAACATAAGAAAGAAATGATACTAATTCTCTACGTTGTCATCCAGAAAATAGAAGCAGAATAATTCCTAACTTATTCTGTGAAGCTAACATTACCGTAATACCAAAACCAGAAAAAGACATTATAGAAAGGAAAAGTACAGAACAATATCTCTCGTGAACACAGATGCAGAAGTCTTCAAAAAAAAGTTAGCAAATCAGATTGAACAATGTATAAAAAGAATTATATACTATAACCAAGTGGGATTTATTTCATGCATGCAAGGATGCCTCAACATTCAAAAATCAACATAATCAATCACATCAATGATCTGATAAAGAACAAAATCATATGGTCATATTAGTAGGTGCAGAAAAAGTATTTGGCAAATTTTAACACTCATTCATGATTAAAAGTCTCATCAAACCCAAAATAGAGGGGAACTTCCTCAACTTGATCAAGAATATCTACAAAAAAACCCCTACGGCTAACAGTGTACTTAACGATGAGAAACTGGTTGCTTTATCCCCAAGCTCAGGAACCAGAAAATGATGTCCCCTCTTACTACTCCTGTTCATCACAGTACTGCTGAAGTCCTACCTAATACAATTAGGTAAGAAAAGAAAAGAAAAAGTATACATTGGGAAGGTATACATTGGTTTTGTTTGTAGATTACATGATTGTGTATGTAGAAAATCCAAAAGAATTGACAAAATATTCCTGTAATTAATAAGCAGTTATATAATGTTGCACGATACAAGGTTAATATGCAGAAGGTAATTGCTTTCCTATTGCCATTTCTGGTATTGTTCACCAGCAGTGAACAACTGGAAGTTAAAATAAAAAACAATACCACTTACATTAGCCTCAAAAAATGAATACTTAGGTATAAATCTAGCAAAAGATTTATATGATGAAAACTCCAGCTCCAGTGAAAGAAATCAAAGAAGGTCTAAATAAATAAAGAGATGTTACACATTCATGGATAAGAAGACTCAATATTGTTAAAATGTTAATTCTTCCCAAGTTGATCTATGGAGTCAACACAATGCTGATAAAAAATACCACCGAGTTATTTTGTGGATATTGACAAATCTATTTTAAAGTTTGTGTAGAAAGACAAAAGACTCTGAAAGGCCAATGCATTACTGAAGAAGAACAGAGTTGGAGGACTGACACTACTGACCTATGAAGACTTAGTTTAGAGTTTTAGAGATCAAGACAGGGACTTCCCTGGTGGCAGTGGTTAAGAATCCGCCTGCCACTGCAGGGTATATGGGTTCGATCCCTGGTCCGGGAAGATCCCACATGCTGTGGAGCAATTAAGCCCTTGCACTGCAACTACTGAGCCTGTGTTCTGGAGCCCACAAGCCACAACTATTGAGCCTACGTGTCACAACTACTGAAGCCCACGCGCCTAGAGCCTGTGCTCTGCAATAAGAGAAACCACCGCAATGAGCCCCTGCTCGCTGCAACTAGAGAAAGCCTGCGTGCAGCAATGAATACCCAGTGCAGCCAAATAAATAAATCGTAAAAAAAAAAAAAAAAGCAAGACAGTGTGGTGTTGGCAAAAGAATAGACAACTCAATGGAACATAGAGAATAGAATAGAGAGCTCAGAAATAGAGCCACACAAAGTCAGCTGATCTTTGACAAAGGAGAAAAAGCAATTTAATGGAGAAAATATATATTTTCAACACATGGCATTGGAACAATTGGACATTTATATGCAAAAACAGAATGTAAACATAGACGTTACACCTTTCACAAAAATTGACTCAAAATGGATCATAGGCCTAAATGTAAAACCCCAAACTATCAAACTTTCATAAGAAAGCATAGGAGAAAATGTAGGTGACCTTGGGTTTAACAGTGAGTTTTTAGATACAACCTCAAAAGCATGATCCATGAAAGACAAAATTGGTAAGTTGGACTTTATTAAAATTAAAAACTTCTTCTCTGAGAAGAGAATGAAAAGCCAAGCCACAGATTGGGAGAAAATATTTGCAAAGACATGTATGATAAAGGACGGATGTCCACAATATACAAAGAACACTTAAAATCCAACAAGAAAACAGACCAATTTAAAAAATGGGCAAAAGATCTGAATAGACACCTCACCAAAGAACATATACAGATGGCAATGAGCATATGAAAAGATGCTTGCTATCATGTCATTAAGGAATTGAAAACTAAAATAACAATGAGATATCACTCTATGTGTATTAGAATGGCTAAAATTTAAAAATTGAACAATATCAAATGTTGGCAAGATTCAGAGCACAGGAACTCTCATTGCTGGTGATTCAAAACGGTGTAGACACTTTGGAAGACAATTTTGCAGCTTCTAAACTTACATGATCTAGCACTCAACACTCCTAGGTATTTATCCAACTGAGTAGAAAACATATTCACCTGCATACAAATGTTTATAGCAAGATTATTCATAATCACTCAAAACTGGAAGCAACCAAGGTGTCCTTAAATAAATGAATGGATAAACAGTGATACATCCATATAGTGGAATATCATTCAGCAATAGAAAGTAATGAGCTATCATGCCACTAAAAGACATGGAGGAACCTTAAAGACATGTGCATAGTGAAGGAAGCTAATATGAACAGCTACATACTTATGATTCCAATTATATGACATTCTGGGAAAGGAAAAACTATGGAGACATTAAAAAGATCAGTCGGGACTTCGTGGTTGGCGCAGTGGTTAAGAATCGCCTGCCAATGCAGGGGACACGGGTTTGATCCCTGGTTCAGGAGGATCCCACATGCCGCAGAGCAACTAAGCCCGTGAGCCCCAACTACTGAGCCTGTGCTCTAGAGCCCACAAGCCACAACTACTGAAGCCCGCGTGCCTAGAGCCCGTGCTCTGCAACAAGAGAAGCCACCGCAGTGAGAAGTCTGCATACTGCAACAGAGTAGCCCCTGCTCACCGCAACTAGAGAAAGCCCGTGTGCAGCAACAAAGACCCAACACAGCCAAAAATAAATAATAAATTTATAAAAAAAAAAACAAAAAAACAGTCGTTGCCAGAGGTTCATGAGGAGGATAAAAGGGATTAACAGGTGAAGCACAGGTGATTTTTAGGGTGGTAAACTATTCTATATGATACTATAATGGTGGATATATTGTCAGATCCATAGAATAGTACAATACAAAGAGTGAACCTTATCATAAACTGTGGATTTTAGTTAATAGCAGTGTGTCAGTCTTAATTTATTAATTGTAACAAATGTGCCACACTAATGCAGGATGTTAATAATAGGGGAAACTGTGTGTGTGTGTTATGTGTTTCTCAAAATGGCAGTAATATATGGGAACTCTATGTACTATCTGCTCTTATATTTAATATGTTTTTAAAAGGGGAAATAAGCAAATGTTAAAGAGATGTTGTTAAAACCATGCATGTGCAAAGCTGAGGTATTTTATAATGTGTAACAAAGTAACTTTAGAAAATTTAAAAGGCAGGAGGAAAGCCCTATAGTAAACATTGTAATCAATGATTAGAGTGACAGCTTTTTCTGAGATGGGAAAGAGAAAAAGATGTCTTTCATTACAATTATTGGTACTAGAGAAGATCACAGCCACTTCAGTAAGGCAAGAAAAAGAATAAAAAGTATAATTATTGGAAAGGAAGGAAGAAAATTGTCATTATTCTCAAATGTATTGATTTTGTTTGTAGAAAATCACTAGAATATATAAATGAATTTGGAAATGTTGCTGTATGCAAGACATAGTATATGAAAGTTAAGTATATATACTAGCAACAATTAGTAAATGACATTTTAAAAATTCCATTTTAATAGTAACATCATCAAATAACCAGCGGGGAAAAATCTAAAAATGAACAAAACATCTATGTGGAAAACTACAAAAATTACTGTGAGAAATTAAAGAAGTCCTAAATAAATAATGGAGTATATCATGTTTCTGGGTTGGAAGACTTAATATTGTCAAGATCCCAATTCTCCCCAAAGTTTCTATAAATTCAACATAATTCCAATAAAATTTTATAAAGTTTTCTTGTGTAAATTGATATGCTGATCCTAAAACATAAGTGGAAATTAAAAAAAAAAAAGAGTAGCCAAGAATAACCAAGGTAATTTTGATGAATAAAAACAAAGTTGGGGACTTCCCTGGTGGTCCAACGCAGGAGGCCCAGGTTTGATCCCTGGCCAAGGAACTAGATCCCATACGCATGCTGCAACTAAGAAGTCCACATGCCACAACTAAGAAGTCTGCATGCCGCAACTAAACATGCTGCAGTGAAGATCCCACGAGTGGCAACTAAGACCCAGGGCAGCCTAAATAAGTAAGTAAGTAAATAAATAAATAAATATTTTTAACAAAAGAAAAACAAAGTTGAGCTTAACGTTACCAGACATCAAGAGCTTGAAGCTTCATGATAAAAACAGGGTCTCATTGGCACAGAGGCAGACAGACCAGTGAAGCAGAATACAAAGTCCAGCAGTACGGGCTTCCCTGGTGGCGGAGTGGTTGAGAGTCCGCCTGCCGATGCAGGGGACATGGGTTCGTGCCCTGGTCCAGGAAGATCCCACATGCCGCGGAGTGGCTGGGCCCGTGAGCCATGGCCACTGAGCCTGCGCGTCCGGAGCCTGTGCTCCGCAATGGGAGAGGCCACAGCAGTGAGAGGCCCGCGTAACACACACACACAAAAAAAAAAAAAAAAAAAATCCATTCCTATATACTCCTGTGTGTATTTATTTATAACCAAGTTGCGATTTTAGTGCTTTTCTAATGAAGGGTGAAGTTAACACATTTGAGGTAGGAAGCAATTTCCAGGAAAAAAATAAAAAGTTTTGGAAGGGCCAGAACCTGATTTCTGACTACTCTTATTCCTTTAGCTATCTCTGTTTCTATTACCAATGTTCCAGGCTCTGTCATTCAGGGTGTTTATTTTATTCATTGGAACATGATTTGGGAATTTGGCTTAATTTGGCAGTTTGGAGTCTTATCACGCCTATTTTAAAATGTATTTATTTATTTATTTATTTGGTTGTGCTGTGTCTTAGTTGTGGCAGGTGGGCTCCTTAGTTGTGGTATGTGAACTCTTAGTTGCGGCATGCATGTGGGATCTAGTTCCCTGACCAGGGATCAGACCTGGGCCCCCTGCATTGGGAGCGCAGAGTCTTAACCACTGGACCACCAGGGAAGTCCCTTATCATGCCTGTTTAACTTGTGCACATTCAAGTATCTGTGTATGTGTGTTGGGGGGATAATGTAAATAATGAAGGCAATCTACTTTTTCATTCAATAATCATAATGTTGGGTAGTAAGCATGAGATGAGAAATGCAAACTTGTGTTCCAGCTATTGATTCTCACTTGTGTCCGAATGTGTGAGCATCTTGTTTGAGTTAGTGTGATTTTAGTGTTTAAAGAGACATGTTTTGGGAATTCCCTGGAGGTCCAGTGGTTAAGACTCCATGCTTTCACTGCTGAGGGCTTGGGTTCGATCCCTGATCAGGGAACTAAGATCCCACAAGCCACACAGCTTGGCCATAAAGAAAGAAAGAAAGAAAGAAAGAGAAAGAAAGAGAGGAAGAAGGAAAGAAACATATTTTCCATACAGCATGCTCACTCAGCACAGACTGCTTCATCTGCTGTGCAGTTGAAGAAATAGATTCTAGTCTAATCCTGAGGGAACAACAGCTGTGTTAAACTTTCTAGGGCACTTTGTGTAGGGTCATGGGCTTGGGCTCTCAAGCCAGACTACCTGGGTTCAAATTCTGGCTCTGCTCTTCCTATCTCTGTGGCCTTGGCAGGTCCCAGTGTTCCTATCTGTAAAATGGAGATCGTAATAGCACCTCATGGCATTGTTGTGGCAATTAAAGAGTGACAGCTAGCACATGTAAGTGCATAATCAGTGTTAACTATGATTATCAGTATTGTTATTATTACTGAGAGGTGATAGAGTATGTTGGTCTCCAAGATGGTACATTCTTGAGGGATTTTCAAGGGAAACTTAGTTAACTCCTTTCTACCTTCAGCTTGTACTTTAGAACCCAATGCCAGTGTGTGATATGATTCTGCTGTACCATACTCATTTCTCTATCTGGTCCTTGTCTTTTCGTGAGCTGACGATCAGTTGTGGCTCATTGTGGAATGGTTGTATGGCACAGAACACAGACATTTGTGGTGGTGGGGCAAGATGTATTACCACAGAAGCAATGTAGATGTGCAGACACCCTGAAATATGTTTAATATATGTAAGTACACATTTCCAGCCATCGGCATTTTCCTATGTACAAAGTTCCATTGAGTCTTTTAAGATCAGTGCAGCCGTTATGCTTCTGTCCTTTGCTTTTCTCTAGAAAATGATTGGAGCCTATATTGTAGAACAGTATCTACGCTGTCGCTGGCCCCGTGGTGCTGCCTGTGGGTGCTTTATTGTAGGGTGCAGTGCTCTGGTGTTTTATGGATCTACTATCTTCTCCAAGCCCATGGATTTTCCATGCACTGCTGATTGTTACCTTTGGAGAATTTTGGAGAACTTTTTAGGTGGCTGTTTGCCATTTCACCTTCCACACACACAGGCACAGACCCTCATATTTACCTTGCGGTACTCTGGGGATTGAGACCCTATTGTTTGTCCCTGACCTCGTCCCCATCTACTCTTTGTCTCTCAGGAAAGCTGCTCTTTGTTTTCAGCTGTGACTGCGGAGCGCTGAGGCACACACAGCTATTTGCCACTGTGCTATCATCAGCAGCTCATCTCCACTGCCAGAATGTCAGAACCTCCCTCTGACCCTGCCATGCTGACAGCTACTGCTTCCACTGGGGGACTGCTGGTGTCAACTAAGCTTTTGTTTGCTTCTCTCTGCTTTTCTTTTTCCCCATCTTTCCCATCTTCTGTAACTTCTTGGCTTTTGCTCAGGAAATGAGCTCCATCTTTCTGCCCTGTGAGCAGATAGATAAAAAGTGAGTGGGTTTTATTGTTGAGCTTTTCTTGGCCGTGTTATTTGAGGCTCAGGCACCTGAGCCTGTTTCATGCGTCTACCACCAAAAGTGGGGTTTGCATAGGAATTAGAATGATTTAGCCCTCACTAGGCTCAATGCCTGGGAGGTGAGAGATTGGTCTTTTTTTGTCTTTTTTTTAAAGTTGTCTCCTACAGCTCACTGATTGATGTTATGTTCATCTATTTATTTATTTATTTGGTTGCACGGGGTCTTAGTTGCGGCCAGCAGGCTCCTTAGTTGTGGCAGTTGGGCTCCTTAGTTGCGGCTCACCAGCTCCTTAGTTGTAGCATGTGAACTCTTAGTTGTGGCATGCATGTGGGATCTAGTTCCCTGACCAGGGATTGAACCCAGGCCCCCTGCATTGGGAGCTCAGAGTCTTAAGCACTGTGCCAGCAGGGAAGTCCCGAGAGATTGGTCTTTGAATAGAACAGGTTATGATCTACTGTTCCATGTCCATGACTTAGAACAAGGGAAATAAAAGTTTAATGAATTCTGGGTTAAGGGGACTTGTGTAGTGTGTCTAAAACAGCTTTGGAATGTGCAAACATTTAATATGTCATAGTAGTGATGAACAATTATAGTGCACTTGTGTATTACGAATTGAGGAATCTTGAAAAAGTTATGAATATCCAAATGGCTCATTAGATTTTATCTTTCAAGTTATAAATATTCTAAAATGTTAACACCATCTTATTTTTGTGCTTTTTTTCCCCTTTCTTCCTAGAATATTTTCCTTCTTGGATATAGTAACTTTGTGCCGATGTGCACAGATTTCCAAGGTAGAGTATTAACCAAATTTGTAATCAAGAAATACAAGTTTTATTAGAATGAGGATAAGTTGAAGTTAAAAATTAAAATGTCATCTTTTATATGTAACATAACACAATGTTACCATAATTCCACATTTGATTACCAGCTTAATGTCTATCATGAATAAACATTTGGAAATAATAAAGGTTGAATCAAGACTTTCCTTAACAGTCGCAATAAATATATCTTTTTCACCCTAATCTCTCCCAACCTCCCAGGCTTGGAATATCTTAGCCCTGGATGGAAGCAACTGGCAAAGAATAGACCTTTTTAACTTTCAAACAGATGTAGAGGTAAGTTAACCTTGTTTTAGACAAAAGACTTTTTTAAAAGATAAGTAAACTGCTCACTCTTTCCTGCCTTTTTATTTTGCTGCATTTAGATTTAATATGAAGGTGCCAAGGTGGAATAGAGAGGAAAAAAACCTGGAAGATATTTGCATACTTCAAGACCAAAATTCTGTTTGCACTTTACTTTTATCAGTAACAGACGTTTACTTTTCCCCCTTGATCATGTTTATAATCTAAGTTTTACCACTCAGCTTTTCAAAGCCTCACACCTGTATCATTAACACCTGGTTCAATGCTTATCTTAGGAGACTCTTGACAAATATTTATTGATCTGAAAACTCCATTGAGAATTCTAATTCAGCATCAGGAATGGAGAAATGGCAGAAGCAGGGACTTGGGAATGAGGCTGGAATTATGAGATATAACTCCAGCTCAGCCACTTAAGACATTTACTCTCTTAGTGCCTCAGTTATATTATTTATAAAATGAAGAAGTGAAATAATCCTTAGAGCCTTTATAATTCCAGGATTCTGGTGTATTTATCTGGAAATATGTAAATATCCTCATTTAAGAGTGGTAAACCAGGTCAAATGAGAAAAGTTTATTTTAAAACAACTTTAATATTAAATACCAATTTATAACCAAAAAGAAACAGGGAAGTAATAAAGAGCATTGTACATAGTAGTTGTTGGGAGTGCTGTTTTAAGGGTCTGGGGATGTTGAAGTTCATTATCTACCCAATGTTAGTAAAACCTTATTGATTTCTAGTTTAGCCAACTCAGTTACAATTGTATTTTTTTTTTTTTTTTTTTTTTTGCGGTACGCGGGTCTCTCACTGCTGTGGCCTCTCCCATTGCGGAGCACAGGCTCCGGACGCGCAGGCTCAGCGGCCATGGCTCACGGGCCCAGCCGCTCCGCGGCATGTGGGATCTTCCCGGACTGGGGCACGAACCCGTGTCCCCTGCATCGGCAGGCAGACTCTCAACCACTGCGCCACCAGGGAAGCCCTGGAATTGTATTTTAATTCAGTTACTCACATAGCATGTTTATCACTTGTTTTTATTGAAGTAAATTCTTTGTATCTTTTTTAATGGATAAGGAAATGAATGTGTTTAACAGTGAGATGGGCCCAAACAATTTCCTGTGACTCACTTAAGCTGGTGTTACCTACAAGAACTGATGGCCAGTGGTGGAGGCCCATCACCTCCTTCTCTAGGTTACTTGCTGCTTGCCAGGCTCTGGTCCCATCTCAAACCAGTGGAGCAGAATCCCCTACAGGAGGTGGGGCTGAGCACAGTATTTCCCACTGCTCAGGTTGCTGTGCTCTGAGCTTGGAAGCTGTCAGGGGCCTCAGGGCTTCTCATGCTCCCTGGAAAGATAAGCTGTAGCTCCTGGCTTGGACTCTGGTCCCTGAATCAGGAATTCTTTAATGCTCTTTCCAGATTTCACGATTGCAACAGTGCCCTACCCAAACATGCTGACATGTAATTCCCCTTCAAACTGATAATCTGTAGTTCATGGTTCATTGTGTTACTTAGTGATGTTGAGGAGAACATTAAACTCCAAAAATTGTGGTCATTTCTTCTGGCCAAAGAGTCATTGTTTTAAAAAAATTTTGTAAAAAAATTTTTTTCTGTGGTTTTTTAATTGTCTCCTCAGTTTTCTTTGATGATTTTTTCCAAACTACAACTTTCTGGAATGCACATAAAAAACTTTTAAATTCAGATATTAAAAAATACTATTTCAGGACTTTCCTGGTGGTCCAGTGGTTAAGACTCCATGCGGGTTTGATCCCTGGTCAGGGAGCTAAGATCCTGCAAGCCGTGCAGTGCAGTGCGGTCAAAAAAAAAAAAATTCTATTTTAAGTAAATGTCATTACCTTGTGCATTATTTGATTTCACAATTTTAGCTGACTGCTGACTACAGCTATATAAACACATTGCAGAAGTACTTGAGTACTTCTACCAACGACAGACCAGTTTATGGTTTACCAGTTACGTAGAGAACTACATGTGAAAAATATAGTCTAATACTATTTAGTTACCCCTTTGGGCTACCACTTTGAGTCCAGGTTGATTCTGAACCAAATGTGGGGCCTCCCATAGACACTAACAGGACCCTCTGGATGCTTATACTGGGAAGCATCCCATGGATAAACTCATGGTCTCAAATTCATTTCTTTGGGATGAAAGTGGTGATTTATGGATCTGTTGAGAGAATAGAAAAGGTGCCAAGGATCAGGACTAAGAGTATTTACTGTGTGCCAGGCACTCTTCTGAGCACTTTTTGTATATTAATTAATTTAATCTTCTCAAAAACACCATGTTGAAGGAACTGAGGCACAAAAAGTTTGAGTAACTTACCTGAGGTCCCTCACCTAGTAAGAAGAGAGAGTAGGTACCTTGAACAGTGGGTTTCATGACTTGAATTTCAAAGAAAAGGCAGAATAGCACATGCAGGTGACTAATGTGCATTGGGCCTCTCCTTGAGCATCACTCTCTCCTAAGTAAACATCAGGTTTCCCTGATGTTTAGGCATTTTCCATGCCTTTAAAAGTTGAACATTTTGTTGTTAGTCTTCATGGTCATTAAAGATTCTGTGAGGCCAAAAATGAGAAATAACCAAGTAGTATGTTATCTAAAACTCATAAGTCCAAGGGTCTCTCCATTAGGCCTTATGTTTCTGTAAAGCCCTTCTTTCTAAAATGCATACCTACAACATACTATCTAATAGATGTTACACAGTGTCATTTGCATTTGAAAAGGATTTACTCATTTTTTTCTCCTGGTTGGAAACAGTGGAACAGAAAATTCTGAATGTAATTTTTTTATTCCAGTACAAAAACTTTTACTCCAAAAAAGGAAGAATAGGAAGTTTGTATAAACGTGACTAACATGGAATGGAGAAGATAGATGGTGTGCTCTATTTGTAGACATTGGTGTGGAGTTGTTTTTGCTGTTCTATTTAGTACTTAAATATTTATCTTGGATTTCCAAGTCATAATGTTTTTCCTCCCACTGACAGAAATTTATTTTACAGGTGTCTGGAGTGTTGGTTCAAAAACTAATATTTATTTTTTATTTTGGTACGCGGGCCTCTCACTGTTGTGGCCTCTCCCGTTGTGGAGCACAGGCTCCGGACACGCAGGCTCAGCGGCCATGGCTCACGGGCCCAGCCGCTCCGCGGCATGTGGGATCTTCCCGGACCGGGGCACGAGCCCGTGTCCCCTGCATCGGCAGGCGGACTCTCAACCACTGCGCCACCAGGGAAGCCCCAAAAACTAATTATCAACTTAGATAAGACTCAAGAAAGCATAGATAAAGTCACCAGCAATATCAGAGTTTGGATTTTCAACTGAATTAAGTTATTAGCCAGATATAATATGTGTGAGCCCTGCTTCTGTGATACTGTGGTTTGATGTGTCCTAGTGAATTCTTAGTGCTTAGAGTTCAGTGTCAAGATTGCTGTTTTATAAAGTGAGGATAATAAGTATTAAAAATGAAACAAAATGGCCTTTTCAATGTTTTCTCCCTTGTGGAGGTGGTAATTGTGCAGAACATACAGCTTTTAGAGTCAGTGAAACCTGTTATAAACCCCAATTCTACTACTCACTAAAGTGTAACCTTGGCAATTTAACCATTTAATTTCTTTATTTGAAAAATGAAGATAATGGATCCAATCTGTATTAGTCAGGATTCTCCAGAAAAACAGAACCAATAAGATACGTGTGTACTATTTACAATAGCCAGGACATGGAAGCAACCTAAGTGTCCATCGACAGATGAATGGATAAAGATGTGGCACATACATACAATGGAATATTACTCAGCCATAAAAAGAAACGAAACTGAGTTATTTGTAGTGAGGTGGATGGACCTAAAGACTGTCATACAAAGTGAAGTAAGTCAGAAAGAGAAAAACAAATACCGTATTCACACACATATGTATGGAATCTAAAAAAAAAAAGGTTCTGAAGAACCTAGGGGCAGGACAAGAATAAAGACACAGATGTAGAGAATGGACTTGAGGACACAGGGAGGGGGAAGGGTAACCTGGGACAAAGTGAGAGAGTGGCATTGACATATATACACTACCAAATGTAAAATAGATAGCTAGTGGGAAGCAGCCGAACAGCACAGGGAGATCAGCTCAGTGCTTTGTGTCCACCTAGAGGGGTGGGATAGGGAGGGTAGGAGGGAGACGCAAGAGGGAGGGGATATGGGGATATATATATATATATATACGTATAGCTGATTCACTTTGTTATGCAGCAGAAGCTAATACAACATTGTAAAGCAATTATACTCCAATAAAGATGTTAAAAAAAGTGTATATTAATATAGACATAGAGATTTATTATAAGGAATTGGGTCATGTGATTATGGAGGCTGAGAAGTCCCAAGATCTGCAGTCAGCAAGCTGGAGGCCCCGGAGAGCTGATATGTAGCTCCAGTCTGAGTCAGAAGGCCTGTGAACCAGCAGAGCCAGTGGTGTAAATTTCAGTCTGAAAGTTGGCAGGTTCAAGATCCAAGAGGAGTTGATATTTCAGTCCAAGTCCACGGCCAGAAAAGACCAATGTCAGCAGTCAGGCAGGAGTTGTCTCTTAATCAGCCTTTTTTGTTCTATTCATGTCTTCAGTTGATTGGATGAGGCCCACCCACACTAGGGAGGGCAATCTGCTTTACTCAGTTTACTGATTCAAGTGCTAATCTCATCCAGAAACCCTTACAGACACAGCCACAATAATGTTTGGCCAAATGTCTGGGCACCCTGTGTCGCAGTCAAGCTGACACATAAAATTAATCATAAGTTCACCCTTTGTCAACTTGGCACCCATAGGCATGTCCTTTAACCATACTTAATTTCCAAATAAAGACGATAACAAAGATCATAATTCCACCTAATATGATACAGCTATCCAGCGTACAACCCGAAAGACACTCAGGCTTTCCTCAGAAGAGGAGGTAAAGTCCTAGAGTCAATTTCACTCTTCTTGATATTCTATGCCTTAAATACTTTGATGTAGAATTGACAGTACTTAAATACTTATGATATAAAGTCAGTACATGTTGTGTCACATGATAAGGGGATAAGAGAGGGAAAAAATACATATTTGTACCACACACACATGCATTCATAATAAAATAGGGAGAAAATACTTATGACAATTATAGTCCTAATTTCTGTAACTGGTCATGTGGTCAGAGTTGGTATTTATAACTACCTTCTGCTTCCCATTCTGTATTCTCTTTGTCTTCAGCAAGCACCTCAGCTGGTCGTGATTCCTTACCTGGTAGAGTGACCCAAACCATCATTCCTGAAGCCATGAGTAGTCTCCTTGGATTGGCTTTTAGTTTTCCATTGACTTTAATCAGAGGGCATATTAATACTAAGAGATATCCTAAGGGATTTCCTGTATTCCATACATAGACTCTTCCTTACTTCAGTGTGGAGCAGTAGTCCATGTGGTTGTTGTGAATATTAAATGAGCCATAGCAGGTACAAGAAAGTGTGAAAATCATGCCTGAAAAAGTAGAAGTGCTTAATCAGTGTTCATTTTCTTTTTTCCTCCCCTAATGTATCTGCCAGTACCAGCCAAAGTTCCCATTTTTAAAGCAAATGTGTTTAAATAGGGGATTGCTAAGAAGAATGAGGAGTAGATTTTATGATACATCTTCAAATTTTTAGAGTGGTAATGTTTAGCTTAAATAGAATTTCTTTTTTTGAGCAACATTGTTTTAGATCTCTGTGTTCCCAGCACAGCAGTGTTCCCAAAAAGCTTGACCTCAGAAAGCCTTGTAATTGATGGAGTAGCCATGAGCCCTGGCTAGGGAAGGCCTAACTCCAGAGTCAAGGCTTTCAAAAAATAGTGTGTGATTTAAAAAAAATACTTAATGTTTTCATTGAAAACATTTTTTCGGTGCTTGTAGCCCCTTTATACACTAGGAGCAGAAGTGGGATGTTGGAGGAATGTTCCAAAATACCTTCTATTACACCTGGAAATACATATTCAGTTCCTAAATTTCAGGTTATTTTGCTGTTAGATAAGCAGCATGAAACAAGATTTTTTCCAACTTTCTCCACTGAAGGGTCGAGTGGTGGAAAACATCTCAAAGCGATGCGGTGGATTCCTGAGGAAGCTCAGCTTGCGAGGTTGCATTGGCGTGGGAGATTCCTCCTTGAAGTAAGTCAGTCCACCGTGACTCACTCTGTCATGGCAGCTTGTAGCTGACATTTTCATCAGCAAAAATAAACCAAGCATATTATTTGCTTTTCTTCTGTTAAAATCTTTCTATGGTAATTTGCATAGAGTAGTGAGAATATCATGATTTTGGAGCCAACAGGCCTGACCTAGAAAGCGAGCTCCAGTGTTGTCAGGGATGTGACCTTGGGACAAACACTTTGTTGTCAGTTCTGTCTTTTGCAAAGAGAAGGCAGTTATAGCTCTTTCATGAGAATGTCCTGGGTATCACATGAAATAACACATATGTAGTACCTGGCACATAATCATATTATGATATTAGTTCACCTCTCTTCCTTTCTTCACTTTCCCATCTTCCTAGGTTCCTTCTCATAATTGTGGCTACCTTCTTGTATAAATTATACTAATTAACAAAATAATTCTTTCAAAAAATTCCTTAGCATAGCCTGGGATTTTGCTTAACCATCATGGGTTGTGATTATCACATTCATTTAATAATAGTTTATAATAGTTGGATATACCCTATGCAACCAAATGCTTGCCCACCTCTTACTGGATAGCCATTATTGGAAATGTTATCACTCCACTGTTAAGGACATGTGCTTTGAGCTTTTCTGGAGACAGGACATAATTAATACCTTTATGTCTTTATCCTTGTGGGCTCTTGTATTGCTTGAGGTTGGCTAAATTAGGACACGCACTGCCCCTAGAATCTTGGAGCGGACTACCTCTTGGAGACTTAAGCATATGACAGTATAATCAGTTCCAGACCTCCAGTAAGAATGTGCAGTGTACAGTAATTTCAGACAGTAGAATTTGTAATTGAAACATCTGCACCATTGCTAAGAAAATCAATTCATAATATCAATATCTTTTAAGGATCAAAACATTCCCTCTGTTATGCAACACAGGGTTTGTTTTTTTTAATCAATTCAGGTCATCAGAATTTTCTGATACTTCAAAAGCTTTGTAAACCAGTGGAATAGATTGATTCTGCTTTAACAGGAAGCTTAAATGTACCGAATAGGTCCTAAGACGACTTGTAATAGAGAACATAAATCTAATAGTGGTTCCATTAAAGAAACTAAAATAAGTGTGAAGATATGGATTGTCAGTGAGGAATTTCAAAGAAACACATTCTCATCTTGGCACTTGGAATAGAGCCAAGATGAGGAAAAAACTATCCTATAAAGTGAAACTATATCAAAACTATGCTGTAAAGCTAAGACTGTTATTGGTTTACCATAAATTTTAGAGCAGAAATCTATGTTAATATCTATATAAATTTTTAATACGTGAGGCCAGATTACTGTGAGAAATAATGATAAGCATAATCACAGAATCATGATTCAGAGAGCCCCGGCAAGCAGGGGCTACTCTTCGTTGCAGTGCACGGGCTTCTCATGGTAGTGGCTTCTCTTGTTGTGGAGCACGGGCTCTAGGAGCGCGCGCTTCAGTAGTTGTGGCTCGCAGGCTCAGTAGTTGTGGTGCATAGGCTTAGTTGCTCTGCGGCATGTGGGATCCGTGTCCCCTGCATTGGCAAGCAGATTCTTAACCACTGCGCCACCAGGGAAGCCCTCAGTGCCTTTTAAAAAAAATTTTTATTGGCGTATATTTAGTTTAAATATAGTGTTAGTTTCAGGTGTACAGCAGAGTGATTGAGTTATACATATATTCATTCTTTTTCAGATTCTTTACCCATACAGGTTATTACAGAATAATGAGTAGAGTTCCCTGTGCTATATAGTAGGTCCTTGTTGGTTATCTATTTTATATATAGTAGTGTGTGTACGTTAATCCCAAGCTTCTAATTTATCCCTCCTCTCCACATTTCCCCTTTGGTAACGATAACTTTGTTTTTGAAATCTGTGAGTCTGTTTCTGTTTTGTAAATAAGTTCATGTACCATTTTTTTTTGTTAGATTCCACATATGAGTGATACCATGTGATACTTGTCTTTGTCTGTCTGTCTTACTTCACTTAGTATGATAATCTCTAGCTCCATCCATGTTGCTGCAAATGGCTTATTTCATTCATTTTTATGGCTGAGTAATATTTCATTGTATATATGTACTACATCTTCTTTATCCATTCCTCTGTCGATGGACATTTAGGTTGCTTCCGTGTCTTGGCTATTGTAAATAGTGCTGCCATGAACATTGGGGTCCATGTATCTTTTCTAATTATGGTTTTCTCCAGATATATGCCCAGGAGTGGGATTACTGGGTCATATGGTAGCTCTATATTTAGTTTTTTAAGGAACCTCTATACTGTTCTTCATAGTGGTTGTACCAATTTACATTCCCACCAACAGTGTAGGAGGGTTCCCTTTTCTCCATACCCTCTCCAGCATTCCTTGTTTGTAGACTTTTTTATTATGGCCATTCTGACCACTGTGAGGTGATACCTCGTTGAGGTTTTGATTTGCATTTCTCTGATAATTAGTGATGTGAGCATCTTTCCATGTGGTTTTTGGCCATGTATATGTTTTCTTTGGAGAAATGTCTATTTAAGTCTTATGCGAATTTTTTGATTGTAATGTTTGTTTGTTTTTTGTTTTGTTTTGGGTTTTTTTTGTGGTACGCAGGCCTCTCACTGTTGTGGCCTCTCCCGTTGTGGAGCACAGGCTCTGGACGCGTAGGGTCAGCAGCCATGGCTCACGGGCCTAGCCGCTCTGCGGCATGTGGGATCTTCCTGGACTGGGGCACGAACCTGTGTCCCCTGCATCAGCAGGCGGACTCTCAACCACTGCGCCACCAGGGAAGCCCTGCTTTTACTTCTTTTGCTTTGGGAAAATTATCTGAGAAAGTATTGCTACAGTTTATGTCAGAGAATGTTTTGCCTATGCTCTTTTCTAGGAATTTTATGGTGTCATGTCTTATATTTAAGTCTTTAAGCCATTTTGAGTTTATGCATGGTGTGAGGGAGTGTTCTAACTTCACTGATTTACATGCAGCTGTCCAGCTTCCCAACACCACTTGCTGAAGAGAGTGTCTTTTCCCCGTTGTATATTCTTGCTTCCTTGGTCGTAGATTAATTGACTGTGGGTATATGGGTTTACTTCTGGGCTCTCTATTCTGTTCCAGTGATCTCTATGTCTGTTTTTGTGCCAGTACCACACTGTTTTGATTGCTGTATCTCTGTACTATAGCCTGAAGTCTGGAAGGGTTATGCTTCTGCTTCCAGCATTGTTCTTTTTCCTCAGGATTGCTTTGGCAATTCTGGGTCTGTTGTGGTTCCATATAATTTTTAGGATTATTCTAGTTCTGTGAAAAATGTCATGGGTATTTTGATAGGGATTGCATTAAATCCGTAGATTGCTTTGGGTAGTATGGCCATTTTAACAGTATTAATTCTTCCAATCCAAGACCATGGGATATCTTTCCATTTCTTTGAATTATCTTCAGTTTCCTTTATTAATGTTTTATAGTTTTCAGCATATAGGTTTTTCACCTTCTTGGCCAAGTTTATTCCTAGGTTGTTTTTTTTTTGATGCAATTTTAAATGGAATTTTTTTAGTTTACTTTCTCTTTTTGGTATTTCATTGTTAGTGTAAAGAAATGCAGCAGATTTCTGTATATTTATCTTGTATCCTGCTACCTTGCTGAATTCATTTATTAGTTCTAATAGTTTTTATGTGGCGACTTTAAGCTTCTCTACATAGAGCATCATGTCATCTGCAAATAGTGACGGTTTTACCTCTTCCACTCCAATTTGGATACCTTTTGTTTCTTGTCTCATTGCTGTGGCTAGGACTTCCAATACTATGTTGAGTAGAAGTGAGAGTGGGCATCCTTGTCTTGTTCCTGAATTTAGCAAGAAGTCTTTCAGCTTTTCACCATTGAGTATTATGTTGGCTGTGGGTTTGTCATAAATGGTCTTTATTTTGTTGAGATATGTTCCCCGTATACCCACTTTGGTAAGAGTGTTTTGTCATGAATGATGCTGAATTTTGCCAAATGCTTTTTCTGCATCTTTTGAGATGATCATGTGGCTTTTGTCTTTTGTTGATGTGGTGTATCACGTTAATTGATTTGCATATGTTGAACCATCCTTGTAACTCTGGAATGAATCCAACTTGATCATGGTATATAATCCTTTTTATGTGTTGTTGGATTTGGTTCGCTAATATCTTGTTGAGGATTTTTGCATCTATATTCATCAAAGATACTGGCCTGTAATTTTCTTGCATAGTGTCTTTGTCTGGTTTTAGTATCAGGGTGATGGTGACTGCATAGAATGACTTTGGGAGTGTTCTCGTCTGTCTTTTGGAAGAGTTTGAGAAGGATCAGCATAAGTTCTTCTTTGTATGATTGGTAGAGTTCCCCAGTGAAGCCATCCAGTCATGGCCTTTAGTTTACAGGGAGGGTTTTTTGTTGTTGTTGTTTTAAATTACAGATTCTATTTCATTTCTAGTGATTGGTCTGTTCAAATCATCTGTCTCTTGACTCAGTTTTGACAGGCTGCATATTTTAAGAAACTTGTCCATTTCTTCTAGGTTGTTGAATTTGTTGGCATCTAACTGTTCATAGTATTCTCTTATGATTTTTTCTGTTTATGTGGTATCAGTTCTTATTTCTCCTCTTTCATTTCTTATTTTGTTTATTTGGGTCCACTCTTTTTCTTCTTGGTGACTGGCTAGAGTTTTATTGATTTTTAAAAAATCTTCTCAAAAAACCAGCTCTTGGTTTTATTGATCTTTTCTATTTCTTTAAAAAAAAAATTTTTTTCCCTTGTGATGAGAACTCTTTTTAAAAAAATTTATATTTATTTTGGCTGTGCTGGGTCTTAGTTGTGGCATGCGGGGCCTTAGTTGTGGCATGCGCACTCCTAGTTGCGGCATGCGGACTCCTAGTTGCGGCATGCATGTGGGATCTAGTTCCCCATCCAGGGATCAAACCCAGGGCCCCTGCATTGGGAGTGTGGAGTCTTAACCACTGGACCACCAGGGAAGTCCCTGATCTTTTCTGTTTCTTAAAAAATCTGTATTTTATTTATTTCCTCTCTGATCTTTGTTATTTCCTTCCTTCTCCTGACTTTGGGTTTTTGTCTGTTCTTTTTAAAATTCTTTTAGGTGGTAGTTTAGTTTGCTTATATGAGATTTTTTTGTTTCTTGAGGAAGACCTATATCACTATGAACTTCCCTCTTAGAACTGCTTTTGCTGTGTCACATAGATTTTGTAGGTCGTGCTTTCATTTTCTTTTGTCTCAAGGTATTTTCTGATTTCTTTATCTTATTGTTGACCCACTTTTTTTAGTAGCATGTCATTTAATCTCCATATATTTGTTCATTTATTTTTTCTTTCAGTGGTTGAATTCTAGTTTCTGGTTGTGGTCAGAAAAGATGCTTGAAATAATTTCTGTCTTCTTAAATTTGTTGAGGCTTTTATTGGTGACCTAGTATGTAATCTATCCTAGAGAATATTCCATGCACACTTGAAAAGAATGTGTATTCCTTTGGGTGCGTGTGTGTGTAGTATCCTGTAGATAGCAATTAAGTTCTACTGTTCTGTTGTGTTATTTAGGACCTCTGTTTCCTTACTGATTTTCTGTCTGGATAGTCTGTCCATTGATGTCAGGGGTGTTAAAGTCTCCTACTATTATTGTATTATTGTCCATTTCTCCCCTTATGTCAGTTAGTATTTTATGTATCTAGGTGCTCCTGTGTTGGGTACATTTATGTTAAAGAGTGTAATATCTTCTTGTATTGAACCCTTTATCATTATATAATGTCCTTCTTTGTCTTTCTTTATGGCCTTTGTTTTAAAGTCTATTTTGTTTGAAATGAGTATGCTACCCCCACTTTCTTGTCATTTCCATTTGTATGAAATATCTTTTTCCATCCCCTCACTTTCACTCTGTGTGTGTCTTTTGCCCTGAAGTGAGTCTCTTGTAGGCAGCGTATTGTAGGTTCTTACATTTTATCCAGTCTGCCACTGTATGTCTTTTGATTGGAGCATTTAGCCCATTGACATTTAAAGTAATTATTAATAGGTATGTATTTATTGCCATTTTAATTCCTGTTTTCCAGTTTTTGTAGTTCTTCTTTGTTCATTTCTTTTGTGGTTTTATGTTCTTCTTTTGTAGCATGCTTGAGTTCCGTTCTTTTTGTTTTTTGTCGAATCTCCTGTATATTTTTGATTTGTGTTTACCCTGGAGTTCAAGTATGCTGACCCATAACTATATCTACTTGCTTTAAACTAATAGTCATACAAGTTCAAACACATTCTAAAAGATTTACTTTTTAATTTTAATTTAATTTTTTTGGCTGCGCCGTGCAGCATGCAGGATCTTAGTTCCTGGACTAGGGATCAAACCTGTGCACCCTGGCTTGGAAGTGCGGAGTCCTAACAACTGGACCGCCAGGGAATTCCCAAGATTTACATTTTTATACTCCCCTCCCCCACATTTTGTGATTTCGATGTCCTATTTTACATCTTAATGCTTATTCTTTTACTATTTATTGTATTTATAATTGCGTCTACAAAATTTTTTGATTGTTTTTTAATCTATGTACTAATCTATTTAAGTGATCTTCAATCTTTTTGTATATTTGCCTTTCCTATTGTGATTTTCTCTTTTGTTTAGCTTTCTTGCTTCTCTATTTAGAGAAGATCCTTTATAATATTTCTTTTAGAGTAGGCTTAGTATTGTGAATTCTTTCAGTTTTTGCTTGTCTGGGAAATTCTTTATCTCTCCTTCTATTCTAAATGATAAGCTTGGTCAGTAGAGTATCCTAGGTTGCAGGTTTTTCCCTTTCAGGATTTTGCATATATCATGCCATTCTCTTCTGGCCTGCAATGTTTCTGCTAGAAATCAACTGATAGCCTTATGGGGGTTCCTTTGTAAATGACTCTTTTGTTTTTCTCTTGCTATCTTTAGAATCCTCTGTTTAACTTTTGCCATTTTAATTGTATGTATTGGTGTGGGTCTGTTTGGGTCCATCTTGTTTGGGACCCTCTGTGCTTTCTGGATATCTGTTTCCTTCTTTAGGTTTGGGAAGTTTTCAGCCATAGTTTCTTTCTTTCTTTTTTTTAATTGAAGTATAGTTGATTTACAATGTGCCAATCTCTGCTGTACAGCAAGGTAACTCAGTTATACATACATATATATGTATGTGTATATATATATATTTTAATATTCTTTTCTTTTTTTAAAATATTCTTTTCTGTTACGGTTTATCCCAGGAGATTGGATATAGTTCCCTGTGCTATACAGTAGGACCTTGTTGTTTATCCATTCTAAGTGTAATAGTTTGCATCTACCAACCCCACATTTCCAGTCCATCCCTCTCCCTCTCCCCATCCCCCTTGGCAACCACAAGTCTGATCTCTATGTCTGTGAGTCTGTTTCTGTTTTATAGATAGGTTCATTTGTGCCACATTTTAGATTCCACATATAAGTGATATCATATGGTATTTGTTTTTCTGACTTACTTCACTTAGTATGATAATCTCTAGTTACATCTATGTTGCTGCAGATGGCATTATTTCATTCTTTTTTATGGCTGAGTAGTAGTCCATTGTCTATATGTACCATGTCTTCTTTAGCCATTCATCTGTTGATGGACATTTAGGTTGTTTCCATGTCTTGGCTATTGTGAATAATGCTGCTATGAATATAGGGGTGCATGTGCCTTTTTGAATTACAGTTTTCTGTGGGTATGCCCAGGAGTAGGATTGCTGGATCATATAGTAATTTGATTTTTAGTTTTCTGAGGAACCTCTATACTGTTTTCCATAGTGGCTGCCCCAACTTACATTCCCACCGACAGTGTAAGAGGGTTCCCTTTCTCCACACCCTCTCCACCATTTGTTATTTGTAGACTTTTTAATGATGGCCATTCTGACTGGTGTGAGGTGGTACCTCATTGTAGTTTTGATTTTCATTTCTCTAATAATTTGTGATGTTGAGCATCTTTTCATGTGCCTGCTAGCCATCTGTATGTCTTCTTTGGAGAAATGTCTGTTAAGGTCTACTGCCTATTTTTTGATTAGGTTGTTTGTTTTTTTTTGTTGTTAAGTGTATGAACTGTTGTATATTTTAGAGATTAAGCCCTTGATGATTGCATCATTTGCAAATATTTTCTCCCATTCTGTAGGTTGTCTTTTTTTTTTTTTTGCTGTGCTAAAGCTTGTAAGTTTGATTCAGTCCCATTTGTTTATTTTTGTTTTTATTTCTATCGCCTTGCAAGACTGACCTAAGAAAACATTTATGTCAGAGAATGTTTTGCTTATGCTCTTGGTGAGCCTGGCCAGAAGTTTTATGGTGTCATGTCTTATGTTTAAATCTTTAAGGCATTTTGAGTTTATTTTTGTGCATAGCGTGAGGGTGTGTTCTAACTTCATTGATTTACGTTCACCTGTCTAACTTTCCCAGCACCACTTGCTGAAGAGACTTGCTTTTTCACATTTTATATTCTTGCCTCCTTTGTCAAAGATTAATTGGCCATAGGTGTGTGGATTTATTTCTGGTCTCTCTGTTCTGTTCCATTGATCCATATGTCTGTTTTTATACCAGTACCATGCTGTTTTGATTACCGTAGCTTTGTAGTATAGTCTGAAGTCTGGAAGAGGTATGCCTCCTGCTTTTTTTTTTCTTTCCCCCTCAGGATCGCTTTGGCAATTCTGGGTCTTTTATGGTTCCATATAAATTTTTGGATTATTTGTCTAGTTCTGTGAAAAATGTCATTGGTAATTTGATAGGGATTGCATTAAATCTGTAAATTGCTTTGGGTACTATGGCCATTTTAACAATATTTATTCTTCCAGTCCAAGAACATAGGATATCTTCCATTTCTTTGAATCCTCTTTAATTTCCTTTATTATGTTTTATAGTTCTCAGTGTATAAGTTTTATATAGTTCTCAGTGGATAAGTCTTTCACCTCCTTGGTCAAATTTATTCCTAGGTATTTTTTTTTTTTGGTGTGATTTTAAAAGGTTTTTTTTTTTTTTTTTACATTCCCTTTCTGATATTTCATTGTTAGTGTAAAGAAATGCAACCGATTTCTGAGTGCTAATGTTGTATCCTGCTACTTTGCTGTATTCATTTATTAGATCTAGTAGTTTTTGTGTGGAGTCTTTAGGGTTTTCTATATATAGTATCATGTCATCTGTATATAGTGACAATTTTATCTCTTCCCTTCGAATTTGGATACTTTTTGTTTCATCTTCTTGTCTGATTGCTGTGGCTAGGACTTCCATTACTATGCTGAATAGAAGTGGTGAGAGTGGGCATCCTGGTTCCAGATTTTAGCAGGAAGACTATCAGCTTTTCACTGTTGAGTATTATATTGGCTGTGGGTTTGTCGTGAATAGCTTTTATTATGTTGAGATATGTTCCTGGTATACCCACTTTGGTAAGAGTTTTGTTTTTTAAAAAATTTATTTATTTATTTATTTATTTTTGGCTGTGTTGGGTCTTTGTTGCTGTGCGCGGGCTTTCTCTAGTTGTGGCAAGCGGGGAGTATTCTTTGTTGCAGTGCGTGGGCTTCTCATTGTGGTGACTTCTCTCGTTGTGGAGCACGGGCTCAAGGCACGCAGGCTTCAGTAGTTGTGGCACGCGGGCTCAATGGTTGTGGCTCACAGGGTCTAGAGCACAGGCTCAGTAGTTGTGGCGCATGGGCTTAGTTGCTCTGCGGCATGTGGGATCTTGGCGGACCAGGAATCGAACCCGTGTCCCCTTCACTGGCAGGTGGATTCTCAACGACTGCACCACCAGGGAAGCCCCTGGTAAGAGTTTTTATCATGAATGGATGTTGAATTTTGTCAAATGCTTTTTCCTCATCTATTGAGGTGATCATGTGGTTTTTGATTTTTTTTGTTGTTGTTAATGTGTATTACATTGATTGATTTGCATATGTTGAACCATCCTTGTGAACTTGGGATGAATCCCACTTGGTTGTGGTGTATGATTTTTTGTGTGTGTTGTTGAATTTGGTTTGCTAATATTTTGTTGAGGATTTTTTTCTTTTTTTGGTGATACTTTGTCTGGTTTTGGTATCAGGGTGATGGTGGCTTCATCACAAGTCTTTGGGAGTGTTCCCTCCTCTTAAGTCTTTTCGAAGAGTTTGAGAAGAATCGGTATAAATTCTTCTTTGTATGTTTGGTAGAATTTGCCTGTGAAGCCATCTGGTCCTGGACTTTCCTTTGTAGTGAGGTGTTTTTTTTTTTTATTACAGATTCTATTTCAGTCCTAGTGATTGGTCTGTTCAAATTATCTGTTTCTTCTTGATTAAATTTTTATGGGCTGTATGTTTCTAGAAAGTTGTCCATTTCTTCTAGGTTGTCAAATTTGTTGGCATATAATTGTTCATAGTATTCTCTTATGAGTTTTTTGTACTTCTGAAGTATCAGTCGAGCTTTCTTCTTTTTCATTTGTTATTTTGTTTATTTGGGTTCTCTCTCTTTTCTTCTTGGTGAGCCTGGCCAGAGGTTTGTTAATTTTGTTTACCCATTCAAAGAACCAGCTCTTGGTTTTATTGATTTTTTAATCTATATTTTATTTATTTCCTCCCTGATCTTTATTATTTCCTTCTTTCTGCTGACTTTATGTTTTGTTTGTTCTTCTTTTTCTAACTCTTTTAGGTGGTAGGTTAGGTTGTTTATTTTAGATTTTTCTTGTTTTTTGAGGAAGGCCTGTATCTCTATGAATTTCCCTCTAATAACTGCTTTTCCTGCATCCCACAGATTTTGTGTGGTTGTGTTTTTATTGTCATTTGTCTCAAGGTATTTTAATTTCCTTTTTGATTTCCTCGTTGATCCATTGGTTTTTTAGTAGCATGTTGTTTAGTCTCCATGTAATCATTTTTTTCTCATTTCTTTTCCTGTGGTTGATTTCTTTTCTTTCTTTTTTTTTGTTGTTTTGAGGTTAATTTGTGCCTTTATTTGCCAGTATAATTTAACTACAGTGGCCTGCAAACTGTTCTGATCTAAAAAATACATTTTACATCACAGTCCAACAAACACACATACATATATAATATGTATACTTAAAAGTGAAAGAAATGTTTTGCCAAAAAGGTCTACCCTGAGTGTTAATTTTTTTTTTGAGACTTTTTTTAACGCAGTTTTGGTTTACAACAAAATTGACAGGAAGGTACAGAAATTCCCCATATACCCAGTCCCCTCACATGCGTAGCCATTATCAACAGAGGGGTACTTTTTTAAAAAAGAAACAAAAAAAAACAGGGATGAACTGCATTGACACATCATACCCACCAAAGTCCACAGTTCACCTTAGGGTTCACTTTAATGAAGTGAATAATGTTGCACATTCTATTTTGGACAAAAAGTATAATGACATATATCCATCATTATGTCATTCAAAGTATTTTCACTGCTCATAAAAACTTATACGCTTTGTGTATTCATCTCCCAAACTCCTGGCGACTGTTGATCTTTTTATTGTCTCCATAGTTTTGCCTTTTCCGGAATGGCATATAGTTCAAATCTATTGTTCTTTTTTCTTTCTCCTTGAAAAGAGAGGTTCAAAGCCTTTATGTTTATAAGACCACTCGTGACCTGCCCATACATGAACCACGGCTCTAGGTGGCAAACTCCCCCACTAAATACTGTAGCTTTTCTTCCAGTTTTGAGCCCTGTCCCACTGGTCCTGCCCAGCAGCCACATGGAGGTGCAGGGGAGCACATGTTTGGTATTTGTTCATAGGAAGGCCACAAGTTTTGTGCCCCTTGTCACAATGAAACCTGTGGTCGAGTTCTAGTTTCATGCCATTGTGGTCAGAGAAGAGTCTTGAAATAATTTTTTTCTTTTTTTTTTTAAGGGTGAGAGGCTTGTCTTTTTTTTAAAAAAAAAAATATACATTTATTTATTTATTTGGTTGTGTCGGGTCTTGGTTGTGGCAGGCGGACTCCTTAGTTGTGGCTCACCAGCTCCTTTGCTGCGGCACATGGGCTCCTTAGTTGTAGCATACAAACTCTTAGTTGCGCCACGCATGTGGGATCTAGTTCCTGGACCAGGGATCGAACCCAGGCCCCCTGCATTGGGAGCGTGGAGTCTTAACCACTGCGCCACCAGGGAAGTCCCTTGAAATAATTTCTATACTCTTAAATCTGTTGAGGTTAGTTTTGTGCCTTAGTATGTGGTCAGTCCATATGCACTTGAAAAGAATGTGTTCTGTTTTTTGTTTGTTTGTTTTTGGATGTAATGTCCTGAAAATATCAATTAAGTCTATCTGTTCTGTTGTATCATTTAGGACTTCTGTTGCCTTATTGATTTTCTGTCTAGAAGATCTGTCCATTGATGTGAGTGGGGTGTTAAAGTCTCCTACTGTTATTGAATTCCTGTCAGTTTCTCCTTTTATGTCTGTTAGTATTTGTTTTATGTATTTGTATGCTTCTATATTAGGTGCATATATGTTGACAAGTGTAAAATCCTCTTCTTGTGTTGGTCCTTTTATCAGCATGGAGTGTCCTTCCTTATGTTTCTTTATAGCCTTTGCTTTAAAGTCTGTTTTGTCTGATATGAATATTGTAACTCCCTCTTGCTTGTTATTTCCGTTTGCATGAAATATCTTTTTCCATCCCCTCATTTTTTTTTTGTGGTACGCGGGCCTCTCACTGTTGTGGCCTCTCCCGTTGCGGAGCACAGGCTCCGGACATGCAGGCCCAGCGGCCATGGCTCACGGGCCTAGCCGCTCCGCGGCATGTAGGATCTTCCCGGACCAGGGCACGAACCCGTGTCCCCTGCATCGGCAGGCGAACTCTCAACCACTGCACCACCAGGGAAGCCTATGCTGTCTGCTGTTTTGATTGGGTAATTTCCATTATTCTATCTTCCAGATCACTTATTCTTTCCTCTGCATTATTTATTCTGCCATTCAGTGCCTTTAGCTCAGTTTTCATCTTGGCAAATGAGTTTTCTCATTTTTCTTGGCTCCTCCTCATAGTTTCTAGTTCCTTTTTACAGTAATGTGCATTTCTGTCAGTAGCCTTTCTTGATTCCTTCAGTATTTTCATTTGTTCCTTTTTGAACTCAGTGTCTGTTAGACTGAAGAGGTCTGTTTCATTGTTTGTTCCTTCAGGGGAATTCTCTGGGTCTTTTAACTGGGAATCGTTCCTCTCCTTCATTTTGCTTATATTTCTTTTACTTTGTGAGTTTAGGAGAAACAATTATCTACTGTAGTCACGGAGGGCTGTTTATATGCAGGAGCCTCCCTGCATAGCTTGTGTAGGTTCAATATTTTTTTGCTGTGAGGGCTGTTTTTGGTTTGGATGCTTGCTGTCTCTTTCCTCCACGTGTGCTGGTTGTTATCCCCTTGATAGGGGGTGTCAGGTGCATGTTCCATTCATGCTTCCAGGAAGGCAGGGACAGTGCTTGGCTCTTGGTCGCGGGACCCTTGGTGGCAGCGGTGGCGGGCTGCATTCGCTCCTAGGGAGGGGAGGGCAGTGGTTGGCACTGGGTTGCGGTACCCTCAGCGGTGGTCGTGGTTGTTCCCAGGGAGTTGGGGGCAGGAGTTGGTGCCTGGTCACGGGACCCTCTGTGGCAGCGGCGGTCTGCGCCTGCCTCTGGGGTCTGAGATGGCAGTGCGGTGGCTCACACCAGCCCCTGGAGCTCGTGTAGGTGGTGCCCTGCTGCCTGAGGGAGCTCATGGAGAAAGAACCTCCTATGGTGGCCTGCCCTTTGAGTGCTCCCCAACAGTTGTGCCCTGCCTCTCTGGTGGGCCCAGGCCTCGTCCCATACTCCGTTGGTTGTGTCTCACCACACCCTAGCCCCCTCAGGGTGTCTCCATGCAGCCAGCCCCAGTCCTCTCCTCCAGATTTGACCTCCGAAGCCTGAGCCTCTGCACCCAGCCTCTCCTGCCCCAGCAGATGAGCGTCTCAGGCCAGGGAGTGCTGGGCAGCACTGACCTTCTGCGCAGGTCTCTCTCCACTTTGCCCTCTGCAAACCAATTGCTGCGTTCTTCTCCAAGGCTCTGAAGCTCCCCCTCTGTCCCAGCTGATCTCAGTGAAGGGACTTCCCAGTATGTGGAAACCTTTCCTCTTTCACAGCTCCCTCCCAGGGGTGCAGGTTGCGTCTCGATTTTTTCTCTCTTTTTTTTTTTCTTTTGCCTTACCCAGGTACATGGGGAGTTTCTTGCCTTTTTGGAAGTCTGAGGTCTTCTGCCAGCATTCAGTAGATGTTCTGTGAGAACTGTTCCACATGTAGATGTATTTGTGGGAGAAGGTGAGCTCCATGTCCTACTCCTCCAACATCTTGATCCAATCTCCCATAATTTCTTTAAATACATTTTCTATCCCCCTCTCTTCCTTTTCTCCTTCCAGAACCCCTATTATGTGTAGGTTGGCATGCTTTATATTATCCCATAGATCTTGTATGTTGCTTTCAGTTTTTTTCATTTGTCTTTCTGTCTGCTCTTCTATTGGGTGATTTCCATTATTCTGTTTTCCAGATCACTTATTTATTCTTCTGTGTCTTTTAGTCTGCTCTCCATTGTTTCTAGATTGGTTTTTCTCAACAATTGAATTGTCTGCTTTTGAGTGGTTCATCTTTATAGTTTCTAGTTCCTTGTTACAGTGACCTTGCTATATATTTCTATTGCTAATCCTTCTTGATTCCTTTATCTTTTTTGTTATCTCCTTTTTGAATTTGGGGTCTAGTAGACATTATTTGTTCTTTCAGGAGATTTCTGTCACTGTTTAATTGGTAGTAGTTCCTCTGCTTTTTCATTTTACTTAACTTTCTTTGTCTCTATGAATTTAGGAGAAACATCTACTGTGGTTTTGAAGGGCTGTTTTTATGTGGGAGCATCAGTGTGTAGACAGTTTGTGTCCAGTGTCTTTGGTGTGAGCGCTGGTTTTGGTATGGATGCCAGCCACATCTTTCCTCAGAGTGTGCTGGGTGGTATACCCTTGATAGGGTACAAACACAGATAGGGGCTGTGTTTGGTGGTGTAGTGTATTGAGCTTGTGCTGGATGTGAGGCGGGGCTTTCTGTTTGCTGCATCGTTGTCACTACCCTGTCGAGGGCAGGGTCTGCTCCCTGGATGTTGGAGTAGGAGCTCTGAGGGTCAGGTTTGATCAGGCTCCATTGTCCTTGAGGGCATGTCCTGCGCCAAAGGAGCTTATTGCTGAAGCAGGTGAGCCTGTGTGGTCACAGCAAACCTGTGTACAACCTGTGTACCACCTGTGTAGGCATCGGCAGTCCCGCTCTGAAGCAGCCCAAGGTTGCATCCCTTTCTCTGTTGTGTTTATCCCAGATCTAGCGCAAGGCCATGGTGTGGAGTAGGCTGGGGCTCGGGGCCAGGGCATTGTGGCTGCAGGAATTGAGGTGACTGTGCTGCCACCTGAGATCTGGGCTGCCTCTGTGGTAGTCTTCTCACAGCACCTGTCTGCCCCAGGTCTAGGGCTCAGCTAGAGGTGGAGCCCTTGGGTGGAGTCAGAGTGCTCTTGCTGGAAAATGAAATGCTGCATGCATACTGCTGCCCAGGGCCTGTCTGCCTGGGATGCAGCACTTAGCTGTTGCACATTCTTGGAGTGCTCCCCAGTGTGCACACATACAGTGTCTGCCACAGCTAGACCCGCTGCCCTATGTGAATGTTGACAGTGGTATCTGCCGCTCTGCCTGGATCACACCCTAGGTGTGTGTCTGCATAGCTAGACTGAATCTTTGCCCAGATCTCACACCAGGCTGTGGCGTGGAGTGAGCAGGGCCGAGGTGTTCTCCCCTTCAGGTTGGGAAGTGCAGCAAGGCGGCAGCCGCCAGTGCAAGGCTCTCTCCGCCCTGATTGTTAGCAAGCCAGAACGTGCACACTCCTCACAAGTAGAGACTAGGCTACTCCAGCCCTTCTGTGCCTCAGTGGATTCCCAGCAGGCAAGGGGGCTTGTCTTCTTTTGCAAGACCCCAGGCCTGGGATGCCCAGATTGTGAGTCGACTTGCTTCCTCCCCAGGGCAAGGGTCCACCGGTGTGGACTTTCTCTTCTTTCAGATCCTTCCCAGGGGTGCAGATCCCGACCTGATGCCCTCCCCCCACCCTGTGCCCCCTGCCATTTTTTTGGTCCTACCCAGTTACATGGAGATTTTTCTTGCAGCTTTGATTGTTTAGGAGTTGTGCCAGTTTCTAGTTCGTTTTCTGTGAGAATTTTTCCTCATGTAGACGTATTTTTGATGTGTTCATGGGGGAGGTGAGCTCCACATCCTCCTACTCTGCTATCTTGATCCCCTTCTTCCTACATTGGTTGATGTTTGAATGTTAAACCAACCTTCCACCCTTCAGATAGGTCCCTCTTGAGTTGTCATGTACTGTATTTTTAACATGTTGTTGGATCCTGTTTGCTAAAGTTTTGTTAAAATTTTTTACCTCTGTTTGTGAGGGATATTGTTCTGTGGTTTACTTGTGATATTTTTGTCTGGTTTAGGTATCAAGGTACTACTGGCCTTT
This sequence comes from Stenella coeruleoalba, assembly GCF_951394435.1. Classification (NCBI taxonomy): domain Eukaryota; kingdom Metazoa; phylum Chordata; class Mammalia; order Artiodactyla; family Delphinidae; genus Stenella; species Stenella coeruleoalba. The sequence goes on from NC_137156.1 coordinate 53,532,642, forward strand.
ATAGAATGAGTTGAAATGTGTTTTCTCCTCTTCACTTTTTTTGGAAAAGTTTATGTAGAATTTGTATTGTTTTTCTTAAATGTTTGGTAGAATTCACCATTGAGGCCAGCTGGGCCTGCATGTTTCTTTTGTGAAAGGGTTTTAACTGCAAATTCTATTTTTCTAATATATATAGAACTGTCCAGGTTTTCTCTTCCTTCTTGAGTGAGCTTTGGTGTAGTTTTTACCTTTCAAAGATTTTGTCCATTTCACCTAAGTTCTAGAACTTTTGGCATAAAGTTGTGAGTAATACCCTCTTACTATCATTTTAATATCTGTAACATCTGTAGTGAAAGTTCCTCTCTTTATTCTTGATTTGGGTAATTTTGTTTGTTTGGTTTTTTTACTGTATGAAAGTAGTTGCCACGTCTAATAAAAATCACAATGATTGTATAGTGCCTATTGCAATATATATATTCTTTGAATTTTTTACTGACATTGATACCAATTTTTAAAGAGTAAAGATGAGTAAATTTCTCTGATATTGGTAATTTTTGTCTTTTTTTCCTGGTCAGTCTACCTAGGGGTTTATTAATTTTATTGATATTCTCAAAGAACCAGCTTTGGATGTCGTTGATTTTTTTCATTGTTTTTATGTTTTCTACTTCATTGATTTCTTCTCTGGTCTCTATTATTTACTTTATTTTGGGTTTCACGTGGTCTTCTTTTTTCTAGTTTCTTAATGTGGAAGCTCCTTCTTGTAACATATATATATATATATATATATATATATTTAAATTAATTATTTTTGGCTGCATTGGGTCTTCATTGCTGCGCACAGGCTTTTCTCTAGTTGCAGCGAGTGGGGGCTACTCTTCATTGCAGTGCGTGGGCTTCTCACTGTGGTGGCTTCTCTGGTGGAGCACGGGCTCTAGGTGCACACACTTCAGTAGTTATGGTGTGTGGGCTCAGTAGTTGTGGCTTGCAGGCTCTAGAGCACAGGCTCAGTAGTTTTGCGTGGGCTTAGTTGCTCCACAGCATGTGGGATCTTCCTGGACCAGGGCTCAAACCCATGTCCCCTGCATTGGCAGGCAGACTCTCAACCACTGCGCCACCAGGGAAGCCCATAGGTTGAGTATTTTTTATGATTACATTTTATATCTTTTTTTTTTTTTGCCTAGTAGCTATAACTCATTATTTTGTAATCTTAGTGGTTATTTTTGAGTTTATATTGTAGATTTTAAAGTGATTTTAGTCAATCCTAAAATTATATTACATCATACTTCCATTTTCCTTTGCTCAGCCTTCATGCTGTTATTGCCATACACTTTAAAATTCCAAATATGGTATGAAATCCACACTAGATCGTTAGTATTTTTGTTTTAACAGTCAATTATTTTTATTTATTTATTTTTTTTGCGGTACGCGGGCCTCTCACTGTTGTGGCCTCTCCCGTTGCGGAGCACAGGCTCCGGATGCGCAGGCTCAGCGGCCATGGCTCACGGGCCCAGCCGCTCTGCGGCATGTGGGATCTTCCCGGACTGGGGCACGAACCCGTATCCCCTGCATCGGCAGGCGGACTCTCAACCACTGCGCCACCAGGGAAGCCCAACAGTCAATTATTTTTAAAGAGATTTAAATAATTAAAAAATTGGCTCTCTATACTCAAGTGGTTACTATTTCCAGTATCCTTCATTTCTTTGTATAGACACAAATTTTCATCTTATGTCATTTTTTTTTTCTGCTTGGAGAATGTTCTTTAAGATTTCTTGCACTGCATATCTGATGAATTTTTTCAGCACTTACGCCTGAAAAAATCTTTATTTTCCCTTCAGTTTTGAAAAATATTTTTGCTGAATATAGAATTCTGTGTTGACAGTTTTTTGTTTTCAGTATTTTAAAGATGCTACTCCTCTGTTTTCTTTTTTGTTATCAGTGAGAAATCTTCTGTCACCCTTATTTTATTCCTCTGTATTAGGCATATCTTTTTTCTCTGGGTGCTTTTAATGTTTTTTCTGTCACTGGTTTTGACCAATTTGGTTAAGCTATGCCTTGGTGGATTTTCCTTCATGTTTCTTGTGCTTGGAATTTTTTGAGTTTCTTGGACTTGTAGGTTTATAATTGTCATAAAACTTTTGACCTTTATTTCTTCAGATTTTTTCCCCCCGCCCCACTCTCCCATTCTTTAGGGACTCCACTTGCACGTTCATTAGGTTGTTTGAAGCTGTCCCACAGTTCTTTCATGCTCTGTTCTTTTTTTCTTGTTTTCTTTCCATATTTCATTTTGGATACTTTCTCCTGCTGTGTCTTTAAGTTCACTAATCTTTTCTTCCTCAATGTCTCATCTGCTGTTAATCCCACCCAGTAAATTTTCATCTCAGCCCTTGTGGTTTTCATATTTAAAAGTTTAATTTGTATCTTTGTATATCTTTCATGTCTCTATATAACGTGTTTAATAAACATAACATGTTTAATAAACATGAGATGTTTAATGTAACATCTTCACTCCAGCTTCATAGAACTGTATTCTACAGAACATAGTTATGATAACTTTTAATGCCTTTGTCTGCTATTTCTAGTTTCTGGGTCAGCTTTGATAGATTGAATTTCCTCCTCATTATGGATATATTTTTCCCTCTTCTTTGAATGGGTGGTAATTTTTTGTTCAGTGCCAGACATTGTGAATGTTACTTTGGGTGCAGAATATTTTTGTATTCCTATAAATATACTTGAGTTTTGTTCTGAGATGCAGTTGAGTTACTTGGACATAGTTCCTTTGAGATTTTTTTTTTTTTTTTAATTTGTTGGGTTGGACCAAAGCAGTGGTTAGTCTAGGGATAATTGTACTCCACTCCTGAAGCAAGACGCTTCTCAGTACTCTACCCAGTGCCCCACAAATTATGACATTTTTCACTGTTGTCTGGTGGGAATGGGTACTTACTATTCATGGCCCTGGGTGAGCTCTGGCTGCTGTCCCCTCTAATGCTGCTTGTTGAGTCTTTCCCTGGCTTTGGGTAACTTCCTCACATGCACACTCTGACTAGTACTCTACTGAATTCCTGAGGGGAACGCTCTGCAGATCTCTGACATTTTCTCCATTCTTGTACTCTTCTCTGATACCTCTGATTGCCTTGCTCAGACTTTTGGCTGTATATCCTCAGCTCAGGGAGTCCACCAGGCTCCAGCTGAGTTCCCTTTCCCTGTAGCGTAGCAGAGCGGAAGTAACAGGTAAGAGTGACATCTGGTTTGAGGCCAGGTTTTGGAGACGTAGGGGTATGCATGGAAGCATCAGGATTCATTCCTATAAGATACTGCAGAAGCCATATTTCAGGAAAATGCAGATGACCTGAGCCAGTCCTTGCTGAATATGTTAAGGAATAAGTGGTGAGTAAGGGATGTTTAATTTTCTGCTTCTGGCCTTGCTGCCAGCCCTCAAATCATTGAGGACATCACCCTTCATGGCTCAGTGTCCTCATCAGTAAATGATGGTTCTTGATACTGATCAATTACTGACCCTATCGGTGGCCGGAGATGGCTTCTCCAGAAGGGCCCTGGGGTAGCCAAGTGACAGCATGGCACAAGACTCAAGCCTCCTTGCTGCCAGCTGATTTTTCTACAGAGGAGAAGGAACAGGGAGCCAGATCTCTACTCTCAGATGACCGCCAAAATCTGAGTGAAGAAGAGTTTCAACTGATATGTAGTCAGTCTAGGGCTTTGCTTTCCAAAGTGGTGTCCCCAGAGTAGCAGCACTAGTATCGCTCGGGAACGTCTTAGAAATGCAGACCACCAAGCAATTTGCCTGGATCTACCATCAGATTCTGCACTATGAGAAGAACCTCAGTTGTTTCATGTGCTCATCAGAGTTTGAAGAACACTGGTAGCTGTAGTCAACAATTATATATTATACACTTAAAAACTTGTTAAGAGGGTAGATCTCACGTTAAGTATCCTTTCCACAATAAAATAAAATTTTGAAGAGCATTGTTCTAAATGTAAATGGTTATACATGCCCTCTAGTGGCTGCCTAGCAACTTGCAGGGAGTTTTAAAATGTTTTCTCATTTTAGGACCTTTGCACAGAACTGCAGAAACATTGAACATTTAAACCTCAATGGGTGCACAAAAATCACTGACAGGTAAGTAGTGGAAATTACTTTGGTGACTGGTTGGCCGTGGGGAGAGTGAGGGGAGAGAAAGGTGGTTGAAAATACCTTTAGTGCATCTGATTTTTTTCAGCACGTGTTACAGCCTTAGCAGATTCTGTTCCAAGCTGAAACATCTGGATCTGACTTCCTGTGTGTCCATTACAAACAGCTCCTTAAAGGGGATCAGGTAAGAGAACCTGTTGTTAGTGGTCATGAGCAATACCCAAAGCTCTGAGCATTTTGGTGTGTCTGAAACCTTTCTCATGGTCCCATTGGAACAGGAAGTGGGCGACTCGGGTTACAGAGGTCTCTCTCCCCTGAACTGCTTGTGGGCTACTAAGCTCAGAGTTGGTCCTAAAGTCTCCGTGGGATGGACTGCACATGTGTGGTTTTGTTTCCTGTTCTCCAGTGAGGGCTGTCGGCACCTGGAGTACCTGAACCTGTCATGGTGTGATCAGATCACGAAGGATGGCATCGAGGCCCTGGTGCGGGGTTGTCGCGGCCTGAGAGCCCTGCTGCTGAGGGGCTGCACGCAGGTACCGGGAGTCCTCACGGCCTGGCTTGTCTAACGTGTATCTAATGTTAGGTGTGTGCACGTGATTATGGAACCTGTGCCCCACTGTCCCCTCACCTGGTTCCATCTATTTTTTGTTTTCTCCATTCACTCAGCTAGAAGACGAAGCTCTGAAGCACATTCAGAATTACTGCCATGAGCTTGTGAGCCTCAACCTACAGTCCTGCTCAGTAAGTAACATGCCTTTTACGTGAGCTCCCTCCTGTTCCTGTTCCCTCCGTCAGGAACCTGCTGGGGCCCTGCTGGGAAGCAGCCCAGGCAGGTGGGAGGATTGCCACACCCTTATTTCACATCCTGTGTCCTTATGTGATCTCCCAGTTTCCCACAGGATGGAAGAACAGCAATCTAAACAAAAAGGCCAATACAAAGCCATGGGCATTTCCCCTAAAAACAGCATAGATCAGGGTCTTGGTTTATTTTAAGACATCAGGAATGCTGTGAACTAGTCACTAACCTAAACAGTTCCTGGTAAGGTCTCAGTGTCTTGTCTTTACTTATAAACTGGGGGTGATGACACCTCTCATGGTGTCTCAGTGGATAAAATGAAATAACAGATACGAAAGTGCTTTGAAATATAAAGGGCATATTCAAGAGCAAGGTGTGATTTTCATCAGTGCATTATTAGCCTGTGAAGGATGATTTTTCTTCACTGCCATTGTAAATATTGGTAATTGAAGAGGGTGCTTGCTATGGCCACCTGGGTTTCTCAAGGAGAATGTCAATTTTGAGAAAAGAGAAATCCGTTGTATTTGGCACTTAGTAAATGAATCATAAACCTAAGTTCCCTAATGGTGGGAGGTAAAGCAGAAACTATCTTCTGGGCAAATATTGACCTTATGGGGCTGCACTGTTCAAAAATAGGACCTTGAATTGCATGTAGGGCAGCACTGGCAGGTGGCTTGAAGTATGATATAAATGTATCTGTTTATTTCTGCATAAATTAGCATATTCAAATAAAGATTAATTTGAATCTTCATGGCTACATTCATAGAATTCTAAGCCATTTATTAATAATTTAGTGATTTACTTAATTTTGCTATTTTCTAAAACATTTCAGGCAATATAAAAATACATGTATGATTTATATAGTAGATATCTAAAGCATTAATATGTAGAAATTCAACCAAAAATTAATGTCACTTAAGCAAGTCTCATGAGCTGTTCATTAAATCTGATATTTAACACAAGTTTATGAATATTTCCTGAAAAAAAAATCGAACGACTCTGGGTAGAAAAATGGAATTTAAAAATTTTACTCTCCATTAGTAATGCTTGAATATTTTAAAGCTGTTCAGAAATAACATAAATATCTGTCTTCCCTGTACTTCACCTTATTTTGATTAAATTATCAGGATAAAATGCTAGTAACTGGCAACCTAAACTAGTTGACTAACAGGAGACTCCATTTGTCTGCGGCTCCCATTTCACTGTTGCCCGTGCCTTCTGATTTTCCTTTCTGCTTTGGTTCTCCCCAGCGCGTTACGGATGAAGGCGTGGTGCAGATTTGCAGGGGCTGCCACCGGCTGCAGGCCCTCTGCCTGTCTGGCTGCGGCAACCTCACGGATGCCTCCCTCACAGCCCTAGCCTTGAACTGCCCAAGACTTCAGTGAGTGCACCACGCTTTCAGCTTTGCAACTCAGAGCTTGGGGCTGACTGGGAGGGCTTCCTGCAGGAGGAGAAAGGCCTGGCAGTGGGTTGAGGAGGAGGCAGTGGTTGTGTTGTTGGCTTTTGTCAGATGTATTGGGGTGTGGGACACTGTAATCTAGTTCATTTAAGGATGTGTGGAGAGTCCCACACTGTCCACCACCAGGGAATCTGAGCCTTCATTTCCTGATGGACTTCACTCATGTGCCCACCTGATTTGCCTCGCCCTGGTATTACTTCTTTTTTTAACATCTTTATTGGAGTATAATTGCTTTACAATGGTGTATTTGTTTCTGCTTTATAACAAAGTGAGTCAGCTATACATATACATAAATCCCCATATCTCCTCCCTCTTGCGTCTCCCTCCCACCCTCCCTATCCCACCTCTAGGTGGTCACAAAGCACTGAGCTAATCTCCCTGTGCTATGCGGCTGCTTCCCACTAGCTATCTCTATTACATTTGGTAGTGTATATATGTCCACTCTCTCACTTCGTCCCAGCTTACCCTTCCCCCTCCCTGTGTCCTCAAGTCCTTTCTCTACGTCTGTGTCTTTATTCCTGTCCTGCCCCTAGGTTCTTCAGAACCATTTTCTTTTTTTTAGATTCCATATATATGTGTTAGCATACGATATTTGTTTTTCTTTCTGACTTACTTCACTCTGTATGACAGTCTCTAAGTCTGTCCACCTCACTACAAATAACTCAGTTTTGTTTCTTTTTATGGCTGAGTAATATTCCATTGTATATATGTGCCACATCTTCTTTATCCATTCATCTGTTGATGGACACTTAGGTTGCTTCCATGTCTTGGCTATTGTAAATAGAGCTGCAATGAACATGGTGGTACATGACTCTTTTTGAATTATGGTTTTCTCAGGGTATATGCCCAGTAGTGGGATTGCTGGGTTGTATGGTAGTTCTATTTTTAGTTTTTTTTTTTTTTTTTTAATTTTTGGCTGCATTGGGTCTTTGTTGCTGCATGCGGGCTTCCTCTAGTTGCGGCGAGCAGGGGCTACTCTTCGTTGCAGTGCGCGGGCTTCTCATTGCAGTGGCTTCTCTTGTTGCGGAGCACAGGCTCTAGGTGCACGGGCTTCAGTAGTTGTGGCTCGCGGGCTCTAGAGCACAGGCTCAGTAGTTGTGGTGCACAGGCTTAGTTGCTCCATGGCATGTGGGATCTCCCCGGACCAGGGCTCGAACCCGTCCCCTGCATTGGCAGGCAGATTCTTAACCACTGTGCCACCAGGGAATCCCCCATTTGTTTTTGTTTTTATTTCCATTTCTCTAGGAGGTGGGTCAAAAAGGATCTTGCTGTGATTTATGTCATAGAGTGTTCTGCCTATGTTTTCCTCTAAGAGCTTTATAGTGTCTGGCCTTACATTTAGGTCTCTAATCCATTTTGAGTTTATTTTTGTGTATGGTGTTAGGGAGTGTTCTAATTTCATTCTTTTACATGTAGCTGTCCAGTTTTCCCAGCACCACTTATTGAAGAGGCTATCTTTTCTCCATTGTATATTCTTGCCTCCTTTATATAAAAATAAGGTGACCATATGTGTGTGGGTTTATCTCTGGGCTTTCTATCCTGTTCCATTGATCTATATTTCTGTTATTGTGCCAGTACCATACTATCTTGATTACTATAGCTTTGTAGTATAGTCTGAAGTCAGGGAGCCTGATTCCTCCAGCTCCGTTTTTCGTTCTCAAGATTGTTTTGGCTATTCGTTGCCCTGATATTACTTTGACATGTGAGCAGACAGATAGCCTCATGTCCAAATGGCACCAGGTTCTCCTCTAAACCAGCTGCTAAATGCACAGAAGGAGGAAAAATCACAGCCACCTTATTTATCATTTTTCCCTAGCAAGAAGAAAAGTTTTAACAAATAATGATTTATTTTCTGATTCTCCATGTAATATTGTGAATATTAAAACTTTAATAATGGCACCAAAATACTAATCATGCTTAACATCAGTTGAACTCATATATGTTCCAGGCTCTTTGTTAGCACTTTCACAAGCATTGTCTCACTTAGTCCTCACTGCATTGCTAGGAGGTGTAGGTACTGTATTCTCACTTGTTTTGCAGAGGAGAAACTGAGACTCAGTGAAAAGCACATGGGGCTTCCCTGGTGGTGCAGTGGTTGAGAGTCCGCCTGCCGATGCAGGGGACACGGGTTCGTGCCCCGGTCTGGGAAGATCCCACGTGCCACGGAGCGGCTGGGCCCGTGAGCCATGGCTGCTGAGCCTGCGGGTCCGGAGCCTGTGCTCCGCAACGGGGGAGGCCACAACAGTGAGAGGCACGCGTACCGCAAAAAAAAAAAAAGCAAAGCACATAATTTATCTTGGGTCACATGATAAGTAAGAAGTAAAACTAGAATTTGAACTTGTAGAGTTTGATTTTAGAACCAGCAACCTTAACCCCTACAAAAGAGGCAGAAAAAAGATACTTGTTTTGTTATTCTTTACTTATCGGTGAAACTGATCCATTTTTCATACACCAGTTAGATATCTTTTTTTTTTTCCTTTGGCTGCACCATATGGCATGCAGGATCTTAGTTCCCTGGCTGAGGATCGAACCCACGACCCCTGCAGTGGAAGCGTGGAGTCCTAACCACTGGACTGCCAAAGAAGTACCCCCCGCCCCCCCCCCCTTTTTTTTTTGGTTATATACCTTCTGAGGATTGTCTTATTTTGCCTTTTCCCCATTTTTCTTACTGTTGAATTAGGGAAGATTCTAGAGAATTTTGATGTTTCTGCATGGTAGGAATATAGGTGGTCAAAACTGGTCAGAAAGGAGGTCAAAATTATTGCTATAAGGGAGTAATTTAACTTAAAAATATTATTTAAGCATCCATCCCTGTTAAGCATGGATGTTTTCATTGGCTGTGAATTTTTAAAATTTCCTTTAGGGTGACTGGGAATTTCAATAAATGCAGTATATCAAGATGATTTTGTTGAGTGAAAGTACATTTTAATTGTTTAGAAGTCAACACATATTAGAATAATATCTAAAAACAGCAACCATGTGCTGGTATTGTGGGAAGATTCCTGGATTTACTGACCAAGTTTGGGATGGGACTTTGGGCAGGTCACATTCCTCCTGAGCCTCCTTTTTGTGTCACAGAGTGGAATAAACTCCAGAGCATTGTAAAGAACGCTTTTCTGTTGTTAACCAGTCGCCACTTTGTCTTCTGTGCACTCCTTATCCCAGGATCTTGGAGGCTGCCCGATGTTCCCATTTGACTGATGCAGGCTTTACACTTTTAGCTCGGGTAAGACAGAGGTTTTACAAAATCAAACCAAACTAATTCACCTCCCTCAGTCAAAGTGAATTGGAGTGGTCTTGGAGTGTGCAAAAAACTACCTTCAGAAATGACAGGCACCAAGTAGAATAGAGTCCTTGTGGGGAGTGTTCTGAATTTTCCCCAGCAGGCTGGAAAGCTAGGCAGGTCCTGTACCAGGCGTGGACCTCACTCTCACTTGGTCAGGTGGGACCCCAATGAGAAGCGCCTCCTCCCTGCCGGGAGATGCCCTTCCTCACACAGACCCCGACTCAGCCTCTCAGTAGCATCCCTCAGCTGGGCTGGGCTCTGCCTCTGCCCTCTCTCTCCACACTGCCCTGCCAGTGCCAACCACTGTGGGGCCCCTGTGACCTGCTGCCCAGAACCTATGACCTCCTGGGGATGCTGATACACTCTTCCTCCTACCCCAGCCCTCCACCATCCCCACCGTGGCTGAGCGCCCACCCCCACGACCTCCCAGAGCCCATTCCATGGCTAAAATCTCTGTGCTGATACCTGTGAGCCACTGGGAAGGTGCAGACAACTGCCTTTCCAGGATGAGAGAAGGAAATGCAGCCCTAATGCCCATTTCCAAAGTGAATATGATTCAAAGGGCACCTGCTCAAAAGTGCTGGCTCACTGGGTCACCTTCGGAATGGGGTGTCTTATGGACTCTTATGGACTTTTTCAGAATTGTCATGACCTGGAGAAGATGGATCTCGAAGAATGCATCTTGGTGAGTGGACTCCTGACAGCTCTGCAGGGCGCCCCTCAGCCACTGACAGGCGTAACCAGAGATGCCAACTGGCCATTGTCTGGACCCTCCTTGCCCCAGCGTAGGTGTAAGGGCTTGGGAACCTGTGAGGGCCACGGGAGGGGGATGCATAAACTTTGGGCTGTTCTCAGTCATCAGAGTTACAGCCAAGTTCAGGATAGCACCATCTTTTGCCAAACATTAAAAAAACAAAAGGACTCATTTTCACAAAACTTAAGGGAGAAATAAGCTTGCATGTCCAGTGATGAGGTGACTCTACAGAGAAGAATCTCGGGGGACCCTCTTTGTCCCTTTGTCCCTCGGGCTCCCAGCCCAAGTGTGCTTGAGATGAGTTTTTAATTCTCTTTTGCACCTTTTGATTCTTGTATTCAGGAGAAGCAGGATTAGGTATTAAGTTCTGGTGTAGAAGCCACACTGACACCACGTGTTTCTCTCCAGATAACCGACAGCACACTCATCCAGCTCTCCATTCACTGTCCTAAACTGCAAGCCCTGGTGAGTCTGAGCTTTTTGTGACGTTACTTACCTCTTAGGGATGAAAGAACCCCCGTACTACAGCAAGAGCCTTCCTTTCCATAGGGTGTCATCATTCTTGGTTTCAAAGGTCTGTGCGTTGGGCTCACTTGGGAGGCAGGGTATCTAAATGTCACTGCTTTCATTTTAGGGTGTGAACCTAATATAGGGACCAGCGTCCTTACTCAAATTCATGTTCATCATGTCGGGTATAGTGAAAGTTAGCACGGTTAAAATGAGGCCATCCTTATATTACATTTCATATCTGCTCAAATATCTATGGGGGGGGAATTAGAATATACTGAAAGATCTAGAATGAGCAATGAAGAGTGTCATTGACACTCTTAGCCATGCAGATGTCGCATGCACGTTTCCCATCCGGCTGCTGGATGTGAAGCAGGGGTGGAGTCCCCATTTGGCTGCCTGCTCCCACCAGATACACTGACTCACTGAATCCCAACACAGCCCTGTGATGTGGGCACCATGGACATCCCTATTTTATCAGTGAGGAAGCTGAGGCTCAGCGCGGTTAAGAAGCTTGCCCAGATTTACACAACTGCCCAAAGGACCCAGATCTCGTGGCTTCCGTGGGGTCTGGTCTTCCCACTGTCCTGAGATACACGACAGATTTTTAAGCCAGCTCTCTCTATCCCCTTTGAACTTGCTCTGTCAGCAAGGGCTAGGATTTTATAACATCATTAGAGCTCCATTTGGCCTTGAGTTACTCTCCCCACCAGTTTTCCTTATTTCCACATTCCTTCTGGATGCTTCTCCCTCAGGCACAAGTGTGCTGGGCTTTGGACAGCTCTGGGACTTTGAGTTTGGTGGCAGACTTCAGAGATAGTCAGAAACCTACCTGTTTCCAGATTCTCTGCTGAAACTGTTTCCCTCTACACACCTGCAGATAATTTTGTCTTTCTAATGTCTTTACTCCCAAATTAGTTCTGATCTGGTTTTATAATTGATAGAACCAGTTGTCTGATGGGCTTTCTCCACCCCTTGTCCCCGTGTCCCTGAGATGGCCTGCTTCTCAGAGGTGTGGGGAAGGTTAGGAGCCCCGTGCTTTGTTTCCTGTTTTAACCTCCCTCCTCCCTGTTGCCCAAGGGCTCTCTCCCCGACTCGGAGATACCCGGGACTTGGACTCCCACCCCTTGGGCAGTGTCGTCTCTTGTGTGCACGGGACAAGGCCTTCCACCAGCTCCCTAACTCCTGCTTCCTCAGGAGTGCAGGCCCACCTCAGCGACGGGTCAGGAAATGTCTTCCAAATAGTGTTCTCCCCAGCGGGGATTCTGGTGACTGAAATCTTCTCCATCTTCCCCGATATTCATACAAGCTACTTCCAGAAAGGGGACTTAGAGTAAAAGATAAACTATAATAAAACCCAGAAGTCCAAGATAAGAGCCTCAAATGAAAATAAAAAAGAAAAATACCTGGAGGATTATTAGCAGAAAAGCAGGGAAACAGTTGCAGTTGAAATCTAAACTTAGCTTTGGAGATGCCTGGTAGCCCACAGAGAAAAGGGAAATGCTGTGGATTAAATCTGATTATATTCATCAAATTCACTCTACAAACACCTCTTGAGGACCATTACACGCCGGGCACTGTTCTAGGCACTGGAGAGTGAAAAGATCATTCATCAGAAGAGACAGACTTTATCGTCACTCAGAAATTGCACAGCAGTGTGTGTCTGGATCCTTGTTAACGGATACTCCAGGGGCTCTCCCTGCTACGGACATGGTAGCAGCGCCTCTGTCAGCCCCCAGGTAGAGCCAAGGGTGAGTGGAAGCTCAGGGTTGATGGATGTGCGTTTCTGCTGCTGCAGGTCTCACAGCACAGATGCAGAGTCTTGGTGCGGGGCAGCCCGGGTGCGCCTGGGACACGCGCTTAGGAGCAGCCGGTCCCCACCTCCCTGGGGGAGGGCCAGACAGTGCTCTCCATGCTGGAGCCAGGGGTCCACCCCAGGGAGTCCTCCCCCAGCCTGGGGAGCTCAGAGGAGCCAGTGCTATTGGGGCAAAGCTCCATAGATTCAGAATTTTGAAATCTGGTTTTTAGCTTTTACTAAAGATCTGCAAGCAGGAAGAAATGAGGGAAGTGACCACTAGCCCCGAGCCAGGTAACTATCACACCTCATTTGCTAAACTTCAGTTCCCTGGTTCTTCTTTACATGTGAAGGAGGCAAGTGTGCACATACCCCACTCCTTCCAGGAACTGCTCTGTGATCCTCAAGGGAGGAAGGGCCTTGTACTCTCACAAAAACCAAATCTAGAAGGCCATTTTGAAAGGGAAACTCATCATGTTTCTTTGAAAATAAGTCAAATATACAGTTGCAAACAAGGGGAACTCCAGATTCAAAAGAACACAGAGGAGTTCATGAAGTTTGTTCAAAGGAGGTTAAGGATCCTCTTCGTTACTTCAGTTTTTAGTTTGTAGGATGTCATCAGCAGTTTCTATTGATAATTGGGGGGCTGGTTTCCTCTTCAGTACCAGAGCCAGTTTTTTTGACTTTTAAAATATTAATGCAGCTCATTGGTCCTAGAAGCTATCTAAGAATTTTAGCTATTAAAGAATAAAGAATTGCAGCCAATAAAGACTATATTATTTTCTTGATGCCACAGAGTTTTATCTTTCACCCTGATTTATCACAGCCTTTACCAGTGAGATTTGTACCTTCATGTTTTCTTGTTACTGATTAGTGCCCTTTTCAGCTTAACAAAGTCCCTTTAACATTTCTTGTAAGGCAGGTTTAGTGGTGATGAACTAGTTTAGCTTTAGCTTGTCTGGAAAACTCTCTCCTTCCGTTCTTTTTTTGTGGCCACGCTGTGTGGCTTGCAGTATCTTAGCTCCCCAACCAGGGACTGAACCTGGGCCCCAGCAGTGAAAGCGCTGAGTCCTAACCACTGGACCGCCAGGGAATTCCTATCTCTCCTTCAGTTCTGAATAACTTTGTTGGGTTTAGTATTCTTGGTTGGAATTTTTTTTCATTTCTGTCAGCACTCTGAATATATTGTGCCCCTCCATTCTGGCCTGCAAAGTTTCTACTGAAAAGCCTGCTGATAGTCTTACGGGGAGTTCCCTTGTATATAACAAGTTGTTTTTCTCTTGCTGCTCTTAAGATTCTTTAATTTTTGACATTTTAATTGTAATGTGTTTTGGCGTGGGTCTCATCTTATTTGGAATTCTCTGGGCTTCCTGAATCTGGATGTGTTTCCTCCCCCAGCCTAGAGAAGTTTTCAGCCATTATTTTCTCCATTAGCTTTTCTGCCTCTTTCTCTCTCTTCTCCTTCTGTTACCCTTATAATGAGAACATTAGTCCACTTGATATTGTCCCATAAGTCTGTTAGGGTATCTTCTTTACTTTTTTTCATTCTTTTTCTCTTTGCTGCTCTGATTGGGTGATTTTCACTGCCATGTCTTCAAGTCACTGATCCTTTTATCTGCTTCATCTAGTCTGTTCTTGAAACCTTCTACTTTATTTTTCAGTTCAGTTGTATTCTTCAGCTCCGTGACCTCTGTTTGGTTCTTTTCCCAGATAAGGGCGTAAACTCCTGTCTGGGGGGATACTGACCAGGGAGAGTGCAGAGATGGCATGTACCTGCACCTACCTTTGCTGAGAGCACATCTGTAGGCCTCTAGATGTGTACCAGACCTGAAGCCCGCCCTGTAAGCTCCAGGACAAGCAAATAGGCCTCTTTCCCAGAAAGGCTGGGGGTGTGTTTCAGCCTGCTGTCTGTAAAGTGCCCTGGGGGTGGTAGCCTGCCAAGAACTCTTTCATGTTAAAGTCCCATGGGACCCAGGAATACAAGCCTTCTTTGGCCATCAGGGCCAGGTGAGCAAGGAGCATCCCATGGGCACCTTATACAAAGACTGGGGCACCAGAAATAGAAACCAGGTCACCAGGCAGATGTAAAAGCTCCCTCTGGGAGATCCTGGTGCTCTGGAGCACGGCAGAGGGGAGAGCAAGGACAGCATCAGCCTCCAGGGTCTCTAGGAAGGATTACAGTCAGCCCTTGGATGTGTGTTTAATTAGAAACTTGTGCCCCTGGCTGCAGCTGTGAGGACAAGCTCCTAGTCCTCCTTCCGAGAAAGACGACTCCTGGGTGTTTTCTCTTGCTGATCCCGGGACGTGGGAGCCACGTAACAATCTCTCCATTGGTTACAGTCCCGTGGGACCCCGCAGGCCAGGAGATGGACGTGTCCCCTGGCAACAGCTGCAAAAACGGGGGCACCAGACACACGTGAAACTCTCCCCCTGAGAGAAACATAGAGACAGAGAATGAGGATGGCACCCTGGTGCAAGGCAGAGGCAGGGCCGGGAGAGGATGCGAAATAGTGCTCACCGGGAAGGAGGAAGCCCAGAATTTAAAAAAGAAAATGTCATCCAGTGGCTGGAGCTCGGCAGAGGGAATGTGCAAAGATGGCCCCCGCCCATCCCTAGGCCCTGGGGGCACCCCAGCAGGCCCCCCAATGTGTCACCTAGCAGGCGAGCCTCCCACACCTGGGCTGGGCTCCCCTCCATCATCTGGGCCCTGGGGGTGGGGAGGGCCCGGGTGTGAAAGTCCTTTGAATTCCTCCTCACATTGCTGTGGTCTCTGGGTCTCTCGGAGGTCAGCGGGTTGGTTTTTCCAGCTAGACGTTCAGGTGCCTAATGTGGGGTTAAACCGTTCTAAACCGTTCGCTCCTCAGTGAGAAGCTCCAGGTTATGAGTTCCCTCCTGCCCGGGGGTCTCCGCGCTTGGGGCCGGGGTTCATGACAGACTGGCCCAGCCTCTCCTTCCGCTTCCAAGTGGGCCTTCTCTCATCTGCCCAACGTGGAGAGTCGTTCAGCCAGTTTTTATGTTTTTTTCTGGAGGAAGCTGTTCCCTGTGTAGCTGTAGATTCGCTGTTTGCGGGAAGAGGTGAGTTCAGGATCCTCACGGCGCAGACCGCCCTCTGCAGTGTCGGTTCCCATCTTTACCTGGCGGGAAGGTGAGAGAAGCCGCTGCCCATGGGCCCACAGCTTTGTGCTCCATCCTCCCGCTGCTCAGTGGTCGGCTGCCTGGGCCGGCTTCCCTGCTCTTCCTGGGCCGTGAGCCTTGGAATGAGAGGGTCCAGCAAACATCTGTGCTTCCCCTCATTCCAGAGCCTGTCCCACTGTGAGCTCATCACGGATGACGGGATCCTGCACCTGAGCAACAGCCCTTGCGGCCACGAGAGGCTGCGGGTGCTGGAACTGGACAACTGCCTCCTCATCACTGACGTGGCCCTGGAGCACCTGGAGAACTGTCGTGGCCTGGAGCGCCTCGAGCTGTACGACTGCCAGCAGGTCACCCGCGCGGGCATCAAGCGGATGCGGGTAAGTGTCGGGCAGCAGCCACACCTGGCAGTTTCTCAGCAAACGACAAATACACCAAGAATCAACATCCATTTTCTACATTCTGTCCTGGGCCAATAGTTACGCAAACTATCCTCTTAGACTTCTTCTAAATTTCCTCATTAGACCCCACCCTGGAAAGAGTCGACTTCTAGAATGGGTCTGGGTGGAGGTTCCATGTGGTCTGTTGATTAGCAAACTTACTAGAAGGAAAGGGACTTAAGGCCGTTATCAGTAGGCTTGATCTTTGCTAATTTCTACGTATAAAGTGTCTTAATAACTGTGGCGTTCTTTCCGCATGTAGTTCACCTCCGTCGTTCTTGAATACGCTTTAAGTTTAGGCAACTTTGCACTTAGACCCCTAAGCAGCCCCAGGTGCTACAGCTGTTACATCTCTACTTGGTTTGCACACAGGGACAACGACCACCCCTTTGTCTTTAAAAGGTGCTGTTTGGGGAGACGTGCATGTCGACAGGAGCAGCGTTAGCGCACACCAGAAATTCTATTGGGACTATCTGCCTAATGGTAGAGTGAACTAGATTCTATAGGAGAACTGTGGGCTTCTCTAGGATTATGCCTGCAATCCCCAAACTATCTTATGACTACACTTTTCCTTTCTACTTTCAGGCCCAGCTCCCTCATGTCAAAGTCCATGCCTACTTTGCTCCTGTCACCCCGCCGACAGCAGTGGGAGGAAGTGGACAGAGGCTGTGCAGGTGCTGTGTCATCCTCTGACAGCAGCTGCCCAGCCCAGGGCTTCACGAGGTGTCCCTTCCTCCCGAGGACCCGAGTCTTTCTGACGTAGTCCACCATCATCCAAATCTGTTGATTCTCCATTGGGAAAGGCATTTACAGGTAAAAGACTTCTGCAGGGACTGCAGTAACTCTCGTGATAGTTTTTACCTTTATTCTGCTGTGATGCAATCAATTCGAAGCCTTGTGTCAATTACCACAGGGCAAGAGTGGTCATAGTGCAGCCAGGACCACGCAGGAGCCCTGGATCTCTAGAGGTGGGTGCCTCCCTCGGTACAGGACTCCTGCCCTTGGCTTTGTCAGCATTCCTCGAACAGACCATTAGTGTTAGCACAAATTGAGCAGAAAAATAAGCTGTTGATTTTCTACCTGATACTTCAGCCAGTGGCCTACTTTTATTCACAACGATTCCATTTTGATTAGCAGGACTTTTCCACTTTGAAGATTAAATAGCAACTTTATCAAAGTGACTATACTGCAAATTCATAATGCCCGACAGTTTTCTATGTAGCGACTTACGTGGAAGGCAAGTTAACAGGTTTCCATGAGACACCAAAGAATGAGGACTCTAAACAGGGTGAAGCAAGGTCTTCACCTTTCTGTTTCTGTCAACTTGTCATATATCCTTTTGGGGACCAAAAACTAAACAAAAGCAACTCAGTTTGTGTTGCCTGATTGGAAATCATAAGCTCTGGCGTAGGCTGTGGCACATAATGTGTTGTTGTTATAGAAAAGCTGATCATGTCATGTCTCACAAACTTTGGGGGACCTTAAAGAAACAGAATTAAGGCTCAAGTTATCTATAATATAATCAATTAAAAATAATGGATGCATGTAGAATGGGTGTGATTTTTTTCCAAGTTTATTTTAAAATCTTAGAAATCAAGTTACACCAGGACTATTCAAAAATTTTACACACTTAAAACTAAAATCAGTAAAGTGTTGGCACCTTTGAGACTTATATAAAAATGAATAAACCACTGCAATGCTTAAGCCAGAGGGTTTTATTGCTATTATCTCATGGCAGACAAATCTGAGCAAATCCATCTTCCAAATTCAGGCGTTCCTAATGTTACCTGAAATCTGATAAGATGATC
Source organism: Stenella coeruleoalba (assembly GCF_951394435.1). Classification (NCBI taxonomy): domain Eukaryota; kingdom Metazoa; phylum Chordata; class Mammalia; order Artiodactyla; family Delphinidae; genus Stenella; species Stenella coeruleoalba. The sequence continues at coordinate 53,550,745 of NC_137156.1, forward strand.
TGGTTTCTGCTCTGTGCTGTCCACATTTGTGACCTTTACTGCATCTCTGTGTTAATGGTAGCCAACCCTTCTTAGTAACCACGCCCCAAACTGAAGAGCCCAGAGCTCACGAGAAGCTGAGGGAAACAGCAAAAACGAGAAATTTCCCCATGACGAGCAATACTTCTAATTGGGTTACGGTTCTATTAGGTGGAGAGTTTTAGAAGCATTTAGGATACAAGGCCTCAGCTGCATTCTGGGGAGAGAAGGCAAATAGATGGATATACAACTCTATAAATCAATCAACAGGATTATCAGAATAAGTATTAAAGTCCTGATGATTCTGCTGCCTTATTGTGTGTATACCATAGCAGTTATCTAAATATACATTTACACCACTGTGTGGGGGAAAAAATGGCTGTTGCAGGAAGCTATGAATATAGTTTCTATTTTAAAAATTTAAATGACCATGGGCCTTCTATACATTATCTCTTTTGAGCCCGGACACAACCTCTCACAGCTGCTGGACTCTGGCTGAATGACGTTGGACCACATCTACAAAACAGGAGAACCTCTGTTAAGAAAAATCAGGTTTGCTTCCCCTTTAAGTGTGGCACAGTCACTGGATAAGCTGTCCTCAGTTTGCATCAGCTTTGAGGAAACAAACTGAAAACACACACTCCCATCAGCTCTTATAACAACATTGGGACTGGTGTGTACTCAGAACATACACAGTGAACTCCTTGATTCTATGACATGAGGTGACACACTGGCAGGAACTTGGATTTTAAATGAGACACACATTTGCAAAACAATCGGAAAACATTTATTATACTGAAATGTGTACATCCTACTATTAAAAAAACAAAGTAGCAAATTTGCTGGTGCCATAATTTAACCTGTTTCACTGGGACAGACTAATGTGCTGCTTGGTGTCATTTCAAGTTTGATGAGCTTTAATTATTTTTACCCCACTTGTAAAACCTGATGAGGAATTCAAAATAGCACACAGCATTAAAAATGACATTTATTGTTCCATAAATCTTGAGACTCAAAAAGGAATGCTAAATAGACAAGCAAAACTCTAAACAATTAATTAAGAGAGAAGCTCACTTCTCTCCCAAGTGACTGGTACAGAAAACATGTGGTCATACAAAAGCAAAGGGAAAATGACGGAAAGGAAAGCTCTCCTGCTTTAGGGTCTATACAAGTTGTTATGGATATTTTCAAACCAAAGATGGAATATTTAGAGACATTACTTTTTCATATCAAATAACCCCCTTTATGAATAAAACATAAAATGCCAAAGCTTTCACCCACTGAAGTAGTTTTGTCTTCTGGGAGAGATTTTAAACTCAAAATTACCCATTCTTATTTCTGCCTGAACAAAGATAAGGATCAAATAATACACTCAAAACCAAGACACTGGGTAAACGGACAGAGATGGTATAATTAAAATGGAATCGAAGTTTGAAAAGAAAATTGTATCTAGTACACCACAGGCCTCAAATGCTTGCTGATGAATTTTGGGAAGGCTTCGGGTGAAGGGAAGAGATAATAATGATTGATTGATTGATTGATAGTAGAAAAAATTGCAAAAACAGTGATTCCCTTTGGAAAGTATACTGGCCAACAAGCATTGGTTTTGTGAAAGAGGCACTCTTTTTATAGAAAAAGAAGCTATTATGTGGTGTATAAAAAAGTCCCTAAATAATCACCAGAATGTTACCCGTGATTGTACTAAAGCTCCATATTAGAGAAATGTGAGGAATTTTGATGGTACAATATAGTGTTTGTGATGTCTAGTGTTCCACAAATAAATTTCAACTCTTGATAATGAAGACCCCTTAACACCAAGTCAGAAACTATCACACTGTTTTCTCCTGCTTAGGTGTATTTCCAATGTTGGGGACAGGTCTTTAAAAAAGTTCAACAACAGTATGGTGCAGGGTGGGGTGGGTGGTCAGAGACAGAGAGAGGGAGGAAAAGGAGAAAGAAAACCACATGAGTTTAAAAGGCATTGGGGCTTCAAAAATGAAAACCAAAATGCTAAAAACGGAAGCAGAAGCAAAAAGTTTTTCAATAAATCTGTGACAAAGCAAAAACACAAAAGTCTTTGTACCTATTAGGATTTACACTGATCCTCTCACCAAGGTACTCTTGATAATGCAGTTTGCTTCACGCCCCTCTTCCTGGCTTGGGGCTTCTCCGATCTGGCATGATCACGGCAGATGCGCACCCTTAGACATGATTTTTTCCAAGAAGGCGCCAAGCCTCTCCCCTGACCAGTGATCGGCCCGTATCAGCGCCGGCCTCCCTCTCTCCACACGTGGATTTGGCACTGGCCCCGCAGCAGCCAGTGCCCCCCCACCCCGACCCAGGTCAGCATAAGGTCCCGGCAGCAGAAGCCGAACTGGCCCAGAAAGGTAAATGCCCACAGTACGTCTTTACATTCATTTCCAAACCGCATACAGTGTAAAAAGACAGCGAAGGCTGCTTCTAGGGACTGTGTCTACTGGCCTCTCTGGCAGAGAAGCAGGCGGCCTACCTGCACTGGGGCCCGACGTGCTCACTGTCCCGGGCCGAGGCCGAGGCAGTGAAGCGAAGGAGACGTGCCTCTCATCCAGCTTGTGAGAAGGGTCATCCTGTGTTTTCAATATGAAACATTTCATACGGTAAAATCCAATCCCAAGACTTCTTGGATTCAGTCTTCACACACTTTTAAGCGTAACTTTAACTGGTGCTGAATAGAGTTCAGACTACGTCAAGACGTCACTTCAAAATTATGTGGACGCCACCGCCGTTTTCAGCTGTGGAAAAAAGAAAGGGACGTTAGGCTCAATTTTTTACCAGGCTGGAGAATCAAGACTACGTTGAACACTCCTAGAACTCTACAACCCCCCGCCCCAGTTCAGAGGGTACCTTTAAATATTCTAGAGGAAAACAAGCTAACTTGCTCCAGTCCCTCTTGCCTACGGCAGCATCACATGCACATTCCCTTGGCCCGCCCCACCCCCGACCTGAGGGCAAGGCACAGGGCACAGACTATCCAATGAACTGGGTGCTTACATCCACCTTTTCTGGAAATAATTTTTGAACTCCTCAAAAGTAGATCTGAAACATTTTAAAAAAACACATCACTACTTTTGCGCGATGGCCTAGTGTTTCTCGGGAGATGGCGAGAAGCAGCAGTACAGGCGGTCATCAAGGAACAAATGAATTTTTCCATAAGGACCAATGTCTGAAAACAGTACACTGAGCAAGCCGGGGACGTCCTGTGATGCCTGACACCAGAAACCCCACCGCCTTCACAGGACGCAGCCACACGTTCACTGTACGAGCTGCCTCTTTTATAGACAGTGTGAGTTTTGCAGAGTAAAAACTGCATTGTTTTGAGAACGAAAAATTGAGCCAGAAGGGTGCTAAACTAAACATGTCCGATGAGAAAAGATAAAGTGGGCCAGTTCACAGACTGAACAGCCCTGCACCGCAGGTTAACTTGGTGGCTTGGGAGACACGCCAGGCACAGGGTGAAGTCCTAACTTCAGCCCCTGCCTTCTAGGTGGGCTGCTCTCTTCCCAGGAAAGGGTGACACGTGACATCATGCTCTTTGAGGTGCAGCTTTAGATCTTAACTCATCAGACTTTCAAAGGTCTCTTCTCATAGTAACTTTACATTTAAAAAACCCCTCCTTTATCCAGCCCTGTAACTGGAACTCTACTGAACCCCGTCTGGGCCCGCTCTTCACATTCTCTCCCTCCATAACCTCAAGAATTTCTACTGGTTTGAGTCACGGCGGACACACTGAAGGCTTCCAGGTTTACACCTCAAGCCCAGGCCTCTCTTGCCAGCCCCAGCCGGCTATGATTTCCAAGTCCTAAAACAGAAGCCTTGGCCGCTTCCCCCAAGCCCGCCTACCTCTCCACCGGGACCACCGCCTGCCCAGCTGCTCCTGTGAGAGTCACAACCACTCCTCCCTCCAATGTGGAGCCCAGCAGGGCCCTGTCTATCAGCGTCCAAGATCCCGTCACCTCTCATCTAGATGACATCTCCTGCCTCCAGTTTTCCCACCTTCTTATCTGTCTCCACAGAGTTGCGAGTGGAAGAAAAGAAAAATCTATTCACGTTACTCGTCTGTTTAAACAACATCACTGACTTTGCAATGCATTTCAAATAAAATCTAAACTCCCACCACCGCCAGGCATTGCCTACCAGACCCGCCTCCAGCTCTGCTTGTCCTCGCCCTGCACAGCAGCCACGGGCCCTCTCAGGCCTCCAGAGCAGCCACGCTCCTTCCTCTGCACCCGGCCCCGCGCCAGCTGGGGTGCTGCTCCTCGTGTGTTCAGTTCCCCCTCAGGCTCCAGGTCTCAGCGTTCGTGACAGCTCGTCAGAGAAGCCTCCACAGCTGCGTGGCCCCCTCATCCACAAGCAACCCCACTTCCCCATTCATTCATGGCACTTAAATTACCTATTTGTAATCTGTGTGTATCTATGGACCAATTCTGGTTTCCTTTCCCCACTACAGGAGGGGAAGACCTTTCTAGCACCAACGGCATGTGTCTGACATGAGGTGCTCAGTAAAATGTTCGCTAAATGGACTGGGGTTTTTCTCCAGGCATCCAGAAGGACTGATTCCTCTTCCTTACTTGCTAGTTAATTTCCACAATATTTCAGTCACTAGAAATATTTCCTTGATTCCTTTTTCAAACTTCTTAAAATTAGTAAAGCCAGCATTTCCAAAAGTAAATATGCAAGATGACTGCTGATTTCAGGCACACACTATCTTTCATGATTCTCGCATTTCAAGACACACGTACCTTTTACTGTGGAGAATAAAAAACAACTCTCATCTTGAAAGTTCTGAACCATCTAGAAGGATAAAGCAGATGTATAATTAAGATCCAAGTGTCTTTTCTTAACTGAGTAAAAGTAGTAAAAGAAAAATGTCATAATCTATATATAGCTGTACAAGTACAGGACTCAACGGCCAAAATGGTAATTCAAATAGGCAGTGTGAGGTAGCAAGGGCTTACACCTGCTGTACTGGCCAGCTCGGTGCTGACCGTGCTTGCCCATGGGGGCCCGGCGATCTGGTCAGTCACCCTCCAGCCCACGGGGAGGCATTCGCTGCTGGGTTCTGTGATAGTGACTAACAAAAAGTTGCTGCCAAAGTGCTCTTACTTGCTTGTCACTGAACACGGGGCGGCAGTGAACTGCCCTTCTAACCTCACAGCTTTTTAAAATCAGCCATCAAATAGTACACAAAAGGAAAACACATTCAAATGCCTTGCTAAAAAGGGCCAAAGGCTCGCTAACCCAGAGCCCCCCAGTGACCAGTGTCGGAGTTCAAAGAGGGCGGGATCGGAGCTCCGGTTCTCCTTTACCTGTATTCCTTCTACCACTCAGGACACCTAGAACTCTTGGTTATAAATTCTTCCCAATCTTGATTCCCAACTCTGAAAATGATTCTCATGAGTACTTGCCAAAGGAGTCACAGACTTTTTTCCTATAGCACTTCAGTAATACATATAAAAGTAAATATCAGTGTGAAAGGGAAAAGGGCATGCCAGTTACCTGATCGCTAACAAGAATGTGAATACCGGTGGGACCCTGTCTGTAAACCTGGTTAATTTGGTGGAAAGGAATATTAAACACCAACGCAAGTTTTCGAGCAACTTCTGAAGCAACCATTTCTTCTAAGTAGATTGCATGATAAACTGAAATAAAAAATAAGAACAGCATTTTAGCAGTAATCTTTGATCTATTTTCCACCTCATCTATTGGAAGATCACTCCTTTCAAAGTACTAAAGAAATATAAAAATTATAAAGATAAGAATACTTCTCCCCTTACTACCCATATGAATATAGTAATACATTATCTATGCTCACACATAATTTAATTAACATTAACCTCTGTACAAAAGTATCTGAGGTTTTATCTTAAAAGCAAGCAGGAAGTGACTGCAGATGGGCACAGATGATCATTCTGGAGTAATGGGACTAAAACTGGATTGTGGCGATGGCTGCAAAACTGTAAACTGATTAAAGTATCGCTGAATTGTGCGCTTGCAGTGGGAGGACTTTGTGGTATGTAAGTTACACCGAAAGCAAGCCATTTTCAAAAATGCTATGTATTTCTAGCCATATATAAAAAGAACTCTAAAAAGGTCATAGTTTTTGATTCAGTAAACCTACTACTGGGAATTTATCCTAAAGAATAAAAGCTACCTCTCCCCTCTTCCTTTCCCCTAAAGAATTAAAAACAGTGTAGAAGACGGCACACGAGAAGCTAAGGATGTGGACCACGAGGCCTCCTGCTTCTCCACAGAAAGCCCAGCTCTTTTTGGAACACGTGACGATGCAGCAGCCCTTGTCTGCAAAGCGTCAGGCACATCTGCAGTGAGCCTGAGTCTCGCAGGTCCTGCTCTACTACTGACTCAAGCCAAACACGGATCAGGAATATCAGTGCTTTTACTTTACTTCCCCAAACAAGGGTTTTTTCATGTGTGTGAGTACAGAAACCTTTGCTTAGAATTTGGAACTACAATTAAGGTAAGACTACAGAGAGGCTCTAAAGCAGGGGTGCCATACTATGCCCTACACTTGTTCTTTTAAAATTAAATTTTATCATAACAACAGCCGAGAAGGGCCACTGCCTCTCACTGCTGCCAGGACAACCCAGTGGTCCCCACCAACTCAGAAGGACAGTGGCAGGAAGCCGAGTGTCCTGGCCCCCCCATCCCTGCCCGCCCATACCCACCGTAGGGTGTGGCGGCGCTGCTGTCGCCCCCGCCACCCGCTGCCTGCTGCTGCCCCTGCGGCGCCGGCTGCTCGCGGCAGACGTAGAGGGTCAGGCGGGGCCGCACCGACCTGCAACCAGAAGACAGCGCTTGTGAGCTGGCAGGAGGGCTGCACGCGCAAGCGACAGCTACAAGAATCTAGGGTCTATTTCCTTAGGAGAACTTTACAACGTTACTTCATTATACGAAATAATTTACTAGGAAGAATATAAAAACACACACCTCACACCAACTATCACAGGTTATCACAGGTGGTCTAATCTGATGATCCAGACTCTAAACCATTGAGATGGTCGGTCAGATGCTGGTAAATTTAAGTTTCAAGATTATGTCAGCAATGTAACATCAGTAAAATTCAGTTTAATGGAATTCTCACACCACAAGTCTAGAAATACCAACGATAGTAAATGGATCTTAAAAGCCAGCACAGTTTACAGTTCTATCATTTTAATTCACAATTAGAAGTTTACATTTTTAATAACTGTTTAGTAGTGTCACATGACCTTGAAAACCATAGATTCTGTATAGCTCACCTAAATGAGAAGTTTGTTTTCTTGGCAACAAACCCAGTCGTCTTCCAGACCACAGTCCTGCCCATGTGCATTTCTAGTCTTACAGTCTACCTCTGCCCTCAGTGCCTGCATCATATCTGGGCCTGCCTGAAGGTGTACACAAAACAGTCTCCTCGTGAGCACGGCGGGCCAGCGGCCACAGCGCAAGGGCACACGCCGACGTGGCGTGGACACATCCTGCCCGCAGTCCCCACGCGAACAAGGGCACATTCTTATTTCAAGCAGAACAGTTCCTTTTAAACACGGTATTTTACCTTGACTTCAGTGAATTATAGAGCCGAATTCCATCGGCTGCACCACAAATTTGTACTAGATCTTCCTTTGTCAGTTTTAACAAGTCGGCACCTGGAGAAGAGCAAAAAGAATCTTCTCAAGGAAATGGGAGAAGAACCAGCAGTACAGGCTACTCTGCAGCATCTGTCTTCACAGTTTAACGTCCTTCGAAGCCATCGCCAGGTCTCCTGTGTATACACGTACACATGAACAACACACACACACATACCTGTCCCTCACAGCCAAAGAGAATGCTGGCTCTCCATGTTCTCTATCAAGAAGGAACTCAGAAGCCCAGAGGCTGGAAAATCAGAGCAATGAGCCAAGAGCAAAGGGCCGACAGGAATGTCTCTTCCCAATACAGGATTTCAGTGCCTGCCTTATTCTGGCTGGGTGGAGCTCGTGAAGATGAGCATGATTCTGACCCCAGACAGTTCACCTTGAGATGACCCAGACCAATCTTTAATTTACAAAAGGAAGAAATGGAAGTCAGAGTTTGGGGGACCTGCCCAAAGGCACACAAGTTGGCAGCAGAGCTAGGACTAGGTCTCTTTTTTATTTAGTTATTTATTATTTTTGCGATACACGGGCCTCTCACTGTTGTGGCCTCTCCCGTTGCGGAGCACAGGCTCCGGACGCGCAGGCTCAGCGGCCGTGGCTCACCAGCCATGGCTCACCAGCCCAGCCGCTCCGCGGCATGTGGGAATCTTCCCGGACCGGGGCACGAACCCATGTCCCCTGCATCGGCAGGCGGACTCCCAATCACTGCACCACCAGGGAAGCCCCAGGACTAGGTTTCTTTATACTGTAACATGCTACATACAGTGCAACATTCTATAACAAACAACTCCATCACAGCAGCCAGTTTTAATACAAAAGCATGACAGAGAATTGCATATTATACTTAAGGTTTCCCCCATAAGTATTTGGTGTGTAAGTGACATGGTATCTAGCATTTGCTTTAAAGTAGGACAGAAAGGGAACGTGGGGGGAGTGGGAGAGAATGACACTGATCTAGGCTGGACGTCTCTGGAGCTGGGTGTGGTGACACAGGAGCTCATCAGACTATTTCTTCTATGTTTTACGTTTGAGTGTGTCTACAATCTTTTGTTTTACCTTTTATTGACGCTCAGATGTAGTTTATTGGGAGAATGAAGATGCCCTCTGGGATTAAAGCATGACCTCCATATGATAAATATCCACTTACATATGTAACGAGATTAATGGAGTTATCTACTTTTGAGGGCTTGAATGTTAAGAGCCTAATCATCTTCTAGTTTGTAAAAGGACAAAGACCAGAGAAGCACATCTCCCATGAGGCACGAGCACTGTTGGAGCTGTTTATGGAGTCAGGTAAGCAGAGACAGACGCTGTCATCTCTACCAGGGGGCTTTCCATACACAACTCTGCCAACAGGGCTCCCAGGAGCGACCAGAGATGTGTGTGCCCATCCTTCACCCACACACAGAGCTGGACAGACACTGCACAGCCCTCTCCAAAACATGACTGCCTAACACGCTAAGAGAAAGAAGCCTCCCTCTCCTCGCCTTTCTACTGTTGGGAAGCTCACAGGGGAAGGAAAAGGCAGGAGGCCAAGCCACCGCGATCACCACTCAGAACTATAACACGCATCGTCTGACAGAACAGGAACCTGGGCCCTCGTGGCAGAGCCTTCCGACTGTGCAGTACTCTCCCTGTCTCCCCTGTGAGCATCCAAGATGCGCCCCACATCCCGCAACACGCTGAAATTTTTAAATGAGTTTTTCACAGATAAAAGGCTTACTTAATCATAAAAATGTGCATCCCAGCTAGCCAACGACTTTCACCCAGCACTTTAATTTTAAAGAGACAAAGCGCTACCTGGGGAATGACTAACCATGACACAAGCACAGAAATAAAGGGCTGATGTAATAGAAAACCACGTTCTTTGTGAAACCAGGCTTTCCTCTAGGCCAGCTGTGTGCACACATGTTCTCTCCTCTTAAAAGGCTCGAGCTGCATTTGGATGGTCCCCCAACACCATGGGCTAAGGAGAGCCAGCTGCTACTTCACCGTGGCCCAGGAGGAGTTTGGCCAGGACATGTTACTAAGTGTTCTATCGGGAAAGGGTCCCAGGGCCAAATATGTTTAGGAAATGCTGCCCCTGCCCCAGCTGGCGTTATCTATTACTGTCCCTCCAAACAGGCTTCCTATAGCACCAGCTGAAGCAGCACCGCCCGGTCCTTTCTGAAATTACATCTACATACTCCCGTAGCTTACTAGGCAAGAAAAAAACTTAAGTCTATAAAAACCATATGTGAGTACATTCATACCCTCTAATGCTACATAGCAATAAAGAGGAACAAACTATTGATACAACATCTTGGATGGAAGTAAGGGCCTTGTGCTGAGAGAAAAAAAGGTAACATACTGTATGATTCCATTTATGTAACATTTTCGAAATGACAAAATCATGGAGACAGAAAATACATTAATGGTTGCTAGGTATTAGGGATCGTGGGGGAGGGGTAATTAGGGAGATCCCTGTGGTGATGGCAAGATTCTGCATCCTAACTTCGGTGGTGGTGGGCATACAATCTATACATGTGATAAAATGACACAGAACTATATACACACATAGCACCAATGTCAATTTCCTGGTTTTGATACTGTACTATGTAAGTATGTGAGAAACTGAGTGAAGGGTACACTGGAACATATCTGTGTTATTTTTGCAACTTACTGCAAAGCAAAAATTATTTCAAATAAAAAGTTAATAAAATCAAAAAAATTGCATATATCTATATACATGTATACAAAAATGAGGGCATGTAAACCTGGTGAAACAGCATCGAGTTCCCGTTCTGATCCTGCACCATAGGTCTGCAAGACACTACCACTGGGGACACTGGGCAGCTCCCTGTACAGGTACACAGGAGCTCCCTGTACAGGTCTGGGCAACTTCTTACGAATCTACATACAGTTACTTCCCCAAAATTTAATTACAGCTAATAAAAGTACAAAAACAAACGTGTGCGTGTGCACACACAAACACAAACATACCTAAAAAATTGGAGAACAGTCTTGTGTAGGAAGAGAATCTGTTTTTGAGCAGCCATTGTTGTGTTTCCTGGATCGTGGCTGAAGGCTGAAGTTGCTATTAACAAAGAAAATGAACACAAACAGAAGAAACTATTAAGGCTTACAAAAAATAATCCAAGTCACTGGTATGTTATAAAGAACATTTAAACAAAACACAGAAATCCTCCAGGTTTAAAGTTTAAAACACCCACGAAGAGCACAGGTGTGATTATTCAGTGACCCAAACAATGACTCAAACCCCTGTCAGAGGCTTCAAAATGCAGGACCCTGAAAGCATGATAGTTCAGGGTAAAGATACTTACTTCACTAGAGGCCTGTGAAACTCCATCTCCTTGATGATTTGGGGAAGAAGAATTGCTGGGGAGAAGGAAGGGGGGAAGGAAGAAAAGAATGATTATTATGATATATATTTTTTAATCAAGACATTAAAGGCTATTAAACTAGGTGAATTTAAAATAATACTGTGGGACAGAGCAATGTAACTATGCAAAAAGAGTGCACAACTGGTCAAGGAGTCAATATGTTGATAAGATTAAGACACAGAAGAGAATTCCCTGGCGTTCCAGTGGTTAGGACTTGGCGCTTTCACTGACATGGCCCAGGTTCAACCCCTGGTTGTGGAACTGAGATCCCTCACAAGCTGCGCAGTGCGACCAAAAAAAAAAAAAAACAAAAAAAACAGTTAAGACACAGAGGACGGTTTAATTTGTGCCTTCTCCTCCTACATCTGTTCTAGTAAAAAAAAGTCACGTTTCATGACACAAAAGGGCTCCAATGATTTCCAGGGGTGCCAGGAAAATGACAGATACTCATTCATTTTAGTTAGGAAAAAAGTTTGAGAATCAAATAAGATAAACAGTTGAAAATAACTGCAAAAAAATCTGATTATGAGCTATAAGAAATGATATAGTAAACCTAAGCCAAAATAAAAATAATATCCCTTTAATGAATATATTTATCCATGATTAAACAGGGTGAAATTCAAGAGAACAAAAGAAACAAACTTGTGCCACTAACCCTGTGTTTCCAGGGGAAAATGAGGACAGCTGCTCAGGGAGTGCATCCACCTTTCTGGTCCCTTCTTAGCACCTGTACCCCAGTTACTTAGGTTTACCATGTTGATTGTTTACTGTCCTCTGCCCACTAGAACTTGAGCTCCTTCAGACAGGGCTTTCTCTCACTCACATCACAGTACCCGGAACAGTGCTGGGCACCGTGGGCTCTCGGGAAATATCTAGTGAGCCTGTGTGTACACGAATTCACAGCTCCTCTCTGAAACTGTTGTCATTTTCTAGGATTATTCAGTCCCCTGCATGGTGACATGCTGGTCCCAGAGTCCAGGAGTATCCCCCTACCCTGAAGCACAATAACCTACATGGAAACAAGCTGCCTCTTGGTCTATCCATCGCCTCTGGGAAAAGGCATGTTCTCCTTTGTTTTCTCACCAGACCCTGCTACAGACTGAATGTTTGTGTCCCCTCAAAAACCACAGGTGGAAACCTTACTCCCAACATGCTGGACAGTATTAGGAGGTGGAGCCTTTGGGAAGTAATGAGCATTAGAAGAAGCTGTGAGGACGGAGCCCCAGGAATGGGATCAGTGACTTCGTTAAGAGTCGTAAGAGTCTGCCTCCTCCCCTCTGCTCTCCGCTGGGTGAGCACACAGGCTGGTAGCCTGCACCCGGAGAGAGTCCTCACCAGAACCCGTTCCGGCCAGCATCCAGCCCCTGGACACGCAGCCCCCAGGCTGGGAGAAATGAATTTCTATTGTTTATAAGCCACTCAGTCCCTGGTGTTTGTTATAGTGGCCCGAGCTGGCGTGACCAGAGTACAAAAATGAGAACCCTTTCCTTTTTTTCTTTCTTTTCCCCGCACCCCGTGGCTTGCGGGATCTTAGTTCCCCGACCAGGGACTGAACTGGGCCACAGCAGTGAAGGCACTGAGTCCTAACCACTGGACCACCAGGGAATTCCCTCCTTTATGGTCTTAACTTTCATAATTTTACTTGTCCCAGCAAGAAATGTCATAACAGTGGGGACCTTCTGATCTGACTACTCAGCAGGAGCTCCTGAGCAAAGCCCCAGGAAGGACAATCTCCCTGGGGCATTGCTGACCAGCAGCTAATAGTCAAGGCCAGAAACTAGGATGAACAGAGCCCACCATTCCCATTTCTAAAACCAGAGCAAGTCTTTAAAATGGAAAGTCCTTCCTTTAAGTTTTAAAGACTTAATTAAAAAAAAAAAATTAGTGTCTTTGGGAGGGAGAAGAAATAGGGTAGAAAATGATCTTTGTTCGACATGGTGAGCATTGAAGTGTACTTTACCATAAACTCAATTGTAACATATTCAAGTCACAGTTTCACCTTAATAACTCACTGTCCTTTTCTCTATCCATGAAGCCCATTAATGCTGATTTTATCTCACAAAGAATATACCTTGAAAATGCAACCTTTTCTATAATTTCCACAGTTGTGAGTGTGTGAGGCACAAGGGGGCTAGGAGCAAAAAGGCGGGAAGGTGAAGAAAAGACAGTTTTGCCCTGCAGCAGGCTATTTCTGATTACCACATACCCCAGATACACACACAAAGAGGCTGCGTAACTTGACAGGAAGGGACATAAAGGAGCACGGGCACTCGTCACGCACACCGGCTACCTGTCCGGGACGCTGCAAGCGCTCTGCTGCGGGGCCGTGAAGGTGGGCGCCGTGGAAGGGCTGCTATTCACATAGGCGGTGGGGGTGTCGGGCCATGGAGAGCACTGCGGACAGAAACAGAAATAAATTAATGGTTCGCTTCTAAAGTACATGGGAGTAATAGCCTTGTAATTCACTCTCTAGTCTGGCCAAATGCAAGATCGTGAAACACAAGACACCTAACATTCATCAAGCAACCTCACAGAAACGCATCAAACTGACTGGTGTGTGGCAGGGAAAATGTTACCTGCTGTGCGTGTCTAGACACTGATTACTCTCAGAGAGGACCTGAGGTGACGACAGCAGCAAACATTTCTAAAGGTGTTTTAAATGTGTGCTTAAGTACAATGTGCTTTCAAGAACTTTCACCTCCCTCTTCATCCATTCCCCAGTAGGTACCTATCGAGGTTTAAAGAACAGCAGAGGCAAGAAAGGATTCAGAAGCAACGTTTGACATCGCATGGTGACAAGGACAGTAGATCTGTCCCACCTAGTGCTCTTTCCACCCTCTTCCCCAAGGAGCAGCCTCACCGGTACCCATGTACTTCTCCGATCTCTCTAAGGTTCACGATCATCCCCAAGTAAGATGAGACAGGCCCAACATCAAAATACATCAACTGTGGATGGTACTGCCTGTAGCCATCTACCTACCTACCTACGTTTATTGTTTATACTTTCTAGAAGGAGCAGGGTGGACTTAAATATTTTTCAGCCCTTGGAACAATTCTGACCAAAAATAGAGCCAAGATACAAAGACACACTAACTATTCCAATTAGGAATACTGAAAAAGCTAAAGTCAAAACATGCTGAATAGGCCAGGGTGGCCTCAAGTGCTGAGGATGGAGGGAATTCATCTCACTCCACGGTATTCTTTCTAAGGCTGAGAACGCCCTGGGTTTCAAAGGTCCCCTTTCATAAGCACTCTCCTCCCATTTCACACACAGACGGCATCCTGTCTCACCATGGCTGTGGGGTGTAAGCCTCTGCCAAAAGCCAAGTTAAAGACCATTCAGAGAAATCAGGGTAGACACTAAGAAAGTACACGACTCTAAAATTCTTCTCTACGTCAGGGGGTTTTCAATTCTTTGCTTTCAAAATAATTCAGGAGGACATCTTGTCAGCTGACAGACACTGAAATAATTTATTAGATCATACAAAGAGAGATCATTGGAATTTCTGGCAGGTATCTCAGAAGGAGTTCCAAGACCTGAATGACACTGCTGAAAGAAAAATAAATTTATCTAAACAAAGTTTCTCTTACCTATAAAAAATCTAGAATTTAAGTATGTTCTACCCTGTCTCATCATTCAAAATGCATTTCCAATAACATTTCTATTTTTATAGTTAAAAATTATTCATCAAAATTTGTATGATTTGTTGTTTTGATAAACTGGTAAAAATAATAAGTTTTAAATTCCTCAACTGACTTAAGTCTTACATGGTCACAGGAAATTTTAAAAATTAAATTTCAAGTTATATTGTTTGTTGTAAAAAAGTAATTAAGGTGACCATTAAAAGATCTCCAGGCATGAAAGTATGTCCTATTTGGACAATATTATTTAAGGGGAGTGAAGAAGAAAACATGAGATGAAGAAGGAAGAGCAGAGTAAAATTTCAGACTTAACTGAAGTGATGGCTTCACCTTAAGTTGTAAATACAGATATTCAAGTATGTCAGAAAATTGTTTCCTTTGCAGCTATTTAAAAAAAATTTTTTATTGCAGTACAGTTGCTTTACAATGTTTTGTTAGTTTCTACTGTACAGCAAAGTGAATCAGCTATATGTATACATATATCCCCCCCTTTTTTGAAATCCTTTGGAACTATTTAAATTTATGATGAAAACTTTCAGATGTCAACCTAAAAATGTGCAAGGAGTATATTCTTTTTCAAAATTCTTTTGAGTGAAGTTAAGACCACTAGTGTGAAGGACTCTGAGCTCAGAAACCAAGTATCCCCAATGGTTACAGGAGCTTCAAACAGCGTGTCTTGACACCCATCAACAGCACGGGTACAGGGCTTCCTTGGTGGCGCAGTGGTTAAGAACCCGCCTGCCAATGCAGGGGACATGGGTTCGAGCCCTGGCCCGGGAAGATCCCACATGCCGTGAAGCAACTAAGCCCGTGTGCCACAACTACTGAGCCTGTGCTCTAGAGCCCACAAGCCACGGCTGCTGAGCCCACGAGCCACAAATACTGAGGCCCACGCACCACAACAAGAGAAGCCACCGCAATGAGAAGCCCACACCACAACGAAGAGTAGCCCCCACTCGCCGCAACCAGAGAAAGCCCACGCGCAGCAACAAAGACCTGATGCAACCAAAAATAAATTAAAAAAAAAAAAAGCATGGGTACAAAGAAAATAAAACAAATCCCATCATCTCAACATTCTTTACAACTACCCATTAGATATCCCCTCAGAAATGGGGAAAATGACTGCAGACTTAATGTTTCAACTATTATCAACTTTCAAAAAAGAAATCTAATTTGGCTGGAATGCATTGCTAAACCCTCTCTGCATGTTGTACCAATTTCACTATAAATGACATTTTACACAATGCCCATTCTTTTTAAACTAGGGTCTTTTGTTTTTCTTTCCAGTTTACAAAGTAGTACCTCCCCAGCTTATACAGTTTGAGGAACCCAAGATGCTGTGGGCCGCCTGGCAGGTCTCCTAACTTGCGGGTGTCACATGCTCATGGTCACCTCTACTACTTGGAAGATCTTCCCGCTACACCATTCTCCCCAGATACAAAATATTACAACACGGCATAACACGCACATCAAAACCGTATAGACCTTTCAATATCATCAAGTCTCCCCAGATCTGCTTTGGTAATTATTGCCAGCTGTTTGAGGAAATAAAGCCATCAAAAGCTCCAAGTGAGCATGGCAGGTGATACAGCAAAGACACCAAATTTACTGAAACTCCATAAACATACCTATTTCACTTTTACACATCTAGATTCTTCTAGCAGTAGAAAAGCAGGGCTGTTTGACATCTAAAACTTGCCCAATAAGTAGGAGACTCAATTCACAGAACACAGGAAAACTAGCATTCAATGAAAACTGGTCCTGTTAGGAGGCCTCTACTTTTAGAAATGATGGATTCCAAGTTCTTCAATGGCCAGGCCGGATGAAACACCAAGGCTCTCCCACCTGCTTTTTTCGTAAGTTTCTCTTACAGTCTTGACCCAGGAGAGTACAGGCATACCAAGGAATATTTTCAGTGTTTCTTCTACCTTGTCATTCTTCCCTATCTTTAAAAGTAAGCAATGGTAGTGATTCATCAAGGCTCCAGCGATATCTGGCCTGGCCTTGTAGAGTCACAGCTTTGGTACACTATGAACAAAGTCCCTCCCCAGGCAGATTAGAAAATGAGGACTCACTGCAGACCGTAGACACTGGCAAGCCAGATTTGAGCCGATGAAATACAGCTCAGATGCAAAGACCAACAGAGACACTAAGGGTTTGGTTGTGCTGTGGCTCTCGGGAACCTACAGTGCTGCCTCTTTTCAGTGCAGGACCATCTCACACAGCGCCATGTAGCTTTGACAGGTAAGTCTGGATACCCTTTCAATTGAAAGCCAATTGTAACTATCAGAGAACTGTAAGAAATGCTGGCCTTCTTTTGTAGGTGCTTGAAGAAATATATAAAATGCTGCGGATTTTCTTTTTTAAGGGATTCATCTGTACCTTGCTTTTAATGAACAGGTTTCCAAGAAGACCTCTAACCACCCCTAGAAGTATCTTAACCAAACCAAATGCAGCCCTGGGGAAGCAAGCAATGCACACTTGGAAGATGTGAAATCCCAGGCCAGTGAACTGCTGACGTTTTGCATACTTTAGACTTGCATCTTCGGATGAGCTCTAGGCTATAACAGATTTCTTTAATTTACAAATTATCAGAACCATTCCTTTTAATTAGTTTATAACAAAAGGGGAAAAGTGATTTGAATTACCAGTGTCTCCCAAAAAAAGTTTACTAAGAACCATTTGTGTCTTCAGCTGGGAAATTAGGAGAATAAAAAGATAAAACTGGAGGGGCGGGCGTTCTGGGGAAGGAGCATACAGTTGTTCCATACAACTTCTGATTTGAATCAAAAAAGCCCACTTAAAGAAAATGCAACATGGTGTGCTCCCCTGCCCCTCAGAGAGGACATTTTCAGTTTTATTGCACATATTATTTAAATGCATATAGAAGCATTTAAAATATTTTCACTCAATGCTTTAATTGGAAATAATGTTCCTGTGATAATGCCTGTGGCTTTCATAGTCTACAGATAATTACAGATACATGTGTAAGAGTGAAAACTCCATTTCTGGCACCTTGATAGTATAAACACTGCAATGATGAAACAGTAACCATTAATATGTATGATAAGTTATTTTTAAAAATTATTTAATGTTCTCTGTTTACATTTACTGCTGGTATATAGCTGATCTAAGTGTATATAACAAGATAACCCTTTGTCAACTGTTTGATGAAGAACTGTGTTATAAAATAAAGATCTGCTCTACTTAATAAGCTGGCAAAGTTCATATTCAACCAAAACCCCCCTGGACTACAGTGGGGAACCAGGGCTGAGTGTAGCAAGGTGTCCTATGCTGGCCTGAAGCATAAGGTCACAATGCAGGTGCCAAGAGGAAACACTAATGCAGTCAAGGATTGTTTTTCTACCAGTGCTGCCAATCAGGCTTTTAAAAGCAGACACATTCTTACGCTCCATGCAGGGAAATGGGACACAAAGTACTGCGTATGTTAACATCAAGCTTGCTGCCATAATTTCTCCAAATATCTGTGACACTTTCTTATCAGTTACACACACGAAAAAGCAAAAACCTTTTTTAATTACACAAAAATAACTATTTTACTAAAGAAAGTATTTTCAATTAATTTCAGTACTCGTAAAGCAAGTGTATGTGCAAAGGAGAGAGAGGGAGGGAGGAAAGGAAGGAGACAGGGAGGGAACACATTTTTGAGTGTCATTTGTTTTCTCTCCAAAACCACCCAATATGGTCAACTTTGTTTGAAAGTGTTAGATTTAGGAAATTTTCCTCAGTGAGGAACAAACAGAAAGCAGGAAGTCTAAACAAAAGCAAATTAAATCAAGACAAGGACATCAAAAACAAATTTGGCTTTACTTTTCAGTGGAAGTTGGTCCTATATCTAACACTGCACAAGGTTTCTTGCACAATGAAAAGAGAAGCAGAAGCCCTTACACTGCCTCGCTTTGCCAGAGAATCACCGTAGTCTGCTGGCAAAGTCCGCTTGCTGGACTTTTTCTGCTCATGTTCAACTGCATCTTCAATTATAGGCTCAAGCCTCATCTGGACAAACACCAAAGATTGGGATCAATGTCTTTTCATTATACAAAGAAAGATCTAATACCCTGTTTATGCCTCTGCCGTCCAATTAAACAAACGTATGACTAGCAGGATTCAAAGGTAAGGAAGATGCAAAACCCCAGCAGTGACAAACATCGGACATTCTGGGCCCCAACAATAATTTCTATCAACTCCAAGGATTTTAAGGTCTGTTTCTGAGACCTGATTGGGATTTCAGCATCTTCGTCCACGATCCCACCCAGGAAACGAATCTATTAAAATCCCCAAATTTAAAGAGAATATCTTCCCCACAAATTTCACCAAGAACATTATGTCAATCTACCACCCAATCTTCCCAGACCCTTTGCAGCCAAACTCATCCTCAGAGGTGGTGCCAGAGTGCACAGCCCGGCTTCTCCTCAGAACCGGAATGGTGCCCGCATTACCTCTGTGAGGACCGTGGTGTCATAGGACGGCTGGTACTTCTCCTTCTCATGAGCGGTTCTCTTCTCCATCTTCTCTCGATCAGTTTTTTGTTTCCTATCTGCACCTTTCGGCTTAAAAACAAAGTAGACTTTTTCATCTATCAGGCTTCAGACAAACACCTTTACCAGCAACACTGGGCCTCACTTCCTCAAAGCCTAGTTTCCATCTCTTACCTTAAAAACTTTGATTTGGCAGCTAGCTGAGTGTAGATGATCTGTGTATTCTCCATTTTCATTCTGCTTAAAGGTGTCAACCTGGATCCTAAAAGGCACTCCCTTTTCACCTCCGTGCTTCCGGGGAGTAAATTCTGTGCTGATGCAGTGTACCTAGAAAATGAGTCAGGCTGAAATGGATTCAAAGTCTTGTCCACTGATTACCCTTCTACTTTGCTCCCTTTCAGATGTTGGGCCACAGGTATGAATTCAAGATCCTTTAAAAGGAACTCCCACCTATTACTCAGGTGTCTGTTGTGAATTTCTAACTGTTTTAAACATGTATGACTTTCCTTTCACAAATCCAGCTGAGCCCTCCTGAACTTTGTGGGAATGGGCTCTGCCCCATTCCAGTGCCCTCCTCGAAGGCAGGACTTGCTCCAATGATGAGCTTCCTGTGTCTGTCCCCTACTCCCACCCCAGACTGGACCCACGGTCCTCAGCCTTGCGTGGGGCTCAATCCACAGCAACCATCACCTCGTTACTCAGAGCCCCTGCTGTTTGCCCTCTACTGCCATCACCCCAACTCCAGCCAGCTAGTCACCTCATTGCTGTTCCTACGGTCATCAACTCGTGATCCTTCGCCTGGGGAGCTTCCACAGTCCACCAAGCCCACTCCTCACTCCACCTGCATCCATCTGAACTCTCCTGTCAACGCTTCACAGTTCACAGAGGATCCTGAGGGCAGTATTCATTTTCCCACCACTTCTGCCCACTCTTGTAACAACACCATGGTGACAGCTCCAGGGCATGGCACAGTGTCATTAACAAGACCTTGGTAATTTCTGACTGCTACACACCCCCTCTTCTAAGGACTCAAGGTTAAAACTGATTTCTGCACCAAGACTGTACACAGCCTGAGAGGTAAGGCCAGCTCTTCCATTGCTCTCATTCACCACATACCCAGTCACCCTGTCAGATGAACAATATGAGAAAATATTCAACTAATAGGAACCATGGCCCTACTGATTATTAGCTGATGGGTGATACTACTTGGAAGACCACGAAAATGCAAAATACTAAATTCTCTATAGTTCACACAAATCATAGCCTACTTCGGCCAGTCAGCAATTAACTGATTTTCCTTCTCTATATAAAGATTACCTACTCAGTAGTTTTCATTTCACCATTTACAAATTTGAACATACTATTAGAATTACTGTTGATTTTATTTTACATATAATAATACCATATCTGTTTTTCAAAAACTAATCTCTTAGGACAGCAGTCCCCAACTTTTTTGGCCCCAGGGACTGGTTTCATGGAAGACAATTTTTCCATAGACTGGGGGTGGGGTGGGGATGGTTTTGGGATGATTCGAGCGCATTACATTTACTGTGCACTTTATTTCTATTGTTATTACATTGTAATATATAATGAAATAATTATACAACTCAGCATAATGCAAAATGAGTGGGAGCCCTGAGCTTGTTTTCACTTGCCACTCACTGAGAGGGTTTTGATATGAGTCTGCAAGCAATTGATTTATTATGGTCTCTGTGCAGTCAAACCTCTCTGCTAATGATAATCTGTATTTGCAGCCGCTCCCCAGCGCTAGCATCACAGCCTCAGCTCCACCTCAGGTCATCAGGCATTAGATTCTCATAAGGAGCACGCAACCTAGATCCCTTGCATGCGCAGTTCACAGTACGGTTCACATCCCTTGCATGCACAGTTCACAGTAGGGTTCATGATCCTTTGAGAATCTAATGCCGCCACTGATCTACAGGAGGCGGAGCTCAGGTGGTAATGTGGGTGACAGGGAGTGGCTGTAAATACAGATGAAACTTCGCTCACTAGCCTGCCGCTCACCTCCTGCTGTGCAGCCCGGTTCCTAACAGGCCATGGACACTAACAGTCCGTGGCCCAGGGGTTGGGGACCCCTGTCTTAGGAGACACAAACTGAGTATTCATGGGTGAAATGAAATGCCTGGGTGCTGCTTTACAGTATTCCACCAATAACCAAAAAGGGGAAACTACTAATAACTGTCGAAGCCAGGAGATGGGCACAAGAGGATTCATTATTATCCTCTCACTTTTGTGGGGGATTGAAAATGTCAGTATTAAAATATTTTTAAATAAAGCTAGACAGAATCTTAAAACTACACTTTTTTCAATCATATCCTTTAAAACAGCAGGTTTTGTTCAAGAGAAATGCATCTTAAGAAGAATGGAAGTTTTGATTATTGTTACTACCAGTGGTAAAAGTGATATTTAAATAATGCTTTACATATTAAGATTGTCTTTATAGGTTAGTCCATAAATGATGAATTTAGTAGATTAACTCTAACTTAACAGAGTGTGTTGTGTGTGTGTGTATAAAAAACATTACAAGATAGTTTACAAATAAGTATTTAAAGAAAATGATATCACGTATCAAGAATTCAAGCTCACCCACAGCCTCCTGAATGACGCTAGTATAACTCTAATAATGTAAGAATCCAAACCTGAATGAAAGCAGATGTGCGTTTTGCAGGATCCCACAGAAATTCAACTGCATTTAACTGGCTTGGATTTGTCTTTGTGTCAATTATTCCCACAGACATTGGAATATCTGTATTTTAAAAAGAAGTGACACAGAAACAAAACTATGAATGATTAAAAGGTTACAATCTACTATGATTCTGTTCTAATGAAATTATTATACCTCCCTGCTGAACTCTTCCCTTCAATGTTCTCCATGGTCAATCATTTCAACATAAAAACCCACCTAATGTGTATCATACTTTCTCCCACCATGATTTCTATTTCATTTTATTAAGAATATGATGGATGATGCCAATCAAAAATGAAATAAATGGTTTAAAACTCATAAAATTCCTGGCTCAGTTTCGTTAAGCACCAAAAACAACTTCATTTTTAACTATAAAACTACTCAAATAGTATGGAGGTTCCTTAAAAAACTAAAAATAGAACTACCATACGAGCCAGCAATCCCACTACTGGGCATATACCCAGAGAAAACCATAATTCAAAAAGGTGCTTACACCCCAATGTTCACAGCAGCACCATTTACAATAGCCAGGACATGAAAGCACCCTAAGTGTCTATCGACAGATGAATGGATAAAGAAGATGTGGTACATATATACAATGGAATATTACTCAGCCATAAAAAGAAACGAAATTGAGTCATTTGTAGTGAGAGGGATGGACCTAGAGTCTGTCATACAGAGTGAAGTTAAGTCAGAAAGAGAAAAACGAATACTGTAGGCTAACACATATATATGGAATCTAAAAAAAAAATGGTTCTGATGAACCCAGGGGCAGGACAGGAATAAAGACACAGACGTAGAGAAAGGACTTGAGGACACAGGGAGGGGGAAGGGTAAGCTGGGACAAAGTGAGAGAGTGGCATGGACATACATACACTACGTGTAAATGTAAAATAGATAGCTAGTGGGCAGCAGCTGCATGGCACAGGGAGATCAGCTCGGTTCTTTGTGCCCACCTAGAGGGGTGGAATAAGGAGGGTGGGAGGGAGATGCAAGAGGGAATGCATATGGGGATATATGTATGCATACAGCTGATTCACTCTGTTATACAACAGAAACTAACACAACACTGTAAAGCAATTATACTCCAATAAAGATGTTAAAATACATACATAC
Source organism: Stenella coeruleoalba (assembly GCF_951394435.1). NCBI lineage: Eukaryota > Metazoa > Chordata > Mammalia > Artiodactyla > Delphinidae > Stenella > Stenella coeruleoalba. Next base: position 53,573,777 of record NC_137156.1, read on the forward strand.
ATAAAACAACTCAAGTCACACAGGTGACAAACTCTCTACGCAATCACCCATGGTGTGGTGCTAGCATATTAACAGGTATAGCTAAACAACTGCCTCATCTCTCCGTGGTCTTCTGACTTGTACCTAAATCGAGGAGTCTGTCTCCTGGGCGATTCCACTTCCAACCTTCAAGTTGCTGATGCTCTGTATATTGGAGCCGTCTGTCATGGAACACAACTCTTATGATGCTCTATGGAATAAGTAGGGGAAATGAGCACTTCAAAATTGTTCCAGCTAAAAAGCACAAGTGTTTTCACTTCTTATGCATTAGCCTATAATAGAAAAGCATACAAAAACAAATTCTGGGGCTTCCCTGGTGGCGCAGTGGTTGAGAGTCCGCCTGCCGATGCAGGGGACACGGGTTCGTGTCCTGGTCCGGGAAGATCCCACATGCCGCGGAGTGGCTGGGCCCGTGAGCCATGGCCACTGAGCCTGCACGTCTGGAGCCTGTGCTCCTCAACGGGAGAGGCCACAACAGTGAGAGGCCCGCGTACCACAAAAAAACAAAAACAAATTCTGCTTTAAACATTTTGTAAGTGTTTTACAAAACACTGTTTTGTTCTTGGATACCTGGGTATGGGTACAATTATTTGGTGCAAAGAATTATTACTATCATTTTTTTTAACTTTTTTTTTTTTGATGTGGACCATTGTTAAAATCTTAATTGAATTTGTTACAATATTGCTTCTGTTTTATGTTTTGGTTTTTTGGCCATGAGTCACGTGGGATCTTAGCTCCCCGACCAGGGATTGGACCCACAACCCCTGCATTCGAAGGTGAAATCTCAACCACCAGACCAGCAGGGAAGTCCCGGTACAAAGAATTATAACTCAAAAATAACAAGAGCAAATAAAATGGATTCTTAGGTTAAATTTTTTTTTTTTGCGGTACGCAGGCCTCTCACTGTCGTGGCCTCTCCCATTGCGGAGCACAGGCTCCGGACGCACAGGCTCAGCGGCCATGGCTCACAGGCCTAGCCGCTCTGCAGCATGTGGAATCTTCCCGGACCAGGGCACGAACCCGTGTACCCTGAATCGGCAGGCGGACTCTCAACCACTGCGCCACCAGGGAAGCCCTCTTAGGTTAAATTTTTATTAAAAAATTTGATACTGTAATTCAAAATTAAGGTCCATGTCCATAAAAAATTAGTAAGAATTATATTTCTATAAAGAAAACATCAGGGAATCCCCTGGTGCCCAAATGATTAGGGTTTTGCGCTTCCACTGCAGGGGACCCTGGGGTTCGATCCCCGAGTGCTGTGAGGCACAGCCCCGCCCCCCAGAAAACAAAAGTCAAGGGCAGGGGGGTAAATCTGCCCACCACCCCAAAAAGAGAACCTATATGCAAAATTCATCCTCAACTATTTAACCTGCAAGTGAGATTATCTGAGGTAAGCAAGGGAAAAACAAAACAAAACAGATAAAACACAGGTAAACTTCATCCAAACACTCAGGTTCATTCCTAGGGAAGGCTTTAACTCAACGCCACAAACTCTAGGCCATTCTCTGCTCTCCACCCATCCCACCCTCACCTCCCACAGGTTTGGGCTGCCAGCTGCTGTTCCATTCCAAGAACAGGATAACAGGTCATCAAAATGGATTCAGATACCAGATTTGCACTAATTAGTGTTTCTGACATGTTTATAAATAACTGTTTCTCAGACTATGATGCAGTAAGATAATCGTATTTCCAGTAGACGCTCTGCTGGTTTGAGCAGGAAATAACTTGTTAGCGATACATATCAATACTATCTTTAGTGCCCCTGCCTTCCGCACCCCCAAAATGCTGTCCAAAACATAGCTGATAAATATTTTGAAGGGAACCATTTAAAAGTAGAAATACTGTAATTTGAAATAGTTTAAAAGGAGGCCAAGTCAGTCATTAGGACCTCTGTGGATGTCTATGAAGGCACAGTTGCCACTCTGATCCACACCCAATTCCCCACCAGCACCCACTTCACACAAGTCCTGCTGGCAGCAAAGCCCTCACAGAGTGATGGTGCTTGAGCCAGTGGTGCCTCCTGGTTCACAGTCACCAGCAGGTTGATCTCTCAGAAGTGCAGCACAGAAAATGTCATGATTTTGATTCTTCCATATTTAGTAAGAACCAGATCAAATCCACGAATTCAGATGAAAATAGTATGAGAATACAGGTATTAGTTTTAAGTGCTTTACTAAACCCCATTCTAGGTCAGACTAAGACATAAGACAGTAAAATAAGGAATATGGAGGACCATAGTTAAGAAATGGCAAGATATAAAAGAAAACCTCTTAAATAAAACTGGAAGGGGAAAAGCTGTTATCTGGAAGTTCTGACTAAAAGGAGACAATACACCTAGAGAATCAGCCACAGATAAAGGGGCCCTAACAATAAGACAGAAAGAGAACAATCAGAGAAAGCACTTCACTGAATATTTTAAGCAGGTCAAGAAGTTCCAAAGCACCTCTGATCAGCGGCATTTGATCCCGAAGACCACCCCCCTCAATAGCAGAGTCAAAGATCATGGGGCCAGGAAATTAAACTCTAGATGGCTGCAGAGTATTTTAGGGATCCTCTAGATGAAGAAGCATGTGGTCTTTAAGAAAGTTATCCTGTAGTCTCTGGCAGTAGCAGACTGTAACTCTGAATCCCAGGCAAGCTCTCAGGATGTAACTGGATGTATTCTGCCACATCCACCAAAAATCAGACATGTGGCTTATCAAGTGGAAGATGAAACTAAGACTCCTTAAAAAGTAACCCTGTGACTTTCACAATGACAAGAGTTCACATCTTCCCTTAAACAATATATTACTAGGCTGAATTTTAACCAGGTGTGGTACAATTTGGCAAAGATTTGCCGGGGTGCCCAATACTTGTCTGACAATGAATGACGAGCTGGGAGCAAGACATGCTGAGAGAATCTTCAACACTGCTAAGCCTTCTAGACTCTGAAAAATGAGAGCTGTTGCTCCTTGACCAAACCATAGCTGTTTGTCACTAGAGTCCAGCAGAGCATAACCAATTCAATAGGGCTTGCTCACTGGGAACAGTGCTGATGCCTTTTTAAAAGGGTGAATCTAATTAGTGTTCAATACAGGTGAGAAAGCCAATAGGAGGGAATAAAAAAAATAAGGCCATCTGACCCACCCTTTAGGGAAATGATCAAACCCATTGATGGAACACAGACATGACAGACTCCATGTTCAGATGGCACACGTGAGAATGGGTAAATAACTTCTCTCCTTCTGTTCTGAGAATGTTGGGAGCCTCAGGAGTCAGAAGAAACCTGGGAGCTTACTCCAGGTTGGCAAGACAATGATCCACTGGGGACTAGAACCTCTCACAGGATTGGGAGCTTCCTGCCCCCAGGAGTGGGAAGAGTACTCCAAAGACTCTCAGGCCTCCAGTGCTGAGCAGCTGCTTTCTGGACAAGTCTAATTTGTTAGCATTAGTACTGCTGTCCACTCCCCCCACAGGCTGCCTTCCCCATGCTTGCCAGTCTGAAAAGGGATGGGTCTTTCCAATGGAATGCCTCTCCACAATGAGGGCCCAGCAGCACTCGGGCCCCAAAAGGCCTCTCTGTAGGAAGATGGAAGGACCTAGAGAACTCATCCTGCTTCTCCCTTGCTAACAGTTAGCCACAATGAAGTTTTCCCTTTTCCCAATTAAGCTTCTTCCGTAACCCTTGCCCTGTAATGCTCTGGAGTTTATGATACTGTGTGGTGCGTGACAGGTAGAGGCTAGAAGGACCCACCTTGCATGACACTGCAGGGGCCGGGGATGGGTCTGAAGGCACATCCATCCTAAAAGGAATGGGTTGGCTGCGCCTCCTAGGCCTGGAATAACGGACTCTTCATTCAGATACACCAGTAGCGTGAAGAGATCAAATTTTACTTAGAGAAATTTTAAGAGGTGAAATAAAAGTTTCAAAGTAACACTTATATTTTCCCCCCACACTATCTTTTACTTTGAAAGAGAAAGTTTCCACACTATCTTCTACTTTTAAAGAGAAACAAAGTTTTTGTTGTGGTAGTGGGTTTTTCTCCCTCCTTTAGCTGCAACTAACTTTTCTCTGGCGCTTTGTTTCCAGAGGGCCTTCACATTTACTTCACTCAGTAATTACTATAATTCCTATTTTACAGAGGAGTAAACAAAATATAGCTCAAAAGAGTTTTAATATAGCCATTACTTTCTTAAAGTGAAATTAAATAATTTTTAATAACTCCTGCAACAAAAAACAAAACTCTTGCAGTAAAACTGCTACTTTTTTGAGTCACTGCAGTATCTTTTAGGAATTTAAACAGATGGTCCTTACCTTTACCAGTTTTCCAGTGATCTCAGGCACATCTCCCATTTTCCGATTATCCAGCATGCGAATTTCGTAAGACTGACCTATTTTTAAAAATTGTGTATCAAAAACAATCCATATAAAGAACATCACTCTGTGTAACAAAAATTCAACTCAAACATACGACTGCCCAATATTAAATTCTAAAGAAGCAAACTCAGGTTAATCTTTCTCTTCCCTGCAAATCATATTTTCCTCCTTCCACTCTCAAAGAAGACTGAAGAGTTCCTCAGTCAGTTTACTTTCCTATTATCCTCTCACACTCATTATCTGAGACCAATTTTTCATAACAGCTTTATTGAGGTATAACTTACATGCCATAAAATTCACCCTTTTAAAGTGTACAATTAACTAGTTTTTAGTAAATGCAGAGCTGTGCAGCCCAAACTGCTATTAATTTTAGAGCACCTTCATCATCAAAAAGAAAACTCATACCCGTGAGCAGTCCCTTCTCATCCACCCACCCCCAGCCCCTCACAACCACTCATCAATCTACTTTCTTTCTCTTGGGATTTGGTTGCTTTAGACAGTAGATATAAATGGAATCACAAAACAGGTGGCCTTTTGTGACTGGCTTTTTCACTTATAATGTTGCCAAGGTTCATCCAGGTTGTAGCATGTGTCAGTCTTTCCTATTTATGGCCAAATTATTCAACTGAATGCATACAACACACTTCGTTTATTCATTCAACAGTTGACAGACATCTGGGTTATTTCCACTTTTTGGCTATTATGAATAATGATACTAGGAACATTTGTGGACAGGTTTTTGTGTAAACTAAGGTCAAATTATAATCCTGGAGCTTTCTCCCTTGTGTCCAATGAACCCAACTCACATCTTGTCACTGCTCAATTAGGGTCCATAAAAAAAACACGAATAGAAACTCACACACCAATCTATTTAATTAGGAAAATAAGCTGCTGCTGCCAAGAGTTAGTAATATGCTCCAAATCCACAAAAAAGATGTTTGGATTACCTGCCATTAAATAATAAAAATGACAGCATAATTTGATATGCAGAAAATTAGCAGTAATTAAAGAGTGCTTCTAGTAACATGAAGTTGAGGCTCTTTATAATAAAACTACCAATACCTTGCCCACACTCCACTGGGCTTACAAAAATATACAAAGAGTACAAGATCATAGGGTCAAAACATAAGTTACCAAAATAAGACTAAATCACTCCAAGGTTGGTGAAGGAAAACAACTGCTGTATACACCACTAAGGAACAGTCAAATTCATTCAACACACTGAGAGAGATTAAACTAAAAACACCCTTATGGTAAGAGAGATTTTTTAAAAAGTTAAATCTGCAGCATACTTAACAATGGATCTGAACCTGGAAAAAGAATAAACAATAACTTCTTTAAAAACGGAAATGAATATCCAGGAGTGGTCACGAGCCCCTACTGCCACCCTCCCAGACCCCAGGAGTGGTCACGAGCTGCTGCTGCCCCCACTGCGTGCTCCGAGGGTGTGCCTGAGCCGCTGCCAGACCAGACACCAGCCATGGCATCTACACACCCCGCCCCTCTCGGGGGTAATGACCAGCACACACTGAGTAAAGAGGCAACAGGCATCCATACTAAAAACAGCCTCGTACCAAATATATTAAACACGTACAAGCTACACAGGGACACCCCCACATAAACAGCCCTCTAAGACCAAAGTAGGTAACTTTCTCCTAAACTCACAGAGTAAGATAAACACAAGTAAAATGAATCAGCAGAGGAACCACTCCCAGTTAAAAGACCAACAGAATTACCCTGAAAGAACAAACAATGAAGCAGACCTCTTCAGTCTAAGACACCGATTTCAAAACAGAGGCAATGGAAATACTGAAGGAATTAAGAAAGGCTATTGACAGAAATGCAGATTACTGTAAAAAAAAAAAAAAAACAGCTAGAAACTATAAAGATGAACCAAGAAAAATTAGAAAACTCATTTGCAGACGTGAAAGCTGAGATAAAGACAATGAATAGCAGAAAGAATAATGAAGAAGAACAAGTCAACTGGAAGATAAAATAATGGAAAACACCCAATCAAGACAGAAAGCCAAATGAAAAAAAAAAATGAAAGCAACATAAGAGACTTATGGGATAATATAAAGCATGCCAACCTATGCATACTAGGAATTCCAGAAGAGGAAGAAAGAGAAAAGAGGACTGAAAAAATATCTGAAGAAATTATGGCTGAAAAGTTTCCAAACCTAAAGAAGGAAACAGATATCCAGGTACAGGAAGCACAGAGGGTCCCAAACAAGATAAATCCAAAACAGACCTACACCAAGACATATTATAACAAAAACAGCAAAACTTAAAGAGAGAGGATTTTAAAGGCAGCAAGAGTTCATTACAAGGGAACCCCCATAAGACTATCAGCTGGTTTCTATACAGAAATGTTGCAGGCCAGAAGGGAGTGGCAAGATATTGGGTTGGCCAAAAAATTCGTTCAGGTTTCCCCGTACCGTCTTATGGCAAAACCCATACGAACTTTCTGGCCAACCCAATATATTCAGTTCTGAGAGGGAAAAATGTGTAACCTAGGATACTCTATCCAGCAAGATTATCATTTAGAATAGGAGGAGGGATAAAGAATTTCTCGGACAAGCAAAAACTAAAAGAATACAGCAATACTAAACCCATCCTAAAGGAAATATTGAAAGGTCTTCCCTAAACAGAAATGAAGAATCTATAGGAAAGAGAAAATCACAACTGGAAAATAAATCATTTAAATGAGCTAGTACAGATTTAAAAAGATTAAAAAATTTCTGTGAAAGTGATGATAACCACAATGAACAGCAAAAGGATAAACATGAAGATGTGAAAGAGGACATCAAAATTGTAAAATGGGGGCTTCCCTTGTGGTGCAGTGGTTAAGAATCTGCCTGCCAATGCAGGGGGCACAGGTTCAAGCCCTGGTCCGGGAGAATCCCACATGCTGCGGAGCAGCTGGGCCTGTGCGCCACAGCTGCTGAGCCTACACTCTGGAGCCTGTGAGCCACAGCTGCTAAGCCCACGTGCCATAACTGCTGTGGCCTGTGCACCTGGAGCCCATGCTCCACAATGGGAGAGGCCACTGCAATGGGAAGCCCGTGCACCGCGGCAGGGAGTGACCCCTGCTTGTGGCAACTGGAGAGGGACTGCCTGCAGCAGCAAAGATCCAACGCAGCCAAAAATAAATAATTAATTAATTTAAAAAATTGTAAAATGCGGGGCAGGGAAGAAAATGTAGAATCTGTTCTCCCTAAAATGTGCTTGAGCCTATATGACTATCAAAGGCAAGTAGATATAGGAAGGGGTTAACATACTTGAAAAACAGGGTTATCACAAATCAAAAACATAGAACAGATTCACAAAAATAAGAGAACATAAGTATAATATCAATACAAAAGAAAATAATCAGAACACACACACATGCACACACACACACAAGAACAAAGAAAAAGGGACAGAGAAGAAATAAAAATCAATGGGAAAATAAGGTTTAAAATGGCAATAAACATTGGGTTGGCCAAAAAGTTCCTTTGGTTTTTAAGTAAAAATAAGATACGTTTTTCATTTTTACCCAGAACTTTATTGAACAATGTATTCACCATTTTCTTCCACTACCTTCTGCCATTTTTCAGGAAACTTCATAATTCCATCTTTGTGAAATTTTTTATCTTTTTGAGTAAAGAACTGTTCCAGATGCCTTTTATAGTCTTCCAGGGAATTGAAATTTTTTCCATGAAGAGAATTTTGTAAAGACCAAAATAAATGTAAATCTGAAGGTGCAATGTCTGGTGAATAGGGCAGATGAATCAGAACTTCCCAGCCAAGCTGTAACAGTTCTTGTCTGGTCATCAAAGAAACATGCTGTCTTGTGTTATCCTGATGGAAGATTATGTGTTTTCTGTTGACTAATTCTGGACTCTTTTTGTCAAGTGCTGCTTTCAGTTGGTCTAACTGGGAGCAGTACTTGTTAGAATTAATCGTTTGGTTTTCTGGAAGGAGCTCATAATAGAGGACTCCCTTCAATCCCACCATATACATAATATCACCTATTTGGATGAAGACCCGCCTTTGGTGGGGTTGGTGGTGGTGGTTCATTTCGCTTACCCCACGATCTCTTCCATTCCACATTATTGTACAGCATCCATTTTTCATTGCCTGTCACATTTTGTTTTAAAAACAGAACAGGTGTGTTACGTTTAAGTAGAGAATTGCATACGGAAATCAGTCAAGAAGTTTTTTTTTTTGCTTAACTTACGTGGAACCCAAACATCAAAGCGATGAACATAACCAAACTGGTGCAAATGATTTTCAATGCTCGATTTGGATATTTTGCTTATGTCGACTATCTGCTGCGTGGTATAACATTGTTCTCAATGAATACCTCAATTTGATCGCTATCAACCTCAATCTCTCTACCTGGCCGTGGAGCAACGTCCAGCAAGAAATCTCCAGCACGAAACCTCGCAAACCACTTTTGATATGTTCAATAAGTCACAGCACCTTCTCCATACACTTTACAAATTTTTTTTGCGTTTCAGTTGCGTTTTTACCTTTCTTGAAATGATAAACCATAATATGCTGGCAACGTTGCTTTTTTCTTCCATCTTCAATATTAAAATAGCTACACAAAAATTCACCAATTTTGATGGTTTTTTTAATGCACACTGATATGATAGCTGTCACAATAGAGTCTAACAAAATTGTTTCAAATGAAGTTAAGGATAACTAAGCAATACTAAAGCCAGCTTACAGAAAAAAAGCAAATGAACTTTTGAGCCAACCCAATACATAGCTATCAATAATTACCTTAAATGTCAATGGACTAAATGTTTCAATCAAAAGACAAAGAGTGGCATACTGGATTAAAAAATAAGAGGCTACAATGTGCTGCCTACAAGAGACCCACTTTAGGGCAAAGGACACACACAGATTTAAAGTAAGGGGATGGAAAAAGATACTTCATGCAAACGGAAATGATAAGAGAGTGGGGGTCACAATACCCATAGCAGAAAAAATAGACTTTAAAATAAAGGCCATAAAGAAAGATAAAGGACACTATATAATGATAAAAGAATCAATACAAGAAGAGGATTTTATATATAGGCACTTAATAAAGAAACACCCAAATACATAAAACAAAGACTAACCAGACATAAAGGGAGAAACTGACAATACAACAATTTAACATCCCACTGACATCAATGAACATATCTTCTAGACAGAAAATCAATAAGGCAACAGAGATCCTAAATGACACAAGTTAGACTTAATTGATATTTTCAGGACATTACATCCGAAAAATCCAGAATACACATTCTTTTCAAGTGCACATGGAACATTCTCTAGGACTGACCACATACTAGGGCACAAAACAAGCCTCAACAAATTTAATAAGAGTACAGGAATTATCTTAAGCATCTTTTCTGACAACAATGGCAGGAAACTAGAAGTAAACCACAGAAAAAGATATGAGAAAAATAAAACACGATTACATGGAGACAAAACAACATGGTACTAAAAAAACAATAGGTCAATGATCAAATCAAAGAGGAAATTAGAAAATACCTTGAGACAAATGACAATGAAAACACAACCATACAAAATCTATGGGATGCAGCAAAAGCAGTTCTTAAAGGGAAGTTCACAGCAATACAGGCCTTCCTCAAGAAACAGAAAAATCTCAAACAACCTATCACTTAAAAGAATTAGAAAAAGAAGAACAAACAAAACCTAAAGTCGCAGAATGAAGGAAATAATAACTATCAGAGAGGAAATAAATTAAGAAAAAAATAAAAAACAATAGAAAAAAAATTCAATAAAACCAAGAGCCAGTTCTTTGAAAGGATAAACAAGACTGACAAACTGCTGGCCAAGCTCAACAAGAAGAAAAGAGAGAGAACCCAGATAAAGTAACAAATGAAAAAGAAGGCTTAACAACTGATACTGCAGAAATACAAAACACCATAAGGGAATACTATGAATAATTACATGCCAAAAATTCGACAACCTAGAAGAAATGGAAAAGTTTCTAGAAACATACAGCCCACAAAAACTGAATCAAGAAAAAATAGATAATTTGAACAGACAGATCACTAGAAGTGAAATAGAATCTGTAATAAAAAAAAACTCCCTATGAACAAAAGTCCAGGACCAGATGGCTTCTACCAAACATAATGGTGAAAAGCTGAAAGCCTTCCTGCTAAAATCTGGAACAAGACAAGGATGCTCATTCTCACCACTCCTATTCAACATAGTATTGGAAGTCCTAGCCACAGCAATCAGACAAGAAAACAAAACATAAGGTATCCAAATTGGAAGGGAAGAGGTAAAACTGTCACTATATGCAGATGACATGATACTATATATAGAAAACCCTAAGGACTCCACACAAAAACTACTAAATCTAATAAACGAATTCAGCAAAGTACCAGGATACAAGATTATCATTCAGAAATCAGTTGCATTTCTTTACACCAACAATGAAATGTCAGAAAGAGAACATTAAAAAAAAATACCTTTTAAAATTGCAACCCCCAAAATAAAATACCTATGAATAAACCTGACCAAAGAGGTGAAAGACTTATACGCTGAGAACTATAAAACATTAATAAAGGAAACTGAAGATGATTCAAAGAAATGGAAAGATATCTCATGCTCTTGGATTTGAAGAATATTGTTAAAATGGCCATATTACCCAAAGCAATCTACAGATTTAATGCAGTCCCCATCAAATTACCCATGACATTTTTCACAGAACTAGAACAAGTAATCCTAAATTGATATGGAACCATAAAACATCCAGAATTGCCAAAGCAATCCTGATGAAAAAGAGCAAACAGGAGGCATAACCATCCCAGACTTCAGACACTACTACACAGCTACAGTAATCAAACAGTGTTGTATTGCCACAAAAGCAGACATACAGACAAACAGAACAGAACAGTGAGCCCAGAAATAAACCCACACACCTACGGTCAATTAACCTTCGACAAAGGAGGCAAGAATATAAAATGGAAAAAAGACAGGCTCTTCAGCAAGTGGTGTGGGGAAATTGGACAGCCATATGTAAATCAATGAAGTTAGAACACACCCTCTCACCGTACGCAAAAATAAACTCAAACGGCTTAAAGACTTAAAAGACATGACACTATAAAACTCCTAGAAGAGAACATAGGCAAAATATTCTCTGACGTAAATCATACCAATATTTCTTAGGTCAGTCTTCCAAGGCAACAGAGATAAAAATAAAAATAAATGAGACCGAATCAAACTTACAACGTTTTGCACAGCAAAGGAAACCATAAACAAAACGAAAAGACCACCTACAGAATGGGAGAAAATATCTGCCAACAATGCAACAGACAGGGTCTTAATTTCCAGAATGTACAAATAGCTCATAAAACTGAACACCAAATTTACAAACAACCCAATCGAAAAATCAGCAGACCTATAGAGATATTCCTCCGAAGAAGAAATACAGATGGCCAGTAGGAACATGAAAAGATGCTCAACATAGTTAATTATTAGAGACATGCAAATCAAAACTACAATAAGGTACCACCTCACAAAGGTCAGAATGGCCATCATTAGAAAGTCTACAAATAACAAATGCTGCAGAGGGTGTGGAGAAAAGGGAACCCTCCTACACTGTTGGTGGGAATGTAAGCTGGTACAGCCACTATGGTAAACAGTATGGACATTCATCAGAAAATTAAAATAGAATTACCATATGATCCAGCAATCCCACTCCAGGGCATATATCCAGACAAAACCATAATTCAAAAAGATAAAGGCACCCCTATATTCACAGCAACACTATTCATAATAGCCAAGACGTGGAAACAACCTAAATGTCCACTAACAGATTGATAAAGAAGATGTGGTAAATAGATAAAATACAATACTACTCAGCCATAAAAAAGAACAAAACAATGCCACTTGCAGCAACACGGATGCAACTAGAGATTATCATACTAAGTGAAGTCAGTCAGAAAGAGAAAAACAAATACCATCTGATATCACTTACATGTGGAATCTAAAATATGACACAGGGGACTTCCCTGGTGGTCCAGTGGTTAAGACTTTGCCTTCCAATGCAGGGGCTGTGGGTTCAATCCCTGGTCAGGGAGCTAGGATCCCACATGCCTCGCGGCCAAAAAACCAAAACATAAAACAGAAGCAATATTGTAATAAATTTAATAAAGACTTTTTTTTTTAAAATAAGACCTCTGCTGGGTCTTTGTAGTGGCATGTGGGCTCTTTTAGTTGGAGCATGCAAACTCCTAGCTGTAGCATGTGGGATCTAGTTCCCTGACCAGTGATCGAACCCAGGCCCCTTGCATTGGGAACATGGAGTCTTAGCCACTGGACCACCAGGGAAGCCCCAATAAAGACTTTAAAAAATGACACAAATGAACCTATCTATGAAACAGAAACAGAATCACGGACATAGAGAACAGACTAGTGGTTGCCAAGGGGGACGGGAGTGGGAGAGGGAGGGATTGGGAGTTTGGGATTAGCAGATATAAACTAGTATATATAGAATGGATAAACAACAAGGTCCTACTATATAGCACAGGGAACTACGTTCAATATCCTGTGATAAACCATGACGGAAAAGAATATGAAAAAGAATGTGTGTATATATATATATATATATGCGTGTGTCTGTGTATAACTGTATAACTGTATCACTTTACTGTATAGCAGTATTTAACACACTGTAAATCAACTATACTTCAATTTAAAAAGTTAAAAAATAAAAGATTTTTTAAAAGCAAATGAATAGATATCATTGATAAATACAGCATTACATATCTGAAATTACACTCAACCTCAAGAATTTAGGACACAAAAACTAACAAAATGTTTGTGATTATCAGATCAACAAAAAACTGTTTAATTAATTTAAAAAATCAAGTGGGTAAAGATGGGGGAGAAATAAGCACATAAAATGTGGGGAAATGTAAACTGATAAACTGTTTCTGAAAGATAGTCTGCTTGCACCTGTTAACAAGTTAAACACTGCATCTTTTGACTCAGGGATTCTGATTATCAAGAGGGGGAATATTTGCGCCTCACATTAGTCACAGAGGGCTAATCTCCCTAGTACCAAAGGAAAAGAACTCTTACAAAATTGCTAACAAATGCCCAACAACCCTAGCAGAAAATGAGCAAATGACATGAACATGTACTTCACACAAAAGAAGGAAAGCCAACAGTTCTTAAACATACTAAAAGACATTCAAGGGCTTCCCTGGTGGCACAGTGGTTAAAGAATCCACCTGCCAAGGAAGGGACACGGGTTCGAGCCCTGATTTGGGAAGATCCCACATGCCGTGGAGCAACTAACCCCATGCGCCACAACTACTGAGCCCGCACACCTAGAACCCAAGCTCCGTAACAACTGCAACTCGCCACAACTAGAGAAGGCCTGTGCGCAGCAACGAAGACCCAACGCAGCCAAAAATAAATAAATAAATAAATTTATTTTAAAAAAAAAGAAAGAAAAAGACATTCGACGTCTGGGAATTCCCTGGTGATCCAGCAGTTAGGACGCCATGCTTCCACTGCCAGGATGCCGGGTTATATCCCTGGTCAGGGAGCTAATAAGATCCCGCAAGAAGCGACACACGGCCAAGGAAAAAAAAAAAGACATTCAGACATTTGAACTCCATCAGAGACATGCAAGTTAAAGCCATACTGAAATGGCTTTTCACCTATCAGATTAGCATGAATCTCTCAGTTTGAGATGTCGTGGCTAAAGGGAAACAGTCACTCTCATCTATGGACAGTAGAGGTGGAGATGGTTTAAGAAGCAGTTGTCACTCTGGAGAGATTCTGAAGGTAGAGCCTATGTATTTTCTGGTATATTAATTAAAGTGTGAGAGAAAGAGCAGCTGAGGGTTACTCCAGATTTCTGGCTAAGGAACTTCCTGACATGGGGAAGATCACAAGAAGCAGATCTCAGAGAGAAAATCAAGGAGTGCAATTGCATACATTTTACCAAGTTGATTTATAAATCTGAGAATAACCCAAAGAAAAGCAGTCTGTGAGATGGGAGGTGGACCAAATGCACGAGGAGGGAGGGAGAACTTCTCTCGCCAGGATTCCCTTGTGGTCCTCAAAAACTCAAAATTCTAAGGATTGAAAAAGATCAAAGGAAGAGATCTCAATGTGCCTTATCTTCTTTTGTATTATTTTATCTTCTTCTGTATTATCTTCTTTTGTATTATTTTTCCTCTTCAACCTTAGGATATTTCTGTGCTCAATATAAAGTTCAATCTGTTTCCACGAACAGATCTCAGGCTTGGCTGCTCCTGTATTAAAGCACTATAGATTTTTATTCTTCTGAAGTCAAAAGCAGGTTTTTAAAAAAGGCTCTGTAACACTTATTATGCTTCAAATGATTTCCCTGTTGGAAACTATATATGTCCTAGCTTTCTTCCTTCTTCAGTTTTATCCCATGTCTCCCACTATTTAGAAATCCCTCCCTACCAAGTTTTACTCAATGGCAATATCCATTGATATACCACCAGACTTTTATTGGTTCAATTTCTCCTTCTATTTGATCCCCCTCCATAATTCTCCTAATAAAACAACTTCCTGAAATGTTAGTCTAGGTTCCAAATGAAATGTTAAAAAGGTCCCACTACCAACGAAGTATAAAGTTAACACAAACTGCAATACTCTAAAAGTTACTAGTCCTATTTTTAGCTTTATCTTCTGAATTTACCTGTCATGTTTGGATTTGTTTACTCCTTTCTTGGCTTAGAAAAGCAAAAGCACTGACAGAATTGAAAAATGTAAGTGCTATGAGTTCATGTCCCCACCTACCTTTGAATATAGAGTGTAAGATGGACTCTAGAGCAAAATGGAGCCCAAGGTGTGACAGAACCACCTTGGTTAAGTTCAAAGCATTTATTTCTAAGGTCCTAATACAGAACTTTAATCTATAACAAGAACCAAAGCTAACCTCAAGGAAATCTGCCACAGTGTAAAACGAACTTACCAAAAAATATATTTTCTTTTTTGAAGCGTCAATCATTTAACAGTATTTTTAATCCAATAGACATGCTACTTTATTTCCTAGACCTAAAACTTGTTTGCAAGGTAGCTAATATTGGTTAATTAACAGGGTGCTCCAAGTAGAATTTGGCCTCCATATGAACAGGTATTTATGATCTAATAGCAGCAATAAGCTGATCTGGAATAAATCAACGGTTTAAGATCAGAAGTCTCACTCATGGGACTTCCCTGGTGGCACAGAGGTTAAGAATTAGCCTGGCAATGCAAGGGACACGGGTTTGATCCCTGGTCCGGGAAGATCCCACATACCACCTAAGCCCATGAGCCACAACTACTGAGCCCATGTGCCCTAGAGCCTGTGCGCCGCAACTAATGAAGGCTGCATGCTCTAAGGCCTGTGTGCTGTAACTACTGAGCCCATGTGCTGCAACTACTGAAGCCTGTGCACCTACAGCCCGTGGTCCACAACAAGAAAAGCCATTGCAATGAGAAGCCCATGCACCTCAATAAAGAGTAGCCCCCACTTGCCGCAACTAGAAAAAGCCTGTGCGCAGCAACGAAGACCCGACACAGCCAAAATGTAATAATAAATTAAATAAATAAAAATGAATAGCGGGTTTCCCTGGTGGCGCAGTGGTTGAGAGTCTGCCTGCTGATGCAGGGGACACGGGTTCGTGCTCCAGTCTGGGAAGATCCCACATGCCGCAGAGCAGCTGGGCCCGTGAGCCATGGCCGCTGAGCCTGCGCGTCCGGAGCCTGTGCTCCGCAACGGGAGAGGCCACAACAGTGAGAGGCCCGCGTATCGCAAAAAAAAAAAAAAAAAAAAAACAGAATAGTAAGATATTCCTATTAAAAAAACCCCAGAAAACAAGAAGTCGTGTCACTCATATCATGGTGGGGAAGCATCATGGATTCAGCTGGGGCTACTGGACAAGGGGCAGCCTATTCCAGCCAGATCCCTGCCCAAAGGGATAGGCAACTGCTTACTCCCCTTTCTGTGGCTCCACATTGGAACTACAGTTTTTTTACTCCACGAAGTTAGAGGTTTAGGGACCTCCCTGGTGGTCCAGTGGTTAAGAATCTGCCTTCTAATGCTGGCAATGGGGTTCGATCCCTGGTCGGGGAACTAAGACCCCCACATGCTGTGGGGCAACTAAGTCCGTGCGCTCCAGAGTCTGCGCACCACAACTAGAGAGCCCACACGCCACAACGAAAGATCCCGCATGCCGCAACTAAGACCCGATGCAGCCAAATAAATAAATATTTAATAATTTTTAGAAAAGTTAGAGGTTTAAGTTTTCTCATTACCTAAGAGCTGAAAAGGACAGCTGCCCAGGCATAACCAGAAAAACACAAATACAGCTTTTAAACTCTGTACTTCTATCATTCAAAACAGTACAAAAACCGACACTCTAAAGCATCAGTACTTGTTCCAATTTCTACCTGAGATGAAGTTAAGACTACACAAGATTATTTTTCTTTATGTTGCACAATGGTATTACACAATGGCAAATATTCTTTAGCAACAGCTGCTCCGGAGGCAGAAGGTGAGCAATGAGCTTGAAGGGGAGGCTACTAGGAGTGACCAAGCTATGGCCTAAGAATAGCTACAGCCCCACCTATGTGTCAACGCTCCTCTGAGGAAATCTGTCTATAAGAAGTGGTGGTGAGGGGACGCTCACATATTTGCCTGAATATTCAAAGTAATAAAAAGTTGAAGCATGGTCTCCAGACCAGCAGCATCGGCATCACTTGGAAACTCGTCAGAAATACAAATTCTCCAGCCCCGCTCCAGACCCACTGACTCAGAAACTCTATCATGTTTGACAAGTCTTCTAGGTGATCCCAATGCATGCTGTCGTTGGAGACCACTGCTCTGTGCAAAGCTACAAATATCCAGTCAGTCAATGTTGTTTCTAGCACAAAGCATTCGGGACCTTCTCCTGGGAATAACTTGTCTATGCCAAAATTAAGAACTAAGTCATTCTAAAGCTGTTTAAAGTAAATTACATTATGATTCCTTTATAAGCAACCAAAATTCATTAAATAGTCATTTATTATTTGACAGGATTGTAAATCCTGTAACAGTCTAGGATAGCTCTCAGTCCAATACACACACATGCTCCACAAATCCACTTATCCTCATGTATGTTCATTACACATGTGTATACAGTCCATATATTTGAATATACATATATGTGCACATTTACACAGACACACACACACACACACTCATGTGTGCAAGGGCTCAGGGTTCATTAGATGCCCATTTCAAGACCCAGCTTTGACTGGGCCTTCAGAGATAAGCTAGGAGGCAGTAAGTACTATAGTATGCAGAGTGTTTCTGTCTAAAATCTTAAGAGTAAATGACAGCCACACTATGGAAACAGCTCTGATACACAACAGTAGCTCATTATGCACCACTTTGGAGATCATCTACATAGTACACATTTGCCTTGGTTGATGGGTTAGTTTCCTATTGCTGCTGTAACAAATTTCCACAAACTCAGTGGCTTGAAACTATGCAAATTTATTATCACACAGTTCTAGAGTTCAGAAGTCCAGAACGGGTCTAGTGGGCTAAAATGAAGCTGTCAGCAGGCTGCATTCCTTCTGGAAGCTGTAGGGGAAAATCTACTTCCTTGACTTTATCTACTTCTTGAAGTAGCCTACATCCATTAGTTTGTGGCAGTCTTCCTTCATCTTCAAATCTCCCTCTGACTCCTGCCTCTCCTGCCTCCTTCTTTCACTTTTAAGTACCCTTGTGATTTCACTGGGCCACCTGGATAATCCAGGATAATCTCTTCACCTCAACAGCCTTAATTAAATCATACCTGCAAAGTGCCTTTTGGTATAAGGTTAAAATATTCACAGGTTTTGGGGATTAGGATACGAACATCTTCGAGGCACCATTATTCTACCTGCCACAGTTGCTAAGCAGTGCAAACATGTTATTTCTACAGTTCAAAACTCTGCTACAGGGGGACTTCCCTGGTGGTCAATATTGTTAAGAATCCGCCTCCCAATGCAGGGGACGTGAGTTTGATCCCTGGTCAGGGAACTAAGATCCCACATGCCACAGGGCAACTAAGCCTGCCCGCTCTAGAGCCCACGCGCCACAACTAGAGAGCCTGCACGCTGCAACGAAAGATCTCGTATGCCACAAATAAGACCCGATGCAGCCAAATAAATAAATATTAAAACAAACAACAAACAAACTCTGCTACAGGCTTATTTAAAAGATTGTAGGGACTTCCCTGGTGGCACAGTGGTTAAGAATACGCCTGCCAATGAAGGGGACATGGGTTCGAGCCCCATTCCGGGAAGATCCCACATACCTCGGAGCAACTAAGCCCATGCACCACAACTACTGAACCTGCGCTCTAGATCTCACAAGCCACAACTGCTGAAGCCCGCGCTCCTAGAAGCCATGCTCTGCAACAGAAGCCCTGCACCACAACGAACAGTAGCCCCGCCCAGCTTGCCGCAACTAAAGAAAGCCCAGCTTGCCGCAACCAAAGAAAGCCCGCGCACAGCAACGAAGACCCAATGCTGCCAAAATAAATTAAAAAAAAAAAAAAAGATTGTAATCATACTTGCCAACAAACCTGGCAAAAATCCTGAGTCATTACACAGGTATCTAGTCCCAGGGTTGCATTCTAACCATTTGTAAAAATTGCTCATCTATCTGCCATAGGAAACTAACACATCAGCCAAGGTCTAACCACTTGGTTTTCCAGTACAATCAGAAACCATTAAAGCTATCTAGTTATAAATAATAGTAACAGCAGCAAACCCTAGTGTTGTGCTTCCTATGTGCTGGCCACCTTATAAGTGCATTACACATATTAACTCAATTTAATTCTCAGCTACCTTAGGTGGGGGTTATTTTATTAAAGGAAATTGCCTGGACAAGCAAGTGGTGTAATGGGATCTAAACACAGGCAGCCTGGCCCCAGAGACAGCTAATGACAACCGCTCACTGCTGCCCTCTACCTCTCACCCCGCTACATGAAGAAAAACATTTAAATCACCAGTCACTGTAACGAGCTGACACATTTAAAAGGAACAAAAAGGTATGTGAATAATGTGTGTAAAGACGTCCCATATGCAGCAGAGGTGCATATATCCTGGGCAGTTCTATCTCATTCTTCTACCAGGCATTACTTTAGGGATGGAAGTTCTCTCTTAAATTTCATCCTTTAGTGACAAGATCATTATATTCACCACAACTATGCTTAAGCATATCATTCAGTCATCACAGAATAAGTTTATTGGAATAAATAAATTAATGATACAATATTTTTGTTATACAAAGGGTACCATTTAACAGGATTACAATCTTCTTAGGTGTCTAAAAAGGGTTCTAATTCAATGGCTACTTGGGGCCAGCGAGCAGAAGAGTTTTATTGTATACTCTTTCATACCTTCTGAACTTTGAACCATGTATATAAATCATTTAGTTACACTGTTAAATTTTAAATGGTGACCATTAACTGAAAAGTTAGAAAACACTGGAACTATTCTAGTAAAGAGACTCAGTGGTTAAGAAAATGAGGTTTGGAATTAGAAATCTCTGGGTTTAAGTCCCTATAAAAAGTATGGTCAATCTAAAAAGACAGCTGCAGGAAAAAATTACTCCCTCTAAAGCTTTAATATAAAGTGGGGATAACTGTGCTTTCACTGTCACTATTATTTCCAAGTAACAGAGAAAAAAGTGACTGCTTAATTTCCCTCTCACTTATTATAATGAGTGGGGAAGCTTAAAGGAATTAAAACTTGTGCTGATGAAGAACCACTTCAAGTGCCCTATCTAATCCCTTCTTTATAAAGCTTCTGTATCCTTTTTTTGATAAACAAGGCAACACTGCCATGATGAGTCATTTTCCCTTGGTGGAGCTGAAGAGTTCATTTGAAGATAAGTAAATTAACTCATGAGTAAATCTGAATAAAAATCTAACTCCTAAGAACAGGAAGACTAAGGAGTAAATTATGTCAATGTTTAACAGTCACACTGTTAAAGGTGATGCACAGATGACACTGTACTAAAATGGGTCACTGAGACACATTTTACATACTTTGCAGAAACTTCCCAGGGCAATGTCACCCAGCTAAAAAATATCCATGGAATTTTACTGGAATTCCTAGATAAAAATCAATCATTTTTATTTTCCATATCTATGCCTGATTCTCTTTATATATTTCAGGAAAGTCTTCTGTAAAAAAAAATCAAAACTATACACGCACTACTTAGAATGTTTCCTTTTGAAAAGTGAGTCTGATCAACTTAAGATACTCTGCTGGGGGATCGGATCAAGATGGCAGAGTAGTAGGACGTGGAGCTCACCTTCTCCCACAAATACATCAAAAATACATCTACAACCTAGAGACTGTCCTACAGAGTGAAGTAAGTCAGAAGGAGAAAAACAAATACCGTATGCTAACACATATATATAGAATCTAAAAAAAAAAAAAAAAAAGAAAATGGTCAGAAGAACCTAGGGGCAAGACGGGAATAAAGACGCAGACCTACTAGAGAACGGACTTGAGGATATGGGGAGGGGGAAGGGTAAGCTGGGACAAAGTGAGAGAGTGGCATGGACATATATACACTACCAAATATAAAACAGATAGCTAGTGGGAAGCAGCCACATAGCACAGGGAGATCAGCTCGGTGCTTTGTGACCACCTAGAGGGGTGGGATAGGGAGGGTGTGAGGGAGATGCAAGAGGGAAGAGATATGGGAACATATGTATATGTATAACTGATTCACTTTGTTATAAAGCAGAAACTGACACACCATTGTAAAGCAATTATACTCTAATAAAGATGTTAAAAAAAATACATCAACATGCAGAATGCTTCTCACAGAACATCTACTGGATGCTGGCAGAAGGACTCAGACTTCCAAAAGGGCAAGAAAATCTCCACATAACTGGGTAGGACCAAAAAAAAAAGAAAAGAAAAGAAAAGAAACAGAAAGAGAGAGAAATGAATCGGGACAGGACCTATGCCCCTGGGAGGGAGCTGTGAAAGAAGAAAGGTTCCTGCACCCTGGGAAGTCCCCTACTGCCTGGGAGATCAGCTGGGACAGAGCGGGTGGTTCAGAGCCTTGGAGGGGAGCACAGCAACCGGGTCGTGCAGGGCAAAGTGGAGAGAGACCTGCACAGATGGTTGGTGCCACAGAGCAGCACTCCCCAGCCTGGGACACTCGTCCACTGGGTCAGGTGGGGGCTGGGTGCTGAGGCTCAGGCTTTGGAGGTCAGACCGGGAGGTGAGGACTGAGGTTGGCTGTGTGGAGACGGCCTGAGGGGGCTAGGGTGTGGTGAGCCACAACCGAGGGAGTCGAGGAAGAAGCCTGGGCCTGCCGGAGAGGCAAGGCACCATTGCGGGGGGCACACAAGGAGAGGGGTGAGCCGCCACAGAAGCTTCTTTCTCCGTGCCCACTCTCAGGCAGCAGCGCACCACCTACCCGAGCTCCGGGGGCAGGTGCAAGATGCCACTGCCATCTCGGAATCCAGAGGCGGACATGGATCGCTGCCGCCGCAGAGCGTCCTGCGACTGAGCACCCCTCGCTGTCCATGCCTACCCAGGAGCGTGCGCGACCTGCCACTGCTGCTGAGGGTCCCGCAACCGGGAGCCAACTGCTAGCCCCGCCTTCCTGGGAGTGTGTGCAGGCTGCACATCTGCACACCCCCTATCAAGGGGATAACGGCCAGCACACGTAGGGGAAAGAGATGACAAGCATCCAAACCAAAAACAGCCCTCGTGCCAAAAAAATATTAAGCCCACACAAGCTACACAGGGATGCTCCCACATATAAATAGTCCTCCAAGACTAGAGTAGATAATTGTTTCTCCTGAACTCAGAGTTAAGAGAAACACAAGTAAAATGAAGAAGCAGAGGAACCACTCCCAGTTAAAAGACCAAGAGAATTCCCCTGAAAGAACAAACAATGAAACAGACCTCTTCAGTCTAATAGACACCAAGTTCAAAAAGGAGGTGATGAAAATACTGAAGAAATTAAGAAAGGCTATTGACAAAAACGCACATTACTGTAAAAAGCAACTACAAACTATAAGGAGGAACCAAGAAAAATTAGAAAATTCATTTGCTGAGACAAAAGCTGAGCTAAAGGCAATGAATAGCAGAATGAATAACACAGGAGAAAGAAGAGGCGATCTGGAAGATAGAATAATGGAAATTACGCAAGCAAAACAGCAGTCAGCCAAATGAAAAAAAAGGAAAGCAATATAAGAGACCTATGGGATAATATAAAGCATGCCAACCTAGGCTTAATAGGGATTCCAGAAAGAGAAGAAAAAGAAAAGGGGGTTGAAAATGTATTTGAAGAAATTATGGCTGAAAACTTCCCAAACCTAAAGAAGGAAACAGATATCCAGATATAGGAAGCATGGAGGGTCCCAAACAAGATGAACCCCAACAGACCTACATCAAGACATATTATAATAAAAATGACAAAGTTAAAGATAAAAAGAGGACTCTAAAGGCAACAGGAGAAAAACTTAATTACAAGGGAACCCCCATAAAGCTATCAGCTGATTTCTCTACAGAAACACTGTAGGCCAGAGGGAGTGGCAAAATATATTCAAAGTCTTGCAAGGGAAAAATCTGCAACCTAGAATACTCTACCCAACAATATTATCATTTAGAATAGAAAGAGAAATCAGAATGTCTCAGATAAGCAAAAGCTAAAAGAATATAGCAATGCTAAACCTATCCTAAAAGAAATATCGAAAGGCCTTCTCTAAATAGAAAAGAGACCAGAAGATATAAGAAACAGGAAACCACAACTGGAAACTAAATTGCTTAAATCAGCCAGTATCAAAAAGAAAACCTATTTGTGCAAGTGATGATAAACTCACAGAACAGCAGGAGGATAAACATAAAGATGTAAAAAAGTACTGCATCAAAATCATAAAATGTGGGGCAGGAGAGTAAGAAAATACAGATTCCTTTTTTTTTTTTTAATGGAATGCATTTGAGCCTATATGACTAACAGCCTAAAGCAAGCAGATATAGGAAGGGGTTAACATACTTGAAAAACAGGGTAACCACAAATCAAAACCATACAAAAGATTCACAGAAACCAAAAAGAAGAGAACACAAACATAAAATAAAAGGAAATCATCAAACCACAAAAAGAAAAACAAAAAGAAAGGAACAAAGAAGAAACAAAAGAATCAACTGGAAAACCAGGTTTAAAATGGCAATAAATACATATGCCAAGGGACTGAATGCTCCAATCAAAAGATAGAGTGGGGGCTTCCCTGGTGGCCCAGTGGTTGAGAGTCCGCCTGCCGATGCAGGGGACGCAGGTTCGTGCCCCGGTCCGGGAAGATCCCACATGCCACTGAGCGGCTAGGCCCGTGAGCCATGGCCGCTGAGCCTGCGCGTCCGGAGCCTGTGCTCCGCAACGGGAAAGGCCACAACAGTGAGAGGCCCGCGTACCGCAAAAAAAAAAAAAAAAAAAAAGATAGAGTGGCGCACTGGATTAAAAAACAAGAGCCTAGGGAATTCCCTGGTGGTCCAGGGACTGTGCTCTCACTGCCAAGGGCTCTGCTCAGGTTCAGTCCCTGATGGGAGCTAAGATACCACAAGCTGCATGTCACAGCCAAAAAAAACCAAAACAAAACAGGAGCCTACAATATGCTGCCTACAAGAGACCCACCTTAGGACAAAGGACACACACAGATTGAAAGTGAGGGGATGGAAAAACATATTTCATGCAAACAGAATTGACAAGAAAGGGAGCAGCAATACTCAGATCAGACAAAACAGACTTTTAAACAAAGGCTATAAAGAAAGATAAAGAAGGATACTATATAATGACAAGAGGATCAATACAAGAGGGTTTTACACTTGGCAACATATATACACCTAATATAGGAACACCCAAAAACATAAATACTAATGGACATAAAGGGAGAAAGTGATGGGAATACAGTAATAGTAGGAGACTTTAACACCCCACTGACATCAATGGACAGACAATCCAGACAGAAAATCAGTAAAGAAACAGAGGTCCTAAATGACACAACAGAACAGATGGACTGAATTGACATTTTCAGGACTTTATATCCAAAAAAACCCAGAACACACAGTCTTTTCAAGGGCACATGGACCATTCTCTAGGATTGACCACATACTGGGGCACAAAACAAGCCTCAACAAATTTAAGAGTATAGAAATTACTTCAAGCATCTTTTCTGACCACAAAGGCATGAAACTAGAAATCAACAACAGGAAAAGAAATGAGAAAGAAAAGATTAAATGGAGACTAAACAACATGCTACTAAAAAAAACAATGGGTCAATGAGGAAATTAAAAAGATACCTTGAGACAAACAACAATGAAAACACAACCATATAAAATCTATGGGATGCAGCAAAAGCAGTTCTAGAGGGAAGTTCACAGCAATACAGGCCTTCCTCAAGAAACAAGAAAAATCTCAAATAAACAACCTAACCTACTACCTAAAAGAATTAGAAAAAAAGAACAAACAAAACCTGAAGTCAGCAGAAGGAAGCAAATAATCAAGATCAGTGAGGAAATAAATTAAACAGAGACTAAAAAATAGAAAAGAAAAAAAAAATCACTAAAACCAAAGATGGTTCCTTGAAAGGGTAAACAAAATTGACAAACCTTTGGCCAGGCTCAACAAGAAGAAAAGAGAACCCAAATAAACAAAATAACAAATGAAAAAGGAGTAATCTCAACTGATACCACAGAAATACAAAAAGAATAAGAGAATACTATGAACAATTATATGCCAAAAAATTTGACAACCCAGAAGAAATGGACAACCTTCTAGAAACATACAGCCCATGAAAACTGAATCAAGAAGAAACAGATAATGTGAACACACTGATCACTAGAAGTGAAACAGAAACTGTAATAAAAAAACTTCCTACAAACAAAAGTCCAGGACCAGTTGGCTTCACAGGTGAATTCTACCAAACATACAAAAAAGAACTTATACTGATTCTTCTCAAACTCTTCCTAAGACTGAAGAGGAGGGAACACTCCCAAAGACATTTTATGAAGCCACCATCACTCTGATACCAAAACCAGACAAAGATACCACCAAAAAGAAAATTACAGGCCAATATCTCTGATGAATATAGATGCAAAAATTCTCAACAAAACATTAGCAAACCGAATCCAACAACACATAAAAAAGATCATACACCACGATGAAGTGGGATTCATCCCAAGTTCACAAGAATGGTCCAACTTATGCAAATGAAACAGTGTAATACAGCACATTAACAAAAGAAAAGTCAAAAACTACGTGATCATCTCAAAAGATGCCGAAAGAGCATTTGACAAAATTCAACATCCATTCATGATAAAAAACTCTTACCAAAGTGGGTATAAAATGAACATATCTCAACACAATAAAAGCCATTTATGACAAACCCACAGCCAATACAGTACTCAGTGGTGAAAAGCTGTAAGACTTCCTGTGAAAATCTGCAACAAGACAAGGATACCCCGGGACTTGCCTGGCTGTCCAGTGGTTAAGACTCTGCGCTTCCAAAGCAGGGGGTGTGGGTTCGATCGCTGGTTGCGGAACAAAGATCTCACATACCACACAGCGTGGCCAAAAACATTAAAAATTTTTAAAAATTAAAAAAAAACACTCAAGGATACTCACTCTCACCTCTTCTATTCAACATAGTATTGGAAGTCCTGGCCACAGGATTCAGACAAGAAAACAAAATAAAAGGTATCCAAATTGGAAGGGAAGAGGTAAAATTGTCACTATATGCAGATGACATGATACTATGCAGAGAACCCTAAGGACTCCACACAAAAACTACCAGACCTAACAAATGAATCCAGCAAAGTAGCTGGATACAAGAGTAACATTCAGAAATCGGTTACATTTCTTTACACTAACAATGAAATACCAGAAAGGAATGTAAAAAAACAGTACCTTTTAAAATTGCACCAAAAAAAAAAAAAACTAGGAATAAATTTGACCAAGGAGGTGAAAGACTTATACACTGAGAACTATAAAACAGTAATAAAGGAAATTATATCCCATGGTCTTGGATTGGAAGAATTAATACTGTTAAAATGACCATACTACCCAAAGCAATCTACAGATTTAATGTAATCCCTATCAAATTACCCATGACATCTTTCACAGAACTAGAACAAATAATCCAAAAATCTGTATGGAACCATAAAAGACCCAGAATTGCCAAAGCAATCCTGAGGAAAAAAAAAAAAAAAAGCAGGAGGCATAACTCTCCCAGACTTCAGAATACTACAAAGCTACAGTAATCAAAACAATGTGGAATTGGTACAAAAACAGACATACGGATCAATGGAACAGAATAGAGAGCCCAGAAATAAATCCACACACCTATGGCCAATTAACCTTTGACAAAGGAGGCAGGAATATAAAATGGGAAAAAGACAGTCTCTTCAGCAAGTGGTGCTGGGCAAGTTGGACAGCTGCATGTAAATCAATGAAGTTAGAAAACACCCATACATCATGCACAAAAATAAACTCAAAATGGTTTAAAGACTTAAACATATGACACCATAAAACTCCTAGGAGAGAGCATATTCAAAACATTCTCTGACATAAATTGTACCAATATTTTCTTAGGTCAGTCTCCCAAGGCAATAGAAATAAAAACAAAAATTAAAAAATGGGATCTAATCAAGCTTACAGGACTTTTCATAGCAAAGGAAACTATTAGAAAAAAAAAAAAAAACCATAATCTATGGAACAGGAGAAATATTTGCAAATGATGTGATGCCACAAGGGCTGAATCTCCAAAATACACAAACAGCTCATACAATGCTACAACAAAAAAACAAACAACCCAAACGAAAAATGGGCATAAGACCCTTAATAGACATTTCTCCAAGGAAGACATACAGATGACCAGTAGGCACATGAAAATATGCTCAATGTCACTAATTATTAGAGAAATGCAAATCAAAACTTCCATCAGGTGTCACCTCACACAGGTCAGAATGGCCATCATTAAAAAGTCTACAAACAACAAATGCTGGAGAGAGTGTGAAGAAAAGGAAACCCTCCTACACTCTTGGTGGGAATGTAAGCTGGTGCAGCCACTATGGAAAACAGTATGGAGGTTCATCAGAAAACTAAAAATAGAATTACCATGTGGTCCAGCAATCACACTCCTGGGCATATATCCAGACAAAACTATAATTCAAAAGATAAGGCACCCCTATGTTCATAGCAGCACTATTCATAATAGCCAAGACATGGAAACAACCTAAATGTCCACCAACAGATGAATGGATAAAGAAGACGTGGTAAATATATAAAATGGAATACTACTCAGCCATAAAAAAGAACAAAATAATGCCACTGGCAGCTACATGGATGCAACTAGAGATTATCATACTAAGTGAAGTACGTCAGAAAGAGAAAGACAAATGTATCACTTATATGTGGAATCTAAAATATGGCACAAATGAACTTATGTACAAAACAGAAACAGACTCACAGACACAGAGATCAGATTTGTGGTTGCCAAGGGGGGAGAGGGGAAGGGAGAGGGATGGATTTGGAGTCTGGGGTTGGTAGATGCAAACTATTACATTTAGAATGGATAAACAAGAAGGTCCTACTGTATAGCACAGAGAACTATATCCAATCTCTTGGGATAAATCATAATGGAAAAGAGTATGATAAAAGAATGTATATATGTGTATAACTGAGTCACTTTGCTGTACAGCAGAGACTGGCACAATATTGTAAATCAACTATACTTCAATTAAAAAAAAAAAAAAAGACACTTTGCTAAGTCCGGACCTTTGTTAACTTATCAGTTTAAAAGAGGTGGGGTGGGACTTCCCTGGTGGTGCAGTGGTTGAGAGTCCGCCTGCCGATGCAAGGGACACGGGTTCGTGCCCCGGTCCGGGAAGATCCCACATGCCACTGAGCGGCTGGGCCCGTGAGCCATGGCCGCTGAGCCTGCGCGTCCGGAGCCTGTGCTCCGCAACGCGAGAGGCCACAACAGTGAGAGGCCTGCGTACCACAAAAAAATAAAAATAAAAAAATAAAAGAGGTGGGGTGAAAGACACTCGAGCAACATCTCAATCAGGTTCAAACTTAGCCTGAATCTTGGAAAAGCTATGGATCCTCTCTTTAGAAAAATATACATTCATTAAAAATTTGAAAATGATTTAGGGGATTCACAAAAAATCTTGGGTTCAGAACCTTTTGTCAAAATATAATGTTAGGAGATAAATGCTAGGAGAGAAACCTGTGAAAGAACTGTCTGATATTCATGTAAGTTTAAAGTATTATAATTTCTTTTTAAAAAGTGTATAAAAGTAGAATGTCTTTATGGTTACTCAAATGTATTTTTAATGATTATTCAAATATATGTTTTCAAAAATGCAGCCTGTATATGCAGTTCACTTTTCCACTTTTTTTTCCTTAAAAGTCTGGGAGAAATTAAGAGGTAAATTAACACAATTCTACAACCAAGAACATACTCATCATTAATACTGCAGGGAGCATAGTCACATGCCAGAAAATCACTTGCACTTATTATACTGATCACCATGAACGTGGGTGTCAGCTGGCAGGGGGATACAAGGGAGCCTGCCAGGGTACTGGAAATACTGGACATAGGTAGTATTTTCAAGGGAATGATCTGTGTAAAAATTCATTGAGCTGTACACTTAAGACTTGTGGGGAATTCCCTGGTGGTCCAGAGGTTAGGGATCCATGTTTCCACTGCAGGAGCCTCAGGTTAGATTCCTGGTTGGGGAACTAAAGAGTCCACATGCCAGGCGGTGTGGAAAAAAAAAAAAAAAAAGACTTGTGCACACTACTGTAGATATTCAGTAACTATTTTTTAAAATTTAAGCTTGACCAAACTGACATTGAGCAAGTCTATCAACTGCTCTAAGTTTCCGTTTTTAAAATCTGTAATGGATCAATAACACTTCTCCTCAGGTTATTGTGGGAAGTGAGACAACATACGTATAGTATTTAGTACACTGCTTCATACACAGTCAGCACTCTGTGAATGCAGGTCTAATACATTATCACTATAGATGGTGGACTGCAATTTTTATCAATGTGAGATGTCTTTATCCAGTTTAACAATAACAGTGATAAGTTATGGATATTCTCCCAGGCCAACAGACAGACATATCCAATGTTCTTTAAACAGAGGGGTGTATGTGCACATGCTCATTCATCCCATGGTATACATGTAACTTATTCAACTATTCCCTAAGTAAGAGAAATTCTGGTTATTTCCTTTTTTTGTCATTAGAAATAAAGCTACACTGAATATTGTAGCCTTACCTCTACAGTGCTTCTTCTCATACTTTTATAGCTAAAACAGATTACCATAGAGACTCTTAAGTTTCAGATTTGAAAGAACCTTAAGTCTCAAACTGAATGCCTACCCAAACAAATCCTAAAATAGTATTAACAACAAAATCAGTGTTGCCATAGGCTACAAATTAGAATTACCTGAAGTAAAACCTCATAAATTCTAAATTAATATGTTAAACGAAAAGTTAGAAGCTATTCTTCCACATTTTGAAATAATCACTAGTAAGTAGTCTAAAATCTATAGTTCCTTCCAAAAGTTTGAGAAATTAAAGAGTCTATTTAATGACAGAAAAATAATCAGAATATACTCTTAAGTGAACAGATGTTAATTCCCATTTTGTTGAAATAAAATAAATATACAGACAAGGAAACACACCTAGGATGTTAACTGGTTCTCCTGAGGGGGATGTAACTGAAGTCCATTTTCAGCTTTATCCCTTGACATATTCCCCAATTTTTCTATGAAGTATGTACTATTTTTATAACAATAAAAACGTTCAATTCTTTTTAAAAATAAGAGTCCAACATGCTTTCAGTATAGGTCTCCAACAAATGAATTCCTGCATAACTAAGTACTTTTGTTTACATTGGTAAGTCACATTGGCCAGTGCCCAAACGGCTGAGAGCACCTCAAAAAAAATCCTTTCCTCTCTCCAACTGTATATCCTACCCTCACATCTCCGTTTTCCGTTCTGCCCACTCTCGCTTTCATATCACCGAAACATAGTATTCTCATTAAGTGTAGACAAGATTTGACGCAGTTTACTTTAGCCACAGACTCCACCTTGCTGGACTCTATTACCAGCACAAACCTGCTTCGTTCCTGAGACCAAGTCCCTTGCTAGCTGGACTTCTGATTCATTCTCAAGTTGCACACTGAAACCATGTTCCTAAAAATAACTGACATCCTTTATTACCTGCTCCTCCTTTGGATTTTGTCTAAAGAAATCCTGTAATAAATCTTGTTCCACAGACCCTTTTTGTGCAAATAAGTTTCCACAAACAATTGCTTTGTTGGCTCACACTAAAATTCCTACAATTTTACAACTAAAGTTGTAAAAACTGAGAAAAAGAATCTAATTTTCAATTATTACCATTATTCTAGGCTGCAATGCCAAAACCCTATTTCAGATTTTTGTGAACTCTTAAAGTGTGATGCAGCCGTACCAACCTTGGTTCAAGTACGTGAGCGTTTCATCGTGCAGCTTCACAGCTGGTGACGTTGCTGCACACATCACATACTGGAAGGGCGGGTGTTTGGTTTCGTCATCCAATGGAAGGCTGGAATCTTCCTGCTTGAAAATTGGCAATGCCAAGACATCGCTGAAAAGCAAAAAAAAAAAATCAACACTGACCTTATTCTGGGTTTAAAACATTTAAAAACACAAAAATATTTAGTGGTAGTTTCTTTTAAAATTTAAGATCAGATATGATATGTAGAATAAAAGAACTATTAATGCTAATCTGGCTCCCCCAAAAGATAGTTTTAATAAACCATACCTCTAGTGTGAGTTGGGGGGGGGGGTGCCTACGATTAGGCAGAGCATTAAAATAAGAAATATTTAATAGTTAAGTCCAAACTACTGACAAAGAGATCAGGCTAATAATACATGTGGTACCAAAAAAAAAAAAAAGTTATGTGAAAAAAATTAGTCAAAAACTTTAAACTCATTTCTATTAAAAAATAAATAAAAGCAAGAGTACACAGCCACCTGTTTTGAAAGGTAGGTCACACTGGCACCATGAAATCACAAAGAAGCATTTGATTAAATGGTATTTTACAAAAAGTTCCCTGCTGGTCCTAGCTAAACGCTGAGAGCATAAAGCTTCATACTTAGTCTACAACAATGGCTTCTTCTGAGAAGCAAACAGTAGCAGTAGAAACAGCTGCTATTTTTCCCTCCAAGAATAACTTGGGTCATTGATCGGGAGGGGGATGGGGAGGTCTTCTGGGGTACTGTCTATATTCTGTTAACTTTGGTGCTTAAACACACATGGATGTGTCTGGTTTGCCTTTAAAAAAAAAAAAGGAGCTGAGGTATAATTTACATACCACAAAATTCACCCTTTTAAAGTGTATAATTCAGTGTTTTTTAAAATATATTCACAGAGTTGTACAGTCTTCACCACTATCTAATTCCAG
Organism: Stenella coeruleoalba; assembly: GCF_951394435.1. Taxonomy (NCBI): domain Eukaryota; kingdom Metazoa; phylum Chordata; class Mammalia; order Artiodactyla; family Delphinidae; genus Stenella; species Stenella coeruleoalba. The sequence continues at coordinate 53,605,688 of NC_137156.1, forward strand.
AACATTTCCAGCACCTCAGAAAGAAATCTCATACCCTTAGCCGTCACTCCCTATCCCCCAACCCTGGCAACCACTGATTTGCTTTGTCTCTATGGATTTGCCTATTCTGGATATTTAACGCAAAAAGAATCATGTGGCCTTTTGTGACTTGCTTCTTTTAGTATGTTTTCAAGTCCATTCATGTTGTAGCATGTATCAGTACTTCATTCCTTTTTAAGCCTGAATGATATTCCATTGTATGAATATACCACATTCTGTTTATCCATCATTGGAGGTGGACCTTTGGCTTGTTTCCATTTTTTTGATTATGAATAATGCTGCTATGAACACTTGCATGTATTTTTGTGTAGACATGTTTAATTCCCTTGGATATATACCTAGAAGTAGAATTGTTGGGTCATATGGTAACTCTTTACCTTTTTGAGAAACTGCCAAACTGTTTTACAAAGTGACTGCGCCATTTTACATTCCCACCATTAACATATGAAGGGTGGGTATTTCTTTTTTTGAGATAATTCACTGAGCTGTACATTTATATCTCGATGGCTTTTCTACGTCCATTCCTCAATAAAAGGTAAAACAGCAAAATATCCAAATGAATAACTACTATAACAATAAGAACAGCAAAGGCTTGTCTGAATTGTTTATTTCTTCTTACAAGCTGTTAACTGACTCAGATATCTGGCTACCCCATTTTAATTAAATTCAATTTAAAAGCAAAATGTGGAAATAAATGAAATGAAAGGGAAGCCCTGCATTCCCTCCTCTCACATACATTTCTATTAAAGCACCAGACTGATTAGTCAGGGACTGAATTACCCACTAATTCTCCTTCTCCTTTATTTATACCTAGGAACTGTCAAAACACTCCTAAGTCAAAAGTATAAGTGAGGAACACATAGTCAGGAATGGTCCCCAGCCTTCCTCCAGGACAGGGATAAAAACCTTGGAGCAGATATAAAAACTTTTCAGGAAACTTACAAATGGTACTTTAAGATTCAGAGCAGCTCTCTTGATTAAAAACAACCATAGCAGTCAAAGTGGCTCCATGGTAGATGAAAATACATACATATTCTATGTCATGTATATGTAAGCGTTTCAAGTTCTCTTCGTGAGAGAATTCCCTGGCGGTCCTGTGGTTAGGACTCCATGCTCTCACTGCTGAGGGCCTGGGTTCAATCCCTGGTCGGGGAACTAAAAGCCCACAAGCGACATGGTGCAGCCAAAAAAAAAAAAAAATTTCTCTTGGTGAGAAAGAAATAAAAAATGAGATGAAAGCTATAACTCAGATGCATTTAGTTAATTATACTAAAAAGTGACATGGAGAATAATTTTAAGATCTTAACACTAACTGCTTGGGTTGATCATTACATACACGTCATCAAAATAAGACATCAGACTGCATAAGAATGACTATTTGTAAGTAAACTGTTACACATAGTAAATAAAATTTTATTTGCTTCAGATTCTATAAGGCAACCACCATTTTATTCACTTGGTTATAGGCTACTATGCTCGTGGTAGGTGCTAAAAGACTCCTGAATAAACTTAACATATAAACACATAGAGATCATTTGTTAATGAAATCCCAATTAATTTTTTACTTAATTAGAAAGAAAATGCATTCCAACCAACACAGCAGCCAGAGAAAGCCTCTTCAAACAGAATTCAGATCATTTCATTCCTTTGAACTCTCCCCATCAGCTCACTGTCGAAACCAGGGTCCCTACAAGGTCCAACAAGGCCCTACTCAATCTGCTCTTCTTTCCTTTTCACCTACCCACCCTCCGTCTCTCTGCCTCAGCCAGTCTCCTTCCCCGCCTTTTCCAGGGCCTCTCTGCATTGGCCCCTCTTCTGCTTGATGTCCTACTGGCTCATTTCATTCAAATGTCACCTTTCCAGTGACAACTGTAATCTTCCCATCTGTACTCCCAGTTTCCCCTTTCCTGCTCTATCCACAAAGCATTTCATTTTCCAACAGTATACGGGACTTAAATTTGTAACCTCCATAAGTATATAACCACCCTCCAAATTGGTTTCTCTTTACTGACTAAATCCAGCATCTAGCACAAAGAAGGAGCTCAAATATCTGTTAAATTGATGAATGAATTGTAGCACTGGTAATCAATTATTACTAAAATGAAAAACTAGGTCTCCAGATAATTTGTCATAATTTCTACCAGGCTGAACCATAAGAAATTTCTGGTATTCACCTGATTTTGTCATCTCATATCCCAGACAGGTAGGCCGCCCAGGGATCTGACAAGCAGATGAAAAGACTCAAGGCTTTGAATTATTCCAAGTAATTCTGAAATGCAAGTATCCAAAAATAACCAGGCACACAAAGACAAACACGACTTTAGGAGCAAGAACCAAAAGAAGACTCTGTCTGTTGGTATTCAGTTCTTTTCTGCCTTTGTTGCAGAGAGTTAGAGGCCTGAAAACTACACATACAAGACTTCTTGCCAGCTGGAATCTTCCTAGGTTGCTCCAAAGGGAAGAAGCACTGGTGGGAAATTAAAAGGGAGTGGGAAAGAGCAGAAGAGGCAAACATAGCTGCAGGAGAGCTCAGGGCATCAGCAGCCATGCCTCCCGCAGCCAACTCTCCTCCCTGAACCCTTCTAGCACATTTGCAATCAAATACTTCACTAAATCCTTCTCTGCTTGAAACATCTCAGTGTTCTCTCTTTTCCTGATTGGACATAGACCAATACCCACTGAAGACTTCAAGATGCCAGAATTACTGTACCCGTATGATAAAATTAAGCTTACTCTGTTGAAAGAAATAAAAGATAAGCCTGAAAAGATCTGCAAGAAACAGGAAATTTCAAGGGACAGCAAACCTGTAAAGGAACAAATAGAATTTTGAGAACCGGAAGATAAAATTGCTAAAATTAAGAACCCACATTTAATAACAGCTCACACAAATGAAGATATAGAAGGAATCTGGAATATAGGTAAAAGAAGTTATCCAGAAGGCAGCATGGAGAGCAAAATGATAGAAAATGCAGAAGAGATGTTAAGAAAGAAAAGACAAAGTGAGAAGTTTTTACATTGAAGTCTCAGAAAAGAATGGGGTAGAGGCAATATTTGAGGTAAAGGCTAATAAGCGAATTCCAGAATTGATGAAATACACTAATTCACTGATTCAAGAACCCCAAATAACCAAAGAAACATAAATAATTTTAAAAACCACACCTAAATACACCAAGAAAAACTTATAAGCCAGTACAGTCATGTGGAAGTTCAATTTTCTCAGTAAAGTACCAAGTACGGAAATCAACTGAAAGTAGGCCCTAGGAGGAAGAGTTGTGGGTCTGAGATGGAACCACCCCATCCTTACGGAGAGCTGGAAAGGAACTGGACTGGAGAGGGACTGGACAAGGGCACTGAGGTGAGACCACTGAGCAGCAAAAGGATGCACTTGAGAGCTGAGGTCATGCACTTCCAGTGAGGCCCAATCAGTGCTTTCCTAGAGCCACATTCAGCTACCTAAGAGGTGAAGAATCAGATTTAATCAGGGTTATAGTTTTATTAAAATAAAAAATAGGAGAGGGGCTTCCCTGGTGGCGCAGTGGTTGAGAGTCTGCCTGCCGATGCAGGGGACGCGGATTCGTGCCCCGGTCCGGGAAGATCCCACATGCCGCGGAGCGGCTGGGCCCGTGAGCCATGGCCGCTGAGCCTGCGCGTCTGGAGCCTGTGCTCCGCGACGGGAGAGGCCACAACAGTGAGAGGCCCGCGTACTGCAAAAAAAAAAAAAAAAATAGGAGAGGAGAATAAAGCAAGAGGGGGGCAAGGGAGACAAAGGTATATGCAAAAAGTAATTACAATGATTGACCAGGGAAACTTAAACTGGCTGGGGAAGAAAACAGGAGTTCAAGAGGGTAAGAAGCAGTGAACTGAGAGCAGCATCAGTGACTGTAGATCTTAATGGGTTCAGTGATGGCAGGAGGAGGGTAATGAGGTAGCGAGTGAAGGGCAGGGGGCAGCAGATGAACTCCGAATTTGAGATTACAGGTCGGCTGCATGACTGGTACTGCCAAGGTCTAACCTATGACCATACGATTGAGTAGCTGAGATCATGTCATTATAAGAAAGATAATCAAGGAACAGAAGTGTCACGTTACTGGAAGTCCCATTTAAATATCTTTTGAAATCACCAAGAATTAAGACAGTAGTAGTGGGGCTTCCTTGGCAGTGCAGTGGTTGGGAATCCATCTGCCAATACAGGGGACAGGGGTTCAAGCCCTGGTCCGGGAAGATCCCACATGCCACGGAGCAACTAAGCCAGTGTGCCACAACTACTGAGCCTGCACTCTAGAGCTCACGAGCCACAGCTACTGAGCCCATGAGCCACAACTACTGAAGCCCACGTGCCTAGGGCCCGTGCTCCGCAACAAGAGAAGCCACTGCAATGAGAGGCCTGCACACTGCAATGAAGAGTAGCCCTCTGCTCGCCGCAACTAGAGAAAACCCATGCACAGCAATAAAGACCCAGTGCAGCCAAAAATAAAATAATAAATTTTTTAAAAATCTGGAACTTCTCCTACTCCTGACAAACAAGAATCAAGTGCACAAAAGGACTGGTCCAGTGTGCCCTAAAAAATGAGATACAAGTCTAGGAGAGACTGATCAAAAAGAGAAGGCACTGATCAGTATGAGTAAAAAAGATATAACTAACAATATAAAAACTAGTAAGATGAGAATATTAACAACTTTATGCCAACATATTTGAAAATATGGATAAGATGAACAACTCCCTAGGAAAAAACACCAAAGCTTTCTTCAAGACATAAAAAGCAGGACTTCCCTGGTGGCTCAGTGGTTAAGAATCCACCTGCCAATGCAGGGGACACGGGTTCTATCTCTGGCCCTGGAAGATCCTACATGCCGTGAAGCAACTAAGCCCGCGTGCCCCAACTACTGACCCTGTGCTCTAGAGCCCACATGCCACAACTACTGAGCCCGCGTGCCGCAGCTACTGAAGCCCACGTGCCTAGAGCCCGTGCTCTGCAACAAGAGAAGCCACCACAATGAGAAGCCCGCGCACCACAATGAAGAGTATCTCCCGCTCACAGCAACTAGAGAAAGCCAGCGTGCAGCAACGCAGACCCAAAGCAGCCAAAAAAAAAACACATAAAAAGCTTTAAAAAATAATCCTACAGAGACTGATATTGTGGTTAATATTCCTCCAGAGTAAACTTTCACAGGCGAGTTCTAGCGAACTTTCAATGGCAGCTCTTACACAAACCCTTCAACGGAACAGAAGCAGAGGAAATACTTCGGAAATCATTTTATGAAGACTTAGGTAATTTTGAAATCAAAACTAGGTACAAGCAAAACTAGAAAAGAAAATGAAATGTTCATTTCAACTATAAATATAGATGCAAAACTCCTAAATTGAGTATTAACAAGTCAAATCCAAGAGATAATGACAAACCATGACAAAACATGATCTAGTTGGGTATCCCCAGGAACACAAGGACAGAATCCATAATCTGGAAACAGAACACCACATTTAGAACTTGATGGGCACTGGATTTATAACAGAATGGCAATATAAAGAGTTAAGAAGTAAACAGTCTTTTCAGTTATATTAGGTAAACTGCATATTCATACAAGGATAACTGCAATTAACTGGCCTCCTCTCATGCTATACCAAAAACAGAAGAAGAGAAAAAACAAAACTCTAGAGAGATTATAAACTTAGATGGAATATGTAAAGTAATAAATCTTCAGAGATGACTATAAGAATATCTTTATACCCTCAGAGCAGGGAAAGACTAACTATAAATGAAAAGGCTGGTCAATCTGACCATATCCAAATCAAGCACTTCTGTTCAAAAGCCAACATAAAGGGAATGGAAAGGCAAGCCAAGGAGTAGAAGAAAGTATCTGTGACATATATGCATAATCAAAGGCTAGTATCCAGAATATATAAAAAACTACAAGAAGATAAAGAAAACAAAAGAACTGAATGAAAACAAAGGTACTGCCTTCAAAACTTGGGAGAGAGGGACTTCCCTGGTGGCGCAGTGGTTAAGAATCCGCCTGCCAATGCTGGGGACACGGGTACAATCCCTGCTCCAGGAGGATCCCACATGCTGTAGAGCAACTAAGCCTGTGCGCCACAACTACTGAGCCCGCGCTTTAGAGCCTGCGTGCCACAACTACGGAAGCCTGTGTGCCTAGAGCCCATGCTACACAACAAGAGAAGCCACTGCAATGAGAAGCCCATGCACTGCAACGAAGAGTAGCCCCCACTCGTCACAACTAGAGAAAGCCCGTGCGCAGCAATGAAGACCCAATGCAGCCAAAAAAACAAAAAAACCCACAAAACCTTGGGAGACAGACTTACAGATAAATATGTAGCTGTAAATGCATCTATTAGAAAACACACACCAAAAACCAAGGACAAAGCACCTAACTAAAGAAGGTGGAAAATAACAAGCATAATCAAGACAAGAAGGAAGACGACAAAAATAAAAGAGAAAATGCAATAGAGGAGAAAAACAAAACTAAAATTTGATTTCTTACAAAACACTAGATATAGACAAACCTCTGCAATAGGTCACAGAAGAAGGAAAAGACACAAGCAATACATGGAGTGAAAGAAAGAGTAATCACAAACATCATGGAGATCAGTTAAAAAAAAAATCTGGAAAAAAATTCCCACAGCTGGGTAAGACAGATAAATTGTATATTTCCTATGCCCATTAAATAAATTACACAGGCAGTCAAACATCTACACATGCAAAAAAAAAAAAAAAAAAACATTAAAATCACCAAATGCTGTATTCCAGGTGAGCTTTACAAAACCTTGAAGAAACAGTTAAGTCCCACCTCACACAAAAATGTTTAGCTCAGGGCTTCCCTGGTGGCGCAGTGGTTGAGAATCTGCCTGCCGATGCAGGGGACGTGGGTTCATGCCGGTCCGGTAGGATCCCACGTGCCGCGGAGCGGCTGGGCCCGTGAGCCATGGCCGCTGGGCCTGCGCGTCCCAAGCCTGTGCTCCACAACGGGAGAAGCCACAGCAGTGAGAGGACCGTGTACCGCAAAAAAAAAAAAAAAAGTTTAGGTCATAAAGGGAACGCTCTCCTGCTCACTTGAAGCTGATACAGCCTTAATGTTTTTTTAAAAGGACAGGAGAACCAAAAAAAAGAGAAGAAAAGAAAATTGAGGACCAATGTCAGCTATAAACAGAGACAACCTATTTATGAAATTTTGGAAGCATTCTCTAATCAGTAAGAAGACTGAAGATTCAAGTTCTTAGTGCTTCTAAAAAACACTGCAGTGAAGGCTAGACCACACACTAAGGCAAGAAAATGAAAGGTGAAGATTACACAGGAAGTGGGACTTCCCTGATGGTCCAGTGGTTAAGAATCCATCTTGCAACACAGGGGACGCTGGTTCGATCCCTGGCCGGGGAACTAAGATCCCACAGGCCACAGCGCAACTAAGCCTGTTCACTGCAATTACTAAGCCCACATGCCGCAACTACAGAGCCCACATACCACAGCTAGAGAGAAGCCCACTCACTGCAAAGAAGAGCCCGTGCACCACAACTAAGACCCGAAGCAGCCAAAAATTAAATGTTAAAAAAAAAAAAGATTACACAGGAAGAAATAAATCTATAATTATTTAAAGATATCAACTAGGAAGTCTGAGATCCTACAAATTATTAGAACTGATAAGTTCAGCAAGGTCCTGAAGAGAAGAAAAAGAGAATAAAAAAAGCTACAACAAGAAAAAAAAATAAATTTTATATCTATCTATCTATCTATCTATATATATATATGGCATTCCCAACTGATTTTTCTCCTATCCAGAAAGATTATTTTCTTCTACTTTGAGAAGACTTCTCAGTTATTCATTGGTGGGCAGCAAAGGGTGCAATGGAAAGAAGTGGAGGTCAGATCCCAACTCTGGAGCTTCAAATCCCAGCTCTGCCCTTTGTTGAGTGACACCAGGACTCTCTGAACTCTAGTTTGTTTTTAATTTAATAGAAAATATTTTAAGTATCCAAACTCTAGGCACACATTAGACCAGAGATTCTCAAAGTGTGGTCCATGGAATCCTGGGGACCCTGAGATTTTCAAGGGTTCAGGAGGTCAAACCTATTCTCAGGATAACACTGAACCATTATTTGCCTTTCTCACTCAGTTGACATTTGCACAAAACCGATGGTGGTTAAAACTGCAGGTGCCTTGGCATGAATCAAGGCAGTGGCACCAAGCTACACTAGCAGTCATTGTATAAAAAGTATTAATTTTATTAAATATTGGTCCTTGGGTAGGTATAAGGTATTTCTGCTGCACATCTAAGTGCAATGGTTGTCTCAAGGAAAAGTTTTTTACGAAATTATGATCTGTGAGCTGATCTAGCAGCTTCTCTCACAGAATATCATTTTTACTTGAAATAAATATTGACAAACTATGATTATTCATACCTGAGTATCTGACAGAAATTTCCTCAAAAATGAATAAAACGAGCCTATCATTTCGAGTAAAACAACTGTGATAGCATTTGTTACCAATGATAAAATCTGCACCCTCCACCATGTACTTTCTCTGATGGGACAGTGGTGATACTAAGGAATATGATTTTTTGATACTGCATAGAGAAAAATGTCAACATTTAGAAGATCTGCATAACTCAAGAAATCATTATTTTCGAAATGACCAATGCATGCATATTTCAAAATTACTCAGGGTAAGAGACCCAATCAAAGTTCAAAACAGACAAATTGATTCTAATGTAACAGTACAAAAAGTACATTGATACAGTTTCAGAGTCCACATTGTAACTTTAAGAAACTACCACTTTTCAAGTGCTGGTATATTATCAGACGACTTTCCAAAATGATCTGAAAGGGCTATTAAAATAATCTCCCCTTTTCCAAACACATATCTACTTGAGGCTGGATTTTCTTCACATATGTCAACCAAAACAATATATTCCGATAGCAGATAAGAGAATCCATCTGCTTTCCTACACCAAATATTAAAGAAGTTTGCTTAGAGGAAAACATAGGCAGAACACTCAATGACAAATCACAGCAAGATCCTTTTTGACCCACCTCCTAGAGAAATAGAAATTAAAAAAAAAAAACGGACCTAATGAAACTTAAAAGCTTTTGCACAGCAAAGGAAACCATACACAAGACGAAACGACAACCCTCAGAATGGGAGAAAATATTTGCAAATGAAGCAACTGACAAAGGATGTATCTCCAAAACTTACAAGCAGTTTATGCAGCTCAATATTAAAAAAAAAACAAACAACCCAATCCAAAAATGGGCAGAAGACATAAACAGACATTTCTCCAAAGAAGATAATACAGACTGCCAACAAACACATGAAAGAATGTTCAACATCAATCATTAGAGAAATGCAAATCAAAACTACCATGAGGAATCACCTCACACCAGTCAGAATGGCCATCAACAAAAAATCTACAAACAATAAATGTTGGAGGGGGTGTGGAGAAAAGGGAACACTCTTGCACTGTTGGTGGGAATGTAAATTGATACAGCCACTATGGAGAACAGTATGGAGGTTCCTTAAAAAAACTAAAAATGGAACTACCATACGACCCAGCAATCCCACTACTGGGCATATACCCTGAGAAAACCATAATTCAAAAAGAGTCATGTACCACAATGTTCATTGCAGCTCTATTTACAACAGCCAGGTCATGGAAGCAACCTAAGTGTCCATCAACAGATGAATGGATAAAGAAGATGTGGCATATGTATATACAATGGAATATTACCCAGCCATAAAAAGAAACAAAATTGAGTTATGTGTAGTGAGGTGGATGGACCCAGGGTCTGTCATACAGAGTGAAGTAAGTCAGAAAGAGAAAGACAAATACCGTATGCTAACACATATATATGGAATCTAAAAAAAAATGGTTATGAAGAACCTAGGGGCAGGATGGGAATAAAGATGCAGACCTACTAGAGAATGGACTTGAGGACACAGGGAGGGGGAAGGGTAAGCTGGGACAAAGTGAGAGAGTGGCATGGACATATATACACTACCAAATATAAAACAGATAGCTAGTGGGAAGCAGCAGCATAACACAGGGTGATCAGCTCGGTGCTTTGTGACCACCTAGAGGGGTGGGATAGGGAGGATGGGAGACAGACGCCAAGAGGGAAGAGATATGGGGATATATGTGTATGTATAGCTGATTCACTTTGTTATAAAGCAGAAACTAACACACCATTGTAAAGCAATTATACTCCAATAAAGATGTTAAAAAAAAAAAGAAATTTGTAAGTGTAAGACAATACTACTCTTCTCACAGTGTTTTGTTTCTGAAAAAAGTTTTTTAATAAAATATATTTGTGGTAATATATAATGGTTTGTAATTGTTATTTCAAATGAATTAATAAAATTTAAAAGTTCTTGCTTATGAAGAGACTACAAAGGACACAGCATACCATTCTATTCAGGTAGACTGAGACAAAGTAATCTATAAATGAATGACATCAACAGTGGTCCTACTCTACTCAAAATCGTTCTGCTGGGACTTCCCTGGAGGTCCAGTGGTTAAGACTCTGCACTTCCAATGCAGGGGGCGTGGGTTCAATCCTTGGTCAGGGAACTAGGATCCCACATGCTGCACAGCATAGCCATAAAATTAAAAAATAAAATAAAATAAAAATGAACCTTTAAAAAAAATCATTCTGCTAAAATGACAGAGATCCTTTAAAAGCTAAATAGTATTCACAGGTATTCTATTGTTGTTTCCAAAAAAGTTTTATGTGTTTAAAAACAACGGTTCTGACTATTACATAGCAGAAGTGTCGGAGTCATAAAAGAGAAGGAAAGACTAAGGAATTGTTGTTGAAGGAGGTAAAGACTAAATGCAATATGGGATCCTAGATTGGAACCTGGACTAGAAAAAGGGCAATAGAGAAGAAAAACCTGTGAAATTCAAATGAATTTTGCACTTTAGGTAACAGTTCTGCACCAAGGCAGTTTTGAAGACTGTATTCCAGTTATGGAAGTAGAAGCTGGGTAAAGGGTATATGTCAACTATCTACACAATCTTTTTAACTTGTAAACATAAACTCCTAACTCAAACTCAGAAAGTTTAAAACAAAAAGACTCTACTACCAAGGTTCAACGCAGAAGAATTTCACAACCATGTATCAGATATGTCCCAAAGCAAGCAAAATAAATATTACAGAACTTCTTTTAAATTCAGTCACAGAAATTACAGCAAAATAAGATGAACCATCAGACAGTATTTCCACCAAAAGTAAATGTTCAAGTTGTCCTAGCAAACTAATAAGTGTCACTCTGATGAAACATCACATTTATGAGACCGTATCAATAAACTACCAAGTTTCAAATAGCCCTGATTGAAGGGCATAAACTGTACTGAATCTTACTTAGTGCAGGGAGAGAACACCTGATTTAAAAAATTGAACACAATAAAATCTATGGACAAACAATAGGAGGTACATAAATTAGCTGAGTTCTTAGTCTACATAAAAATTATTTTTTGAATATAAGGTTTCAATACTCAGCAAATGTTTTTCCAAGGCAATCAAAGTATATTATTAGAATCTAGCCTTTACAGCAGGGGTCAGCAAGCTACAGCCCAAAGGCCAAACCCAGCTGGCCTGTTTTTGTACAATCAGGACCTAAGAATGGTTTTTACATTTTTTTAAAGGGTTGTAAACAAACAAAACAGAGTGACAGAGACCCTCTGGCCTACAAAGCCTTAAATATTTGCTATCTGGCCTTTTATAGAAAAGATTTGCCAATCCCTGCTTTAAGGTAATAACAAATACGGATACTATACTCTGAAGTGAGTATCTTTTTTTATCAACAATTTATTAAAGTCTTTCAAGATTAAACCCAGAAAAAGTTTTTAAAATTTGAAATGCGAAATTTTATAGAAATTATTGCCGATTCTGGAAGCAGTCTCAGGTACCACCCTAATAAATTGTTCAAATCTCACTGATCCTGAAAATTTTCTATACTTCCAAGAAATGTCACCTACTCAAGGACATTCTGCTTTAGCATGAGACCCAAAGAAAATTATAAGCTATTAATAGCTACATAATAAACCATATCCTTTGTAATCTTTTACTAACTTAACACTGATCAAAGTTAAAATTTTCCCATTACCTCAAAGGGTCTATAAACTGACATTTTAATCTTTCAATCAACATAGGAAATCTGTCTTCACCCCAAACCAGTTTTGATTTAGCAAATTATTTGTAAACTATGAATGTACCTCTCACTTAAGAATATGTGAAGTATACCTTTTGTTTCAAAACAGATGTATACCATAGTGAAGTTTAAGAGGGCTCAGACCAATGCCCTTTGTAAAGTAATAATTTAATATTAAAAAAGTTTTTATGCATAAAGAATTCACATTACTTTTATTTTTCAAATTACTCGTTAAATCCTGAAAGTTAACTTATTATAGATTATACATTTCATGTGAACACTTAAGATGGAAATAAAATTACCAGGTGGCCCAAAAGACCCTCCTAGGAGAGTTTTAATGAGTTTTACTTTTTCAAGTCCTTTGGTTATCTGCTCCTTACTTCACAAAACATGAATGACCCAGATTTCAAGTTACAATGGGTTTCGGCCTTCATTTAGTGAGGGGAAACTCAGTCCTCACTTGGACTGGTGGTGCCACTGACAATCGCTTTAACAACTACAAACTTTGGTTTAAACACTTACAAGAAAAGGATTGGTCTATTAGCTTTCTAGGGTCTCTTCAACCATCTCTAGACTCCTGATATTGTAACTAAGATTTTAAAAAGCATTTATGACCTGCCTCATTTCAAACAGAATCTGCAGCAGCCTATGCCTCACATACAAATGGGGTACCAGAGTACACACAGAAGAACACAGACAATGAGAACGAGTGTAGAAAAAATAAGGGAAGCAAAGATTTTACCAGAAATTAGCCTCATCATATCCCAATACTATCAGCCTACATCATTCAATGCAAATATATATTTCTAAATTGTTAGACTACTGAGAGAAACCACATGTTTCTTTCATGCTATCTTCCTTCAAAGCTGAAGAAATCATTTCCTAAAGAAGTCTTTAGAAATACCTCTTGGTTTAAGCCATACAAAAAGCAAATACAGTAAGCGTACTTCAATTTGGGTTTTTTTTTTTTTTTGGTCACACTGCGTGGCGGGTGGGATCTTAGTTCCCCTACCACTCCGGCGCAGAGTCTTAACCACTGGACCTCCAGGGAAGTCCCTCAAACATACTTCACTTTGAAAGAAAAATGCAAAGCTGCCTCCAGAGCAAATTTTTATCAAGACGTCACTTTTCCAATAATTTCAAATTTAGCGCCTAAAGTTTATTTCTTGAATTTGAGAGAACAAATGAAACAGACAAGAATCATGAGCCTTACTTCCCTGGAGCTCGGGAATGTCCCGCTTCCCCAATGCCTGAGGAAAGGAGGACATTGCCCTTGCAGAGAGGAGGCTGGGCACTCCCCAGCTCCAGGGCCGGGCGTGGGAAGCCTAAGAGCCATCAAAGGAGGACTGCAACAGCCTTCTTCAGACCTTCTTCAGATCAAAGCAATCTTGGAGTTTTCCTAAATTTGTATTTGAAATAATGGGCCTTGAATTTGCAAGAGGCAAGTACTCTCCTGGCTCCTCTTGAGGACCCAATTAAGTACAGAAAACTAAATAAGCTCCTTAAAAATGGTATTTGCCTTCAAAGATACTAGAAAATTCAGATTAAATGACACATACCATATAACCAATAACCAAAAACAATCAATGGAAAAAGTCCCCATGGAAAGTGTTGTAAAAAGACACAGAATTACAAAGATGTCAGAAAATACCTTTAAGGACAAGGTAATGAAAAGGTTTAATATCAAGATTTTCCTTCTAGACCATAAACAAAAGTTCACTAGTTGGCTGAATCACTGAAACACACAGAACTCGAGAAAAAAAAGTAAAAGCTCAAAATAACCCTCAGTAAGCAAAGCTCTCAGCAGCAAACCTTCACTTAACCATAATTGAGAAGAAACACTGAATCTGCCTCACCTGCCCTCTTCTGCCTTCACTGCAAGTCCAGGGTCTCAAGGAGCAGCATGGCCCTTGAGGCCCACACGTTTTCACTGTGAATCAGTGCCTCTTGTACTGCCGACTGGGGTGACCTTATGACTTTCAGTAGCTCAATTTCCTCAACACTAAGACAGTTGTTCTAGAAAATAAGCCACCTCATCCAGAGCCCTCAAGTTGCACAGCTGCAGAGAGAGGAAGTGCCAAGTTCAGGCAGACCAGCACAGACCCAATCAGGGTCAGAGACCGGCGACCTGAAGCTTTCATCCATGTGCTTCCACACCCTAAGAAACATCTCCACTTTTCAGCTCAGAGTTTCTGTTTAAGATTTAAAAGCCAAATTATTTCAGGGAGCAGCCCCTACCATCCAAGGCCTGCTCTGACCCAGAAGTCGTTCTTCTTCAAGACTTTAATGCTCCCTGTCCTCCCCCAGAGCTGCAGTGAGAGGTATGAAAGCTACTGGGAAACTGGACAGCTCGTCAAAGACATCAGTCATTACTTTAAAGAGTCTCTTCGCAAAATCTCATTTAATTCGCATTTACGAAAAATTGCCAAACCACTGAATTTTACATTTTAATCGGGTGAACGTATACTAAGTAAACTATATTTCCATAAAACTGCTAAAAAAATAAAAATACAGAGCTGCCAAACTGATAGGAAAAACCCAGTGTTCTTCAGGATAAAGGCGAGAGACTAAGTTCAGATCTGTTTCAACCTATCAAAATTAAACAAAATGAATGGCTGCTTTAGTCTCAGACAGCTGAGACTAAACAAACTCTTGTTTGTGGTGCAATCAGTGCATCTTAAATCCTTCTTCAAAAGGAAACAGCCTCAGAGGGTAGTCCCCCCAGTGAAAAACTTCACTTTGAGACAATTAAAAAACCCAAGTTAATGTGCTTTTCCCCCCTGTGGCTACTTTCACTTATGATAATTACTATTGGAATATCAAGTGATTAAAATTTGCAACCAATAAAGACTACAATGTAGAACAGAATAGGAACTAATGCCAAAACCCTGGAGAGTGTTCTCCCAACACGAGTCCTAGCATTTCGTACACTGTATTCCAGCTCTAAGTGACTTGTAAATCACTTGCAAGGCAAGGAAGTCCCTTCCCCCAACTCAAGCCATCCTAACAGCGGGGCGTATTTTACAGCAAAAATGCAGCCCTCAGGGGCGGTCCCCGGGCCAAAGCTTGCGGGGCCGCCCTCCGTCGCCGGCCCCCGCCGTGGGCAGAGGCCCGCAGGGCTCCATGGCGCGGTCAGAGGCCCAGGGTCGTGCAGGCCTTTCCCAAGGAGACAGAGGCTTCCGCCAGCCCGCCCGCCCGCCCGCCCGCGCCCGGGCACTGGTACCTCATGCTGTAGGCGCCGGCGCCCAGCTCCTGCCCGATGCCCGAGAGACTGGCGTCGAAGTCGTGCACCAGCCCGGACTCGATCACCTCGTCCATCTTGAGCACCCAGGCCATCTTCCGGCTTCGCCGCCGCCCGGCGCGCAGCGCGGCCTCCGCGAGCGGGGCGAAGAGGCCGGAGCTCCACGGGCGCGTCCTGGGGGAGGGCGCGGGTGAAGCCTCCGGCGGCGCGGCGAGTGGTCACCAGCGGCAGCCCGGGCGGCGGCCGGGATGAGAACAGCCAGGGCCCCGCGGGCAGGGCACGGCGAACCCGGCGAGCAGCTGCAGCGGGAGCGGCCGGGCCGCGGGCAGCGCCTCCCTCCCGCGGACGCCGGCCCCGCGCCTCATGCCGCCGCCGCCCACCCCCTGCGCCGCTAGCGCTGCCGCCGCCACCGCCCGCCCCGCCCCGAGGCCCCCGGCCGCATCCTCCCCGGGACCGCGCGGGGGGCGGGAGCTCAGCCCGCCCGTCACCCGACCCCCGGCCTCGACCCCCGGCCCGCTGCCCGCCCGCCCCGGCTCTAGCGCCCCGCCGCCCCGGCCAACCCAGCCGACGCCGTCCCGCCGGCCCGGACGCTGGCTTCGCTACGGCTCCGGCTCCAGCTCGCTCGCCGCTTCCGCCTCCTCCAGCCCCGCCCCGGCCGCGGCCCCGCCCCCGCGCTCGCACCGGGCCAAGCCCCCCTCTCACGGCCCCGAGGTTCGCTGCACTCCCGACGCTTCACGTTGAAGCAACTGTAGGGCCGTGCAGCGCGGCCCCGCCCACGCGGCAGGTTCCCAGCCGCTGCGGCCTGGCGACCTCCTTACACACCAGCCTAGGAAGAGGCGGTGCCAAAGGGCCCCCAGTTTCCGCCCATCCAGAAAGTCGCGCTGATTGACAGGCGATCTGAACAATAACGGCAAGCGCTTCGTCGAGGCTCCCGTGAGTCTCTGTGCCCCTGTGCTAAACAACCAGTCAAGATCTTCTTCCTTTTGGGCGGGCTCGAGGACTGAAGTTGCTGCCAAAAGAAAGAGTTCATTGGACCGCACTGTAGGAAGCCGCCCTAAACGCCACTTCTGGAGGTGTTTTTATCCTGTGTGGTCTTTGTGGGTACTTTCTGGGTTTTGCCCACACTACAGATGGAGAGCGCGGTTGTGCTAGCCAATAGGCTCACACCCTGTCTGGAGGCTGAAAGGTCCATTGGGCAGAAAGTCTTGATTGACGTGAGTGCAAGCCAATCATCACTCCCGAGGAAGGGCTCCGGAAAGTTCCCTCAACTGCTAATTCCCGTGAGTGGTTTGGCGAGCTTGAACTAAAGGAGGGGTTGGGTCGCAGGAACAGATGGCAATTACGCTGTTGTTATTGTTCTTGCTTCTGGGGTTCACTGGGCTTAGGGGATTCCCACCCAGGGCCTCTCCTATGAGTGCAGCTAAAATCATGTCAAGGGCTCCCATACTCATGTCTGATGCTTGATACTAGCTGTGGACCGGGACCTCAGTTGGGCCTGCTGGAATGCCTACACGTGGCCTTTCCATGTGGTCTTGATTTCCTCACAGCGTGGCATACGGGTTCCAAAAGCTAGTGTCCCAAAAGACAGGAAGTAGCAGTTGCTGGTGTTTTAGGACAAAGATTCTTTGCTTGATCAAACTTTAGTCAATCTGCTGACCTCCTGTCCCATCTGTAAAATTCAGGTTTAGCAAGAACCCCACTAGGTCATTCTAGGAACCCTCTAGTTCCGTAACTGATTAGGTTTCTTAGCCTCCATCATCACCTAGGTCAGAGGTCCCCAACCTGTGGGCCGCAGAGCGGTACCTCTTAGGAACCAGGCCGCACAGCAGGAGGTTAGCAGCAGGCAAGCAAGCAAAGCTTCATCTGCCGCTCCTCATCGCTTGTATTACCGCCTGAACTTCCCCCCCACACACACACCCACCCATCGCTTGCATTACTGCCTGAACCACCCCCGGGCCGTGGAAAAATTGTCTTCCACGAAACCGGTCCCTGGTGCCCTGGTCAGTTGTGGACCGCTGACCTAGGTAATATCTGATCACCCTGGACTACCTTCAACAAGAATCCTGTTAGATAGGTTTAACCAGAAACCCCCTTACCTTTGATGTTTCCTCTTAGTGAATTTCCATCTGCTAACCCCCACACTGCTCTTTGGCTCTAAATTCCCAATTACCATGCTGTATTTGAGGTTGAGCCCAGTCTCCCCTACTGCAAAATCCCATTGCAGCCATCCCTGTACCAGTCACCGTCCTGAATAAAATCTGCTTACCATCTTTAACAACTATCTTTTTTTTTTTTTAAACACGTAAGGCCTGGGACCAGAAACCGATACAGAATCTTTATTCTGCACTGTATTCTATTAGTCAAGCAGCCACAGAATCAGATTGATGGGAGGAGAGTTAAATAATTTGGGGCCCATGTTTTAAAACTTCCAGAATCCACCCTCTGGCCACAACTGTTTTACATTCTTTTTACATGCAGCATACACTCATCCCCTCCCCAGACCCCTGTAAAGTTCTCATTCCAATACAGCATTAAGGTCCGGAATCTTGTGAGGTCCTGGAGCAAATGAGCTCTTGGATGCAGTTCCTTGGGTGTAACTCAAGTCGTTCCTCTCCATATGAAGGTCTGTGAATTAAAAAGACAGGAGATCTGCACTAACCACTACCACATACATCACATGCAATGAGAGAGGCATGGGAAACTGTGTCTCTATAGGCATTTCCCTTCAAAGAGGAGAGCAATGAAAGGCACATAGTAGTCACTAGTCCACAGAAGTTCTGAAATCTAACTGGGTAAATGTTGCCGGTTCCTTGATTAGGACTCTGTCAACTTCCTGAGAGTACTCAGTGGCTCTTTTCTCCATCCACTGGGCTCTTGGCTCCACCCTCTGAGTTATCCTTCCATCTCCATAAAAGGTACCCATGTTTACAGTTAAATCATTTTCTCAGCTGCTTCCTGTCTATAGTTGTGAAGGGGTCTAAAGACCTCTCTTCACGTTGTACTGTCACTGTCCCTTTCAGTCCAAGCTGATACAAATCATTTTTAAACTTTGTGTGTCATGTGAATCAATTTATAATCTAGTCCAATAAGCAAAAACTTCACCAACACACAAGAGGGGGGGGTGCAGCTTAACTGTATTCTTCTGGTTCAGAGTTTCTCATAAAGTCACAGTCATGATATCAGCTGAGGCTTCAGTTGTGAAGGCTTAATCCGGGCAGGAGGATCCACTTCCAAGCTCACTTGCATGACTGTTGGCCAGAAGCCTCAGTGCCTCAACATTTGGGACCACAAGCCTGCTTGAGTGTCCTCAGAACTTGGCACTGGGGACTTCCCTGGTGGCACAGAGGTTAAGAATCTGCCTGCCAATACAGGGGACACGGGTTCGAGCCTCGGTCCAGGAAGATCCCACGTGCCACAGAGCAACTAAGCCCGTGCGCCACAACTACTGAGCCTGTGCTCTAGAGCCTGCGAGCCACAGCTACTGAGCCTGCTCCCCTAGAGCCCGTGCTCTGCAATAAGAGAAGCTACCGCAATGAGAAGCCCGCGCACCGCAATGAAGAGTAGCCCCCGCTCACCGCAACTAAAGACCCAACACAGCCAAAAAAACAAAACAAACCATGGCACTGGCACAGAGTAAGTAAACCATGAAAGAGGAAGGAAGCTGCAGTCCCTTTTATGACCTGGTCTCCAAAGTCACACACCATCCCTTTCACTTTATTTCTGTTCCATAGAAGTAAGTCATTCAAGCCAGCCTTCATTCAAAAAGATGAGTCCATCTTTTGAAGGGATGAATGTCAAGGAACTTGTGAACATATTTTTAACCAGAACAGCCACATTCATCATTATCACTTAATAGGTTTTTTGGTTGTTTTTTGTTTTTTTTTTTGGCTGCACCACATGGCTTGTGGGATCTTAGTTCCCTGACCAGGGATTGAACCTGTGCCCTCTGCAGTGGAAGCATGGAGTCCTACCCACTGGACCGCTAGGGAATTTCCACTTAATAGGTTTTTGAAGGCACTAAAACAGCAGAATTAGATCAGAAAAAAAATTTGAGGTATAGAAATGGAAAGAAGGAGGTTAAGATTATCACTGTTTGTAGACTATATGCTCATATACGTGGGAATCTCATGGGAAACAAGTAAAAATTTAATAACACAGTGGCATATGCCATGAATATTCATAAATCAATAGCTTTATATAAACAAACAAGTTTGAAAATATAATAGAAGGAAAGGATCAATTTACAGTATAATTTTAATCTTTTCTTTTTTTTCTTTTTTTTTTGGCCATGCTGCATGGCATGTGGGATCTTAGTTCCCCAACCAGGAATCGAAGCCATGCACCTGCATTGGAAGTGCAGAGTCTTACCACTGGACTGCCAGGGAAGTCCCTACAATGTAATTTTAAAAGGTAAAATACCTAGGAACTAACCTAATAATTGTAAAGAACTATGTGAGCAAAATTTTTTAATTCTCAAAATAAACACAACTGTACATTGAAAACAAAAAATACTACATCCAGGGACTTCCCTAGTGGTGCAGTGGTTAAGAATCCACCTGCCAGTGCAGGGGACATGGGTTCGATCTCTGGTCCGGGAAGATCCCACATGCCGTGGAGCAACTAAACCTGTGCACTGCAACTACTGAGCCTGCGCTATAGAGCCTACGAGCCATGACTGCTAAGCCCATGGGCCACAGCTACTGAAGACTTCATGCCCTAGAGCCTGTGTGCAGCAACTACTGAGCCCACACGCCGCAGCTACTGAAGCCCTCGCACCTAGAGCCCGTGCTCCGCAACAAGAGAAGCCACCGCAGTGAGAAGCCTGCACACCACAATGAAGAGTAGCCCCTGATCACTGCCACAACTAGAGAAAGCCTGTGCGCAGCAACAAAGACCCAATGCAGCCAAAAAAAAATTACTACATTCAGTTTTATAATGGTAGTTCTCCTTAAGCTAACCAATACATTTAATATGATTCCAGTAAAAAATAGTAACAGAATTTTTTAACTGGACAAGCTGATTCTAAGATTAATATGGAAAAATAAATGAGCAAAAACAATCCAAAAAATTTGAAAAAGTCAAAAGATATTAGGACATTGTAAAACCTAAATATGTAAAAAGTGTGCATTGGTAAATGAATAGACAGATGAGCAAGGGAAGAGAATGAAAAATCAATATGAATATGGAAATTTATGCAGTAAAAAGTGGCATCTCAAATCGTGGAGGAAAATGGGATATTCAATAAGTGATTTGGGAATCAACATTAACTATCTGAAAGACATATCAGAATAAACTCCAAGTGACTTGAAGTTTTTTGTTTTTCCAAGAAGGTTTGAAAGGATAGAAGCAAAATCGTAAAACACTAAAGAAAATATGAGAACATAATTTTAGAGGAGGAACATAATTTCCTTCAGAGATGAAAAGGCTTTTTTAATTATGACACAAAATCTAGAAATCTTAAGAGGCTGATAACATTTGAAAACATAAAAATTGTACTTTTCTTCTTAGTAAACACCACCATAAGCAAAATGAAAAGAGAACAGAAAAAAACTGTTTAGAACTTAGATCATGGACCAAAGTTTTATTTCCCTAATATATAAAGTTCCTATAAATAGATTAAACAAAGTACAGTGAAAACGGCGTTTGTACACTGCAACTCCAAAAAATACACAAATTGGAGCACATCTTTGAGATATACCCACACAGAAAATTTCATTGAAAAGAGCAACTAAATTGAGGGGCTACCTCTTGCAGGACGACCTGAAACCTCACCACTAGAATGTTATGTTGCCAGTAATGGTAAAGATGAGCCGCATCTGAAGAACACTCTGTTCTTGCTGTTTTGCAAAACTGCGAGAGCAGCTCTTACAGCTCTCAACAGAAAAGCTGCTATTGCCATGGTCAGTGATCCCATACCTACCGTTTCCTCTCAGATGTGACCCTGGAGATCAGCCAATGAACGACTGTTCTTCTTACAGAGCCTTCATCCAATCAGTACTTAGTAACAGCTAATGACCAGGAAGACAGCTGGTAAACAGGAAGGACGAGCTCCTGATGGAGAAAATCGGGTCTGAGAGATGTTCACATTTGAGCGCCAGATTAAAAAGTGCTACCTCCTTGGACTTCTGCACAGCAAGAAGTCCTTGAGAAAAATCAATGATAAATAGTATGATTTTCAAATGCTGGCAAGTTAGCAAAGACACTTTCTGTGTGATGGTCCTTGGGCTTTGCTTAACCATTTCAAAATATGCATCCTTTCAGATTCTTTGTTAAGAGGTTCATGGTGCTAGTGTCTGTTGTGTTCCCTCAAAATTCAAGGTGATGGGAGGTGATCATGCCCTGGTGAATGGGATAAGTGCTATAAAAAGAGACTCCACAGAGTTCTCTAGCCCCTTGTGCCATGTGAGGACACAATGAGAAGTCTGCAGCCCAGAAGAGAGCCCTCTCCTGTCTATGCTGGCCCGCTGATCTCAGACTTCCAGCCTCCAGAATTGTGAGAAATAAATACTGTTGTTTATAAGCCACCCTGTCTGTGGTATTTTGTTATAGCAGCCTGAAAAGATTAAGACAGTGGGGTGCTGGGTGTACCTTTGGGACATATTGAGGTTTTGGAAAAGCCAGTGCTAAGTACCCAGTGAGCTGGAGTGTCAGTTAGGTTTTGCTGTGCAACCAGCCATTTCAGAATTTAGTGACTTAAAACAACCAGCATTTACTTAGCTCATGCTTCTGTGGGTCAGAAATTTAGCTGGGCTCAGTTGGGCAGCTATTGTGAGCTCAGTGAGGCTTCCTCATGTTGCAGCAATGAGCTGTGGGATGGCCTTGCTGATCTTGGCCGGCTCTCGCCAACATCTGGGGTTTGCCTGCATGGCATGGCCTCCCGTCCTTCTGCAGACTAGCCCTGCCTTATGCTCATGGCAGTTGAATGGGTTACAAGAGACAACAGGACAGTGTAAGGCCTTCATCGGCCCAGAACGGGAACACCATCACTTGTGCTGAAATCTCTTGTCCAAAGCAAGTCATAAGACCAGCCCACGTCCAACGGATGGGGAAACAGACTCTGCCTCTTAACATGAGGAGACGCAAAATCACAACAATTATGAGGTTATAAATGCTGACAGGGAGCAAAGATGATTTTTGTCTGCTGGTTCTTAAAATGCTTCACCATAATAAAATGCATGTTTTTTCAGATTCTCTGTTAAGAGAAATAGGGGCGGGATTGGGAAATTGTGGCCATTTTTGTAAAAAACATGCCACAACCAGTTAGGTGGGAAAATGTTTGAAATACTGCAAGTCAGCTGGATATAAAACTAGCAAAATTTGTTCCTGGAACAGTTAACAAATATGCTCATTCTGAGGTTGATGGATAACAATATCATTAGGTGGGATTTGATCAAAGTCCCTTTGCCTTTAAAATGAGAATGTACCTTCCTGGTTCTGTATGCGCATAGGAAGAATGCCCTTCAACCATATTTTGAGAACTGGGGACTATGTCACAAAGAATATGAACATCATGTGGAATACCTAACCACAAGTAAGGGCCAGGTACTCTTTTGAATGTGAGACACTGGTTGGACTCCGTAGCTAGCTTTGGATTTGAATTCCAGCTCTGCCAACTATTACTGTGTGATCTAGGGCTAGTTACATAACCTCTCTTTACCTCAGCTTCCTCATCTGTAAGATGGATATAATAGTATATCTCCTTCATGGAGTTGTTATGAGGATTAAATAAACTAATACATTGATTGAGCTTGAAACTCTGCCCGGTTCCCAGTAATCTCTGAAGAGCTTTTAGTCTTGGACCTATCCCATCAACAAGAATGACCTGACTACTATAGCCTGGATAAGAAGGCAACTCAAGCATAGACATCGCTCATGGTGTCTTTGACTGTGTTGTAAAAACCAACAAAGGATGAAATGCTATTTGACCATATGTGAATGTGAACAGTCTTCAGCTTATCATCGTGTCACTGAGGCACCCCAGCCACTTGGCAGTTGCTTGAATATTTTACTCAGTTATGACTGACTGAAAAAGTTTTACTCTGGAGAATTGTGGAACTGGTAATTCATATGCTTCCAAATGCCCTTCATCTTGAGGAAAACAGAACAGGTAATTTTTTTCTCTCCTAGGCAAATTTAATGTAATATTATGCTTCTCCAAAAACTCAAGCCTTTCTTACTTTTTCTCCGACTATGTATTTTAAAATTTAAAAAACTTACAGAAAAACTGAAAGAACAGAAAAATGATCACCTGTATATTCTTTAGTCATATATTTGACTCTTGTTAATATTTTATTTGTTTTTTTCTCTCTTTACCTACTTATTTATTATTTGCTTAACCATGTGAAATTAAGTTGCATATTTCTTGACAATAACAATTAAGTTGCAGTATTTCATACGTAAATACTTCAAAATGTATTCTAAGACAAAGAAATTCTCCAACAGAATTGTAATATCATTATCACATCCCAAAACTTTTAAACTTCAATTGAGTTATTTAATTTCTATTATTATATATCATTAAATAATATCTATTAACATTCATTTCCAAATCTTTCCATTTGTTCCCAAATTGTTTATTATAGTTTTTTCTTTAATCCAGAATTCAATTAAGGCTCACAATTACATTTGTTTTTTCAGTCTCTTTAGTCTCCTTCAAAGCAGTTTTCGCCACTGCCCACCTGAGTTTTGTTGTTTTTAAATTTTTATTGACGTATAGTTGCTTCACAACGTTGTGTTAGTTTCTGCTGTACAGCAAAGTGAATCAGCTATACATATACATATATCCCCTCCTTTTGGATTTCCTTCCCATTTAGGTCACCACAGAGCACTGAGTAGAGTTCCTTGTGCTATACAGTAGGTCCTCATTAGTTATCTGTCTTATACATAGTAGTGTATATATGTCAATCCCAATCTCCCAATTCCTCCCACCCCCCCTTTCCCCTGTTGGTGTCCATATGTTTGTTCTCTACGTCTATGCCTCTATGTTTTTTTTAAAAAAATAAATTTATTTATTTTATTTTTGGCTGCATTGGGTCTTCGTTGCTGCGTGCAGGCTTGTGGGCAGCAGGGGCTACCCTTTGTTGCAGTGCATGGGCTTCTCTAGTTGTGGGCAGCAGGGGCTACCCTTTGTTGCAGTGCATGGGCTTCTCATTGCAGTGGCTTCTCTTGTTGCGGAGCATGGGCTCTAGGTGCACGGGCTTCAGTAGTTGTGGCACGATGGCTCAGTAGTTGTGGCTCGTGGGCTCTAGAGTGCAGGCTTAGTAGTTGTGGTACACGGGCTTAGTTGCTCCACAGCATGTGGGATCTTCCTGGACCAGGGCTTGAACCCATGTCCCCTGCATTGGCGGCGGATTCTTAACCACTGTGCCACCAGGGAAGTCCTTTTTTTCTTTAATAAACTTATTTTTTATAACAGTTTTTTAGATTAATAGAAATATTGAGATGATAATACAGAGAGTTCTCATATAACCTACACCCAGTTTCCTTTTTATTAACATTTTTTATTAGTATGTTCCATTTGCAATTAATGATCCGGTATTGATTTATTACTATTATTATCATTTTCATTAAAGTTCATAGTGTGATCAGATTTCCTTAATTTTTACCTAATGTCTTTTTCTGTGCCAGGATCCCATCCATGATGCTGCATTACATTTAGTTTTCACATCTCTTTTGGTTCTTCTGGGTTGTGACAGGTTCTTCGACTATCCTTGTTTTTGATGACCTTCACAGTTTTGAGGAATACTGGTCAAGTATTTTTTAGACTGCCCCTTTATTGGATTTGTCTGATTTTCTTCACATGATTGGACTAATGTTACAGGTTTTGAAGAGGAAAACCACAGGGGTAAAGTGCCACTTCATCACATATATGAAGGGTCTACAGTATCAACATGACCACTGCACCACCAGGGAGGTCCTCCCCCACTACTTTTAAAGTCTAATAGTTTTACTAGGACATGTTTAAGAATTGATCATTTCAGAATAATTTTTCCAGGAACAGGGTGGGCGTTTTCAATACGTTGATACAGATCTTTTTTTCTTTCTGGAAGATATTTTTGGGTTTTGGTTTTCTATTCTATTTGCTTGTTTTGTTTTCTTCTTTAGAAGCTCCAATTGTATGGATGTTAGATCACCTTTGCCTATCTTCTATCACTATGGCCTTTTCTCTGATCATTTTTACCTCTGTCCTTATTTCAGTTCATTCTCTTGGTTGTCTTTATTTATCTCCTCAGTATCTCTCATTATGTTTTTCAGTCAAATCTCCTTCCTTGGAAATTTTAATTTAGTCTTCTTTTCTGAGTTGCTTTGAAATTTTTATTAAATTTCTGTTGTATGTTCTGTCAACGCTTTTCGTACCTTCCTGTTTTACATCTATTTGTATTTCTGAGTTTTAAAATTTTTGACTTTAGGTGTTCTTTATATCTGTAAATTCTTCTCTCTCTTTTTTATTAGTGAAAAAAAAAGATTCATTTGCGAGTATTGTGAATAGTCTAATGGGAATTGAAAAGCACTTACTCATAAAAGGATACATAAACCTATAAAGTCACAGCAGTATTCCTTTGCCTCAGCCTTTGTAATATACTAAACACAGACAGCATGTTTCAGGTACGGGCATCACTAGATGCAGCCCCAGGTTCTCACTGAGTGAATAAGTAAGAGCTGAAGGTATAGATCCTCTTTCTTTATCTATTTACATTCATGCTCCAGATTACAAAAACCTTAAACTTGAGGCTCTCATGATACTATGGTGATGAGCTGATGAAAGTGGTTCTTAAGAAGTTCAAGACTCCCATTTTGAAGCAGGAAAGATGACCTTGGAAAATTGTTCATTATATTCGGGAACAACAACATTCCTTTTCTCTCAACATAGCTACTATTAGATTCCCATAGCTGCTGTGACAAATTACCACAAACCAGGTGGCTTAAAATAACACAAATGGGGGCTTCCCTGGTGGCGCAGTGGTTGAGAGTCCACCTGCCAATGCAGAGGACACGGGTTCGTGCCCTGGTCCGGGAGGATCCCACATGCCGCGGAGCGGCTGGGCCCATGAGCCATGGCCACTGAGCCTGCGCGTCCGGAGCCTGTGCTCCGCAACGGGAGAGGCCACAACAGTGAGAGGCCCATGTAGTGCAAAAAAAACACAAAAAAACAAAACAAGAAAACACAAATGTATTCTCTTAAATTCTGGGGCCCAGAAGTCTGAAATCATTGTCCCTGGGTTAAATTTAGCTCCTGTTTCAGATGACTCTTTGCTGAAGCAAAGCAATACCACCATAGTTGTACAGGCAGTTACTGACCTGCAAATTCCTCTTTCTGTTTCCCACTCACCAGAATACCAAAAGCAGTTTGCTTTCATCTGGCAGGGACAACATTATATGTCCACTTTTCTTAGAGGTACATCAACTCTCGGGTTCAGTGTCCCTGTTTAGTTTGCAGGAACTATGATCACTCCATCATTCAACAGGTCTACATTTATTTACAACAGTGATGAAGTCATCCTGGTTAAAACAGCAAGCAGATGCCTTGTAGACAAATGTTTGGCAAAGCATGGTTGATAAATATCCATAAAAAGCAGGTTAGGAGACTTCCGTGGTGGCACAGTGGTTGAGAGTCCGCCTGCCAGTGCAGGGGACACGGGTTCGATCCCTGGTCCGGGAGGATCCCGCATGCCGCGGAGCAGCTGGGCCCGTGCGCCACAACTACTGAGCCTGTGCTCTAGAGCCCATAAACCACAACTACTGAGCCCGCGTGCCGCAACTACTGAAGCCTGCACACCTGGAGCCCGTGCTCCACAGCGAGAGAAGCCACTGCAATGAGAAGCCCGCGCACTGCAACGAGGAGTAGCCCCCACTCGCTGCAACTAGAGAAAGCCCACGCGCGGGGATGAAGACCCAACACAGCCAAAAGTAAATAAATAAAATAAATAAATTTAAAAATAAAATAAAATAAAAATATATAATGAGATGTCTTTAAAAAAAAAAGCAGGTTAAATGTGCAGTATTATTAGATTAAGTAGCACTCAACTCTTGTAATCTACAAGAGATTGCGGCTCTGGAAAGCAGTGTATAAGCTGCAGCTTCTCAGGTAATCCATGATGAACTCAGCTCATGGGCAATTAGATCTTCAAGCAAAGATAGAATTATTTTCAACTCAGGGTTTCACAAAGAGTCACACTGTGGAGATATTTGCCATACATCTCCTTGGACTGGGGGTATATTTTTGGAAAGATACTTTTATGTTAGAAGGATTGCAGAACAGAACCTCAGTATTTAAGTGTCCCAGAACTGTGTAGCTGGGCACTGATAGGCACAGATATGAAAGAAAAATCTCAGGTTAAATTATGAGCACTTGTCATAATCTTATCTTGCATTTGATATCAAGGGAATCAGAAAAAAAACCCTGGCTTCGCGGACATTCTTAAAGGGGGATTCTCTTGGAATAAAGAAGAATTTTATAGAGAGAAGGCAAGCTGTTGCACTATTTTTAATCACATTGTAGCCTTTTAATAAACTGGCAAGTTAAATTTGAGTCATCATGACCTAGGGCCATTTTCCAGAAATATTGAATAATGTAGTGCTGCCTGTCTTGAATGTGGGGTATTTTTCCTTCTCTGTTCTTCCTTTTAGCCAAAACACTCTATTGGGCTGTCTTGGCCACGTGAAAATTACCTTTATGGATTTTTTGTGCTAGGATAATTAATTGAGATTAATTTGATGGGTCAGTTAAGTTTGTTTGTTTTGGTTTTGCTTTTGCTTTTTACAATGTCATAGGATGTGGATATCAGAAAAAGGCTAATTGACAATAATTATTAACACAGCTATATTGTAATATTTTTGCTTCTAGTACCCTGATGAGAGAGATAGGTAATGCAGCACTACCCATGAGTGTGTGTGTGCATATAAAATTATATATAACATATACACATACACACACAATGTGCACGTGTATATGTGTATATATATGTATATACATATATATGTGTGTGTGTGTGTATATATATGTGTGTGTGTGTATATATATATATATATATATATATATATATATATATATATATTCATTCTAATCTCAGGCCACTTCTTTCCCCACAAAGTGGATGAGTCTGAAGCTCTCCCCCATAGGGAGGATTTCCTTTCACTACTACCTTTCAAGGCCGCTCCTGAGTGAGTGCCATATGCACCACACACTAAGATGAACCATCCATACACTAAACCCAGGCATTTCCCTGTTCCTACAGCAGGATGCACAGGACCTCAGCATGGCCGAAGGCATGTGCTGACCAGAAAGGGGCTGACAGCTGGGGACTGTGTGCTGACCACGCTCCCTGCCTTGGAACAGCAAGTCCTTCCATCTACTTTCATCCTAACTTCTCTCCTATTTAAAACAAAAACTGCAATGAAAACTGGAGTAGAGATATTGGGGAAGAAAGAGGAGAAGAAGAATCTAAATGCTAAAAAACTGTATTATTCTATTTCACTAGTATATGTTTTTCTGCAATGAAAACTGGAGTAGAGATATTGGGGAAGAAAGAGGAGAAGAAGAATCTAAATGCTAAAAAACTGTATTCTTCTATTTCACTAGTATATGTTTTTCTGTATCTATGAATACTTTCTTTAATATGTGCTGTATGCTTTCTTTCCAGAAAAGCATGGACAAATGAAATACTCAAAATAAGTTGCCTTACATAAAGTGCTAACCACAAAAGTAAATACGGGGACTTCCCTAGTGGTCCAGTGGTTAAGAATCCACCTTCCAATGCAGGGGATGCAGGTTCAATCCCTGGTCGGGGAACTAACAGCCCACATGCTGCGGGGCAGCTAAGCGCATGTGCTGTAATTACTGAGCCCGTGCGCTCTGGAGCCCATGTGCTGCATCGAAGATCCCGTGTGCCGCAACTAAGACCCTCCGCAGCCAAATTAATTAATAAATTAAAAAGAAAAAGTAGGGTCTTTCCTGGTGGTGCAGTGGTTAAGAATCCGCCTACCAGGGCTCCCCTTGTGGCGCAGTGGTTGAGAGTCCGCCTGACGTTGCAGGGGACATGGGTTCGTGCCCCGGTCCAGGAAGATCCCACATGCTGCGGAGTGGCTGGGCCCATGAGCCATGGCCGCTGAGCCTGCACGTCTGGAGCCTGTGCTCCGCAACGGGAGAGGCCACAACAATGAGAGGCCCGCGTACTGCAAAAAAAAAAAAAAAAAAGAATCTGCCTACCAATGCAGGGGACACGGATTCGAGCCCTGGTCCAGGAAGATCCCACATGCCGCGGAGCAACCGAGCCCATTCGCCACAACTACTGAGCCTGTGCTCTAGAGCCCGCAAGCCACAACTACTGGGCCCTTGTGCCACAATTACTGAAGCCCGCGTGCCACAACTACTGAAGCCTGCGCGCCTAGAGCTTGTGCTCTGCAACAAGAGAAGCTACTTGCTGCAACTAGAGAAAGCCCGTGCGCAGGAACAAAGACCCAATGCAGCCAAAAATAAAAAATAAATTAATTAATTAAACAGAAAAAGTAAATATGGCTACGGAACTGCAAGTAAAATAAATTCATTTGGTAAAGTAAACAGAACTTTTATCCGAATGATAGGTAACGAAAGACTAGAACCACCCTTTGTTCTTACTCATCCCCTTACTTGGAGTGCTTGTCTCCCCTTCTTGAGCATAGCTACTGCCTTAGTTTTGTGTGGTCATGTGACTGAGTTCTGACCAGTGGAATATGGGCAGGAGTGACCTGAGTTACTTCCAGCCTTGGCCATTTCAAAACTCTTATGAGATTCTTTGCATTCTCCTGTTTAGGGTAGCATATTCTGGTTTCCTTTAACATCCAGACCTGATGGAAAGAATTTCACATCACTGGAGATCTGGACTTTGAGTGGGGTGAATTGACTGGGACTTGGGGTTACATCCCTTGCAGAAAGAGTTGACTATGTTCTATGTACAGGATAAAGGTATACACAGACACTTGGTCACGTGAAAGGTAGATTGTAACAGATTTGTTACTAAACCAATTTCCTTTTGTTTAGGCACATAAAGTACAGTTCCCAGTCTCTCTTGGAATGTTAGAGGTGGCCTTGTAATTACCCAAGTTCTGGCCAATGGCACACAGGTGGAGGTATCTTTTGCCTCCTCCATGCTCAGTCATTTAAATTTGCCTTTGTGATCATCTATGCTCTTTCTTCCTGTATCATCAAGTCAGCAGAGGACTGTGAGGCCTAGGGCATGGTGGAGGCACTCTCTGGGCCACAGGAGCTAGATCCCTGAATGCTTCTGTGCCGCAGAGCCCCTAGACAACGTGCAGTATATAAGTGAAATAAACGTTTGTTTTATAAAGCCATTGTAATTTTGGAGATGTCTGCTCAAGCAGATAACTTGTCTCTACAACCACAGGTCTAGCTGCCTCTATTAGTTTCCTATTGCACTGTAACAAATTACTGGGTGGATTAAAACAACACAAATTTATTATCTCACAGCTCTGGAGGTCAGAAATCTGCAATCAGTATCACTGGACTAAAGTTAAGGTGTTGGCAGGGCTGTGTTTCTTCTGGATGTTCTAGGGGAGAGTCTGATGCCTTGCCTTTTCCAGCTTCTGGAGGCTGCCCGCCATCACGTCTTCATTTACTCTGACTCTCCTTCCTTCTTTCACTTATAATGATTACATTGGGCACACCTGGATAATCCAGGCTACTCTCTCCACTTCAAGATCTTTAAGTTAATCACATCTGCAAAGTCCATTTTGTCATGTAAAGTAACACATTCACAGTTTCCCAGAACTAGGATATGGACGTCTTGGGAGCCATTATTCTGCTACTGATAAAATAAATTGTTTTAAGATGGGACAAGAAATTTTGAACATAAAATTCCCTCTCTGCCCATTTGAGCCACTACCCTCTCCCCTTCAGTGTGCATTGTGCATCTGCATTACACATTAACTAGATCCCCTTGAAACACACAGAAATGCCACCAAAAAAAAGCTATTTCCTTCTGGTGCCAGCAGGGTAACTCCTTAGGAGACAACATTCCTTTCTCAATCCTGTAAAGGCTAACAATAACCCACTGTTATTAGTGGATTATTAGTCTTGTTGGACTATGTAAACTGTCAGTATGTTATCTGTACAACCCTTTGTCTCAAAATCTTATATAACTGTGCTTTGACCTCTAGGGGTGGAACAGTCCTCAGAGCTTTCTGAAAGTCTGTCTCCTGGGTTATAATCCTCAGCTTGGCTCGAATTAAACTTTCCACTTCCTTCTTAGAGTGGCTCTTCATCGATTTTTACGCTGACACTTCCATACTTCACTTCCTTCATCTCTTTGCTCAGTATTCTGCTCTGTTAGGTCTGCACTGCCGGTCCTTGTTAAGACTCTATCACATCCTCACATTTTTTCATCCCCCCTCCCTGATTTTTTTCCTTAGTCTTCATCACTATCTCAAGTATGCTATATTTTTCTTACTTATCTTTTCAACTAGAACATAAGTTTCATGAGGGAAGAAATTTTTGCCAGTTTTGCAGTATGATATTCCTAATGTCTAGAACAATGCCTGACATTTGAATAGGTGCCCAAGTACTTGTTGAATAAATGACTTTTTTTTTTTTTTTTTGCAGTACGTGGGCCTCTCACTGTTGTGGCCTCTTCCCGTTGCAGAGCACAGGCTCTGGACGCACAGGCTCTGGACGCACAGGCTCAGCGGCCATGGCTCACGGGCCTAGCCGCTTCACGGCATGTGGGATCTTCCCAGACCGGGGCACAAACCCGTGTCCCCTGCATCGGCAGGTGGACTCTCAACCACTGCGCCACCAGGGAAGCCCGAATAAATGACTTTTTAAAAAATGGAATGGAATTACATATGTTTTGTAGTATTTATTGCTCAAACAATAAATTTGATTGGTAACTTGAATCAGCCTACTTGATACTTCACCATGATACAACGTACATTTCATTGTTAGAGGCTGTGTGATCATAGGGTGCAGTACTAGGATTCCCAGGGTGTAGTTAATAAATTTGTGCATAGATTTCCTATGAGAATGTGTAATGTAAAAAAAAAAAAAAAAAGCCGCTAACTGGAAAGATTCAAAGTGGAGTCCATAAACTGCTTGACAATTGCTAAAATAAAAGGATTCTAAAATCAAAGAACCATGCAATATAAATAACATTAGTGCTGTTTATCATAAATACCTCTAGATCACTGCTTCTCATACATTAGCATGCATATGAACTACAAACCATAACATGCATATGAATTACCTGGGAGCTTGTTAAAAAATGCAGATTCTGAGGTGAGGCCTGGGATTCTGCACTGATGAATTTCTGAGTGATGCTGATACTGCTGGTCCATGGAATAGCAAAATCTTACATGATATTAAAATCAGAAATTTCAAAGGTAATACTTCTTTTGCAGGAAAGGTGTTAAAAACCAAGGTCTGGGGACTTCCCTGGTGGCATAGTGGTTAAGAATCCACCTGCCAGTGCAGGGGACATGGGTTCGAGCCCTGGTCTGGGAAGAGCCTACATGCCGACGAGCAACTAAGCCCGTGCACCACAACCACTGAGCCTGTGCTCTAAAGCCCACGAGCCGCAACTGCTGAGCCTGCATGCCACAACTACTGAAGCCCATGTGCCTAGAGCCCGTGCTCAGCAACAAGAGAAGCGATTGCAATGAGAAGCCCACTCACCGCAACAAAGAGTAGCCCCTGCTCGCCGCAACTAGAGAAAGTCCCGCATGCAGCAACGAAGACCCAAAGCAGCCAAAAATAAATAAATAAAAAAAACCCAAGGTCTGGGGACCTAAAGCGAGCATCAATCTTCCCCAATCATCATTGATGTGGTAAGGGATTTTCTGAACTGAGATATCACTTTTTTTTTTTTTTTGACCAAACATCATACACCAAAGACTGGTGTTTGTAATGTATAAGTACTGGTTTGAATACGGAGGCAGGAAAAAAGGCAGATTGGGCCAAGGAAGCAGAGGAAAAGACCAGAAGTCTCAGTTACATTTCTGTAGGGATAAGACTTTAATAAAACAAATATATATGAAGTCATACAAATGAAGTCATACCCCACATCTCAAATGGTCTTTTCCCTCTCTTCCTCAGTTCCTCCTGTCTCTATATCCTAGATTTGCAATCTTGAATGTACCCTTTTTTCCCCCAAACTTTAAAATCATATATCATGTACATGTTAGTTTTTTTTTTGGTTGTTGTTTTGCACCATGAACAATACACATCTGGAAGTGCTGGTGTAATTCATTTACTTTTTAAGAAAATCAAAGTGGTAAAAGTACATAGCTTAAAACATCCATCAATAACAAAGCACAGTCTCCTGCCCCAACCTCCCTTCTCATGACGTTGCTAGTTTCCAAAGCAGCCACTCTCAACCTTTAGCTATATCTCCTGATATTGTATGTGGTTTTAGACACTATCTATTCACTTTCTTCAAGGGAAGGTAAGGATTCGGTAATCTATATACCTCCTACCCAATCAGAGCTAAAGCAGCTTTTTGGTGAAGTCGACTTTCATTAATACCATCATTATGTGTAAATATTCACAAATAAGGATATAATATATTATGATACATACTTTGCTTTTCATTTGCTTGTCCAATTACCTACATTCACTCCCAAAGTCTGAGAAAAACCCTTCTCAATATATTAGCTCATCACGAATCCCCCTCTTTCTTTTCCCTTTTCCCCTCTTCTTGGAGACATTCCCTTACTATACCTGTATTCCAGTCTGGGCTGACTGCCCCTCCTTAGGGCTATTGTATGGTGTCTTCCTGCGACGTCTCTTGCCAACCAGGCTTGAAGACAGGCAAGCAAAGGAAGGAAGGACAGTTAGAAAGGATGATGAAATAAGTATTAGTCTCAGCGAGATGTCAGGGCTGGAGCTTAGCTGCCCTGCCTAGCCACACTTTGGGTTATCAGGCATCTCCAAGACAAATGTTTGGGTTGAATTATAAGGCCTCATTTTATCGGTGCTTCCAGGACAATAGAGGATATGGAAATTGCATCCTCTTCTTTAACTACTATGGGTATTATTTTTACCTATTCTGAGTACTTCTGTACTTCCCTAGGTGAGATGTGTGCATTTTTAGAAACTCACTATTTTTATGCACCAGATTTTCAAAATACCTAAAGAGCAGTTTCTTTTTAATTTTTGAATTTTATTTATTTATTTATTCATACAGCAGCTAGAGCAGTTTTGAAATGCCATAGGTGGTGGCGTTTTTTTTTTTTTTTTTTTTTTTTAGATCTTAAAGGCACCACTATTCACAAAGTTGGGAGGGGACCTAAAAATGTTCATGTACTATAACTAGAGCCTTTATAGCACAGAGATTAAGTTTTCTATCTCTGGCCTCAGTCTGGATTTAAAACACAGCTTATAAGCTACAGGACTTGGGCAAATCAATTAACTTCTCTAAGTCTTAGTCTCTCTTCTGTAAACTGGAGATGATGATGATAATAATACTTGCCTTGTAGGATTAGAATGAAAAGTTAATGCATCTAAAGTACTCGGCACAAAACCTGACACACAGGAAAGAACAATTAGTATACAGTATTTATTACATATTTTCATGCTAAAATATAAAGCAGCAACAAAAGTCAGAATGTAAAGACACATAGAACAATTTTATTGTTTTTAGGAGACTGGGATATTCTAAAGACTCACTGAATTAATTTATTCATGTATTCATTTATAAAACAAGTATTAAGACTTGCTATGTTCAAGTATTGTGGACAGTGCTAAAAACACATAAATGGTTTAAAAAAAAAAAAAAGGCCTGTGCAGCATTACAGCAGCCAAGAGTTGGAAGCAACACAAATTTCCAAAATAGATGAATGGATAAAGAAATGTAGTATATACACACACTGGAATATTATTCAGACTTAAAAAAGGAGGCAATCCTGGTACATGCCACAACATGGATGAACCTTGAGGACATTATGCTAAGTGAAATAAGCCAGTCACAAAATGATAAATATTGTATGATTCCACTCCTATGAAGTATCTAAAGTAGTTAGAATCATAAAAACAAAAAGTAGACGGATGGGTGCCAAGCGCTAGAGAAAGGGTAATTAGTGTTTAATGGGAGTAGAATTTCAGTTTTGCAAGATGAGAAAGTTCTAGAGGTCTGTTGTACAACAGTGTGAATGTGCTTAACACTATTGAACTGTACACTTAAAAATGGCTACAGCAGTTAAGTTTAATGTTACATGGTTTTTTATCACAATCAGAAAAAAATTTTTTAAAGCCCCGCAATTAGCAAATGAAATGCTGGGTCTAGGATGGCTGGGTGGAGCAGCTCAGGTCCAAGGCTGGTGAAATAAATGAGCACAAAGGAAGACAGCAGCAGCGCTGGGAGTCAGCTGGATGGCTGCACCCCGTCTAAGACTGCAGCTCTAAAGGCCCTCACATGTGGAGTGTCAGGCTATGACCAAGAAACAGGCATTATTTCATTTAGTTCCATAATATTCTTATGTGATAAGTGCTATTGTTTTTGCTGCTCTGTAGATGAGGAATTGAAGCTTTGAGAGATTAACTTGCCCAAGTGGTGGAAATAGTGATTTTGCACTTGAGCAGCTTCACTGCATAATCCATTCTCTGCTACTATCCTCTCTTGGGAAGGTGAGGAAATCTAGGACAGATGCCAACTAGTTGATACAACAGCAGAAGGCAAGGGTGGTGACAGGAGGCAGAAGGTGCCTTAAAGGAGGCAGGACTTAGTCAAAGTGGGTCTCATTCCATATGCCAAATTTAGAAAAACCCATCAGTGGTGAAGTCAGAATCAGTGAATGAACAAAATGAGCAGAGTGCAGGAGAGGAAGCCATGATTGAAATTTTGCAATCTTTGTGGGCAACACATCTCAACACAACACAGCAACTTTTAAAAGAATTGCTTTGGGACTTCCCCGGTGGTCCAGTGGTTAAGAATCCGCCTTCCAATGCAGGGGACGTGGGTTCAATCCCTGGTCGGAGTTCTAAGATCCCACATGCTGCAGAGCAACTAAGCCTGCCCGCCACAACTACTGAGCCTGCACGCCACTGCTAGAGAGAGAAAACCGCATGCCACAACTAGAGAGGAGTCCGTGCGCCACAATGAAGATACCGTGTGCCGCAACTAGACCCGACACAGCCAAAAAATTAAAAACAAAATAAAGAGTTGCTTCAATTTGCCTACTCTGCTCTTTTATATACTCAGCATATATATATATATATATATATATATATATATTATACACCATGGGTATCATTTGATACATTATTTACCCAAATATCTTTACATAGAGTTGTTCACAGTAATCAGGTGGTGAACAGAGTTCTTAATTACTTTTGTATTTTGACCTCATTTTAATGACCATTATTTATTT
Source organism: Stenella coeruleoalba (assembly GCF_951394435.1). NCBI lineage: Eukaryota > Metazoa > Chordata > Mammalia > Artiodactyla > Delphinidae > Stenella > Stenella coeruleoalba. The sequence goes on from NC_137156.1 coordinate 53,642,480, forward strand.
ATTTAAAAAAAAATCTTTGAGGGCTTCCCTGGTGGCGCAGTGGTTGAGAGTCCGCCTGCCGATGCAGGGGACACGGGTTCGTGCCCCGGTCCAGAAAGATCCCACATGCCGCGGAGCGGCTAGGCCTGTGAGCCATGGCCGCTGAGCCTGCGCGTCCAGAGCCTGTGCTCCACAACGTGAGAGGCCGCAACAGTGAGAGGCCTGCGTACCGCAAAAAAAAAAAAAAAAAAAAATCTTTGAGGCACTTTTTAAAAAAGAAATTTTATTTATTTATTTATTTTTGGCTGCGTTGGGTTTTCGTTGCTGCACACAGGCTTTCTCTAGTTGCGGCAAGCGGGGTCTACTCTTCGTTGTGGTGCACGGGCTTCTCATTGCAGTGGCTTCTCTTGTTGCAGAGCACGGGCTCTAGGCGCGTGGGCTTCAGTAGTTGTGGCATGTGGGCTCAGTAGTTGTGGCTCGTGGGCTCTAGAGCGCAGGCTCAGTAGTTGTGGCGCACGGGCTTAGTTGCTCCTCGGCATGTGGGATCTTCCCAGACCAGGGCTTGAACCCGTGACCCCTGCATTGGCAGGCGGATTCTTAACCACTGCACCACCAGGGAAGCCCATGACCATTATTTTTTAAATTATTTTTAATTGTGGTAAAATACACATAACATAAATTTACGATCTTAATCATTTTAAAATGTTTAGTTCAGTGGTATTAAGTATATTCACATTGTTTTGCAACTGTCACCACCATCCTTCTCCAGAACTCTTTTCATCATTGCAAACAGTAACTCTGTGCCCATTAAACAATAACTCCCTATTCCCTCCTCCCTGCAGCCCCTGACAAACACCATTCTACTTTCTGTCTCTAGGTATCTCATACAGGTGGAATTACACAATATTTGAATATTGACTTAATACTGGCCAACAAACCTCAAGGCCATTCTTCTGAGTCTCCTCGGTCATCCACACTGCTGCAGACCTGGAGGAAACCTCACTGTACGGAAATTCTCTGACCTCAAGAGCTAGAAATCAGTTCTTTGAAATAAAAATCACCATTTCTCTTAGAGGAAAATTTGAAGGACTACCCTAGCATTGGACTGAGACTTTAGAATGGAGTAAGTTGTAGGAGAAAAAGTAGAAAATAGTTTGGGTTGAGTTGGGGATCAATGACTTGTGTTCAATGTTTGGCATGTGAGCCCATACGTATTAAAAAATGGGAAAATTTATCCTAAAATTCAGCTGGAAATGAGTTCTGGATTGTTCACTTTTGTGTTCAACATTAGTGTAAAAAACTGATTCAGTGTTTTTAAACTGGGCTGTATTACCCATGGAACTATCCATGGAAACTCCTTTGCTTTGGTGCAAGTTTTCTCAACCTGGGCATTACTGACATTTGGGGCTGGATACTTGTTTTTTGCGTGTGGTGGGGTGGGTGGTAAGGCAGTCCTGTCTATGTAAGATGCTTAGCAGCGCCTTTGGCCTGTACCCACTAGATGTCAGTAGCACTCCCCCACCGAGTTGTGACAACCCCAAATACCTCCAGACATTGCCAAATGTCTTCCAGTGGGCAAAATCACCCCTAGTTGAAAACCATGGCTTTAGGAGGATGGAGAAGAAAAGGCACATTTCTTGCTTTGTTGAAGAAATTCAACTCTAAGTCTTTACTCAGACCTGAACTTAGGTAAAAATTAATGTTGTCAAATTGGCTTTAGACTAAAACCAGCAAGCAATCCCTTTTTGCACTCATTTCCAATAAAAATAACAGATTCACACTTTCTTAAGGGAAAAAATACTCGGGGACCGGGGCTGCATGCAGGGCTATCTGGTCAGGATGGTTTGCAAGAAGCACCACCTTCTACCTTGAGTTACAGGCCGGTCCCTCCTGTACCGATCACATTTCTGAAAGCACCTTAATGCATCTCTCCTATTACCAGATCCACAGCTACATATTTACAGCAGACAGATTTTAGAGGTGTCAGATGCAGGGCAGGTGCTCAAATATTTAGTAGGTAAATAAGGGTAATCAGAACCAGATTCATAGAGACCAATCCATAAAAAAATTGTAACCTAAAAACGAACTCACTTCTGATGTTTTCAGAGTACGTAAAATTGAGTTGTTTGTGATGTTAATTCTAACCATGCTGTTCTTCAGTTTAAGTCTTCAGTGAACTCCTTAGTTCAGCTAGATTATATCTCAGAGTATCTAGTACTCAATCCGGGGTCATTCTCCACTGGCATCCCATGTTCCAGCTAAACCAACCTGTGTAATGATGCCCAGCTGGGGAGACATAAATGATACAGTCTGGAAAGCGAATTCAATATTATAACTTTGTAAGAAAAGGAAAACTTTTGAACTAAAACCCCTGAAAGAAAAGCTATAGCCAAGCTTTCTTGATTGTGAGAATGCACAGATTTTTTTTTTCTTTTTGAAAGATATTTTATGGGGACTTTTAAGAGAGTAAATGAGATTTCTTTTACATTTTCCAAAACAAATCATGGTTTAAAAAGTTCCAGTGACATGACGTAATGCTTCTTACTTCATAGAGCACTGCCTTGCTCTTTGGCTTCCCTCTGCTCTCCCTACCCTGTCACCCCAATGAGCCTCAGACCCATTGTTTCCAGACTAAATTTAAACATCACCTCTTCTCTTAAGAAGCCTTCTGTGATTACACCTTATGTGTACCCCCACCCCCATTCTCTAGCTCCCATCAGCACCCTGTGTTATTCTCTACTATAGCACTAACCACACTGTATCATGGTTATTTGCTCTACTCTGTCTCCCTGAAGGCAACTACTCACATATCTTCTGCATGGATGAATGTACGTAAGTTTGAAATACTGAAATTCCGATACATTTAAAGATTTCTTGTATTTTCCTGTTCTATTTTAGATTACTATTATAAGAGTACTTTAAACCCAGCTATTTATCAGTATATCTTTAAATAAGGATTGTTTTTCTGTATTTAGTAATTTCATAGTAAAGGCGTCTGTAAAATTGCCAAGTACGAAATAATTGGAGATGTGCCAAAGATGTAGCTATTTGTTATAGGAATATCCAGTGAAGATCAACAACCCAGGATTATGCTGCATACATACCAATGAATATTTTGCTGCTGTTAGAAGTCATCCTATAGAAAAACAAAGAAGGAATATATTCAAAATGTATTGTTTTTGTTTTGTTTTGTTTTGTGGTACGCGGGCCTCTCACTGTTGTGGCCTCTCCCGTTGTGGAGCACAGGCTCCGGACGCGCAGGCTCAGCGGCCATGGCTCACGGGCCCAGCCGCTGCGCGGCATGTGGGATCTTCCCGGATCGGAGCACGAACCCGTGTCCCCTGCATCGGCCGGCGGACTCTCAACCACTGCGCCACCAGGGAAGCCCTCAAAATGTATTGTTAAATACATGCACAGAACAGAAGCATTCAAAATCTTAGCTAATTCTAATCTTGTCATTCTCTGGTTAACAAAACTTAATGTTCCCTTACAGTTTTCAGCATTAAATCAAATTGATTATCTTAGCACGCCACAAAATAACAACACAGATCATCTAAAGTGGTGCTATGAGAGGTAATTTTTTTCCTTCAGTTTTTCATTATTTTCCAAATATTCCACAATAGAGATGGATAACTTTTTAACTGACAGGTTTTTTTAAAGCTTAATTCTAGACCTTTCATTTGCATGGCTATAAAACTATACTGATTAACTGCAATAAAATGAACTAGAACAATACAGGAAGCAAAGATGTCAAAGGTTAAATTAAAAAAAAAACCTCATGTATTATGGAATAACATTAATCCTCATTTCTATTTACTGTAAATGTTTTTCTAAATTAACAATAATAAGAAACACTTGAATTTACAAATAGATCTGGCCTGAAGATTTTAGTTTTTTACTGTAAGACATAACTTGATGAAAAGTCATTTTGACCTGAAGTTTATAATAAAATATGAAGAAATATAGCAAATTTACTCCAAATATGAAACCTCAGGTTCAAATCATATCTTACTTGAAAATGTCAGAAGTCTATTACAGATTCTGAAAACCCACAAGAAACAAACATGTTTTAAAACCTGGAATTATATGTTTTACTTGGTTCTCAGCAGCGTGGGTAAATGAATGACACTGATGATTAACTTAGGGGAGAAAAGCAGAAAGAAAAAAATTTAACCAGTAGCTTTTTATCACCACTCTTTAATAGCTGACATCTTAATATGTTTCTGGAATGAACAAATTAAAGGTATTATATATAGCAATCTGAATAGTCAACAATAACTTTCTTATAGTCTTATCAACTGAAATAACAGAATTTTAAACATGACTTAGCTTTCACTTCGTCACATTAAACCATACTCTTCTGTTACTCAGTTCATTCATTTCTTGAGTGCCTGCCTTTAGATGCCAGGTGTTTGATCTAAGTTTTCAAGTAGAGTTATTATTCAGCTTAAGCCACTCTATTTAGTTGTCAACAGTAGTTAGAGCAGGACCTTAAAGAAGAGGTCAAAATTAGATCAATGTTTAGATCCAAAATGATTATAAAACATACTAAAGGTCGTGGAACATAAAGCATTACTGAGACGAGTTCAATGTTTAAAATACCTTTTCTTTTTAACGATAAGCTATAATATATACATGCATATAGAGCTATATACATTGGACTGTGGCTGCTACTCCTGACAGATCTTTTCTCCTTGGATGTACTTACAAATTCATGAGAATACCACGGAAACAGGACTTTCTAAACATTTTAAAAAACCTAGTTATGAGATAAGTGACTTGTCACACAGTGAGACGGAAAAACAACTGATATACATTGTTAATTTGTTCAAGTAATGTTATGTACAGTTTTATTGCCAGTATATGCACAACAGTAAGCATAGAACTATAAATACACAATGTAATTAACAGTAGAAAACAAAATTGTTACAGATAAAGGGGGGGATATAGAGAAACTATTTTCCTGCTGCTAGAACAAAAAGGAAGGAAGGTAAAAGCCTATCACAAATCATCCATTCAGAACTCTTGCCTTAAATTCTTTACATACATTTCTACATTTTTTTGATTAAACAAAGAAAGTACAGATAACTCTGTAACAAAAGCAAATTGCCTCCCTAATAGGTATTTGCCTTTCCAGTCAAATTCACTTTATGTTAGGATTTTTTAAAAAGTCAAGATGAGAAATCATTAGTATCCTGGTTCCAAATTACCAAATTTGCCTTCCACCAAAACTGGTAATTTTTGAAAGTTGGTTGCACATGAAAATAAGAGGTGTAGCAAAAGGTGATTAAAAAAATTTGTTAAAAAGTAACAGAAAATCACCCTTTTAATAGTTTTCCAAAAGACACTATAGGCAGCAGCTCAGTTAAAAGTATTAGCCCTGAAGAGGTAGAGAATTTGAGCCCATTATACAAAGATAATAACCTTGGCACCATCTTCTCTCTCATCAGGATCAATGTTTTCAAGTAAGACAATTTCATGGTAAAAGGAAACCAGGTTCCACCATTTAAAGAAAAGGTGCTGTCGACTCCCATGTCTCAATAATTAGTTTGTTTATTAAATGAGAAACAGAAGACGGTCAAGGACACACATGCACTTGATTTTTTTTTTATGTTTCCATTATCAAGTTTATTCATAAGTGAATTTGATATTAATAAATAAAAAAAGCATCATTCACAACAAAGATAAACAAACCAAAAAACCCTGCAATGAAACCTTCTATTTCAATAAGTAACAGGAAAAACACAGGCTGATGATTTGGTACAGCTTTCTTAAGGGATCATAGAGGGGACATGGTTTTAAATAAAGATGGCAAGATCAACAACCAACAAAGGATATCAGCCTTACAGAACTGGCTGATTCTGTAACATTTCTTTGAGGTCTTAGTTTTAAACTACAGATCACCCCAAAGAAGTTGCAACTAATTAATGACGTGTATCACCATCACACCAACAGAGTCCAGCTGTAGTTCAGATTAGTCCTGCTTTATTTCACATCATTTCAATATTTCTAGCATAGGACATGATACGGAACAAAACTCAAAGTAGCAATAAAAATATTATTCTGCATTTGAATAAAGGCCAAAAAATGTTTTAGACTGTTAAACTTTTAAAGCTTTAAGCATTCCTGTTTAACCAGCATTTTAAAAAATGTATACAGTCATAACACTGGCAAAGGTTAATGGGAGGACAAAGAAGTAAAACATGTGAAATGATGAATTAGATTAAAAATTACTTTGTATTGACCAACTGATGTTAATACTGCTTCTTTTGAATTTGGAATAACTATCATAAAAGTTACATGCAGACTGAGGATAGCCCTCTGTTACAGAAAATACAAAACAAAACAAAAAACTAAAACTGGGAAACAATGGTAACTTCCAAAAGATGTATTTGAAAATTTCCTTTCATTGATGAGGGTGGTCTGTCTGTCCTTTCTTTGAGAGACCTGGTTCACTTCCATCAGCTTCACTAACTTTGTCCAGAAACATCAGTAGTGGGATCAGCTCCTCCAGAACCTGTTTGTGCGCGTTTGATGTAAAGATTCAGTAGCTTCATCTGCAGATTCAAGCCAAACACGTCATTTGAGAAAGTTGCTCTAAATTATTGTAAGATGCTCATTAAAAAAAATTATACATATGTGAGCTTCAAAAGATATTTTAGACTGAGGGGTTATTATAATGCCCTAGTTACTGTTGATAATTAAGAATTTCAAAAAAAAATTTTAAGTCTCAGTTTGTTCAGGACAGTATTCTAGCATGCCTTTTCAAAAAATGTTATAGTGATAACATACAAAACTTAGAAAAAGAAGTCACCATCAAGACAATAATGATAAACATTTGAGCAGTATGTGCTATACAATATACTGCCTTAAATTCTCTCTTTTTATCTTCACAACATTTTACAGATGAGGAAATCGAGATACAGGATATGCCATCCCTGCCTAAGGTCACAGGGGTAGAGAGAAGTGGGCCAGGAGAGGCAACTAGGCACTTGGGCTCCAGCACCCAAGATCTCAGACAACTACGTCACTGCTCTCCTAACAAGAATGTTTTTGATTTCTCTGTGTCATTTTGCAGTCGTTATTGTATGAGATCATATTTTTATAGTTTGGAATCAAAGCACATCCAATTCTGTTTTCTACTTTTTTTTCACCTAATGTCATTCTCAGATATTTTTCCTACTTACTGTCTTCACATGCAACATTACTACTGGCTGCCTAGTATTCTGGTAAAGTGCTGAATTTTAATTCTTCTACAGACAACTCTGGATTATCAGGACCTAACTTAAATTTATGACAAAACTCAGGATACATTTTTCTCTGAAAACCACTCTGTTGTTCAAAGTTTGCTTTTTTAACATTGTCTTTGACCGAAGGGTTTTTAAACCTGGTGTCCACAAGATTCAGAGGCTCACTGAACGCCCCCCGCACCCATGAAACTATGCGTAAAATTTATCTGTATGCATTTATTTTTCTTGGGATGAGATTATAGCTAAAGCTCAAAGTGGTCTGTAACACAGAAAAGGTTAAGAACCACAGCTTTCTCTTTCTTTCTTTCTTTCAGCCACGCCACACAGCATGTGGAATCTGAGTTCCCTGACCAGGGATCAAACCTGTGCCCCCCTGCAGTGGAAGCACAGAGTGTTAACCACTGGACCTCCAGGAAGTCCCTAGAACCACTGCTTTAATCTATCTATAACTTGTATAGGTATTTATTGTAAGGTATACACCTGAGCTCTTTTTCTTTCTATGTATTTTTTCTTCCCTTTGCTACTTAAAAAATAAATTTGATGATAGTAATGACAACTGTTAGGATTTGGGGAAACTTTTTATATGAAGGTGAGTGTCTTGCCAGTTAACTGGTTCATAAACCGTAATTCAACAATCATAGTTTATCCTCACCCCTTAGAACAAATTTCAAGGTTTTGATAGTATCAAAGAAATGAAGAAAGCAAGACTGATTTTGTGTTTTTTTGCATCTTAAGGACTAATTGGAAAATTTATTTTAACATAACAAATCAAAGTTAAACATTTATTGTGATCATGATAAGAACAGAAAGAGGAAAAACAAATACTTGATTATCATAGTTCATAAAGGAAAATTTTTTTAATGTTCAATTTTTCCATATTTGGGGACATATAAATCCATGGATATATAACTATTATTTATTCTTAATTAAACAGCCCTTGGGGGTAAGGATTTCGGTGTGGGAGTGAGGAGAGTCAGTTGGTGATCAATAAATAACCAGAAGCTGTAGGCATTTTTTTCACAGCAGTCTACCAACCACCCTACCAAACCGCTGACCTCACCTGAGTAACAGATGTGAAAGTACAAACAGCTAAACTGCAAACGGTAAGAGGAATAAGTTGGATTCGCAAAGCTTAATTAAAATCTGAATAACAAATTTACTCTTTTTATTTAAATTAATTAATTAACTTTTGGCTGTGCTGGGTCCCCATTGCTGCGCGCAGGCCTCCTCTAGTTGCGGCGAAAAGGGGCCAGTCCTCGTTGTGGTTTGGGCTTGTCATTGCGGTGGCTTCTCTTGTTGTGGAGCATGGGCTCTAGGCACGCGGGCTTCAGTAGTTGTGGCTCGCGGTCTCTAGCGTGCAGGACCAGCAGTTGTGGCACACGGGCTTAGCTGCTCCACAGCATGTGGGATCTTCCTGGACCAGGGCTCAAACCCACGTCCCCTGCATTGGCAGGCGGATTCTCAACCACTGCCCCACCAGGGAAGCCCCCAAATTTACTCTTTAACACACTCAAAGAACTAAATTTTGAAGAAGGACCCACAGCCACCATCTTTAGAACAGAGCAGCACTACTTACTTTACTGCCAGTGAGCTGACTGAGATGTGGTTTTAGTTCATCACCAATTACCGCATGAACAGCCACCAGGCAGAAGACACAAGCTTTCCGAACACTGCTCTCCGAATTATCATAACCCTGGGAAGAAAAGTCCTTGTTAGCACTCCTGCAGGATCTGAGGAAAGTACCATTCCAGAGACAGACGTGCAACTCAAAGAAGAGATCCCAAGTATGCTGAGGAGACAGAGCTTTCCTGACTGGACAAAGTTAATTTCTCACCTTTTCAGGCAGAGACGCGCCCTTCCCTCCTCCACCTCCCCTTCGGCATCCCCACTCCACTGTCAGACTTCCTTATCGGGTTCTTTCTTACTTAGCTTGGAAAGCTGCAATCCTCTGACTCTGGGGCTGCCCCTCTGCCAATCCACCCTGCCAAAGTCTCTGAATTAACCTTCCTAAAGCATTCAGCTGTAGTGAATTCAACAGCTCCTCACTATTGAATAAAACCTAAACTCCTTGGCCTGGCAGTCAAGGTACTCCTGTAATCCAGGCTGAATTAATCTTAACATCTGGCCCATCCCTACCATTACTCTAAGTTATTCATCCAACAAACATTTATTCAGTACCCACTGTATGTATGACACACACCTATTATGTATATTCTGTTCTTAGCACCAAAGCACAGATAAGAAAGGAAAAGATTTGGATCTTATCTTCAAGGACCTCACAATTTAGTAGTATTCGGCTTAGAACAGTCACAAAGGTAATACTATAGAAGCACAAAGAAATGAATGATTAACGCTCTTCAGGAGGGATCTTAATATACATACTATGTAATATTAGTCATTAAAATTACATTATAGGATATTATTTATTGGATGGAAAAAGTTCACAATCTATGATTAAGTTAAGCAAAGCATGTTACAAAATATGATCCCATTTTTTAGAAGTATTTATATGTATGGGTTTGTATGCATAGAAAAAAAACCACATTAAATGGTAAGTTACCATGCTAAATGGTAAGTTTTATGTTATGTATATTCTACCACACACACACACAGCTAATTACAGAAAGTCTTTGCTCCGAACACCTAAGACAGCAGGAAGGCTTGGTCATGCCACTAGTGTTGCCTGGCAAGTGCCTAAAATAACTGAGTCCCAAATGTATCACACATAGCTTATTCCTCCAAGCTTTGCTGCTTACCTGTATTAGGCCTGGCATAATCTCTGGCAAAAGCAGGTTAAGGGTTTCCTTGGAAACTCTCTCTATCACTTTTGTTTGCATTTTGATTGCAGCCAGATTAATTGGGTAATCTGCAGTTTGGATGATGGGACAAAGCACTTTGATGCACTGCTCCGGACTGATTGAAGTGGCCAACACTGACGCAGCTTCCTCAGCAGATCTCACCACCTAAAACAAAGAGGTCAACATTTAGCAGGGAAGTAATTTTGTAAAACGTATACTGTGGCCTGGATGTATACATTTCATGAAATAAGTCCTAGGACGTGATATCTGGGATTTTCTTTGAAAACACTAAACAAACAAACATAAAAGGTGAGGGTACAGATAAAACAGGTTTGATAACTGTTGAAGCTAGAAGATGGAAACATGGTGCTTTTTTACATCATTCTTCCTTCATTTGTGTTCTCTTAATGTTGGCTTGATTCAGTGATTAAAAGCAACTTTAACATGATATTGTGGTCTAGTTCTGCAGGGGAGTGGAGGCTCTGTCCACCTAGACTACACTGTGACTGGAGTCCTCTGCATCAGCCACGCTGAGACCCTGCTCATTGTTAGGACCCTCAACTCCAGGAGGGCTTGTGCCTTTTATCAAGTTATTAACAAAATAAAATAAAAATCATTTCATTAATATGTTATCAAGTTAACAGGCTATTTCCCCTACTGTTCATAATGATTTTCTTTCCTTCTATATTGGACTTGGGGAGGGTAAAACACTGGTTCTGCAATGAAGAGAAGAAACAGTTATCTATATTTTTATTGGAAGCTGTAATCTCTAAAGATGGTCTTGAAAACATGTAAAAATTATTGCTTTTGCTGCTACTTTGGTATTATCTCATTTGTGCTCTCAATCTGTGAGAGGTACTTAGAAAGGTATAGTGGAAAATACACTGCAAGTCAGAAGACCTAGGGCTAATTTCAGCTCTAACAGCTTAAGAATGTCAATTTTATCTTTGGTAAAAACTGGTATGCTACAAGGCCTTATTTAGGTCAGAAGGTGGTAACTAAAGTACAAATATTACATAGCTTTTTTAAGCCTTCAGCAAGATGTTACACATGTACCACTACTAAACACCAAGTGGATTTTTTAAAAAATCGGATTAAAAATCCAGGTAGATTTAAAAGTTATGGCTCACTCTCCTGTAAGATTCACAGTCACAGCTTCTGAAAAGTGAATTACCCAGAGGGTTTCGATTTTTTCAAATCCTCACCAACATTTCTTCATGTGTGTGAAGTGTGGTATTTCATCGTGTTTTTAGCTGCATTTCCCTAAAGACTAATGAGGGTGAGAATCCTTTTATGTGCTTATTGGCCATTTGTATATCTTCTTTGAAGAAATGTCAACTCAGATCCTTTGCTCGTTGAAAAACTGAGTTATTTACCTTTTCATTGTTGAGTTATGAGAGTTCTTTATATATTATGGTGGTTAGTCCCTTATCAGACATGATTTGCAAAAATTTTCTCCTATGTTATGGGTTGTCTTTTCACTTTCCTGAGAGCATCCTTTGAAGCACAAGAGTTTTTAATTTTGATAAAGTTCAATTTACTCTTTTTTTCCTTGTTGATTATTTCTGCTTTTGGTATTGTATCTAAGAAACTATTGCCTAACCCAAGGTAACAAAGATTCACACCTATGCTTTCTTCTGAGAGTTGTACAGTTTTAAATCTTATACTTAACTTTAATCTATTTTGTCTCACTGCTGTTTTAACTTTCTTTTTTTGACTTGTCTTTTGCTTATGTATTACTCTGATGCTTTCTCTTAGAGTTGCAGTCCCTATTTGAAACTTGCTTTTCTAATTATTTTAATGAAAGTCCTTATGATTATCTCATCTCACTGATTATCTCATCAGTGTCATTGGTCATGATGGGGATATCCTGACTATAATGTAACAAGACAGGTTTACAGGACTCTTTCAGGAAAGCTGTACTCATTGTTTTACTGAGTAAACTTTTAACAGACATCTAGCTCCTATAGGCAATTTACCACTTTAAAATAACAATGATTCTTATCTTCATTAGTTATTTAAAAAAAACAAATTCTTATTGGTAAATGGAAAGTGAAGTTAAGATTGGTGAACTCTAAATGGAAATCTAAAAGTGAATTATAGGAGAAAATGAAATCATATAAATTATATCCTAGAGCTCACCTATTTTAGGTAAAAGGCCATGGTATCAATATAATTAGTTAAACAGAAAAGATTATATGTTTGCTTCTCAATCAGATACTACCTTGAACATTAAGAAAGTGCTTGCTAAGAGTACTTTCAAACAACGTTTGTATGTTTCATGCAATAATATCAGAAGTACTGTCAGGTCACTTACCTCCTTATGAGGATCTTTATGTGCTTCCAGTGTTTTCATGACAGTCAGTTCTGCATAGTTTTTAAATCTTGCTGGTTGATGCCTTAGGATTTCTCTTAAAACCTTTAATGCCAAAGCCCTGATTGTAGGCTAAGAAGAAATATTTTAATGTTTTTAATATTTTGGGTTGTAGACGATCTTTATATTTTCCATTTCTGTAACTTAAGGGTCTTAATATGGGTTGGGGGAATTGTAGACAACTGCATAAAATATGCGGTATATTACACAATTAAGTTTTCACATCTCTAGTTGAAAACTAATACTTCTTAAAGAAACCAAGAACCACCACATTCTATTAAAAAGGAAGTTTTACTTTTGAACAACTAATTCAAATATGCAAAAAAAAGTACTCTCCTATAAAAATTTTGTCAGCAACCTTTCATTTTCCCTGTTGTCAACTGTTGAAAATCACTGAGCTGCTTGGTTGGGAAGAAAAAGTACTTTACAGTGAAAATTTCAGGCAGAAAGAAGCAGCAGAAAAGATCATTTTCCCAATTTCCAAATCTGTGTAGCACTTGATTAATAGGCAATGACAGGCAATCCAAGACAGGAAAAGCAGGCTATTGTTTACATATTCTGCCGTTTTACCTCTTTATCCCCAAGGGTTTCAAGCAATAAAAGTAATATTGTTTTGAAGTGTTCATCCCAAACACTGAAAGATTCTTCCTGTGTCAGTTTCATGAGTTCATAGAGGGCGATTTTTCTTTCTTCTACACGTTCATTATGGTTAGACAACTCCTTCAATAACTCTGCAACCAGGTCAGAATGGTCTAGGGAAAGATCTGTCATAAGGACATGATGTTAATTCTGTAACTTTATAGGTCAACTTTCACAAGTATGGGGATGACAACGTTATAACATCATGAACACAAACAGAAAGTTGCTTGTAAAAAAAACCCCCAAAACAAAGAAAAATGACCAAGTAATATTCTTTTCCATTTGTCATCCCCAAAACCTCAATGCTAGTTTAAAACCATTTATAATAAAAATTCACAGGAGAACTGTATAATGAACCCCTATGTGCCCATCACCCAGATTTAAAAATTATTAAGATCTTACCATTCTTACATCATCTTTGTACCCCCCCCCAACTTTTTTTCTGAAAATTTTTTAGCAAATCCCAAATGTATCATTTCATCCTTACACACTTCAGCATGCACTTCTATGTTGTCATGCCAGGAGGCTCACAGTGTCTGGGTACTCAATTTTCAGCGATACTAATAAATGATCACTGGATTTAACTGGTAACAACTTGATCCCACCGTTGTAAAGTTCCCCTTCAACCTTTTAATTAATGATTTCACCCACTGATGTTGCTAAATCAATTATTTTATTAGGAGTTAAAAATGGGTTGGAATTCTTTGAGAGTGAGTTTATCAACTAGAGCTATTTTGATTGCCCTGAAATGCAGTTTGATAGAAAAGGCAGAATACCTAATATATTTCCCTTTAAATTTCTAAGTCAAGAGTTGGGCCCAGTGGTTATCAAGGAGTTTTCATTTGTTTTTGCTTTCTTTTTTTAAAGTATAAGTATGAACTCATGAATTTTATGAATGTTAAAGGACACATTGTTTATTTTTCGAAGTCATCAGATAATGCTTTGAGAAATCTTCGTAGGAAAGACAGTTAAATCCAAAAGCTCACATTAGAACATTAAAAAATACCAGAGTTCTTCCTAAATTCTTTTGATGATAAAATACATGATCAATTCAGGTTTGAGGGACTTGGGCAGGCATTTGCTTGAGCTTGTGCCATAGATTCTTTTCCCTTCTAACTCATTCTCTGGAATAAAATAATCACAGAACATGGTGCCTGAGCCTAGAAGGTACACCTGGGGTCACTCCCTCTGCCAAGTCTCCAGGAAAGACAGCTAACACTGTGGAGCTGTGTTCTCCGTGGCTTCACTTGGCATGAGTATGCTGGCCTTTTGGAGAGGGTTGCTGCCTACAAAAGGAAATGCTCAAGAGGAAAGAGCACTTTTCCCAAAAATGAACTTTGAGGTTGTAGTTTGCCAGATGGTTCACAACTGGTCCATAAAAACAGAAGCTACTGTGCCTCATCCTGCCAGCTGGTTAGCCACTGACCTAGAGATACCAATGGCCTGACATTATAGGTCTCAGGGAACCCACAACTACAAGTAGGGAAAGAAAAGTTATATTTCACTTAAGAGGATTCAGAAAACTGAGGAAAGGAAATCAAGCTGAACTACTAGAACAGATGACTTCTACTGGAACAAAACTAACAGATGATAGGGAAGGGAAATTGAACCAAAATGTAATGATAATATTCACTGCCTATAAAAAAGGAAGTTTGTTAGGACAACTTTTGTGGAACTATAATAAGAGCACGAAGAACTTCTGGTCCCCAAACACTCATACACAGAGCACAAAATGTGATTACTGAATTTAAAAACTTGAGATAATCTGGAAAGAATGATCACTGAGGAGAACTAAATTAGGGTTTTGGAAGATCAGGAAGAACCTCTGCAAAATGCAGAGCAAAACCATGAAAAATGAGAAATTTGAGTTCAAAGATCTTAACTTGGAGAATAAAAACTGTCTTATAATAATTTCATTTGTATAGACCAACATTAGAACAATATTGCCGGCTTAACAAGAACTACTGCAGCAGGATCAATACATCTCTATAAACCACTCAAAAATCACTCCTGTGAAGTTACATTATCAGACTTTCAAAGATGTCATAAAATCATTCTGATAAGAGTATATTTTATTTCAGCTGAATCAAGAGAAATCTCAAGAAAATGCTTTGTTTCAAGGGAACTCAGTTCTCCTCTTCATGAATATAGGCTTTGTAATTACTCTAGAAGATAATTAGAAATGACTTGTCATATAATGGTCTGGACAGATGACTGACAGGAAAATAACTTCTGCCAAAGAAAGCACATAAATTATTTGTTAAAAACTGAACTATTTATGTCGTACAAACGAGATAAACCTAACGTACTGAATTAATTAAGATAAAGTATAATCAACTGTATTTCCTCTTCTGACACATAGAAGCGTTGTTGTTCTGTGAAAAGAACACAGGCTCTGGAGTCTCACCAAGCCTCTGCCCCTTAGCCTTTGTGTGATAGGAGCACACTCTCAATTATTGTGGAGGCTGGGTTTTCTTATCAGTAAAATGGGAAAATAGCACGCACTTCCTAGGGTCATGGTGAGGACCTGGGCCTGAAATATGAGTCTCCCTTGAATAACAGTATCACCCTCACTAGAGGTAGTACATATTCTGGAATATTATAGTCCCTGGTAAACTTTACAAAGGTCATAATTAGAACTGGCCATTAGTGGGTTTGACTTGTTAGTTTTGATAAATGTATCACTAATGTGTGTATCTGTCTGTAATATGTACAGACACATCTGAGTAAGAGAGATACTTAATAAGTCTCAGAATTTTAAAACAAATTCCTACTTGAACAAAATAATTATCTCCTGCCAAAAGTTTTATATTTTAAAAACAAAATAAGGAGAAATTTTACTTGGGGGCAGGGCATAAAAGAAAAATTAAAACAGCAAAATGGAGGTCAATATGTTAAAAAAGATAATGTCAGCAATGTTTACAATAAAATAATGTCAAATAAGGTCTTCCCCACCTCAAATTTAAAAAAGAAAATAGACAGTAAATGAAAACAATTGCTATATGAAGCTTGGAACAACTACTATTTTGGTGTAACTGAAGGCTTATCTATCTTCAAATGTTTCAGAAGTCAATCAAGTATTATGCTGTGACGAAATAACGTTCTCAAGTTCAAAAATATTCTACCCAGTTAGGTTTCAGTTATATAATTTCCAAAGATATTTTCCTTTAACAAATGAGAAATATATGATCCTTAGTAAAGGAGAAGAGAATTAGACAATAAGGGGGTGACCTTGCTAAGTTGTCATAATTTTGGCTTTGTGGTACTTGTGATATATCAAGCCTCAACATGAGAAACTGGTAAAAACACAATTCCTCAATCTCATAAAATGAAGATGTTTTTCTGTTTATCAAAATTACAGGCCTGGGGACAGATTCCCAGGCAGAGTACGGAGGGTTTCCACATGTGAGAGTGGGAACGATAGGGTTTCAAGAGCTCAGCTAGAACAAGAAGTGAGTCCACATGTAGTGGCAACCAGGTGTGATGTGTCAGAGCCCAAGCAGAATGGCATTGAGGCCAAGGAAGTTGAGGGTGGAATGGTAGAGCCCAGCAGGGTGGGGAGTGCATCCGCGCAGGTGAGGAGGTGGTGGCAGAGACGGAGAACTGGCTGCACACAGGAGGATTGATCAAATAAGTAAGTATATTCAAGATAACGGAAGTCAGGTTTCTCACAGGGGGTTATTAATATGGAAAAGGAGAAACTAAAATTAACCTTATGGTGCTAGACTAGAATTGGAGTTATTGGTATAAACACATAGCTTTTGACAGATACAGCAATAGATATAAATCAGCGTGCACGCGTGTATACACACGTACGTGCATACACAAACACACACACTCCTTAGCTCTAGTCACTTAAGAGGTCTGGGGAGTAGTGATGTCCCACCAGCATTGAGTACACCTAGTGCCCAGACTTTAGTCTTTAAAGACCATTTTCTATTAAAAGAAACCAAGGATCGATCCTTGGAGAAATGATTGATTCCAGGACTGAAGCAAGGACGGTCTAAGATTTTGCTGTGTCAGAATGTAAGAATGGGGACATGTTAAAAGGACACAAAAACCAGCTTGAATGGGATCTTGATGGTCAAATTAAGGACAATTTGAGCATCAAAATAAATAAAAACAGTTAAACATTATAGCCCATTGAATACAACAGGAAACTATGTGTCTGTACAGTTATAAATATTTATTTTTTTAAAATAAATAAAATTTAAGTTTAATGAGGAACAGGATATTTACAGTTTTAAAGTACCTCTCCACAAAACACTTATTAATTACAAAATGAGTAACTTCATAGTGGAGAAGCCTGTTAGCAGCACCATAATCAAGTGATCAAAATTACATCACCAATCTTGGGGCAAAGGGAAATCATGTGTTAGTTGAAAGATGCACTGAAACTTCTGTGATACTGATGCCAAGAGTACAAAATCTGAATCCAATCATCAGAAACATCAGACAAACCTAAATTGAGGGAAATGCTACAAAATAACTGGTCTTTAACCATCAAAAGTGCCACGGTCATGAAAGCCAAGAAAAGACTGAACACTGAAGGAGACGTGATGATTAAATGCAACAGACATTCTGAACTGGATACTCCACTATAAGATATTATCGGGACAAGTGGAAAAACTCTAAGGATGGATAGTTATTAATGTAGCACTGGTAATTCCCTGACTTTGATGAATATATTGTAATTATGCAGGAGACTGTCTTTGTTTATAGAAAGTATGTCCTAAAGTATCTGAAGTGATGGAGCGTCAGTTTGGCAACTTACTCTCAGATGGTTCAAGAAAAATTTCCTTCTACTGTACTCCCAACTTTTAAGCTTTTGACTATTTTGAAATAATACTTTAAAAAAAACCCCTACATATATATATATATATATATATATATATATATACACACACCTATATAGTGCATATATATGTGAGATATACATATATATAGCGGAGCCGAAGCAAGAAATGTCAGTTGTGACCTCTGTGCATAAATACTTTAAAACCAAATTAAATTAAGCTGCTAAAGCTAGGTCTCAATCACCAGGCTGTTGCTACTATGCAGGGTTCCAAGGGCACTTTGCTGCTAGGTCCAATTCATACACTTCTGTTATGCTGCTATCATGACTAAACCTCAACAGCATAGTCAACTATTTATGACAGATTAAAATATACCAAAGTGCATAATTGTGGCAATTTTATAGATTCTTATGTAATTTAGACAGTTTGGTATGTTGTCATAATTTTGCCTTTGTGATATATTAAAGTCTCTTAACATGACATGTTGGCCAAAATATGATTCATTGACCTCATTAGTAATCAAAGAAATTCAGAAGTGAAGATATTTTTCTATTCATCAAAATTAGAAAAATTAAAAAATAATCTGATATCTAATTTCTCAGTCTTCCTAACAATTAAGGAAATGCTCATTAGGATGACCTATTTTATATCCATCACAATGACAAAAAATAAAAACACTTAAACATTCTGGGTTGGTGAGGAAATCAGTACTACTTAAACTGGCCAAGTGTTTTGAGTTGGTAATCGGTAGTAACTCTCAAAACAAACTTACAGATATCCCTTAATTGGGCAATTCTATCCCTAGAAATCTCTTAGAATTACCTGTATGTGTACATAAATTTTATGCAGAAATATGTTCACTGACAGCAACACTGAGGGAATAAAGGGAAAATCAGAAATTACCTAAGTATGAAATCATGAGAGTGTTGAGGGGGAGACTTTCAAGTTTATTTACATAAAGTTATATATTACTATACATTACTTAAGAAAAGAATTAATGGATCATGTAATTTGTAGAGGAAAAGAATGTAACTCCTTACTATTAAAAATAAGTAAAACATTTACAGTGTTCTGTACTTTATAGTCAGTTCTTATACACCTTATCCAAACCTTACTGCATACTGTGATCAGAAGGGCAGGTAACATAGCATCTCCAACCTAGGGACAAGTGAGATTCAGGAAGGTCAACCAACTTCCCAGGTGATGCAGCATAGTGTCAGAGCTTAGACCTAAGCCAACTCCAAATCTTAATGGTAGCTTTTCCCATATTTGGTTCTTGAATGTATCTTATTAAAGAGTTTATGACTTCACACTCAAAAGGCTATTGTAAAGAATGGGTATCCTTTCAAAGGGTTTTGTCATTCTGGTATAAAAATTAATAACTAAATGAAATGTGTCTAGAGATAGACTAAATTTATAAGCTACAACTGGTTTCAGTTGTTTCTGGGAGGTCACTGAGGTTTTCTTGATTTCAAGGATGATATTAGGATGATTAATCTGTCTCTTATTCAGGGTCAGAAAACCACCAAACCACTAGAAATGAGCTCCTAGAAGATGGGAGAGAACGTTCCCACCCCCAAAGATCCTTACTTTTTAGGGAGTTACAATAAAAGAGCATGCATATTTCATTTGCTTCGTTGATTATCAGTCCTCCAAAACACAGACAGTAGCAGCAGGACCCAGGACATACCATCAGGAAACTGGTCAGCATCATCATCAAACATGGCTTCCTTGAGGGCAGACTTATTGAAGGGACTGATGCTATCTGAGTAGTTATACGGATTATAGTCTCGAGAGCGTGGAGAGGAGTGAGCAGGCATCGAATGGAGCAATGAAGTTTTATTATCAAGGGCTGTTTGGCTTGAGTCAGTAGCATCACCTCCTGCTCTTGGGTCAGACATCCCAGGACCGCCACATGTCTATTAATGGGAAGGGGAAGGCAGAGCAAATTAACTCCTTTTTAAATCTCTTTGAAATTCTAAAAAGATATTTCCCTACTGCTTCAAAGGCTATTTTAAAAAGGTAACAATAACCAGCCAAAAAAAAATTAAGTAATGGAAATCAACATGACGAGTTAAAACTTACATGCAAAAAGTCACAGTTTTTTATAAAGAGATGTAAAGAAACCACAGCCATAAGGGCAAATAAGAACTGTAAAAGAATGCTGTCTCTCCTCCTAGGGAATGGACTTGAGGACAGGGGAGGGGGAAGCGTAAGCTGGGACAAAGTGAGAGAGTGGTAGTGTATATATGGACATATATACACTACCAAATGTAAGATAGATAGCTAGTGGGAAGCAGTCACATAGCACAGGGAGATCAGCTCGGTGCTTTGTGACCAGCTAGAGGGGTGGGATAGGGAAGATGGGAGGGAGGGAGACGCAGGTGGGAAGAGATATGGGGATATATGTATATGTATAACTGATTCACTTTGTTATAAGGCAGAAACTAACACACCATTGTAAAGCAATTATACTCCAATAAAAATGTTAAAATAAAAAGAATCCTGTCTCTAATGATTCCTATAGTTTCCTTGCCAGTGGCTTGATCAAGCAATATATACAATGTGACTAGCAACAGTTTCTCTATGCCAGTTAAAGATACAAAAGGACTTTCATTAGCAACACAGAACTAAAAGCTTAAGGTTGTAAATTATACAATGACAGTGTGTCCAACAAAGTATTAAAAAACCAAATTAAAAAAAGGCCTACTTAAGAAAAAATAAAAACGTCCCAAAAGGACTGCATAACTTTTGGAAGGATGCCTGATGGAGTTCGGGCACATCAACATACTTATCAAAATATCAATTGTGATCATCAATATCACCATTACCACCATCTACTGAGCAACTCTGTGCCAAGTCGTTAGCTAGGTGCTTCACAAATATCCTTTAAATATTTGCTGTGCGCCTTTTCCATGCTAGGTATTATTCTTGGCACTGGGGATATATTCTTGAACAAACGAGAGAATGCTGACTATCCTCATGAAGTTTACATTCTACTGGAGGGACAGAGATAATGAATAAGTAAAGTATGTGGTACAGTAGGAGGTAATTAGTGTATGGGAGGCAGTACAGTATTAAAGGGATCATGAGTGCCGAGGTGGGAGAGAGGAGGCTGAAGATTAAATAGGGTGGTCACTGAGAAGCTACTGGAGCAAAGACTTGGAGGAAGTGAGGAAACTGGCCATGGCTATCTGCAGGAAGAATGTTTAAGGCAGAGGGAATAGCCAAGACAAAGGCCCCGAGGCAAAAGCATGCCCAGCGCAGTGGTTAAGAATCTGCCTGCCACTGCAGGGGACACGGGTTCGATCCCTGGTCCGGGAAGATACCACATGCTGCAGAGCAACTAAGCCCATGTGCCACAACTACTGAGCCTGTGAGCCACAACTACTGAGCCCGCACACCACAACTACTGAAGCCCACGAGCTCTAGGGCCCACGTGCTGCAACTACTGAAGCCTGCATGCTGCAACTACTGAAGCCCACACGCCTAGAGCCCGTGCTCCACAACAAGAGAAGCCACTGCAGTGAGAAGCCGGTGCACCACACCAAGAGTAGTCCCTGCTCGCCACAACTAGAGAAAGCCCGCATGCAGCAACAAAGACCCAACAGAGCAAAAAAAAAACCCATGCCCAGTAAGTTGAAGGAACAGCAAGGAAGCATGTAGCTAAAGCAGAGGAGAGTAGTAGGAGATGAAGCCAGAGAGGTAAAAAGGGAAAAAAGTCTACTGTATAGACTGTGGCTTATATTTTGAAGATGGAGTCAACAGATTTCCTGCTGGACCGAGAAGGGAGGATGAGAAAAAGAGATGAGACGAGGACAACTGTTCTGTCCAAGGTTTTTGGCTGAGCAACTAGCATTGCTATCAACTGAGATGGGAAAGATCAGGAGTTCAAACAGGCAGCTGGATGTGTGAATCTGGAAATCAGGAGAGAGGTCTGGGCTGGATGGAGTCATATGATTTATTATATGCATAATAATTTTTAAGGTAGGCAGTAATATCCCTATTTTCCTTAGGAAGACATGGAGGCTTAGAAGTGATAATCTGACTAGTGAGTAAATGCCAAACTCACTTCTGCCAGAATCCACTACTTGGCCTCCTGACACTGTACCCTGCTATCACTTGGGAGAAAGTCTCAATTAAGCAGTGACTCTTACTAACCTGTTACTGGTACCATAGGCAGCTTTTGGGGTAGGGAACCTCAAATACGAGTGGTAAGCAGGTTTTTGGCATCCAGTTTACTAGGCTCATCTGCCATACAGGCACGGGGAGAAAAACAATAGCAGGAAGGAAGTCAGGAAGCAGAGCAGGGAGCCCTGTCGAGATTTGCTGAAGCATTGCAATGTTCTATAATTTTGTAAACACTGAGAAACCACAGATTCCACAGGAAATGGTGGGATAGCTTGTTTTGAGAAAAGTCTAAGCTATGAGAGAAAAGTCTAAGAAGAAGCAGAGTAAAAAAACCCCACTTTTTTGTATAATGGCGGGGTAACAAACTGAGCAATAATACTCACAAATGTCAGAAAGATGGGTCATAACATTCTTAACTGGAACCGCAGAAACTGATGAAACAACCACTATCACTACACTGAACAGGAATAAAAAAGGTTTAAACACCTTATTTTGTCCTACAAGAGCCACGTGATCTGGCCCATGTTCCTATACTGGCTTTCCTCCTGGTTCTCAACTGTACAAAGCTTGCTCCCATCTAAATGTCTTTGCACTTGCTACTTCTTTTATGGAATTCTTCTCTCCTAGATCTTGTACAGCTTTATTTAGGTCTCAATGCAAATGTCATCTTCCCTTACAACTTAATCTAAAATAGATTCACTTTACATTCTAACCTAGAACTCCACAGTACTCATCTCTACCCAAAAATATACAAGGAACTTGAGGGCAGCGACTCTGCCCAGAACAGTGCCTGGCACATGGTAGATACTCAGTAAATACTGAGTAACTGACCCCTGGAAAATTATCTTTGAAAATGACAGAAAGCAAAGTTTAAAAATAAAACAAAATCAAAAACTCTTAATGAAAAGATGTGCGATGTAATAATGTTCAAATACTCACTGAATCGCCTTCATCTTTTTTAGAATCCCTTTTCAATGGCTCATTCATATCTTCTTGACTGCGGAAGCTGAAATTCTGAATTGCTTCAGTGACACCTCTAAGAGAGCTATAAATATCTTCAGAATTCATATTTTCTGTGTCATAATCAAATGCACTATGAAAAAGACAACAATTAATTTTTATTTATCTGTAGTTTTAAAATACAAATATATTTGAGGAGATTACACCGGATATTTATAAAGACAGGATTAGAGAATGTATATGCTCTAAAGCATAATTAGCAAAACGAAACCTGACAGCTACAAATGGCTAAACAGCATGTCCCACTGATTGCCCATCAAGGGCAGCTTACAGTGACTCTAGAATGCACAGCCCTTAACAACTGGTTTGTCTTTTCACCTTCAAAAATGTTCTGACTAACCAGAGGCCAGCAAATTACGACTCCTGAAATCTTAGAATTTTTTTTTACATTTTTAAATAGTTGAGAAAAAAATCAAAACAATAACATTTCATGACACAAGAAAATTACATAAAACCCAAATTTCAGTGTCCATAAATAAAATTTTGGAACATAGCAATGCTGATTTATTTAGCTATTATCTATGGCTATTTTCACACTACAGGAGCAGAGCTGAGTAGAGGTGACAAAGACTGCATTGCCTGCAAAGCCTAAAATATTTACCATATGGCCCTTTACAGAGAATTTGCTAACCCCTGTGGTTAACTCACAATAATGGTACTGCTTAAAGAGGAGATAAATGTATTTTATATAAATCTGTAAGAAGGCTGAGAATTTTTTTGTTTGTGTTTTGCGGTACGCGGGTCTCTCACTGCTGTGGCCTCTCCCATGCGGAGCACAGGCTCCGGACGCGCAGGCCCAGCGGCCATGGCCCATGGGCCCAGCCGCGCCACGGCACACGGGATCCTCCCGGACTGGGGCACGAACCCATGTCCCCTGCATCGGCAGGCAGACTCCCAACCACTGTGCCACCAGGGAAGCCCGGCTGAGAATTTTTAACAGTGAACGTAAGTGTTACTGATCTGAATTCTACAATCAGATTCTAAAATTCAACTGAGTATGGAATTTAGCCATCAAAATTGTAACATATGTATAACATGGAAAAAACAGGCTACATGATAAGTTTGCAATTGGTCTGCAGTATAATGAAGCATCTTATAATTGTAATGAATATGATGAAGCATATGTTATGATATATGGTTAATAACACAAATCAAGCTAGTAAGTACAAATATGACCCACTAGACAAAGTGTTTTAATTTTTAAATTTTTATTTTATTTTATTTTACTTTTTTTTGGCTGCAAGGCTTGCGGGATATCTTAGTTCCCCCACAAGGGATTGAACCTGTGCCCCCTGCAGTAGAAGCGTGCAGTCCTAAGTACTGGACCGCCAGGGAATTCCCTAGGCAAAATTTTTTAAAAGGCCAGGAGATGGGAAAAATGTTAATCCATTAATGAGTTAAGAACGTCATCTGAAATATAGCCCATGCTTGAACTGCACAAGTGTGTGAAAATTTCACATGTCTTATTAAGGATCAATCTCACAGTCACATCTTTTCCTAACTATACATATTGCCATTTTATATTTAACCCTTCCCTAGTTTTTTTCTTTATTTTTACATTTTTGTCTATAAGGTTTATTTTTTCTTCTATTTTTAGAGGTGGCTGGCCAATATTAGATCTAAATAGTCATCATTATAACTTGACATCATCACTTATATTGAGTATTATAATTGAAAGACACAATTGGTAATTAATGGATTTATACAGCATATCTGAGAAACACAACTATGCTATTTAAGGCAACAAGCAGTAATTTCCAAAAGCTGTGTCCCTAAGTTTTCCTGTCACTTACAAAAAACAGTTCCATATCCTATAGATTATTATCATCTAAAGGGTTAAGTTTTGGAATAAACAACATTTTTTGAATTTGCTAAGTTTCTATGTGTCTAAGACCTTTCAAGTTGAGTAGAAATCAACTGGAATTATATTAATGTCTGTTTTTCTAAGAATGGGAAATCTGCAAATACAAACCATGATGGAAAATAACCCTTTTATTACCTTGGAGATAAAGTATTCTGCGATGTGTTGGTAGGAGAAGTAAGAGGACTGGACCAGTTGGCTGGTGACCGTGGTGTTGGTCTTGTCAAAGGACTCCCCATGGAACCCTGATGGACGGAGTCAAATAAACATTAACATATGACAGGTAGTTCAACCAAAAGGCTCTTCAGGAAGCCATACAATCAAGATGTTGAACAGCATGAGAGAGCCATACTTATAGGTCATTATTTTAAATATCCATGTACTTATCTCTAGTTTCTGTGGGAAAAAACTTTCTTCCCATTCAGAAATCTAGCTCTTTAAGCCTTTTTATTGTTCTCCTCACACACTTCCTTCTCTCAAATATTACCACAATATCTTTTTCCTCAAAGATAAAACAAGATCCCAAATTAACAATTTTAAATTAGCTCCCTGCTCTGAGACAATTTTCCTTCCTCCAACCATTATGAATGCTCAAATTCTGTTCCCTCTTGAGTTTGATTTACAAATGAATTTTACAAAGACACCAAAGGAATAGAATCTGGTCATGTTAGTAATTTGCCTATCTCTTAAAATATAACAAAACAATACTTTCTCCTTTTATTTAAAAAAATTTTTTAATTTTTATTTTTTGGCCATACCGCACAGCTTGTGGGATCTTGGTTCTCTGACCAGGAATCGAACCCAGGCCCTCAGCAGTGGATGTGAAAAGTTCTCAACACTGGACCACCAGGGAATTCCCCCTTCTTTTAAAAAAACTGACTTTGGTCCCAAGAAATTGTTCTCAGATTGTTCTCCCCTTAGACATTACCTCAATCCTGCCATAAGTGCATCTACTTTCTCCTTTATCCAATAGCAAAGGTATCGCTCTCTTTGTTTTTTTAAAACTTAAGTTCAATTCTTCAGGCATATTATGTAAATGGTTTGATACCATTTAAATATAACACTAATGTTTCATTTACTCAGATCTTACTTCTCCAAAACAAAATCCTGTGTTATCCAACCACCTATGGGCTGACAAGCCTGTTATTATTAAATGTGAACACATCCTTTAAAGCACTACCCTCCTCGGGCCTTATTTGTTATTCCTGGAATAAGTCATCCTTTCTGGTCCTCAAATAAGGACTGGTTCATCTAAAGAGCATGTCCTAATTCTCATGGCTTGCAAAGCTGATGCCCTCATCTAAGTTCTGCTACATTTCACTTTCCTTGTTCATACCCTGGCCACCGTTCACCGCCATCCTAATGTACACCAAATTATAATAGAAACATGATAGGTCTAAGAACTCTATTCTTTCCAGGAAAATATTTAATTCTGCCCAGAAAATGCTGCCCAATGCAGATACAAAAATTGTACATTAGGATCAAAGTTTACTTCATGTAAAAAAAACAAAAACAATTATTGTTAACCAGTCATCACATTATACAATGGCCAAGAAGATAACTGAAAAATACCTGGGTTCCGTTGCCAGTGTTTCGAAGGTGATTATGAAGAAGTTTGGTAGCACCATCCTGAAAAGTTTTTGGTAAAGCTCCTAATAACATTGTAAACTCTGGGGTATTGAGTTCAAATAAGGAAATCAGGACTGACTGCGCTGCCTAGAAAAGAAAGACATACAAGAAGCATATGAATATATTTTGTTTACTCAAAGGAGACCATTTTCTTCACTCAACATTTCTGTTCAATAGTGCAAGGCCATCTTTCCCAGGGAAAAAGATGTTCTTATATGCTTTAAAATTTCTTTGCTGGAAGAATAAAATCAAAAACTATTTGACTTACCATTTATTTTTTGAACGTAAGACAGGAATATGTATAACAAAAAGTATAACAAATACGACCTAACAATCAATGGCAAAAGTCAACCAGACAGTTTCTAGGATTACTCTGTCAATATATGCTCCTACTTCAGTTTTCCTAAAAAAATTATTACAAGAAGAAAGATGGATGGAAATAAGGAACTACATCCCTAAACTATACAAAGCCCATCAAGAGCAACTTAGCACTTTAATTTTCATTTTCTCAATATAGGATTCTTTTTTAACATATTTATTTCTTTATTTCTTTTTGGCTGTATCGGGTCTTAGTTGCAGCACACAAGATCTTTCGTTGTGGCGTGTGGGCTCTAAAGCACATGGGCTCAGTAGTTGCGGTGTGCAGGCTCTGTAGTTGTGGTGCGCAGGCTCCAGAGTGTATGGGCATTGTAGTTGCAGCACGTGGGCTCTATAGTTGTGGCACGCAGGCCCAGTTGCCCTGTGGTATGTGGAACCCCAGTTCCCTGACCAGTGATCAACCCATGTCCCCTGCATTGGAAAGCTGATTCTCAACCACTGCACCACCAGGGAAGTCCCATTATATTATTCTTAAATTAACTAGCTGTATTTAGTCTTCTCTCAAAGCAGCTAATCTTAACAAATCTACAATTCGAAGTTAAAACTAGTCTAATGTTTCTGTGGAAATGGGAACAAAAGAAATGTTACTCAGATCAGTTAAGAAAACATAAATTTCCTTTCTTCTTATAAAGTAATCAATTGAGTTATTAAAAGACACACTGTGAAATTCAGATTACACAGAAACTTAATTGAGAGGAGAAAGAAACCCAAATAGTTCACGATCATGACTTGTATGTAAATGTGCACATCTTGTTCTGGACCGTTTCTGACCCCACTCTATGAAAACCTAAGTGTTCCATGTTTATGACATCTAATAAACAACAGGAGGGGAATGGTGAAATTAAGTTACATTGGCACGATGACATACTACACAACACAGCCTTGAAAGATGATGTAGCTTTATACATGAAGAGACTGGGAGAGGACTATTACATACTGCTGAAGAAAAAAATTATAAAACACCAGTAACATAAGCCCATTTTGTTAAAAACAACAACAAAGTATACACTGTGTGGGTGTGTACTCTAACATGTTAATAGTGTTTAAATAAAGCTATTTGCATTTTGAAACAAAACTTTATGATCTTGTGTCTTTTTGGAACCTAAACAGTGAAAGGATCTCAAGTTAATTTGAGCAAATGAATTAATAATTGTTAAGGTATATTTTATTCCACCTAGATTTTATTTTGGTGTATGAGATGCATCTTTATTTTCTCTCTAGAGACAGATAATCCAACTGTTCCCAAACCAATGAGTGTATCCTTTCCTCATGACTCAACAAAAAAAAAAAAAAAAAAAACAAACAAAAAAACATGTCAATCAATGGTTTCTACAGTCCCATCAGTATTCTTCGTCTTGGAATATCCCCAATTCTTAATTTTGATGAAATCCAACTGATCTATTTTTTCCTTTTGTTGTTTGTGCTTTTGGTTAGAATCCACTGCCAAATCCAAGGTCATGAAGATTTATCCTTTTTTTTTTTTTTTTTTTTTGCCATATGCGGGCCTCTCACTGTTGTGGCCTCTCCCATTGCGGAGCACAGGCTCCGGACACCCAGGCTCAGCGGCCATGGCTCATGGGCCCAGCCGCTCTGCATCACGTGGGATCTTCCCAGACTAGGGCACGAACCTGCGTCCCCTGCATCAGCCGGCGGACTCTCAACCAATGCGCCACCAGGGAAACCCTATCCCTCTTTTAAGAGTTTTCTAGGTTTAGCTTTTACATTTAAGTCTTTGATCATTTTGTATTAATTTTTGTATATGGTATGAGGTAAGGGTTCAACTTCATTCTTTTGCATGTGGCTATTTAGTTGTCCCAGTACAATTTGTTGAAAAGACTATGATTTCCTTATTGAATGGTCTTTGCACCCTTGTTGGAAATCAGTTGCCCATAAACACAGGTTTTTTTCTGGACTCTCAATTCTATTCCACTGGTCTTTATGTCTAGCCTTACGTCAGTACCACACTGTCTTGATTACTATTACTTTGTATCAGGTTTTGAAATCTGGAAGTGTAAAGTCCTCCTACTTTGCTTTTTTTTTTTTCAAGGCTCTTCTGGCTATTAGGGGTTCCTTGGAATTCCATTAAGAATTTTGGAATCAGCTTGTCAATTTTTGCAAAGCCGGCTGGGAATATGGTAAGGATTACACTGAATTTGTAGATCACTTTGGGAAGTATTGCCATCTTAAGAATATTAAGTATTCTGATCCAAGATCCAATGGAAAATGATTTTCCATTTATCTAAATCTTCTCTAATTTCTTTCAATATTATTTCATAGTTTCTACTATAAATTTTGCACTTCCTTTTAAAAATTTATCCCTATTTTAATCTTTTAAATGCTACTGTAAATGGAATTGTTTTCTTAATTTCATTTTTGGATTGCTCATTTCAAGTGTTTAGAAATACAATTGATTTTCATATATTGATTTTGTATCCTGAAACCCTGCTGAATGTGTTTATTAGTTCTAATGTTTTTTTAGTGATTCTGAAGGATTTTCTATAAATAAAATTGTATCATTTGCAAACAGAAATAGTTTTACTTTTCTTCCTTTCTCTCTTTCTTTTTTTTCTTTTTTCTGGCCTAACTATCCTGGCTAGAAACCAGTGAACCCTGCTACAATGTTTTACAGAAATGGTGAGAGAAGACATCCATTTCTTGTTCCTGACTTTATGGAGAAAGCATCCAATCTTTCACATTAAGTAGCTGTGGATATTAGTAATAGCTGTAGAGGTGCCCTGTATTGGGTTTAAGAAGTTCCCTTCCCTTGATAGTTTGTTTAGTTTACGATTTTTTGTTTTTGTTTTAATCATGAAAGACGTTAGATCTTGCCAGATGCCTTTTCTGTTGAGATAATCATGTGGTTTTTGTCTTTTTACTATTGATGTGGAGTACTACAATAGACTTTCAGATGTTAACCTTACATTCCTGGGATAAATTACATGTGGTCTTGGTGTATAATTCTCTTTTTATATGTTGTAGAATTTGGTTTGCCAGGATTAAAAGGGTCCATATTTGTAAGAGACATTGATCTGTAGTTTTCTTTTTGTGTGTGATGTCTTTGGGTTTGTTATCAAGATAAAATTGTCCTCACAAAATGAGTTGGAAAGTGTTCCTTCCTCTTCTGTTTTTTAAGGAAGAGTTTGTGAAGAACTGATATTAATGCTTGGTAGAACTCACCAGTTAAACCATGTGAGCCTGGGCTTCTCTCTGTCGGTGGTTTTTTAATTACTAAATCAAACTCTTTACTTGTTCTATTGACTTCTTGAGTCAATTTTGGTAGTTTGTGTCTTTCTAGAGATTTGTCCTTTTCATCTAAGTTAACTACTTATTGGCATACAATATTGTAACATTCCTTTATAATCCTTATTATTTCTGTAAGGTTAGTAATAATATTCCCTCTTTCATTTCTAATTCTAGTAATTTGAGTCTTCTCTTTTTTTCTGTCAATCTAGCTAAAAGTTCATCAATACTGTTGATCTTTCTAAAAAACACAACTTTTGGTTTCACTAATTTTCTCTATTGTTTTTCTATTCTCTATTTTATTAATTTCTGCTTAATCTTTATGTGTTTTGTCTTGTTTGGCTTGGTTTTAAAAATTGAAGTACAGCTGCTGTACAATATTATACGTTATAGGTGTACAATATAGTGATTCACAATTTTTAAAGGTTATACTTCATTTGTACTTATTATAAAATATTGGCTATATTCCCCATTGTACAATATATCTTTGTGACTGATTTCATACCTAATAGTTGGTACCTCATAATTCCCCACTCCCATATTGCCCCTCTCCTGCTGGTAACCACTAGTTTGTTCTCTGTATCTGTGACTATGCTTCTTTTTTGTTATATTCACTAGTTTGTTATATTTTTTAGACTCCCCATGTAAGTGATATCATACAGTATTTGTCTTTCTCTGCCTGACTTATTTCACTTAGTATAATGCCCTCCAAGTCCATCCATGCTGCTGCAAATGGCAAAATCCCATTCATTTTTATGGCAGAGTAGTATTCCATGGCATATATATACATCACATCTTCTTTATCCATTCACCTGTTTTTTTTTTTTAAAGATTATTATTTTTTTTGATGTGGACAATTTTTAAAGTCTTTATTGAATTTGTTACAATATTGTTTCTGTTTTATGTCTTGGTTTTTTGGCCCTGAGCCATGTGAAATCTTAGCTCCCTAAGCAGGGATCAAACCCACACCCCCTGCATTGGAAGGCGAAGTCCTAACCACTGGACTGCCAGGGAAGTCCCTTCATTCATCTGCTGATGGACACTTAGGTTGCTTCCATCCATATCCTGGCAATTGTAAAAAATGCTGCTATAAACATTAGGGTGCATGTATCTTTTCAAATTATTTCAAACATTTCAAATAATGTTTTTTTTAAATTAATTAATTTATTTTTGGCTGCATTGGGTCTTCGTTGCTGTGCGTGGGCTTTTCTCTAGTTGTGGTGAGCAGGAGCTACTCTTTGTTGTGGTGCAAAGGCTTCTCATTGGGGTGGCTTCTCTTGTTGCAGAGCACGGGCTCTAGGCACACGGGCTCAGTAGTTGTGGCTCGTGGGCTCCAGAGCACAGGCTCAGTAGTTGTGGCACACAGACTTAGTTGCTCCACAGCATGTGGGATCTTCCTGGACCAGGGCTCGAACCCGTGTCCCCTGCATTGGCAGGCAGATACTTAACCACTGCGTCACCAGGGAAGTCCCTATTCTTAGTTTTTGAGAAACCTCCATAGTGTTTTCCACAGTGGCTGAACCAATTTACATTCCCAAAAACAGTGTATGAGAAGGTTCCCTTTTTTCCACATCCTCGTCAACATTTGTTATCTGTGTTCTTTTCGATAATAGCCATTCTGACCGGTATGAGGTGATATATCACTGTGGTTTTGATTTGCATTTCCCTGATGATTAGCGATGTTGAGCATCTTTTCCTGTGCCTGTTGGCCATCTCCATTTCCTCTTTGGAAAAATGTCTATTCAGTTCTTCTGCGTATTTTTCAATTGGGTTGCTCATTTTTTTTTTTTTTTTTTTTTTTTTTGCGGTACGCGGGCCTCTCACTGCTGTGGCCTCTCTCGTTGCAGAGCACAGGCTCCGGACGCACAGGCTCAGCGGCCATGGCTCACGGGCCTAGCCACTCCACAGCATGTGGGATCTTCCCAGACCGGGGCATGAACCTGTGTCCCCTGCATCGGCAGGCGGGCTCTCAACCACTGCGCCACCAGGGAAGCCCCTGGGTTGCTCATTTTTTTGATGTTGAGTTGTATGAGTTGTTTATAAATGTTGGATATTTATCCCTTATTGGTCATATCATTTGCAAATATTTTCTTCCATTCAATAGGTTGTCTTTTTGTTTTGTTTATGGTTTCCTTTGCTCTGCAAAAGCTTTTAAGTTTAATTAGGTCCCATTTGTTTATTTTTATTTCCTTTGCTTTAAGAGATGGATCCAAAAAAGTATTGCTGTGATTTATGTCAGAAAGTGTTCTGCCTATGTTTTCCTCTAGGATTTTTACAGTCTTACATTTAGGTCTTTAATCCATTCTGAGTTTATTCTTATATATGGTGATAGAGAATATTCTAATTTCATGCTTTTACATGTAGCTGTCCAGTTTTCCCAGCACTAGTTACTGAACAGATTATCTTTTCTCCATTGTATATTCCTGGCTACTTTATCATAGGTTAATTGACCACGTGTGCATGGGTTTTATTTCTGGGCTCTCTATTCTGTTCCATTGATCTATGTGTCTGTTTTTGTGCCAGTACCATACTGTTTTGATTATTCTGGCTTTGTCAACAGAGCTAGATACAGAATGCAAGAAACGAATGATTAGGGTTGAAGAGAAGTCTCAGGAAGAAGGTGAAGAGAACAGAGGAGGGTCTAGAAAGGAACTCCCCAGAAAATAAATAACCTATGTTTTTGAGCATATGGAAAATCTTAGCCATGAGCATATGACAGAGATGTTGAACCTAACAACAAGTACTTAAAAAACATGTGGGGGAAAAAAAAAAGGAAAATGAAAAGGTAAATTATTAACACCAGGACAAATAAAGCTTCTGTAAGGAAGGAGGCTGTAATAAACCACTTGGCGTAGGGGTGAATACTTCCACAGTCAAAATTAAATCTTTTCTATTGAGTACCAACAATTGATTCATAAGTATTTTGAAGGTTATGGGGAAAGACATAGGAAAGGATAGGGGAAAGTTAAGTCTTAATTTACAAAGGTAGACAGACATATATAATGACTAAATTTATCAATGGATCAATAAATAATGCCTAAAATTAATAAATCAAGAAACAGTGCAAGCTCTTATTTGAAATATATAGGTAAATGTGAGGGGAAAGATTTGAAATATTTTGAATGGCTATAAGATTAGAGGTTGGGAGGACTGTTTCAAAGACAGTTATCTTTAATTCTAAGTTTGAAAATTATACTCATATTAATTGGATAAAATTTAAAATAAAATTTAAAAGAGAAGATATTTTTTAAAAAAGGTCTTTATATTACCAGGTAAATAACTCTATGCTAACTGGTAACATCCTG
Source organism: Stenella coeruleoalba (assembly GCF_951394435.1). Classification (NCBI taxonomy): domain Eukaryota; kingdom Metazoa; phylum Chordata; class Mammalia; order Artiodactyla; family Delphinidae; genus Stenella; species Stenella coeruleoalba. The sequence continues at coordinate 53,675,880 of NC_137156.1, forward strand.
AAAATATTAGCTTCCTTCACTGGCAATCCAAAATGACTGACTTGCTTTTCTAATTTATCTTCTAAATCCTAAATTAAAACATACCTTCCGAACATCAGAACTTTTGGGTTCTGTTGTCCAAGTGATGACCCGAGACACTGCCAGGCGAGTTTCACTGGAATTTATAAAATCTCCTGGATCCATCTGTTTGGCCAGAGTTTCTATGTATTTAAGGATAGCAACCTTCACCTGCAGAGGGATGCACAATGAGAGAGGACAATCAGCTGGTCATTGAGGGGCAATGAGAACACGTCAGAAATAATTAGGTGACTTTTTTTTTTTTTTTGGCTGCACTATGTGGCATGTGGGATCTTAGTTCCTCCACGGGGGATCAAACCCATGCCCCCTGCAGTGAAAGTGCAGAGTCTTAACCACTCGACGGCCAGGGAAGTCCCTAGGTGATTATTTTTTTGACAAATACAAAATGAATAAGCATCAACAACAAAAGAGAAGTTATACAATCACCTACCTACCAGAGGTACAAGTATATGAAAATGTGGATTTTTTTCACACACAGCAGAACTTATAAGTTTCATTCCCCATTCAAACATTTAGCAGTGTTTGAACTGCTAAAGACTCTCTTGATAAGATCAGACACTTCTCCTTGAGTCTGCCTTCAGAGATTACAGCTGACTCTTGTCTAGATTTCCCTAGGAACCAGTCTTTATAAATTGAAGTACAATTTGCCTCTTGGGGAAATCAAAGAATTTTGGAAATAAGCTATTATAAATCAACTGGGTAATCAAGGTGGGCAATACAGGTTTTTGGCAAACATACAGTAAGACTCACACAATGAGATCAGGTTCCTTAATAGGTCCATCAACGGCTAGAACTACGTCTCAAAATAAATGTGACAAAAAAGTTTTACACAAGTATCACTGGAGAAGAGACAATACTTATCTGTATAAAAGAACTATCATATATGAGTTTAAAAAGTCTTATTATTCTCCCAGGAATTCCTGACGCATGGGTGGCATGGTGGGTAGGTGTGTGGTAGGATGCAGGCTTCCAAGTAAGCAGGAGGTGGGGCAAAGCACACATGCTTCTCTCTTAGCTGCAGCCTTCTTTATCCTTAGGGTAAGCCATTGTTAAATAATCTCCCCTTTCTCAGGCATGTTGGGGTAGAAAAAAAGTTTGAGAACCACTGTTTTTAAAGTCACATCTAACATTCTAGGATTTCTAAGTAATGGTTCTCTAAGACTTTACCAGTGCCCTTTAGAAACGGCACCTGGCACAGTGCACAGTCCTTGTACACAGCAGATTCTAAACACATATTAAATGCTGATTTGCTGACTTAGAAAAAGGAAGGTTTAAATATATTAAAATAGTGACTTTGAAAAAATATTGTCAAAGATTAAGGTAATCAGGTTTTCTATACTCCTTCCCTTATTATTGATCTTAAGATGTCATTTTTCTCACTCAATCCAAATAAGGTCTCTGGGAAGTACTAAGCCAAGTTAATATATAGGAAGTAATATGTTAAAGTTCTGACTCTTGTACATTTTCCCCCTTCTGCTTCCAGTTTAAAAAAAAAGACAGAATGCATCAACTTACATTCTTCATTTCATAATAAATGAATTTTAAGAAGAAGTAACTATAACTTTAAGAAATGTACTGAAAAAAACAAGAATTAACCTATCAGCCATCATGAGTAAATTGTACAGGGGAGAGGGAAAGAGATTTATGGTTACTTTTGCAGCAGCAGGCCCAACTACATTATGGCAGCACATAACATTCTGAATTCTTGAAGCCACGTCACCTTTTTTCAGTGTGACTGGCTGAAAGGTGACTATAGTAAATCAAAGAATGAACATCAATGTATTTTGTTTTTTTGAATATATTTATTTGCACTATGTGAGATTCAGTTAGTTCCGTGTCTTGACAATTTATAGGGAGGTATGTAAAGTTTTTAAAGGGTTTCACAGAATAGGTGTGTATACTATACCAAAGGCAAAATAACCATGATACACATATAATCATTTGAAAATTTACATTTTGGTAGAATATTTCACAAGGTTCTATACATGGTCTGTACTCTGAATAACATAAACATGCATTCTTCTTCAGAGAGGAAAAACAATCTAGTCGCTAAGGTGCGTATAATTCTAAACCTGTTTATGAAACTCAGAAAAAAAAGTCAACAAAATTCCATTTATTTTAAAAAATATTACTCAAATAGAATCACTGTATGTGATTTCCCCCTATTTTATTGCTTCCTTTCTGACATTTACCCACATGATACTCTGTGAGAGATGTAAAATTTTATCTGAAAGATCCAGCACTTCTTCAATAAAGAATTTTTATGCATCTCATACTCAAGTTATTTGTGTTTTTCTACAACCTGTTAAGTTTTTAATTCTTAATCCTGTCACCCATCTGAAAGTTACTTTTATTTTCAGCATAAGGTGTAGCTCTAATAGAACGTCTCCGTGCTGTCTTAAAACATCAATTTATGAGTTGAAGAGTGATCTTCCCCTACAGCTTTACGTGTGTGTGTATATGTGTGTATATATAATATATAAAAGCCAAGCACATACTATGTTCGTATTATATATTATGGTTTATAAATAATACACATATATTATACATAGACTGTTTCTCTAAAAGTCCTATATACAAAAGCCATATATACATATATGCATACAGGTATACATGGCTTTTAGAGAAACAGTCTAGGTATATGTATTATATATATGTATATGTATATAGGGCTTTTAGAGAAACAGTCTGTGATTCTAGTCTCCAGTATGACTTTTTTTAAAAAAATAAATTTATTTATTGTTTTTATTTTTGGCCGCGTTGGGTCTTCATTTCTGTGCACGGGCTTTCTCTAGTTGTGTCGAGTGGGGGCTACTCTTCATTGTGGTGCGCGGGCTTCTCATTGCGGTGGTTTCTCTTGTTGTGGAGCATGGGCTCTAGGAGCACGGGCTTCAGTAGTTGTGGCTTGTGGGCTCAGTAGTTGTGGCTCGCGGGCTCTAGAGCGCAGGTTCAGTAGTTGTGGTGCACGGGCTTACTTGCTCCGCGGCACGTGGGATCTTCCCGGACCAGGGCTCGAACCCATGTCCCCTGCATTGGCAGGTGGATTCTTAACCACTGCGCCACCAGGGAAGCCCCAATAGTATGATGTTTTAATTATATGTTTTCCACTGTCTTTCTCTTCAGGACTTCAGCAACTTTATTCTCTCCTTCAACTCACCTATCACCCTTATTTCTTAAGCTAATGGTTTAGACCTCCATTTCTACTGGGCCATGAAACATATGTTTTCAACAGCACTTGAATACCTACCACCAGTACCTAAATCATAACTCTTATCATAATTTACAGTTTATCATGTATTATAAACAATAATGATAGGAAATTGTAAGTTTTATATTCCTATGCTAGGCTTAGACAAAAAAATAAGTTTAAACAGTATTTATCAATAATATCAAGTAAATTATTCTCTTTCTGCAGGTCACTTTTTAAAATCAAAACAGATGGATCCTTTTTCACAAAGCAGTTCTGAGAAAATAACATTATGTTGAGTATAAGTCAACCCTGGTAAGAAACATAATTGTGATTTTAAGGTAAAATCATATTCAGAAACTTAAAGGAAAATCAATCCAAGGCAATATTGCATACAGAAACATACTTCGTGCAGAATAGAGCAGAAAATACAAGGCTTATAAATGCTCATATGCTTGTTATTTCCCTGACTTTAACCTCTTTTTAATTTAAGAAAACTCACTAAGAAACATCTTTAGTAAAGAATTCAGGGCAGATCTTTTATATTATCTTTTCTTTTATGTTAAATAATTATTTTTAATCAAAAATTGGAATCTACCTAGTTTTCACTTAAAATAACTAGAAAATGTGTGCTAATAACAATGAAGGAAGTTAATCCTGAATCTAAATTTTGTGCACACATTAGAAAATCACATTGCAAAAAGAAAAAAAGGTTACTGTTTCAGTTAAGAACTGGAGAATAGCACTGACATCAAACTTAAAAAGTTCTGCTTACTGAAATACATAGGCAAAACTGACATTTTGCCCAGAATAACTCTTCAAATGCCTAACTTAAAAAAAAAAAAAGGATTGGGAAATCACAAACATAAAATTAGATAAGATTTTATAGAGCGAGTTTGCATAACAGCTTAGGGTTAGCGGCCATACTTGTGTTGCCTTCTAAACATGTATCCCCAGTAAGCTTCTCCAAAAGATAATCTGGTATCAAATAACATTTAAAATCAAATCCATGCATGCTTTATAGGCTTATAAAGGTTAGTAGTTGAATATATAGATGCATACAAACATTATCTGAAACACTGCAGTTTGTAAAGAGAGTTAAGAAAAGAAATAATGCAGATTAAAACAAAACCAGAAAAAACCTTGGAACTCCAAAAAGAGTGAAGCTGGTCCCGAAGTGCTGGCTTGACTGTCTGAAAGTTTATAAAAACAAAATCCACTGATTGAACAGCTTCTTGTGTGACAGAAATACAAATATTAGCATAACTTTATGAATAAAATACTTCAGTTCCTTAAAATGTCATCAAAAGGCCTCAAATTTTTACCTTCAAGCTTGGTGTCTGGGTCTGATCAACTGTAAATCTCATTAGAATATTGAACTGAAGATCATTTGGAAAAGATTCTCTGAAATAAGGAAAGAACAAAATAAAATAAAAATTAAGCCAGCAAGTAAACATTTAGCAAACTTAACAGAAGATTATGTTTAATACCAAACAAAACACAATGTCATTCAGAAAGCATGCATGAAGTAGCACCTGTATGTGGTATATAGTCTATGTGGTAAAGTATACGATAAAAGCTACTCCCAGAAGAATCTGAACGTCTGAATTTATACCCTGTAAGTATAAATTTAACCCCCTGTCGGGGGTTAAAAAGCAACACTATAGCAAAGAATGATCTCTTGCCTCATTTATAGATTTAATCAGAAAAATGTTAGTTAAAGTTTAATGTAATGTTAAACTTTAATGTAATGTTAAAGTTCAACATTATCAGAGAAGTTTCCATACCTAATATCTGAATTCTAGACTCACCTCAACTTAGTAAATGGATATTTGAAATAAGTCACTTCAACAATCTACACAAGAAAGTAGAAATATATCATTGGTTCAAAATCTTCTGAAAAAAGAATGCATAATAAAACATTCTTTTTAAACTTAGAAAATATTTTTATCTTTACACTAGACTGAATAAAATCTTCAACTCTACTTTGCAGTTACATCTTAATTAAAATAAAACACTACCTTGAATTACTCAACCAATGTTAATAAAATTTTTAATAGATTAAATGCAGTGTTTGAACTAAGGATCAACGCTGCATTAAATATACCATGTAAATGGGCAACATCAATAATTTTCAAATGGAACTCATGCAATCTACATAGTTTGAAAAGACTCAGAAATCTGAACTTTTAACAAAGAAACGAAATATTCTTGATTACTACCGGGTAAACTTGAAATACATGAAGAAAATCTTACCTTGTAACATCGAGGGCTTTCTGAACTTTTGCTTGAACAGACCCAAGCAAATCAGCACCCATTTTTTTTAGTAGTTGGGTCAGCAGTACAAACAACCAATCTTGAAGATCATCTTTGTGGACTTGTATGAAGTCCACTAAAGTCTCCAAAAACATGCTGAACACCTACAGTGGATAAACGGGGGAGGGAGGAGAAAAAGGAGGAAATATTGACCTCTATGATCAATTCAAAACTGAAATAGAAAGGAATACAGGAATCAGAGGCACAGCGATTGGCAGCCAAGCGGAAAAACAACCTCTCTTGCTTTTCATTGGACTCTGTGATACAAGAGTACATCTGAACTGTTATCCAACTTCTGCTGAAGTTCGACAATTAGCTATTCCATGCAGCATCACTTGGTAAAGAAACTTTGGCTATAATGGCTGGCACACCTAAGGTCGTCAATGATGCCACAGCTTAAACTGCAATCTATTTTATCTGAAATTCAGGGCAAGGAACTACCTATGGTCTCATCAGCCCCCAGCTCTTTGGAAGACTGGCAGTGAGTTAATCAGAGGTCGACTATGCTGACAGCTACCTTAACACATAAGATGATTTTGGTATAACGTGCTAATTGGAGACTTCTTAGTTCTCAAAATGTCAGTGGTCACAAAATTTTTTGGTATAAGACATATTATTTATTAAAACTGCCCCAAAAGTAATTTTAAATGACCTGGGATAACTATAACTGTACCTAAAATAAATAAAATCAGGATACAAATCTACATCTACATTTTAATGATTTCTAAAAAGTCCTAGATGGCATGCTATTAGTCTCCATTTCTATTGACCGGTTTTATACTGTTTCCAATATTAATCTACAAGTTTGAAACTTTTTGGAAGATTCAGGAAAAATTTAAGGGAAGGGAAGCTAAAATTCTTAAGTGCTTTATCTCATTAAAAATACTTATGGGGGGGCTTCCCTGGTGGCGCAGTGGTTGAGAGTCTGCCTGCGGATGCGGGGGACACGGGTTCGTGTCCCGGTCTGGGAGGATCCCACGTGCCGCGGAGCGGCTGGGCCCGTGAGCCATGGCCGCTGAGCCTGCGCGTGGAGCCTGTGCTCCGCAACGGGAGAGGCCACGGCAGTGAGAGGCCCGCGTACCGCAAAAAAAAAAAAAAAGAAAAAAAAAAAAAATACGTATGGGGGAGGCTTCCCTGGTGGCGCAGTGGTTGAGAGTCCGCCTGCTGATGCAGGGTCACAGGTTTGTGCCCCGGTCCGGGAGGATCCCACATGCCGCGGAGCGGCTGGGCCTGTGAGCCATGGCCGCTGAGCCTGCGTGTCCGGAGCCTGTGCTCCGCAACGGGAAAGGCCACAACAGTGAGAGGCCCGCGTACCACAAAAAACAAAAAACAAAAACTTATGGGGACTTTCCTGGTGGTCCAGTGGTTAAGACTCCACGCTTCTACTGCAGGGGGCAGGGGTTCGATCCCTGGTTGGGGAACTAAGATCCCACATGCCGTGTGGCACAGCCAAAAAATTAAATAAAACAAAACAAAACTAAGGAAAAGTGACTTATGGTAAGGTTATATCTCCTCAATAAATTCAATATCATACAGGAAAATTTATTTCTAGGTAAAGAGGGAAAAGCTCTTAAGACAATGTCAGCCATGTTGTATTATATGAGATAATTTATAATCACAATGGATTATAAAAACTATGGTTTCAAAAGTTAAGCTCAAAGTAACTACACTAATTTGAAAATTAAAGAGTTTTGTTCTCAATATATATTTTATTTCTTGAATTTCCTTTATATAGTTATACATGAACTCCTTTTCTTATGTTAGAAATGAAGGATTTTTATCTATCAGAATTATAACTAAGCTTTTCAACATTTGAATCTGAGTTAGAAAAAGTACACTTTAGCTACTTGCTCAAGATACTGTCTGTAAAAGCAGAAACTATGACCACTTTGAATTTTCTGTTACCTCTGACCCCCAGGCAGTAAGTACCTGCTTCAACACTGTTCTTATTCACAATGCAGACCATTAACTCCGGTCCTAACCCCACCCACAACCCGTGGCCCATAGCTTCACTGAAATTGTCTCTGGCTCCCTCCTCAGGGCTTGAAGGCTGCTGAGGAACTTCACTAGACCTGCTCTGCGACAAGTCCATGTGTCTAATCTAGTAATCACTCTTATTGGTACCTGGCAAATCTGTCAAGTGATGTCCTGGAGTCAGTCAGTACCTGCCTAGAAAGTCAAATGTTAAATATTCAGGAATATTGTGAGCTGGTTGGTGGCTTGAAATCAGCCATGTGGGAATATTTACACCTCAGAATTTATAACAAACATTACAAATCAGGGCTTCCTGCCCCCTCTCAAACATGGTTTACCAGTACAACACTCTAATTCTTTGGTTCACTTTCACTCTTATTGTTTCAACTCTTGCCTATTTTCCTGAAGAGTCCAACTTTAAGCTTTCTCTATGCCAAAATCCATTTTGAAAATCATAGACGTTAGAATGCTCAAGTCAACCCTCCCATTTTATCTGGTTCTCAGGAAACTGAGAACTAGAAAATTAAGTGACTTCCCAAGGTTTCCACAGCTAATCAATGGCTAAGTCACTTGGTTTTTAGTTGTGTTCCATCCGCTCTGTTACTAGACAACTTACCTCATCTACTTTACTGTCATTCATAATAAAATTCTCCACTGACTTTTCCCTCACTTTGATTTCCTCTACAGCTATCCTTCTCATAATCGTTTCTCCAAGGAAGAGCCAATTTTATTCCTCTGTTAAGACTAATCTTGCTTTCTATATTCTTGTTCTTTAAAGTATGGTCTCCTCTATCTTTACTCTTTTATTCTCAACCTAAATTCTTTGTTTACAGATGCAGAAGACACTGTCTCAAGAATTTCTCCTTCAATTTCCATCCTATTGCACCCATCAATTATCTTCTAATCGTGATATATAATAGCTTTTTCATTAGCTTAGCATGCTTAGCCATTCTGTAGCTTGACACTGTTTTTCCTCTTATTATCTCCCTTCCTTCTTTCATTCTTTTTACCAGGCATTTTCCTTTTGCATTCTAAATAAGGAGAGATGTAAGAGCCAGTCTTCATCCTGATTCTCTTTTCACCGAAAGTATGACTTCCTTGACAGGGCCTCTCTGTCCTAGCCTACTAGGCCCCAAAATAACCTCTAGAATAGCTCTCACTTTTGGCCTTCCTCAAATCTGTTGATCACAACATCATCGTAGGCACCAATTCTTTCTGACCTCAAGTCTGGATTTCTGTAACAGGCCAGAAAGTAAATATCCTAGGCTTTGCAGGCCATATAGTGTGTCACAACTACTCAGCTCTGTCATCGTAGCACGGCCATAGACATTATGCAAACAAGTGAGCACAGCTGTGTTCCAATAAAACTTTATTTACAAAACAGACGGCTGGCCAACTCATACTTCTTTCTCATTATCAGATTGTGACATCACTCTTTTGATAGAAACGAAATCCTTTCATGTCCCTTCACTGTCTATAGAATAATGTCTCCAAGGCTTAGACGAAGTTCTAACTCTCCAGACTCATGCTGGACCCTTTGGCAACATAAACTCTTTGTCCCTGAACACATCTCACACACACTCTGCATTTTCTACCACACTCCCTAATCCCCCTATTTACACAAAGTGCATGACTTCCTACAAAGCTTACCACTCAAGACCCAGCCAAAAAGCTTCTTGGACCTCTTTAGATAATAGCCACTGATCATCCCTACTTGGAACTTGTAGTGGGGCTAGCTTTATGGTGCTATTTCACTTTTTCTGAATTTATATCATCTTCCCATCTGGAATATATAACATTTGAGAAAAAAGACTATATATTTTTTAGTCTTGTATCACCAATTAGAACGAAGCCTAAAGTTATCAGAGGCTGAGGACCAAATTAAAAAGTTGTTCAGGGCTTCCCTGGTGGCGCAGTGGTTGAGAGTCCACCTGCCGATGCAGGGGACGCGGGTTCATGCCCCGGTCCGGGAGGATCCCACATGCCGCCGAGCGGCTGGGCCCGTCAGCCATGGCCGCTGAGCCTGCGCGTCCGGAGCCTGTGCTTCGCAACGGGAGAGGCCACAACAGTTAGAGGCCCGCGTACCACACACACACACACACAAAAATGTTGTTCAATGAATGTGCAGGAAAAGTTCCTTAAAGAGTAAGAATTTCCTCATAAGTAAATAAACCTTACCCTGCAATTGGTGGCCAACCCTTTTTCTCAATGCAAGGGAAGATATGTAAGACCTTCCTTTCATGGCAGCCAAGATTTTCTTTTTCTTTCCTATAGTCTTTCTGACATCTCCCACTTCTCTGGACTCAGGCTAGTCACGCCGGGAAGGCCCTTTCTTCTCATCCTGACATAATCCAAAGTTTATGTTCCTGTCAAGATCTGAATTGCTATTTTCTTAAAAAAGACTTCTCTGAGTCTCTAATCAAAAGTAGAAATTTCTTTTGATTAGATAAAATGTGAGTATAACTGAATAAAAATGTAGACATGTTATTTATGGTACCCTATATATAGAATTATACTATATTTTTCAAAATACTTATATCTTATCAATGGTACTTACTAAATGATAAATATATGCATATATATATATATCCATCCAAAATATACATTGGAAATTTTGCATAAAATTTCTTACTTGACTGCCCTATCACAGAGAGTTCACTGTCAGATGTTGATATTCTCCCATTTCCTTATCTATGATTAAAGGAGAAAGAGGAAAGTGGACACATTAATATAGTACTAGGGCTAAAAATTTGATTTCAGAACAGAAAGCTGAGAATCACTGCTCCTTAAACAGCCCTGTTTGCTTTTGTGGAATGCCATTAATAGACTATTAGAAAGCTCATATGTGGAGGTTGGAATTCAATTAAAAAAATTAATTGTGAAACTTGGGAATTACTTTTTTAATAATTCAATGAAACCAACCTTCAATGGAATCTATTTATAACTGTAGTTTATTGGAAAATTATAATATTTGAGCTATTACAATTGAGGCAGCCTTTTCTTAACCTCTTATATCTTAGGTGTGCCAGTCATCCAATATAGAACAGAAGAACATAATCAAATTAGATTAATTAGTAGATTAAAAAGCACATCTCCAAACAGAATGACAGTTTGCATAACTGCAAATAGCATTTCGTGGATTGCAAAGGGTCCAACACTGCATGAACTCTTCGGGAGAGAAAACAGAGAAAAAGGGTTAATTTCACAGTCATGCAGTAAAGTTAGGTTTCCAACAAATATTGAACCAACTTACTCTCTATTGAGAGTTCCAACACAGGGGACAGCATGCAAAAGGAAAAAAAGAAAAAAAAGAAAAACACACAAATTAGTCGCCATCAATGCCAAGTTCCTGTATGGAATAAAAACACTTAGAAAATAAAAGTGACAAATGTTTTTCAAAGTTTTACGATAAACTCAAAATAGTTTTTAAAACAAGAGTTAAATGAATAGTATGGGATAAGAGTTTGTGATTTTCCTATACTTCTCTCTCATCTTCTTGCCAAGGAAATTTAAAAACAAAAAACAAACAAAAACTCTCTTCTTTTCCAGACCATACTATTGTTGAGGCTCAACTTCTGGAAAAAATCTAAGACTAATAGACACCTGCCAAAATTTCTGTACAGTGCAAACATTTGCTTCTAAAGCACAGTATCTAGAATTTTTCTTTTATCTTTTTTTTTCCCTCTTCAGAAGCAATGCATTCACAAGTTAAATTATTTCTGTGAAGGCTTGGAATAATTACTATTGTTTGGAGGTAAAAAGTAACTATACCACAACTTTTAATTTTCCCCAGGTAAGATGTATGTTTTGGCCTCCTGATCCTAAGACTGCAGACACTCTTCAGGAGACCAGATATGTCCTTCTAAGCAGGGCACTCAACTGTGTTGCATTTTAGTAGCCACTGATTGAATTCCTACTCCAGATGTTCAAGACTTCAAGAGGTAGGACTAAACAGACCATAAAATGTGAAATCAAACCATGCACTTTAGTGAAGGTGGCTCTTCTCAAGTAGGTCCTTCAGAGTCAAATGTCAGAATCACAGGGGATAGCTTTTGGCATCTGACACTCCTTACATTTGAAGGAAAAAATGGGTCTAGAGCAATCAAAATAAAAATCTTCTCTGAATTCCTTAATTTTTCAAACTTATTTATTTTTTAAAAACTTATATAGTGCTTGGTGTGTTGTAAGGGCTTTACATATATTAACTCATTTAATCATCATCGCAATCTTATTAACTCTATTTTACAGATTAAGAAACCAAGGCACACACTGCTAATAAGTGATGGAGGCAGAATTTGAACCCAAGCAATCTAGCTCCACTACCCATAGTTGTTATCACTGTATTGCACTGCCTCTCTTAGAAAAATATTTAGAGGTTTTACAGAGTCATACACTGTGATTGTATGCGTAGTATCTGAAAGTTTAAAAAGTTTATTTATCAAGTTATGGACATCAAATAATTTCAGCTTGTGAACTATTTACCAACCACATTACTCCTGTCCCAGGAAAAAACCCAGCATCTATTTCAACTGTATTCAGAAGTTGAAATAGAAGCTCTTTTCTAGCCCTTCCTTTCTGGGATGTGTATTGGAGCTCACCTGATATTTCAGCTGGACTCAGATGCTTACTCTAACACATATAAGAGAAACATTCTGGGGGTTGGAGGTGATCCTAGATGAAAGGAGATGGGGCTGCTGCTCACACCCTGGTTCTCTAAGTAACCTGTTGGGGACAGCAGGTGGTCTCAATCATGTTGGGGAGAAGTAAGGACAGCTTCCAGTTAACATGGAAGCCAGCTACTATTCAGAAGCTGTTAACACAGCTTTAAGTTGACTTCAACTTAAAAGGACATGGGAGGGCTTCCCTGGTGGCACAGTGGTTGAGAGTCCGCCTGCCGATGCAGGGGACACGGGTTCGTGCCCCGGTCCGGGAAGATCCCACATGCTGCGGAGCGGCTGGGCCCGTGAGCCATGGCCGCTGAGCCTGCGCTCCGCAACAGGAGAGGCCACAACATGAGAGGCCCGCGTACCGCAAAAAAAAAAAAAAAAAAAAAAGGACATGGGAAAACCCACCCAACCAACCTCAAGGCATGAGGTGTCTCCTAAACACTACGGCCCATTCTGGGGTCAAGGCTTCAGATGATTTCTGCCCTGTGAGTTTCAGGATAGTTAAGGTTACAGATAAGTGATTCCAATTCAGAGTGGAGAGCTAACCCACACTTGAGGAAGAAAAGAGAAGTCTCTTTGATGGCCTATTTCAAGGCTATGAGGAAAAGCACGTGGCACATTTGGGGAAATGAACGTAGTTTCCAGGATTGAGAGTGACAGTGAGAAGGGAATGACAAGCAAAAATGATAGGCTTTGTTTGAATATTTTCTTGAGGGTAATGAGTAGTCACTGAAGGGTTTTAAGTTAGTAGAGAAGATTTACCTTTTAGAAAGGTTATTCAAATATGCAGCGTGGAAGAGAATTTAGGCATAGGAGGTGGGGAGGAGGTGCAGCTGGCCAAAGATGATTGTGCCCTGAATTAGCAGTGAGAATGGAAATGTTTAGAAGGTTGAATCAATTAGGACTGAGTAAATTTCTAGAATAATGCCCAAATTCTTCACTTGAGCAATGAGAGGATAGTGGTTTCATCTAATGAGATAAAGCAATGCAGGAGGAAAAGTAGTTTTGAGGTTTAAGATGAGCAAAAGGCATGTAACTAAGTAAGTGCAGGAGAACAATGTGGGCTGGAAGTACCATATGAGAGTCATTAGGATAAAGTGGGTGACTTAAGCTTCAGATAAGGTACAGAAGTGAAAGAGGAGGGCCTAAGGCAATGCTCTAAGCAACACCAATGTAAGTAAAACAAGCAGAGAGATAAGTGTCTGAAAAGAGAGGGTGTCTACTGTGAGGAAGACTGGATCAGGCACAACAGAAAACACCCCTCTTCCACCTCTCCCAAATCCCTTTCCTTAAAGTGTCAGAAAAGATACGCTGGATAAACTCACAACAAGGTTGAAAAATAAAAAGGGATGTCAAGCAGCAAACTGAAATTTATGAAAAATTCCTGGTGGCCAAGCAGATGAGATCATGTTAGCAAAAAACAGAGTACATGTTTATGTGGCTACCAACAGCTTCACGGTAAGACCTCCTGCCATTTCCATAGAAGAAAAGGTAGAAAGAATGGGCTTATGTGCGGTTAACTTTGCCAGTTTGGAGACAGGAAATGGGAGTTTCTGCTGGATGGCTTCTATCTTCTTGGTAAGCTAAGAGGCCAGGACATATGCTTGGGGCATGAGATGGGTGGAGAGGTGAACAGGGATGGAGTTCTGAGGAAAGACTATCTGACACAGTCTCTGTGGAGGACAGAAGAAAAAAACTAGAGGAAGAGGAAAGGCAGCACTGGGCTTGTAGACAAAAATCACAGATCAGAAATGGAGAATGGCACAATATACAGGAGTAACAGGGCTGATTTCACCCAGCAGGGGCCAGTACATTGTTTCCCTTCAACAGTCTTAACTTTCAACCAGTGGCATGAGCATGAGCAGAGGTTCTTGAACATATTTCTATTTTAGTGTCAATGACCAGAGTTGACTGTATAGAGCAGGGGTCGGGAAACTATGGTCTCAGAGCTAAAAATGGTTTTACCTTTAAAAAAATTTTTTTTTAATCAAAAGAAAAGGCTATTTCGTGACAGAAAATTTTATGAAAATAAAAATTTCAATGTTCATAAGTAAAGGTTTATGGCAACCCAGCCATGGCCATTTGTTTAGATATTGTCTATAGGTACCTTTGTGCTATAATGGCAGAGTTCAGTAGTTCTGACAGAGATCATTATGGCCCACAAAGCTACAAATATTTACTACCTGGCCCTTTATAGGGAAAAACAAACAAACAAAAAAGGCCAACTCTTGATAGAGAACAAAATTTTACTTGGAAAGAAAAGAAAGCATCAAGAACAGCTGCTTGATCCAATGATTGGACTGTTAGTACTTTATAAAATTAAAAAGGGGGGGATATCTACTATTTTAATAATATAAGGATATGATGCAAAAGCTCAAATCAAACCCTGATATTTTTAACTCAGCACAGTATGGTGATATATCCAGTTTATTCTTTTTTTTTTTTTTTGTGTGTTACGCGGGCCTCTCACTGCTGTGGCCTCTCCCGCTGCAGAGCACAGGCTCCGGATGCGCAGGCTCAGTGGCCATGGCTCACGGGCCCAGCCGCTCCGCGGCACGTGGGGTCTTCCCGGACCGGGGCACCAACCCGTGTCCCCTGCATCGGCAGGCGGACTCTCAACCACTGCGCCACCAGGGAAGCCCCTATCCAGTTTATTCTTAATGAATTACATTACTGGTAGAGTCCCTGATGGACAATCACCAAACAAAAGCTAAACAAAAACGAATTAAAAATAATCTTCCCTTTACATGTGTATTCACTGAATTAACCAAAAAAACAAAAACAAAAACAAACAAACAAAGCCAATGGATCAATAAGAATTGTATGTTCTTATAAAATCCCACAGAAAAAAAAAAGTCTCCTTCCCGAAAACTCTCAGAAGGATTGTGGCTGGTTCTCTGCATCTACTAAGGGAGGCCAAACATCTGTGCTTTCACCAACATCAAACTTGGTTTTCCTACTTGATCTTCAAGAGACTTTTTTTTAAATTTTGACATTCACTTTATTTAAAAAATTTTTTCTTTAAGAGACTTTTTTAAAAAGTGTTTCTCTTTATTACTGTGCAAATCTTAGGATCCAACTAAATTGCATTATTGTCCTAACAAAAAATTAAAAACTGTGACTTCAAGAAATAATCTAGCCTTACAGTCTCATACCTTCCAGCAGAGATGAATTATATTACTTTTGAAGATGTTTTAAAACTCTATTTTTAAAAGTTGTAGAGATTATTAATTAAAACATCATTTAATAAAACAGGTCCACCCAGATCATAATTGTCTTGTCCTTTGGCTCATACTGCTAACAAAAAATGTCAACAGCTAATTTGTTCAGGATTTACAGAAATTTTTCCATTAAAGCAATTCCTACAGCTGTAATTAGTGGTAGCAATATCAGTATAAAATGGTATGGTTATCTACATGCTCAGTTTGAAAGTTATAAACTTAGTGTACTTTAATCTTTGTCTTTAATGGGATCTTGCATTCTTGGATAAAATAAATATACCTTCTGATAAAAGGATAATCTTTAGAAGTTAAAGTACAAGCAATTTATAATTCTTAGCTGGATTTCAGTTTATGTATAGAGTAGGATTTTAGTGTCTTTAAGTAGTGTCACAAGTAATGAAAATATTGAAAACAGAAAAAAAAATGAGGGGGAAATGACATGTGCAACAATAAAGTGAAGACAATTAAAAAAAACAATAAAGTGAAATTTGTTAATATCTTTCTTATGATTTCCCTTCCACATCTCCCTCTCACTTAGGTTAGAAATTCTCATGTAGACACCTGGTGTCCTAAAGGAAGATTAAAGTTTCACCATTGTCAAACATACTGCTGAAAACAGAATAAATGAGTCCATTTTACAACAAAATTTTACATTTTAAAGCAAAATTTCACAGTATACATGCAGACTATGCATAAGTACTTAAATACATTTTAATCCACATTAAAAACTAAACAAAGTTCTGATGATTTTTATGAACTATTTCAATATATGAAATGCTTCTTTTATATTACTAACAAACTATGGGTGAAGCCATATTTTGTGCTTTTTGTTATTTAATGGCAATTCTTTTCTACAAAATTGCTCTTTTAAGAATATATTTATGTTAATAGAGAAGGAAACTGAATAAAAAGTTGGCAAATTTTTTCAACTTACCCCAATTATTTCCTTTACAAATAGTAAAATGTTTTTAGAAATACAAATACTCACCCTAAGTGTATAAGAGTTTTGCATGTTACTATATATTCTTCAGTTTATAGTCTTGGATAATCTCTCTTTGGAGAAGCTTAAACAGTTACTAGAGAGCAATTTCTAAATTAAGTATGATATCAAATACTCAATTTCAATTATGTTTGAAAAGATCATTGCCATTTTAGAGCAATAACAAAGCAAAAATGGCTTATAGTTTTTTGTTATTATTCACTTCTTTTTTGGGGCAATATAATAATGACACCTTATAGGAGTAATCTTAAATACTAAAACATACCTTGCCATGAGGATCAGCAAACATTCTTGTGAAAATTTCACATAATCTTTTCAGTTCAACTCGACTGTCAAAATAATAAAGTGGAATTAATATCTTGCTGTAGGAAGAAGTCGTTTAAAAGTGACCTTACAGGGACTTCCCTGGTGGCGCAGTGGTTAAGAATCCACCTGCCAATGTAGGGGACACGGGTTTGAGCCCTGGTCTGGGAAGATCCCACATGTCGCAGAGCAACTAAGCCTGTGCGCCACAACTACTGAGCCTGCGCTCTAGAGCCTGAGAGCCACAACTACTGAAGCCCGCTCGTCTAGAGCCCGTGCTCTGCAACAAGAGAAGCCACTCCAGTGAGAAGCCCGCACACTACAATTAAGGGTAGCCCCCGCTCACCACAACTAGAGAAAGCAGTGTGCAGCAACGAAGACCGAACACAGCCTTAAAAAAAAAAAAAAAAGTGACCTTACATATAACTGGGCTTCTTAAAAAAAAAAAAAAGCTAAAAAAAATCATCCCTCCTAAATGAAAAATTAGTGGGATTTACTAGTCAGGGCTAAATACAAATTTACCAAATGCAACAATAATTCTGTAGTAACAGACACTATTTTAAAGGTTGAAAGTTATATGAAAAGAAATACAACTGTACTTCATTAATGTAAGCACAACAGAGGAAAGTATACAGATGACATTCCCAGCACATGAATCTTATCCTTTTAAATGCTATGATGTTTTCTTAAATTTTGCCACCTGAGGGCTAAAATCTTTCTAAACTATGACTATTTCCTTGCCATTTAAAATGATATACTGAACCTAATACTAATCTAATCTTGATGGGGTTGGGAACAACAGTATGATGCTTTATTGTAGTGATTCACGAACTGTGACATGAAAGCATTAAAATATATTAGGAAGTTTATAGATAAACACTTATTTTAAGTTATATAGTTCTAATACTTCCTAAAATAAACAGCTAGTAAATCAAACTCTGAGTGTGGTGGAAAATAGTGGGCCACTTCCTGACTTGATACCTGAAATCAAACTTACGAATTTTCTAAAACTATGTTCTTAAAGGGATAGACCATAGAGATTTAAAACATTACACAGATAAAAAACAATAAAGAGGGGCTTCCCTGGTGGCGCAGTGGTTAAGAATCCGCCTGCCAATGCAGGGGACACGGGTTCAAGTCCTGGCCCGGGAAGATCCCACATTTCGCAGAGCAACGAAGCCCGTGAGCCACAACTACTGAGCCCGCGTGCCACAACTACTGAAGCCTGCGCACCTAGAGCCCGTGCTCCATGACAAGAGAAGCTACCACGATGAGAAGCCCGCACACCGCAACAAAGAGTAGCCCCCTCTTGCCACAACTAGAGAAAGTCCACACACAGCAACGAAGACCCAACACAGATGAAAATAAAATAAATAAAATACATTTAAAAAAAATAAAGAATTTAGAGAGGAAAAGCAAGCAAAAGCCATTAGGAAAGGAAACCGAATCAAACCCAACTAAAAACCAATATAAACTTTTTTTTTTTTAACTTTATTTATTTTTTGGCCACACCACACAGTAAGGGGGATCTTAGTTCCCGACCAGGGATCAAACTCACACCCACTGCAGTGCAAGCAGTGCAAACTCACACCAGGGAAGTCCCTAAATTTCTGTTCTTAGAGAAATTCACGCCAAATCCATTTCATATTATACCAAGATCCAAATATTACACAAACATCAAGAATATACCTTCATTTCCAAATGAGCATAAATATTCTTTCATCTCACTGAAAAACTTATCAGGAATGAATTTTAATAATGAGTCAGCTTTAATATTATGCATATTTTATTATTTATTTTCATTAAAAAAATTAATAACATTTTTCATTTAACATCTATTTGTGAATAAAAAGTTTCCTTTTAGAAAGTTTCTTTAAATAGAGCAAGTTAATTAAAACTTTTAAAAGTAACAATAGTACAGATGGTCCTAAAGGATTAAGGCTTGGGAAAATATTTTGATGCCACCTTCTGAATTCAGGACACATTATGAGCCCATACCAGTATCTTTAAAGTGTTATGAAAAAGTCAAGTCAAGTCAATTGTCCTGTCCTAACCAGGCAGGACAATTATTTTAAAGACAATATAACTCACCTTAGCGTTCTCTGATTTTTTAGTAAGTTCTGCAGACCCAGGAGGCCTTCTTTCCTTTCTGACCAGTTGGAGCTAGCACACCTGTTGAGGACTTCTGCCACATCTTCTGTCTGCCTCATGTATGTAGGAATACTACCATTCCGAGAGCTATAGGAGCGTTCTGAACAAGCACTGGATGCATCGCTGTTGGCATCATCATCTGAATGCATCCCATATGATTCATATCTTCTTCGAGCAGGTTTTTTCTGTTACACATAAAGACTCTCATTAGTGGTAGCTAAAATAATATGCTGGTATTTCACAAATTTCTACTGACCATAAAAAGACTGGTTTTTGTTTAAAAATCAGTGTAAAGCATGCTGCTAATCATTGTAATAATAAAATGTTGATATTTAGTTTTTCTTCAAAAAACATGTTTTAGGAGTTAGTAGATGATGAAATATTCTTTAACTATGGCGAGTGATAAAAGCAGAATAAGACTACTGTATGGAAGTCAGATATGTAAAGTGGGGAGCACTAAAAACATGGGATTCTTCCTTTTCTTTTTTCAGGAAAACCAAAAAGAGCTACAAGAGTATAAACGAATGGACTCTGTACTAAAATTCTGAGTTGTTAAGAAATTACTACCTTTTTAAAGGATGAGAATGGATCAGAAAATGGGCAATGGATCAGAAAAACATTTTTCCCCATGTAAAGTTCTATTTTTTTCTGTCTCTCAACCTTCTCTTTCCTCTATTCTCCTTTCACTTCTACTATCACTTGTCTTGCCACTCTTTCTTCTCTTGTATGCAACCCTGACATTTCCTAGAGAAGTAAAATACAGAGAATGATGAGAGCCTGTTTTGCTTACTCTTCCTTTTAGGAGGCAAGCTCCTGGAGGGTCCTCCATGTTCTTCCCAATGTGTCTATACTGTCTATTTCAATATTTATGA
Source organism: Stenella coeruleoalba (assembly GCF_951394435.1). Taxonomy (NCBI): domain Eukaryota; kingdom Metazoa; phylum Chordata; class Mammalia; order Artiodactyla; family Delphinidae; genus Stenella; species Stenella coeruleoalba. The sequence continues at coordinate 53,695,649 of NC_137156.1, forward strand.
GAAAGCATATTTAGATTCCTTTGATTTCTTTACATCTGAAGCTTATTATTTAATAAATGTAACTGCTAATTTTACTTTGAATATTGAAAGTGAAATGAGACAGAATAAATAGCTTATTTGAGATTTCTTTGGAAGAATTATAAATCTTTATGAACCTGATATTTGAATTTAGGCTGGTGAGCAGTGGATATTTCTAAGAAACATTTAAGCACAATAATTTTACACAGCTCCAGGTGACTTAAATTCTCCAAGTTTAAGATCTAAAAGAAATATAATTTGAACTCAATTAAAAATAGTTTTATAATGACATTCCCATCACTAAATTGATTTTAGAGGCACCAACTTAATTTAGAATGGCAAAAATGTGGTATTTCCTGTGTTGGTCTTCAAGACCAGTTTTGTTATAGACATCAGTGTCGATGACATCATCGCATTTGTATAAAGTAATCAGGCTTAAAGGATGAGAACCCCCATAGGACACTCTGTTTAAGCACTATCTCCCTGCTGATAATCATATAATCATATATACAGAAAAATGATGTGTATCTAAGGATTTTATTACTTCCATTTGAATTTTTTATAGAAGACTATCATCTGTTAAACTGATGAAGGAAAGAAAAAAGTTATGGTATCATAAGATGTCAGAAAACAGCAATGTATATACCTTAGTCCGTATGTCTCCTAAGAGCTGAGAGCAGATTTTTAAAGAGAAAAATTGAAAATAATGAAAAACATTTTGCTAAACAGCACAGTGAAGTAGGCATAAACAATGCCCATAATTAGAAACATTAACTTTTAAAATATATAGATACATAAGAACTGCTTATTAGGAGAATATATCTTTAACTTGTCAATATCCTTTAGTCCAAAGAAAAAAATCTAAGCTACAGAAATACTCCCATAACCAGTTTTCCAAAGAAACTCAAGTCTTCTTCCTATTTGGATCCTTTTGTTGTTTCCAAAGTTAATTTTATTTCTATGATTTTCCCTAGGTCCAATTAGACTTAGTAGTTGGATAGTCTTTTCCTAAAAACTGATAGTTATAACTGGAATATCTATGTTATGCAAATAATGGAAGTATTCACAATCAAATGATTGGGATTCAGCTTTTAGCCCTGGTGGCTAAATATTCCTCATATAAATCAAATACAACATCTTATAACAAGTAATAGTTCAAGAATAATCCATTCAATTCATAAAATTTATGCGAGCAGAATTTAACTAGTAAATCATCCATTTACAAGAAACTAAAAAACATAATTTGAGAAATACACTGATGAGGAATAGTAAATTTAAAACGTATGACTAATTTAATATCACCAGAAGAAGATGTGATCAATATGTCCCAAGCTCAAGAGAACAAAGTTCCTACTTAGTTGTATTGATTAGAAAAATCAGATGGCTAAGGTAAAGAGAAAAATTCAGCACATACAGACTGTTAGAACAGAACTGCACGTGATTACATTTAATATATTATAGCTATGATCAATGAATATTTTTAAAAACTTGTTTTTCAAATATATGTGGCAAATATTGTATCAACACTGGTTAAGAGGTGATATGTGGTTTTAAAAGGCATCATGTATTTTTAAATTTCAAAACAAAGATGACATCTTTATAAGTTCTGTGTAAAAAACTGAGTAAATGCTTACTTCTCAAATACAGGATTAATATCATAACTTGAAAGAGAAATTATCATGTTGAATTGACTTGGGAAAAAGGAAAAAGCAATTATAATCACTGTTTCTAATACTTCCTTCATAATTTTAAGTGAGAAAAACTACAGTGATATCTGAACAGCACTCTTCTGACAAACCATCATAGATCTACGGATTATGTTTTTAAGCCTCACTGTTTAATGTGTCAGGTACAAAGAGCCAGAAAGATGTCTTAAATATAAGTTGTTTTGAAGGTGTACTTTCTCTCAGCTCAGAAAATACAAATAAATAAAGACTAAACAAAAACTGTACCCCAAACTAAAACAATCCCTAAATACCCAAGGTTAAGCTAAACTTGAAATTACATACTTGTAGTGTACATATTTATATACTAATCTATCTGCCTTTATTCTCAGTGTGTTACAGTACATAAAAAACATCACCATATTAACAATACCAATATTTATATTCCTGACATCACATCAATTACTATGGGCCCTGGCTTAAAAATTTGGCAATTAATAAAGATCAAGAATTAATTATACTGTTTTGCTTTTTACATTGCCCACATTTGATCTTCCTAGATTTAATACCAAGAATTTTCCCATCTCCTTTCCCACACTTGTGGATTGGCTCACTCATACATTAGTTTCACAGTTGGAACATCTGTAAAGATAAGGAAATGGAGAAAAGTACCAAGGCATCTGCTACTGCCTCCTCCACGTCGGAACCTGTGTTCAGGACTCGCATGGCACTGACAGAGGATGACAGTCGGCTTGATTGGCTGATCCCATACCCTGGACCTAATTCATCAGAAGAAGGAAAATAGCTTTGAGAGGGCCATAAATGTAACAGGGTCATGTTGGAAACTTTAAGATCCTTAAGAGGAGGAAAAAAAAACCAATGGGGCAAAGCATTTTAAAAGCAATACTGTATTCTCTGGGTACATTTATTTTTAGTCAAATAAAAGGGCAAAGGCAATTAAAATCACTGACAGTGCGTGGGAAGTAAATTTAAAGAATAGTAGCTATGATATACTTTTCACCAGAAGATAGAAGAAAGCATGGCTGGCCAACTAAGGGCTTGCAAGTCTATAGCCCTGTAATTAATCTAGCTCTATCAGTCAGGCAAATCTCATCTGTTTGCTTGAGCCACAGAGTAGCCCAGAACAAAGATCAATTCTCAAACCAGTAACGATTAGGGAGCTCAAGGAAGGCACGCCAGGAATTTACAAGGGAAAACCCCTCCAATTATTATCTCTTCTCTTTCAAGACAGGCTGATTCATTCTGTAACTAAGATGTATCATTTGATATTTGTCAAGGACCTACTATTGCCCGACACTCTGAGGTATGTAAAGACAAACCATAGATGGGTTCTTCCTCTCAACTACTGTCTACAACATATCATCATTTACAATTAAAACACTTCATCCACCATTTTGGTTTTTTTTTTTAAACATATATACAAAGATGAAGTACATAACTGAGAACATAAAACAATTTTTATATTTTAAAATGACATAACTTAGGTTATACAAAAGAAAAATGCCCATCTCCAGTGAGAAAAATGTTCAAATAAGATTGCCAAAGGGAAAAAAGTTACTTGGGGGAAAATTTTTTTAAAAACCCACAAATGACTTATTCTCCAACAAATTAAATGTAAATAAAACAAATCAATTTTAAAACATGATTACTCAATGGAAACTGACAAGGACAAAAAACTTAAGATGAATGCACAGATGATAGTGAAAATGTACTCATCCTTCACCTGAGGCCCCATACACATCGGGGGCGTAGAGGGCACCAGTAGATCTGGAATGGTGTCTGGAGGCTGGAATAACAGGACCATACAAACCTCATCTATTACTACAGAAACAAGGAATAGTGGCAGCACTACAGTCAGGCAAGGAGAGTTAGTTCACAATGGTATTACTATTAATAGTTAAGGATCAGAATATTGCCTTAGACTAGGGCAACTGAACACTTGCACTGCAATATCTTCCTTGACACACAACAGATCTTACACCTAAGGGGACAGACATAAGCTCACAGGAGACAAAAAAGTAAGTATTCAAATGGAAGGAAATGTCAAAAGTACAAGCATGAGACAAAAAAATGAACACTGTAGTTTCAAAAAAAAAACCACTATGGTAAATAGTAACCAATAATAATCCCATCTCCTCTAATCCTGAACCCAGTGAGGCAGTTGTTACTATTCAACTTTACAAATAGCTAAACTAAAGCACAGAGAAAAGTTAATTAATTTGATCAAGGCCACACCTCAGTATTTGTAGTCTTTCAAGGCCTTTGCTCTTAAATAGTACACATACCATCTTTACATTGTTTAAAAGATAACATACCTCATTTATGTTAACATAAATGTTTTCTATAATGGTTCACAGTATATAAGTTCTGCATTCAGTAGATTATTTAAATATCAAAGCATATTTTGAGCACCAAAAAAGGGGAGTATTAACAATTTAATCAAAAAACCTAGAAACTTGTGACTTCTTATATTTATGACATCTCTCTAAATCTAAATTTCGGATATTTAAAATTTTAGATCTTAAAATCTTGATTTTCATAACATCATAAAGTCAGTCTTTTTCTTACACACACAAACAAATAAGTCAGGAAAAAATCATTTTATTATTTAATGAAACATATTACTCATTTTAAAAGTTACTCTGCTTCAGATATATTAATGAGAACAGTTAAAATACTTTTATTACATGAATTACTCTTTCCTTTGCCACAGGACCTTAATGAGTAAGAAAATGATCAAAAAGATTGAGGGATAGGATTAAAGAGAGAATGTTGCATAAAATGTTTAACAGACCCTGAAAGGTGATTGGTATCATTAGTAAAACATACTAATATATAGTTTTAATTTTACCCAACAGAATAATTTCTAAAATGATAAGGAAGAGTTGAAGCAATATGGAAATGCTTTAATAGATGAAAAAATTTTGAAAACCTTTTGAAATCAATAGCTATCTGTGGCTGAAGATAACACCCATGTGCTTGTAATAATGTAAGCCTTTTTTTGAATCTGGGTTCCAGAAACAGATGGAAACTAAGAGTGTGAGTTCCAGAGTTCATCTTTGTTTAGCCCTGATTTATTTCTGGTGTTTTAGGACCCTGATGCTGGCCTTGTGTTACAACTGAATAAATGGCAAGCTATGGGATTCATCTGCTGAATGGCCATATTCAAGTCAGAGGTGACAAAAGGATTCACCAAATAAAGAAAGAGAAAAATGTAGGCAAATATGGCAGAAAATGGGAATGAAAAGAACAATCTGATTTCTGGGAATGCTATCTTCATCTCTGTGTAATAAACAGGACTAATCTGCTACCTTTACTATGCAACATCCATATGTAAATAAAGGGCTACAAAATTCAATTCTTCTAAAACTATATGATTAAAAGGTTTAACCACCTTTAAACCAAATAGGATGTTTCATCACAATTGGGAAAACTGCCTCCTTTAATAATAAAATTTAAATGATTTAAATTGCCGAATGGCAGCTTTGAGATAAATCTAGATCAATGACTAAACAACGTATCTCTTTAAAAATTAGGCATGACCACCTAGAGGAGTGGGATAGGGAGGGTGGGAGGGAGCAAAAGGGAGGGGATGGGGGATATATGTATAAGTTCTTACTTTGTTATAAAGCAGAAACTAACACAACATTGTAAAGCAATTATACTCCAGTAAAGATGTTTTAAAAAAAAGGCACATTAACATGTTTATTTTTTAAGTAATTAGAAGTTGGTTATAAATTTCCTCTAATCTCTGACTATTGTACACTTTTAAATGGTACAGAAACCTATTTTTGTTTCTTCCCGATATCTCACATTTTCTACTAATTGTACATTATATAAATATAAGTATTATACTGTTAAAAAAACCTAAGATCCTTGCCACTGATGTGTCACACAACTAACTGTAGGTAAGCAAGCACTGTTCCAGGGCGAAGACTGGGAAGAGCAGTTGCAGCAGTGACGATGACCGTGATAACCACGTGCTCACCGTGTGTAAACACTGCTCTGAGGGACAGTTTTCATGTATTCTCTCCTTTACAGTGTCTTCAAAGCAATGCTAAGAACTACATGCTATTATTATTCTAGCTTTACAGATAAGGAAAAACCCAGGTATAAAACAGCTACAGAGCTGGGGTATCAACCAGGCCATCTGACCCTAGAACATATGCTCTTAAACTATCACACACCCACTCTATTTCCTTTGACTCTTCAAGGTGGCATGCTTACTTTATACAAATGTAAGATTTATTTCATTTTTAAACACATATGCATGAGGATGTACCATATATATATGTATATGTATGTGTGTGTGCATGTATACACACACATACACGGATACTCTACAGACTAAGCCTACTGTATATTGTACATGAACTAAATCTACCTCTGGCAGAGTATAGAAGGAAACTCTTTGGCACCTGGGACTGGAACACAAACAAGGGTTGAGGATACCCCTGCCTGAGTTCCTAGCTCAAAGGGTCAGTACAGGATAGTCTAGTAGTGATATGGTTGAGCCAAATGGCCCAAAGAACTAGAAATTAATCTCTAGAAATTCTATACTAACATGTCTATTGAAGGAAATAATAATTCCAATAAATAATGAGTGGAACTATGTTCTACATAAGTATCACAAAGTCTGAAGTGCAACTCTCTTAAGTATTACAGTAACCTACATTTTATGGAATTAAAAGAAAAAACCTGAAATGGCTATAAGTAAGTGCATATAAACAAAGTATTAGTTAAAATGCTGAGGACCACACAGAAATTCTAAAGATTTTCAACGTAAAAAATTCTGCCTCTCCAATTACTCTAAAATATTTAGTTTTTTAAAAATCATTTAATATTTTTATAATTGAGGTAAATATAGTATTATAATCAAGGGTATAATAAAATCTCTATAATCAGGGACAGACAGGTTTCACAGCAATGACATGATAGAAGCTAATGCATGGGAAATGTTGTTAAATTGTAAAATACTGTAAAAATATTAATCCCTCCTATTTTAATAAGTTCATTCTTTCTAGTATCTGAAATATCTAAGGTGAAATGTTAATATTTCTGCTAAAAAGGACAAAAGTCTTTATTTTTATCAAACTAAATAGTCCATATTTCACTTAAGAGTAAATATTTAAATATTGTCTTTAAATTTTATAGGGAGATTTGTTAAGAAAAATCTTGAATTCAATATTCTGTAGTTTAAATCTGTATGATATTTACTTGATTATGAAGGCAATTTGTTTATCCAATGTCTAACTTGCTCATTTAAGACAGATAAATGTCAAAGGAATTGCCCAAACATATGATTTCCTTCTGACTGTCCTTAAAAAGAAAAGAGATAGAGGAAAAGATACAGTTGAAGAAATCATCAACTAAATCCAGGGTGTGTTGAGGTTATCAGATGGTAGGAACACAACAGTGAAGCAATATGCCTCACACCTGCCCAAACACTTACCAAGGGGCTGAAAAGAGCGAACAGGACTCGTATCCCTGCTGCTCTCCCGACTGGCTTCCCGGCTGCACCCTTGGCTCACACTTGGTCGAGGAATACGACTGCTTCGGGCTGGTATGAAGCAACAGCAGCACAGAAGGGGAGTAAACAGGAGATAGAGTTTGTATTTTTGATATTTTGGTTTTATTCTTTTCTTTCTTTGTTTCTTTTTTTTTTTTTGGGCCACTCCATGCAGCATGCGGGATCTTAGTTCCCCGACCAGGGATCGAAACCATGCCCCCTGCAGTGGAAGTGCAGAGTCTCAACCATTGGATCAGCAGATAAGTCCCTATTCTTTTCTTTCTTAAAAACTAATAAGTTTTTTCTAAGGTTGAGAAGAAACTTTTCTTGATGAAGCATTACCAGGAATACAATTAAAATTCTTGAATACAGTCTTCTAGTTTGTATGTGATTAGAAGAGTAAAATGATATTTTTCTAAAATAAAAAGATTTAAAATATAAATGAATTATACTTTCAAGATAAGATATCTAATTCCATTTTTAACCTATATTTCAGTTGTCCTTGAATTTTAAGTTGTTTTTCTCTAACTTAAAGTGCCTAAATTGAAGTCTTCAATGCCTGAAATACTAAAGAAATACAAGGTCCCAAGTTCTGCACAAAAATCTTACCCACTGAGAGCCTAGATGGACTAGCCTCTCTGCTACAGCCCTGGCTTCGTGGTATCTTGCTTCTCTTCTGTGCTGAGGCTGAATTGACCAGGACTCTTTGAACACCAGAGCTCACAGTGGAGAGGGCTGTTGTGGTCAGAACTCTTCCCGGAGACCCAGACCGGCTGCCAGCTAAACACCAAACACACATACAAATGTTAAGATATGAACTCCAAGAGAACTTGTTGAAAGGATAAAAATTCAAGAAGTACACCTGAGAAAACTGTGATGGAATGGCAGTTCTAAGTTCAAAGGAGTTAGACTGAGGAAGGTTTATATATACTCAAAACCTGGAATAAAAAGGTATACTATATATACTAGGATTGAATGGTAAATCATGTAAATATATTTTCAGTTTGGGGAGTATAAGATGCTATGTTTAATAAGGACAACACTATTATGATTTTCAGAACATAAATAGTAGAAAAGATTTCCAAAGAAATAAACTTATCTAACAATACATTTCATGCAGCTAAAGCTATATGTTAAAATGCTATATATTAAAGCTATATATTTAAAAGGAAAAAATTAATAATTCTATTATTGCTATCATTTTTGTTAAGAATATGGTAATGAAAATGTGCTTCCTGCTGAGATGCCTCTAAATGGGCATAACAAGGTTATCTTGCAACTATGTATATTTTAAAATTTTTACAAGATTTAATTTTAAATGTTTACAAAGTTAGGCCAGCTGAAAAAGAAACTTGCATTTTGCTATTTGCCTTCAAATAGCAAAGGGGTCTTGGGTGGCCAGTCTGCCAAGTTGATGTATACTGAGGGTAAAACACAACTAAAGGGCAAATAAATGTCAAAGAAGGCAGACCCTTTCTAAACTAGTGATTTTCAGTCTTGGAAGACAAAGGATACGTGGTCAGGGACAGAGAAAGGGAGCTGGACAAAATCTCAGAGATTGGGGTAAGAGTTAAAAAAAAAGTTAAGAAACATGCTTTTAAACTAGAATTGCACGCGTTAGTGTTTAAGGGGATAAGCTCCTTGTCAATCAAAATATTTTTTGTCTGCATTGAAAAGGAAAATGAACTAGATAACTCCAAAGTATAATTTAACTCTAGATTCTGGATGGTAGCATTATAAAAGTTAAACTTGCACTTAAATAAAACGTCATGAAAGCAACGTTTCCTCTTTGCTGGGAACTTCTCCACAGTCACTGCTCACCCGGTATAATCTTACCCAATGACACTTCACTTGCACAGAGCAAAGATTAAAGAGTCAAAGCCAATGGGGACAAGCAGGGAACATCAACCAGGGAGCAGTGCTGAATGTAAGGCAGGGAGTGGTGACATTTTAGTTCAAGCCAGCTCTGTCTTGAGGTAATACTGGCTACATTTTGGGACTTTTTTGTTTTTTAAATGAAAGCTTTGACATGTCCTGATTTTTATTATGTTGTGTAGACCAAATAATACACGAATAGAGGCAGGCTGAATGTGGTTCATGGGCTGCTGATCTGTGACCCTGGCTACCGTTTTCTTGGCATGGTCTTCCTGAATACAATTTAAACTCATGCTTAATTCCTAAACTTTATTAGCACACAAAATGAAACTCATCTTCCGCTGGTTATAGCAATACTGTAAAACAAATCAATGTTTACGATGACGTTAGCAATTTACTATCTGTGTAGAAGGAATTCTAAATTGTTGCAGGGAAATTATACAAGTGTACTTTAAAATGATGAGTCATTTGAATTGTTTCATGATATTTCAGATGAAGAATCTTTAAATCAAGTTTCTTTCAGTTATAACCTTAGAGATACTCACAAGGCACCTATTTTCTCCATGCAGCATCTAAACTAAACATACACACCAAAACACCCAAACACCCAACATGCTACAAACTCACAATGCAAGATAAGCTGATGGAATATTTTATGGGAACACTTGCAACAATATAAAAAGTATAAATTATGAACTGAACACATACAACACGTTATTCTGTTAAAACTAATGTAAGTTTAGGGGGTGACAGTGTTGGTAGGAGTCTGGAGAATTCCTTGAAATGTGGATCTATTCAGCAGAGAGGAAACATATAGTATAGAAGCAGAGTAATCACGCTACCTATTCTAGATTTATTGACTTTATCAAAACTATGCAAGCTCACTCTCTATATATTTAAATTCATTCATGCCCTCTCCTGGGAAATAAAATTGGCAGCGTTAATCATTACCCGCTCTTCTCCAATGGTCGCCCCGGCCCCAACCAACAGCGTGTTAATTACAGTGCCTACAACCCATTTTGGAATTATTTATACTTAGAAGAAAGTATCAAGGCTCTTTCCCCAGCAAAAGAACTACCAAGGCTAATTATTTCTTCTAGAAAAACCACACAGTTGATGAAAAAGAGTATGATGTACCTAGGGAATAGCATGCTACTAGAAAATACTCTAATTTATGAAGTTTGGAATTAGATATCTAATTTCTCTTGTGCTGCCTAAAGTTTTCAAATTACCATTTTATACTTTTTATGAGATGTTTTCAAGGCATTACTAAAGTTCCTTCGTTTTTGAATGTTTACATCTGTGGCATCAACATGGATAATTTTAAAAACCCAGGGTTTTGGTAATAAATAAGGACAGGTCAAAGAAAAATCATAATTGGTGATTTTTACCCCAATAATGGCTACAGAATGATATAATATTAAATGTTAAGAATTTCTGCTGAATAGAACCCATTCTTGATAATGAAAATAGGTGATCAAACAATAGATGCACACATAAAGTCTATATATTCTTACCACCAATGGTATTAGCAGATTGTGATCCTGAACAAGTGTAAAGGCAGAATTAGGGTAAGGGTTATAATCCATGAAGAGGGAAGAAGCAGATTTAAAATGAATGGCAGATGGAAATAAGAAGGCTTTAATCAGTTCTTAGAAAATAAAAAATTCTAAAGGAAAAAAAGCAAACTTTAAAAAAAAATCCCAAAACCATTGATGTCTGTAACAAAAGCAGAACATTTAGTAGTTTTTAGCTGATAAACTGAAATCAGACACTCATGTACAAAGCAGATGAAATGAAGGTGCAAAAGTAAATGTAAATTCTTCAGCTTTTCTTCTACTGATAGTCTAAAATCTAAATAATTAAATGTTTAAATTTTTATAATTTAAACATTTAATTTAAAACTACAGGTAAGGAAGAACAACATCTTCTAGCTGAAGAAAAATTAAATGAAAAAGCTACAGGTTTTATCTTTCTTAAGACACACAGGGGAAAAAAACCAAACAGTAGAGGGGTGGGGTGGAGAGACAAAATTTCTGACAGGCTGTACAATCATTTGTACGTAATCAGTCACTACCAACAACAAAAGACACAATCTTTACGTAAACATTTAAGTCTGGAAGTCTCTCCACTGGGTCTGTTTTTATTTATTTTTGGTTAGCCATCAGAACATACCTGCTTTGACCCAAGAGATTTTTTTTTTCCTAAATGGTGATATAAAAATATGGAAAAGACCATGCAAACCCTAATGAATTACTTAAAAGCAAAGTGAAGATGGAGAGCACAGCAATATTTCTGTGCAAATATGTGTAAAGAAACTTGCATCAAATTATACAAGGCCACAATATCTTTTTTCAAAAGAATTTGAAATGAAAAAAACAGTCATTCAAATAAATAAGCAGGCAGATAAACAAAAACCTCACCAATATGATTTAAAATCTAAGTGATTTTATGGTGGGAACGTCTTCTGATCTTAAAATCCTACTAGGTCTAAAAATCTATCATTATGTTCTCACACTCTAGGAGAGGATTTCAAGTATTGTGGATTGGGTTTCAAAGTGAAAAACCAAATGTAAAAAAATTATTCTATATTCTCTTGAAGTGATCAGTAGTTATAATACACTTAAAAGGGAGTTCCTTAAGTAATATATTAAAAAAACATACACAAAGCACTTTGAATCTCTGCCATGAGTTCAGTCTTAGTATTACTTTAGAACTCAGTAAAATATCTCATATAAAATTGTTTTATCATTAAGATGCTGTATACAGACAGTTTCTGGTTGCTACCTTTATTTTTCTTTCTGCTTTAAATTTCCTAACTTCACCGTTACTTTTGCTTCCTGAAGTCCATAAGAAATAACAACAAAGAAGTGCACAATAGGAGTATAAAATTCAGTTGACATTAGGTTAAGAAAAACAAGGACATCAATTTCACCAGCTAAAATATATAGCACATACTTTGTGCTCAGGCAAAATACTAATTTAATTCTCACAACAATCCTGTGAGATTATCCTCTTCATTTTACTGGTTACAGTAGAAGTATATAGAAATACAGCAACTTTAAATAACCTGGAAAAGCCATGGATCAAATCCATGATCTAAATCAATACTTCTCAGACTTGATTGTAACACAAATCACTTGATGATCTTGTTAAAGACTGAATTCAGTAGATCTGTGGTGGCATGAGATTGTACATTTCCCAGGTGATGCTGATGCTGGTCTGGGCACCCCATTTGGAATAGCAAGGCTCTAAACTACTATGCTATACTGCTAAAGATTAAGTTACTTTAACAGTTACCCTAAAAATACACAAGATCTGGGAAGAATGTGGTATGATCTATTCCTAATTTGGTTGGGAGAAGAGCTCTCACCCAGAGGGCATTTGCCATGTCTTCCTATTTGTAAATAACCCTCAATTTGCAAACCAATTTTACTAAGGATTTCTGCTTATTTTTAGGACTCCTGTTGAGTGCTCCCATCATTACTCTGTCTAGATTTTTTGACTTTGGAAAGAGGAGAATCTGCTAGGCCGGACTCGTCTAATCACTGCCCTGACCCCCTCTAAGCCCAGCTCCTTTCCCTGATTCGACGATTCAAGAATCAAGTTAAAAAAATAGACAAATTGGGCATCTATATCCTGGAAGAGTCACCTAAACAACAGTGGAAGATAGCTATATCTATTTCTTTCCAAAGTGGCCAAGTATATAGAAGAACCCCAGAATTACCTCCCTAGAAAAAATTCCTGTTCTAAGAGGTATGTGCTAAGGAAAATCTCTTGATAAAGAAGGAATGTGAACTCTTTGAAATTAATTATGCCTTAAGTGTATATATTACTATTCTGGAATATATAGGAATGGATCATTCATTTTACCTAGAATTCAAAATTGTGCTTTTTAATAATTGTGCTTATGAGAAACTCAGCTTCCAATGAAATAGCAAAAACATAAATCTTAAATTTAAAAAGGAATATAACAAAACTGGTCATTTCAATTTGTTTCCTCTTTATGAATCAGTATATAGCTGCCAAAAATGCTAACTTCATTCTAACAGATTTTAGGGAGAGTACAAAGATACCACATATCTGCCCTTGAACAACATTAGCTAGATGCAACCAGATCTGATGCTAACGTATGGCAATTATTTTGCCTCTAAAAAGCACAATTTTCCACATTTACAAGTTTCTGAGTAGACTGTGAAAACCTTAATGTTAAAAGATTTGTGCTATTTAAAATATCTCCATGCAAAAGTCTGTATAGCAGATGAAGTTTTTCTTACTAAGTGCAGATATCAATGATGCAGCCCTAATAACACACCAAAGACAAGACAACACCCACTCCAAAAATTCCAAAACATGCACAACAACTGACCCAAAACATTGAAAAAAAAAAATACCTTCATTTTTGTCAGGTGATGATGAACCTAAAGTACAGAACAAGAACTCAGTATGTGGCTTGTCTTTTTTGAAATTAGTTTTGTCTTTTTCCACTGGTCAATCTCTTCACACAGTAACATACAAGGAATACGCTTATCCTAACATATTAGAAATATGGGAGAACTAATAGGCAATACGTACGCTGTGACTGAGACACCATTTTTGTTCGACTTCTTCCTCTGGAATCTGTCTTGGCATTTCCCATACCAGCAAGTGGTGCTGAAAGCTTTGCTCTCACCCGGCCTAAGGAATAAAATTATTTACATAATTAAAGACTTTTTTCTATAATATTTAGTAATTAGGAAAAAAATCTCACTATAATTTTCTAATTGGGTGTGCTTTTCAAGTATTGTTAAATTCTGTAATAATGTAACCTTCACTTACAGATTATAAGATTATAGTTCTCTTAAAATTTTAAAAATACATACTGCTTTTTACGTGTTGCACCATAAGCTAACTTTCCTTTACGTGTAAGAATAAAATCAAACTAAAGATCTCCATTCTCAGTTTGATATTATTGGTCCAGTAAAGTAGAGTTATAATAAAGATAATTACTACAGGCATGCACTTATTCTTAATTGGTAGTTCCAATTTTAAAATTTCCGTTTCCATGAAATTTAATTTATTCTCAAATCCACCCTGTAGTTTAATATACAAGCTAATCGTGGAAACAACAACCCAAACAATCTTTCGGACTGAAAATGTACTTCTAAAGAGATCTGCAAGAAGATATAATACTAGGTAAAATATCTCATCTTTTTATATCCTGTGCTAAACATGAGATTACTACAGGTGTACATGGACACGTTTACTCCTCTCTTCCTCCAACTAACCAATTTCATTTATAAAATTATTTGAGGAAATACCAATCCTCAAAGAGATGGCACTTTTCTACACACATTTCCTTCTCTACCTCCAAGTTGCGTTCCTTTCTTCTCTTACTACTGCCTCATTCCCCTCCACAAAACCAAGACGCAAGATGTTTCTAGAGCTCTTGAACCAAAGGAGATAATGCTTACCAAAGTGCTTAAGTAAACTGTCATTAGAAAAAACAAAAATATATTACTAGCAGGTACTTTGGTATTCTCAAGCAACAGTCTCAATCACTACCAAATCAGAACCAATACCAAACATGATCATAAAGAAGGACTCAAAATACTTTTTAGTTAAAAGTCACAACTTTTAGGGCAATCACAATATAGAGGCTGGGGACTTCCCTGGTGGTGCAGTGGTTAAGAATCTTACTGCCAATGCAGGGGACACGGATTCAAGCCCTGGTCCGGGAAGATCCCACATGCTGCAGAGAAACTAAGCCTGTGTGCCACAACTACTGAGCCCACGTGCCACAACTACTGAAGCCTGCGTGTCTAGAGCCCGTGATCCACAACAAGAGAAGCCACCTCAATGAGAAGCCTGCACACCGCAACGAAGAGGAGCCCCCGCTCGCCACAACTAGTTCTGCCCACACGCAGCAACAAAGACCCAAGCAGCCAAAAATAAATAAACAAAATAAATTTTAAAAAACCCCAACAATATAGGGGCTAGCCTGATATGGCAATATTAATTAGGAAAACATACAGTAAAGAGTAAGGAAAAATTAAGAAATGAGTGAGGGAAGATAAGAGAATAATTAGGAACTAGGAATAAAATGAAGCAAAAGGAGAAGTACAGTTGGTAGATCCTAGCATTCTATCAACTTCTTTGAGGCCCCTAAAAAGCCCATAATTCAGGACTTTCACCCTTTTACAGAGTCTGTTTAGAATAGGACACAATGTTCTCCTGACTAAGAAGTAAAATAGAAAAAAATTATTATTTTTGAAATGCAGAATGTATCCAGTACAACAAAGAAATTAGGATAAATTAAGTATTTTGATACTACCATTCTAAATTACAATGCCACAGTGCCAGAAACTAGTACTCTAATTTAAAACTGAAAATATGAAAATATTTCAAATATATCAGAGTAAGTATGAGGCCTCCAAAATGTTAAATCTACTTAACTGTGTATCACAAGAAAATGTCATCCATGTAAAATTTAGAAAAAAAAAATGTGTTTCATATCAGAGGCTTAATAAGACAGCCTTCAGGCAGGATAAATATAAAAACTGAATTTTTTCCTTTCTACAAATTCAAAAGCAATAAATAATTTTTTAAAAGGTAAACTGGCTCAGTAAAATAAAGTATTATACCTAGCAAGGTTTTTGTAATCCCAAATTCAACTCATATGCAATTCTCCAGTCACTGATTCAAAATCAAAGATACATTTAAAAGCTGACAAAATAAATGCATTTAAATGCTGAGGATATTTAAAGACGATAAAGCAATGGCACGAGCACTCTCAAAGTATAAATGAATTGGCATAAATTAAAAACCAAAAACACAAAATAAAAGCATCAATGTCACTACAAGAAAAAAATGAAACTATGTAACTTTATATTAGGTATTATTAAACATGTTAAGCATTTATGTTTTTCTAGCATGAGGTGATGCAAGATACAAAGCAAAACTCCAAGATGAAGGATTAAAAAAAAATCCACATGTATAACTAACACAACCAAACATGAAATGTAAAAGCTACCACAGCTCGCAAATTATATAGATTTGCAAAGAAATTAGCCTATTTTAGTTTTTAATATTTAATTCCTACCAATGAAAATATTAATGTAGAGGTATTTGTGTTACTAACAAAATGTATAATTCTTACCATCTTCAGATGCTGTTCCTAAATAAGAGAAATAAAACAATAACATTTCAACAAAGTCTGCCAATGCTGATGTTAAAACCTTCCTCGTGCCTCCCACCCAACGAAAACAAAAGGGCAAAAGAAAAAATTTCTAGTTTGATAGCCTTAAATTAGCTTTTAAAAGATTCATTTTGAGATAAAAGAAAATTTGAGGTAACCTAATGACTCATAGCACAAAAAAGGTTAAAACTAGACAATTAAAAATAGCAAAATTCTGTAAAAAACACGCTTATCTGCTATACTTCATACTTAAAATTTTAAATGGTGAAGAAAATTAGAGAAATTAATTACTCAAGAAAGATGCAACTTTCATTGCTCTCTCCAAAATGAAGATTTTTATAGATCTTTCCAATGTAAGAATTCTTTCTGTGCATTTTCAAAAGGTAGTCCATAAAAGAACTAGAAAACTAATTGACAAACATGGGAATCAAATCCATGACCTAGGTCTCATTAACCCAGTATTTTCACCAAAGCATTACAAAGACCTATCAATCCATTAGCTATTTATTCAAAAATTCTTGTACTCCCTAAGATGTCAATGAAAACTAGCAAAAATGATCAAGTAAATGGAATTCCCTGGCACTCCAGTGGTTAGGACTCCACGCTTTCACTGCTGAGGGCCCGGGTTCAATCCCTGGTCAGGGAACTAAGATCCCACAAGCTGCACGGCATGGCCAAAAAAAAAAAAACTCACTACTACTATAGGGCAATAACAGATGTTTCTCCGTGTGTGTGTATATAGATTTTTTTTTAAAAAAACAGGATTAAACATCAGTGAGAGTAACACATCACATAACATAGGTGATTCCTCAAATAGGCTGATGTTTCTGACCCAAAAAAGAAAACATTTTGATCTGGAATGTGAGAATAATTTGTTTTTAAAGGATCTAGAATCTCAGTGTTAGAAGTGATATTGAATGGTTTGAAATATAGAAACTATCTCTTGGTTAGGTTTTCTTTCATTTAATAATTTTTTAAATTTATGAAATACATTAAACACACACAGAAGCACAGAGACTAATTATAAGTAACACTCATGTACCCAACCCAAGATTAAATAAATCTTCCATTTCATCAGAATGGAAGACATACCAATTTCAGAGTTTATGTAATAATTGACAGAAAAACATAGTTTTCCATTTTCCCTAGATCTCATACTGTGACTTACAGATTCAGGATCTTCTTACAAGTTCTTATAAAAAAGCTCAAGTTCTTAGATAACATTATGGTATCTGATGAAGTGAAGGGCAAGTGTGGATAATACACAGTCTAGTGTTAGACAAGAATACCATACAGATAAAAATTACCACACTGGATCAAGCAACTAAAGATAAACTAAATACTGAAATTAAAAAGGCATAGCTCAGGGCTTCCCTGGTGGTGCGGTGGTTGAGAGTCCGCCTGCCGATGCAGGGTACACGGGTTCGTGCCCCGGTCCGGGAAGATCCCACATGCCACGGAGCGGCCGGGCCCGTGAGCCATGGCCGCTGAGCCCGCGCGTCCGGAGCCTGTGCTCCGCAACGGGAGAGGCCACAACAGTGAGAGGCCCGCGTACCACAAAAAAAAAAAAAAAAAAGGCATAGCTCAAAGTAAGTTCAATTTTGATTAAATGTTAATTTAAAACTCACTCTCTGAAAGACAGCATCTGTGACTTGCATTTCATTTTCATAAATAACCATATGAATCTGTAAAATATGTCATCATTTGTCTCTCTCTGTATCAGAGTTATTAAACTACAGAACTGAATCAAGTGACTTATGAGATTCCTTTCCCTTCTTCTGAATCTAATATTTCAGAGAAAGACTTAAGAAATCAAGAATATTCTAAGAGCTCAGGTATAAAAAATCAAGAAAATTGATTTAACTTATAACAAACAGTAACCTAGTACTTGAGTAAACTGAGAAACCCAAAATGGATATGTCTAACCCAAAATTCAATCAGAGAATTACGTAGCCATTTTCACATTAAGAGTGCTGCCAAATAAGCAGCCTATTTTCA
The DNA here is from genome assembly GCF_951394435.1 of Stenella coeruleoalba. Classification (NCBI taxonomy): domain Eukaryota; kingdom Metazoa; phylum Chordata; class Mammalia; order Artiodactyla; family Delphinidae; genus Stenella; species Stenella coeruleoalba. The sequence continues at coordinate 53,713,911 of NC_137156.1, forward strand.
GAACTTAAGAGAATGAACAAAGGTATCATGTAGAATCCAAGAGCCATAAAATTTTTTAGGTGTATTAGAAAAGGAAGTTCTTACCATCCATCTTGTCAGAAGTATCCTCTGATGAAAGAGCAAGCAAAGAACAGAACAAAACTTAGTATATTAGAAAAGGATTTTATAACCCCTGGAAAACATTATTTTTAAGAACACAGAATTCATAGCACACACGTATATATGAAGCTTGTTTTCAACTAAAACATACTAGGAGATTAAACAAGACGAGGTTTCTTTGTGAGATAAAAATACCCCCCCCCAAAAAAAATATATATATAGAATTGAATGGACAATAAGTCTGATTTTCACTAGCTAAATAAGTTAGAGAAGCCCATGTCCCAACCTTGGACCCCTGCACCATCAGACAAACCATTTGCTTGGGTCTGTTGAGTTTCTCGTAATCTAAGAGTCACCTTGCCCTGCTTTCTCTTTTCCTCTATAGGCTAGAGCACACCCCCAAATTCTGCTCTAAATTTAGCTGTCTCATCATTATCCTCTGTCTACTGCGTTGCTGCTTCCTCACCCCATCCTTTCTTAGTACTTTCAGTCCCTTTAAGACCTGAAATATGGATAAATCTAACAACTAAATTTCTCTACCCCGCTACTTTGAGGTCCCCAATAGAGAAAATTACAAAACCAAGAAGTCATGCATACTGGCACTACTAGAAACTGGGGTAATTATCAGGCTTGGCCTTTAGTGACTGTGCAGAAAAGTGTTAATAAACCAGGTCTGATACTCTTAAGAAGAGCCTAGTTACAGGGCTAGCCCTTAGCTGGCCTTTGGGAATTTAGTTTTGGATCCTAATTTTATCAATGATGAGGTTGTTTTGTGTGTTTGAGTGTTGGGAACGGGGTATTGAACTCCTGCTATACCAACTTGCCTGAATTGTTTTTGCAGACAATGTGATTTATGGGGAATACCTGTTATCTTTTTCGGAGTACGGAATTCTGGTAATTGTGGCTGGTTGTGCAGCAGAGTGCTTGCATAATGACCGCCCTTTTACCCTCACCCTGGACTCTGAGTCTTAAGGAAGCTTCTCTGGACAGAAACACTATGCACATGTTCTACACTCATTGCTGGAGGAAGGAGCATGTTCTGTGCAGCCTGTCATTTTCGCCTCTGGGAAGGATAACTCTGAAAGCCTGTGCCTGGACTCCAGACTACCGGATGAGTCTTTTTCCCTTGCTGATCCTGCTGTGTGTCCTTTTGCTATAATAAACCTCAGCCATGAGTACAGCTAACAGTCCAGTGAGTTCTCTGGTGAGTTTCTCAATGTGTGGGTGGTTGCAGGAAGCCCGGAAGAGAGCCCCTCCTCTTGTGCCTCCTGAACTGCTATTCCAAACCTCAAGCCACCTCTCAGACACCCTGCTTTCTATTAGCTCAGTGTCCTGACTCTGATTCCTCAAACATGAAGACATAGCTACCTCCCCATTACATGGCTCTTAATGCACACCCGCCCAAAATATATCTGAATCTACCTCCTTCATTTCCTTCCCTTCTACCTCAGTGAAACTGATGACCCTTCCACATCCAAGGCTAACTCCCCAGCTCTTCTCTATACATCCTATTCCTCATGTCTCTCATAAGAACTTTGACCGTAAACAATTTCCTTTTATTCTTCCATTTTTTACTTTTCCTTCTCTACTGACTCTACCATCTTAGTATGCAAACATATTCAACTCCCTCAATTTTAAAAAACAAGAAGTTCATTAACCTTTAACAACAGATAATTCCTACAATCTTCTTTCATCTCCTCTCAACCACTAAGCCTAGGAATAATTTATACAGATTCTCCTTCCAACTTCTTCCTCAATCAACTGAAATCTGACTTCTGTCCACATGACTCCAACTGAAAACATTTATTTTCTTTTTCATTTAAGCAATCCCACAGACCTAGTTGCTGAGAACAAATATTCATAAATATGCATAGATATATCAAGGTTTCCTTAACAGAAATTCCTGTCTCCCATCATACCAAGCTTACTCTTCAGGATAAAGTTTTCAAGGGTAAACCTCAAAACACTCATCATATCCCCGTTGCCAAAGGATTCAGCACTTCAGTGGACGAAAAATCCTGTGGCAACTGCTTTAAGTAATGTATTGAGTTTAATATTGAAAGATTAGAGTACCTTAATTACAGAAGATTACAGTAAGAACAATCCTCTAATGACTTCCAAATCTAATCTCAAGCACAGATCTCTCTCCTGAGTTCTCTACCACTGTATGTAATTCTTTCATATACTACTATGCCTCCGAACACTTCCAGTTTGATGTCTCAGGGATTTCAAACTCAAAATGCATAAAACTCAACGAGCTTTTAGCTGCTCATCCTTTAGCAACCTACCAATACACTGAGAGACTCTTTCAATATAGAGGCATATATCTCCGGATCCATAAATGTTCAGCCATGATAAACAAGGCTCAAAGAGAAGAAAACAAAGAATACACAAGTCACATCTGTATAAGAAAGTTGAGGAAGGGGGGGAAGGGGGTTTAGAAAGAAAAAGGGAGGAAGGAAGGAAGGGGGGAGGGGCGGATGGAGGGAGGGAGGGAGGGAAGAAAAAGAAAAAAAGACAGAAATAGAAAGAATGAGAAAATCTATTCTCTAAGCCCTGGAGAGAGGCACAGACAAGTATCTCATTGTGCCTGAGTGTGAACCTGGGCCAGATGAAGAAAAGAGGATAGAGGGACACCTTTCCCTTCTGTAAAGAAGCAAACATGCCATTCAAACCTTAAAGAACCAAAAGAAACAAATTAAGCAATCTCATGGCACTATTATGACTTTCTTATGAAAAAAAAAAATTGCTGCTGGGAGTTTCCTGGCAGTCCAGTGGTTAGGACTCTGCGCTTTCAGCCGAGGGCTTGGGTTCAATCTTTGGTTGGGGAACTAAGATCCCACAAGCTGCGTGGCGCGTTCAAAAATTAAAAAAAAAGAATTGCTGCAAATGGCTTTCGAGTTCATATTAAAACATTTCAAATTCAGTATTTTCTTCTGGTACTAAAAAATAATGGATACTAAATATAATGTTTTATTTTTAAGACTCAGGATGAATGTTGTATTTCTGTTTTCCATTTTCCCCACTTAAAAAAATTAATGTGTAAGTCATGTACCATAAAATTTACTCTTTCATAGTATACAATTCAGTGTTTTTAATATATCCACAAGACTTAACAACCCTCATAAATATCTAATTCCAGAACATTTTCATCACCCCAAAAAGAAATCTTATACCCATTGATGTCATTCCCTATTTTCCCAACTCCCAACCCCTGGCAACAACTAATTTACTTTCTGTTTCTGTGGGTTCACGTATTCTAGGCATTTCATGTAAATGGAATCATACAGTATGTGGCTGTTTGTGTCCAACTTTATAATGCTTTCGAGTTCCACCCCTCTTAGAGCATGGGTTAGTATTTCACTTTTATGTAATGTGCTCCTTTTTATGGCTGAGTAATATTCTGCTTCATTGTATGCACATACCTCCCTAACCATTCACCAGCTGATGGACATCTGGGTTGTTTTCACTTTTGGGCTGTTATGAATAATGCTGCTATGAACATTCATTTGTGTACATGTTTTAATGAGAACATATGTTTCACATATCTTGGGTATACAGCTAGGAGTGGAACCACTGGGTCACATGCTAACTCTATGTTTCACTTTTTGAGAAACTGCCAAACTGTTCACATAGTGGCTCCACTTACATTCCAGGAGCAGTGTATGAGGGTTTCAATTTCTCCATATCCTCACCAGCATTTGTTATTGTCCATTCTTTGGATAACAGCCTAGCAGGTGTGAAGAGGTATCTCATTGTGCTTTTGATTTGCACTTCCCTAATATCTAAGGACGTTGAGCATCTTTTCATGTGCTTTTATTGGCAATTTGTATATTATCTTTAAAGAAATATGTATTCAAATCCTTTGCTTATTTATAAATAGAATTGCCTTTTTGTTACTGAGTTATGAGTTCTTTATATACTTGAGATGTTAAGTCCCTAATCAGATATGTGATTTGCAAATGTTTTCTCTCATTTTGTGTGTTGTCTTTTCATTTTCTTGACGGTGCCCTCTGAAGCACAATGTTTTTAATTTTGATGAAGTCCAATTTATCTAGCTTTTCTTTGGTTGCTTGTGTTTGGTGTAGTATCTAAGAAAACATTGCATCGTTCAAGGTTATGAAGATTTACACCTGTGTTTTCTTCTAAGCATTTTATAGTTTTAGCTCTTACATTTGGGTTTTTTTTTTTTTTTTTTGCATTACGCAGGCCTCTCACTGCTGTGGCCTCTCCCATTGTGGAGCACAGGCTCCAGACGCACAGGCTCAGCAGCCATGGCTCACGGGCCCAGCCGCTCCATGGCATGTGGGATCTTCCCGGACCGGGGCACGAACCCATGTCCCCTGCATCGGCAGGCGGACTCTCAACCAATGTGCCACCAGGAAAGCCCTACATTTGGGTTTTTAATCCATTTTGAGTTAATTTTTTGGATATGATATGAGGTAGGGGTCCAAATTCATTCCTTGGCCCCTGGCTATTGAGTTGTTCCAGCAACATTTGCTGAAAAGAATTCTTGCCTACTGCATGGTCTTGGCACCCTTGTTGGAAATCAACTGACCACAGATATACGGGATTATTTCTGGACTCTCAATTCTATTACATTGGTGTGTATGTCTATCTTTATGCCAGTACCACACAGACTTGATTACTGTAGCTTTGAAGTAAATTTTGAAATTGGGAAGTGTGAGTACCCCAAGTTCGGTCTTCTTTTTCAAGATCGTTTCATCTATTCTGGAAACTTTGCTTTGTCATTTGGATTTTAGGAACAGTTTGTCAATTTCTATAAAAAGGCAGCTGGACTTTTGATAGGGATTGCATTGAATCTGTATGTCAATTTCCCATCTTAATATTAAGTCTTTAAATAACCTGTGTGTCTTTCCAGTTATTTAGAGCTTTAAATTCTTCTAACAATGTGTTGTAGTTTTTAGTGCATAAGTGTGAAATAAAACATACATATGAGCCCAATTCCTGGCACAGAGCTCCTAAAACCCTTGTAATTTCTCAAGTGGTAAGAGCACTTGGTGTACCTTTTTCTCTAATATTTGCTCCTTGACCCTGGTACCTGACAGAGCTCCTAAATCCCTTGGAATTTCCTGGGTGATAGGAGTGTCTTTTGTTCTAATAAGGCATTTCCTGGTGGTCTCCTCGACAGCCTCAGGATGGGGGATGGTCACCAGAAAGATGAAACCATGATTAAAAGCTTGGAATTTTCAGCCCCATCCTCCATCCTCTTGGGAAGAGTTGTGAGGTTGGAGACTAAGTTAATGATCAATTATGACTATGTGATGAAGCCTCCATAAAAATGGCAAAAGCACAAGACTCAGAGAGTTTCTGGGTTGGTGAACACACCCATATGCTGGGAGGGTGGCACACTGCAACTCCACAGGGAAAGAAGCTCTTGGGCTTGAGACCTTTCCAGACCTCACCCCCTGTATCTCTTCATCTGGCTTCTCATTCATACCCTTTAATATCCTTTGTAATAAACCAGTAATCTAGTAAGCAGACTGTTTTCGCAAGATCTGTGAGCCACTCTAGCAAATTAATTTAACTCAAGGAGGGGGCAAGGGAACCTGTGACTTAGAGCCAGTTGGTCAGAAGCACCGGTAACAACATGGACTTGCAATTGATGTCTGAGGTGGGGGTGAGTGGGCGGGGGTCGTGACAGGCTAAGCCCTTAACCTGTAAGGTCTGTGTTAACTATAGTTAGGGCCACAACTGAATTGAATTTTAGGACATCTAGGTGTTGTCTAAGAATTGCTGGATGTGAAAATCCCACACATCTGGTGTCAGCAATATTATGAGTGTAAGAGTAAAGGAGAAACGTAAGAGTAAAGGAGAAACATAAGAGTGGTTCATCCTAGAGAAGTCTTACACTTCTTTTGTTCTATCGATTCCTATGTACAATGTATTATTCTTTTTGAGGCTATTGTAATTGGAATTGCTTTTTAACTTTATTTTCAGATTGTTCATTGCTAGCATTTTTTGTAAAGGTTTATTATTTTTTTTCTGACTCCATCAACTATCTTTATTTTATTTTTTTTATACAGTCAGTTCTTATTAGTTATCCTATACATATTGGTGTATATATGTCAATCCCAATCTCCCAACTCATCCCATCACCACCACGACCACCGTCCCCTGCTTTCCCCCTTGGTGTCCATATGTTTGTTCTCTACATCTGTGTCTCTATTTCTACCTTGCAAACCAGTTCATTTGTACCATTTTTCTAGATTCCACATATATGAGTTTGTATACGATATTTGTTTTTCTCTTTCTGACTTACTTCACTCTGTATGAAAGTCTCTAGGTCCAACCACGTCTCTACAAATGACCCAATTTCGTTCCTTTTTATGGCCGAGTAATATTCCATCGTATATATGGACCACATCTTTTTTATCCATTTGTCTGTCGATGGGCATTTAGGTTGCTTCCATGATCTGGCTATTGTAAACAGTGCTGCAGCGAACACTGGGGCGCATGTGTCTTTTTGAATTATGGTTTTCTCAGGGTATATGCCCAGTAGTGGGATTGCTGGGTCATATGGTAATTCTATTTTTAGTTTTTTAAGGAACCTCCATACTGTTCTCCATAGTGGCTGTATCAATTTACATTCCCACCAACAGTGCAACAGGGTTCCCTTTTCTCCACACCCTCTCCAGCATTTGCTGTTTGTAGATTTTCTGATGATGCCCATTCTAACCACTGTGAGGTGATACCTCATTGTAGTTTTGATTTGCATTTTATCTAATGATTAGTGATGTTGAGCAGCTTTTCATGTGCCTCTTGGCCATTTGCATGTCTTGTATGGAGAAATGTCTATTTAGGTCTTCTACCCATTTTCTGATTGGGATGTTTGTTTTTGTAATATTGAGCTGCATGAGCTGTTTATATATTTTGGAGATTAATTCTTTGTCCATTGATTTATTTGCAAATATTTTCTCCCATTTTGAGGGTTGTCTTTTCGTCTTATTTATACTTTCCTTTGCTGTGCAAAAGCTTTTAAATTTCATTAGGTCCCATTTGTCTTGTTTTTTTTGTTTGTTTTTTTTTTTTTTGCAGTACGTGGGCCTCTCACTGTTGTGGCCTCTCCCATTGCAGAGCACAGGCTCCGGACGTGCAGGCTCAGCAGCCATGGCTCAAAGACCCAGCCGCTCCGCGGCATGTGGGATCTTCCCGGACCGGGGCACGAACCCGTGTCCCCTGCATCGGCAGGCGGACTCTCAACCACTGTGCCATCAGGGAAGCCCTATTTTTGTTTTTTATTTCCATTTCTCTAGGAGGTGGGTCAAAAAGGACCCTGCTGTGATTTATGTCATAGAGTGTTCTGCGTATGTTTTCCTCTAAGAGTTTTATACTTCTGGTATTACATTTAGGTCTTTAATCCATTTTGAGTTTATTTTTGTGTATGGTGTTAGGGAGTGTTCTAATTTCATTCTTTTATATGCAGCTATCCAGTTTTCCCAGCACCACTTACTGAAAAGACTGTCTTTTCTCCACTGTATATCCTTGCCTCCTTTGTCATAGATTAGTTGACCATAGGTGCATGGGTTTATCTCTGGGCTTTCTATCCTGCTCCATTGATCTATATTTGTTTTTGTGCCAGTACCATATTGTCTTGACAACTGTAGCTTTGTAGTATAGTCTGAAGTCAGGGAGTCTGATACCTCTAGCTCCATTTTTTTCCCTTAAGATTGTTTTGCCTATTTGGGGCCTTTTGTGTCTCCATACAAATTTTAAGATTTTTTGTTCTAGTTCTGTAAAATATGCCATTGGTAATTTGATAGGGATTGCACTGAATCTACACACTGCTTTGGGTAGTACAGTCATTTTCACAATATTGATTCTTCCAACCCAAGAACATGGTATATCTCTCCATGTGTTTGCGTCATTTTTGATATCTTTCATCAGTGTCTTATAGTTTTCTAGGTACAGGTCTTTTACCTCCTTAGGTAAGTTTATTCCTAGGTATTTTATTCTTTTTGTTGCAGTGGTGAATGTGATTGTTTCCTTAATTTCTCTTTTGATTTTCGTTGTTAGAGTATAGGAATGCAAGAGATTTCTGTGCGTTAATTTTGTATCCGGCAACTTTAAGAAATTCATTGATTAGCTCTAGTAGTTTTCTGGTGGCACCTTCAGGATTCTCTATGTATAGTATCATGTCATGTCATCTGCAAACAGTGACAGTTTTACTTCTCCTTTTCCAATTTGTATTCCTTTTATTACTTTTTATTCTCTGATTGCCGTGGCTAGGACTTCCAAAACTATGCTGAATAAGAGTGGTGAGACTGGACATCCTTGTCTTGCTCCTGATCTTAGAGGAAATGCTTTCAGTTTTTCACCATTGAAAATGATGTTTGTTGTGGGTTTGTCGTATATGGCCTTTATTATGTTGAGGTAGGTTCCCTCTATGCCCTCTTTCTGGAGAGCTTTTATCATAAATGGGTGTTAAACTTTGTCAAAAGCTTTTTCTGCATCTATTGAGATGATCATATAGTTTCTATTCTTCAATTTGTTAATATGGTGTATCACATTGATTGAGTTGCATACATTGAAGAATCCTTGCATCCCTGGGATAAATCCCACTTGATCATGGTGTATGATCCTTTTAATGTGTTGTTGGATTCTGTTTGTGAGAATTTTGTTGCGGACTTTTGAATCTGTATTCATCAGTGATATTGGCCTGTAGTTTTCTTTTTTTGTGACATCTTTCTCTGGTTTTGGTATCAGGGTGATGGTGGCCTCGTAGAATGAGTTTGGGAGTGTTCCTTCCTCTGCAATTTTTGGGAAGAGTTTGAGAAGGATGGGTGTTACCTCTCCTCTAAATATTTCACAGAATTCACCTGTGAAGCCTGGACTTTTGTTTGTTGGAAGATTTTATTACAATTTTATTTCAATTTCATTACTTGTGATTGGTCTGTTCATATTTTCTGTTTCTTCCTTGTTCAGTCTTGGAAGGTTATGCCTTTCTAAGAATTTGTCTATTTCTTCCAGGTTGTGCATTTGATTGGCATAGAGTTGCATTTGATTGGCATAGAGTTGCTTGTAGCAGTCTCTCATGATGCTTTGTATTCCTCCAGTGTCCGCTGTATCGTCTCCTTTTTCATTTCTAATATTATTGATTTGAGTCCTCTCCCTCTTCTTCTTGATGAGTCTGGCTAAAGGTTTATCAGTGCTGTTTATCTTCTCAAAGAACCAGCTTTTAGTTTTATTGATCTTTGTTGTTGTTTTCTTTGTTTTTATTTCATTTATTTCTGCTCTGATCTTAATTTCTTTCCTTCTAATAACTTTGTATTTTGTTTGTTCTTCTTTCTCTAGTTCCTTTAGGTGGTAAGGTCAGATTGTTTATTTGAGATTTTTCTTGTTTCTTGAGGTAGGACTGTATTGCTATAAACAGCCAATAAGTTTTGGATCGTCATGTTTTCATTGTCACTTGTCTCTAGGTATTTTTTGATTTCCTCTTTGATTTCTTCAGGGATCTCTTGGTTATTTAGTATTGTTTAGCCTCCATGTGTTTTGTGTTTTTTACGTTTTTTTAACTGTAATTTATTTCTTCTCTCATAGCATTGTGGTTGGAAGAGATGCTTGATATGATCTCAATTTTCTTAAATTTACCGAGGCTTGATTTGTAACCCAAGATGTGATCTATCCTGGAGAATGTCCTGTGTGCACTTGAGAAGAAAGTGTAATCTGCTGTTTTCAGATGGAATGTCCTATAAATATCTATTAAATCTATCTGGTCTATTGTGTCATTTAAAGCTTGTGTTTCCTTATTAATTTTCTGTTTGGATGATCTGTCCATTGGTGTAAGTGAGGTGTTAAAAGTCCCCCACTATTATTGTGTTACTGTCGATTTCCTCTTTTATAGCTGTTAGCTTTTGCCTTATATATTGAGATGTGCCTATGTTGGGTGCATATATAATTGTTATATCTTCTTCTTGGATTGATCCCTTGATCATTATGTAGTGTCCTTCCTTGTCTCTTGTAACAGTCTTTATCTTAAAGTCTATTTTATCTGATATGAGTATTACTACTCCAGCATTCTTTTGTTTACCATTTGCATGGAATATCTTTCTTCATCCCCTCACTTTCAGTCTGTATGTGTCCCGAGGTCTGAAGTGGGTCTCTTTTAGAAAGCATATATATGGTTCTTGTTTTTGTATCCATGTCTTTTGGTTGGAGCATTTAATCCATTCACATTTAAGGTAATTATCAATATGTATGTTCCTATTTCCATTTTCTTAATTGTTTTGGGTTTGTTTTTGTAGGTCCTTTTCTTCTCTTGTGTTTCTCACTTTGAGAAGCTCCTTTAGCATTTGCTGTAGAGCTGGTATGGTGGCGCTGAATCCTCTTAGCTTTTGCTTGTCTGTAAAACTTTTGATTTCTCCACCAAATCTGAATGAGATCCTTGTCAGGTAGAGTGATCTTGGTTGTAGGTTCTTCCCTTTCATCACTTTAAATATATCGTGTCACTCCCTTCTGGCTTGTAGAGTTTCTGCTGAGGAATCAGCTGTTAACCTTATGAGAGTTCCCTTGTATGTTAATTGTTGTTTTTCCCTGGTTGCCTTTAATAATTTTTCTTTGTTTTTAATTTTTGTCAATTTGATTACTATGTTTCTTGGCGTGTTTCCCCTTGAGTTTCTCCTGCCTGAGACTCTCTGCACTTCCTAGACTTGGGTGGTTATTTCCTTTCCCATGTTAGGGAAGTTTTCGACTATAATCTCTTCAAACATTTTCTCAGGTCCCTTTTTTCTCTCTTCTCCTTCTGTGACCCCTAAAATGTGAATGTTGGTGCATTAAATGTTGTCCCAGTCTCTTAGGCTGTCTTCATTTTTTTTGATTCTTTTTTCTTATTCTGGTCCGTGGCAGTAAATTCCACCATTCTGCCTTACAGGTCACTTATCCATTCTTCTGCCTCAGTTATTCTGCTATTGATTCCTTCTAGTGTATTTTTCATTTCAGTTATTGTATTGTTTATCTCTGTTTGTTTGTTCTTTAATTCTTCTAGGTGTTTGTTTTTTAATTCTTCTAGGTCTTTGTTAAACATTTCTTGCATCTTCTTGATCTTTGCCTCCATTCTTTTTCCTTTCAGAGGTCCTGGATCATCTTCACTATCATTATTCTGAATTCTTTTTCTGGAAGGTTGCCTATCTCCACTTCATTTAATTGTTTTTCTGGGGTTTTATCTTGTTCCTTCATCTGGTTCATAGTCCTCTGCCTTTTCATTTTGTTTCTCTTTCTGTGAATGTGGTTTTCATTCCACAGGCTGCAGGATTGTAGTTCTTCTTGCTTCTGCTGTTGGCCCACTGGTGGATAAGGCTATCTAAGAGGCTTGTGCAAGCTTCCTGATGGGAGGGACTGGTGGTGGGTAGAGCTGGGTGTTGCTCTGGTGGGCAGAGCTCAGTAAAACTTTAATCTGCTTGTCTGCTGATGGGTGGGGCTGAGTTCCCTCCCTGTTGGTTGTTTGGCCTGAGATGACCCAGCACTGGAGGTTAAAGGCTCTTTGGTGGGGCTAATGGTGGACTTCAGGAGGGTTCATGCCGAAGAGTACTTCCCAGAACTTCTGCTTCCAGTGTCCTTGTCCCTGCAGTGAGCCACAGCCACCCCCCGCCTCTGCAGGAGACCCCACAAAACTAGCAGGTAGGTCTGGTTAAGTCTCCTATGTGGTCACTGCTCCTTCCCCCGGATCCTGATGCACACACTACTTTGTGTGTGCCCTCCAAGAGTGGAGTCTCTGTTTCCCCCAGTCCTGTCGAAGTCCTGCAATCAAATCCCACTAGCTTTCAAAGTCTGTTTCTCTGGGAATTCCTCCTCCCTTTGCCGGACCCCCAGGTTGGGAAGGCTGACTTGGGGTTGAGAACCTTCACTCCAGTGGATGGACTTCTGTGGTATAATTGTTCTCCAGTTCGTGAGTCAACCACCAAGTGGTTATGAGATTTGATTTTATTGTGATTGCGCCCCTCCTACCATCTCATTGCAGCTTCTCCTTTGTCTTTGGATGTGGGGTATCATTTTTGGTGAGTTCCAGTGTCTTCCTGTTGATGACTGTTCAGCAGTTATTTGTGATTCCGGTGCTCTCACAAGAGGGAGTGAGCACACGTCCTTCTACTCCACCATCTTCTGTTTATTTATTTTATTTATTTTTGGCTGCGTCGGGTCTTAGTTGTGGCATATGGGATCTTCACTGAGACATGTGGGATCTTTCATTGTGGTGTGCGGGCATCTCTCTAGTTGTGCCACATGGGATCTTCATTGAGGCATGTGGGATCTTTCATTGTGGTGTGCCGGCTTCTCTCTAGTTGTGGCGTGCAGGTTTTCTCTTCTCTAGTTGTGGTGCGCAGGCTCCAGGGTGACTGGGCTCTGTAGTTGTGGCACGCGGGCTTAGTTGCCCCACGGCATGTGGGATCTTAGTTCCCTGACGAGGGATTGAACCGGTGTCCCCGGTGTTGTAAGGCGGATTCTATACCACTGGACTACTAGGGCAGTCCCTCATTGCTAGCATTTAGAAATACAACTGATTTTTGTATATTGATCTTATCTTTGGTAACTCTGCTGAACTATTAATAAGCTCTAATCGTTTTTTTGTGAATTTCCTAGGATTTTCTATATATAAGACCATGTTTTCTACAAATAGCTTCAGTTCTTTTCCAATATGGATACCTTTTATTTCTTTTTCTGGCCTAACTGACCTGGCTAGAACTTCCATGATAATGCTGTTAGGAAGGGCAAGAGTGGAAATCCTTATCTTGTTCCTGATTTTGGGGGAAGCATCCAGTCCTTCATCATGACGTATATACTACCTGTATATACGTGGATTTTTCACAGATGTTCTTTATCAGGTTCAGAAAGTTCCCTTCTATACTAGTTTGTTGAGTATTTTTATCATGAAAGGGTGTTGAAATTTGTCAAATGCCTGTTCTGCATCTACTAAGATGATCATGTGATTTTTGTCCTTTATTTTACTATATGGTATATTATATTGATTAGTTTTCATATATTGAAATAATAATGCATTTCCAGGAAGGTAATGTTTCTACCACAGAAAAGTTTTATGAAAATTTAAAAGCACTAATCAACCCATTGTTGACATCTTTGTAAACATCTCTGTCCAGTCCTATATATAAGAATGTTCATGAGTATTAGTCATAATAATAAAAAAACAGGAAACAACCAAGATGCCCACTAACAGTAGAACAGAAAACTAAATTGTGATATATTCATACCATAGAATATTGTACATAGAAATATAAATAAATGAACTTTAGCTACATGCAACAACATAGATGAATCTTAACAAAAAAACAAACAAACCCATTCTTGTCCAGTTTTTCATCTATGTATAATTTTATACAAAATAATGAAAGTATCACACATTGCTTGGTAGGCCGTATCATTTGATCTTTGCTAAAAATATGACTTGTTGGGGCTTCCCTGGTGGCGCAGTGGTTAAGAATCCACCTGTCAATGCAGGAGACATGGGTTCGACCCCTGGTCCAGGAAGATCCTACATGCCATGGAGCAACTAAGCCCGTGCACCACAACTACTGAGCCTGAGCTCTAGAACCCTCAAGCCACAACTACTGAGCCCACGCGCCACAACTACTGAAGCCCGAATGCTCTAGGGCCAGTGTGCCACAGCTACTGAGCCCACGTGCAGCAGCAAAGACCCAATGCAGCCAAAAATAAATAAAATTTTTTTTAAAATTAAAAAAAATATGACTTGTTAATGGCTGCATAGTATCTGTAAGGATATACCATAACTTAATCACTCCCTCTTTGTTACACATCAAGGTTGAAGCTAATACATCTATTTTTAGAAACATAATGAATATTCCTTTTATTTCTTGGCATAATTATCTATAAACATTGAATTACTGGCTCAAAACTTTCAACATTTTAAAAAGCTTCATGGGTATTATTAAAATGCCACTCAGATAAAGTATTCCATGATTACTTCACATCAGCACTTTTAAACACATTCTTTATGAATAGTAGGCACGAACCTTAACTTTCTTGCTGCATTTACCGGTCTTTCAGTTTGCATTTGTTTGATTACAGTGGAGGTCCAACATCTGTTTGGGGGTTTTGGGGGCAATTTTGAAATATGCTTTTCTTGATATATGTAAAATTTTTTTCTATAAAAATAAGCTCATCTGTTTCTCATAGACTTATAAAACTTGTTGACATTTCAGCTTTTTTTGTAGTATTGGCAAAATTTTTTTCCCTTTTAATTTTCAGTCACTTGATTTTATATTTTCACACTTAAGATTTCGATCCTAAGGGATTTTCCCTCATGGTTTTCTGGCTCTTTATGCTTAAAATTTCTTCTCCAATCTGAGATTAGCTGAATACTCAACTACTATGTTTTTGTCAAGATGCTTTATATTTTTGTTCAACTTCTTAGTTATCTGGAATAAATTTTTATATGGTATGAAACATGGTTCTAACTTAATTTTGTACCAAACTGAAAGCCATATGTCTAAACACCATTTACTGTAAATTTATGCTTTCCTCATTGAATGCAGTTATGCCACCTTTATCATGTACCACATTCACACCTAGAATCTCTACACTTCCTATTGTGTTCCAATGATCTGCCTGCCTAGTGTTCCCTGAGTACTACCCAAGAGAAAGAAAAATGAAGCACAAAACAGAGATAAATAATATGGATAACCAATCTCAAACTTTTAAGGTTGATGGATATAAAAAACAAACCCTGAATAGCTTTGGGAATATATGTTTAAGTTTTTTTTTTTAAACATCTTTATTGGAGTATAATTGCTTTACAATGGTGTGTTACTTTCTACTGTATAACAAAGTGAATCAGCTATACGCATACGTACATCCCCATATCCCCTCACTCCTGCGTCTCCCTCTCCCCCTCCTTGTCCCACCCCTCTAGGTGGTAGCAAAGCACCGAGCTGATCTCCCTGTGCTACACGGCTGCTTCCCACTAGCTATCTGTTTTACATTTGGTAGTGTATATATGTCAATGTTATTCTCTTACTTCGTCCCAGCTTACCCTTCCCTCTCCCTGTGTCCTCAAGCCCATTCTCTACGTCTGTGTCTTTATTCCGGTCCTGCCCCTAGGTTCACCAGGACCATTTTTTTTTTAAGATTCCATACATATATATGTGTTAGCGTACGGTATTTGCTTTTCTCTTCCTGACTTACTTCACTGTGTATGACAGACTCTAGGTCCATCCACCTCACTACAAATAACTCAATTTTGTTTCTTTTTATGGCTGAGTAATATTCCATTGTATATATGTGCCACATCTTCTTTAACCATTCATCTGTTGATGGACACTTAGGTTGCTTCCATGTCCTGGCTATTGTAAACAGTGCTGCAATGAACACTGTGGTACATGACTCTTTTTGAATTATGGTTTTCTCAGGGTATATGCCCAACAGTGGGATTGCTGGGTCGTATGATAGTTCTATTTTTAGATTTTTAAGGAACCTCCATACTGTTCTCCATAGTGGCTGTATCAATATACATTCCCACCAACAGTGCAAGAGGGTTCCCTTTTCTCCACACCCTCTCCAGCATTTATTGTTTGTAGATTTTTTGATGATGGCCATTCTGACCGGTGTGAGGTATTACCTCATGGTAGTTTTGATTTGCATTTCTCTAATGATTAGTGATGTTGAGCACCTTTTCATGTGTTTGTTGGCAATCTGTATATCTTCTTTGGAGAAATGTCTATTTAGGTCTTCTGCCCATTTTTGGATTGGGTTGTTTTTTGTTTTTTGTTTTTTTTGCGGTACGCAGGCCTCTCACTGTTGTGGCCTCTCCCGTTGCGGAGCAACAGGCTCCGGACGCGCAGCCTCAGTGGCCATGGCTCACGGGCCCAGCCGCTCCACGGCATGTGGGATCTTCCCGGACCGGGACATGAACCTGTGTCCCCTGCATCGGCAGGCAGACTCTCAACCACTGCACCACCAGGGAAGCCCGACTGGATTGTTTTTTTGATATTGAGCTGCAAGAGCTGCTTGTATATTTTGGAGATAATTCCTTTGTCAGCTGCTTCATTTGCAAATCCTTTCTCCCATTCTGAGGATTGTCTTTTCATCTTTTTTATGGCTTCCTTTGCTGTGCAAAAGCGTTTAAGTTTCATTAGGTCTGATTTGTTTATTTTTGTTTTTATTTCCATTTCTCTAGGAGGTGGGTCAAAAAGGATCTTGCTATGATGGATGTCATAGAGTGTTCTGCCTATGTTTTCCTCTAAGAGTTTTATAGTGTCTGGCCTACATTTAGGTCTTTAATCCATTTTGAGTTTATTTTTGTGTATGGTGTTAGGGAGGGTTCCAATTTCGTTCTTTTACATGTAGCTGTCCAGTTTTCCCAGCACCACTTATTGAAGAGGCTGTCTTTTCTCCATTGTATATTCTTGCCTCCTTTATATAAAAATAAGGTGACCATATGTGCATGGGTTTATCGCTGGGCTTTTTATCCTGTTCCACTGATCTATGTTTCTGTTTTTGTGCCAGGACCATACTGTCTTGATTACTGTAGCTTTGTAGTGTACTCTGAAGTCCAGGAGCCTGATTCCTCCAGCTCCGTTTTTCTTTCTCAAGATTGCTTTGGCTATTCGAGGTCCTTTGTGTTTCCATGCAAATTGTGAAATTTTTTGTTCTAGTTCTGTGGAAAATTCCATTGGTAGTTTGATAGGGATTGCACTGAATCTGTAGATTGCTTTGGGTAGTACAGTCATTTTCACAATGTTGATTCTTCCAATCCAAGAACATGGTATATCTCTCCATCTGTTTGTATCATCTTTAATTTCTTTCATCAGTGTCTAATAGTTTTCTGCATACAGGTCTTTTGTCTCCTTAGGTGGGTTTATTCCTAGGTATTTTATTTATTTTTAAGCTTTGATTATGATTCACCTTTGCAGTTTTCCCAGATTTCCAAAAGGCTTTAACTTCTTGGTAAGGGAACTGAAGTAGGAGAAAGAGGATAGAGAAGCTGGGTACAACACCAAACTCCCTTAGTATCCAGCAGCTGGATGTGGCTGTAGTGCAGAACTTTGAAAATTCTATATGCAAATCATGGAATAAAGAATTGTTCCTTTGATTAAGATGGTTAGGAGCACAACAGGGGGAAAAGAGAAACAAGGTATTTCAGATACCTCAGAACTACATTGCAAGGACAGAATCATATAAAACATATGGACTATACTTAACTAGCAAGAATGAAATAGAAATGATAAATATATCACCATCATCAATCACTGAAATTGATGATGATTCACTGCTTCCCTGAGACCAGGGAGAAAATGTTGTACTTTCCCATAGTTAGTTGTCTTACCTAGTGATGCATAGGAACCTGGATTCAGGGCACCTGCACCTAACCGCCCACTTCGTACAGACTGCCCAGCAGCATGATGTGCCTTGGCACCAGCAGCGGCATTCACATCAATATCACTTCGTGAACGCTGTAGGCTTCCTGGAAGGGAACTGGCTTTGCTGCTGCCTGCTGATACTATGAAAAACAAAGCAAAGGTAACCTATTATTTAGTTACTGCAAACGGCACAAAAATTATATAAACTTGAAATCACCATGAGATTAATCCATGATGACAAATGGTCAAAAAGGAAGTAGTGGCCAAATGGATACTAGAAAGTACTTTAGTATATTTTAAAATCAGAATGCCTCAGTTTCAATGCTGTCATAACTAATTCTTCTTGGACAATTTTCTCAATATTTCTCTGCCTCATTTTCCCCTTTCATAACATGGGAAAAATAACTATACTTTGTAAAGTTCACAGGACTGTTTTATAGATGAAAGGATGATGTTTATGATTGATTCATGAAAATGAAGCACTGTTACAAGATAAATAGATGACAGCGGGGCTATTTTTTAACTATAAGAATAATGCAAGTAGAACTAGCCTGGGAATAGAATAATTCAGAAAATAATGCAGGTTCTGCCACTCTTAGGTAATGCCAATTAAGTCATTAAATCTCTGGTCTTTAGTTTTTCAGTTTTAATGAGGAGTTTTATAAACTCTGAGTTATGACCCATTAATAGGCTGTGAAATCAACTAAGTGGGTCATGACAGCACTTTAAAGAAATGAAACACAGTAGAAAAGAGAATGCATCACAAGTAAGGGTAAGTAGGCTTCCTGGAACTTTGGATTATACTATATATGTATACTTATATACAATATACTACACAGCATATGTATATTGTATGTATATAATTATATACACTATATTATATATATGACATGTAGTATATGTATATGGTATACAAACACAGGTACAGTATATAAGTGTGGTATTTACTATGTAAAATGATTTTCTCACTGTGGGTCATATTAAAACAGTTTAAAAGCTACTGCTTTGAACTGTTTAGCTTTAAAACTGTTCTAATGCGCTTTTAAAACTTTTAAAGTGTAACTCTGTGTTTTAAACTTTTCAACTCTTGATGTGACCCAGAGTGAGAATATCTTTTTACATAGTAACTTTTAATTTATTTATAAAGTCACTTTTACTCTATTAAGTAAAATATGCTATGACTCTTAGTTAAAAAGGCAATTTACCTCTTCCAGCAACAGTTGATGGGTTTGCTGTAGACCATTTGGAAGAAAAAGGGCGGCTGCAAGGTAAAAAGAAATACTTTTAGTAAGACGACATAATTTATCACTCCTCTGACAAAAATTAATGAAATAACATTGAGTTTTCCGAAGAGTTTGAGAAGTATTTCTGATTTCAACTTTCCTTTTACAAATCACTTTAGAACAGTTGTTGTCATATATCAGTGGTATCTAAGTTAGCTGTGAAGCAAAAATGAAATAACTAGCATTGAATAAAGACTGTAAGCTCTACAGAAACAGGGACCAGGTTGCTGTTGTTCACTCTGGTCCTCGGCACACACTACCACAGGGAACTCAATAATAGCACTCTCCAACACTTCTAGTCTGAGATATTTTACTTAGAGAAAGGTAGTATTATTGCTAGTACACAGGGAATTCAGTGTAACCAAGGCCTGTCTCACCGAAGTCATATGGTTGTGGCCATTGGTAAACTCGTGCAGTTACCCTGTAGGTATAACATGGTCTATAGCAGTTCTATTAAGTATTACTGCATGGGGCAACAGAAACAAAGCTAAGGACTACTGCTGAGGATAACATGTATGATTAGAAAGGAAAACACCTAGAATCAATTCAAAGAATCCACTGCCTCCTTTAATATCTTTTTTGATTATTTATCTTTAATTACTATGGTACTCTGAAGCCCATAAATAAATATCTAAGTATGTGAGAGAGTCTGGAAAGTATATCTATGTATGTATGTATCTATCTATCTATCTGCCACGCTGTGTGGCTTGTGGGAGTTTTAGTTCCCTGACAGGGGATTGAACCCAGGCCCTCGGCAGTGAGAGCATGGAGTCCTGACCACTGGCCCGCCAGGGAATTCCCTGTCTACAAATTTTAAAGGTAAGAGGAAGAGAGGTTAATGACAGAGTGTTGAAAAACATTCTTTAAGTTATTATTATCAAATGGTAAATTTGGTAGTTGGTTATTAAACCCAGTATTATATTATTTTTATAACTGTCCCCTAAAATTGTTCCTCTAATAGGTTGAGGCAGACCACTTCAAGTCCACAGATTTTAAAGTTGTTTATTTATGTTTAAAGATGTTCTATGAGAGTAAGAAAAAATCTTGTTTAGATCCTTGCTATTCAAAGTCTGGTCCATAGACAAAAAGCATTGACATCACCCAGGAGTATGTAAAAAATGCAAAATCTCAGGTCCCATCCCAGATTTACTGAATCAGCTTCTGCATTTTAACATGATCTTCAGGTGATTCATATACACTTTAAAGTTTGAGTATAGTAAATTAAAGTAAAGGGAAAAGAAGCAACAAACCTCATTTGAGGTGAAGGATTTATCACAAATTTAAAGAGAAGTTTAAATAGGTAATTATTCCTACAAGAATTGTTTTTTAAAATCAAATCATATCTGCTTTTACTTCGAAAACATGTAAGTCACTGAACTTTTATTTAGTACAGTACTCACAAGACCCTGTGAGTGCTTCCTTGAATTTTGTGCCCTAGGTGCCTCCCAGTCCCAGTTCTGTACCAGAGAGCTGCAAAGGCAAACAGCAATCATTGTGGGGTTAAGGTCCTAAAGAGATAGGAATTACAGGGAGGTAAACTGACATTCTGTGAGCTGCTCTTCCCTGGGGAAATCTTCAGATAGTTGTGGCCACTGCTAGGTATCTTAGCAGTCTCATAGGGCTACAGAAACAGAAAATAGGGGTAAGCCAAGGAAGCAAGGGTTTGAGGTAGCCAACATAATGATGAGTGGAGTTACAGAGAAGTGAGTCAGATACTAGATAATTTTGCCCCCTTGAGGGATTTGCTGAAATCTTAAACCGTGCAAGAGGTGAGGAAAGAAAGCAGTGGAGTTTTTACCAGTTACACTGCTGTGTAAGAGTTCTGAAGATGAGTTCTGAATCTCCGTTACAGTTCTTCCACTACAGTGCCCTAGAAATGGGCTATTTACTATATTGACTATCTTCCAGGTATTAAGAAAAGTATACAAATTAATGCTTTCCAATCTTTTTCACAGACACGAACATATTCAAACAAAATTTGAATCCCTATACTCTTTACCTAACGAGAAGTTATACAAGTATGTAATCCAACCCCTGAGAAAACAGGCCAAAGAAAATAAGCACAATCAGTCATCATCTTTCAAAAAGGCTTCAAGTGAAAGCAATCAGATATTCAACCATCCAACATAAGGAACTTTGTGGAGCTGGAGAGACAAAGAAATCAGTAATTATCATTTATATGACCTTACTTGAGACTTTCTTGTGAGCTAGATGAGGACCTGTCTGATTGTGGAAGAGATGCTACACTGCCAGAACTCTTTAAGTAAGTTTGAAGACTCTTCTGATAAGATGGCTCAAGGGAATTATACAGTGTTTCAGCTTCACCAGGAAAGTGGTTTCTAAGACCCATGTAAGTCCTGTAAAACAAATGAACAAACAACAAAAAGTAATAACTTTGCATTATTAGACATTAACCGTAAAATGTGTACGTTCAAGAAGAACAAAGGTTTTTAAGCCCATAGGTTTTTTTTTTTAGTTTTTAAATTTATTTTTGGCTGCGTTGGGTCTTCGTTGCTGCACGCAGGCTTTCTCTAGTTGTGGCAAGCGGGAGCTACTCTTCGTTGCGGTGCACAGGCTTCTCCTCGCAGTGGCTTCTCTTGTTGCAGAGCGTGGGCTCTAGGCGCGTGGGCGTCAGTAGTTGTGGCTTGTGGGCTCTAGAGCTCAGGCTCAGTAGTTGTGGCACACGGGCTTAGTTGCTCCTCAGCAATGTGGGATCTTCCTGGACCAGGGATCGAACCTGTGTCCCCTGCGTTGGCAGGTGGATTCTTAACCACTGTGCCACCAAGGAAGTCCCCCATAGGTTTTTAATACACCCACAATGTGCCAAGTAGAATACTTTCTATATTTAACAAGTTTTGGTAGAAAGACGGCAAGCTTTTGAGAAAAGGAGATCTCAGTTCAAAAGCTGGCTGTAATCCTTAGGGTCTGTGTGGCCTTGGGTAAACTCCCAAATCTCCAAAAGTCAGTTGCCAACATAAGGAGACAGCACCTTTGTGGGATCATTTTAAGGATTAGAAAATAACATATACCTACTGCCCTAAACAGTATCAGGTACATGTTAAATGTTCAATAAATTAGTTATTTTTATTCACAGCAAAAGTGAGTATGTTATGATGGAACGGGAATACTGTTGAATGTACAAATGACAATGCTAAGTGAACTGTTAAGACACCCAGTACAGATTTAATGGAGACAAATCAACCTCCATTTTACTAAAGAGCTAATCAAATAGAATACTTGGGACATTTGAATGATATTTTCATTCTCCCAATATAATTCCTGTCAAAGAAAAGACCAAAGTATGTTTAAACTGTCAAAAACTACATTATAGACTTACTTTCTTGCCTCCACTCTGGCCTCTGCATCAGCATCATGAATTCCCTTCTTAATAGTTTCAACCAAGACGGCTGCATGTCTATAAAATAAAACACCTTTAGATTCATGTGTAAAACTATGTATTTCACCATAAATGATACTGCCTATACATTATGCATCAATCACAAAGGGGCAAGGGAGATAAAAAGATAATTAGTACACAATAATAAATCTAAGATTGCAAGATTTCCTAATAACCCATCCCATGCATTTCATTCATGTATCGTTTCCTTCTGACAAGTCAAACATTATAAACCTGGACATAATTATTTTCAGATGGAGTCCAGACATATAGCACTCAAATCTCAAATTTTTTATGAATTAAAAAAAACCTTTTGTGTGGTTCCTCACTAATCTACCAATGTATAAAATTATTTGCTAATAGTACGATCAGTTATAATCTAACCAAACTGAATAGCAGCTGCCACAAAGGAACTTAAAGAAAATTTGGAATTATGTCATGCCTGCAGTAAACAAATTCTATTTTTTAGAAATGGGTTATGAATGGATTTAATGATTTCCATGAGAATGGAAAATCAGCAACGTGTTCAACATAAATGCATGTATATCCCAAGCTTCAAACTTGAAATTAATGAGAAATACAGCCATGCAAATAGCCAGTGACCAACATTTTCCTCTTGTTCACCTCAGAGCTTCATTAGATGCTGCCCAGTGTATACTTGACCAATGACAACTGACAACTGGTGTGGAAAAACTTTCCAACAAATCTCTCTCACCTTTTTTTTTAATGGCCGCGCAGCAAGGCTTGCAGGATCTTAGTTCCCTGACCAGGGATCGAACCCGGGCACTGGCAGTGAAAGCGCCAAGTCCTAACCACTGGACCACCAGAAAATTCCTCTTTCACGTTTTTAATCTCTTTCCTCTGAAAGGAAGTGCCTTTCTTCTATCTTAAATAATTCATTACTTGGTTAACTGCACCTCAGGAAACCTATCTCATGTGACTAGAAATACATTTTAAAATATTTGCCTAATTTAACCTGGAATACCTTATATAACCCATTTACTAAGAGACCCTCACTCACCCACAAAGAAGAAAATCATAGCTGTAATGAATAAGAGAAGCACCACAGCTTTAAGGGAAAATCAGTGCTAATAACTGTTAAAGCAAAATGAGAAATAATGCAAAACCAGTCACATCAATTTCTAAAGAACCGGTGACAATGGGGAGGGGAGGGTGGTGGGACAGGAATAGTCAATGCATACCTTTCCAATGAATGAGTCTGCCACTCCTGCAACAACAAATCTAAAAATTCAAATGAACGCCTGAAAAATAAAAGTTAATTATAACTAAATGTCATAACATTATATTAAGTTATATTAATTTATAACTAAATGTTAACACTTTCTTCTATAATATTCCACTTTGCCCCCTAAATTAAAGCATAAGACATGTTTTTAGATATCTTTACTGTCAAATAATTAATTAATTTAAAAAATAAATTTCTTTTTTATTTAGCTTTGGCTGCATTGGGTCTTCGTTGCTGGGTGCGGTCTTTCTCTAGTTGTGGCAAGTGGGGGCTACTCTTCGTTGCAGTGCACGGGCTTCTCATTGCAGTGTCTTCTCTTGTTGCGGAGCACAGGCTCTAGGCACGCAGGCTTCCAGAGCTGTGGCTCACGGGCTCAGTAGTTGTGGCTCACGGGTTCTAGAGTGCAGGTTCAGTAGTTGTGGTGCACGGGCTTAGTTGCTCCGTGGCATGTGGGATCTTCCCGGACCAGGGCTCAAACCCGTGTCCCCTGCATTGGCAGGCAGATTCTTAACCACTGTGCCACCAGGGAAGTCCCACTTAACTTATTTAAGGCTCCAACTATTCCTATGCTTAATAGTTCAAAAAGACCTTAAGGGTTCCCCATAATTTTAACTTAAAATGTTTGTCAAATATACAATTTAACTTAATTTAAAAGATATTTACCGAACACCTACTGCGTACTATAAACTGAAGACATACAATGGTGACCAAGAAAGCTAGGATGGATCTTCCATTTCTACATTTGTTCCCTTAAATATATATGCAAATGATTCTTAATCAAGTATTTGGTGTTTTCTCCTTAGCCTTCTGGTTCTTAACTTCTTCAACTGTCTCGTTC
The DNA here is from genome assembly GCF_951394435.1 of Stenella coeruleoalba. Taxonomy (NCBI): domain Eukaryota; kingdom Metazoa; phylum Chordata; class Mammalia; order Artiodactyla; family Delphinidae; genus Stenella; species Stenella coeruleoalba. The sequence continues at coordinate 53,738,119 of NC_137156.1, forward strand.
TTGAGCTTTTGTTCTTTCTTGGCATCTGATGACACAGCTCTGCCCTGTTTTTCTTCCTTTATTAACACTTTCCCTCCACCTACCCTTACATAGGTGCCCACCTGGTTGGTGCTGATCTCAGCCCACTTCCCTTTTATTGTCTTTTCTTGGGCAGTATCACCTGTACCCTTAGCTCTATCAGCTGTACTTCTCACACCTAGTCCTTTATCTCCAGCACTGGTTCTTCAATTCAGCCATTAAGTCAGAGTGTCAACCAGCTCACAGACATCTCTACACAGGCAGTGAGTGTCAACTCAAACACTACATACTGATACAGAACAACAAATTTAATTCTTACCCTCTCAATTCTACTCTTCGAGCCCATATGATACAGATTAGAAAAAAGAGAAACATGGAGGTTAAATTAATTTGCCCAAAGGATAGAGCACGGCCTTAAACCCTGGCATTCTGACTCTAGAGATCACAGTCTGAAGCACTTGACATCACCTTCCTCATCCATATCCAATTATCAAGACTCATTTCTATATCTGAAATCTCCTGAATTTATTGAATAAAACCTCCTTCAATCAATTATCATAAATACAGCTCTAGTTCGGACCCTGCCTCTCTTACATGAGCTGTAAGAAGTCCTACTTAATTAAACCAATGCTTCTCATTGTCCCTTTTTTTTTTTTTTTTTTTTGCGGTACGCGGGCCTCTCACTTTGTGGCCTCTCCCGTTGCAGAGTACAGGCTCCAGACGCTCAGGCTCAGCGGCCATGGCTCACGGTCCTAGCCGCTCGGCGGCATGTGGGATCTTCCCGGACCGGGGCACGAACCCGTGTCCCCCGCATCGGCAGGCGGGCTCTCAACCACTGCGCCACCAGGGAAGCCCTCATTGTCCCTTTTTAATTGCTGTTCATAGCTGAAATAAAAACTAGGATGGATGACATTACCTCCTCACCAAAAACTGCTAATGGAACAATATCAAAATTTCTCTTCCTGACATTCAAAGCCTTCTATACTTTGACTTCAACCTATCCCCTTCTTCCCCTCAGTCAGTCTCTTTTCCTACTGAATCCTCCCATTTATCATGTGTTCTGGCCTCAGTGGTCTGTCCAATGGCTCTGCAGCACAAAGCATAGCTTTCCATCTCTGTGTACATTATACCCCACTCTCTTCCCTTACAGGTATTGAATTGCTCCCCATTTTCAAGGTAATTTTCTGATGCATTTCCTGACTTCCTCTTCTCTGTCACATTCCTATTTCTCCAATTACCATTTTCTTCAGTGTAAGACAGAGACTGGTAAACCTTTTCTGTAAAGGGCCAGATAGTAAATATTTTAGGCAGTAAATATTTTAAACTTTGAGAAGCACATACATAGTCTCTATTTTATATATTTTTCTTTACCCCTTTTTAACTACCCTTCAAAAACGTAAAAAACAGTCTTAGCTTGTGGGCCATAGAAAACTAGACTGTTGGACAGATTCGACCAGTGGGCTGTTGTTTGCCGACCCCTGACATAAGAGAGAGGTAATTAAACAACTGTCCCAAAACTCCGAATCACTTACAGGTAATAATGATGTCTTATTTTTCCTAACATTCAAAGTACTTAAATAAACATATTTATCAAACAAAAAAGGGGAAAGAGTTCTTTACAATTTTCTTAAATATCCAATGCACAAATCTTGTTTTTGCTGTCTTTATTATTTGTGGAGATAGTGATGATATTAAAGATTGTAGAAACCATAAGGAGAGAGAGAGATACTGACAGACTGATGTGTTATGGCTGCATACTCTGTGCCAAACACTATGTTCAATTCTACCATTGTGTTTCTCATTTAACCCTCACAACTCCATGGGGTCCACATTATTAGCCCCACTAATATACGAAAACACTGAGGTTCAGGGCAGTTAAAATAACTGCCTGCAGTAGGACAATCAGTCACAGTTGTAGGACTCTAGGTAAGGGCTGACTCTAGACTCCATACTCTCTGAATACCAAACAACTAGTGGCCCAAATAAACCAAACCTTAATAGGATAAAACTGAGAAGTGTGCATAGCCATAATAAGCACTTCGTTCCTTTTTCCCTTATATAACACAAAAATTATGTTAAATTTATGTTAAATGATTAAAAAATTTTAATAAGGTTTCTAGAAGGCAAGAAATTGATGACAACTAATTTTTGCACCCAACTAAGAACTAAACATAATGCAATATCCAACATAAAGCTATAGTAAGTTTTTTCAAAACTTACCTCCTTACAGGAACTGATTTTGATGTGCAATTGCTTGTTATTAAAGGTATAAGTCTGGGTACATGAGTATGCTGAAAAAGATATTTTAGAAGAGGTTGAAAAATACTGTGTACTTTACATAATCTCTTCTTCTATTTGCCTTGCATTCAAGTATTTAGCTGTATTAGAACAGAACAAAAATACCATAAAATCAGATTTTGAAAGAAATTAAGACCAGTCAAAAAGTTTCCCCAAATTAAAGTAATAGTAATGATATAGTTTCACAAGGGCAGATGTGATTGTAATATTAAATAATAAAGACAAGTTAACTGTATAAATACAGATAACTGTTAGGATAGTGTACTTTGAGGGGATGGAGCACTAAGAGGGACCAGGCATGTACTGGTCTTATTTTCTGACGTACTGCTACTGCTGGAGAAGACAGTAACTGCTATGTCATCAAAGCAGGTTATCAGAGTGAATAACTCTGTGAATGTACATAACTACTGTGAATGTACTTTGAAATGGTGATTTTAATTGAACTTTCATCCTGGCTGAACCACAGCTCTCTAGAATTCAGGTAAGGGTCAGTATATACAATCTTCTGGTTTCTATTAGTAATTCTTATGTTCTTCTTTAGTGAAGCAAACACTGAAAAGTTCATAATTGACACAAGAATAAAATAGTAACTTAAGCATACGTATTTGATGTTTTAAATCTCCTATTTTTCTTCTGAGCTAATGGTACAGGTTGGGTTCTCTAGGAGGCAGGCTCTGAGATGGAGTTTAGCATTCAGGATATTAAGAAGTGCTCTTGGGATCAACACCAGTGGAAGTGAGGAGAAGAAAGCAGGAGTGAGCAGAAGAAGAAATCAATCTGTGATATGGCCCAAGGACATCTTTGCCCAAAGCTGAAGCTTTGGGAAGCTCTGGAGCTAAAATGGTCCTTCAGAGTAGTCTCAAATTGGTCTAAGATAGCCACAGCACTATACTTCCACATCAATCAGTTATTAGATATGGGCCATAACCAGGAAGAGGCAAGACCTTGGGAAAAGCAGCTCTCTGCAAGCTGAGGCAATCCTTGAAGAGGCTGGCAGCTGAAGACTGTCTGCCCACATTGCTTCCAGTCCTGGGGAAACAAGTCTTTCAGTGAAGGAGAACGTGAATGGCACATCAGTGTGTGCCACAACTAACTCAACCAAAATTAGAGGGAAAACTTTTTTCAGTTCCTACAGAGGGAAACCACCCACAGACCTGAAGTTGTTCAAATGAGGATAATGCAACACAGTGCTGACCTGAATATTATTCAACTGTTACATTCAGCGTGGAAGGGCTCTGTGGACCCGGCTCCCTTAGAGCATCCAGAAGAACCCATCCTCAAACATTACTGTGGTGTTAAAGCCCAAGGAGACTCCCTAGCCACAACATACTACATAGGAGGTCTCACCTACCTTCTTCCTCCTCTCTCATAACCTCCTCAAAACCCTACTGCTGACTGATTAACCCACATCCAACACAGTGGCAGCGATGGGGCAAAAGACTAACCTAACTATTGCTACACCATATTCGGGGGAGCTATACCAAAGGAAAATAAAAAGTGACCCTCACAATGGGTCTTACAGATGACACATTGTCTTACAGATGACACACAGATGACACCCTTACAGATGACACATTCAATCAAACACCAAGTCAGAACCTGGGAAACAAAATATAGAAAACAGGAAATAATGTAAAAAAACAACAACATAACACCCGATTTGTATTTTCAGTGAGATCATAAGATAGTAAGTAGAATTTAAAGGAATTTTTCCTGAGAACATATACAGCTGTAAGACAGAAAACAAAAAAATATTTAGGAAATGATAAATGACAAACAGAAGCAATAAATAAATGATCCATGAAAACTAACATAAATTTAAGGAAACTTCATTTTAGTCAGAAATCTGGCTCCACTATGTAAAGAAAGCACTAATGAAAGATGATCTACTCCAAGGCCTGCCGTGAGGGAACTCCTGACACAGAGACTCTTCTATAAAGCCTCCTAAGGTGGTGTTTTGTTTTAAATTAAAAAATCAAATGATATCTAACTTATTATAGAAACAATAAAAAGTTAAGAAAACAATTGAGTGAAAAGGACATAATTCTGAGGGAAAAGAAATGTGAACCTAAAGTCCAATTTTTGAGTTCTTGTAAAAGGGCAAAGAAAAGCATTTTGAAATATGCAAAGATAAATATATATGAAAATTGAGAACACACTAAAATCAAACAAAAATTTTAAATGGGAAGAGTTTCCTAATAAAGATTGGGCAGGAATAAAGGCAGCAAAAAAAAAAAAAAAAGCAATTAATTTCAATTGCTGAAAATGAAAATGTCTTTGGCTCAATTTAATTTAATGGTTAGGGGGAAAAAATGACATGAATAAGATAAAATATATACTTTTTAAAAGGCTGGAGAAGTAAAACAGAGGTTTTATTCCTGACACTGACAATGAGTAAGAAACTTCTAAGAAAATAATGAAACAGGTAAGGAGCAAATACAATGAACATAAAACAGAAAAGACAGGAAAGAAAAAATACTATTTCAAGATGGTAGTAGTCAAAAACTTTCACCCATAAAGTACATGAAGCAAGAATTGTTAGGAAAATAAAGTTGATAAAAACTAGAATCAGAATTTGCCAGATAAAGCAGTTTTTTAAAAAAATGAGACCATGAAGAATTTGAATAATAAACAAACTAGATTTAGTAATGAATAAAGTACCCTATAAATGAATTTCATACTTTGCAAATACTAAAAGACTATCTAAATTTATGATGTATTAGGATACTAACAAAATTCAGGTTATTCAATGAAGAAGAAATTGTATGATCAGAATATCATGAGATTACAAGATGATAAGAACAACAAAAGAACCATCTAAAAATGCAAACAATATCCTTATGTAATTCAAAGAGAAAGTTGAAATGGAAATTACAAATGATTGAGAATTATAAAATAAAGAGAATGTGATAAATCTAAATCACTGGATGCTGCTAATGCCAAACTCAGAAGAAAACATTATAATAAGAAAGCGTTATAATATTAAACAACAAAAACTATGACAAATTACCTAAGGATATACCACAAAAATCTAGGGGAAAAAAAAGAGGTAAGCCACAGCAAGTCAAAGAAAGGAATTAAGAAACACAAATGTAGAAACTAAAGAACTAGAAAAAATTAAAGAATCCCATTGGTACCAATAAAACAAACTTGAAGCTTATAAAAAATCCATAACAATACCTCTAGCAAGTGTTTTTTTTTTAAAAGAACATATAATAATATAATAAGAAAAAAATGGCAATATAACCACAGTGGAAGAAACTTTTTTTAAAATTAACAGTATAAAACCTCATGCCAAAGAGTCTTAAAATCTATATGAAATAGATATTCTGAGAAAACACAAATAACCAAGAATACTTCAAAAAGAGATGCAAGAACGCCCAGTCTAAACCACTAGAAATGTTATCGGATAACTTTGAGTCAGCAAACCCTAATAACAAAATATGTTAAACAACAGAAAAATTACAGAAAATTCTACAAAAGACTCATATTAAGTAAATACCAAAATCTTAATTAGCCAACTGCATCTAGCAGCATCATATGGTACAATGATCAAGCAGAATTTAGCTCATGAATGTACAATGGATAAATGAAAAGAGACAACCATTTCTAAAGATATTAAAGGGATATATGACAAGATTCCACATCTATTGCTGACTAAAATTTAGCAAAATAGAAATAGGAGGAAATTCTCATAACCTAATGTAAAGTATCGAGAAAGTTATCCCAGACATCATATTTAAAGCACTCCCATTAAACACAGGGATAAAACAAAGATTTCAATAATTTCCACTATTTTTGAACACTGTTATGAAGGAGCCAGATTTAGTGAAGCTTACAAAAATATTGAAACAGAAAGAAATGAACATTTCCATAGATAGATTCATAGATTTCTTCATAGGCACTGGATTTAATTGCTGAAAAAAACCTTCTGGTACAGCAGTATTAGAAAAAAACATCACTTAACAGGAGAGGACAAACTGATCACAGAAACTGAAAAGGCATTTAAAAAACAGACCCATATATTTAGGGAAATTTACTACATGAAAACAGTGATATTTTAAGAAAAGACTGAACTGTAATTCACTACGTGCCACTGGGTCAAATGGCTTTGTATCTGGGGGAAAATGAAGTTAGATACCTGTATTTCACACAGAAATAAAACGGAGTTAGACCTAAACCTAAGAAACAAAATCATGAAAGTTTTAAACAATTGAATATTTTTATAATTGAGAAATGGGGAAGGTTGTTTTAACTATAACAAAAACCACAAAAGGAGCATTGTCTCAAAGCAAAAAAATTTCAAAGTTCTATATATAACAAACGATAACTTAAACGATATTTGAAGAATTGACAAACTGGTAGAAAATATTTACAACATAGAATTAATTTACAATCATCCTTCAGTGTCCACAGGGGTGGTTCCAAAATCTGTGGATGCTCAAGTCCCTTATATAAAATGGTGCAGTATTTGCATAAAACCTACACACATCCTCCTGTATACTTTAAGTCATCTCTAGATTACTTATTATAGTTAATACAATGTAAATGATAAGTAAATAGTTGTAATTACTGTAAATGTTCTATAAATAGATGCCAGCAGGAGGCAAATTCAAGTTTTGCTTTTTGGAACTCTCTGGGATTTTTTTCCCCCAAATATTTTTGATCTGAGGTTGGTTGAACCCACAGATGCAGAACCCATGGATAAGGAGGGCTGACTGTTCTTAAAACATATAAAAAAGGCCTTAGAAATAAGTGAGGAAAAAAATGCACAAAGTATAAACTGGCAATCCAAAGAAAAACTATTAAAGGAAAAAAAATACCTAATGTCTCTAATAATGCAAGAAATGCAGAGTAGAATATGAAATAATATTTCAATTATTAAATTTTTAAAACCTTTAAGATACTAATAATGCTCAATGTTGGTAAAGGGTGGAGAGAAAGAACTTCATAAACCTCAGGGAGAAGAATGGTGAGGACAATTTAATATTATGTTCTTTAATAGAGAACTGATTTAGACATTAAAAAGAATTATATGTATGGACAAGGGAAGCTGCCCAAGTACATGAAGTTTAAAAAGCAAGTGTAAAAAAACATTATTTTTACATATATGTAAAATATAAATGCTACATTTACAGTTTGTAGTAAATACAGTTTGTATAGGCAAGAACAGAAGTTTGGAAAAGTACATACTGAATGGCTAGTGTGGTTAGTTGCAGAAGAGCAGAATTCAAGAGTGGAAGATTTATTCTTTTTAACTCTGTTCTTTTGGGCACCTTCAAGATGTGGATGATGAGAAATATTAAGAATTTGTCTGTCATCTTTTACCACTGCCTGTAACTTTTTTATTGTTTTACATTTGCCTGCTACCACCTATAACATGGTTATACACACACACACACACACACACACACACTCACACATGTACATGCATATTATGTCTATTATATTCTGTATGCAAGCATGTTTACTTTGTAATCCTCTGTACTATTTAAATGTTCAATAATAACTGTGTATTACTTTTATTATCAGAAAAATAATTCAAATGTAATTTTCCTTTGGGGTTTAAAAAAATACTAATGATTTATTTAAGTACACTGAGAGAGAGACATACAGACAGAGAGGTGGACAAACACACAGAGAGAAAGATAGAAAAAAGAGAAGAAAAGAAAAGAAAAGAAAGGAAAAGAAAAGAACCTACCCGAATTATGAATCTGATTGCTGCACATCCAGAAGTTGCCATGACTTTTGCACTATTGGGGACGAGATTAAAAAGTGTAGGTACAATGGCTTCAGCGCCATGATCAAACTTGTTTCCCAAAACTGTTGAAAGATGGCTATAAAGGAAGACAGAAAAATGTTTTCTAAAAAAATAGTTTAACATTAAATATAGGTAGGACCATACAATTTTAAAATATTCTTTTACTGAATTAACAAAATTTTTATTTTAACCAGTTCCAATGGCAGAAAAACAAAAGAGAGAAAGGCAAGTGCAGATATTACCTATTTCCTTCTTTTCCCCGTCCTTTTACTGTCTAGTGCAAAGTTGAAATTTGGCATTTTAACCATCTCTTTGCAATGCAGAAGTCATCTGATCTCAGAATTTAACCATTAACATGACATGTAAAACACTCAGCTCTGACTGTCCTGAACTTTAGTCTTTAACCATCGGATATTTCCATTCTGATGCCCCAATATCAATCTTAAATTCAACATATTTTACAAATAAGTAAAATCTTTCCCAAATCAGTACTCCTCTATTTCTTTCTTTTTTTTCTTTTAATTTTATTTTTGGCTGTGTTGGGTCTTCATTGCGGCATGCGGGCTTTCTCTAGTTGTGGTGAGCAGGGACTACTCTTCATTGCATGTGTGGGCTTCTCATTGCGGTGGCTTCTTTTGTTGTGGAGCATGGGCTCTAAGCGCATGGGCTTCAGCAGTTGTAGCGTGCAGGCTCAGTAGTTGTGGCTCGCGGGCTCTAGAGCACAGGCTCAGTAGTTGTGGCTTAGCTGCTCTGTGGCATGTGGGATCTACCCGGACCAGTGATCAAACCCATGTCCCCTGCATTCGCAGGCGGATTTTTAACCACTGCGCCACTAGGGAAGTCCCAGTATTTCTCTATTTCTATTAATGAGAAATATTAATATTTTGGTCACAAATACTCCCTGACATCTTTGGTGTAGGATTTCAGAATTCTTGATTGAAAACAGAACTCTACCATACATTGATTAGTTGGGTGACTCTAAGGACATCTGTCTTCTCTTTCCAAATTTGTAGTTAAACAACTAATCCAGGCTAATTAATTTAATATGATTTTGGGTAAAACACTTAGGAAGAATGCTGTAATTACAGTTCTGACAATGTTTGTGGAATTATTTAATTTCTATATACTTATATCTTATTTAAAATACATGGTTGGGGTAGAGTTAGTTCCAGAATTTCAGGTTCCTGGTTCAAAGAGGTACTCAGACTCAGACTGACTTACTAGTGTTCAGTTATACCTTCAGTTTTCCCATGTGAAACTCAAATCAGAAGCAGAGAGGTGCCACCTGTGCCCAGATGTTGCTGTCTTCCTTTAAAGAGTTTAAGAGTTTTGTTCTGGTAGGCCAGTGATGTACTTTGGAATCAGCTTGATCCTTATAAGCTTACTGGGAGGGGTGGCCTGAGAATACTGCAGAGTACTCAGTCTCCAGAGTAGCCTGAACAGTCCTATTCCTATACAACAGCCTTTCTGGGGTCTCTACTGAATGCCCTGGGTGTTCAACAACGTTTCTCCAGTCTGGCTCATCAGAAATTGAACCTCTCCCGGCCCAGGTGAACTCTGGGAATTGCTGTTTATCTTATAGCTTCCAGTAGTTCTTTCCAGTCCTCAGGGAGTTGTACCTTTCACATGCACAGATTAGTATTCAACTAGACTCATGGGATCCCCTATGCAGATTTCTATAGCTCTTTTTCTGTATGTCTCTCCTCTCCAGTGTTCTGCACTGCAAATTTTAGCCACTTCAGCTTTCGGAACCTCCAATCTGCTTCTTCTTCAACTCAGTAAGACTCCCTTGCTCTGCCTGCATTCTCCCTTCCTCTCCACGGTCCAGAAAATGCATCCAGGTCAAAACTGTGCTGATCATACTGTTCAACTGACTTGTTTGTTTCAAGAATTACACTCCTGCTCTGCCTGCTGTCCATCATCTGTACACAGTTGTCTTAACATATTTTCTCCAGTTTTCTGCAAGGGGGCTAATCCTGTACCAGTTGTTGCATCATGGCAAGAAGCAGAATTCTCATCACGGACTATTTTTGAAGGTTACAATTTGTGGATTTTTGTTTTGTTTTTCTATCAAGAGATATTCAATTATTTTGGTATATTGACTTGTATCTAGCAATCTTGCTATATATTCCCTTAATTATAATAATTTATCTATCAATTCTTATCATTTTCTGCATGGATAGTTATATCATTTGTTATAAGGGCAGTTTTGTTCCTTTTCTTGCAATCCTCATAGTTTTTATTTCCTGAGGGGTTTTTTATTTGTTTGTTTATTCTGTTCTGACTAGGACATCTAGTACAATCCAGATTATGAATATTAATAGTAGGCATCTTTGTGTTCCCTCTCTTCAAAGGAATACAACAACATATACAACAAAGTATTCTGGTCGGGAGAAGTGGTAAAAGGAGTTTAAGTGTTCTACCATGCTTAAATTTTAGAAAACTATAAACATACAGAATAGGTTTAGACTTTGATAAGTTAATGATGCATGTTATAATTCCAAGACAACTGCTAAAATATCAGAAATAAAAAGCTTAATATCCAAATTAGCAAAGATAAAGTTACATATAGCCAGTTCTCAGACCCATTCACTTTATTCTTTTTTTTTTTGTTTTTTTTTTTGTTTTTTTTTTTTTGTGGTACACGGGCCTCTCACTGTTGTGGCCTCTCTCGTTGTGGAGCACAGGCTCCGGACGCGCAGGCTCAGCGGCCATGGCTCACGGGCCCAGCTGCTTCGTGGCATGTGGGATCTTCCCGGACCGGGGCACAAACCCATGTCCCCTGCATCGACAGGCGGACTCTCAACCACTGCGCCACCAGGGAAGCCCCACTTTATTCTTATACTCACAGAGTTAGTGACCAAAAATCCACCAGTAGATTTTAGACATATAAACATATTTTAAGGTTGGTATAAAGTGCTATTAAGAAAGATTTTTTTTTAAACCACACAAATTTAATCCTTATATATATGATTTTTGGAATATATATATGCTTTTTTGGGGTTATCCTGCTAATGCTTTACTGAATAATCACTAAATCAATGAGTACAAAATTCATTCATAAAAAATACTTATCACAAAAAAGAATATACTTACGCCACAGTAATGCAAGCTTCTCTAACCACCTGGGATCTAAGATCCTTAGCTGAAAGTTTAAGTGCTCCATCCAACAAGCGTAAATGTTGGAAAAAGCAATCATATTGTGCAGCTCCAGCAACAAGCAATGATCGAATTTTCTTAAGCTGAAATAAAGAGAATTTTCATTACTGACATTAAAAAGTGGCAGTGCAAAAAAAAAAACTACCTAAACTTCACTACTGGAACAAAATTAAAAATTTTTTCATTATATTTCATTATATATTCAGACATTTTAACAGCATTAAATGTATCTTTATTAAATAAACATGCAAACAAACAAAAAAGCTTTCTGGAAAAGAACATTATAGATTTAATTATATGCATAATAGACATGTAATGTATGAGTAGGTAAGTAAATTTTAAAGTTTTAAGGGAGTCTTTTCAAAATTGTCACAAAATACACATTAAAATAAAGTTTACCATTTTAACCATTTTAAAGTATACAACTCAGTGGCAATAAGTACATTCAAAATGTTGTGCAACCATCACCACTATCTACTAAGAAGCCTATTTTTAAAAGAACCAAATTTGTAAACTATATTCATCCATAAGCAAAAGTAAAAAATCAAAAGGATCAACCATTAAGTCATCACCATCTCCAATATTTTAACATTATCACACTTACTTTGTGACACAAATAGCTCTTTCTCCCTATTTCTAAACCTTTAAGAATAGGATTGCCAAATGTTTTCCATATAAACATCATACATACCTAATAAAATTAATCAGTCAATTGAGATACACTCAGGTACACATCTGTGCTCACACATACAAGCTAAAAGTTTACCTATCATACCCATTATTATGTATAATTTCATATTAAATTCTGTGGTTTTCTAAATTTTTAAAGATATCTTTAAAGTTAAAGATGAATTAAGGATGGAAAACATAAAAATAAAATACTGTGGATATTAGAAAAACATCTGAAAGAATAGTTATACAATCTTAGGGTATATAAGGTAGGCAAACTATCATAAGCAGAAGAGAAATCAGAAGGCATCTAAACAACTAAAAAAAATTACAATATGGTAGGAAAAAATTATCTGCAATATATAAGTACAATACACAAGGAATGACAGTAAAATAAGAAAAAGACAAATAACCAAATATTAAATTGGGCAAAATAAATATAAGAAAATGTGTTCAACCATACTAGTGATAAGCAAATGCGAATTACAACAAAGACACATCATTTGCCTTCATTAGATTGGCAAAAGTTAAAAAGACTCGATAGCACCCAGTAATAGCTCTTACTGTTAAGATCATGGATGCCTAATACCTTTGTTCAAAATATTTTGGCAATGTCTACTAAAATAAAATTGCATCTACTCTTTACCCACCAATCCACTTTTAAAAATTTAACCTACAAAAATAAAAACACCATTGTTATAAATATGTGCAAGGATGTTTATTGCAATATTGTTAAAACAGCACAAAATATAAAAACAAGTCCATCCAAGTTTCTAGAAACATACAGCCCACCAAAACTGAATCAAGAATAAATAGATAATTTGAACAGTCCAATTGCTAGGAGTGAAATAGAATCTGCAATAAAAAAAACTCCCTGCAAACAAAGTCCAGGACTGGATGGCTTCACTGGGGAGTTCTACCAAATGTACAAAAAAGAACTTATACCAATCCTTCTCAAACTCTTTCAAAAGACTGAAGAGGAAGGAATACTCCCAAAATCATTCTATGAAGCCACCATCGCCCTGATACCAAAATCAGACAAAGACGCTACCAAAAAAGAAAATTATAGGTCAATATCTTTCATGAATATAGATGCAAAAATCCTCAACAAATATTAGCAAACTGAATCCAACAACACATAAAAAGGATCATACACCATGGTCAGGTTGGATTCATCCCAGGGTCACAGGATGGTTCAACATACACAAGTCAATGTGGTCAAAAACCATATGATCATCTCAACAGATGCAGAAAAAACATTTAATAAAATTCAACATCCATTCATGATAAAAACTCTTATCAAACTGGGTATAAAAGGAACATATCTCAACATAGTAAAAGCTATTTTTGCCAAACCCACAGCCAATGGTTTATGCCAAACTCAAACCCAATACTCAATGGTGAAAAGCTGAAAGCCTTCCCACTAAAATCTGGAACAAGACAAGGATGGCCTCTCTACCACTTCTATTCAACTTAGAAGTCTTAGCCACAGAAATCAGACAAAAAAAGAAATTAAAGGTATCCAAACTGGAAGGGAAGAGGAAAATTGTCACTATATGCAGATGACATGATAATTCATATAGAAAACCCTAAAGACCCCACACAAAAACTATTAGAACTGATAAACGAATTCAGCAAGGTACCAGGATACAAAATTAGCATACAGAAATCTGTTGCATTTCTTTACATTAACAATAAACTATCAAAAAGAAAAAGTAAAAAAAAAAAATCCCTTTATAAATCACATAAAAAAAAAAAAAAAACCTAGGAATAAACCTGAACAAGGAGATGAAAGACTTATATGCTGAGAACCATAACACGTTGATAAAGGAAACTAAAGATGATTCAAAGAAATCATCCCATGCTCTTGGATTGGAAGAATTAATACTGTTAAATGGCCATACTGCCCAAAGTAATCTACAGATTTAAAGCCATCCCTATGAATTTACATTCCCACCAACAGTGCAGGAGGGTTCCCTTTACTCCACAACCATGTAACCCTAAGGAGAGTCATGGTCCCTGGGCATCAATGAAGTTCAAAAAGTAGCACATGGGGAGACACTAACAAATGGGTGAGATAGGCTCCACCTGATTAGCAAAACAGAAAAAAATGGACCCTAACTAAGAAAAGGCCTATTATCTCAATGTGTTTTCCAGAAAGAAATGTTACCTATCAGACTCTCTATTTCATAAGCAAATACCAGGTAGTACTACTATTGAATTTCCAAGTTTTTGAAAAAGAACATTGAAAAAACAAGGAGAGGGATAAGAAAATAAAAAATAAAAAACTTACTGCATTGGCACGCTGATCCCAGTCATGTTTGTCATCTGACAAAATTTCCCTGATTTTATTTAATGTTTCTTCAAGTTCTCGACTAGAATAGATCTTAAAGAAAAGATGCAAAATTATAACATTAATATTTCTTGCCACAGCAAAATTATACCCTCATGTTCAAATAATCTTTCCAGTAATAGTATTATTTCCCATTCTAGCACCATTTTTAAATGGAGAATGAAAATACATTATAGATAATAATAAAATAAAATGCTTTGTCTTTCTTACCTGTTACCCAGGTAAGGGTATTTCTCCACTCATGAGTAACTTCAAATATACTTTTAAAGTACTTTGTCATTTAAAAAACAAAATGCAAATATCCTACAGATTAGTAAAAACAGGACTGAGTTCTCAAAATGACTTCAGGTATATAGCATATCTATTGCATCCGTATACTTATTATACAATATTGCAAAAGGACATGTTTTAGGTTAGTCCCTCCTCCGACCCTCTCAATAGACTGTAGCCAGGAGAGCTACATGCTTTATTCCCTCTGGAGCTAACTGTCTGCCAAACACCATTATCCTTTCATTCACTTAACAAATATTCACATAACAGGGATGTAACATTCTAGGCACTAAGGACACTATGGTGAGCAAAAAATAGGCATGGTCTTTGCCTTATGGAACTTATAATCTAGTCAGGGAAAGAAAAAAATTAATCAAATGATATAAAATATGAAATTGCAAATAGAAAGTATCACCAAGGAGAAACACGTACTGCCATGAAAGTATACATACAATAGGGGGTTTGAACTAGTTAGGAAAGTCAAGCTTGAATTGAGAGCTAAAGCATGAGGCAGACATCATTAGACAAAATAGAGAAAGATCAGCCTTCCCTGCAGTGAACAGCACGTGCAAAGGCTCTGTGACTGAAAGAAACTGAAAGAAGGCCAAGTACAGTAGTAAAGAGTGCAAAGGGGATCAGGGGAAGAGACAGTGACCCAAGGCGTAAGTCAGTCAGTGCACAGTATTTCTCTACATCACAGTCAAGGTTCAGAGGGGGCAAATGACCTAAATTAGTTCAGTTAGAGTGAATTTCAAAGTTTTACATGGTCAACTGCGGAAGAGGCAGAGGGTACTAAGGGAGTGAGGCTCGGACAGCTGCAGCCATGTTGCTGACCATGAGGGAAGACGATGCAGAAGAATCCAGAAATGAGACATAAGAAAGAATGGGGTCCTAGATACCATCTGAGTAGTACAAACAGATACTGCCAACAAATAGGCCCTATTTATATTTTCCACTTTCAACGGCCATTAAATTCCCCTTTTACTTAAAACAAAAACTTGCCAAAAACAAGAGTACAAAGGGGAGCAAGGCATGAGACAAGGCTGAAGAGACAGGAGGGGAACCAGATAAACATTTGTTACAGAGTGATTACTGGAGGCTTCTGAGCCTTTCCTGCCTCCCTCTTTCCCTTCACAAAAGTCCTTCTGCCATATTTAAAAAGAAAGGCAGGTTCCTCTCCCACTCCTAATCTTATTATGATGCTTTGCTCTGGAATACAATGCCAGGCTCCCCCTTCCCTAACAAGGGAAAAAAGGGCCGACTCAAAAATTTACTTCAGTGAGGGGGTACATAATTTTTTAAACATTCTTTTAGAGGGCATACAGAGAGAAGAAGTTTGAATACCACTAAGTTAGGAATTGGCTGCAATAAAATAATTCCTAGGTTTCTAACTTGTATAACTGATTAGGTTTCCACATATAAAACACTGGAAGAGTAGGTTTGAAAGGGGAAGATCATGAGTCCAGTTGTGGGCACGTTGAATTTGAGATGCCTCTGAGACATCTAAAAGGAGATGTCAAACAATCAGTGGAAAAATTAGTTTCGCACTAAAGAGAGTTCTGGCTGAGCGATAAAAACCTGTGCATTACCTATGTAAAGGCAGGAAGTAAAGCCATGGATTTGAAGGAAGGAAGGAAATGGAGAGCGAGAAGAGAGGCCCAGAACCAACCCTTAAGAAATCTCAGTATTCAACAGTCAAGTAAAGAAGGATGTGGCTTTAAAGGAGAAAGAGATGAAGTGGACAGAAAAGTAGGAGGAAAAAAAATGGAAGAACATTGTATCACAGGCACCTTTAAAAAAAAAAGTGGATGTAGTTGGACACTGCAGTGTAATATGATTCAATGATATGGATTCAATTTTATTTCAGCCTCACTGAAAAAATCACTTGGAAGTCTAATTGTACCAACAAATAATAATTTGTTAAGTCAATTCAGGAAGAAAAGAATTTGGAAAACAGGGACAAAAATAAATAATATTACGAACAGGCACATAGGCAATATTCATGGGGAATGCCACTTCACTGGCATCCTTACCTGTATAGAAGGGACATCTGTAAAAGCCTTTATAAAATCATCTTCATCAACTGCTCCGGCACCTCCTTCCTTAGAAGCACCTGATAATTAAAAATAAATTTATTTTTTAAAGTTTACTTTTAAGCATTTTAGCACTGAGAACACCATGAAAAATATTAACTCTTTTGATATGAAAAAGGCATAATTTTGAGACATTCCATTTTATAAGAAGGTATTAAAAAAATCTCCAACTTTTCAGAAAAGAGAAGGTACTTAGCAGTAGTTGATTAACTCTCTATAAGGTACTAGATGAGGCTGGTAGTAGAATCCAAACTATAAGAACACAGCCCTCTCATCCCTCATTCAATGCAAGACCAAGGACACAAGAAATACAGGTGAAAGGATAAACATTTAAAAAGCTGAGCAGTCAGTTTATATGACCCTAAATGTCAATAATGATGCCAAATAAGTGAGGCAGAGGATCCACATGTGCTGCAGTGGTCAGGAAAGCAAATGTGAAAGAAATGAGGGTCTTGAAATTAACTTTAAATACACAAATGATTTTTTTATTGCACATACACAATAAAAAAGTAAACTTAATAGGCAGTAGTTGTTTAACAGCCAATAATTAGCTATTGTCTTTCAGCTCCAAATACACTATTTTATATTGTGATGCTGGGCCTAGGACTGAGCAAACCATTTTTCTGCTGATTCTAATGGTTTCCTGTTAAACTGTGTCAATAAGGATGCTGGAAAGAATGAAAGCTGAAGGAAGAAGGGACCTGCTCCTTCCTAACTACTTCCTCTTCTTGTCAGTAAATCCCTAGCAACTCTGGCAGGTTGCTCATTTCAGTAGCAGTTTCAGACTGCAGTTTTTCTAACATTCACTGAAACCAGCTCACTATGCCTGACAGAGACACCAGATAGCTAGTACCTGCTCCACAGAGGTCAAGTCACAGCTCTGCAGGGCCTCTCCTCTAAGCCTCTATGTTTCAATAATTTTAAACTCATTTTGTTCTTCCAGCTTTAGGGGTAGGAGCTATTTACTGTGATTGCTACATCCATGATACTTTATTTTTTATTTTTATTTTTTTCAAATTAACCAGTATTTAAATGGGGAGGGGAGTTGTTTAACAGAAGTAGTATGAATTATAAATATTATTTCCCGGGTAGTCAGCTGCTATATGTAATTGTTGTGCAGAAGACACTAAAATAGTGTCTTTGCTCTTAATGACAGTGGAGAAACCAGAATCAACAGAGGTAACTTGGTTTCATGGAGAACTGTCGTCACAAAGCTCAACTAAGGAATCTTAACACAGCTGCTGAGAGTACTGTGGTATAGGTAGCTGGGGAGGAGACACCTGTTTGGGGGGGAAGGAGAATAAAGCCAGGAAGGCTCTGCACTGATGGATTGTGAAGCCGGCAGAAGGGTCAGTAATCTTCTCGCCTCCTCGGCTTCTTCCATGATACTTTAGTGTTCTCTTCTTGCATTCTTAATTCATCAATACCCATTTAACAAATTATATTAAATTCTCTCTGCAAAAATAACTTGTGGATTCTGTCTTCTAACTGAAATCTGGCTGATAACTCTATTATTTATTTTCTTCGTGGTAAAAATCCAACACATGAAATGGTTTTCAAATACCTAAGATGTACATTCCAATGGACAATTCACTTAAAAAATCTCTCTGGTTAAAAAATTAAACAGAAAATATCTCTTCAATTAAGTTTATCATCTACCAAAGGAAATATTAATACTGCAAAACTGGACTTAAAAAAGTCATCCTAAAAAATAAAAAATACTCAGGATTTCCAAAGGTGTATAAAAAGCTCCTTATCTTAAAAACAAACAAAAACCTCAGAAGGTCTTTGTATATGCGTTTTAACAGCAATAAGAGATGGACCACAGAACAGCATAAAGTTTAAGGCAATATAAAACTGCAAATTAAAAGCAATGACAATTTCATAAACTAAAAGAGGAATGGATGTATGCTTGCTATAGGAAATTCAATTAGAAGAGTAAATAAATTATAGTTACTCCCTAGATATTAAAAAATCCAATAAAATCATAAAACTCCCAACCCCATGCCCATAATCAGTACTAGTAACTAACTGATTACCTGAAAATAATCAGCTAAAGCAAAGAAACAAAAAGATAGCTAACCATATTATCTTAACATCTTATAAGATACTACATTCATTTACAATCTCTTAATATGGCAGGGTTTATTGCTTTCGACAGTGGGTCCTCTGATAGGAGTGCATATGCCTAGATTTTTACAATTTCTTCCCAATCTTTCACAGTTGTCTTTGTCTAAGCCACTGAACAGAAATTTCCTTAGGGACTGGTCCTTACCAAGCAGTTCCTAAACATTCAACACAGTTTTCATAAAAACAAAGTTCTTTCCACATTCATTAATATATTTTGTTCCTTTATATTACCACTTCTTGCAAATTACTTTGTTACAATAATAAGAGCAACCATTAGGCAAGTTTGAGAACAAACAACTGACGCCTAGAAAGTATACATCTCAAGTGGTAGAGGAGACCTGTGCAGATGTACCAGAGCAGAGCCAGTTAACAACCTTAGTGTACTAAAATGTGGAAGACAGAAAGTTTTACAGAGGAATGGAGAAGTGAAGGGGAGATCAGTATGAAGGATTACTACAGTGTATATGCAGTTTACTAAGGTATCATACATACAACAGAATGCTAACGTCGATACATTAACCCGCCAGCCATAACACAATGTCAAAATCCTTCAAGGGGATGCAGAGCATCTGAACAGATCCCAGATAAGGCCAGAAAAATGTGCCAATGACTAAGGACATACATAGGAAAGTCTAACTTTGAAAGTCACAATTTACTCTAATCATAATTTCTTTATTATGCAGTAATTTCTTATGACTAGGGCCAAATAAGCTAGTAGGGAGTGGTGGGGGAGTAGAATATAATGGCTTTTAAAAGTCCCACAGAAGATGCAGAGACAAATAAATGCAGCCTTGTGACTATCTCAGATGTGACAGTTAGGTCTCTAAACCTGGACATGGGCATTACCAAATTTGGTAAGAACTTGCATGGTCTGAATAGTTAACCCTAATCTACCTCACTCTTACCTTGGAGAATCACTTTGTTTAAGCAGAGGGGCTGCTAATGGGAGTGTTTGGGATATACGAATAGTGTAAAGACAGAGGACATTCTGAGCTCCCCATTCTAACCTTGCTTATACCTTGCATGTATTACAAGTAAACCTTTTTACAATCCATGTTTGCCTAATGTTTCCCCTCACCTTGGTTTTGACTGTCTGGCCTACAAAGTAGGAAAAGGATGCCTGCATAGGGAATAAACTGTTGAATGAACTGTTTTATCTCACAATCATCACTCCATTTTCTGATACAGCTTTAAAAAGTTCACCCAAAAATACTATAAAATCCCTTTAGCGCCAGCAAGGAGAATGAATTACATAAGAATACAGTCAAAAAGAGTAATGGGCCACGAATAAACTGTTGAATGAACTGTTTTATCTTGCAATCATCACTCCATTTCCTGATACAGCTTTAAAAAGTTCACCCAAAAATACTATAAAATCCCTTTAGCACCAGCAAGGAGAATGAATTACATAGGAAGACAGTCAAAAAGAGTAATGGGCTTTAATGTCAAATATTACTCCAAGAAAAGGAGAATGAGTGTGCACACCAAGAGGAGATGTGTTTAGATAAATTACGTTTGAGAGCAGCAGCACAAGTAGAGGTTGGGCTGAAGGGACAAGCGAAGCTGGCTTCCAATTCTACTAAAGCTCTTTCAAATATAACTGTGTTAACAATCATACCAGAAAATATTAATGGGCTGAAACAGAACAGAAGAGCTTTGCCCAGCTGTCTAACCACTCTAAAACAGAGGTCAGTAATTTTTTTCTGTAAAAGACAAGAGAGCAAATATTTTAGACTTTATGGGCCATATGGTTCCTGTTGCCATTTCTCAACTCTGCCATTGTAGCCCGAAAGCAGCCACAGACAATATACAATGAACAAGGTTGTATTCCAATAAAGCTCTAGTTGTGGACACTGAAATTTGAATTTCATATGGTTTTCACACGTCATGCAATATTATCCTTCTTTTGACTATTTTTAATCATTTAAAGATGTAAAAAATATTCCTAGCTCATGGGTGAAACAAAAACAGACAGTTGGCTGGATTTGGCCTGTGCACTATAGTTTGCTGATCCCTGCTCTAGAATCCACTCTAAGCTGGTAATCACTTGGTTGGGAAGCAGAGGGAGGGGAAGGGGGATTAGAGGGTACTGTCATTCAGGAGATACCATGGTTTCTAGTGTGCCAGACTGCCTAGACGAGGCATTCTCAGAAATCCTCAAATACTACTTTAAAAGGTTCAAGTATAAAGAGAAAACTCCATTCTACTTAGTCCTTAACTACTAATAAGGTGAAGTGCTGGATACAATGGTGAATGAAACAAAGGGTAAAGTACAGATACAGGAGCAAGGAGAGCAAAGTTTTAGAGATGGAAAGAGGCAGATTCTTCTCAAGCTACAGTGAAGCGACTAGCACTGAAGAGAAAGATAAATGCTGGAAAAACAACATGGAGGGAAATATGGCAGGAACCTTGATGAAATTCATACAAAATTTATAATTTTCAAAGAGAGTTACACTAATGAAAGCACTATCAGTGCTTTTGAAGAGTGCTATGAAAAGACAGAAAAGCTTTCTGGATCCCCAACTTTCTAAGGGAAGTAGGTTGAAAACGACAATCAGCTGAAAACACAGGACATTTTGATACAAAAGAAGAAAAGATTTCGGGGGCAGAGCCCAGAGTCCAGGGCGAAACGAAGAACAGAAGAAAACACTGATTTAGAGAAGCACACCCAAAGAGAGAATGAAACCTTCATGATGGAACATTCATGACCCCTGTAATAAGGGAACTAACAGCAGGTTCCTGTTGGATTTCAAAATTGCTATAAATCAGTGACTACTATGAAGTTCCCGTTCCTTCCCCCAACCTTTTTAAAGAAACTTATTTATTTAATTTATTTAAAAAAAATTTTTGGCTGCATTGGGTCCTTGTTGCCGTGCGCAGGCTTTCTCCAGTTGCGGCGAGCTGGGGCTACTCTTCGTTGCGGTGCACAGGCTTCTCATGGCGGTGGCTTCTCTTGTTGCAGAGCACAGGTTCTAGGCACACGGGCTTCAGTAGTTGTGGTTCACGGGCTTCAGAGCACAGGCTCAGTAGCTGTGGTGCACGGGCTTATTTACTCCACGGCATGTGGGATCTTCCCGGACCAGGGCTCAAACCCGCATACCCTGCACCGGGCAGGTGGATTCTTAACGACTGCGCCACCAGGGAAGCCCTCCTTCCTTTTTTTTTTTTTTTTTTTGCGGTACGCGGGCCTCTCCCGTTGCGGAGCACAGGCTCCGGACGCGCAGGTTCAGCGGCCATGGCTCACGGGTCTAGCTGCTCCGCAGCATGTGGGATCTTCCCGGACTGGGGCACGAACCCGTGTCCCCTGCATTGGCAGGCGGACTCTCAACCACTGCGCCACCAGGGAAGCCCCTCCCCTTTTTTTAATGGGAGTGTCTATTATGGTTTTTCTGTCCTGTATGTTGAGTATGTGGGGTGCAAGTAGATGTCTTTTTAGTTCAGAGGCCTCTGCATGGAGAGGAGCCACACCAGAGGATAGAAACCTCATGCATCTGGACCTGATGCAGATCAAAGGATCACAGACTTTGAGCCTGATGGTATAATTAGGATGAGACTTTGGGGAAATGTCCATGAATGCATTTTGTGTGTAGGAGGCATGTAAATTATCGTGGTCAGAGGGCAAGCTGCAGTAGGCTGGCTGCAAGGGTAGCAGCAACAATTGCTCTCATTCTTGACAATTGCTCCTTTTACAATGTGACTTTGCAGATTTCCCTATTGAAAAGTGGAGTTCCCAGTAAAGAGGTGGAGAAGAGTAACTGAGAATTCTGGTTGAGACAAGACCTAAGAGAGGCTGAAGGGGTCCCTGATTGGTTATTCCCCAGTGTCCAGCAGAAAAAAAACTTCTCAGAGGAAAGCTTCTAGAATCCCCAATTTGGACCTAAAGGACTTCCACTAATTAAGTTCAAGCAACGAGCTCACAATCAAAGTTTAAATACATTTGATCCTTGAACAAAACAGGTTTGAACTATGCGGGTCCACTTAAACAGTTTTGTTTTTTTTTAAAACACTGAGCTGTACACTTTGTCTAGCTATCTAGCTATCTATCTGTCCATCTATCTAACTATTTTTGGCCGCAGGGCCTGCAGGACCTTAGTTCCCTGACATTCCAATAAACCTTTATTTCTAAAACCAGATAGCAAGGACACATTTGGCCTGCTGGCTGTAATTTGCCAAATCCTGGTGTAGATAGAAAACCCAAAATAATATATAGTAAAATCATTAAAAATTAAACTTTAGCTAGGTGACTAGATATAAAATCAAAATATAATAATTGATTTCATTTCTATGCATCAGCAACAAAGTTAGAAATTTTAAATTAAGAAAATACTATGTCCAGGAACCTTGAGGGCATCATGCTGAGTGAAATAAATCAGACAGAGAAAGACAAATATAGTATGATCTCGCTTATATGTGAAATCTAAAAAACAAACAAACAAAAAAACAAGCACACAGATACAGAGAACAGATTGGTGGTTGCCAGAGGCAAGGGGTGGATGAAATAGGTGAAGGGAGTCAAAAGGTACAGACTTCCAGTTATAAAATAAATAAGCTATGGGATGTAAAGTACAGCATGGTGACTAGAGTTGACACTGTACCGCATATTTGAAAGTTGCTAAGGGAGTTAATCTCAAAAGTTCTCATCACAAGGGAAAAAAAGCTCTGTAACTGTGTATGGTGACGGATGTTAACTAGACTTATTGTGGTGATCATTTTGCAATATATAAAAATATTGAATCATTATATTGTACAACTGAAATTGATATAACGTTGCATGTCAACGATACCTCAATTTAAAAAAAAAAAGAAAATGCGTTGACTCTATAGATGAATTTGGGGAGAACTCACATCTTTGTAACACTGTTTTCCTATCCAGGAATGCAGTATGTCCATTTATTTATGACTTTTAAAATTTCTTTCAATGAAGTTTTACAATTAAAAAAATTACTATGCTTCTTGGGACTTCCCTGGTGGCACAGTGGTTAAGAATCCACCTGTCAATGCAGAGGACATGTGTTTGAGCCCTGGTCCGGGAAGATCCCACATGCTGCGGAGCAACTAAGCCCCTGCGCCACAACTACTGAGCCTGCACTCCAGAGCCCATGCTCTGCACCAACAGAAGCCACCGCAATGAGAAGCCCACGCACTGCAACGAAGAGTAGCCCCCTCTCGCCGCAACTAGAGAAAGCCCGCACACAGCAGTGAAGACCCAACGCAGCCAAAAAAAAAACTACGTTTTTTAACATAAAATAAAAATATTCTGAGGTATCTAGAAATAAAACAAACCAAACAAAAACAAAACAAAAAAAGTGAAAAATCTTGAGGTGGAAAAAAGAATAAATTTTAATGAGACATTAAAGAACACTAAAATAAATGGGTAGATATTCTGTGTTCATGGACAGGAAGACTCAGTATCATAAAGATGTCCAGTCTTCCCAAAGTACTGCCATAATCAAGCCTCCAACAGGATTTCTTGTGGAAGTTGTCAAGCTGATTCTAAAGTTTGGAAGGGCAATGGGCCAAGAACTGTTGAGATAATCCTTATAAGAAAAGGGAGGAAGTACTTGCCCTAACAGAAATGAAGACTTACAAACCTAAGATAATGATGACAGGTTTTAGTGCAGGGATAGGCCAACTAATCAAATGAACAAAACACAAACTTCGAAACAGACCCACAAATGTACAAAAATTTGATACACGACAAAGAAGTGATTCAGATCAACAAGGAAAGTAATTCAATAATAATGCCTAAAATTCAACAAAATGCTGAGATAATGGATTATCTAGTTTAAAAAAAAAAAAGGTTATTTCCTTACCCAATTTTAAAACTTACAGTAGACATTCTGATTCCCATGGGAAAATGGTAGTCATCCAAATTCAAATCAAATGTTTTACTAAATACTCCAAAAACCAGAGATCAAAAAGAAAAACTGTCCACAGCACATACTTGTAATACAAGTTCTCACTTCAAACTTCAATTTACAGGTAAATGGGGAAATATAAACAACCAAAACCAGCAATGTCAATTACAGAGTCCTCACTGGAGAGAAAAATCCGAGGAATTTGTATGGAAGAGGAGGATCTTGGCAGTGGAGTACGAAGACATCAAATATGGTTCCCCTCGGAACAAGAGGTAAGTAGCACTTAGAAGGTGGAGGTATTCCTTCAAAGCTTGGCGGATAAAGGAAAGGAAGAAAAAGATAACAGTTCTACTGAAATGAGACGGTATCACAGAATCAGAAGCACTGAATAGAAAGTCTTCCATGTATCATTTAGAAAAGAAGTTGCATTTCACTATACCAACAGAAGAGGGCATTCCTGAACTAACAAACAGTAAATTTTTCTTTCTGGCCCCACAGAATCACTTATTAAAAAATATTTTTAGGACATTTGAGGAAATTTGAATACAGAATGGAAGTGCTTAAAAGGAGGTATATAGTTAGAATAAACTTACAGAAAATAAAAGGGCTTAAAGGAACAAGTTAAATATCACCACAAAGAAATCAGACAAATCCACAGCATGGGACAATCTAAAAGACAACTAGCATAGACTCTTTTAAAAAAAAGTCAATGTCATGGTATAAAAATTGGTGAAGGGATTTTTTTATACATAATATTATGGAATTTTCTGGCATATGATAATTGTATTATGGTTATAATGAAGCACACCTTTAAGTCTTAGGAGGTGTATATTAAATATTTATGGCTGAAATGTCATGATGTCTACAATTTACTTTCCAACTGTTGAGTTTTGGAAAAAAAAAAGAATACGTGTGGGAATATATCTATATGGAGATGGTTAAAACAAATATGACAAAATGCTAGTTATTAAATCTAGGTGATGAGTGTTTACTGCATGCCAACTTTTCTATATGCTTAAAAATTTTCATAATAAAAAGTTTGGGAAACCACTCACTAAAAAGTTAGAATAAGTAAAGATAAACATCAGGAACATCAGTAACCAAAATATATCCAGTTAGTAGTATCTCAATTCAATGGAGTAAAGAATGCTTTATCCAATTGCATCGACATTAACTTGCCCATACATAAGGAAGAAAAGAAATTAAAATGAATATACTGTCACTTTATACAAAAAAAAATTCCAGATATACTTAACAAACTAAATGTAAAATAATTTATGTTTTAGAATAAATTAGACTATTTGTATAAACTTTGGGGACTAGACAACAGTCCTTCTTATTCAAGACAGGAAATTGGGAAGTTAAAAAAAAAAAAAAAAAGGATAGATATTTTACCTACCAAAACAAAAATTTTTTAATTTTGACATAAAAATGCCATAGACAAAGGAGGAACTGAAGAAATATTTGTAACTTTGAATAAAAGCATAAAAGGCCTAATATTTTAAAAACTGTAACAAACTGAGAAGACAAAACAGCCCAATTAAAAAATGGGCAAATAATAACAAATTACAACTCACACAAGAGGATATGCTAATCCCTATTAATGAATTTAAATATTCTGAATCTCACTGGAATATAAACTCTGGGAGGACAGGGTGTTTGTTCTTGTTCACTGATATTTCCCAGAGATTACGAGAATAGCAGCATACTAAAAGCTTCCAGTAAACATCTGCTAGCTGCTGGCTGGCTGGATAGACGGATGAGGATTAAGAAAAAGAAGTACCATTTTTCACCCATCACAATGAACCTGTTATATTCAAGGCCGGAGAAGGTAAAATAATGTCTTTATTAAAATTAAAAGCACATGATTCACTCTGTTATAAAGCAGAAACTAACACACCATTGTAAAGCAATTATACTCCAATAAAGATGTTAAAAAAAAAAATTAAAAGCGCACACAACCTTGACCAAGCAACCTCATTTAGAGGAGTCTATTCTACAGATCAGAAGCACCAGAATGACCAAATACATAAGTACATGGAGACCTGCATTCTTTGTAATGGCATAAAGTTGCGAACAACCTGAATGACACTGACAGAGAAATAGTTTATTAAATCATGGTACATCAATAATGTGGAACACTGTATAGCTATTAAAAGAATGTGATAGCTCTCATTCTTGATGCTGAAGGACAGAAGGATGTTTTGTGGAAAAAAAGCAAGTTGCAAAGTGTTTACTAGTATGTTTAATGGGGGCAAAAATAAAATCTAATCTAAATACCTACACAAATAAAAATGGAGTAAGATGTGGAAGGATATCATACATAACACTGGGCAATGAGATTAGAAAAGCAAGATGGTATGAAAGTTTTTTTTCCTAAACATTTCTCTAATGTTAGACTTGTTAACAGTGGGTATACATTTTATATTTAAAAAATCAAATTATGCCATTCAATTTATTAGTAAGAAACACATAAATTGGTTCTAAAAAAGAAAAATGCCAAGTTAATGGAAAAAATTAAATTTACAGCATGCCCGTCACAGAAATAATGCTTCTTACCAATTCAGTAATATAATGTAATAAATATAAGTTGGAATTGTAAGTTATTACAAACTTCTACTTTATATGGATCAAGTATAACAAATCTAACTAATGGAAAATCCCTCACATGTGTGATCTATATTAATATTTCACTCTTTTCTGAGGCAAACCTTGAAATCAATTTGCCTACCTATATGACACTATAATTTTCTAACACTTAAATCTCAGTCAAAAAGTATAGGCAAATGAAGTATGGAAAGGCCAAAACACTAAAAACCACTAACACTGGTTGGTGGGATAATGAGCATGGACAGATATTGTAATTTCTTTTCCAATTTCTTTTCTGCTTTCTTTCTTGAGCATTCCTATGGTCTCTTCAGTGCCTAACATGAAGCCTTGCACACAGTAAGCTCTACATACACATGTAGATAAAGACAATAACTCATCTGTGAAGAGACTGGGTCTTCAATATATCTACTAATTTTAATCACAATAATTTGGCTGTTTATATTAATTTCCTCCCTTCTCAAACATTCTGAATGCTTCAGAAAATAAACCTTGCACAATGAAATTTCTTTGACTTTAAGTCTTGCACAAGAGGTAAAACAAAACTGAGGACAAAGAAAATAACTACAGCAAAACACACATATTCTTAGACACAGTAGGCCATTGGGCAGTTTATTGATTTATATTTATAATAACTTATTGGTTAATTATTCAAATCTTATTTACCTTAAAACCACAGTTAAGAGAGACAGCACCAGGGCATCTTATGATGAATGACATGGGATTCACAGAAATTTAAGACAGAATGGTGACTGGCCAATCCTTAAATTCCAAATGTCATTAATAGTGTTTTGCTATATGGGATAAAAATACGAAATATGTATTATATGCGGTATTAGTGAGGAGATGACCCAGAGATAATCCAAAAAGCCCTTGACGGTGGGCCAAACACTGGGCCCTTGTTTCATCTCTGCTAATAACTAACTGATCTTGGATACATCATTTAGCTTTCTGAGGCTTAGTCTCTTCATCTGAACTGTGGTCAGATCATCTTTTAAGATCCCTTCAAGGCTAAAATCTTTTGGGTTTAGTATCATTCCCTGTCATTAAGGGGAAGAAAGGAGGAAGAAAATGAGCAAAACAAAATACACAAACAGAAAAGTTATTTGGTTTTACATAAGTTCAAAAACAAGAAATTTAGGTTTACGAATTAAAAACTTAGATTTCAAGATTAAACAACAAATTCTGTGAGATTTGTTTTATTAAATACATACTGATTTTCATGATCTTTATTTGTTTAAAAGGAAAAACATCTTTGTTGTTTGCATCACAGGAAAAAATGGGAATGATTAGCATAATTTGTGGAAAACAGATATTTAGACATTCTTAATAAAACCTCAGGTAAGACATAAAGTAAAACTAATATAAAATACCTAAAGACAAGTAAGTACTACTGAATTTGAAAAGACAGTAATTAAGCAATTGTAAAAATTCAAAGTTAAAGCCATTTCAAAGTAGCCTTTGATATTAGATGGAAACAATTGAGAGAAAATACTCTGTCTGCTTGAATGAATGGGCAAGTGAGAGAGAACAACAGAACTTTGACAATTGATGATTTGGTTAATGATGTGTTTCAATGATTACATACAAGCCTCAGTGACAAATCACTAACGTCAGAATCTGGTACTAATGATAAACAAAAACAATTATATCATCATCTAATTCAATTTTTATTTTTAGAAAAGAATAGCAGCCAAAATAATTGGTACAGGAATAAGGACATTATAACTCAGTAAGCTTTAAAAAGGCAATTTCAAAAAGAAAACTCTAAAAAGTATTTCCATTTATAATGAAAAAATTACCAGTTTGCTTACTTCCAAATATTCTATTTTGCTGGGAATCATACTAGTTGAGGTTTAAAATGACTGATTTGTGGACCCTGAAAGTAGTGATCATTCCTGTAGATTATAACCTCAGAGCTTTAGGATCTAGAAGAGTTCTTATTTACCCAGTGAGATTAGTGTTGGTGGCAGTATAGCAACGTGATTTTTGTGCCTCATCTACTTATTAGATGCATGACCTGTTCAAGTTGCTTAAATTCTCTGAACTTTAGTTTGCTCATCAGTAAAACTGAGATAAAGTATCTAACTCAAAGAGTTCTGAGGTTTAAATGAGAGAACATAAGTAAAAACATCCCCCAATTTTAAAAAACTATTACCTAAAATACTATAGAGATGTAAGTATTACAAATAATCTGGTATAATCAGCAATTGTATTAAAGCCATAAAGCCAAAAGGAGGGAAAATATGTTTATCTAAATTCCTATTATGAAGCCACAAATGTTATTCAGAAAATGGACTATTTAAGGGAATTCAATTTATCCTTATTCTAATTAGCAAAGCACAAAGGTAACACTTTTGACATCCACATAATATGGATTTTTATAGCCATGATATATTTGGAAAAGGTTATGGGAGCAACCCATAACCTTTTCTTTTTTAATTCTCCTTGGTTTAAAAGCCCCACAATTACAATATGAGTAGAAAAGGTTGACACACCGAGGCAAAGAACAAAACAAAACTAACACACAGTAAAGATTAAACACAGGTCCTACTGGCTTTAACTGGCTAGGATACTTTGCTAAAAATAGCATACATCTCTTTAATCTTGACATATATCTCTGGGAGAAGTGAAGTAAATTAAACTCCAAAACTTCAGAGCAGATTCAATCAGGATTCCAAAGAAGCTCACTTTATTATTTTGGTAATCCTTCTGAAAAGAAATTTGTTAAACTCAGTGGACTGTGACTGGCTTATACCACTATTGTATACCTCTGTCTACCATACTCCTTTAATTAGGAACTAATCATACCTGTTTATTATATACCAAGGAGTAGCAAATAAAATGCCTGGACTAAATCACCATTATTCCATGTAAAGTTATGAGAAAGAAACTGTACAGTCTAGAAAACACAATAGTTATATAAAGAGAGACAGGACAACCTTCAAGAATTTGAAAGTATTATGTTAACAGATAATTCATCTTCCCTGCCTAAGTTACAAGGAGGCAGATTTTAATGCAATATAAAAAAATAATTAAATTTATCCAGAATTGAAATGGCTTATAACTTTTCTGGAGGATACTACGCCAAACTGAAAGAACACAAGAAATCTCTGTAACTTTTGATTAAGTAAACTTTAAAAATTTATTCCAAGGAAATGATTGGAGATATGCTAATAAAATATATACTTAAAAGAATGATGGCACCGTTTATAACTGCAGAAAACATGAAAGCAGCCTAGATATGAATACTAACCATGAATAGTTTTAAATTAATAATTTTAGACCAATGAGGAAATGATCAGGGTAAAATATTAATGAGACAAAAGGTATACAAAACTACAAAAGGAAGGGTGCCAATTCTGTCCTCCTCCTGAGAAAATATTTCTATGTGTAAAAATAGTTAGAAAAGTTATTATAAAAATAACTGGAACAAAGTACATCATAATTTATCAGTTGATTATGTCTATACGTAGTGGTACTGCAGATGGTTTTTGTCCCAAATTTTAATCCATGAGCACATATTTCATCAGATGCTGAATAATCATCTATCAGAATATTTTGAAAGGGATTGCTATACTTGAATAGTAAATTTAACTATATGACTCCCAAGGTCCCTTCTAACTCAAAGATTCTACAACTCTAAGAAAACATTCTACAACTGATTTAAAAATCAATAAGCTTCTGCCAAGAACAAAAAGATCTAAAGTTAAATTTTCAAAGAAGGGCTGATAGCCAAGAATAACAATTTCTGAAGCAATATCAGTATCCTCTAATAGCTTTTTTCTTACAAAAATGGGTAATGAATGAACCTAAATGAGCTATGGCAAACAAAAGAAATAAACTAAAAATTGCAGAATGAATACGCAACTGCCAAAAGACTGAGGAGGAAGAAGTGGAGGAAGAGGAGAATGAAAAAAGAACGAAGGTCTCTCCCTTATTTTTATCAAAAGGGCCACTGCCAGGATGGATAATATAATCTGTATGAGTGATTAATGACTACAATCATGAAAGCTACCTACATTCTCATATCTGGTAGGACTACAAATCAGAGAAGGGGGGAATGGCATTAAGAAAGTCTACTGTTTCTTTAAAAAGAAATCTGATTTTATCAATTTGATTAACATCAGAATTAAGTGACCTTTGGTAGGTAAACTACAATCTTCAATTTTCATCTAAGAAAAGAAAGTAAAACATGAAAATCAGAGCTAATTATAAACTACTGGCTCAGATTCACAAAAATGTTAAATATTTTCACCATGAATTTCAAATATTAATCCATTTTAAGTCAAATAAGACAATTTCATAAAATAATTATCATAGTATCATAGATTGGAAACCTATATCTCAAAATAAAAAAATATTCCTTGTAGTAAGTGAAGGTAGTCATTTGTTACAAAAGTAAGAAAGCAAAGAATGTCATTTACTTTTTACCAGAAATAAGTAAGAATGCATAATAGACATCATGTAATAGGATATAATAACTAACATCTGAATGAGAATACACTCCTATAATTGCAAAACAAAAATAAAATAATTAAAATACTAAAGTATAAATTACCCGAAATATCCAGAGAAATCAATAAGACATTTCTATTAAACAGTATTTTATTTATCTATTTATTTATATGCATGCAAATATGTGTGTGTGTATACCTATACCATACCATCTTTCTTGTTGGTTACATGACATATTAGTTAAAGATATTTAAGATGAAATATTTATAATAGTTTTCCTATATTTAGAATATCATATAACATAGAAAATAACGTTTGGTTGTATAAAAAGATCAAGAGCACACAACTTAGAGAACCTGGTCAAAATATAGTTTATTTTTCTTTCCTTTTTGCTTTTACTAAAAGAACTACAGACAGAGAAAAAACAAAATCCTGAAGACCATGACTTTCCCACCAGCTATCATAAACAAGGAAAAATCTGTTTTCCCAAATTATAACTAACACACAAATTTATTAACAAAAAAGAGAAAGAAAGGAACTACTGTCTTGTTAGTATTAAATATTTACCCTTTTTCTTATAGGATTCATTTTACCATAAAAACTTGGCAAAACTAGCACCTGAAAAGGACTCACAACTTTCTAATTAGTATACGAAAAAATACTCATTAAAAATTCAAAGATTAGACAATATGCTAGAAATAGTTTTAAAATGATCAAAGAATGTACTATTTTCTGTATAACTGCATAAAACCTGTTTTTTCCTATTTATTATTATCTAATCCAGAAAATATTTTTGAGGCAATTTTACTTGACCACCACCCATTTCCTATTGTGACAAACTATTCAATACCCAGTATCTTCAAACATTTTTCCAACGTTAGAGTGTTTAAGACTCATGCCCTAGATGAATATATAACATTACATATATCAATATTTCTTTAACAACTAAAGCATCTGAAAATAGCCAAATTCTGTAAAACCTTTCTCCTTAAAAACAAAAAACAAAACAAAACCCAAACCCAAAAAATTCCCTTAAATATCTTTTCATGGCTTCTGAAAAATAAATACTCTCAAGAAAACACAAACTCATATATGTTCTGACAGGAAATATCAAAATACAATATTTTAAACATTTTCAAAAAGGCAGCACATTCTTCTGTGTGTTGCAACAGACTCTCCAGACCTGCAATCCTGCTGCAGTCATGAATAAACATATGCCTCTAAAGTTCTAAGTATGTGTGGCCATATCAAGGGCATGAGGCATGCACATCAGATTTGAAATGGATTTACATTACCTCCAACCTTAGGGCCACCTGCTGAACCAGGCTTCCTTGCACTGTTGACAGGATTTCCGGATGTTTTAGGTGCAGGAACCTTGAAGGCTGAAGCAGCTGATGATGGCCTATTTCCATCCACTGATTCTTCATCATCAAAGCTTTTATCTGCACAAATCATTAGAAAAATGTATTTTAAGAGAACTAAGCTTTGCTCAATTTTCCATAAGACTCAAAATCAAATAAAGCTATATATAAAGCCATTAATTTCTATGATATATAATATAAAATAAAGCTCCTTTGAATAAGCATTTATATATTGACTAACACTATATAAAATAACCCAGTATAATTTAAAATCAGTCTGCAATATTATATTTCCTACCTATATATATTAAGTCAAAACATAAAACCGAATACATTAACTCTAAGAACAGTAAAAAGCATTTTTCGTTTCTCTGCTACTCATATAAGCATTTTCCGCCAGCTCCTCCCATACTGCATCTTCCAGCACACCCTGCCTTATTCCTTATACCCAGATTCTGCAACTTACAATCACAGATCCGTTTGCAAATCAGTCGCCTCATTCCTCTGAAAGCTCTTAATTTTCCTCACCCTAGGATGCTCTGAATAGTTCACATGGCCAAATACAATAGATTTGATACTAATCAAAGATTCTATCAAAAACAGACAGCAACAACCACAGAACCACCACTGAGGTTTGTGCCGGCATTTTTCTTTCTCTTCCCTGCCCTAGGTGCTGTAACAGCCAATCAGCTACAAGGTGACATCATCTTATGGCAGCTACTGCCAGATGAAAGGTAAAAATTCTCCATGTCTTTTAAAAAATCCTCCATGTAGTTGCAATCCTTAGTCTATATCAAAATTTCAAGGGCATTCAATACCAAAGGTTTATAAACCTACATTTGTTTTCTCCTATTTAATTCACATGAAAATTTATACAAATAGAAAATGTTTTCTGCAATATTCAATCTGCTGGAGTGCTTATTATTGCATCAGTAAAAATACGGAGTATCACAGTGCTCATTACTGGCATAATTAACTATGTAATCTTACAATTTGCTGTTTATTTAGGCCACAGAAACCAAACTGAACAATTTGTTCTCATAAATGATTCTAAAATACTCTACAAAGCTCCTTTTGGAATATTTATGAATAACCACACAAGTATAATCTCCTTATATAAAATGAACCCACCCACCCCCACCCCACCCTCCAAATCACAAGATGTATGCATTTTACTCGTCCAAGAAGATGGTTTTCTCTAGGACCCTGCACAAACCAACCACGACAAACAAGATGGGCGAGGCAGAGAAGGAGCTTTACAACAGGCTTCACAACAACGTGCCAGAATCTCTTCCTTTCAGTCTGCATCCCTTACCTATGCAAACACCCAAATCCAGCAGAATAAAATCATCCCTACAAAGGACTGCAAGTCCAACTATTGAATATATTTTAAAATATATATACCAGACAAGTAAGACTGTTTTATTTATTGGAAAAAAGAATCAAATAGATACCCATTAAATTTACTATTCAGTAGACACCCATAAACCACATTCCATTTCAGCAAGTGTTTTTCTTAAATAGCACAACTTGTAGGAAAAAAGTATCTTCTAGTTAAAAAAAAAATATATATATATATATATATTTTTTAGCATAATGCTATTGGGGAGCCAGTTTGGATCAATTAAAACCTATGCTCTATAGAGACTGCTCTGTTAAAAAAACTAATACAATCCCAAATAAGCTTTTATTTGCCACTACCATATTGAAACAAAAAAATGTAGCTAAGAGGGACAGAGTATATACACAAATCTACAGAGAGAGAGAGGTACTAAAACTTGAGTAGCCAGAAGTTCCCATGGAAACAGTGTTCTCTGTTCCCACACACACACACAAGAATTAAAATGAGTAAATATCTCTACTGCTTAAAAATAACTCAACATTCTTAAACTCTTAGGAAATTAATTTTTACCTTTTTATCAAAACAAGGTAGAGAAAAGTATATAAATTAAAGTACGCAGCTCAATTAATTTTCACAAAAGGAATATGCCAGTGTAACCAGTCTCCAGACCAACAGATCACTATCAGCATCCTGTAAGCACCCTCACTGACCCCCGCAAAAGTCACTATTTCCTACCAAAGCTAACTAGTCTTGACTTGTAACACCACAGTCGGTTTTGCCCATTTTTGATCTTTATATAAAAGGAATCATATAATAGGTACTCTAGTACCTAGCTACTTTTCACTCAATATAATATTTGGAAGATGCATTTTCATTGCTTATAGTTTTATAGTGCATGAATGTGCCACAAGTTATTAATATCCATTCTACTGTTGATGGACATATGAGCTGTGGCCAGTCTGAGATTATTATAAAATAGTTCTCCAAAGAGGTAAGCAAACAAAGTTAAAGGGTTCTAAGGCTTTTAGTATTAATATGGAAGTAGTAAACACAGTAATTTATTTTAGGCTGTATAAAGTCAAAGATGCGTATTGTAACTTCTAGGGCAGTGGTACTCAAAATGTGGTCCCAGATCATCATCTGGCAATTTGTTAGAAATGCAAATTATCAGGCCCCAACTCAAATCTACTGAATCAGAAATTCTGGAGATGGGGACCCTGCAATCTGTGTATTAACAAGTCCTCCTAGTGATTATGATGCATGCTCAATTTTCAGAGCCATAGCCCTACGGTAGG
Organism: Stenella coeruleoalba; assembly: GCF_951394435.1. NCBI lineage: Eukaryota > Metazoa > Chordata > Mammalia > Artiodactyla > Delphinidae > Stenella > Stenella coeruleoalba. The sequence continues at coordinate 53,773,791 of NC_137156.1, forward strand.
AATACACCAACTTTTTCTATAAAGGGCCATATAGTAAATATTTTAGGCTATGCAAACCATACATATATGTAGTCTCTCTGCACAACTACTCAATTATGCTACTGTAGTGTTAAAGCAATGATACCACGACATGTAAACAAATGGGTGTGGCTGTGTTTCAATAAAATTTTATGTACAAAAACAGAAGGGCAGCTGGATTTGGCCTGCAAGCAACAGTTTGCCAAACCACTAAAGTAAGAGTAAATATATACATAAATAAACAACTAGAAGAAAAATAAAATAATAAAAAGGATTTGATTAATTGAAAAGATTCAGAAAGAGACAGAAAGATAAAAGAAGTGGATAAAAATAGAAATAAAGGGCTTCCCTGGTGGCACAGTGGTTGAGAATCTGCCTGCCAATGAAGGGGACACGGGTTCGAGCCCTGGTCTGGGAGGATCCCACATGCCACGGAGCAACCAGGCCCGTGAGCCACAACTACTGAGCCTGCACGTCTGGAGCCTGAGCTCCGCAACAAGAGAGACTGCACACCGCGATGAAGAGTGGCCCCCCTTGCCGCAACTAGAGAAAGCCCTCGCACAGAAACGAAGACCCAACACAGCCAAAATTAAAAATAAATAAATAAATAAAAAACTTAACCTGAGGTGCCAAAACTCAGGTTAAGAAAAAAAAAAAGAAATAAAAGATAAAGTGGCAAAAATAAAATCAAATACATCAGTAAGTGCCTTAAAAGTAAATGAACTAAATATTCCAAGTAAAAGACCAAGACTGAATTTTTAAAAACAGGTTGCTTAAATGAGATATACTTTACATATAAGGATCACATAAAATTTAAAAAGTAAAATGATGAGAGAGACAGACCATGGCAAACACCAACTAAAAGAAAGTTGCCATAGGTATACTAATTTCAAACAAAGCACCTTGAAGAAGCATTACTAGAGATAAAGAGAGACTTTTTAATAATGATTTAGGAGCCCAATCCAATAGGGGGAAAAAAATTAACTCTACATTTTTACGCACCCATAACTCGTCTTCAAATATATAAAGCAAAAAGAAGAACTAAAAGGAAAAACAGACAAATCTACAAATACAGACGGAAATAGATTTTTACCCACTTCCCATAAGGTTATACCTTTCTTGACCATAAGCTAGATAAAAGAATTCATAAAATTAGGGGCTTCCTTGGTGGCGCAGTGGTTAAGAATCCGCCTGCCAATGCAGGGGACACAGGTTTTAGCCCTGCTCTGGGAAGATTCCACATGCCGTGGAGCTACTAAACCTGTGCATCACAACTACTGAGACTGAGCTCTAGAGCCCACGAGCCACAACTACTGAAGCCCACGCGCCTAGAGCCCGTGCTCCGCAAACAAGAGAAGCCACCGCAATGAGAAGCCTGTGCACTGCGATGAAGAGTAGCCCCCACTCGTCCCAACTAGAGGAAGCTTCCATGCAGCAACGAAGACCCAACACAGCCAAAACTAAATATAAATTAAAAAAAAAATAAAAGAGTTCATAAAACTAATTCATTATCACAAGCCCCCAAATTTAAAATGTTCTGTAGTTTAGTTTATATTTAGGTTATAAATATTACAGGCTTAAAAAGATTTTCTTAATAATTATAAAATATCAGAACAAATCCTATATTTCTTCATAGCACCTACCACTTCCTGAATTATAAAATATCAGAACAAATCCTATATTTCTTCATAGCACCTACCACTTCCTGAAATAATAGTTTCTTCTGAGTGAACTACAACGTGGACTGGAAGTCAGCAGGAACTTTGTCTTGTTTATACTGTAACACCAGTACCTAGAACAATCCTGGGATAACTGTCATAGCTAACTCTTCCTCCTGCTCCCCACCTCTGTCCCCCTAGAGTTTATTCTCAACATAATGTCCAGAGTTGAACAAAGTTACATCACACTGCTGCTCAAAATCCTCCTATGACTCCATAAAAAGGCCTACCAGGACTCCAAGATCTGTGAGACCTTAGATACCATGTAGGTCTCTCTAACATCATCTCCTATTCACTCTCCACCTTTCTCTCCAACCAGTCCCATCAGTCTTCTTGCTGTGACTCATATCAGGGGCTCTGCACCTGTCTGCCAAGAATGCTCCTCCCCTCCATAGCCACACTGCTTACTCACCTCCTTCATGTGTTTATTCACCTATCATTTTCTCAATTAGGTCCGCTCTGGATACTAAGATTATAAACTTTCCACCATCCTGATGCTACTGATCTAACCCTACCTCCCTGCTTTATTTCTCTCTCTAGCACTTACCATTTACATATTTTACTTATTTCATTACCTGCCTCCTCCCAAGGAAATGCATTATCTATTAGAGTGAGAACTTTGGTCTATTTTGCAGACTACCATATCTCCAACATGTAGAACAGCACTCAGAATGCATTTTTCATAGTACAGAGACATTCTGTCTCCAATAAAAGTGTTACTAGGTTATTTGAAATGAAACACCAAAGACAAACAACTATAAACACTGGATAAAATGTACATTTACAAAAGTCTTCTTAAAAACCTGGACCTAAATAGACATTTCCCCAAAGAAGATATACAGATTGCCAAAAAACACATGAAAAGATGCTCAACATCACTAATCATTAGAGAAATGCAAATCAAAACTACAGTGAGGTAACACCTCACACCGGTCAGAATGGCCATCATCAAAAAATCTACAAACAATAAATGCTGGAGAGGGTGTGAAGAAAAGGGAACCCTCTTGCACTGTTGGTGAGAATGTAAATTGATACAGCCACTATGGAGAACAGAATGGAGTTCCTTAAAAAACTAAAAATAGAACTACCATACGACCCAGCAATCCCACTGCTGGGCATATACCCTGAGAAAACCGTAATTCAAAGAGTCATGTACCACAATGTTCACTGCAGCTCTCAATAGCCAGGACATGGAAGCAACCTAAGTGTCCATCAACAGATGAATGGATAAAGAAGATGTGGCACATATATACAATGGAATATTACTCAGCCATAAAAAGAAACGAAATTGAGCTATTTGTAATGAGATGGATGGACCTAGAGTCTGTCATACAGAGTGAAGTAAGTCAGAAAGAGAAAGACAAATACCGTATGCTAACAAATATATATGGAATCTAAAAAAATGGTCATGAAGAACCTAGGGGCAAGACGGGAATAAAGACACAGACCTACTAGAGAATGGACTTGAGGATATGGGGAGGGAAAAGGGTAAGCTGGGACAAAGTGAGTGAGTGGCATGGACATATATACACTACCAAACGTAAAATAGATATCTGGTGGGAAGCAGCCGCATAGCACAGGGAGATCAGCTCGGTGCTTTGTGACCACTTAGAGGGGTGGGATAGAGAGGGTTGGAGGGAGGGAGATGCAAGAGGGAAGAGATATGGGGACACATGTATATGTATAACTGATTCACTTTGTTATACAGCAGAAACTAACACACCATTGTAAAGCAATTATACTACAATTAAGATGTCTAAAAAAAAAAAAAAGGGCTTCCCTGGTGGTGCAGTGGTTGAGAGTCCGCCTGCTGATGCAGGGGACATGGGTTCGTGCCCCGGTCTGGGAGGATCCCACATGCCGCGGAGCGGCTGCGCCTGTGAGCCATGGCCGCTGGGCCTGCACGTCCGGAGCCTGTTGCTCCGCAGCGGGAGAGGCCACAGCGGTGAGAGGCCCGCGTACCGCAAAAAAAAAAAAAAAAAAAAAAAAAAAAAAAAACTCAGTAGGCTCACACTGGTAGTACTCCCAAGCAATAGCAAAAGCAAATGCAAACTTTTCCTGGAAGAAATTCTCTGGCCTCACATTATTTGCACAAATAATTTTCCAAAGATCACTTGGCATGACAGGAAACAAGACACCATGAGCAAGAATAAACAAAAAGAAATAGACAATAGGAACAGATCCTAGAATTATCAAGGTCCTAGAATTTCAAATTCAAATTTTAGAATTATTAAGCACAGGCTATAAAACACCTGTACTTGGCAGCTTTTACTAGGCAAGCTGAAAATAACTCAGGGATAAGAAAGTTATTTTCAAAGTGACATAGATTTTTTTTTAAAACAACCAAACAGAACTTCTAAAAATAAAAATACAATAACTGAAATTTAAATTCAGTAGGCAGGCATAACAGTAGATTTTAGACACAGCTCAAGGGATCATTAGTGAACCAGAAGATAAATCAGAAAAAAAATCACCCAGGATACCTATAGTAGGTGCTTCAATATTAATTGAATAAACAAAAACAAAAGATCAAGGGACTTCCCTGGCGGTCCAGCGGTTAAGACTCCAGACTTCCAATGCAGGAGGTGCAGGTTTGATCCCTGGTCAGGGAACTAAGATCCCACATGCCATGTGGCGTGCCCAAAAAAAAAAAAAAAAAGGATCAAATACAAAAAGTAACCTATAAATCATGATTATGTTGACACTTCTCTTCTCACTCCAATGTTTCAAAATGACAATACTATGGTTTGGTGCAGAAACTGAAAAGGATGAACATATTAACAAGTACTAGAGGACATAAACTAATAAAGTGAGCAGGCTGCAGTGGTTATGTGTATGACGGAAGAGAAAGAGAGAAAAAGGAGGAGAGGAGTTGATAAGAGTAGGAGAAAGAGATGAAGATGGAGGAGGAGGATAAGACTGGGAAGAAGAGATGGTGATGGAAGGAAGAGGCAGAAATAAAGGAGGAGGAGAAGGAAGAGATGGAAATAGAGGATGAAGAAATGGAGTAAGAGAAAGGAGGAAGGGGATAAGAAAAGGGGGGGGGAGGGACAGGCAAAAATTGAGGGGGGGGAAAAAAAAGAAGCCCAAGTAGTATAAGGCTTTACCTTTTGTTCCCTTCATATAACACTTGGAAACTGCCCTCAGCAAACACTGAGCTATTACAGGCCCACAATCCCATACCTATATACCTGAAAGCCAAAAAGCTCTTAAAGTCCACCTTTACTTATTTTGTCTTTTTAAATTCATTTGGTGGCAAAATCTGAACTGATTTGAACTCAGTTTATAGCAAAACATGATGTGAACTGACAAGAGACTATTTATTATGTGTATTTTACTCATTGTGAATTTGTATACATTTAACTGCAAAAATATTAATATGTTTGATTACAAGGTATAGCCTCAGACCCAGCTGGAGTTGTTATACAATATATGGTGTATGGCCATATTAGTTTTCTAAAATCTGACATATTCTGAATTCCAAAACACAACTGGTCCCCACGGTTTCCGATATAAAATAGTAAATTCATATTACCATAATCAAGTCCCTTACCTTTTTTCTTTTTCCCTTCAAATGAAAGCCATATATTTAAACATTCCACTTCACTTTTATGGGTACATGTATGTGAAAACCTGAAATTTCTGCTTCTGAATTCATACAAAATATGAAAAACTGCTCCATCTTACATGGCAAACAAAAGAGCAAGCCAAAACTTTATACCATTTCTCAAGAAAAAGAGAATTCATTTGGTATTTTCTTCAGTGAACCAACCAGTTCAGTAAGAACCCATGTCACAGATTTTCATGCAAAAAATATACTCTTTCATATTAAGTAGTTTCTTATACCAAAGTTCCGCTTTTCACTTGAAGCTATATCCTTCCTTATTCTAATTAAAACAATTGAGTAAAAGGGCTTTGGATTTCTAAACTGTTTTATACACTCACATATCCAGCAATGACCATGGTCATAGCTAAATTAGCAACTGAGACTAGGAAACAATAATCCCTGTAAGCTATTGTACCATACGTGTCTCGGAAAACTCAAAAACATTTTAGTTGTCCACTCTCCACTCTGCTTTTACAATAGGATACTCTCCTTGGCTTTCCTCTGACCTCACAAGTCCCTGTAGCTCAGTATCTTCCTCCTTTACTCAACCACTAAATGTTGAACATCCTCCTTCTCTCTAAACACACTTTCTAAATGGCTTCATCCATTCTCAACAGTTTTAAATATCTTCTATATATGCTGGCAACTCTCAAATGTTTTTTTCTTCAACAAATAAATGGCAAGTGGAGAAAAAAGAGATGAACAGAGGGTTAAGAGATATATCAACTAACTGCAATGGTAAGCCTTGTTTGAATCCTAATTCACTGTCAAAAGATATTTATGAAACAATCGAGGAAATGTGAACACTGAACATTTGATACTATGGGTTAATTTTTTTAGATGTGAAAATGGTACTGTAAGTGTCTCTTAAAAAGATGTTTTACTTTATTTTATATATGAGTAGGAGTGCATGTGCGTATGTACACACAAACACATCCCACTCCAGCAGGATAGTAGGGCTCGGGCAGATAGGTAGGGATACAGATGAATAAAGATTGGCTATGTATTGATAATTTCTTGAAGCTGGATAATGGGTGGTAAGGAAGGTCTGTCATAATATATTCTCTATTTTGGGGTATGTTTGAAGTTTTTCCTTAAAAATGTATGGTAATTTGAACACTTGCCCAGAACACTTGAAAGTGTGTTTACTCTCTTGCCCAGAACCCTCAATGGAACACAAAAAAATGATAAGCAACATCATAAGAGCAAAGAAAATGAAGCAAGGCAGAGAGTACGTGAAATCAGCACCTAAAGATAGCAACAATTTCTTATAAGATGCAAATTAAAAGGATGGAAGGCTTTTGAAGAATACCATAGCAAAGCTGCAACTTAGAATTCTCAGAAGCAGAATCAAACAGCAGAGAGAACTGATCTACCTTGTAGAATGACAGAAGTGACAGTTTCTAAGCCAGCAAGTACAGAGCTGATTAGCAAGGAACAACTGAAAACCTATGGAATGATTTCATCATTAAGCTCTTCCCACCCCCAACTCAGGGAGCTCCGTATTTTACACACAGGTGTGCACGTGCATTCTGTAAAAATGGAACCACCAGAAAAGGAAAGACAGTTTTTAGAACCATTTAAACTTTTGTTTGCCAAAATTAAAATTTAATAGAAGAACTGGAGAAGAAAGTCAAGGAAATCTCCCAGAACACAGAATAAAAGAGAAAAGCATAAATGGAAGAGAGAATACAAAACATAAAAGACACAGTGAATCAACCTAGAAGGTTCAATATCTGACGAATAATAATTCTATAAGGAGAGACTAAAACTAATGAAGGGGAGAAACTTATCAAAAAAAAAAAAAAGATTTCCCAGGGCTAAAGAGAATCACAAGCTTTCAGAAGTAAAATAATCAAATAGTAAAAACTAAGAATGTCTTCAATTTAAACTAAAATGAAAATTTTCAGTTAAGTGATTAGAAACTGAAAATCAAAGTGCTTCAAAATAAAATAATCACCAGATTTTAAAAATATAAATTTTATTTATTTATTTAGTTAGTTAGTTATTTGGCTGCATTGGGTCTTCGTTGCTACGCATGGGGTTTCTTTAGTGCGGCGAGCTGGGGCTACTCTTCGTTGTGGTGCATGGGCTTCTCATCGCGGTGGCTTCTCTTGCTATGGAGCACGGGCTCTAGGCGCATGGGCTTCAGTAGTTGTGGCACGCAGGCTCAGTAGTTGTGGCTCACGGGCTCTAGGGCACAGGCTCAGGAGTTGTGGCGCACAGGCTTAGTTGCTCTGCGGCATGTGGGATCTTCCCAGACCAGGGATTGAACCCGTGTCCCCTGCATTGGCAGGCAGATTCTTAACCACTGCGCCACCAGGGAAGTCCCTAATCACCAGATTTTAATATTCACATGAAGATACTGTGTTCAACAGCACAGTTAATCTTAGTTAACTATTTTATTTATTAAAAATAAAGTTTATTCCATACAAAGTTTAAGAGAGGCCAAGAAATTTGATAAACTCTCTTAAAATTTCTAGGTAGATATTAACTCACTAGTTAAAAAATATTTGAAGACTTTTACCCTCCTCTTTAAAGGAGTCTTTAAAAATTTAAGACCTTCAATAGTTCAGTGAAGTAAAAAGCTAAACACAATTTAAACCGTTATTTGGTATTAATAAAAGTAAATAACATATTTCATGATAACCATGATATCAAACTAAACAATAAATGAGCCTCATAATAAGGCTTATTTAGAACTTTACAAAATGTAGTCATTTCAGGTAGTTAAAATTTCATGACAGCTACAGCTTGGTTATAACAGCTGTCAAGAACATCTACTAGGGCTTCCCTGGTGGCGCAATGGTTGAGAGTCCGCCTGCCGATGCAGGGGACACGGGTTCGTGCCCCGGTCTGGGAAGATCCCACATGCCGCAGAGCGGCTGGGCCCGTGAGCCATGGCCGCTGAGTCTGTGCATCCGGAGCCTGTGCTCCGCAACGGGAGAGGCCACAACAGTGAGAGGCCCGCGTACCACAAAAAAAAAAAAAAAGAACATCTACTATACATCCTATATATATACAAAGAAAAGATGTAAATCTTTTCTTGAAGATTCAGGTTCATTAGCAACATCATGTTTGAGGATAACTTGCTACTGATGTCCAACACTTTGCACCCAGATGGGTAAATGGGTCTGTATCAAGAAGATTTTCAATCTTAGTTCCCACTACTTATCTGCCTTTATTGCTGCTGAATGCCCATTTTTTTTCTCCTTTGTAATTTACTTTTTCTCCTCATAGACTCTTTTTTTCCCTTACTGCTCCTAGAAGAAAAGCTTGGCCTTTTGGCCAGTAAGTTAAAGGGTTGCTTTCTTTCAGTGACTTAAATTATCCAATCCTAGTGTATCACATAGAATATTCAAGGGTTTCAAAGAATAGAGATCTATTCAACATTAATTTCTTGCTATTGTTCCCTATCCCCCAAACCAGTAGTTATATGTCAGTTTGGAGTGGTCCCAAAAGGCTTACCTATAGAACGCCAAGGTTATGTCATCGCTTGTATGGATTTTTTAAGAGATTCAGCGTTTGGAATGATAGATTGTGTTGAAATGTTTAAAGTTTAGAAACAGTCTATTTGCAACAAAACCTTATTTCTTTCCAGCCACTCTGCAGCATAACAACAAAAGGCCAAATTCCTCTCGTGAGCTTTTGAGGCAGATTTCAGGGCTCAGAGCCACATAATAATCCTACAGGTTTTTAACTCTATCTGGTTTGACTGCCCAGAGCTACTTCACAATCATCTGACTGCCTGGTTTTATATTCTTAGGTGAGGATAAAGACAACTAAACAGAAAGGCACCTGAAAGTCACCCCTGACAACTCTTCAATCGTTAGTCATTACAGTACTTCACAAATCTGAATTTGTCCAGAAATAAAACTGTTAATAAATAAAATCTTTCATATGGCCTTGAAGTTAAGCTTATATAATATATTTAATAGATAACAGATTAATAGCCAGAACATACAGAGCAACTATAAGTAAACAACAAAGTCAAAACCAGAAAGTTGGCTAAAGATGCCAGAAAGCAATCCACAAAAAAGAAAATACAAACAACCAAACGTATGAAGTTGATCAACCTTATTAGAAAGAAGAGATGTTTTTTAAAAGGGTGAGATATTTTTCACCCATCTGATAGGCAAATTTTAAAAAGATTAATAATAATGAGAACTCAAAAGAATGCAAGATAGAAGGCACTATTGGTGGGAATGTAAGTGGTAAAGCCTCTTTGGGAGGAAATTAGAGATAGCTAACACAATTTGAAATGAATAAAAACTTTGATCCAGAAATTCAACTTCCAATTATTTAAAAAAATATATATGTGCACACACACATGATTTGTACAAAGATGTTTATTTCAGAATCATTTAGAAAAGTTATATGTGATTAAGCAATCTGAAATTCCACAAAGAAATGGTTATGATATATCCATACTATGGAATACTGTGCAACAGTTCAAACAAATAAAACAGTTACACATGATGGCATAAAGAAAGATCACTATGCAATATTGAGTAGACATAGTAAATGGCAAAAATATGTTAAGAATGATGCCATTTATGTAAACATGGTCAAAAACAAAATAATTCATTTTGATACTTAATATATATGTAAGGCAGAGTAAAAGGTATAAAAAGGCTTGGAGGCAGTTCTGAGAGGATTTTTGCTTTATCTGCATTGTTTGAATTTTTAAAAAGAGAAGATATTTGTGTATTAAAGAATAAGAAACAAAATAGGTTAGGAATAACATAATCCATTTGTTGTATGTGTTCACATGATACTAGTATGATGTATGTGTATTATGTGAGAGAGACTAATATACAGAGAAGTATATATGAAACTGTTAAGAACTATAAATCCCAAGATAACCTGTTACTACTGTTTAGGTGTTTAATTTTTTAATAAAGATATATTACTTTATCGATAAAAATCCAATAAAAGTATTTCCATTTTAAAGACGAGAATATGCAAGAAGGTTACCCTCTGAGCTTTATGAGGTTGTTACTTTGATTTTTTAAAAATCAGTGCATTCCTATACAGTCTGAATGTATTCAGTATTACTTGAAAAAAGAAAAATTAAATAAATATACATTGATAGCCATTGAACTTATAATGCTTAAAAAAGAAATAAAATCTGGATACAACCCAAATCAAATGCAATATTTAGAGTTGCTTGTAAATTAAGGTTTAGAAATAACAATCAAACAAACAAACTTGGCAATGCCAGTAAGTATATAAGAATTTAATTTGTTAACTTTGATGGCTTTTGCCTTAAAAATTAGAAGTTTATATTGTTATTTATTTCTATAAGGACATATAAAACATTTATGTAAATTCTTGGGATAAACTATAACAATATGCAAAACCAGATTTAGTATCATATTTCCATTAACATGTGTATAAAAGTTTAAATGACTGTTTACCAATATCATCCTTTTGGTAAGTTTGCACCCTATTCCTCATCGTCCCAAGGGGACAGACTCCTTAGAGAGAAGTCATTATACAGTCATAAAGGAGGCTGAAACTGTTAGAGTTAAAACTCCCAAATACAGACCAGTCTTCCTAAAGAACATAGTGAAAAATACACAAAACATTTTTGAAGTAACCTCAAATTCCCCTTCTTACACATCTCTGGTGTTGATGTAATTATAAAGTATACCTCTAAGCATCTTAACAAAATGTTTAATAATGAAAAAAAAGCTCAAGTATTAAGTGTTATGAAGCACAATACTGAATGCACATTTGAGGCTCCAGATTTGATTTTGGTTTGCTTTGTGCCTGGATCTGGGACTTATAATCTCAACAAGCCTTAGTTTTCCAATCTGTGAAATGGAAATACCCAAATACTCTGTACACTTCACAGTTATTTGTACCTTAGGAGTTAATGTACAATAAGTATACTCAAGTGCTTTGGAAAACTATACAGCACTATATATGTTTTTAAAATTATTCTTATCACAATAAAACACTGGCAAAATCAATTTTTGATCAAATTACACCAGTACAGAATTTGTAAAAGACTAAATATTTTCTAGAGAACTATTTACTAGGGACACTGACAAATCACAAGCATATCAATTGAAACAGTGCCCAATGCAAGCCATTTTGCTTCTTTATATACTTTATCACCACAGAATTCTACTTGTTGTCAAATACAACAGGAAAGATATCAAGCTAGCTAACTAAACCTTCCTGCCAAATCTGTCATTCTTCCAAAGGCCATGTTCTCTCTTCAAAGCTTTTATATTATTCCATGTTTCTTCCAACATCCCTTTATATCCACCACCAAAGACAGAGGGTTTGCTTGGGTTGCAGGATAAACTGTCATCTTGTATGTGCCAGATCCCATACAGACATATCAAGTAGAAAAAGATACCAAATGACAAGTACGCACACACGTGCACACATGAACATACGAGTGTGTGTGTGTATATACACACACACACATACACACACAAAGTGTCCTTCGTTCTTTAGGGAGAAATATATTTCTTATACAGCAGATGACTGTCACTTTAAAAGGAAGTGTATAGCACAAGCAAAAAAAAGAAAAATAAATCTTACTCACCATCTCCCATAGCCATTCAGATGGTCCAGGGAGCTCTCTCAAACCAACAGGTCAAACAGCACAGCAAATAAATGCAGCTCGGTGCCTGCGCCACTGGGCTCGGCCTGCAGCCTGCAGACACCCTGCAGACACCCGGAGCTCTGTGTGACCCAGGCCGCTGCAGCTCTGCACCGCAATAGCCAACAGCTGCTACTCCACTTCAAAATAAAAGTCTGGGGTCTTGCTGAAAGCCCTCGTCTATTTAGCAAAGCCTAGCAGAGCTTGATCAAGATTATTCTTTAACTGCACATATGAGGTTAGATATACGTTACGGTGTTTCTCCTTGTGCTGGCTGCCTGAAATTTAATGTCAGAAAAGCTCTAAGAGCCAATAAATGCCATCCCACTGGGGGACTTTTAATGCAATCATCAAAACACAAGGCATGTGTTCAGCAATCATTTTCTGCTTCCCTAAAGATATCCATGTAATCAGTAGCAATCACATGATCTGATGAATTAACTGATTTGTGCCTTTTTAAAAGGTTTTCATCCTTTTGCCGTTACCTTTTAATATTTACAACAGAAGACTGCTAGAAGTGCACAAACAGGAAGAGCTCAGTTTCCATGATTAACTGCTCTCATTATGCAAGAAGCATTTCTGGCTGCCGTAAACAAATCACGTCAAAGGCAGCCCATCAAAGGCTGCTCTGTATGCAGACGGCAGGGCCACACGGAACAAAGCTTGCTTCTGGTGGAGGAGACAGAACCTGGCCAGTGCGCAGCTGCAGGGACACCGAGCACCCTCCATCCAAGCTGCACAACCATCAGCACATTGTCAAGCTCCAAGAAGGCCCTGGAGCTCATGGTCACAAACAGATACATTTTTAAATCAACCTAAGAAAAAGGCTACTTTGCTTTTCACCAAAGGGTATGTTATAAACTAGACTGCAAGTTACCTCATTACCTCTTTTGCCAAATATCAAGGTAATTTCAAAGCCTAATTTCTGTGGTTTAGTTTATTGCCAGCCTCCTAAAACAATGCTTTTCCTAGCAACTGTTTTCAAAGAGAGAAGCTGGGAAATATTTTACAATGATTACATGCCAAGACTGCATTAGGTCCTATACACACTTGACAAATCAGAATTACACATAGTTTTTTCAGCGAAAAAGAAAAAGACTTGCAGTCACAGCCACCAACACGTCTGTGCTTGTATCTCAGTTAGCATAGGAGCCTGTCTAGAAAACACCAGACCCTGCCATAATCACAGGGGGGCCTGCAACTTTCAGTCTTTTCCTTCCTACAGGGCTGGTGTTGCCTTCTTTCAGCCATGATTTGATTAATTTTAAATCCAGTTTCCTTCTAATAGCAGAGCTAATTCCACTGCACTTAAGGATTCTGCCTAACTTACTCTGTAATACAAGAATTAAAGTCAGGCTTGAAAAACCCTCGACAAAAAAAAAAAAAAATGCCATGCATTTCTCACTATTCCCAAATTAAACGACATGCTCAAATCTCTGATAATAGAATTTACTTTGTGTTCTTGAGTGTGCTGAACTAATGCTCTAGAAAATCAAGTCAAAGAGTTCAATCAAAACTTAAAAGCGTAGATATGGCAATAATGAAAGAAATCAGAGACAAAAGCATGAGATGTAAAGTTATGTATCAAGACATGTATAAGGGGAGAAGAGGCAGAAGGAAGACGAAATAAAGAAACAGACAATTTTTCCAAACAATAAATGTATGTAAGATAGTGTTGGGCCATGTCACTCTCACTTACCACATGCCTCTCCAGCCTAAAACCCTTCCTACTCCCAGAAGTCTACCAAACTTTTCCCAAGGCCTATAAGACCCTCATATAATGGTTCCTGCTTACTTTTCCAATTTTTCTCATACACAGTCTCCCTTCCAACAGAGCCCTAGCCTCACTAGGCTCCAGTCAGCCCTGGCCTTCCTTCCTTTCTTCAAATACACTAAGACCTTTTCCACCTCTCGGCCTTTATGGTCACATTTTCTCTGCCCAAAGCATTTTTCCTACCATGTATCCAATGAATAGCTCATTTTCCTTTATCAAGTCTCAATTCAAATATGTCAACTCTGAGAGACGCTTGCCCCACTATTCTATCTAAAGTGGCATCACTGAGTTACTTCACATCTCCATACCCTATTTACTTCACTTAATGACTGTGTAGATGATAACTTTTAACTGCAGTGGCTCTTAAAAAGTTATACCACCTTTACAACAAATCCTCTGGGTTTTTGTTTGTCTGTTTTTGTCTGTATTTAGTAAAATTATTTTTTCATCCCCAAACACCCTCAATGAATATAAGAAGTGTGATATTTTATTATTATGGTTTCAGGCAAAGACACATTAAAAATTTTTACTTACCATAATAGTTTCTAGTCACAGAATATCAGATGAAACAAATCCGAATAGAACGCCATGTTTGGGTGAACTCACAATAATTTGCTTTGCATATGTACACCAAGTGAGAGAGAAAAGAGGTGGTATCTTTAATAGCTCTTCAATCTGTTGTGTGCATGAACTATTTCCACAAGTTTCCATGATGAGCCTTTATTTTGTCCTAGATGTTTTCCTGGTCTATAACTTTATTTTCAAGTTTTAGTTTGAGTGCACAATAACAATGAGCTAACAGGGACTGAAAATTATGTGGGGAAAAATTGTGCAGAAATAAAAAAGGAGTTGAATAAACCTTCATTACATTATTTTAGGTATAAACTATTTATTTGCCTTCAAATTGCTAGTTATAAAAATTTGTTTTCAGTGCTCAATTGATATATTTTTCTACCTGTGAAAATTATTCAAGCATCTTGGGTTGGGATGAAACATAACATAATGTTAGTTAGGAAAAATTAAGAAATAACTTTTTCATTTAATGGCTTTTCACTTAGCAGCAAGGATTTTAAGGAATAATTTAAGTTAATTTCATTAAATTCATTAAACAAAGAGTAGTTGTATTTCTTTCATTACCAACTGTAATCACTCTGGATATCCATTTGTTTACTTGTTTATGATCTATCTCTCTCACTAGAATGTAGGCTCCTCGAGGCAAAAACTTTAACTGTCTTCTTCACTGTTGTGACATAATCCGTCTATATTTTAAGAAGACCACTCTCACTTCTGGGAAGAAAATAGATTCCAGGGGTCAAACATAAAACAGAAATCTATTGCAGTGATGCAGGTAAAAGCTAAAGGAGGGCTTCCCTGGTGGCGCAGTGGTTGAGAGTCCGCCTGCCAATGCAGGGGACACGGGTTCGTGCCCGGTCCGGGAAGATCCCACATGCCGCGGAGCGGCTGGGCCCGTGGGCCATGGCCGCTGAGTCTGCGCGTCCGGAGCCTGTGCTCCGCAACGGGAGAGGCCACAACAGTGAGAGGCCCGCGTACCGCAAAAAAAAGGAAAGAAAAAAAAAAAAAAGCTAAAGGAGACTTAGAGTAGGGTTTTAGCAGTGGAGATGGAAAAAAATAAGCAAATTTGGCATATATTAGAATTTCAGAGGCAAAAATGACTAGTTAGAATGGGAGATCAATGCTAACTAATTCTAATCAGGAAATTTCCTAGCCTGAGCTGATGGTGGTGCCGCTGACTGAAATGGGTAAACTGGGGGAAGAACAGTTTTGAGGGAAAGGAAGAGACAACAGGCTTTAACTTTTGGACCTGTTAAGCCTGAGATGTCTCTTAGACATCCAAATGGAAATGTCATCGAGGCCACAGGCTCCCAGATCTAGAGCACAGAGAGATAAATGAGGGCTAGAACTACATATTTAGGAGTCATCAGCAAATAGTTATCATTCGAAGCTTTTGGTCTGGATTAAATCCCTGAAAGAGAATAAAGACAAGGGGAAAAAGAGGCTTGGGCGCTGGGACCTACCAACATGATAAATGGGCTTTCCTCTTCTAGTCTCATCCCTTATTAACAGAGCCATTAAAGTATTTTTCAATGACAGCTTAATACTGTCATCAAAATCATCATGACCAATTTTTACACACCAATAAGTAGTATAGACTTTAACGTTCACATTTGACTATACTTGAAATATTCAGATTATAATCTCCAAAACAGAAAGGTTTCTGAAAACCCTCTCCAAGAGAAATAAATGCCAGATACTAACCCTAAACATCCTTGTTTGTGGAGAGATAATGAAAAGAAAAAGAAATGGGAGCTAAAAGAATAGGAAACAAAAAAATTTTCTATTTTGAAGGTAACAGAAATAACCTCACAAAATACAAGGACAATACTTTCAAAATAAACCATATCCAAATAATAAATATCTTAAATTTATAGTACGCATTATACTTTTCTTCATAGGGCTGTAACTACAGAGTCTGGAATACATAAATGAGTATGTAGTGTAAATGATATGAAAACACACAATCTTAATTCAAGGAATTTCAACAATTCTCCATCTTCTTGCTGTTTCTGGTTTCTATGGAAATGGACAGTGGTAATGGCTGGAAAAATAAGGACAAGGTACTTAAAACACCTTCTATTTAGAGAAGAGGAGTGAGAAACAGCTGGCAATCAGGGTGAGGACTGGTAGTGCTGAAGTTAATTTATGCTTCTGTAACTAAGTTTAGATTAAGGTAGACACAATCTTTTTAACACTAAATTCTCTCACTCCATCTGCCTTCCTGCAATACAACAAGGCTTGGTCTTGGTTTATCCAGCAAAAGAGAACCAAATTATATTAGTAACTAGCTTTCTTATTATTTGACTATAACAACTCATACACCAAATTTTTTCTCCAACATCATGCACATTACTAAGCTAAGCATACTATCTTTAATATGAACCTACTTTCCCAGGTAGAAAAACCACCTATACTATCTTTGGAAATAGAATATATTCTTCACATGTATGGTTAATTAATATTTAAGGACTGAAGGTAAATGCTACCCAATAAGACCAAACACAATTTAGCAACCTTACAAAAAGAAGAGCAACCACAAAATCAAATAAATGCCAGATACCAACTCCAAACCTCCTTGAGTTCCAATTTGATCTCATTCTAATTAAGAAGCCAAAAATTATTACACTGGTGAAGTTCCTATGGCTGTGTCTCTTCACTAGTATGATCACTGATACTCTACACATAGGTGTAACAAAGTAATCAACCCTACAATTTCTACTAAAAGCATCTAACTAAAACAACTACTCTGGGATCATAGGCAAAACATTCTCTGACATAAACCGTACCATTGTTTTCTTAGCAGTCTCCCAAGGCAATAGAAATAAAAACAAAAATAAACAAATGGGACCTAATCAAACTTACAAGCTTTGGCACAGCAAAGGAAACCACTAAAAAAAAACACACGCACACACACAGAAAAAGACAACATATGGAACGGGAAAAAATAATTGCAAACGATGCAACCAACAAGGGCTTAATTTCCAAAATATACAAACAGTTCATATAACTCAACAAAAACAAAAAAAAACAATCGAAAAATGGGCAGAAGACCTAAACAGATATTTCTCTAAAGAAGACACACAATACAGATGGCCAAGAGGCACATGAAAAGATGCTCAGCATCACTAATTATTAAATAAATGCAAATCAAAACTACAATGAGGTACCACCTCACAACAGTCAGAATGGCCATCATTAAAAAGTCTACAATGAAAACAACCTAAATGTTCATTGACAGGTGAATGGATAAAGAAGATGTGGTACATATATACAATGGAATACTACTCAGCCATAAAAAAGAACAAAATAATGCCATTTGCAGCAACATGGATGCAACTATAGATTATCATACTAAGTGAAGTCAGAAAGAGAAAGACAAACACATGATATCACTTATAAATGGAATCTAAAATATGGCACAAATGAACCTATCTATGAAACAGAAACAGACTCACAAACAGAGAGAACAGACTTGTGGTTACAAAGGGGGAGGGGAGGTGGGGAAGGGATGGATTGGGAATTTGGGGTTAGTAGATGAAAACTATTACACATAGAATGAATAAACAACAAGGTCCTACTGTATAGCACAGGGAACTATATTCAATATCCTGGGATAAACCATCATGGAAAAGAAAATAAGAAAGAATGTAGAGGACTTCCCTGGTAGTTCAGTGGTTAAGAATCTGCCTGCCAATGCAGGGGACACGGGTTTGAGCCCTGGTCCGGGAAGATCCCACATTCCGCGGAGCAACTAAGCCCGTGCACCACAACTACTGAGCCTGTGCTCTAGAGCCCGCGAGCCACAACTAAGCTCACGTGCCACAACTACTGAAGCCCGCGCGCCTAGAGCCTGTGCTCCGCAACAAGAGAAGCCACCGCAATAAGAAGCCCGTGAACCACAGTGAAGAGCAGCCCCCGCTCAAGGCAATTAGAGAAAGCCCATGCGCAGCAACAAAGACCCAAAGCAACCAAAAAAAAAAAAAGCATATATATATACTGAGTCACTGTGCTATACAGCAAAAATTAACACAACACTGTAAATCAACTATACTTCAATTAAAAAAATAAATTGGGCTTCCCTGGTGGCGCAGTGGTTGAGAGTCCGCCTGCCGATGCAGGGGACATGGGTTCATGCCCCGGTCCGGGGAGATCCCACATGCCGCAGAGCGGCTGGGCCCGTGAGCCATGGCCGCTGAGCCTGTGCTCCGCAACGGGAGAGGCCACAACAGTGAGAGGCCCACGTACCGCAAAAAAAATAATAATAATAATTAATTAATTTTTAAAAAACACAATTACTCTGGGAGTAAAAAACACATTTTGTGCACAGAACATAGAAGGCAAGAGGGTCATCATATCTTCAACTCAGAAGGTACCAAATATAAGGCAAAAAAGTAGTCTCATTTTACACAATTAACCCATTATTAAATTTTCACTTACTCCAAAAGAATCAGAGGATAGGTAATGATCAGCAGGATGTAAAGACTTTGTTATCCTAAACAAGTTTTAAGCCACAAAGTCAAATCTGCTGAATCAGTGATATAATAGTTGACTAGAAGACATATTTTAGTGTCTAAAACTTTGCTAAATAATCTTAGAAATGTTTGAGAACTGGAATAATTTAATTATTCTTACCTTTGCAGGCACTCAAAATCACACCACCTGAATTTTGCACTTCATCAAATTTGCCAAGTATCATTTCTAATCTGTGAATAAAGAATAAATTTTGTTTGTTTTACATACAGTTTTAATTAGAAACAATTTCCTTCACCATCTCCCTGAGAAAAAACAATTCCAAGGATTCAGTTAGCTCTATACAACTCTATTTTACAATTAACTCACTGAAAGCAGACACAAAATGCATCTCTTCAGTAGAGCAAAGCAGTCAAATACAGGTAGCACTCTACACACTCGCAGGTATATTTGTGAAAAGGTAACCTTCAAGGGTAGGGGTTTACGATGTATAAAATAAATAAGCTACAAGAAGACAGTACAACACAGGGAATATAGCCAATATTTTATAATGACCATAAATGGAATATAACCTTTAAAAATCGTGAATCACTATGTTGTACCCCCAAAACTTATATAATATTGTACCATCAACTATACCTCAATTTTTAAAAAAAGATAACTTTCACACAAAGCAGTTTCATATTTTCATCATAAAATTATTTCCCCAAACCCATCAAAAATATTGGGTTGGCCAAAAGGTTCATTCGGTATTTTCCATACGATGGCTCTAGTAGCACTTAGTTGTCTTTAACTTCATTTGAAACAATTTTGTTAGACTGTATGTGACAGCTGTCGTACCAGCATGCATTTAAAAAAAGACATCAAGGGGCTTCCCTGGTGGCACAGTGGCTGGGAGTCCGCCTGCCAATGCAGGGAACGCGGGTTTGTGCCCTGGTCTGGGAGGATCCCACATGCCACTGGGCGGCTAGGCCCGTGAGCCATGTCCACTGGGCCTGCTCGTCCGGAGCCTGGGCTCCACAACGGGAGAGGCCACAGCAGTGAGAGGCCCGCGTACCGCAAAAAAAAAAAAGCAACATTTTTGGCATATTATGCTTTATTATTTCAAGTAAGGTAAAAACGCAGCTGAAATGCAAAAAAAAGGTTTGGGCAGTGTATGGAGAAGGTGCTGTGACTGATCGAACGTGTCAAAAGTGGTTTGTGAAGTTTCATGTGGGAGATTTCTTGCTGAACTATGCTCCATAGTCAGGCAGACCAGTTGAGGTTGACAGCGATCAAATTGAGACATTAATTGAGACCAATCAACATTGTTCTCAACACAGGAGATAGCCGACATACTGAAAATATCCAAATTAAGCACTGAAATTCATTTGCACCAGTTTGATTATGTTAATCACTTTGATGTCTGCGTTTCACATGAGTTAAGCGAAAAAAACCTTCTTGACCGTATTTCTGCATGCGATTCTCTACTTGAACGTAATGAAAACGTTCCATTTTTAAAACAATTGTGATGGATGATGGCAAGTGGATACTGTACAATAATGTGGAATGGAAGAGATCGTGGACAAGTAAAATGAACCACCACCAACCACACCAAAGGCCGGTCTTCATCCAAAGAAGGTGATGCTGTGTATATGATGGGACTGGAAGGGAGTCTTCTATTATGAGCTCCTTCCAGAAAACCAAACGATTAATTCCAACAAGTACTGCTCCCAATTAGGCCAACTGAAAGCAGCACTCAACGAGAAGTGACAAAAGAAAACACATGATCTTCCATCAGGATAACACAAGACCACATGTTTCTTTGACGACTAGGCAGAAACTGTTACAGCTTGGCTGGGAAGTTCTGATTCATCTGCTGTATTCACCAGACATTGCACCTTTGGATTTCCATTTATTTAGGTCTTTACAAAATTCTCTTAATGGAAAAAATTTCCACTCCCTGGAAGACTGTAAAAGGCACCTGGAACAGTTCTTTGCTCAAAAAGATAAAAAGTTTTGGCAAGATGGAATTATGAAGTTGCCTGAAAAATGGCAGAAGATAGTGGAACAAAAGGGTGAGTACGCTGTTCAATAAAGTTCTTGGTGAAAATGAAAAATGTGTCTTTTATTTTTACTTAAAAACCGAAGGCACTTTTTGGCCAACCCAATACTTTAGTTCCAACCTTATAATGAATATACTCAGTAACCAAGACATTTTTAAAAATTACATAAAAATCATGCTAAGGAAACTTAAGGCAAACATAAAAACAATAAAATATGTCAGAAATTAAAGTGATGCTGATATGACTGATAATCTGATGTTTTTCCTGTTAACCTATTTTAATTCAACAGCAATTCTATTAGCACTTCTGATTTTATATTCAGAATAATACACTTCTATCACTTCTTTAAAAAAAGTGTTTCTTATTACAAAAGCAATGTACACTCATTATAGAAGAAAATTAGGAAATATAAATAGGAACAAAGAAAAAAACCACAATCCCACAATCCAGAGAACTTATTTAACTGCATGCTTTCCGATGTTTTATATTTATATATAAATTTTTTTCAGACCATGATCATGGGATCATGCTGACAGCACTAATTTTTACTTTCCAATATTATATCATGCTATGATTTATTCTTTTTTCTTAAATTTATTTATTTATTTATGGCTGCATTAGGTCTTTGTTGCTGCACGCGGGCTTTCTCTAGGTGCGGCGAGCTGGGGCTACTCTTCGTTGCGGTGCACAGGCTTCTCACTGCAGTGGCTTCTCTTGTTGTGGAGCATGGGCTCTAGGCACGCGGGCTTCAGCAGTTGTGGCACGTGGGCTCTAGAGCGCAGGCTCAGTAGTTGTGGCACATGGGATTAATTGCTCCGTGGCATGTGGGATCTTCCTGGACCAGGGCTCGAACCTGTGTCCCCTGCAGTGGCAGGTGGATCCTTAACCACTGTGCCACCAGGTAAGTCCCACTATGATTCTTAAATTATGACTTAGAGATTTGGGTTAAGTCTTTAATTGCCAAATGTTTTTCTGACATCAATGGTTCTGTCATGATTTCACTTCTAAAACCTTAGTTAAGCCTTGGTCTACATCCTGTCATTTTTTACTTGTAAATTGAGGTTGAAAATACTGTTTGGTCTAAAAAAATTTTTTTTAGTTGAAAACCTTCTAGGAATTCATTATAATGGGATTTCTAAACCTTAACTTCAGCTCTTACTCCCATTAAATTCAACAAATATTCACACATCTGAAAGCACTGCAGTCAAAAGACACAGGTCCCTTCATCCTACAAAGTAGTTACCTTCCAGAGAATTGAGCAGACACTAGACAGGCTGCCCAGAGACTAGATGGACAAGATCAGACAGGGGAGGGAAAACTGGAATTGGAAGATGGGACTTCAGAATGAAGACCAGACAGCCCAGAAACAGAAAGGAGAGGATTTAGGAAAGCTCTCTGGGAAAAAAGGCAGAACAAGATGTTACGAAGCATGAAATTAACACTCAGCTATTCAGTAGCAAAAAGGGAGTAGGAAACTCAGGGCTGGAAGCTCTGAGAGAAAAGAGGGTTGGTAAGGAATTGAGGTGGGACAGATAAAATATACAGCAAGGAATGTAGATAAAGGCAGCTTTAATGGCAAGAGGGGTCAACTGAAAGATCAGGCAAATATAACAGTAACAGGGAGAAAGAAAGGAAAAAGAAATAAAAAGCTATTATAAAATAATAATACAGCTATTTAGAAAAACAAGCTTATTCATAATGGAGGATCATTACACATGTAATCTGATGGAAAAGGAGGAAAGGAACAATGTAAGAGTAGAAAGAAGAGACTGGGATCTTTTAAGTAATTCAGGAAGAAAAAGAATTTAGGAAATTCAACAGAAGGCAAATACAACAGAGGCTGGAATATCCAAAACACAACTCAGGAGGCCAAACAATAGAGGCCTGTAAAGTTCTGGAAGGTTCTGATTCAGGATAAGGATAGAGAACAGTAAAGCACTAGGATAAAATTGGAAAAGCAACTCTATCCAAAGTACATATTTAAGTTTAGAGTCATAACAATAAATCGCAAGTACAATATGAAAGAGGTAATTAGGTATCTCAGAACTTATCTTTCTTTATAACAGCCAATTATTGAGATAAAACTCATACCATATAATTCACCCCTTTAAAGTGCAGAATTCAATGGTTTTTAATATAAAGCCAGAGATATACACAATCAATTTCAGAATGTCATCATCATCCCAAAAAACAACCCTGTACCCATTAGTAGTCACTCCCCATTCCTCCCAATTTCCTCAGTCCTACACAACCATTAATCTAACTTCTTTTCTATAGATTTGCCATATCTGGCCATTTCATATAAATGAAATCATCCAATATTCCAGGCACTCTGGAAAACTGTCTGTGAATATCAACTAAAGGTAAACATACCCTATGGCCCAGCACTTCCATTCAAATATATTCCAAGAGAACAAATACATAAGTATACCAAAAGACATGCATAAGAATGTTTCTAACAACATTAATTCATAAATACTACAAAATGAAAACAACTCAGAAGTCCGTCAACAGTATGGATTCATAAAGTATGACCTACTCATACAAAGGAGAACTATAAGGCAATGAAAATGAACAACTATAGCTGGATCCAACAACCCAAATGAATCTTAAAGAGATAATGTTAACTGAAAGAAGAAAGACACAAAAAGTATACACTATATGATTCCATTTATATAAAATTCAAACAGAGGCAAAACTAACGTATGGTGATACAGTCAGGATTATGGTTACTTCTGGGAAGGACAGAAAAGACAAGGATTAAGAAAGATTTGGGGAGGATTCTGGAATGTTGTAATGTTCTACTTCTTCACCTGTGTGGGAGATACATGTGTGTATTCACTTTGTGATAACTTACAGAGCTGCATACTTACAATTTATGCACTATTCTGTATGAATGTCAAAATTGAATAAAAATTCTAAATACTTAAAAAAAACATAATCTCAATATAAATTTAAAAATATATAATGTAACATATATACATACACTCACACAAAATATGTCAATATGTTAATACCATTTCTTTCATAAAATGATACAGTATTCAAATAAAATTTTTGTTAACCCTGGAAGTAGAAAGCAAATGAATAAATAAGTAAACAAAATGCATATTTTTTAGACGAACTTATTACCTAAAAAATAATTCATACTGGAAATAATCTACATGGTAAGAGAGGCAGCAAGATCCGATGAGACTTATGTAAACAGAACACACCACCACCTATGAAGTAGTCTTGCTCCTCCTGCCACCCCCCACCGAAAATCTGATCAAGCCTATAGATCCAACTACCAATTTACCAATCCAACTACCAATAAAGACAGAAGAACACATTAAACCACACCACAGGAAAAGAATTAGTAATATCCAGGATATGGGAAACTTTTCAGGGTAAACTACCCAACTTATTCAACAAATAAAACACAAGGAAAAAAGTACTTGGAGGTACACAAAGATTTAAACAGCCTTGTAATACATAACAACTAATTGTTGGACTTTATTTGTATACTGATTCAAACAAACTGTTAAAACATATATATACAACATTTATAAAACATTATGACATTTATGAAAATTTGAACCCTAACTGGATATTTGATATTACAGAATTATTTGCAAAAAAATGTAAGGTGTGATGATTGCATTGTGGTTGTGATTGGAAAAAAAAATTTTTTTCCCTTTAGAAATACGTTGAATAACAAAAAGGACCTACTGTATAGCACAGGGAATTATATTCAATATCTTGTAATAACCTATAATGGCACAGAATCTGAAAAAGATTATATATATGTATATATATGCATATAAACTAAATCACTTTGCTGTAAACCTGAAACACTGTAAATCAACTAATACTTCAGTGAAAAAAAATTAAAAAATAAAATAAAAAATATATTGAATAATTACAGATGAAATGTTATGAGTTGGATTTGCTTGAAAATAATACAGGACAAGAGTAAGTAGGTAAGGGTGTAACAAACAAAACTGTCCACAAGTTAGTTATTGAAGATGGATAATAGGTACATGAGGTTCATTATACTATCCTGTCTAGAACAGTATAGAATCTTAAGAATTTTTTAAACAGTAATAACCTATATGTCCTTTTATATCTTTTGAATATTAAAGCATTCCAGAAAATTGAACCTATTTTAAATAAGCACATGAAATTAAAACCTTTAAAACCATTGGCAAAATAATAAATTTAGCAAGACTTACCTAGCAAGGGGAATTCCTCTCTTATAAAGGTCCACTCTCACTTTCTCTCCCACATGTCTATAAATCTCCACCACAGCCAATATTGCAGCATCTCTAACCTGCCAAATAATTCAGAACTTTAAAAACTTACATGACACAATAAAATACTTCACCTCAAGGTAACATTAAATTCACAGACCAACTTGAAGCTCAAAGTTGGTTTTAATGTCTCTAAACCCCTGGGAGATTATGGCAGGTCATTAACAAAAACCAAGACGACCTGCCAAGAAACCTTGTAAAAGTTTTACAGAAATCTAAGAAACATGCAAATAAATGTGGCTTTTAAAAAATCTTCTATTTGTAATAATATTGTATAAAGAACTGATAATAACTATATGACTACAAATCATTATCGTGGTTAACATATTTTCGTAGAATAAAACTGCCTTTCAAGAATGTTATACACCAATGTTCACAGCATCATTATTCACAATAGCCAAAAGGTGGAAACAACCCAAATGTCTATCCATGGATGAATGGATAAACAAGATGTGGTATATACATACAATGGTATATTATTCAGCCTTAAACAGGAATGGAAGGAAATTCTGACACATGCTACAACATGGATGAACTGTGAAGACATTATGCTAAGTGAAATATGCCAGATACAAAAGGACAAATATTGTATGGTTCCACGTTTATGAGTAGTCAAATTCATTTGGAGAGAAAGTAAAACGTGGCCACCAAGAGCTGAAGGACTGGGGGAAATGAGGAGTTATTGTTTAATGGGTAGACAGCTTCAGCTTGGGAAGATGAAAAAGTTCTGGAGATGGGTGGTGGTGATGGCTGCACAACAATGTCAGTGTACTTACTGCCAATGAACTGTACACTTAAGAAAGGCTGAAATGGTATATTTTATATTGTGAATATTTTACCACAATTAAAAGAAAAAATAAATGTGGCCTAAAGACGGGAATGTGGAAGACAGCTTTTAGTTCCTTTGCATAGCTCACTGTCGAAGGGCAAATGAAGAGACAGTAGAACTCTCTACAAACCTCTAGAGGCGCAGCTAGGGCCTAAAAGCAAGGAAATATCCAGGGTCATTCCAAATGCCCAAGCTGTGCCAAAAGGGTTACAGCCAAGATTCAACTCCACCACAAAGGACAAGATCCAGAACACACCCTTGTTTATGCCTATAGTATTTGAAGCTCAGGGAATGAAATTTCCAACAAGTGATATACCACTGGCACAAACAGGGTTATAACTGTTGCAAAAGTTGTTATGCAGGAATGAAAAGGAAGCTGACAATCTGCCCTCACAACTAGCTTATAGGAGGACTAGAGAAGGAAATTCAGGTTCTTTGTTACTCAATCTTCCAAACTCAAGAACTATCCTTTAAGTCCCATCTATCCTTAATACTAGCCAAACAGCTAACAAACTTAAGCTACGTTTGTGAATATAATGTATTCTTAAAAACTAAATGTGGTAGACTTTAAAAGAAAAAAATGAAGTGCAATCTTGATTTTACCACCCCCCTCCACCCTCTCTCTTCTTTTTAAAAATGGAACAAGAGCATTAGAAAACAAGAGGTGGCTAAAAAATTAGTCAGTGCTTAAATGTAGATAAAATTTTACCTGACTGTTGGAATCTCCAAATAGGATACACAAATGTGGTACCAACTTGCTGAGGACTAGTGGCTGAGCCCCAAAACTAAATATAATTTGAAAAAAAAAATGAAGAGAATTTGGTTTTAATCAAACAGTAAACAAAATATCCTTATACTTTTACTGTCTCGATAAGACAAATACGGTGGAGAGCACGGGCACACATCATTAAAACATGAAGGATATGAGACACAAGCAAAACCTAATTCTAAACAATGTGAGATATGTAAAATTGAATAATCATGACTGACAATGAAAACTGTCAACACATGATCCAACAGAGCAAAATGTTCAACCAATGGCACTCTTAAACCTAGCAACCTATCAATCACTTAGAAAATTTGAGCTTTTGCATTAAAATACTGGTTTTTTAGACTCTGGGTCTCAAACAAATTTGCATTCCAGTACAATAAGTAAATTAAAAGATCTTTATTTATGCTTATCAATATTTTGATGAGGTCATTGGTTGAAAGCAAATGACAAGACAGCCAAAAACCATGAACGTTGTGCAGGCTGAATGCACTTACAAGCTCTAGATGGCAGAAAGGACCATAGAGGAGTAAAAGAAAATAAAATGAAGGTATAGTTAGAGAAAAGGAAGTAACACTACAAAAAAGTTGAAAGCTACTATATATTACCTATCTTGTTGCAGAGAACTTGAAAAAATCATCCAGAAAGAGAACAAAAGCCCTAGTTTACAATTTCTTCAGGCTGGAGTTCTGAGCTCTGTGGCATTTATGCTGTCAGAGCTCTGCACACTGCTGTCAGCTTCACTGTCTGGTTACCTGGGGGAGTCTTATTCAGTCTATGACTTTGGTAACCACCTGCACTGCTCTAGAAAACCTAGGGCCAATTGGCAAAAGCGGGCTGGGGAAAATGGCTATAATTGTTGAAATACCACTGAGTTTAAAAAAATTCCAAACTGGGTCCAGAACAGAGGTAGATCCTAAGTTGTATCAGCGTATTTGTTATATGACCATCTACTTGGTTGGCAACTATTAACATACTAAAGAGAAAAAAAGAAACTCTTCTTATCAATGACTAATAATTTTAAATTAACAACATGAAAGATAACAACATACATACAAAAAAAAATTAACAGATAAAGCTATCAAATAGAAAAACTCTGGTGCCAGAGATAAATTAATAACTATTTAAAATTTGTTATTTCCATAGCTTTCCTTGAGCTTTGTGAAACAGATTTTGCTTTTTCTTTTTTAGAAAAATGAAAAATATACTCCAGTAATCATAAAACTTACATGTTTAATGTTTCAATAAGACACAGACACACGCCTTCTCGAGATCGAAAATTCTTGTGCTTAAAACCAGAAGCCAACTGTTCCCAAATGTACTATTTGAAAGAAAAGTAAACATGTATAACAAAAAATTAAATTACTCATGTTATAATCTTTTATCTATTCCCAACTTTACTACCAACCTTATTGGTAGCTAAATTTTCCCACAGATTTCTCTACAAGTTTTTCTAAGCCAAATTTGCACTGATGCTGCTCTCACCCTTTTTTTTTTTTTTTTTGGCGGTACACAGGCCTCTCACTGTTGTGGCCTCTCCCGTTGCAGAGCACAGGTTCCGGACGCACAGGCTCAGCGGCCATGGCTCACGGGCCCAGCTGCTCCACGGCATGTGGGATCTTCCCGGACCGGGGCACGAACCCGTGTCCCCTGCATCGGCAGGCGGACTTTCAACCACTGCGCCACCAGGGAAGCCCTCTCACCCATTTTTAAATATCTTAATCACATTTTCAATTTTTATTTTATATCTTTCACTTTAGATTTCAATTATTCTCAGAAAAACTGTGTCCAACATTTAAAAACCTTAAAATTTCTAAGGACATATAATTTCTTCTAAACTTTAGAAACCTTCAATAACAATGTTACCATTATAAGCCTAGTAGTATTGTAAGCATTTAAAAGGTTCAATGTTGCCTAGCAACTAGTACAGACTGTCACATGGAACAGGCTTTTTCAGCATTTTATAATTCAGGGGTTTTTTCCTTTTAACACTGGATCCAAATACAGAAACATAATCGTTCTATTGCTACCCACTATAATCTTTTTTTTTTTGAAAAAGCATAGATAAACCTATACAAACAATCTAAAACAATTATATGGGTTTGTTATAAGAAGGAATTCAACTTTGTTTTTCTAAACGTATAGCCAATTGTCCCAATCAATCCTTTCTCCACATTTAAGAAACACCACCCTTACCATTTACTAAATTAATGTGTACATACACACATACACACATACTCTCACACATACACACAAATCCCTACTCCTGAACTCTATTCTCCCTGGACTCTATATTCAGTTCTACTAATATTATTTCCCTCTGCCAAACTTTGTGGAGGGTAACTTGGAAGTTTACCAAAAAAGTCTTAAATGTGAATAACCTGATCCAGCAACACTGTCTCTGTAACTCTGTTCTATAATTACATTTATGTCCAAAGACACATGTACAAGGATGCTCTTTACAGCACTCATAATAACAGCATGTCAAAAACAAGTTAAAATTTGAACTGCTAAGCAAGTGTCAAAGGATACCCATCAAATTATAAGGATTATATATATATCTTTATACTCTATGGTATAAAAACTCTGAGGAAGTTTACTTTCACTACTATTTGGATTTTTTATAAAACATATGTAATACAATTCTTAAACTGTATTTTAAATGATAACAATTAGTATCACTACATTTTGTAAATTCTGGTTTTTTTCCCACTTAACATGAGCTACTCTTTTATTTTTTTTAATAAATTTATTTATTTATTTTTGGCTTCATTGGGTCTTCATTGCTGCACAAGGGCTTTCTCTAGTTGTGGCGAGCAGGGGCTACTCTTTGTTGTGGTGCACAGGCTTCTCACTGCGGTGGTTTCTCTTGTTGCAGAGCACGGGCTCTAGGCATGCGGGCTTCAGTAGTTGTGGCACATGGGCTCAGTAGTTGTGGCGCATGGGCTTAGGTGTTTCGCGGCATGTGGGATCTTCCTGGACCAGGGCTCGAACCCGTGTCCCCTGCCTTGGCAGGCGGATTCTCAACCACTGCGCCACCAGGGAAGCCCCCGGCATGAGCTACTCTTTAAATCTTTGTTTACGTGTCAATTTATTGTTACTCCTCTTTCAAAATACATCCGTAAGGGCAATTTTTTTCTACCATATTCATAAAACACAGGTCACCGTCATCTAATATATGCCTTATATAATTAGTAACCATCTGTTAAAATAAGAAATTTTCTCCTTGTTTCAGTAAGAGTTGCCGAAATTCATATAACATTCAGTAGTTCTCAAAATAAGCTTTCTCACTGAACATTGTATTATTGGTAGGTAGCAAAAACCAGAAAATCCTAACAAATAGTATAATCAGTACATTGTCAAATCACTTAAATCTATGAGTTAGCTTTTTGAAAAAGCATTAAAAGAAAAGTAAGAAAAAGGAAAGCAAAAAATCAAAAAGTTAAATATTGACACTTTATCTTAAATTTCAACTTCTTTAAAGCATTAGCAATAATTTACTGTTTAAAATTTTAGCTTTTATGTCCCTGGGGTTTTACTGACTTGCAGTGATTACCATCTATCTTTACTGTTATTTAATCATTAATTAGCAAAATCTGAATTCTAAAATGTAGGCCTACCATAGGTGGTGCTACTTGATCCATTAACTTCAGTATCAGAGTCTGAGCTTCATCTCGAACCTTGTCTTTGGCATCTCCCATTCTGTCTATTAAAGCTACAATAACTAGAGAAATTAAGGGGGAAAAGAATAAATATTTATAATTCATCTCCATTATAAACTGTATTTTACAAAATTACAAACATCAATTATTTCCATAAATGAAAAGTTATGAGGTAAGCAAACTGTTTCAAGTTCTTTACTCATGAGTACAATCAAAAATAAATGAGAAGCAAGTTTCAAAAGAATACATACAGTATGACACCCACTTATAATAATAATGTTCAAAAAACAGGCAAAATTTAATATTATTCTGTTTAGAGATACATATAGACAGTTAAGCTCTACAGACCAACAAGGGAGTGATTATCCCAAAGGTCATGACAGCAGTCATCTCTGGTAGAGGGTGGGAGGTGTCATCAGGAAATGCAGAGGGAGCATATAAGGAACTGGCAGAGCTCTAGTTCTCTGACCTGGGCACAGGCAGGTGTTGGTTTTATAGTTATTCTTTAAATTGTACATGCTTGATACGTATTATTCTATATGTACAACATATTACTCAAATGACAAAAACAAAGCACGGGTCCATGGGACTGAGGTCTTTCTCTATTATGTCCAAGACTTTGACACTATTCCATGAAAGGAGGCAGGAAAGGCAGGTTAGAGTCCATTCTTAGAGAGTTTTCATGAAACAGGTTGCTGTAACTATAAATCAACAAAGCTCCACAAAGAAATCACATCTGTTAGGTGTGGGGGGAAGGAAACGGGAGGGGGGCTAGAACTGAGGTTATAGTTTCTAAAGTCAGCCCATAGGGCAAAAACATCTCATAGTCAAAATTATCTTTTTGTAATCCCTTAAATTACCACTACCACTCAGTGTAGTATTACTAGGTGTGTGACCAAACTATTTAATCTTTTTGTCTTTATCTCCTCAACCCATAAATATGTGCAGCAGTACTCACCTCAGAAGATTACTGAAATATACGTAAACAACTCAGAGTGAAGGACACTGGGTAAGCATTCAATGTGTCTCTAGTTTATTTATAGACACATATAATTAAATGTGTATGTAATGTAATGCAAATGTATGCTGCAATGTTAACATTGTCTATAACATAACAACCAGAACTGATATAATAATCAACAACATTTAAGGAAAGAAGGAACACATCCTTCTGGAAGAAAATGATTCAAGTGAGAAGCCAACCATACAAAATGGAAAGATCATCCAAAAATCTAAGCTTAATCAAGGAAATGATTGTGTAAGAAAACAAAGTCCTTGTCATAAAAATCATAAGCCTAATCATGAGGCAACTGAAGTATCTGTCAGTTGAAACAATATAAATCCTTCTCATTTTGCTTAGATGCATTGTTAACACTAGAGAAATTCACCTATATCTACAGGATTGGCTATTGTGGGACTCATTCTGATAGCTTCTGACAGACAGAAGACAATACTAAACACTAGTAAATGTTAGATATTATTATGTACTAAGCACTGAATTATCTCACTTAATCCTCATAACAATCCTATGAAACAGAGTAGGCCCGTTTGATAGAGAAGGCCCAGAGCAATTAAATACTTTGACCAAGGTCACACAAGTAGCAAATAGTGAAATCAGGATTTAAGTAATCTACACAGTGTTAGGCTACAGTTATAACTACTTCCATTTATTTGTGACTGAGGTGTTTTGTGTGTGTGTGTGTGTGTGTGTATTAACAACCACATAACAATAATGAAAAAAAAAACAGACACTTCATTCCTGAGAGGTAGAGTTTAACTCCAAAACAAAATAAAGGGACTTCTCTGGTGGTCCAGTGGTTAAGACTCCGTGCTTCCACTGCAGGGGGCACGGGTTCAATTCATGGTTGGGGAACTCAGATCCCGCATGCCGTGCGGCACAGCCAAAAAAAAAAAAAATTTTTTTTTGGCCCAAACGGGGCTCACTTCAATTTAAAAACTAAAATTTGTAAAACATAAACAACTAAAACAAAAAACCTCATACTACATAAACTTAAGATTTACAGCTATTAAATTAAACAAAAAAATTCATAATTTTTTTCCTTTTTAACATATAAACTCTTGGAGTCAAACAGAACAAGATTTATTTCTAGCTCTACTGGTTATTTAATTATGCAAGATAGTAAACTTCTCTTAACTTCAAAGTTTCTTTGTCTGTAAAATAAGGAGGGATTCAGGTCTATACCTCACACAGCTAGTGAGAGAATAAGTAAAACTGGTAAAAAGCACCTGTGGCCAAGCCCATAACAACCATTCAGAAGTGTTAGCACTATTCCTTAAAGATCTGTAGATAATGAACATGCAATCAATAATTATTGGGAATACAAAACAGAGCTTTTCACTCTGTAAACTCTCAAAAAGAACTTGTTAAACAAACAAATACATCTATCATAGACTGGAATTTGGACAGTGAAAACACGGAAGAAATCTGAAGCATAGGTGTTAGCATATTTTATTCTCTTAGCATTGTACAAGATGCAAACCATTGTACAAGATGCAAAGCTGATGACCAGGCATCCTGACTGTTCTAATACCCTTTCTACAAAACCATTTTGGACTAAAACTATCTGTTTAAGATTTGTAAAATATGAAATCCTTTACTGTTGTCATAAAACCAGGCTTGGGGGAATCATAAAACCAGGGTTGGTGGTCCAGTGGTTAGGACTCTATGCTTTCACTGCCTAGGGCGCAGGTTTAATCCCTGGTCAGGGAACTAAGATCCCTCAAGCTGCATGGTACGGCAAAAAAAAAAAAAAAAAAAAAACTTGGTTGGTGATCAGTGTTAAATGTAAATTGTATTTTTTTTTTTGGTTTGAACATTAAATTTTTCCACAGTACATGTAGTCACAAGAGAAAATTTAAATATATTAAAGAATTACATTAATAGAGTCCATACTTTTTTTGGTACTTTGTCTAAAACTGAACATGAACCTCAATTTTCCTAAAACTTCACTTTTAATGTAAAAAGATAAAAAATATCTGTAATGATAGTTAATAACCTAAGTGTACCAAAAGGAAAACAATATCACCACATCAAGTTACATATATCTAAGGTTACATTATCAAAAAAACCCTTCAGCACATAACTTAATTCAATTCCCTCCTTTTACAGAAAGGCTCCTAAAATGGTTTGGCTAAGATCTATGATGGAGTAAAACAAGAAAGCTAACTCCGGGATTCTTAGTCTAGTACTATATCTCTTTAAGAGCACACAGATATACTGTAGCCTCTCTTGTAGAGCTGTCATACAAATTAGAAATAATTATTTGAGGATAATCTTTCATATATGTAAAGTAGAGAAGCCCAGTAAATGGATAAAAAGTGGGCATTCAATAAATGGTAGCAAAACTGGGATGAAATTTTCCTATTATATCACACTGACTCTCAAGTAGTAACAAGTTCAGGTTTCACTAAGAAAAATAATGAACACTTAGGGTTCAAAATGAAAACAATACTAACAGTAAATGCACACAGATAACCAGAAAGAGTTAGGAGATTAAAAGATAAAGTTATACATATGAGAATATGTAGATATGTGGGAAACATACAGAAAACACTAACCAACAAAAACAACTTAATGCAATTTATTAATATTTACAGGTATAAGAATCATGAAGTAAAAAAAAAATTCAGTATTTGGTAAGATTAACCTGCAAACCTCCCAGATATTGAAATCAGAAGTAAATCGTTAAAACAGAAAGGAAGGGAGCTTCCCTGGTGGTGCAGTGGTTGAGAATCCGCCTGCTAATGCAGGGGACATGGGTTCAAGGCCTGGTTTGGGAAGATCCCACATGCTGCGGAGCAACTAAACCCATGCACCACAACTACTGAGCCTACGCTCTAGAGCCCACGAGCCACAACTACTGAGCCCGCGCGCCTAGAGCCTGTGTTCTGCAACAAGAGAAGCCACCGCAATGAGAAGCCAGTGCACCGCAACGAAGAGTAGCCTCCACTTGCCACAACTAGAGAAAGCCTGCACACAGCAAAGAAGACACAACACAGCCATTAAAAAAAAAAAAAAAAAAAAAAAAAATCCAAAAAAACCCCAGAAAGGAAGGACCATGGAGAAGAAGAGAGGATTTCAGAAAGAAAGAACAGCACAGCAGAGGCATAAACAAGCTAAGCCAGAACTAACAAGAGTGAGCAAGTTTTTGATTAACAACAGTGGAGAGTATTTACTGACAATCACAAATAAATAAGGCTGCTGAGGTGGAGAAGAGCCATACACGCTGAGAGAACTGAAACACCAAGGACAGAAAAACAGAAATAAGTTTTGAAAACAGGACAGTCCTGGGAGGCAGCAAACTAGGGTTCTAGTCCTAATACTCCTACTGCCTCAATATGAGCAGTCAGTAGGTATATCAAACCCCACCTGGTCCTCCTTGTGTCTGAAAAATAAGTGAGATACGTGATACCTAGAATTACTCTCAAGTCTAAAATATTGTCTGTAACAACTAATAATAGGGAGCTACTACAGGGCAGGGGTGACAAACAGAGGTGCCTACAGTCAGGGAGGTACCAGAAATGCCAAAAATGAACCAGACCTAAGAACTGCAGTATTCCAACCTCTGTGTATTATAACTGAAATTCTCAGTTATGAGGAAACAAGAGGAGATGGGAGGGACTTATGGATTGGAAAGCTCATGACCCAGACAAAAAGGAAGCTACGACAGAGCTTCTCCCTTTATTTACACGTGGAAATGGAAGAGCAGGGTTGCCACACTGGCCAATTTTTCAAGACAAGCTACAAATATGAATTTTTACTAACAATGATTCAAAATACATTAAGAGAATACATAAGCAAGTAACACATGTTTGCAAAGCACAGTTTTTAACATCTATCATAGGATTTTAAGCAGGAGACTGACAGCTTAAAAATCATCTTTTCAGAAGATATTCATACAAAGATTGAATTGGAACCAGGTATTGATTAAAAAGGAAATAACAGAGATAGAGAAAGTCACTAAGATGCTTCTGCTGAAAGGATAGACAATAAAAATAAAAGAAGAAATTGGCAGAATTTAGTGGCATACCGAACATGAAGCTGACCAAAGATAATTTGAAAATAAGGGTGATGATACATTATGAGGCATTAACTTAATCCATAAAAGAAATCACAAACATCTGAGGTTACCCTTAAATATATTTCTATATAATAGGACCAAATCCACTCACTGAAGCACTCCAAAAGGCACACAAAGGTCACTTAGGTTTAAAAGATAAGTCAAAGCCAACTTTGCAATCTAACTACTATACAAAGAGCTTTATACTAGCACATCGTTCTGGACTGCAAACACACTGTAAGTAAGTGCTGCTCAAAGTACAGCCAGCAGCCCAGGACCAGTCTACAAACTACTTGTGGTAAAGAAATTGTAAGTTTTTCTAAAACAAGGTTTGGAAACAATCTGACCAAAGTAAATTATACATTTGTTGAATCTACCAATAAAAAACTGAGCCTTGTATTTTTTTCATTTTGTTTTGCTGTAATTTATTTGTATTGTATTTTACAAAATATTGGTCTGCAGTAGACTAGCAATGAAAAAATTGGTCCTTCACCATAGATAAGTGAAAAGTGGTGCTGCGAATTATATTATAAATTATTAATAGGTTACAAAAAAGTAAAAGATAAGTTAAAAATTTGAAAATACAAAGTAAAAATCTATTAGCAGTATATTCGGTAAGTTTTTTGCCTTTGTTTGTTTTTGTCTTAAAAGGAACATATTTATTTAAATAGGCTTAAAATCTTTTATGTTCGGCAAATTAAAATGCTAAGTGGCAGATCTCTGGGTTGTATAAAATTACATTTTCGCATTTACAAAGAACTAATTCTGTTAAAAATTATGAGAAAAAAGTATGTCAAACCCTACAATAATTTTTAAATAAAGTTAACTTACCCATTGCTACATAGGACTTAAATCGTGTTGATAATCTGTCCACGAAGGCACTTAAAATTTCCAGTCCCATTAATGACACCTACAGATTGAAAGAAATTTTAATGAATACAAATTATTGATGCATATTTTATTTTATTTTTTATTTTTTGCCGTACACGGGCCTCTCACTGTTGTGGCCTCTCCCGTTGTGGAGCACAGGCTCCGGACGCGCAGGCTCAGCAGCCATGGCTCACGGGCCCAGCCGCTCCGCGGCATGTGGGATCTTCCCGAACCGGGGCACGATGCCGTGTCCCCTGCATCGGCAGGCGGACTCTCAACCACTGCGCCACCAGGGAAGCCCACTGATGCATATTTTAATATCAGTATGTAACTGCTGACATAAGATCTTCATATATTACCAAGTTTTTTAAAAAATAAGGAGATTGAAATATTCAGGGTGAACAGTCATGAGGGTAAGCTTAGCACCCTATTCTCAAATGGTTCAATAATAATAATAATGATGATGACGTGCAAATGCAGGAAGATAGTGATATAGCATATTTGGCAAAATATTAATAACTGGTAAATTAGGTGAAGGGTACACAGGAGTTCACTGACTATACCTGTCACTTTCCTGTAATGTTGAAATGTTTCTTACATGAAACAGTTAAACAAAACAGCACATTTAATTACAGAGGAATTCTAGCTTCTGTCTGGCATGAAGAAACTGGAAAAAAAACCATCACTCCCACCATAAACAAGAAAAAGCCAAATAATCTACAAAACCGTAACTATTCTTGAATTCATCAGAAAGCTAAGGCTGTAGAAAAATCATCTAGGTTGAAATCTTTAGGAAAGACAGGTGCCAAGGAGAATGGGACATAAGCAGTAGGTCACATGTGGCAGAGGACAGATGGAAAATGAAGCTGAGATGCAAGTGCGTAAAAAGAATTCAGCTATATTCAACTCACTGTTAATAGCTGAGTGTGGGTTAGCATGAAAATACAGAATCCCTATTAGCTGCAGACACAAGGAGAGTTCACAACCACTTGTCGGCTCTTTCTCCACAAACCTCCACTGGACACTCATAATTAAGACTGAGGACAGGGCAGGAGATAAGAGAAAGTCTCTTGGTGGTTACAGGTCTCGTAGGAAGGGAGCAGCTGCCTCTGCAGGAAAAGCACAAACCTTTCCCGTTTCCTTGTCCTACAAGAAACGACAGTTTGAAGCTACTGAGGGAAAAACAACGCTGTTACCCTCTAGACAGAGGTAAAAACTCATACCTATTAAGTAAAGAGAAAAGGAAAAAAAAAAAAAGGCTTCTATTTCAAGGGTAGAAGCAAAAAACCATGCTGGGCTCCGATGATTAAAGGTTTCAGCTGAGGAGGGGCAGGATTTCTGATAAAGCCTTGCCCCCAAGATTCAGGGACAGAGGGTTCCTAAGACTGAAGCTGGACCAGGAAAACAGCTGGACCAGCCCCACTACCCATAAACCAGCCAGCAAGAACAGAATAAGAAGCAACGGCAGTCTACCACTGGGGAAGAAGAAAACCCCTCTATGAATCATGAGAAAAAAGAAGGCCTAAAGTGTGGGGGGTGGCACAGAAACATTGAGGACCCAATAATTCCACTCCTAGGTATATACCCAAAGGAATTAAAGCAGGACGCAAACAGATGCTTGCATGCCAATGTTCATTACGCATCATTCATTACAGCCCGAAGGTGGAAAAGCCCAAATGTCCATCAACTGATGAATGAATAAACAAAATGTGGTATATGCATTCAATCAAATATGATTTGGCTATAAATAGTAATGACTGACACATCTACAACATGGATAAACCTTAAAACATTATAAGTGAAAAAGCCAGACACAAATGGCTACATGTTCTGTGATTCAATTTATAAGAATGTCCAGAATAAGCAAATCCATAGATAGAAAGTAGATTAGCGGTACTTAGGACCAGCGTATGTGGGGGATAGGAAGGTAACAGCTAAAGCTACTAGGTTCTTTTTTTCTTTTTAAACATCTTTATTGGCGTATAACTGCTTTACAATAGTGTGTTAGTTTCTGCTTTATAACAAAGTGAATCAGCTATACATATATATATATTCCCAAATCTCCTCTCTCTTGTGTCTCCCTCCCACCCTCCCTATCCCACCCATCTAGGTGGTCACAAAGCACCAAGCCAATCTCCCTGTGCTGCTTCCCACTAGCTATCTATTTAACATTTGGTAGTGTATATATGTCCATGCCACTCTCTCACTTCGTCCCAGCTTACCCTTCCCCCTCCCCGGGTCCTCAAGTCCATTCTCCACGTCTGCGTCTTTATTCCTGTCCTGCCTCTAGGTTCTTCAGAACCAATTTTTTTTTAAACGTCTTTATTGGAGTATAACTGCTTTACAATGGTGTGTTAATTTCTGCTTTATAACAAAGTAAATCAGTTACACATATACATATATCCCCATCTCTTCCCTCTTGCGTCTCCCTCCCTCCCACTCCTCTAGGTGGTCACAAAGTACCGAGCTGATCTCCCTGTGCTATGCGGCTGCTTCCCACTAGCTATCTATTTTACATTTGGTAGTGTATATATGTCCATGCCACTCTCACTTTGCCCCATCTTACCCTTCCCCCTCCCGGTATCCTCAAGTCCATTCTCTAGTAGGTCTGTGTCTTTATTCCTGTCTTGCCCCTAGGTTCTTCATGACCATTTTTTTGTTTGTTTTTTAGACTCCATATATATGTGTTAGCATACGATATTTGTTTTTCTCTTTCTGACTTACTTCACTCTGTATGACAGACTCTAGGTCCATCCACCTCACTACAAATAACTCAATTTCCTTTCCTTTTATGGCTGAGTAATATTCCACTGTATATATGTGCCACATCTTCTTTATCCATTCATCTGTTGATGGACATTTAGGTTGCTTCCATGTCCTGGCTATTGTAAATAGAGCTGCAATGAACATTGTGGTACATGACTCTTTTTGAATTACGGTTTTCTCAGGGTATATGCCCAACAGTGGGATTGCTGGGTCGTATGGTAGTTCTATTTTTAGTTTTTTAAGGAACCTCCATACTGTTCTCTACAGTGACTGTATCAGTTTACTTTCCCACCAACAGTGCAAGAGGGTTCCCTTTTCTCCACACCCTCTCCAGCATTTGTTTGTAGAATTTTTATGATGGCCATTATGACTGGTGTGAGGTGATACCTCATTGTAGTTTTGATTTGCCTTTCTCTAATGATTAATGATGTTGAGCATCTTTTCATGTGTTTTTTGGCAATCTGTATATCTTCTTTGGAGAAATGTCTATTTAGGTCTTCTGTCCATTTTTGGATTGGGTTGTTTGCCTTTTGATATTGAGCTGCATGAGCTGCTTGTATATTTTGGAAATTAATCCTTTGTCAGTTGCTTCATTTGCAAATATTTTCTCCCATTCAGAGGGTTGTCTTTTTGTCCTGTTTATGGTTTCCTTTGCTGTGCAAAAGCTTTTAAGTTTCATTAGGTCCCATTTGTTTATTTTTGTTTTTATTTCCATTTCTATAGGAGGTGGGTCAGAAAGGATCCTGATGTGACACATGTCATAGAGTGTTCTGCCTATATTTTCCTCTAAGAGTTTTATAGAGTCTGGCCTTACATTTAGGTCTTTAATCCATTTTGAGTTTATTTCTGTGTATGGTGTTAGGAGATGTTCTAATTTCATTCTTTTACATGTAGCTGTCCAGTTTTCCCAGCACCACTTACTGAAGAGGCTGTCTTTTCTCCATTGTATATTCTTGCCTCCTTTATCAAAGATAAGGTGACCATATGTGTGTGGGTTTATCTCTGGGCTTTCTATCCTGTTCCATCCATCTATAGTTCTGTTTTTGTGCCAGTACCATACTGTCTTGATTACTGTGGCTTTGTAATACCATCTGAAGTCCGGGAGCCTGATTCCTCCAGCTCCACTGTTCTTTCTCAAGATTGCTTTGGCTATTCGGGGTCTTTTGTGTTTCCATACAAATTGTGAAATTTTTTGTTCTAGTTCTGTGAAAAATGCCATCAGGGTTCTTTTTGAGGTGATGAAAGTGTTCTAAAATTGACTGTGCTGACTGTCATGCATACCTACAAATATACTACAAAAAAATGGGCTGTACACTTCAAATGAGTGAACTGTACAATATGTGAATTATATCAATAAAGCTATTTAAAAAATTAACTGAAAGTGCACCAATAGACACACTCATACACAAAATTTAATAGATGATAAAAGCAGTATCTCAAATCAACAGGAAAAACATGAACTCTTAGTAAGATCTGACTTAGGAATCTACCCCGGAGATATACCAGCAAAATTATGAGAAGGCACACAAAGATTATTGCAAGAGACTGGAAACTATCCAATCATTCACCAGTGGTATGGGACAGATTCAAAAAATTATGGTACATCCACACTAGAGAGTACTATGACACTTTAAAAATAAAAATGAGGGCTACCCTACTTCTGTTATGCAATGCTCTCCAAGATATATTAAGTGAAAAAAGCAAGTTGGAGAAATGCATGTGTATATTTTAAAAAGGGGACTACAAATAGATTTAGTTATAAATGTTTATTTAAAATATAGCAACAATGGAAAGATAATCAGAAAAAAAAATTTATGGTTGGCAATAGGCTATAAGGAACAGAGAAAGAAACCACACTATTTTGAATATACCTTCTTTGTAGCAATAACTAATTTCATTGAAAATCAAATAAAATAAGTAAATCTAAATGTATACTCAATTAGTAGCATAACCACACAGAAGACTATTCCAAGTGACTTTAAAATACAGCAATTTGACTATTATCTCTCCAGTGGGATATACCCTAAGGACAAAAATGAAACTCTGCAAAAAAGAAACTGTCAATGTTTTGAGAAATTCTGTTGATAGAAGGAGATACAGATAGAAGATATATAATAGTAAAAACTGCAGTCCTGAATCTGAATTAGAATATCAGTATGAACTCATGATATATTTTTCTTTAAATTAAACCTAACCCTATGCATTGAAAAAAATCTGGAAACAATGATCAGATGAGTAACAATAAGTTCCATTAGTACCCACACTGTAGTTTCCACATACCATTTCCCACAAAAAGGAACCAAAGCTTCTTGGAGAAGTGGCTGATTCCAGGGCAGGAGCAGAAAATATGATCTCATTATACCAGATATCAAAGACTCTATCAAAGATTATTAGGGTCATGTGACAGAACAGCTTGGATATTAATAAGGATAATAACTGGGGACTTCTCTGGCAGTCCAGTGGTTAAGACCCTGCCCTTCCACTACAGGGGGCATGGGTTCGAGTTCGATCCCTGGTTGGGGAACTAAGATCCCACATGCTATGCAGCGTGGCCCAAAACAAAACAAAACAAAAAAACACCAAAGAAACCAGCCTGAACATTAAAAAAAAACGGGGGGGGGATAATAACTGTATTGTCTTGAAATGCATTACATATAGTTAAATGCAAGAGTTCATAATGATAACAAAAACTATCTGGTCAACACTGGAGGATACTAGTTATTTTTACCTCATTATTTTGACAATTAGTAAATAAAGAATCATACGAACTATAAACTATAGTTTATATATAAACTATACCACTGGGTAACCAAATACTAGTAAACAGTGGAAGTTTCTCTTTATAAAAGTATTCCAGCTAATGAATGAAGGAATGACATAATTAGAATATCATTTTGCAAACCCTAATGAATAAGAGATCTAAACACTGAACATTAATGGCTGCTACCGTCACTGAACAAGACCTTACGTGCCTTCCTAATGTTACATGCCAGCTGGTGGAAGAAGAGCACTACTTATGTAGTCTTGCCAAAAAAAAAAAAAAGACTGATTCTGATCAAACTTTAGATCCAACTACCAATTTATAGGAAATACAGAGAAAACATCATAGGAATGAAATCAGCAAAATCCAGACTGTGGGAAACTCTACCACAAACAAAAGCCAAGAATTTTTTTAAACGGCACTGAGGGAGAAACAGATTAAGAGACTTAATAAACATGTTAGGACTTCCCTGGTGGTGCAGTGGTTAAGAACCCACCTGCCAATGCAGGGGACACAGATTTGATCCCTGGTCTAGGAAGAGTCCACATGCCGCAGAGCAACTAAGCCCATGAGCTATAACTACTGAGTCCACATGCCACGGCTACTGAAGCCCGCGCACCTACAGCCCATGCTCCACAACAAGAGAAGTCACCACAGTGAGAAGCCTGCACACTGCAACGAAGAGTAGCTCCTGCTCGCTGCAACTAGAGAAAGCCCACGTGCAGCAACAAAGACCCAACCCAGCCTAAATAAATAAACAAATAAACATGTTAACTGAGGTAAGCAGAAAAATGGCCTCCCAATGTGTTCACATCCTAATCCCCGGAGAAAAGATTAACTACATGGTAAAAAAAACTTTAAAGATGTGGTTAAGGATCTTAAGGGAAATTACCCTGGGATTATCCTGGGCCCAAGAGTCCTTATAAGAGACAGGGTGGAGAATCAGTCAGTCAGAGGAGATGTGATGACAGAAGCAGTGGTCAGAAAGAAAGATCGGGAGGATGAGATACTGAGGGCTTTGAAGATGGAAGAAAAGACCATAAGCCAAGAAATGTAGGCAGTTTCTAGAAGCTGGAAAATTCTCTAAGGTCTCCAGAAGGAATACAATCCTGCTGAAACCTTGATTTTATACCAATAAAACCCATTTCTGACTTCTGACCTCCAGGACTGTAAGAAAATAAATGTACTTTGTTTTAAGATACAAAGTGTGTGGTAACTTGTTACAGCAGCAATAGAAAACAAATATATTAATGAATCACAACATGTGAACCTTATTCAGATCCTGATTTTTCTTAAAACAACTAATTTAAAAATTTGTACTACATTTTTAAAAACTAGAAATTTAAACCCAACATATTTTATATCAAGGAATTTTTTATGTATAATAGTATTGAGGTTATGCTATTTTTTTAAAGAGCACTTATTGATATCTTTGAGACATTAATAGAAAGACTTAACTGATGAAACAATATATTTGCAATTTATGATAAATTCAATATTATAAAGATATCAAATCTTCCCCCCAAAAGATGACATCCAATGTAATCCCAATAAAAAGCCACAATTTTTTGGTGCAACTTGACTAGCTGGTTCTAAAATTCGCATGGGATAGTAAATAAAGACCCAATAATAGCCAACACATTCCTAAAGAATCTGGTGAGTGAATATGACACAGCAAACATCAAGATTTACCACGGAGCTACAAATAACTTTCTTGAATTTCCATTTAGACATCTTTCAACTTAGCCTGCATCTTGGCTAAGGATCCTTTCAGTAGAATACTAAAACCCTGAAAAAAGAAGAAAAAACAACTAGAGCAGTATTCCAATTTGCTCCTCACCAATTTCTTAGGAACTCAAATGCCTCCATTCAGATCCTTTAAAAAAAAGAGCAAAAATAATGTACTTTCTAACATGTATATATAAAATATAAAATAAAAATATAAAACATATAATATAAAATATACAACAATAAAATATGTAAAATATATAATATATGGGAATTCCCTGGTGGTGCAGGGGTTAGGACTCGGCACTTTCAGTGCCAGGGCCCAGGTTTGATCCCTGGTGGGGGAACTAAGATCCTGTAAGGCTCGTGGCTCAGCCAAATTTTATATATATGTATGATTGTGTATATATGTGTATGTGTGTATGTGTGTGTGTATATATATATATATATATATATAGAAAGAGAGAGAGAGAGAGACATAAAAGCACAAATAACATACCTTTTAACAGGTAGAAAAACAGAAACCCCAAAAAGCAAACTTTGGGCTACAACCAAGCTTAAATTTTACGGTGTTTTTAAGCCACAAAACTGAAAATTTTTAAAAATGTATGGGGAATTCCCTGGTGGTCCAGTGATTAGGACTTGGGACTTTCACTGCCAAGGCCTGGATTCAATCCCTGGTCAGGGAACTAAGATCCTGCAAGTGGCATGGCATGGCCAAAAAAAAAAAATTATGAAATTTTATTAACCCCAAGAAGTCCCAGAACCTTTGGGGTCATTTTCCTATTCTTTCTTTCTCTCTCTCACTCCCTTTTTACCTCTGAATTACAAGTGGTTGAACATCTTTGAGTAATCTGACATCAATAAACTCACACGCAGGTTGTCATCTTGGTGACAGAGTTTTAATTCAATATAATGTTTAATCTTCAAAATGATTTAAATCAGAAATGTTGTCAACCAACAATAGAGCTAAGTAATTGCACGCGACAGTAATTACCCCCAATTTAAGAATCACAACTGGGACTTCCTTGGCGGTCCAGTGGTTAAGAATCCGCGCTTCCACTGCAGGGGGCAAGGGTTTGATC
Organism: Stenella coeruleoalba; assembly: GCF_951394435.1. Lineage (NCBI taxonomy): Eukaryota > Metazoa > Chordata > Mammalia > Artiodactyla > Delphinidae > Stenella > Stenella coeruleoalba. Next base: position 53,818,464 of record NC_137156.1, read on the forward strand.
CGTGGTGGGAGAACTAAGATCCTGAATGCCACGCAGTACGGCCAAAAAAAAAAAAAAAAAAAAATCACAACTTTCCATGTAAAAGTCAGAAAGCCTGACAACAAGAGTTCTTGAAATCTAGGTAGGACATAAGCTTAATTCAGAGTCATAGATTTTTTCCACCATAGGTGCAACAGAGGAAAGACATGTGTTATTCATAACAAGCATACTTCTGTAATGCTCCTTCTCTCATCAGGAAATACTGTAGGTGTACAGGACTTTTTTCCCCCACACAAATTAACTCAGCATCTAAGAAAATGAGTAAAAGAATGGGATAGAATAATTGGCAAGTGAACATGTATGCACAGATCAAATAAGTAAAACATGATGGCTTACAAATTTTGAAAACCTGAACAGAAATATCAGGTTTTTATATAAATATATTAAAAAACTATTTCCCTCAAAAAAGGAGGGAAATAAGTAACTTAAAGATACTGATAAATTCTAGGTAGGGCAAGGGGGACAAGACAGGAAGTATAACCCAATATTTCCACTGCTAGACACATAACCAAGAACAATTATTGGAGACACACAGTATTCTTCCCTGCAGCTCTGCAGCCCAAAGGTATATGGCCATACTTGGTAGCCCTGCTGCCAGTCATTTAAGTAAATAAAAGCCCTGTTTGAAGTTATCAGAGGCTAACACTTTTGTGTGTGTGTACACAGTTTTACTATATGAGGTTTCCAGGAATGCAGCCAGCAGATAAATCAAATGTGCTTTCACACACTTTCACTGATTCTACAAATACTGAGAGCCTGCCATGGGTACAAATGCTGGAAGGTGGGTACATACAGCAGTGGGAATCTTAATAAATTCTAGTTCCTTCAATTTTCTCAGTGAAGTAGGAAGCAAGGCCATCAGCTGAAACTGATGATGGAAGCAGAACTATTGATAGGTCTGAGGGGAGAGGAACAGATGAAAGAATGAACCAAGAAAACATAGGAAGATTGCCAGGCTCCAAAGAGGACCCACTTGAAGGTCAGGAATTTAAAAGGAAAGCAGAGGCTTCCCTGGTGGCGCAGTGGTTGAGAGCGCCATGCAGGGGACACGGGTTCGTGCCCCAGTGCGGGAAGATCCCACATTCCGCGGAGCAGCAGGGCCCGTGAGCCATGGCTGCTGAGCCTGCGCGTCTGGAGCCTGTGCTCCGCAGCGGAACAGGCCACAACAGTGAGAGGCCCGCACACCGCAAAAAAATAAATAAATAAAATGAAATCAGTTAGAGGTTTTGTGTTTTTCTCCATCCACCTTCAGTTGCACTGGTGCAGATGCAGGGTAGGTAGAGTTCGATTAACTAGGATTACATTTTATCAAATGAGAACCACAAAGGAAAAGTGAGGAGGGAGAAGAGAATTAAAAATGAATGTAAGGGTGTGATTGACTGACTAGGATATTTAAACTCAGACAAGAGGGATAATGGGACAGTTAAAACTTAAATGAATTGGATGTCACATGGGGTGGTCAATCTCTTTAAGATGGTATAGTCAAAGAAACAAGGTTCAGAATTTATAGTCACAGAATATCACAACCACCAACAGTAATGCCGCTGGTGAAGTCTGAATAATGAGCAACCACATACCTGTAGTGGTCTGAATCGGCATTTATAGCAATATGTACTGATGCAGCCATCTGACTAGCATTATGTCTTCCTGGGTAGTCAGGCTGGCACATTTACATATTGAAACATTTTATCTCATTATAAAGTATGTGTAATTTTCCTTTATAGTACAGTTAGGTCATTACTGGGATTTTTTAAAATGATGTGTACTGAGTATTATCTATAAATTTTATTTCAGGATTGTAAAGGGGGCATTAAAAGAAGGCACTGAATCTGACAGGGTTCAGAATCACCACCCTACAGAAACTCCCATGCACATGTACAAGGTGACAATGCAAAAGGACAATGCGAACAGGAAAAAGTTAAAAACAACCTGGATGTTCTTCCTATATGGCAGGTAAAAGGAAGAGACAACATCCATATATACAGATAGACTTCAAACTAAAAAATAGTATATTGTAAGAAATTGATGGTTTATAAGATATACAATCAAGGTGATGCTAACATTGAAAAGTATCATCCTTCAAGTGGCAAAAGGGCTGTGATTTTGGATTATAACACTTGAAATCCTAGCACATTACTAGCCCAGCACTAGTTATAATATAAACGGTACTTACTGTTTTCTCCATTTTTAGGGTCAACTTGTTATAGTTGCAGATAGATAAAATTAAAAAGTGAGAGTAGAGCTGACAAATGATAGGATATTGAAGAGGTTTACAAAAGTACAGAAAAGGAAAGGAAAATCCTGATCTCCCTTGGTTTAAGTACTCCACCAATATACCAGGTCTAGGACCTACGCCAAGATACTTTTATCTTCTTTTCTACAAAATGAGGAAATAATACTGACTTTCTAAGGCCACCTTAAAGATTAAAATGAGATAATGGAAATAAAGCACTTGAGACAATGCCTGATACTCACTAAGGACTTTTAAAATGGTGGGTATCATATTTAACTGCATTTTATAAGGGACACTTTATTGCTGTTGTACCATTTTAAAATTTGGGAACTCATGAAATCACAGGACTATCCTTACCAAAGTCAAACACCAGAGCATATATATTTTATATAATATACATACCTATTCCCACATTTTTAATCTTCAATTATGATTTCTCCACTGGGATGAAGACCCCAACCGTCCATTTAACATCTCAACTTGGATGTCAAACGACCTTCTCAAACCTAACTTTTTACTTCCTTCACCCAACTTGTTTTCTCAGTCTTCCCCATTTCAGTAAATACTACCCTCTATTGGTGCTCAAGCAACGCAACTACCCCTAACTGCTCTCTCTCAATGCTCATATTCAATGCAAGAGGAGGTGCTATTGGCTTTACCACCAAGTCACATAGCAAATCTTCCACTTCTCAGTACTGCCACTGCTACCAAACAAGCCTTAGCCACCATCGCTCTCCTTCTGCTTTTGCTGCTTTACTGTCCACTGCCCACAAAGCAGCCAACCCTCTGCATAAAAACCTCTGCCAATTTAGAATAAAATCCTACGAAGCTCTTTCTACCTGCCTCCTCAACTTCACCTTTCTGAACACCTCACTCATTTGTAAACTCTAGCCATGCTGGCCTTCTTTATGTTCCTCCACAGAACTAGGTTCTCTGCATTTGCAGTTTCCTCTCCCTAAAGGCATTCTTCATTCCTGTATTTCTTTCCTGTCTGTACTCAAATTTCACCTCACTTCCTTTACTTCCAAAATAGTCTCATCTTCTCCTCATTCTTTCACATCAGTTGATTTACAAACACTTGTTACTTGAAACTATTCAATTTTTATACCTATCTGTCTCCAAGACAGCAGTGATCTCACTCTTCCCTCCTTTAAATCACTCTCTCAGTGAGGTCTTCAATGACCAACTATTTAAAATTCCAACATCTGCATCCTGCCCAACATTCCTATTCCCTTCACTGCTTTTCTCCAAAGCATTTACCACCATCTAACATACTACAGATTTTAGTTATTTTATCTTGTTTATTCCTCTGCCCCCACGAGAATCTAAGCAAGGATTTCTGTCTGTTTTTCACTATTGTATCCCAAGTGCCCAGAAGATTGTCTGCACATAGTAAGTCCTCAATTAATATCCAAATGAAGCTGAATGAATAAGCCTTTCTAGTCTTGTTCACAAGTGGGTCTTCAATATCTGGAATAATACCCAGCATATAAGTATAGTCACTCAAATTCACTGTTATTAAGAAACTCAAATTCTGTAGTACTATCAGATCCAAAGAAAAACTGTATTTTGTTCAGCATAACTTGAAATTTAAGTACATTTCTATTTGTATGTATGTTCAAAAAATTCCATGATACACTTTTTTCAAAAGATTTAAATATTCATTGTATCTTGAATAAAAAATGATGACCTAGCTTGGTAACTTAGTTTATAAATCCCAAATAAACTAATTAGAATGCCCTCTCCCTAACAATGTCAGAAAAGCTCTTATACTACAGAATTCAGTAGAAAGGAGAGAACTAATGATTCAAGGAGAGATCAGAATTAATGAATTAATGTCCTTGAGAAGGCAAGAGGGCATGGGATACACATGCCTTCATACCCATGTGGGGGGATTGGTACTAGTGGGAAAGACAGATAATTTGTTCACTATAACAGAGAAGACAGAGTTATATGGGCACAGCTACAAGGAAGTATGTAGGTGAGGATGTGGGAGTTCTCTTCGGATTTCTGAAATTGTCTCAGGCTATAGTATCTACTGAGGACCATGGAGAGAATGTGTAGTAAAGAGATAAGAACTTGAGTCAGATCCCTGAAGGATTCTAACTCTTAAGGATCAGTTAAAGGAAAAACATAACACTGAGTAGAAGTAGTGCTTAGAGACAAGAAAAAACAGGATACTGTGGTATCACAGAAGCCAAAAATATGTTTCAAGAGATGGGACTACTTAACTGCCATTCACTGATGGTACATCTGAGGAGTGAAATGGCCCAAAGCCAATTCAACCACAGCCAGCGTAGAGGTGACACATCAACCTTCACTCGGGAAGGATAGCAAGCATTACCAAAGAGCCGACTTTCTACAGCAGCCTAGGCTGTAACACAAAATCACCTATCTTGAGTGTGTATGCTCTTCTTACAATGTAAGTAAATTTAGCTTGTTTCTTCCAAAGAAATAAAACTAATCCCCTAAACAGTAATGACATATTCTTAAATATTAACTCCCAAAGTTTTTAAAAATAATAAAGAGATAGTATATAATGGAGCACTGAAGTGGTTAATTCTCAAACTATTATTCTTGTAAAACGTCAAATCCTTCCAAAACTCATATAAGTTTCACCATTAAATCTGCATAATAATTTTAGAGTTTGCTTTTCTTCTCCATGATGATAATGCTTTCAAAGTACAGCCTATTCGCTGGGTTATAAGAATCTATTACTAAGAATCACTTCATCCACAGGACGTTTGGGCCAACATTTTAAAGCAACACTGCCACCAGAAGACTAGAAAGAAAAGTTACTGCCAAAAACCACAGTTCAGGCTGATTACAGAATATTTACCTGGTCTCCCAACTTGGCTACATTACAACCTGCCTACTACCGGCTCTTCAGAAACACTCATTCCTTCTTGTACCTCATCCTTTTCTTTTTTTGTCAGCATCAGCTAACCTTCTACGGCACGGTTTCAAATACGAGTCAGTCCTCAACTGCGGCAAAACAAAATGACAGCATTCAACTGCCTTCCGTCGGCCATAACGAAAAGCAAATAAATAATGCCATGAGGTCAGCATCTTTTCATTAGATTTAACAGTAAACTTAATCAGGCATGCTATTAAGCTCTAAAGATGCCTTAGACACGAAAAGCACAATCTTCCAGACACACACACACAAACTATATAAGAAAAAAAGAAACCGGCGATTAAGTAGGATAAAAATCACTAATGAAAAAAGAAAAAATCACTAATGAACAGGGATTAACTTGACATCTTTCAACTTAAAATTTGTATCCTCATGTCCTACGTCTTGGTCTGGGTAGTGTTTACATAGGTACGTAGAAATGTAAAACGTCTTCGAATCTTTTATGCATGTAAATGATCACTGATTTTTTAAAATACGTGATGAAACATTATATCCCACTGACAAGGAACTCCGCACGGTGCGGTGTCACGGAATCGCTGAATTTGTCACTGTTCACAATTGTGGAAAAAGTTGGTCGTGGTGGGAAGTCGGTCTCCGGCTCGAGTTCGGAGAGGCAGGCTCCCCGGTGGGGGATCGTCGGGGGACCCCGAGTTCGCGAGGCGGTTCCGAGGTGACCGACGCCCCCCCGAGGGCTCGCCCGGCCGGCCTCGTACATCCGTGATTAAAGGGCCGACGGGGGAGGGCGTGCCCGGCCAGGCCGCGCCGCTGCCGCTTACCCGGTAGTTGCTCGAACCCACCCAGCCGGTGAGAGCGTCGACCGTCTTGCCCAGACAGCCCAGGTCCTCCTCCAGGTCTGGGATGGCGCCGGGGACGCCGAGGTAGAGCAGCAGCTCCTGGCCGACCTGCAGGCGGCCGCCTACGTCCTTCTGCTGCACCTGGGCGCTGAAGTACTCCATGCAGCGGGGTTCCATGGCCGCGACCGCTCGCCCGCCCGTGAGGGACCAACTTTCACCGAGCGCCGCCCAGCCGCCAGCGCGGGGCCCCACGGGAACGGGAGGGACGCGCTCGCGGGTTCGGCCGAGGCGCGGCTCGTGGGGCGCGGCGGGTGCAGCGTCAGGCGCGGATCGTCCCCCAAACGAGTCAAACTCGGCGCCCCCCGCGCCCCAACCCGCTTCAGAGGCCGCGGCCGCCGGCGACGTCAGCGCGCGCTTGACGTCAGCGCGACGCCGGCGGGCGAGCGCCCGCCCGCCTGTCCGGACTCTAGCTTCGCGGAGGAGGCGGGGGCGGAGGCGGAGGCAGGGGCGGGAACCGTTGGGGACAGTGGGACCCCTGCGGGGAATTGGGGTCGGACCGTGTTGGCACCCCCGGGAAGCCGACAGTTCTCTGCAACCCGCCATCTCAGCAGCCTGCCCTCGCCCTGTAAAATCGAGAACACTTCCAGGTTTTCCTCCACTTGAAACCAATACTTTGGAAAGTTTCTGGTACTTGGAATTCCACTTTCCCAGCCCCACTCCCGGGTTTTTGGGTTTGTTTTGTTGTTGTAGTGGTTGTTGTTGTTTTACTTTGTAAAATACACTTCCTTATTTAAAAAACAAAAACAAACACCATGACTCCTGCTTCTGGTTGGGTCACCATGTGATGCTTTTTTTTTTTTTAACTAAGGTTTAATTTGCAGAGTAAAATGCACAGATTTTAAGTGTTCAGTCCATGTGCTTTGGCAAATGTATTCACCAGTGTGAAGAGCTACCATCCTAAAGAAGTTGGAGCACATTTTCATCACCCTAGGAAGTTCGAGGAACATCCCAGTCAATAACCACTGCCTTGCCAAGCATTTCTAATCGGATTTCTATCACTGTAGCATAGGTTTCCCTGTTCTTTAATTTCATGTGACTTCATACAGTTTGTACTCTTACTGACTTGGGCTTCTTTCTTTCTTTAGCATACGTTTTAAGGCTGATCCAGTGCTGTTGGTGTGTCAGTATCCCTTTTTATTGCTGAGTAGTATTCCATATATGGAAGAACCACAGTTCGTGACCCAGTCACCTGTTTATAGACAGTTGAATTGTTTCATTTTTCAGTTTTCCAGCTGTAACCAGCCATAACCATTAGTGTACAAGTCATTGTGCAGAGACAGGCTTTCATTTCTCTTGGGTAAATACCAAGGACTGGAATTACTAGGTCGTATGAGAAGTGTATGTTTAACTTTAGAAGAAACTGCCAAGCTGTTTTCCAAAGTGGCTGGACCATATGACACTCCCACCAGAAGTACTCGGAAGTTCCAGTTGTTCCACATCCTCCACAATATTTGGTATGGTTGGAGTAATTAGTTTTAGCCATTTTAGTGTGTGTAAACTGGTCTATAATACATTCTAAATGCACATTGGGACTTCTCTGGCAGTCCAGTGGTTAAGACTCCACGCTTCCACTGCAGGAGGTGCTGGTTTGATCCTTAGGGAACTAAGATCCCGCATGCCCTGCGGTGTGGCCTAAAATAAATAAATAAATAAAAATTAAAAAAATAAATGCACATTGTGTTTAGCTTCCTGCCAATTATTTCCAGCCACAATTTAATAATTATTTTATGTATCTGTCTCCTCTATTACACAGAAAGCTCCAAGATCATTTGTGTTTTCCCTTGGATGGTGTTTGGCAAATAATGGGTGCTCAGTCAATTTAAGTTGAACAAGTGAATGAATGTAATGAAATGCTTGAGATGTTCACAGTAACAAAATAATAACAACAAAAACAATAATAATACACTCTCCAGATTCAAAGAAACCTCTCTTCTGTGTTTACTCTGAGGTTTTTTCTATATTTCTCTGTTTCTCTTTGTATTGTAATGTAAAGTTTCTTCCATCTTTAATTGACTGTAATCTCCCTGCAGTTAGGCCTCGATCAAGTAAACTGTAGTAACTGTTCCTTGAGTGTCTAAAGGTTCTGTTCATAGGGGTTACAGAAGAATATAAAAAAAGGGTCCAATCCAAAGAAGTTTGTTTTCTAATTGCCAGGGACCAGGTGCAGTATGTGGTATAGGAAAAAACAAAAATGTAGGAGGCTCTGGATTCTAGGTTCAGCCCTACCTGTCCCTGTGACCAAAAGTTACTGCTGCCCTAAGCCCTCTGTTGTCTCCATTCACCTTTCTGAACTTGTGTAACTCAAGGTCTTTAAGTTGATAACTAAATAGTCTTCACGTTATAAAATAATATTATGGCATTTGAGTAACGTTGGAAGTACCTATGAAATGTTTAGTAACACTGGTTACTATTACCTATGCATACCCTCTGTGTGTTTCATTAATTCATCGACAAATATCTTCTGAAAGCTCGTTATGTGCTACACACTGTGCCAGGGTCCACAGATACAAAGTTCATTTAGATCTGGTCTCTACCCACAACAAACCTAAGTACAGACAAGAAAATCAACATTCCCAGGATGCGAGGATGGGGTAAGCAGAAGGTATTTGGAAGCCTATATGAGAGGCTTCTTATCTAGATGGCACTGAGAATGGGGGTGGGAGAGGTGTAAACCAGGGAAGGCTTCCTGGAGAGGTTTATGTATAAATTGAGTTTTGAGAACATATAGGAATTAGCTAATTAAAGAAGTGATTTTTTTCATATGCTCCAGCAATCCCACTCCTGGGCATATACCCAGACAAAACTATAATTAGAAAAGATACATGCACCCCTATGTACATAGCAGCACTATTTACAACAGCCAAGATATGGAAACAACCTAAATGTCCATTGATGGATGAATGGATAAAGAAGATGTGGTACATATGTATATACAATGGAATATTATGCACCCATTAAAAAGAATGAAATAATGCCCTTTGCAGCAACATGGATGGACCTAGAGATGATCATACTAAGCAAAGTAAGCCAGAAAGAGAAAGAGAAATACCACATGATATCACTTATATGTGGAATCTAAAATAAGACACAAATGAACATATCTACGAAACAAAAACAGACTTACAGATATAGAGAACAGACTTGTGGTTGCCAAGGGGGAGCGGAGGGTGGAGGAGGGAAGGACTGGGAGTTTGGAATTAGCAGATGGAAACTATTATATATAGAATGGATAAACAACACGGTCCTACTCTAATAGCACATGATTCAACATTCTGTGATAACCCATAATGGAAAAGAATATGAAAAAGAATATATATATGTATAACTGAGTCACTTTGCTGTATAGCAGAAATTAAACACAACATTGTAAATCAACTATACTTCAATAAAATTTTTTAAAGTGTTTTTTTGAGGAATAACATATGTTTATCTACAAGATGTAGTCTTGACTATTTAAATTTAACATTGTTATTATCATTACATAACTACTACAAAATCTACTTATTTCTCTATAGCACTGTTGTCTGTCCTCAGTTAAATATTGTTAGAACAGAAAGTTCTCAAGCCTTCTAGTTCACGGCACTTTAGTATCAGTGATTTTTCACAGAACCTTAGACCAAAAGAAACACCTAAGAAATACATCTACTGAATAGTAAGAGCCAAACAATAAGTATTCACATCCTAACATCTTAGTAGGCATTTGAAAAAAAAAGTGCATTTTCATTTCGTTCTTAAATAAGCACACTTACTTATGAGATATCTGCACCTGTTGGTACACTGCACAATTTCTCAAACCTGGGAATCAGACTGGACACTGCCTGTGGTACATTGCTTCTCATGTAGCACTGGCTTTTTATCATAGCAACCACAGAAAACACAGCCTTGCAAAAATGGCATCAATGAAAGAAATGTACCACAATCTAATGTTGAAACTTCTAACTCCTTGGAGTTAGTAGTTCACTCCATGACGGACAGATGCCAAATATCACCGTTTCCTTTTAAAATTCAAGCTATCCTGGAAGGCTCTTGTTGAGTTTATGGCAGCACCCTGGGGTACTTGAGCACACAATTTAGGAACCTTGGCAGACAGATATCTGACGATACCCAAGTTATCAGAGAGACCAAGAGAACAGGAAATGAAAATAGCAGCTCATGAAGGAAGAAAGCGTGGGTCCAATGAGAACTGGGCTTCACAAACGCCATTGCCTGAAGAGCTCAGCTTGACACATGTTAGGTCTTTTAATCCTCCAAGCAACCCTATGTGGAAGGTATTACATCCCCATTTTAAAGATGAGAAAACTAAGGCTCAGAGATTAAGTCTCCAGCCTCACTCATGATTTCAGATTCATGATTTAAACACAGGATGTCTGGCTTCTCCCAAATAGATAATTTTAAAGAAAAGAAAACAAACAAACAGAAAAGTTTGGAATTTACTACCAAAATAATAACACTCCTTGTATCAATATAACACAGTCTTTCTTTGAATATCCATACAGTATTTCCACCGAGAACTTGCTTTTCTCTGAACTGCTGTTAAAAAGAGAAGAGCAAGCAGGCACAGAAAATGGGTAGAAATATTAGGGGAAAAAACAGCATGAGAAACATCTACACTCTTTCGTAATCAGTCACTAAATGTATCTGGGAGCACAAGTCTATTTTTAACTGGCAGCTAGACTGAAATAGATCATTTAAATACAGGAGACCGACTTCCTGACCTATTTGTTCATTATTTATGATAATAGTGGAAACTTTGAGTCGACTTTCTTCTGACACTGGACTTTATTTTCCACATGGAGACTGACAGACAAATCACGACACTGCTAGTTTGAAACCATACTTCCAATAAATACCCATCAAGAAGGGCATTGTGTTAGGTACTACAGTGGCAGTGGGGGCATTGGGTGGCTCACCAAAGATAGATCACAATCTCTCCCAAAGGTTAAGAGGGTTATGTACACGAGTGTTCAGAGCAGCTTTATTCATAATAGCCCAGACTGGAAACATCCCAAACATCCACCAACTGGAAAATAGATGACTGTGCTATATAGTCATACAATGGAATTCTACAAGGCAATAAAAAACAAACTACTGATACACTCAACAATGAGGATGAATCTCAAAAACACCATGTTGGGCACAAGAAATCAGACCCAAAAGAATATATACTCTGTGATTCTGTTTACGTAAAGTTCTAATACAGGGAAAACTTATTGATGGTGATAAAAATTAGAAGAGGTATTATCACAAAGAATGGGAGTCGGTGGGTATTGACTAGGAAATTGACTAGGGCCTGAGAGAACTTTCTGCAGTGATGGATATGTTCTATATCTTGACCTGAGTAGTGATCATTGCAGTATATGCATAGGTATCAATTCAACAAGTTGTGCACTTAAGACTAGTACATGGTGTGTTTATTATATGTATGTTAAAACTAATAAAAAGTAGGGGAAAAAAGTTAAGGCTAAAGAATTAAAAGGAAAATAAGGGATAAAAGAGTTATAGTCTATTGCAGGACTATCCAATAGAAATATAATACATATGTGACCATAAAATATTAATATATGTAATTAATTTTTTTCTAGTAGCCACAGTTTGAAAAGTAAAAAGAAATAAGTGAAGTTATGTTTAGTAATATATAGATTATATTTTATTTAATGATGTTTTAAAACAAGATTGAATAAAGTTATAGCTGATGTTTTCTTACATTGTATATTTAATAATTTTATTTATTATATTTAATATTTTATTAATATTCAAATGTTATTTAGAACTGTGATCAAAATGAAAATTGTTATTAAAATGTTTTATATATTAGACATTGCAGGTCTATTGAAAATAGCACCAATTTAGAATTAGAAAACTCAAGTTCTGATATTACTAGCTGTGTAAACTTAAGTTATCTGTTAACTTCTCTGAGTTCCAGTGTTTCAGTCAAAATAAAGGAAATTAGGGGGAATTCCCTGGTGGCCCAGTGGTTAGGACTCGGTGCTTTCATTGCCAGGGCTCGGGTTCAATCCCTGGTCAGGGAACTAAGATCCCGCAAGCCACGTGCTGCAGTCATAAATAAATAAATAAAGGAAATCAGTAATGACTGTAGGGCGAGAGGCTCCTACGTAAGTCTCACATATGTCTTGTTGGGTATGCCAAGAAAGCAAGGCCTTAACTGTTACCAACCAGGGTTCTTGGCCTTCCTTAATCAACAGAAATTGATAAGAGGCCATACAAGAAATCAGGCAAGGCTTTATTGGGGCCCCTGCTGCAGCATGGGGGAGCAAAAACAAATAAGAGGTGCCCTTGCTCACTCCTCCAGGGGGGCGAGCAGGTTCCTTATATGGGGTGAGGGTAGGGGTATGTTATGGATTGGGCTGGAGTGTTGGCTTAGGTGGTCTGCCCACCCCTTTGGTGGTGTTGTGTGCAGGGGGCATGTGCAGTACCCTGCTTTTGCTCCCGACTCACTGTTTTTGCTCCTGGCTCTTCAGAAGTGGCAGTTGCGTTTTTTGGTCTTATTGTATCTTATTGTCTATAATTTGCCCCAGTTGCACATGGGCACAGTTATTTTTAGTCCCTCACAGTTTCTCTGTATTTTGTTGCTCAAGGAGATATTTGTCCAGGTGTAAGCACTGCAGTAAAGGGTCCCAGGTCCCAGGTCCCAGGTCCCAGCTTGTCTTGTGGCCTCTCTTTACCTGGTATGTTTTCAGTGAGCAACCTTGAGGGATGAAATAATGTCTCCCTCCAAGACAAAAAACAGGTTTACTTAGTGCTTACTCTAAAATGGAGGATTCTCCAGCTTCTGTTTCTCTCCTGTAACACAACCCAATGAAATTTGGGAGGCAAAGGGGAACCGTTGCAAACATGAAGCTTGCACTGAGTATTTTGCCATGAGTAGAAAAGGCCTTTGTCTCTGACCCAGAAGTCTTGCATCTTCTGTTAGCATCTATGAAACAGCAAAAGGCCAAGTTATTAGCTTGTAAGTAAGGTAAAACCAAGGGCCATCACCCACCACAAAGACTTTTTTTTCATTTTTTGGTAAAAATCAAATGAAATCCATTGAGAAGTGGATACAAAAGGAAAATATATGAAAAAGAATATATATATGTATAACTGAATCACTTTGCTGTACGGCAGAAATTAACACAACATTGTAAATCAACTACAGTAAAAATTTTTTAAAAAAAGATTCCATCAATGTAGTAAATATTTGAAAAACAACATTAGGTGGCATACAATTAACCCCTAGACAAATGAAACACAAGTATTAAGGAAGTCCAGCTAAAAAGATCAGACAAAACTTCACAGGTTGCTCTGGAAATTAATGATGAAATAGACCTACCTGTCCCAGCAATATTTGTTGTAAAATTATTTCTATGAGTAAATATTTTCTCATACATTTCCAATATAAGAAAGTCAAAAGTGGATTCCCAATGAGCAGAATGCTTTGTTGAAGAAAGGGGCTAAGAGTTAAAATGGGGATAAGTTTCAAGATGAATTGAGAGTTACAGAGTTTCCATCACCCTGCCTATTGGGAAGGCTCTACCCAACTGTACCACCAATGGCTTCAATTCTCCTAACTTCCCACTATGACCCTGGGGTACAGAAGGACTTATTTATGTAATACTTCAAATGGGAAATACCTTTGGTTTTCCTACCATTTTTAAGAATTTGAGTTAAGTTCTCTAAGGGATAACTCAAATCCAGAAGGAACTTAAATGCTTCTTGGGGAGAAGAATTTAACTCCAAACTTTCAACTCCAAAAATATATATGTTACGATGGTAAATGTGGGAATAGTCATAAATGTGTATGGTCCAAGGTGGGAAATATTATTCTCACATGGCAGATTTAAGAGACACTTTTTTAGATAGGAGCAAATGAGGTGAGTGGGAGTATGGATGTGATTTCAGCAAGGAGAAGCAGAGAAGGGATCCCAGGGGCAAGAAGGAATCTGGATGTAGAGGCAGGAAATGCCAGGCTGAGCTCAGCAATCATGGCCGGGCCAGTTTGGCTGGTTCCTGGGACCTATATGGAGGAGTTCTTGTCAGAATTTTTAAGCCCTAAAAAGGTTTTGTCACATACATTCAGTAAGGAAAATAAACAATAGCCCACTCTTTCATGGCAGCCAATCTTATTTTCATAAAAGCCTGGAAAAATGTAAAATTTTATGTGTAGTGAATGATAGGAAATTTTGGTGGTTTGATATTATCAGGGTGTTCAGTGATGTTTTCCCATCCAATATGTCAAAGGTGAGTTAGCCTGTGGTAAGAAAGCCCTGAAAATATCACTGGGAGACATTGCATTAATGTGAGACTTCTTGCCCAGTCCACAAGGATACACCCAGCCATTATTTTCAAAAATAAATTTCCCACCTTATAAAACTGTTTTTAATTTTTTTGTGTGATAAAGAAAGAAGATCTACTAACTCCCATAAAATCAATTCCTGCCCAGTTGCTTCTGACGGGATATTTTGTTACAAGTGGCACTTTTTCATTTCATTTAGCAGTGAGTTTTCTAAGAAAAAAAGCACCAAAAAGTTTCTGTTCTGAAACTCTGGTTTCTGCCTGATTGTCTTTACTAGTTATTACTAGTTATTAATTACTGAGTAACAGATTACCTCAATTTAATGGTTGAAAACAACAATATATATTCATAATCTCACAGATTCTGGTGGCCAGGAATTTGAGAGCAGCTTAGCTGGATGTCTTTGCTCAGGCTCTTTCAGGAACCTGCATTTAAGATGTCAGCCAGGGCTGCTGTCATCTGAAGGCTTGACAGGGTTGGGGAATCTCCCTTCTAGGTGGCTCATGTCCATAGTTGTGGGCAGGAGGCCTCAGCTCCTCACTGCATTAATTTCTCCATAGGGCTGCTTGATTGTCTTCATGACATGGCAGCTGAATTTTTCCAAAGTCAGAGATCCAAGACAACGGAGAAAGTGACAATGTCTTTTATGGCCTCATCTCAGAAGTCACACGCCATCATTTCTCCAATAGTCTTATTATTTACAGAGATGTGGGAGGGGACAATACGAGGGCATGAAAACTGAAGGCAAGAATGGGGATTATTCTGGAAGCTGATACCACACTATCTTTAATTGTAATACTTTTAAAATATTGATAATTGTATTTTCAAATGGGAACAGGAATCAATAGTGAAAAGGAGTAAGTTTTAATAGTAAGTTTGAAACAGTGAGAACAGGAGAAATTCAGAAAAACCTGAAATTATCGAAGTTACTGACAGCTCACAACTACCCAAATTTCCCTGTGCTTATTTTGACAGTGATGTATTCCAATCATCATTTTAACAAGCCAAAATCCATCTAAAATGTAGATAGATATAATCAGATGTTTAATACAAATTTCTATTATTGTGGATGTGTGAATGAGACTAAAGGTTTGTATATGGTTTTTGAGAAAACTGAGTATTAATTGCCTGGAACCATTATATTTGAAGTGACATTTAAAAATCAAACTTGCAAACTTTTTTTAACCATAAAGAAAGAAGCCCTGGCTACAGCATTACAATAAAATTCACACATCAATTAAAAATTTCATAAAGCGCCCAGACTTTTTAATTACCTTGGAAACTGATGTTTATTTAAAAAATATGAAAAATTAGTGACATGCTACATGGTAGATATTTCCAAATCTGTTTAGGTCAAAAGAGGTTGCCAATCTGGAGAATGTGTTCTTGTAAAAATAGCACAGTTAATAAACACACCTGAGTATGATTTTTTTAGTCATATGTAATCCAGTTCTTTTTCCTATAGTTGAGTGAATGCACGGTTGTTATTAATTAGGAAATTGTTTACTATATTTGTAATGGTGATGTCTGTGAAGATGTGTGTTGATAAAATAACTGATGAAAATATTTTCAACCAAATACCACACAGCATTTTCTGGAAATAAAGGTATGGGAATATGCAGAGATGAAGCCAAATATATTATGGACGGAACTCCAGAAGTGGTAACCCACATCAAGTCTCCTGCTACAAGAACACGTTTTTGAAATAATCTGTTTTTGTAGTTTTTCAAGGGCTAGTAAAGAAGTAAACGTTGCTTTAAAAAAAATAGGGGTTTGATCATTTCTTCTTTTATTTTTATTTATTTTATTATTTTTTTTGCGGTACGTGGACCTCTCACTGTTGTGGCCTCTCCCATTGTGGAGCACAGGCTCTGGACGCGCAGGCTCAGAGGCCATGGCTCAGGGGCCCAGCCGCTCCGCGGCACGTGGGATCTTCCCGGACTGCGGCACGAACTCCCTAGAAGTGGAGCGTGTGATCATTTGACCCCTGGAAACAGCCACAGATGAAGCCAGCTGCAACCCTGGACTTTAACCTTACTAAACTATAAATTCCCTTCTCGGCTTCAGCTGCTTTGAGTTGATTTCCTTTTCTTTTTTTTTTAACATCTTTACTGGAGTATAATTGCTTTACAATGTTGTGTTAGTTTCTGCTGTATAACAAAGTGAATCAGCTATACATATATCTCCATATCTCCTCCCTCTTGTGTCTCCCTCCCACCCTCCCTATCACACCCTTCTAGGTGGTCACAAAGCACCAAGATGATCTCCCTGTGCTATGCAGCTGCTTCCCACTAGCTACTTATCTTACATTTGATAGTGTATATACGTCAGTGCTACTCTCTCATTTCGTCCCAACTTACCCTTCCCTCTCCCTGTATCCTCAAGTCCTCTATGTCTGTGTCTTTATTCCTGTCGTGCCCCTAGGTTCATCAGAACCATTTTTTTTAGATTCCATATATATGTGTTAGCATACGGTATTTGTTTTTCTCTTTCTGACTTACTTCACTCTGTATGACAGACTCTAGGCCCATTCACCTCACTACAAATAACTCAATTTTGTTTCTTTTTATGGCTGAGTAATATTCCATTGTATATATGTTCAACATCTTCTTCATTCATCCGTCGATGGACACTTAGGTTGCTTCCATGTCCTGGCTATTATAAGTGGTGCTGCAATGAACATTGTGGTACATGACTCTTTTTGAATTATGGTTTTCTCAGGATATATGCCCAGTAGTGAGATTGCTGGGTCATATGGTAGTTCTAATTTTAGTTTTTTAAGGAACCTCCATACTGTTCTCCATTGTGGCTGTATCAATTTACTTTCCCACCAACAGTGCAAGAGGGTTCCCTTTTCTCCTCACCCTCTCCAGCATTTATTGTTTGTAAAATTTTTATGATGGCCATTCTGACTGGTACGAGGTGATACCTCATTGCAGTTTTGATTTGCATTTCTCTAATGATTAGTGATGTTGAGCATCTTTTCATGTGTTTGTTGGCAATCTGTATATCTTCTTCGGAGAAATTTCTATTTAGGTCTTCTGCCTATTTTTGGATTGGGTTGTGATTTTTTTTTTATATTGAGCTGCATGAGCTGCTTGTATATTTTGGAAATTAATCGTTTGTCAGTTGCTTCATTTGCAAATATTTTCTCCCATTCGGAGGGTTGTCTTTTTGTCCTGTTTATGGTTTCCTTTGCTGTGCAAAAGCTTTGAAGTTTCATTAGGTCCGATTTGTTTATTTTTGTTTTTATTTCCATTTCTGTAGGAGGTGGGTCAAAAAGGATCTTGCTGCGATTTATGTCATAGAGTGTTCTGCCTATGTTTTCCTCTAAGAGTTTGATAGTGTCTGGCCTTACATTTAGGTCTTTTTTTTTTTTTTTTTTTTTTGGTACGCGGGCCTCTCACTGTTGTGGCCTCTCCCGTTGCCGAGCACAGGCTCCGGACGCACAGGCTCAGCAGCCATGGCTCACAGGCCCAGCTGCTCCACGGCATGTGGGATCTTCCCAGACCGGGGCACGAACCCGTGTCCCCTGCATCGGCAGGCGGACTCTCAACCACTGCGCCACCAGGGAAGCCCTACATTTAGGTCTTTAATCCATTTTGAGTTTATTTTTGTGTATGGTGTTAGGGAGTGTTCTAATTTCATTCTTTTATATGTAGCTGTCCAGTTTTCCCAGCACCACTTATTAAAGAGGTTGTCTTTTCTCCATTGTATACTCTTGCCTCCTTTATCAAAGATAAGGTAACCATATCACCTTATCTTTGTGTGCATGGGTTTATCTCTGAGCTTTCTATCCTGTTCCATTGATCTATAGTTCTGTTTTTGTGCCAATGCCATAATGTCTTGATTACTGTAGCTTTGTAGTATAGTCTAAAGTCAGGGAGCCTGATTCTTCCAGCTCCACTGTTTTTTCTCAAGATTGCTTTGGCTATTCGGGGTCTTTTGTGTTTCCATACAAATTGTGAAAATTTTTGTTCTTGTTCTGTGAAAAATGCCATTTGTAGTGTCATAGGGATTGCATTGAATCTGTAGGCTGCTTTAGGTAGTATAGTCATTTTCACAGTGTTGAATCTTCCAATCCAAGAACATGCTATATCTTTCCATCTGTTTGTATCATCTTTAATTTCTTTCATCAGTGTCTAATAGTTTTCTGCATACAGGTCTTTTGTCACCTTAGGTAGGTCTATTCCTAGGTATTTTATTCTTTTTGTTGCAGTGGTAAATGGGAGTGTTACCTTAGTTTCCCTTTCATATTTTGCATCATTAGTGTATAGGAATGCAAGAGATTTCTGTGCATTAATTTTATATCCTGCTACTCTACCAAATTCATTGATTAGCTATAGTAGTTTTCTGGTAGCATCTTTAGGATTCTCTACGTATAGTATCATGTCATATGCAAACAGTGCCAGTTTTACTTCTTCTTTTCTGATTTGGATTCCTTTTATTTCTTTTTCTTCTCTGATTGCTGTGGATAAAACTTCCAAAACTATGTTGAATAATAGTGGTGAGAGTGGGGAACCTTGCCTTGTTCCTGATCTGAGAGGAAATGGTTTCAGTTTTTCACCATTGAGAATGATGTTGGCTGTGGGTTTGTCATATATGGCCCCTATTATGTTGAGGTAGGTTCCCCCTATGCCTACTTTCTGGAGAGTTTTTATCATAAATGGGCGTTGAATTTTGTCAAAAGCTTTTTCTGCATCTATTGAGATGATCGTATGGTTTTTATCATTCAATTTGTTAATATGGTGTATCACATTGATTGATTTGCGTATACTGAAGAATCTTTGTATTCCTGGGATAAACCCTCCTTGATCATGGTGTATGATCCTTTTAATGTGCTGTTGGATTCTGTGTGTTAGTATTTTGTTGAGGACTTTTGCATCTTGTTCATCAGTGATATTGGCCTGTAGTTTTCTTTTTTTGTGACATCTTTCTCTGCTTTTGGTATCAAGGTGATGGTGGCCTCATAGAATGAGTTTGAGAGTGTTCCTCCCTCTGCTATATTTTGGAAGAGTTTGAGAAAGATAGGTGTTAGTTCTTCTCTAAATGTTTGATAGGATTTGCCTGTGAAGCCATCTGGTCCTTGGCTTTTGTCTGTTGGAAGATTTCTAATCACAGTTTCAATTTCAGTGTTTGTGATTGGTCGGTTTATATTTTCTATTTCTTCCTGGTTCAGTCCCTGAAGGTTGTGCTTTTCTAAGAATTTGTCCATTTCTTCCAGGTTGTCCATCTTATTGGCATACAGTTGCTTGTAGTAATTTCTCATGATCCTTTGTATTTCTGCAGTGTTGGTTGTTACTTCTCCTTTTTCATTTCTAATCCTGTCAATTTGAGTCTTCTCACTTTTTTTCTTGATGAGTCTGGCTAATGATTTATCAATTTTGTTTATCTTCTCAAAGAACCAGCCTTTAGTTTTATTGATCTTTGCTATTGTTTTCTTTGTTTCTATATCATTTATTTCTGCTCTCATCTTTATGATTTTTTTCCTTCTACTAACTTTGGATTTTGTTTGTTCTTCTTTCTCTAGTTCCTTTAGGTGTAAGGTTAGATTGTTTATTTTAGATTTTTCTTGTTTCTTGAGGTAGGCTTGTATTGCTATAAACTTCCCTCTTAGAACTGCTTTTGCTGCATCCCATAGGTTTTGGGTCGTGGTGTTTTCATTGTCATTTGTTTCTAGGTATTTTTAAATTTCCTCATTGATTTCTTCAGTGATCTCTTGGTTATTTAATAGCATATTGTTTCGCCTACATGTGTTTGTATTTTTTACAGCTTTTCCTCCTGTAATTGATATCTAGTCTCATAGCATTTTTGTCAGAAAAGATACTTGATACCATTCCAATTTTCTTAAATTTACCAAGGCTTGATTTGTGACCCAAGATATGATCTATCCTGGAGAATGTTCCATGAGCACTTGAGAAGAAAGTGTATTCTGTCCTTTTTAGATGGAGTGTCCTATAAATATCAATTAAGTCCATCTTGGTTAATGTGTCATTTAAAGCTTGTGTTTACTTATTTATTTTCTTTTTGGATGACCTGTCCATTGGTGAAAATGGGGTGCTAAAGTCCCCTACTATTATTGTGTTACTGTTGATTTCCCCTTTTATGGCTGTTAGCATTTGCCTTATGTATTGAGGTGCTCCTATGTTGGGTGCATAAATATTTACCATTGGTATATCTTCTTCTTTGATTGATCCCTCAATCATTATGTAGTGCCCTTCTTTGTTTCTTGTAATAGTCTTTATTTTAAAGTCTATTTAGTCTGATATGGGAATTGCTACTCCAGCTTTCTTTCAATTTCCATTTGCATGGAATACCTTTTTCCATCCCCTCACTTTCAGTCTGTATGTGTCCCTAGGTCTGAAGTGGGTCTCTTGTAGGCAGCATGTATACAGGTCTTGTTTTTGTATCCATTCAGCCAGTCTATGTCTTTTGGTTGGGGCATGTAATCCATTTACCTTTAAGGTAATTATTGATATGTATGCTCCTATTACCATTTTCTTAATTGTTTTGGGTTTGTTATTGTAGGTCTTTTCCTTCTCTTGTGTTTCCTGCCTAGAGAGGTTCCTTTAGCATTTGTTGTAAAGCTGGTTTCGTGGTGCTGAATTCTCTTAACTTTTGCTTTTCTGTAATGGTTTAATTTCTCCATCGAATATGAATGAGATCCTTGCTGGGTAAAGTAATCTTGCTCGTAGGTTTTTCCCTTTCATCACTTTAAATATGTCCTGCCACTCCCTTCTGGCTTGCAGAGTTTCTGCTGAAAGATCAGCTGTTAACCTTATGGGGATTCCCTTGTATGTTATTTGTTGCTTTTCCCTTGCTGCTTTTAATATTTTTTCTTTGTATTTAATTTTTGATAGTTTGATTAATATGTATCTCAGCGTGTTTCTCTTTGTCTTTATCCTGTATGGGACTCTCTGTGCTTCCTGGACTTGATTGACTATTTCCTTTCCTATGTTAGGGAATTTTCAACTATAATCTCCTCAAATATTTTCTCAGACCGTTTTTTTTCTCTTCTTCTTCTGGGACCCCTATAATTACATGTTGGTGCATTTAATGGTGTCCCAGGGGTCTCTGAGACTGGCCTCAATTCTTTTCATTCTTTTTTCTTTATTCTACTCCCTGGCAGTTATTTCCACCATTTTATCTTCCAGCTCACTTATCTGTTCTTCTGCCTCAGTTATTCTGCTATTGTTTCCTTCTAGACTATTTTTAACTTCAGTTATTGTGTTGTTCATCACTGTTTGTTTGCTCTTTAGTTCTTCTAGATCCTTGTTAAATGTTTCTTGTATTTTCTCCATCTGTTTCCAAGATTTGGGATCATTTTTACTCTCATTAGTCTGAATTCTTTTTCAGGTAAGTTGCCTATTTTGTCTTCATTTATTTGGTCTTGTAGGGCTTTACCTTGCTCCTTCGTCTGTAATACATTTTTTTGTTGTTTCACTTTTTTTTTTTTTTTGATGTGTAGGGCTGTATTCCTGTCTTACTGGTTGCTTGGCCTGAGACTGCCAGCACTGGAGTTTGCAGGCAGTTGGATAGAGCCGGGTCTTGGTGCTGAGATGAGGACCTCTGGGAGGCCTCACTCTGATTAATATTCCCTGGGGTCTGAGGTTCTCTGTTAGTGCAGCAGTTTGGACTTGGAGTTCCCACCACAGGAGCTTGGACCCAACCTCCAGCCTGGGAACTAAGATCCCGCAAGCTGGTCACTGGGGGTTCCTCCCATCCCCTTAAGTGTCCATCATCCCCCACTGGTGCCTGGTAGGTGCCCTAGTTGTGCCTGAGTTGATTTTCTATTGCTTGCAACCATAAAAATCCTACAGCATGTCAGCATGAAGACATATTTATTAAAATTTTAATCAACAGGAGTCTGAAAATGTACTATTCTACCTCTTTGTCGGTATTCAGTGCATCTCTACTTAATGGTTATCCCACATAGCTCTTAAAGCAGGTACAAAAAGTATATCCATACATTTAACTGTCTGGATTCGAGAAATATTGTGACGTCAGCAGCAAAAAGAAATTGCCTAGTATGAGCTGTCAGGTCTCTGTTATTCAGTCTAATTATCCAAAATTGATGCAGTAGCTCTCATCAACTAACCAAGGACCAAGTAGGAAAAATCCTTTGAAAACTTTCCTGATAGCAAGAAGTGTGAAATGTTTCTTCAGTTAAAATAAGCATGGTCATGTTACGGATTAGAATATAAAGCTGACATAAAACTTTAAGAGCCTGGAATTCAAAGACATTTCTTACTTGTGCCTGGTTGCTTTATTTTATATATCCCAGGGCACATGTTCATTTTCCTGAATATTTAGGAAAGGTATTTCTGTACAAAACTTAGCAAGGTCTCACAATGGAAATAGAGACCCATTAAAATTTTTTTAAAAAATACAGAGATGTGACCAGAGCTACTAACAGCAATAAGTAAGATGGTCTGGAAAAAGAGGAGGTTAGAGATAAGACCCCTTAGGGGTTCAGTGCAATTGTCTAGACAAGGAATAATGACAGTCTCAGGAAAGATAAATGAGTTTCTGCTTTGGTTTCCACCTGACCCACGCAAAGCACCAACCATAAAAGGGAAAGTACATACTAAATACTAAACAGTCAACATGTATAAAGTGCTTCATTTAGCAAACTCCCAGACAACATTCATCAAGAGTCAGACACTATTCTAAGCGCTTTACAAATATTAGCTCATTTAGTTCTCATTACAAATTTATGACGTAGATCCTATTAGTATCCCCATTGTACAGATGGGGATACAGAGGCAAAGAGAGATTAAGTAACTTGCTCGTGTTTACCCAGCTAATAAATAGCAAAGCCAAAATTTGAATCCAGATAATCTGACCCCAAATCCCTTAGTCTTAACTGCAGTGCTATGCTCATTTTGGGAGGGAAACATAATTTGAGAGTTAATCCTCAAGATATACTATTTAAGGCATTATTTTGAGAGTGAAATTGTAAACAAGTGAGCAAAGAGATGATATATAGCCCTGAATCATTCAGAACTCATAGATGGATTTGTGGAAGAGAATTCGACCCATGTGCAAAAAAATTGGTAAGCACAGCAAAACATTTTTTTTTTTAGCAAAACATTCTTTGAGGTTTTAATATTAGCTCCACCTTGTCGATGCTTAGGCAAAAATAAATAAATAAAATGAAAATGTAAGAACATGTGTTTATCAAGGCAAACTTCAGTTAAACGTTTGCAAAATATCTCTAGAAATCTATATCGTGGTTGGAAAAATACGGATACATTTTTCGAGTTTTGCTTTGGCATTTAGGGAGAGGTGAAGTGAAAGGTATTTTAGTTGTTTTTCTACATGTGGCAGGAGTGAGAATTCTGAGGTTTCCAGAGAACAAAAGACAGCTTGGTTAATGAAAGACCACATAGCTAATGAATATTTATGAATGGGGGAAGGAAATTTACAAATCACAATATATCCTCACTTCCACCCCTACCTCTCCCCCACCCATTTCAAGCTATGGAAGCAAAAAGAGAACAGGATGTCTGTTTCTCACTTGGTAGTTTCAAAATCCTTAAGGAATGAAAATGGCTCAAAATAAAGACAATGTTTGGGAGGGAAAAAAATGTAATAATGTAAGAGCCAACTCCTCTCTTCTTACTAAATATGATTTTACAAGTAGAGGGGAAAGGAGAGAGGGAAGGGATACAGGGAAATGATGGAAGTTTACACAGAGATGAGACCTTGCACCTTGCTCGCCCCTGGGCAGATCCTGGAGACCCACTTCTCATACCCACAATGTTCCAGTGTAGCATGGGAGGAGCAGAAAGAACAGTGGGCCCTAAAGGTGTCTTGAGGGTAGGAATGAGGGACAACTCAGCAGTGAACAGCTCATGCCTGATAACCTAGGTATCAGATGCCTAACGATGTCTCCATCAGGGGTCCTACCAAATTCCCCAAAAGGCAGGGATTTAGATGCAACTTAAGGGAAAAGCGGTGGTAGGGGAACACACAATTTGACCAAGATTAAATTTCTACCACTCCAGTGGAATGGAGGCTTACAAGAACAATTATGCAGGAAATTATACAGGAAAAAAAAAAAGAAAAGAATGTAGTGTCTTTTGCATATCTGAACACGTTCCTTAAGATTTGTACCCATTACACAAGCACAGAGTGTCACTGACCTGCATGCTATCATATGCCCATGGGATATGAGTGGCACAATGAAGGAATGAAGTTACATGGCAGGGATTCAGTCTTTCAGAAGACAAAGGATCCTCTTAAGAGCTTTCTTAACACCATGGCTTCCTTTATCTTCTCAACCTCACATGCTCAACTTCCCATACTGTTTCTCCCCAGTTAATATGTGCTCTACTTCCAACTTTTTGTTCGGAAATCTTATGTGTCCTCCAAAACCCAGCATTTAAAACTATGAAGCTGTGAGCACTCCTTCCCAATCTCTTTGAGATTCCATATTCAATATTTTCTGCTTGAATAAAATAAACATTCGGCCTGGACTTCCCTGGTGGAGCAGTGTTTAAGAATCTGCTTGCCAATGCAGGGGACATGGGTTTGATACCTGGTCCGGGAAGATCCCACATGCTGTGGAGCAACTAAGCCCGTGCGCCACAACTACTGAAGCCTGCGCGCCTAGAGCCCGTGCTCTGCAACAAGAGAAGTCACCGCAGTGAGAAGCCTGTGCCCAGCAACGAAGACACAACGCAGCCAAAAATAAATTAAAAAAAATTAACACTTGGCCTCATATTATACTACTGTCTCTCCATGTCTCATCTCACTAACTAGTTTGTACTTTTTTGAGGGTATGGACTGTATTATACACATCATCATGATTATTTTTTTAATTATTCTCTTTATTTTATTTATATTTTTATTGAAGTACAGTTGATGTACAATATTATATAAGTTACAGGTGCACCATATAGTGATTCACAATTTTTAAGGGTTATGCTCCATTTATAGTTATTGTAAAATATTGGCTATATTCCCTGTATAGTATATCGTTGTAGCTTATTTTATACATAATAGTTTGTACTTCTTAATCCACCACCCTTATACAGCCCCCCCTTCCCTCTCCCCACTGGTAACCACTAGTTTGTTCTCTATATCTATATGAGTCTGCTTTTTTGTTGTATTCACTAGTTTGCTGTATTTTTTAGATTCCACGTATAGGTGACATCGTACAGTATTTGTCTTTCTCTGTCTGATTTATTTCACTTTCATGATCATTTCTTTTTCTTTTTTTTGGCTGCACCGCGCGGCATGTGGGATCTTAGTTCCCCAACCAGGGATCAAACCCGTGCTTCCTACAGTGGAAGCTCAGAGAATTAATCACTGGACCATCAGGAAGTCCCTCATGATTGTTTCTTAATAGTATCAAATACATAAGAGGTATTCAGTGTATGTATACACACACACACACACATATATACATATATATATATATATATATATATATATATGAAAGAATGAATTTCCAGGGTGTCTATGCAACAAAATAGAATACCTAGTGTCTTAGATTGGGTTCTTCCAGAAGCAGACTGAGCCACAGATTCAAGCAAAAGTGCTCTCAGGGCAGACTAGTAAGGGAATGAGGGAAGGACAAGGAAGGAGAGGCAGATGAGAAAAGGGTACAATTTTTGGTGAATTGCTGGACTTGGTCTGATGCTGTAGGGAGCTCTGGAGCATAAATTATACCTTGAGTTCCTGCAGTCTTGAGGCTAGGGAGCTGGGCTTTGTTTATGAGTCAGTGGTTGGCTACCAGCCACCTTGGGGGATGGGCACTCCCAGGCATCTCTAAGTTTCCAACTGGAGGTGGCTCTACTAGTACAGGGGCAATCCTTTGAAGAAGATTGCTGGTGTAACCTGAGGAGATTCTGGGGGGTTCTGAGCAGGGTACCTATGTGTTCCCCGAACCTGGGGTTCTGAGCAGCGTACCTATGTGTTCCCCAAACCTGGTACCTATGTGTTCCCCGAACCTATGTGTTCCCCGAACCCAGGGTACCTATGTGTTCCCCGAACCACAGTCTTTTAGGGCATCTTTGATTCACTTTGAACAAGATGTTCCTGTTAATCTTTGTTTTTTTAGTTTGTTGATTTTTTTCTTTTCTGGTCCCTTTGCTAATCTATATCCTACCTCCTTGTGTTTGTTTATACAAAACAATAAAAAAAATTTTTTTAATATTCTTAAACAAAACCAAATACCAGATAGTCTAAAGATTTATGTCTAAAAAAGGAAACCATAAACATCCAGGACGAAGGCTCAGAGCTGCTTTGGGAAGCAGGGGTTTGAGAAGGTCGCATTGCTCTACAGAGGAAATGGAAAGAATTTTTTATGTTTTCTTTTTTCTTCTGAGAGGGCAAACGCAGAGGAGAGAGGAGTGAGTACAGAAACAACAGATGTAGCCAAAAGACTCCTGAGAACCAGAGTGTCTGACGTCTGATTTTTAAGATGCTTGTATGGCTCCCTAAACAGTCATTGTAGACAGCTACATACTCCAAACCTTGGGTAAATAGGAGCTGCTTTTGGTACAAAAACTAACGAATGGGTTGAAAAGTAGAGATGAAGGAACAGCCCCAAGTTGCACAATGGAGAACAAGCGTTCAGGGGCGGTAGCTAGCGCCAGCCGGGCCGTGAGACGGGAACTCCGCAGGGAATTCACAGCGGCCTTGACAGAGGCACTGGGTTTCTTTTTCCCCAAGGCATGGAATATGACCTAGCCAATCTTCTCTAGATCCTTCTGATAACTGAACTGCACTGAGGAAGCTAAAAGCACTTCAAAGTACATTTATGAGGTGCTTTTATAAAATAATATGCGATCATAGTATGGGAGAAGTAAATTGGGTGAAAGCACAAAATAAGGAAGAGACAAAGGCAGAACCAGAACCCAAGAAGTTCCCAGGCCAGGCTTCTGTTATATATTTTTCTTCCCAGCAGCAGTTTGCAATGGCATGAGCAGAGTTACTGATTGCACCTGGTGCTTCTCTGAAAACCTTAACAGTGAAACAGGGAGTCTCAAAAATGGGTTCCTTTAAATCCCCGCTGTGTCATACATGCCTGAAAAGCAGGAGACTTGGGGAATAAGAGAAATATATAGTCACCATAACAAATTTCATGTTTTGTCCAAAGCAGTAAAATGAGTGTGTACCCTACCAGGGGGCTATGGTGACAACCAGCTCTTAAGAGTGCATAGCTATGCAGAGGCTGGGGTTGGGGGAGGGGGCACTGAGGCATGAAGCGATCCCTGGAAGGGTGATGAGTGAGTTGGAAAATGAGACGTGGAAGGAAAGAAAGCCCAGAAAGGGGACATTAATGAGTAAGTTACTACAGAGAGTAACCAGAGCTCAGTTCCTCTGGGGACTGTGCAGAATACTTAGAATTGTCTCACAGAGAGGCAAGGAAGTTGGGGTATTTATTGACCAATTCCTGAATCTCTTTGGTTGAAGGTTGTTCTTGGGGTCTTAACTCCACAGCATGCCCTCATTGCCAGGGAAAACCATCAGGGAGAGAAATTCAGGACCTGAACTTATAGAACTGTCTGTAAGTAGGGACCGTGAGAGTTTTGAATGTCCTTTCCCTGGCTTATTGATCAGTTATGTGACTTTTATTATCTGTGCTTCAGTTTATTCACCTATAGAAGCATGGTGATAATAATCGAAACTTATACTGTTTTCATGAGAATTAAATGACAAAAGACATGTATGTAAAATGCTTAGAAAATTCCCAGGAACCAATTTAATAATACGATTATCATGTTCATTCTGCCATGTTCGTTAACTAATTTGTTAAATGAGTTATAGCCACCTCTCATTCTTTGGGAAAATGATAATTTATTTGGCATTAGTTGTCTTTTTTTTCTAAAGCAATCTAATGGTTTTTTCTTAACAGATTCTCAGCTTCATTCAATTGTGAATTATAATGTTCATAATGAATAGTTATAAAGGTTGTTATCCATGAAGCAGATGACACACAAAGGAATTTCTATACAGCTTGAGCTGCAGATCAGGTTTTATATACAGTCAGGTTTTCATTTTTATGTTTTGGTTTATTTTCTGATGTTATCTCTGCTAAAGGAAATGACCAAAACTCTGCTCCAGATCACCAGGACTGGCACCATGTTTCGGGTGTCACTGTCAGCTACTGCTAGATATTATGATCAAGGGTGAACCCTGAAATTGGAGCAATTTCTAACTGATAACATTTCCAGCCTTCCGCAAAGTCAATGAACATATACACAAAACTGGAAAGGAAGATATTTCAACTTGGAAAACAGAAAACAATGGATTCCTAGGACTTCCCTGGTGGCCCAGTGG
Organism: Stenella coeruleoalba; assembly: GCF_951394435.1. Classification (NCBI taxonomy): domain Eukaryota; kingdom Metazoa; phylum Chordata; class Mammalia; order Artiodactyla; family Delphinidae; genus Stenella; species Stenella coeruleoalba. The sequence goes on from NC_137156.1 coordinate 53,847,095, forward strand.
CTAAGACTCTGCGCTCCCAACGCAGGGGGCCTGGGTTCGATCCCTGTTCAGGGAACTAGATCCCACATGCCGCAACTAAAGATCCCGCAAGCGACAACGAAGATCCCCCATATGGCAACTAAGACCCGGCGCAGCCAAATAAATAAATATAAAAAAAAAAAAAAAAAGAAGAAAGAAAAAGATGGATTCCTGGGACTTCCCTGGCGGTCCAGTGGTTAGGACTCAATGCTTTCACAGCCAGGGCCCAGGTTTTATCCCTGGTCACGGGGAATTAAGATCCTGCAAGCCAAAAAAAACAAACAGGATTCCTAATCTACTTTTTGGTTGCTTTTTGCCTTGGATTTCTTCATGTTCAGGTACAATGTTTAGGTGTGGTTTATAAATGTGCCCCATGGTATGCCATCTATTTATATGTCTGTGTTGGGCACAGAAAGTCATCCATTGCTGAGAAAGTACTGAATGCTCAGAGATTGATCTCAGTCTGATTTTCCTGAGAAATTGCATCCTCAATATTAAAGATTGTAATACATTGGCTGTGTGAAAGCCTAGTGAAGAGAGTAAATATATCCCTGAGGTGTGCCACTCGAGCAAGCCACTTGAAAGCTGGCATTAAAAATGGCATGCAGAAATGTGTTCAGGTGATCCTTCATTAAAAAGACCGATGTGAACACTTCTCCCCTCAACAGTAAAGATGCTTCAGTAGGGAAACTCAGTTATATTTGCTGCTTTTTTTTCCTCTTATTTTTTGGCAGCACCATGCAACTTAAAGGATCTTTGTTCCCCGACCAGGGATCGAACCCGGGGCCCCCGGCAGTGAGAGTACCGTGTCCTAACCACTGGACAACTAAGAAATTCCCTTTTGTTTCCTTTTAAATGAACAATTTTTAGAGCAGTTTTAGATTCACAGCAAAACTGAGTAGAAGGTATAGAGATTTCCCATATACCCCTGGCCTCCACATACACACAGGCTTGCCTACTATCAACATCCCCCACCAGAGCTGTACTTTTGTTACCATCCATGAATCTACATTGACACCTCATTATCACCGTAGTTTATGCTGGGGGTTACTCTTGGTGTTGAACATTCTATGGGTTTGGACAAATGTATAATGATATGTATCCACCATTATAGTATGGTACAGAAGCTTCACTGCCCTAAAAATCCTGTGTGCTCTATCATCCCTCCCTTGCCTCAACCCCTGGCAACCACTGATCTTTTTACTGTCTCCATTGTTTCTGGGAATCATACAGTACGTAGCCTTTTCAAACTGGCTTCTTTCTTGTGGTAATACGTGTTTAAGTTTCCTCCATGTCTTTATAGCTCATTTCTTTTTAGTGCTGAACGTTGTCCATTGTCTGGATGTACCATAGTTTATTATTCATTCACCTAATGAAAGACATCTTGGTTGTTTCCAAGTTTGGGCAATTATGAATAAAGCTGCTATAAGGATCTGTGTGCAGGTTTTTGTGTTCACATAAGTTTTCAGTCCATTTGGGTAAATACCAAGTAGTATAATGGCTGGATCATATGGTAAGGATGTATTCAGTTTTATAAGAAACCATCAGACTGTCTTCCAAAGTGTCTGTACCATTTTGCATTCTTAGCAATGAATGATAATTCCTGTTGCTCCACATCCTCGCTAACATTTGGTGTTGTCAGTGTTTTGGGTTTTAGTGTGTAGTGTTATCTCACAGTTGTTTTTTTTTTTATATATTTTTATTTATTTATTTGCGGTACGTGGGCCTCTCACTGTTATGGCCTCTCCCGTCGCGGAGCACAGGCTCCGGACGCACAGGCTCAGCGGCCATGGTTCACGGGCCCAGCCGCTCCGCGGCATGTGGGATCTTCCCGGACCGGGGCGCGAACCCGCGTCCCCTGCATCGGCAGGCGGACTCTCAACCACTGCGCCACCAGGGAAGCCCTCACAGTTGTTTTAATTTGCATTTCCCTAATGACATACAATGTGGACCATCTTTTTATACCTTTATTTGCCATCTGTGAGGTATCTGGTGAGCTTTCTATTCAAATCTTTTGCTCATTTTAAAATCAGGTTGTTTTCTTATTGTTGAGTTTTAAGAATTTGTATATTTTGGAAAACAGTCCTTTATCAGACATGTGTTTTGCAAGTCTTTTCTCCCACTCTGTGGCTTGTCTTCTTATTCTCTTGACAGTTTCTTCCACAGAGCAGTTTTTAATTTTAATGAGGCCCAATTTATCAATTATTTCTTTCATAGATTGTGCCTTTGGTGTTGCTTCTAAAAATGTTATCACCATGCCCAAGGTCATCCAGATTTTCTCCTTGGTTACCTTCTAGGAGTATTATAGTTCTACATTTATTTTTATGATCCATTTTGGCTTATTTTTTTGTGATGGTTCTAAGTTCTGTGCCTGGATTTTTTTTTTTTTTTTTTTTTTTTTTTTTTTTTTTTTGCATATGAACACTCAGTTGCTTGTCATCATTTGTTGAAAAAGATTATCTTTTCTCCATTGTATTGTCTTTGCTCTTTTGTCAAAGATCAGCTGACTCTATTTATGTGGGTCTATTTCTGGGCTCTCTATTACACTTCATTGATCTATTGATCCATTGATCTATTCTTTCATAGTGTCAGTCCCCTGACTGTCCTTTTCCTTTAATACTTTGTTGGCCATTTTGAGTCTTTTGCTTCTCCATATAAACTTTATTTTTTAACACCTTTATTGGAGTATAATTGCTTTACAATGGTGTGTTAGTTTCTGCTGTATAACAAAGTGAATCAGCTATAAATATACATATATCCCCATATCCCCTCCCTCTTGTGTCTCCCTCCCATCCTCCTTATCCCACCCCTCTAGGTGGATACAAATCACCGAGCTGATCTTCCTGTGCTATGTGGCTGCTTCCTGCTAGCTATCTATTTTACATTTGTTAGTGTATATATGTCTATGCCACTCTCTCACTTCATCCCAGCTTACCCTCCCCCCCCACGTGTCCTCAAGTCCATTCTCTACGTCTGTGTCTTTATTCCTGTCCTGCCCCTAAGTTCTTCAGAACCTTTTTTTTTTTTAGATTCCATATATATGTGTTAGCATATGGTATTTGTTTTTCTCTTTCTGACTTACTTCACTCTGTATGACAGTCTCTAGGTCCATCCACCTCACTACAAATAACTCAATTTTGTTTCTTTTTATGGCTGAGTGATATTCCATTGTATATATGTGCCACACCTTCTTTATCCATTCATCTGTCAATGGACACTTAGGTTGCTTCCATGTCCTGGCTATTGTAAATAGAGCTGCCATGAACATGGTGGTACATGACTCTTTGAATTATGGTTTCCTCAGGGTATATGCCCAACAGTGGGATTGCTGGGTTGTATGGTAGTTCTATTTTTAGTTTTTTGAGGAACCTCCATACTGTTCTCCATAGTGGCTGTATCAATTTACATTCCCACCAACAGTGCAAGAGGGTTCCCTATTCTCCACACCCTCTCCAGCATTTATTATTTGTAGAATTTTTATGATGGCCATTCTGACAAGTGTGAGGTGATACCTCATGGTAGTTTTGATTTGCATTTCTCTAATGATTAGTGATGTTGAGCATCCTTTCATGTGTTTGTTGGCAGTCTGTATATTTTCTTTGGAGAAATGTCTGTTTAGGTCTTCTGTCCATTTTTGGATTGAGTTGTTTGTTTTTTTGATATTGAGTTGCATGAGCTGCTTGTATATTTTGGAGATTAATCCTTTGTCAGTCACTTCGTTTGCAAATATTTTCTCTGATTCTGAAGGTTGTCTTCATATAAACTTTAGAATCAGTTTGTTGATATCTACAATATAATTTGCTGGAATTTTTACTGAGATTGTGTTGAATCTACAGATTAAGTTGGGCTGAACTAATGTCTTGACAATATTGAATCTTCCTATTGATAAACATGGAATATCTCTACATTTGTTTAGTTCTTTTTTGGATTCTTTTATCAGAGTTTTGTAATTTTCCTCATATAGATCTTGTTGCTGATATTTTTAAAGTACGTATATGAAAACATATACATACTAGTTGCAAGTTTATCATATTTAAATTTTTTCCAGCTATTCCCTTATTTTTATGACTATATTTATATTATACAGTAAAACACAACCAAGCTATTGGTCCATTTCAGAAAGTTTCCAATAAACATTAACTAAGTGGTGAAAAATAGCTACAAATGATAACAACTTTTGATCAATACTGACATGGAAGAAAGAATTCTTTGGATATTGCTCATCCCCAGTAAGAATATAGCTCAATGACCAGCACAAATTATACTAACATTGACACTTAAAGCTAGTCACAACTTTGAATCTCTTTTGTGAAGCTAGCATATTAGGTGAAATAATTTTTTTCAGTGTCAAGGTCAAGAAGTACAAAAATACAGAGAAGTGTTGTTGAACTGTTCCGAATTAAAGGAGACTAAAGAGACATGACAATTAAATGCAATGCATGATCCTGGATTGGACCCTGGACTGCGGGAAGAATAGCTATAAAGGTCAAAATTGGGACAATGCATGAATTTTAATACGGGTTAGATGATAGTATTGCATCAATGTTTCATTTCCTGATTTTGATCATTGTACTATGCCTATATAGGAGAATGTCCTAGTACTTTGGAAATAGACACTGAAATATTTAGAAACGGAGGGCATGATGCTTTCAATTTTCTTTCCTTTTTTAAAAATTTTTTTTTCTTTCCTTTTTTTAAAACTATAGTCACCATGCTGTACATGTATACGTATAAAAATGTACACATACATTTTTATATAGAGGGAGATAACGAGAAAGTTAATACAGGAAAGTGTAAACAAACTGGGTAAAGAGTATATGAACAATCTTTGTACTCATCCCGAAACTTTTCTGTAAGTTAGAAATCATAACAAAATTAAAAGTCATCAAACCAAAAAAAAAAGCTTTAAGTCCAAAAAGTTTAAAAATCATGTATTTGACATATTTTCCTGACTTCATTCTAATAATTCAGACTTTTTTCAGCCCATTCAATAGACTATTTGGCCTAAGGATGTAAACATAAGGGGAAAACAGTTTAAAATACTACTAATCTTCTGTTAATACATGGCTGCTAGATAGAAAATATAAAATTGAAGAGAAAGAAAGACTTCATCTTAGATTCTTATAATCTTTTGTTTCAGTATTCCTGAAGTTAACTCTGATGGAAAGATGATAGTGTAAGTAGATTTTTTTCTTCAATGAAAGAGACCTGGGAGAAGATGATATGTCTCTGTCTTCATGAGAAATGGGAAGTGTTTAGAGGTAAAGGGGCGTATCATCAGCAACTTACTCTCAAATGGTTCAGAAAATGACAAATGAGAGAGAGGGAGGCTAATTAATAAAGTAAAAGTGGCTTAAGGTTAACAAATGGTAGATTGAGATGAAGAGTGTATGGGAGTTCTTTGTATCGCTTTCTCTCTCTCTCTTTTTTTTTTTTTGGCTGCAACTTTTCTGTAAGTTTGAAATTATTATGAAATACAAGATTACAGAAAAAGTCCCTGAACATATATTATGAGTTATCAGACGGTCCTCCTCACAGCCCTTCCTCTCTAGTGCCAGAACAAATTCCAGATCACAAGATCTGCTTTCTGAGGCAGCTGTCCACATGGGCATATGTCTGGATCCACCCCAGTTGGCAATGCATATTTCTGCAGCCTGCGTCTCCAGCCCTGTGACTACCTGCCAGTAAGCCTGACTCAAGCTAGGACGTCACTACCCTGAGAAACTCAGTTGGGACTGGTCAGACTGGCTAGGGTCTTCTGGCCGTATATACAGTTAGGCAGGCGAGTAGCACCAACAGGCCCATTAAAAAAATATATGCTGTTTAGTTGAAGCTCTGAAAACAAAACAAAACAAAACCTAGTTTGCTTCAAAAACAGGAGACTAGACTGAGGCTTTCTGTTTGCTCGTAGATCCTGAGCAGCTGAGCCCGCTTATCCTTGCAACGGTTGCCTGAAGCCTGGCTGGCAAGAAGCACTGTGACCTCTTCCCCAACCCCGGTCTCTGTGATTACAGTTTTTATTTTCATGATTTCCTTCAGTATAAAATCAAGGTCAGGGAGCACATTCTTCTCCACAAGGACAGTGATTAAAGCAGTGTGTGGACTGACATTCAGTCTGACCTTTTTATTTGCATATCCTTTCTTGCTTCCTATACAGCTGGTATGTCACCCTTACTGATATGAAAGAACATTTTCCAGACTTTCAATATTATTATAAATATTAGGTAACATTAATTAGAAGGGGAATTTATTTGGTTGGATTTAGGATATTTAGTATATCACAAATGGGGTAGCTAAGAAGTTGTGTAACTTGTAGTTATCAGAGGATTTGAAAGGAAGACATACATTCATATGGTGATGTATGCTTAGTGAAAATTTTTTGTGAATAATTTAGTGAAAAAAATAATGCATTGAATCAGTAGAATTAGATAAATATGTTTTGATCACCATGATACTTAAGGGCACAGGCATTGATAATGAGGAAGAAGTAGTTCAGTTTCTGCACTCTTTTAGTCAAAAAGTGAAGTGAGACAAGAACTGAGATTGTACCAAGGGGAACGGAGGCCTTGACTGAGAACAGATTGCATAACCTTATGAGTGCACACGAAGCACCTCTGCGTATGCTAATTACATTATAACGAGCAAAACCACGTGAAAATAACATAAGTTGTATACAAGAGCCAATGGGACACTTGTAAGGACTATTGGGCATGACATTTAGAAGGAGTTTCAGGAAAAGATAAAGCAATTAAATCATCCGAGGGAAAGGCATGGATTTTATTTAATTTATTTTTTTAAACTGTATTTCATCAGTCATACCTAAGTCATATAGAGAAAAGAAATTCTTTCCAGTAAGCCTGTTTCCCAGAATGCAAAAACGTGTGTGTGTGTGTGTGTGTGTGTGTGTGTGTGTGTGTCGGACGGGGTGGGTGCGGGTGGGAGTGATTTTCCTAACTCTCCCTGTTTCCCAGGAGCTCAGGTAAAGTTAAAATTTGGCGGTGTCTTTGGGGCAATTTCATCCACTCTGTGAGCCCCCCTTACTTTATCCTCAAAATGAGACCTTGGAGACTTTTAGGCGAGGAATTCTAATGACCCTAGGACATTCAGGAGCACAGAAATAGCTCAGAAGCTCCAGTTCCGGTAGCAGGTAAGAAGCCAGAGAGCAGGGCAAGGAGCAGAGAAATCAACAAAGGGAGAGGAGTTACTATTAATGTCTCCCGAGTACTCCTTAGTACTAAAGTACAAATTGCAGAACCTTTTAGAGACACTTGACTTCTTGGGGAATCAGAAAGACCCTCGCTTTCAGGGAGAACTACGATTCCTCTGTGGGCATAGATTTTAGGTAAAAGGGATACACTGTACCTGTGAGTTCCCAGCACATTATTGACCAGGGGATTTTTGCAGAAACTAATGCCTGTGGCCGGCGATTTGTTATGTAAGTGAATATTGAAACACCCACGTTTGAGTAAATATCAACAACTTTTTTTGCACTTAATGTGTTTATTTGAAACTTTGTACATGTCTTACTAAAGCATTCTAATATTTCGTTAGAGTGTGATAGGCAGTATAGCAGGCATCCCTAGGCAGGGGAACAGAACATCTATTACAAATATACTGTGTTTCACTTCGCTTTCCCCTGGAAGAGCAGAATCTATACTTTCTGGCAGCATTTTTTTTTAAGTCCTGTGGGTATTATTTCCTCTAGAATATGTTCTTTTATTTTACCTGATAGTCGACAAGGTGGATCTTTGCTGGGGGCTCTTTTAGAAATGCCACAAAAAGGACCAGGTGCAGGACTACCACTACATTCACCAGGATGGTCAGTTACCCATTCTCTAGCTACTGCCAACAAAAATTGTTTGTAAGTCATTTTATTCTGTGCATTAAGGCTACAATAAATTTTAAACACATTGAATAAATTGCAATTACTCAAATAGAAGCCCACTTTCTTACACGATTTTCGCGTTTTCCGGAGGATACTGAAGTTTGCCAGATATTGATCAGATCAGCCAACTTCTTTCATATATTTATTATACTCTAATATACAAGTGGGCTTAGTTATCTGATGGCCAGTCCTCCTGTCTTCCTTGCCTGTAGATGCTATGGAGGTGTCATGAGTAGTTGTCACCATGTGGACTAGCCTCTAGTTTTTCCATATAAGAAGAATCACTTCTCCCTTCCATAAGAATGTCATTTCTGGGACTTCCCTCGTGGCAAAGTTGTTAAGAATCTGCCTGCCAATGCACGGGACACAGGTTCAAGCCCTGGCCTCGGAAGATCCCACATGCCGTGGAGCAACTAAGCCTGTGCCCCACAACTACTGAGCCTGTGCTCTAGAGCCCGTGAGCCACAACTACTGAGCCTGCATGCTGCAACTACTGAAGCCCACGCGCCTAGAGCCTGTGCATCAAGAGAAGCCACCACAATGAGAAGCCCGCACACCGCAACGAAAAGTAGCCCCCACTCGTCGCAACTAGAGGAAGCCCATGCACAGCAACGAAGACCCAACACAGCCAAAAAAAAAAAAGAAAAAAAAAAAGAATGTCATTTCTCTCCTCTGTAGATTTTTAGATTTCTCCTTTAATTTGGTTTGGTAGACCACGATTCTCTCTTATAGTCCCATAAACTCTGGTTTTATTTTTCAACAGTGCTTCAGATGTGGACACACTGTTGTAATAATTGTCGTGGTAAATATGGTGCCACGAACCAAGTAAAGGTTGTAGGACTGATGATATTGTTTCTTGCATTTCTTTCCTTCACCCATGTAAATCTCACGGTTGCATATATATCCAGTTTCATTTTTGCTAACCATCCTGACCAAAATTCCATATTTTGTAAGTTTTCTGGGATTATAGATTTTGAATCTGAGTCATCCTCTCCACTTTATCATTGCCTCTTCAAGTGATAGCTCTTGTTTGAGTATACAGATCGATTGAAATTTTGGTAGAAAATAATCCAGAAGAGGTTTAACTTTTAAAATTCTGCCTGCAGGAAGTGGAGTTTCCAAGTTATCGTTAAAGTGAAGAAATGTCATTATTTGTTCAAAACCTCTTCTCATCATAATCTTTGGAAAGATAGGTGTTTCAAGTAAGGGATCAGTCAACCAATATTCTTTCCAGTGTGACTTTCTTACTTGTCTCATCAAAATTATTAATCCATTGGTTATAAAATTCCACAAGACTTGGGTGTACAAATATTCAACATTCTCCACTGAATTTAACCTCATCTCAAGCCATTAAAAAAAATTCTCCTAAAAAAATTATTAATCCAAGAAACTTCATGTCACTATTGGTTACATCAGTCCATTTTAAAGTCTTATCATAGTTTTTATATGATTTTTCATTCTGTTGGTGATACAAGTTTGTTTGAGAAGCAACCAACTCGAGAAAGTCATTACCAAAAATTAATTCTGTTATTTCACTAACACTTTGCGGGTTATTACATTCAATAGTTACACCTGACACACCTGTAAAGTCTTCTAATTTTCGTGAAATGTTGTCTTCAATCCATTCTTCTGTAGAAGTAAAGGAGCATTCTCCAGCATCGTGAGTTTCATTTTCAGTTTCCGTATCAGAATCAATCACTAAGGTTTTTTGTCTTTTTGCTTGGTCAAATATTCACAACGTTCGAATCAGAACTATATTCTGAAGAACTATCATCTTCTGAGACACTAGCATATATGTCGCTCGGACAGTCAGAGAAAGTATCTGCATAATTTTCACCAAAAAATTCTTCTTCACTCAAAATTTCACGGTGCTTCATTTTTGAAAATTTTACAGTAATAAACTTGTGTTTACAATATACACAAGGTTGGAACAAAAACCTAAGAGACCAAAATGCGAATGATAATGACAATCATGACTTGTCTAATGAACGCTTGATCAATTTTAAGCTCTAACAACTTCGCAGGGCGATGTTAATTGTATCACTCTCTAAAAATGTATTGATACATCTCTGGTCAATAATGTGAGGGCAACAAAACCCGTATTAATTATGTCTCTGGTCAGTAATGTGCTAGGTATCCTGCCACTGCACATACCTATCATTTCTCCCACTGGCATAGCTACAACCTGTGAAAATCAACCAAGGATCTCTGGATCCACATGGCCTCGCCTGTCTTGCTTCCCAGTGCTACTGCATGGAAAACACCTGGAAATGGAGACACCAATCTCTCTCTTCTCACAGATTTTAAGGATTGCTTTCGATATGCACGTGAGAGGAGCCAGCCACTCCTCCCCGCTCCAGAGGAGGATGTAGATGAAAGTGAGATGCGTCAAACTTAAAACACAAAATGTTCTCCTGGAATGTGGGTTTGAGATGATAAACAGAACGAGAAGTCATTGAGCACTTTTCCCTTGTACATGCCAAGAGCTGACTCCTGCTCTGCATAAATAGTTTTGACCAAATAAAGGGCTAAATATCTATGAGAATGCATACATTATGGCCATTTATTTTCTATGTACCACAGTGTCATTTAATAAATAAATGTTGCCAATAGTTCATTTTGCTAGCTCTCCAGGCCTAATGTTTGTCATTTGTTGGGTGGATAGCTAAGATTTTTGATGATAATTTAATTTACTCCTATTTTGTTACTCAGAATGAAACTTTGAATGATGTTTTTCTAGTTTTGCTCTCTTTCCCTGTGTTTGTAACAAGATCTATTAGCTACATTGTTCTGAAATTAGATAGTCGTGGTGACACCTCTGCAAATATACCCCAAACCACTGAATTGTACACTTTAAGTGGGTGACTTTTATGGTATGTAAATTATATCTCAATAAAACTGTTCTTTCAAAAAAAAGTGCCAACTTTTTGTTTAATATTGCAGTTAAAGAACAGAGAGAGACTTGCTTATGAAACATAGCTCACATGGGTAAAGGAATTATGATTGGATATTATCCCTGCCAATCTTTACTGCCCTAAAGACAGGTTTTATACGGGGTTGGAGCAACCATCTTCTTTGAAGATGAAGCAGGTGGGAAATCTCCCTTTCCCAAAAAATGTGGGGGATCAAATCTTGCTTGGACATCTCACAAGCAGAAGGCTGAGATTATTTAAGAAAAGGGCTGAAACCAATGCGGTAGTGCCTGAATGTTGTACATTATGGTTTTTTATAGAGCAGTAGTTCCCAAACTTCACAGCACATTGGAATCACCCAGGGAGTTTTAACAATATGAATGCCTGGGTCTCACTTCAAGAGATTCTGATTTACTTGGCCTGAGGTATGGCTGGGGTTTGGAATTTTAAAAGCTTCACTAGTGATTCTAATGTGCAGACAAGGTTGAGACGCACTGCCGTGGAGAAAAAGGAGTAGCAGAATATCTGACTAGTTTATTAGTCCCTTGGTGCTCCGAAATTTCCACTTACTGCTCATTTTTAAAAGCTTAAATTTATGCCTAGCCCAGATGAGTGATATTCGCAAGGGCCTAGAACAGCTAAGTTATTCTTAGTGGCTGTGTTTAGGTTACTATTTTCATTACTAATTGTAAGCTTCCGAGAACCATATCTCCATGATTGATATAATAGATGGCTTGGGGATACAGAACACACAACAGAGAGCATCAAAGCTCTTAAGTTTCACAAAAGTAAACAACCACATAGAAAGAACTCAAAACACCATGGCTGAGATAAACTAATCTGGTTAATTGAACTTTAGCCAAAATGAGTTGTCCTTTAAGAACTATCTAAAAGCTATCTTTGGGAACTCCCTGGTGGTCCAGTGGTTAGGACTCTGTGCTTTCACTTCTGAGGGCTCGGGTTCCATCCCTGGTCGGGGAACTAAGATCCCATAGCTGTGCGGAGAGGCCAATAAAGAAAAAAATACATTAAAAATAAATAAATAAAAGCCATCTTTGTATGTGTGTGTGTGTGTGTGTGTGTGTGTGTTTTGCAGTACGTGAGCCTCTCACTGTTGTGGCCTCTCCCGTCACGGAGCACAGGCTTCGGATGCGCAGGCTCAGCAGCCGTGGCTCACGGGCCCAGGAGCTCCACGGCATGTGGGATCTTCACGGACCGGGGCACGAACCCGTGTCCCCTGCATCGGCAGGCGGACTCTCAACCACTGCGCCACCAGGGAAGCCCAAATAAAAGCCATCTTAAAGACTGTTAGTGATTTTGAAGAACCAGCTTTTTGAGAAAGTCACAGTTAATCCTTTATCTTAAAATTATGAATAACGTGACATTACTTTTCCTCAGAAACCTCAAAGTGCTTGAGAATCACAGACCAGTGCTCTTGGTATCTCAACTTCAGAAACACTTGCAGTGGTTCATTGTTTCCATCAACAGTGAATTATACCTAACACCACACCTGTAGTGCCTGTATGGCTCCTTTGACTTTTTTAAATTTGATTTTTAAAAACCAAACTTTTCCATGTAAAATGTGCGTAGTTCTGTATACATATTATAGTACAATAAAAATTAAAAAAAATTATACCGATAAGTAATGTAAAAAGTCAAATAGGTCAGTAAACCTGATAGCAAGAAGCAGCAATCAGCTACCTCCTACCCCTTTTCCTATTCTTGCTTTCCACTTCCCAGGAGTAACCTCTCACTTAGCTGGTTTTTTAGTATTTATTGCCATATTTCTAATTACCAGTTTATGAGGTTATTTCTTTGTTTTTCAAAACTAAACATTAGCTACCATCTTTTCAAAATGGAAATTGAAGACATTTTTCTTACACTCCCATCTTCCTCTCCTCATCTCCGCTTCCTCTCATCTCATTTTCCAGTTATAATTACATCACGATTTGTGGTTAGCTGAATATCTATGGTTTATTTTATTATGGACTACATAACTTCTGTTTACTATTGAGCCACATAGAAAACTGTGATTGTATTTCCTTTCTTGTGTAACTTTTTGTTCATTCAATCTATGAATATATAACTGCCTCAGTTTTTTTGTTTGATTGTTTAATATTTTCTACACTGATCATTAATTCATCCTCAAAATCTTTGTCAGAGTGGTAAAACTCCTCCCAATGACCATAAACACTTAGTAGTTTATGAATTCAACTGTTTTCTTTAAAGGCATCCTTCCTGGAGCCCTCTGTCCTGTTCTAGTCTAGGGTGGTGCATTTCTAGGTGGGTTACACAGCAGCCATGAGACTTCATTTCACCATAAGTTAAGGAATTCCCTTCTTCTGTCCCTGGTGTCATGTTTCCAAGATTTTCCCTTTCTTGGTTTACACACTTGCCTTGTAAGCACATCCTCCACTGAAGGATAAATTATTTGAGACCTGGCATCTCTGATTGTGTATTTATTCTACCCTCATACTTTGGTGGTTCAGTTATAGAATTCTATGTCGTAATTAATTTTCTCTTACATTTTGGAAGGCATTGCTCGAAGATCTTCTGGAGTCCATTCTTTTCGTTGAGAAGCTTTATAATGCTTTATTTATTTCAATTGCAGGGAAATTTCAGGTGGATGTGTCTTGAAATGGTTCTTTGTAACATGTTTTGCTGAGCACTCTGTTGCAATCTGGAAACTGAGGTCCAGATAAGATAAAACTTATTTCTTTGAAAAATTTCTCATTTATATTGCTCTGTTTTTTCTGTCCAGAACTATTTGTTAGACATTAGACTTCCTGGATTAGTTGCACTCAATAATTTTCATATCTTTTTTTTCCTTCTATTTCCAATATCTTTGATTTTTGTTCTACTCTCTAGGAGAATTTTTTCTATCTTATTTTCCAAACTATCTATTGAATTTTAAAAATTGGTTGTTATATTTTTATTTCTAAGAACTCTTTCTAATTCTCTTACTGTACTTTTAAGAAATCTCCTCTTGTGTCATAGATGTAACTTCTTCTGTTATCTCCCTGAAGGTTCTTACAGATTTTTTCCTGTTCCCTGCATATCCTATTTACCTTAACTTTCTTTTTTTTAATCTGTCTTTCATTATAGGATGTTTCCTTAAATGTTTATTTAAGGAGGATAACAAAAATCTATTGGAAGCTTTGTATGTGTGAGTCAAATAACTAGGGGTGATCAGGCAAGAAATAGATGTTTGATTGGCACTTCACCAAATGTCAGGATCTGTAGGTTTTTTTCCTTTTGACTAAGTCAGTTTTCCCAGAGAGTAATCCTTCAACATCCTGCTTAGAATGAGGTTATGGGTTGAACTGTGTTCCCCCAAAAATATGTTGCAATCCTCAACTCCAGTACCTCAGAAGGTGACCTTATCTGGAAATAGGGTTGTTGCAGATGTAATTCATTTAGATGAAACCATACTGGAGTAGGGTGAGGCTTTAATCCAATATGATGATGTCCCTATAATAAGATGAGACAGAGCGACACACAGACAGGAGAGAGACACCATGTGAGGCTGGAGACGGAGGTTGGAGTGATGCATCTGCACCAAGGAATACCTTGGGTTACCAGAAGCTGGAAGAGACAAAGAAGGATCCTAGAAGCTTTGGAGAGAGCATGACCCTGCCAACACCTTGATTTCGAACTTCTAGCTCCTAAACTGTTGGACAATACATGTTTAAGCCACCTAATTTGTAGTACTTTGCTACAACAGCCCTAGGAAACTAATACAGATGCATAAGCCTGGTTTTCAGGAATCAGCAGGGAAAGGATGCTAGAGGTTGATCCCATTCAGTATCTAGACTTTTATTTATTCCTCCCTTCTCACTATGGCACTTTTCCCCTGCCCTCAGCTCTGCCTCAGATCCTCTTTCTCTCAATTTTTCCAGTATCTAAGCCTCCACTGTTATGCTACAGTGGAGGAAGGATAGCCTTCTGTTGGTACAGGGTGGGGGAAGTCACCTTTTATTCTAAACTGGTGTTTTAACTGCTCTTTATACATATAATCAGCCAATCCTCCCACATTCTCATCCTACCTTCGGAAGTACTTGGTCCTTCTGAGTTCAAGTCTTTTCTGAGGTTTTTGCCCTTCGACTAAGTTTGTTCTAAACTGCTCCCCCCACAGTTGAAGGGTAAGTAGGCTTTCAGCTTTTTCAGTGCTGTTAGGTCTGCTTTTTTGGTTGTCAATATTTTGGGGTTTATTTTTTATTCTTATGAGTCTATATCTTAAAAAAAAATCATCTATGATTATTTCGGTGAGGATTCAGGAAGGAGCATAGAAATGGATGTGCTCAATCAAGCATGTTTAGCTGGAAATCCAACCATATAACTTTTTAGAGGATCTAGTTGCCAGCTAAGCAGAAATAGAACTTGTTCAACTTGATAAAACCTACAGCTAATGTAATATTTAATTATACACAATGGCAAAGGTATATAATAAGTATATAATATACTTAATGGCAAAAGATTGAATGCTTTCCCCCTAAGATCAGGAACAAAACAAGTATGTTTACTCTCACCACTTTTACTCAGCATTGTATAGGAGATGCTAGCCAATGTAATCAGGTAAGCTTTGCTTTTTGGAACTTTCTGGAAAAGAAAATGTTTTTTTCTGAATACTTTGAGATTGGTCAAGTCTGTGGATGTGGAACCCGTGGATACAGAACCCATGGATACAGAAAGCCAACTGTAGTTAATTGTATGTCAAATGTACCTCAATAAAGCTGTTAAAAATTCAGCTCAGAGAAAGATAAATATCATATGATATCACTTGTATGTGGAATCTAAAATAATAATACAAATGAACTTATTTACAAAACAGAAATAGACCCACAGACATAGAAAACAAACTTGTGGTTACCAAAGGGGAAAGGGTGGAGGCAGGGATAAATTAGGACTTTGGGATTAGCAGATACACACTACTATATATGAAATAGATAAACAACAAGGACCTACTGTACAGCACAGGGAACTCTACTCAATATTTTGTAATAACCTATAATGGAAAAGAATCTGAAAAAGAATAACTGAATCACTTTGCTGTGCACTTGAAGCTAACACAACATTGTAAATTAACAATACCTCAATTTTTTTAAAAGTGCTGCAATAAAAAAAAAGACTCAACTCCAGTCATTTTGGTGAGGTTTCTGGATGCAGCAGAGAAAGAGATGTGCTTCATCCACCATGTTTAACTGAAAATCCAATCACATAACTTTTTAAAGAATCCCATTCTCATTTCAAGAACATACCAAAAAAATGTTTGCTTGCTGTATTTCTCTCTATTATTCATTAATACTCCCATTCATTTATGCCTCATCTTGTTCCCAACCCAACCAAGTTCTGGGTTGGGTACTAGGGATGGGCTCCAATGCAATGAATTACCGAAGGTGCCTGGAATGTTATTGCCTGAGTTAAATCAAGTACAAATCTGTCCCTGAAGCAAGAGAATAGACCAAGCAATGTTTCAAGTTCTTTTCTTTTCAATAAATGCATTGAGTAGTCATGTTATAAATGGTTACTCTCGACAATGAAGGAGGCAAGTAAATTAGATAGCGTGTCTTAGCATTTGCAGTTTCATAACGTGCCACCTCCCTCCTCACCCCTTTGTCCAACTCTTATTCAAGTCTTAATAGTATCAGAAAAATACCTCGACTCTACAGGTTCCTGGGATGGGTGGAGTGAGCATGAATGATGTACACATGTATGGTATGCCCAGGACATGTGTGGGCATGTCAGAGGCATGCCTATACCATGATTGGTGAATCTAGATTGGAATTCTTTTCCTCACAACTGCTTTAATCATGCATTACTTCTTTTTAATAAAGGGAGCATCTGGTTTTACCAGTTATATTTTCCTTACAACCCCAGTAGACAAATAATGGTTTTCATTTTAGATGTTTTTGTTCTCACAGTTGAAAGGGAAAGTCCCAAAATGATAGGGAATTTTTCTTGTATATAATTCAGAAACAGAAACTCCCAGATCTCAAAGATCCTTAAAATAGAAATCAGAAGGCTCCAGTCTGGACTAGTACCTTACAAATCAGGTAAAGCAATTTCCTAAGTTGTTAAAAGAAGGAAAAGAAAGAAAATTGGGGAGAATGAGCCCTTTGAAGGTAGTGTCCGTGTTTTATTACCTCTGTACTCATAGTGCCAAGAGTAATAGGTAGACATCTGTTGTGCATCTATCCTTTGGGGTGTCATTTGCATTCCACTCCTCTTACTCTGATACCAGACCACCTCTTTCCTGTGGGGAAGTCCTATCATGTGGATCTGGTGAGATTCTAAGTGTTCGCTCCCCCACAGGTGAAATTTCTTGGCTGAAATTTTCTATTTTTTCATTTGTCTCAAGCATGTTCAAAATTTCTCATTGAACCATTCTTTATGATGGTCTCTTTAAAATCCCTGTCGGATAGTTCCAATGTCTGTGTTATCTTGGTCTTGTCATCTGTTTGACTGTCTTTTCTCATTCTAGTGGAGATTCTCCTGATTTGTGAGAAAAGGATTTCTTTTTTAAATTAGTTCCAGACATCCTGGTTATTATGTTTCGAGATCCGTCTTATTTAAATCTTCAGTTTTAGCAGGTTTCCTCGGACACCACACCAGTGGAGGAAGGGTGATGCTGCCTTTCACCGCCATGTGGGAGTGGAAGCCAAGCTCTCCACGTCATCTCCACGGAAGCTTTGGAGGATGGAGGGCTTTTTACCTGGATGACTAGTGTGAAAGTCCTGGCTCCTCACTCGGCCTTCTCTGACACCACTCCAGTGGTGGGGAGAGGCATGGAGGAGCAGGCCTCATTCCAGCAGGGTGAGGATGGAAGTCTAGGCTCTCCACTCAACCTCTGTTGACAAGGGTGGAGGTGGGGCCTCAGTTTTTCATGAGGCATTTGCCTGCAGTAGGGCCATTATTGTCTAAAAGTTTTCAGTCTTGCCAGACTGCCTCTTTCCTGTCCTTTGGCTAGGAAGAATGGATTTTTCTTGGACTTTTTTCTTTTTTAATTTACATCTGTTGGCATTTCTAGGTTTTAGCTTCTCCAGGACCGAGCTGAGAATATGAGGGAAAAAGAAAACCTAGGGAACTCAATGCATGTCAATCCTTGAGTCCTGAGGTCCCTAGCCGTTCTGTTTTCTTTGTTCCACCTTTCAAAGCCATCTTTATTTGTTTTAAATATAACGTCCAGGGTTTTTAGTTGTACTTAGTGGAAGCAATAAGGAGAAGTGTGCCTATTCCATTTTTCCCACAACCAGAAGTCTCTTTAGTTTAATTTTCATACCTAAAAGACCAGGATGGGAATCTTATCACTTGTATTTAAATCCCAGCTATGCCATCTTGGATGATTCTTTTTTTTTTTGAAAAAAAAATTGTTTTAATTGGAATTTTTAAAATAAGGTTCCTCTCGGGCTTCCCTGGTGGTGCAGTGGTTGGGAGTCCGCCTGCTGATGCAGGGGGCGCGGGTTCGTGCCCCGGTCCGGGAGGGTCCCGCGGGCCGCGCAGCGGCTGGGCCCGTAGGCCGTGGCCGCTGGGCCTGTGCGTCCGGAGCCTGTGCTCCGCGACGGGAGGGGCCGCAGCGGTGAGAGGCCCGCGTACCGCAAAAAAAAAAAAAAAAAAAAAGGTTCCTCTCAATGTTACAAAACTCATTTTGAGAATGCCCAGCCAAAGCTTATGTTCAGAATCAGTGCGTTATAAGCAGAGAGGAATAATTATTTATTTACATAAAAGAACATCTGAAAGGGAGAAAATTCAGAAATATAAACATATGTATGGTATATATTGCTGAAGGACAGGCATGTGGCTCAAGTAAAAATTTTTCTGACTTAAATTAATCATGCAATGTGGTATCCTAGATTAGACCCTGGATTATATAAAAAACACTGGTAGAAACAAAGGTGAATCCCAAATATAGTCTGTAAATTAGTTAATAGTATTGTAGCAATGTTAATTTCTTTTTTGTCATTTAATTAATTTATTTTTAAATTTTTAAATTTAATTTAATTTATTTTTTTATACAGCAGGCTCTCATTAGTCATCCATTTTATACACATCAGTATATACATGTCAATCCCAATCTCTCAATTCATCACACCACCACCCCCAACCCCTGCACCTTTCCCCTCTTGGTATCCATACGTTTGTTCTCTACATCTGTGTCTCAACTTCTGCCCTACAAACCGGTTCCTCTGTACCATTTTTCTAGGTTCCACATACATGTGTTAATATATGATATTTGTTTTTCTCTTTCTGACTTACTTCACTCTATATGACAGTCTCTAGATCCATCCACATCTCAACAAATGACCCAATTTCATTCCTTTTTATGGCTGAATAATATTCCATTGTATATATGTACCACTTCTTCTTTATCCATTTGTCTGTCGATGGGCACTTAGGTTGCTTCCATGACCTGGCTATTGTAAATAGTGCTGCAGTGAACATTGGGGTGTATGTGTCTTTTTGAATTATGGTTTTCTCTGGGTGTATGCCCAGTAGTGGGATTGCTGGATCATATGGTAATTCTATTTTTAGTCTCTTAAGGAACATCCATACTATTCTCCAAAGTGCCTGTATCAATTTACATTCCCACCAACAGTGCAAGAGTGTTCCCTTTTCTCCACGCCCTCTGCAGCATTTGTTGTTTGCAGATTTTCTGATGATGCCCATAATAACTGGTATGAGGTGATATCTCATTGTAGTTTTGATTTGCATCTCTCTAATAATTAGTGACGTTGAGAAGCTTTTCATGTGCTTCTTGGCCATCTGTAAGCCTTCTTTGGAGAAATGTCTATTTAGGTCTTCTGCCCATTTTTGGATTGGATTGTCTTTTTAATATTGAGCTGCATGAGCTGTTTATATATTTTGGAGATTAATCCCTTGTCCGATGATTCGTTTGCAAATATCTTCTCCCATTCTGAGGGTTGTCTTTTCGTCTTGTTTATGGTTTCCTTTGCTGCGCAAAACCTTTGAAGCTTCATTAGGTCCCATTTGTTTATTTTTGCTTTTATTTCCATTACTCTAGGAGGTGGATCAAAAAAGATCTTGCTGTGATTTATGTCAAAGAGTGTTCTTCCTATGTTTTCCTCTAAGAGTTTTGTAGTGTCTGGTCTTACATTTAGGTCTCGAATCCATTTTGAGTTTATTTTTGTGTATGGTGTTAGGGAGTGTTCTAATTTTATTCTTTTACATGTAGCTATCCAGTTTTCCCAGCACCACTTATTGAAGAGACTGTCTTTTCACCATTGTATATCCTTGCCTCCTTCGTCATAGATAAGTTGACCATAGGTGTGTGGATTTATCTCTGAACTTTCTATCCTGTCCCATTGATCTATATTTCTGTTTTTGTGCCAGTACCATATTGTCTTGATTACTGTAGCTTTGTGGTACAGTATGAAGTCAGGGAGTCTGATTCCTCCAGCTCCGTTTTTTCCCTCAAGACTGCTTTGGCTATTCGGGGTCATTTGTTTCTCCATACAAATTTTAAGATTTTTTTGTTCTAGTTCTGTAAAAAATGCCATTGGTAATTTGATAGGGATTGCATTGACTCTGTAGATTGCTTTGTGTAGTATAGTCATTTTCACAATATTGATTCTTCCAATCCAAGAACATGGTATATCTCTCCATCTGTTGGTATCATATTTAATTTCTTTCATCAGTGTCTTATAGTTTTCTGCATACAGGTCCTTTGTCTCCCTAGGTAGGTTTATTCCTAGATATTTCATTCTTTTTGTTGCAATGGTAAACGGGAGTGTTTCCTTAATTTCTCTTTCAGATTTTTCATCATTAGTGTATAGGAATGCAAGAGATTTCTGTGCATTAATTTTGATTCCTGCAACTTTACCAAATTCATTGATTAGCTCTTGTAGTTTTCTGGTGGCATCTTTAGGATTCTCTATGTATAGTATCATGTCATCTGCAGACAGTGACAGTTTTACTTCGTCTTTTCCAATTTGTGTTCCTTTTATTTTTTTTTTTCTTCTCTGATTGCTGTGGCTAGGACTTCCAAAACTATGTTGAATAATAGTGGTGAGAGTGGATATCCTTGTCTTGTTCCTGATCTTAGAGGAAATGCTTTCAGTTTTGCACCATTGAGAATGATGTTTGCTGTGGGTTTGTTGTATATGGCCTTTATTATGTTGAAGTAGGTTCCCTCTATGCCTGCTTTCTGGAGAGTTTTTATCATAAATGGGTGTTGAATTTTGTCAAAAGCTTTTTCTGCATCTATTGAGATGATTATCCGGTTTTTATCCTTCAATTTGTTAGTATGGTGTATCACATTGATTGTTTTTTGTATATTGAAGAATCCTTGCATCTCTGGGATAAATCCCACTTGATCGTGGTGTATGATCCTTTTAATGTGTTGTAAGATTCTGTTTGCTAGTATTTTGTTGAGGATTTTTGCCTCTATATTCATCAGTGATATTGGTCTGTAATTTTCCTTTTTTGTAGTATCTTTGTCTGGTTTTTGTATCAGGGTGATGGTGGCCTCATAGAATGAGTTTAGGAGTTTTCCTTCCTCTGCAATTTTTTGGAAGAGTTTGAGAAGGATGGGTGTTAGCTCTTCTTTAAATGTTTGATGGAATTCACCTGTGAAGCCATCTGGTCCTGGACTTTTGTTTGTTGGAAGATTTTTAATGACAGTTTCAATTTCATTTCTTGTGATTGGTATATTCACATTTTCTATTTCTTCCTTGTTCAGTCTTGGAAGGTTATACCTTTTTAAGAATTTGTCCATTTCTTCCAGGTTGTCCATTTTATTGTTATGGAGTTGCTTGTAGTAGTCTCTTAGGATGCTTTGTATTTCTGCGGTGTCCTTTGTAACTTCTCCTTTTTCATTTCTAATTTTACTGCTTTGAGTCCTCTCCCTCTTTTTCTTGGTGAGTCTGGCTAATGGTTTGTCAATTTTGTTTATCTTCTCAAAGAACCAGCTTTTGGATTTATTGATCTTTGTAATTGTTTTCTTTGTTTCTATTTCATTTATTTCTGCTCTGATCTTTATTTCTTTCCTTCTGCTAACTTTGGGTTTTGTTTGTTCTTTCTATAGTTCCTTTAGGTGTAAGGTTAGATTGTTTATTTGAGATTTTTCTTGTTTTTTAAGGTATGCTTGTATAGCTATAAACTTCCCTCTTAGAACTGCTTTTGCTGCATCCCATAGGTTTTGGATTGTCATGTTTTCATTGTCAATTGTCTCTACATACTTTTAATTTCCTCATTGATTTCTTCAGTGATCTCTCGGTTATTTAGTAACGTATTGTTTAGCCTCCATGTGTTTGCGTTTTTTACGTTTTTTCCCCTGTAATTGATTTCTAATCTCATAGCGTTGTGGTCAGAAAAGATGTTTGATAAGATTTCAATTTTCTTAAATTTACCAAGGCTTGATTTGTGACCCAGGATGTGATCTATCCTGGAGAATGTTCTGTGCGCACTTGAGAAGTGTAATCTGCTGTTTTTGGATGGAATGGCCTATAAATATCAATTAAGTCTATCTGGTCTATTGTATTTTTTAAAGCTTGTGTTTCCTTATTAATTTTCTGTTTGGATGATCTGTCCATTGGTGTAAGTGAGGTGTTAAAGTCCCCCACTATTACTGTGTTAGTGTTGATTTCCTCTTTTATAGCTGTTAACAGTTGCCTTATGTATTGAGGTGCTCCTATGTTGGGTGCATATATATTTATAATTGTTATATCTTCTTCTTGGATTGATCCCTTGGTCATTATGTAGTGTCCTTCCTTGTCTCTGGTAACATTCTTTATTTATTTATTTATTTATTTATTTATTTATTTATTTTTTGGCGGTACGCGGGCCTCTCACTGTTGTGGCCTCTCCTGTTGCGGAGCACAGGCTCCGGACGCACAGGCCCAGTGGCCATGGCTCATGGTCCTAGCCGCCCCGCGGCATATGGGATCTTCCCGGACCCGGGGCACGAACCCGTGTCCCCTGCATCGGCAGGCGGACTCTCAACCACTGCGCCACCAGGGAAGCCCAACATTCTTTACTTTAAAGTCTATTTTATCTGGTATGAATATTGCTACTCCAGCTTTTTTTGATTTCCGTTTGCATGGAACATCTTTTTCCATCCCCGCTTTCAGTTTGTATATGTCCCTAGTTCTGAAGTAGGTCTCTTGTAGACAGCATATATACGGGTCTTGTTTTTGTATCCATTCAGCCAGTCTATGTCTTTTGGTAGGAGCATTTAATCCATTTACATTTAAGGTAATTATCGATATGTATGTTCATATTACCATTTTCTTAATTGTTTTGTGTTTGTTTTCATAGGCTCTTTTCTTCTCTTGTGTTTCCCCCTTAGAGAAGATCCTTTAGCATTTGTTGTAGAGCTGTTTTGGTGATGCTGCATTCTCTTAGCTTTTGCTTGTCTGTAAAACTTTTGATTTCTCCATCAAATCTGAATGAGATCATTTCTGGGTAGAGTAATCTTGGTTGTAAGTTCTTCCCTTTCATCACTTTAAGTATATCATGCCACTCCCTTCTGGCTTGTACAGTTTCTGCTGAGAAATCAGCTGTTAACCTTATGGGGATTCCCTTGTATGTTATTTGTCATTTTTCCCTTGCTGCTTTCAATAATTTTTCTTTGTGTTTAATTTTTGCCAATTTGATTATTATGTGTCTCAGCGTGTTTTCTCTTCGGGTTTATCCTGTATGGGACTCTCTGTGCTTCTTGGACTTGGGTGGCTATTTCCTTACCCATGTTAGGGATGTTTTCAACTATAATCTCTTCAAGTATTTTCTCAGGTCCTTTCTCTCTCTCTTCTCTTTCTGGGACCCCTGTAATGCAAATGTTGTCCCAGAGGTCTCTTAGGCTGTCTTCATTTGTTTTCATTCTTTTTTTTAAATTCTGTTCTGCAACAGTGAATTCCACCATTCTGTCTTCCAGGTCACTTATCCATTCTTCTGCCTCAATTATTCTGGTATTGATTCCTTCTAGTGTATTTTTCATTTCAGTTATTGTATTGTTCATCTCTGTTTGTTTGTTCTTTAGTTCTTCTAGGTCTTTGTTAAACATTTCTTTCATCTTCTTGATCTTTGCTTTCATTCTTTTTCTGAGGTCCTGGATCATCTTCACTATCATTATTCTGAGTTCTTTTTCTGGAAGATTGCCTATCTCCACTTCATTTAGTTTTTTTTCTGGGGTTTTATCTTGTTCCTTCATCTGGTTCATAGTCCTCTGCCTTTTCATTTTGTTTACCTTTCTGTGAATGTTGTTTTCGTTCCAGAGGCTACAGGATTGTAGTTCTTCTTGCTTCTGCTGTCTGCCCTCTGGTGGATGAAGCTATCTAAGAGGCTTGTGGAAGTTTCCTCGTGGGAGGGACTGGTGGTTGGTAGAGCTGGCTGTTGCTCTGGTGGGCAGAGCTCTGTAAAACTTTAATCCTCTTGTCTGCTGATGGGTGGGGCTGGGTTCCCTCCCTGTTGTTCCTTTGGCCTGAGGCAACCTAACACTTGAGCCTACCCAGGCTCTTCGGTGGGGCTAATGGCAGACTCTGGGAGGGCTCACGCCAAGGAGTATTTCCCAGAGCTTCTGCTGCCAGTGTCCTTGTCCTCACGGTGAGGCACCACCACCACCCGCCTCTGTAGGAGACCCTCCAACACTAGCAGGTAGGTCTGGTTCAGTCTCCTGTGGGGTCACTGCTCCTTCCCCTGGGTCCCAATGCGCACACTACTTTGTGTGTGCTCTCCAAGAGTGGAATCTCTGTTTCCCCCAGTCCTGTCGAAGTCCTGCAATCAAATCCCACTAGCCTTCAAAGTCTGATTCTCTAGGAATTCCTCCTCCCATTGCCAGACCCCCAGGTTTGGAAGCCTGACGTGGGGCTCAGAAGCTTTGCTCCAGTGGGTGGACTACTGTGGTATAAGTGTTCTCCAGTTTGTGAGTCACCCACCCACCAGTTATGGGATTTGATTTTATTGTGATTGAGCCCTTCCTACTGTCTCACTGTGGCTTCTCCTTTGTCTTTCGATGTGGGGTATCTTTTTTGGTGAGTTTCAGTGTCTTCCTGTCGATGATTGTTCAGCAGTTAGTTGTGATTCCTATGTTCTCAAAAGAGGGAGTGAGAGCACGTCCTTCTACTCTGCCATCTTGAACCAATCAGGCTTGGATGATTCTTTAAGTCTCTGTTCCCGCTCTCTAAAATGAGGATTATATTAGCATTTGCCTCATGGGATTGTAGTGAGGGATTAAATGAAAATTTTACATATATATATATATATATATATATATATATAATCAGCCCAGGGCCAATGGCTGGCACATAGCAAGTGCTCAATAGAGCACTAAGCTTTCATTACTTACAATGGCATAAAATAAATATATGCTGGATAGATTGCCCCAACCCATGGGTTAGGACGCTGTAGCTTCTCTTCTCAATGTTTTGTGCTATCTGATACATTCCAGGAGAATGTATGTCACCTTAATTAACCTACACTTGAACCCAATCTCTCTATTGCATTGCACCTTAAGGTCTCAATCCTCAGTATCAAGGTCAGGCCTTTTTCTGCAGGTCACTATTGCCCATATCGTAACTGCTCCAGGTAGTTGCAGCTCTCCACTGCCTCAAGTGTTCACAGAGGTCTCTCCTTAGTTTACCCCCAAACACCTCATATATCAGGCTTACCAAAAGTTTTAACATAAATGAGTATTAGTACAGAGAAAATGGAATTTTAAAACTGTATATCAATCATTACTACTCCTAAATCAGCCATGCTACAAAATCTTGGTAATTTTGTATCAACTAAAGGCTCTTTACAGCTCTTACAACCAATAAAGCAAAAGGCAAACATTACAGCTGTAATTTTTAAAACAATATTTTCTCTTATCCCTAAAACACTAGGAACAGTGTTCCTACAATACTCCTAACAACAAAGGAGTATTAAAACTATCTTTTAAAAATATTTATGTCCTGTGTCTTTCCACAAGGGATTCAAACATCTTAAGGCATAATTAGGTAGCTCTAATTTATATAACTCTATACTCTCCAAAGATACATCTTCTTTTTATGTGTCCAGGATATATTCACAAAATGTGATTTTAAAAGGTTAATAAATTTCAAAAAATAGGAATGATATAGGCAACATTTGTTTTAGACCATATTATTTTGTGCCTAATGCAATTAAATTAGAAATTAATAACAAGACTATACCAGTAAATCATAAACATTTATTGGATCAAAGAGGAAATTGAAACTGAATTTCACATAGGAAAACATCTGAGATACATACAAAATGCAAAGTCCTAATACTTACATTAATTTTTTAAAAAAGCAAAACTGACAATAAAAGAATTAATTGTTCAAATCAAGAAATTAGATGCAAATCAGTCAATGTGATACACCATATTAACAAACTGAAGAATAAAAACCATATGATCATCTCAATAGATGCAGAAAACGCTTTTGACAAAATTCAACACCCATTTACGATAAAAACTCTCCAGAAAGTGGCATAGAGAGAATGTACTTCAACATAATAAAGGCCATATATGACAAGCCCACAGCAAACATCATTCTCAATGGTGCAAAACTGAAAGCATTTCCTGTAAGATCAGGAAAAAGACAATGATGTCCCCTCTCACCACTATTACTCAACATAATTTTGGAAGTCCTAGCCACGGCAATCAGAGAAGAAAAAGAAATAAAAGGAATACAAAGTGGAAAAGAAGAAGTAAAACTGTCACTGTTTGTAGATGACATGATACTATACATAGAGAATCCTAAAGATGCCACCAGAAAACTACAAGAGCTAATCAATGAATTTGGTAAAGTTGCAGGATACAAAATTAATGCACAGAAACCTCTTGCATTCCTATACACTAATGATGAAAAATCTGAAAGAGAAATTATGGAAACACTCCCATTTACCATTGTAACAAAAAGAATAAAATACCTAGGAATAAACCTACCTAGGGAGACAAAAGACCTGTATGCAGAAAACTATAAGACACTGATGAAAGAAATTAAAGATGATACCAACAGATGGAGAGATATACCATGTTCTTGGATTGGAAGAATTAATATTGTGAAAATGACTATAATACCCAAAGCAATCTATAGATTCAATGCAATCCCTATCAAATTACCAATGGCATTTTTTACGGAACTAGAACAAATCATCTTAAAATTTGTATGGAGACACAAATGACCCCGAATAGCCAAAGCAGTCTTGAGGGAAAAAAACAGAGCTGGAGGAATCAGACTCCCTGGCTTCAGACTATACTACAAAGCTACAGTAATCAAGACAATGTGGTACTGGCACAAAAACAGAAATATAGATCAATGGAACAAGTTAGAAAGCCCAGAGATAAATCCACACACCTATGGTCAGCTAATCTATGACAAAGGAGGCAAAGATATAATATGGAGAAAATACAGTCTCTTCAGTAAGTGGTGCTGGGAAAACTGGACAGCTACATGTAAAAAATGAAATTAAAACACTCCCTAACACCATACACAAAAATAAACTCAAAATGGATTCGAGACCTAAATGTAATACTGGACACTATAAAACTTAGAGGAAAAATAGGAAGAACACTCTTTGATATAAATCACAGCAAGATTTTTTTTTTTTTTTTTTTGCGGTACACGGGCCTCTCACTGTTTTGGCCTCTCCCGTTGTGGAGCACAGCAACGAAATTTGGTCATTTGTTGAGACGTGGATGGATCTGGAGACTGTCATACAGAGTGAAGTAATTCAGAAAGAGAAAAACAAATATCGTATATTAACGCATGTATGTGGAACCTAGAAAAATGCTACAGATGAACCGGTTTGCAGGGCAGAAGTTGAGACACAGATGTAGAGAACAAACGTATGGACACCAAGAGGGGAAAACCATGGTGGGGTGGGGATGGTGGTGTGCTGAATTGGGTGATTGGGATTGACATGTATACACTGATGTGTATAAAATTGATGACTAATAAGAACCTGCAGTATAAAAAAACAAACAAACAAAAACAACCAATACTAAACTTTCTTTGGGTTATTTGTATGGAAATATGTTAATATAAATGTTTCAGACATTACATGAAATTTCTAAAAATCTTATATGTTCTGGTATAATGTTATAAGTCATAATTCTAGTTATTAGGTTAAAATGTATATCTCAGAAATAACTAAATTTCCTTGTCAATTGCATTATTATGAACTTTTATCAAATCTTTAACCATGGTCTTTTGTCATTTACAGACAGTTCTGTGTGTACATATTTGATGTACACATACATATTTGATGCTTTTGCAAATATGTTCCTATAAAACTGTTTCATCTTCAAGGAATTCATGGAAATGACTGACAAGTACAGGTTTCTGGTAACTGACTATACTGCTGAACTGAATGAATAAGCATTTTCAGAACTCTATTGGAAATCTGATGAACTCATAAAAGTGCTAACAAAAGATCAAGATGAAAAAAAATTAATTACATGGGACTGAGTGAACTGATGAGGATGATTATAATTTTTGTGACTTTCTGTTTGAATAGAAAAAAATATCCCACAAGGACTCAGAGGGAAAAAATATAGAAATCAATTTTCACTGCAAAGTAAAGGAGCTGTTACAGTGGAGGATTACTGGACTGAATGTCAATATTATGACATAGTATGAGTGTGTCTCATGTTTGGTAATTGCAATCATTGTTGCTTTTGTTGTTGTCATCCATTTACAATGCTTGGTGTCAGTTTATCTCTTGTAAAAGTAAAATACAGTGTGTGTGCGAAAAAAAAAGAAATTAGAAAAACACAAGAAAACAATCCTAGTGTTATAAAAATTAATGAATTAAAGATAAAAGCAAAATTAATAACTTTTTAAAAAGTGTCAGATCTGAGAAATAAATCCAAAACTGAATTCTTCAAAAAGTAAAGCAAGATTAATGAACTGTTTTTTAATTTAATTGAGGTTAAAAGAGTGAAATCATAAGTACATAAAATAAGAATTTATATGAGGGAATTAAACATAGATACAGGAGAACTTAATAGATTCAAGAGAGACTACCTTGTATATCACTAGAAAAGAAATTTGAGAACCTGGTTCAAATGAGGGATTGCCAAAACTGACCTTAGAAAGGATAGAAAATATAAATAGACTGATTACCATAGAAAAAATGGGGGGGAAATATTAAAGAGCTATTCCCCCAAAACCACCCTGGCACAAATATTTTCACTGAACTTCTACCAAACCTTTAAGAAATAATGACTCTGTGCTGCTATATTCTAAAGTATGGAAGGAAAAGACTTCTAAATTTTTAATGAAGTGAATATAACCCAAAGATAATACCAAAAAATAAAAGTATAGCTCAATATCACTTATGAATATTTATATAAAAATTCAAAACTGCATATTAGCAAACAAGGAGTACATTAAAAGAATAACACAGCTTCACTGAGTGGTATCTACTCCAGGAATTTGAAGACTGTTCAATAACTCACCATTCACTACAGAAAAAGTGGGAAAATCATATCATTTCCACAAGTGCTGAAAAGCGTTTGATGAAATACGACATTCATTTTTTATAATTGCTATTAATAAGATAGGAATAACAAGGTGGATTATTTAATAAATTATATTGAGATTACTGGCTATTCATCTGAAAAAAAGAGAAATGGATATTTTCTTCTCAGATTAAACCAAAACAAATTACAGATGCATTAGATTAAAATGAAAAAAAAAAGAAAATTCATAAAAGAATTAGAAGAAAATGTGGGAGAATTTCCAAAATCATTTGAACCAGGGAAGAACTTGCCCAGTAACACAAAAATCAAGAACCATGAAACAACAGGTTTATATATTCAAGTACCTAAAAACAACAAAGAATTCTGCATAGCACTGAAACTTCATAAACAAAAGTAAAGGATAAATAATAAACTTGGAAAAAATATTTATGTCACAGAGTTAATTTTACTTAAATATAGAGTGCCTATAAATTAAACAGCAAAATCCAATATAAAAATGGAAAAGAACATAAATGGTGCACAGAAAAGGAAATACAAATGGCTCTTAAATGTATAAATATATGCATAATCTCATTCATTATAAAAGATACCATTTTTTACATGTCAGATTGGCAAATATAAAACATATAGCTCTACATCATGTTGGTGAGGGTTGGAGAAACAGCCATTCCCATATATTTTCAGTGGTAGCGAAAACTGATTTAACTTCGGTGGAAAGCACTTCCGCAATATCTGCCAAAATACAAATGCATGTACCCTTTGACCCAGAAATTCCACTAATAGGAAATTATCCTACAGAAATATTCGTAATTTACGATATTTCACACAAACAAGGACTCACCGTAGCATTGCTGTATATATTCATTTAATAGCTAAACTTTGGAAACAACCTACATGTCCATAAATAGGAGACCAATTTCCTAATTACAGTAGATACATACAACAGAATACTGAACAGCTTTCACAAATGGAATAGCACTGTGTATACTGGTTAGGAACTACCTCCAAGATACATTATCAAATAAAAAGGCAAAACAGTGATAGTGGATGATACCATTTGTTTATATAAAACAAAAATAAACCCACAAACATGCATATTACATATATCTACTTTATATTTACATATTATATATATATATATTAATATTTCTGTTAGTTTACCCAAGACACTGGCAACCCTGGTTACTTCTTATGAGTGAACTGGGTGCCTGAAGGGAAGATGCAGGAAAGAAGCTTACTATTCACTCTATCCTCTTGTCTTATGTCAGGTTCCCTAGATGCAGAGATAGGGATTCTTGAGTATGTGCTTTCAGGAAAAAGGGTGTGCAGGAAGCAAGATAGGGCAAGGATCAAAAGCTAAGCAAGAATGTGTCTTACCTGGAGTCTAGCTTCTGCCTGACACCTTGAGGAGCTCTGGAGTGTTAACTGTGCCTTGAGACAGAGGGTACAGGCTTTTGTATCCTTATCAGTCAGTCACTTGTTGTGAGCTGCCTTCAGGAGGCGGAAATATCCTCTCAGGAGAAGTGGCTCCGAAGGCAATTCTCCAGAAAAAGGGCGGCTCTAAGCAATTCACAATCAATCTTTAGATGGGCCAAGGAACTAGACAAGAAAAAGGGATCTAGGCCCAATAGGTGTCTACTACAAACTCATTGTACTGCCTCAGATCTGTAGAGTATGTATTTACCTCCTCAAGAAAAAAAAAATCAATTAAAAAATCAATATTACAGAAGGATCTCTTATTGTGGTTTCTCTAGATTCTAAATCCAGCATGAATGCCAAAATTTAAACAGTAATAGTTAGCCTTAGAAATCCTTAGCAAGTCTCCAATTTCAGACAACATGTTAGTCAATTTTCCCACCAGTATTGGAACAAACTGTTTTTCTGGATGAGCACCACATGAAATAGTTGGCTTGCATTTAGGTGACCTTCTGTTTGAAAACCCCACAACTTTAAACACTGGACTCATATTCATTGACCAGAGTTGCCAGCATACAAAGAGGAACTGAGTGAAGGGTAGATTTTTATCTCCTTTCCCAGGCTCACCCCAGGACGTACGGTAGGGGGACCAAGCATATCATTTGTCTCTATCCTTTATTTTTCCATACCAAATATAATCATGAATGTAGTAGATGTTGCACAGGAAAAAATTATCCAGAAATTGGACAAAAGGCAAAAAGACAATTAAGCGACCTTTTAATATCACGTTAGAGCATTTTCTAATAGACTCATGTGAGATCATGTCTCTCAGAAAGTGTAACTTTTTTGGCTAGCAATTGATTAGGGCCTAGATGTCTCACAACTCTGTAAGGTTAAATGTTAGCTTGCAAAAACTGGTAAGATATGCTTTTTTCCCCCATCTGGTAGAGAAGAGAATCCAAAGGCTTTGGTTTTATTGCTTCGTAGGAGATAAACCAGCTTCATATCTAACTCAGCAATCTGATCTCAGCATTCCTTTTCCCACTGACATTTACACCCCGGGTTCTCATATCCTTATCCAACTATTTTCTCTGTCTTCTGGTTCCTTCATTAGTGAGTTAAATAAAACTTTGACATGTGCTCACTATTTATATGAGGATCATGCTTTTTAAATAATTTGAGAAAATATGCTTTTTCAGTGTAAATTAATATAGTGTAAAATTATATGGTTAAATGCACATACAATGTAGCTTGCTATAAAATAATACATCGAGTGATAGTGAATCCCTGTGGAATAAAATGCTACCAGATTCATTTTACATTATCTTCTCTCTTGAGGGCAGGATTGTATTTGTGTTTAAATTTGGGTTTGTGACTGTTAACCTGGCTGCTGAAATACTTAACATACTGATATAGGTAGTGCTTTGAAAAATGGCTTCACCAGGAAAGAGAATAAAAATAAAAAATATTCATATATTTTTTCCTGATGCATTTCCCCCCCAAATCTCCTTGGCAGAGCCCTGGAGCTAGGGTTGCCAAATTTAGCAAATACAAATACAAGACGTCTAGTTAAATTCGAACTTCAGATAAACATTTAGTAATTTTTAAATATGTCCCAAATATTGTAAGTATTTTCTGTGAAGAGCCTACCTGGAGCATCTCAAAGTACAGGGGTTGTAGGAAGCAGGTAAGTGGTTTCCAGTAGTGCCAGAAATGCAAAGGATCATAGGCAGAGTTTGAGTCCTGTGCTAGGGAATCCCAAAAGCCAAACCCAGCAAGTGGAATCCTGTTGTCAATTCCAAGGAGTGAAAGTTGAAGCCTTGGGTCAGAAGCTGGGTGGCACTGTAATAGGGCAAACAGCTAGAGCCAGGAATGGGGCCAGTAAGGGGAACTGACAAAGCTGCTTTGAAGGTTAATGTGTTTAAAGTGGGTTTTTACTGCTCAAGGACTCTGGAGAGTCCATCCAGATGAGTGAGTTGACTACACATATTTTAAAAATTAAGACTCAAAGAGGACATATTTTTAAAATTGTGGTAAAATGTACATAACATAAAATTTATATGATGCCAACCATTCTTAAGTGTACAACTCAGTAGCAATAAGTACATTGACAGTGTTGCACAACCACCAACACTATTTCCAGAATGCTTTCACCTTCCCAGATAGAAACTCTCTACTCATAAACAATAATTCCCTAACCCCTGGTAACCTCTATTATACTTTCTGTCTCTATGAATTTGCCTATTCTAGGTAGCTCATATAAGAGGAATCATACAACGTTTGTTCTTTTGTGTCTGGTTTATCTCACTAAGCATAACATTTTAAAGTTTTATCCATGTTGTAGCATGTATTAGAATTTCATTCCTTTTTAAGGCTGAATGACATTCCATTTGTGTGTGTGTGTGTGTGTGTGTGTGTGTGTGTGTGTGTGTGTACACCGCATTTTGTTTATCCATAAAGAGGACATATTTTTGTGGACATTTCATTTTTTCAATTTGCCTATACAGTAAGTCTCCTACGTACAATCTTTCAAGTTACGAACTTTCAGAGATGCGAACATGTGTTCGTATGTCCAATCACATAAATTAGTTCTCGTGTCTGGTGTACATTGACACATGCGTGCATCCTCTACAAGTGGTTGTGCTTTTGTGTACTTCACTGTACAGTACTGTATAGAATACAGTAGTACAGTATCTTTATTTCAAGCCCAGGATGTCTGGAAGCAAGTGTAGAAGCAGTGGTGATGAAGCTGGTACAGCTAGGAAGCGCCAGGAATTGGAGGCCCAGAGAAAGGACGAAGAGAGACAAGAGGAAGAAGACGTAACTGAAGAACCAGAGAGATTCACGATGCAGGAAATGGCAAGGGGATTTTCTTTATTTGAGGAGGCACTGTTAGTTTTTGAGGCACAGGACCCGAAAGTAGAATGGTACATGAAGGTTGCAGCAGCAGTTCAGAATGCAATCCAGTGTTACCATGTCATCTATGACGAGAAAAAAGGAACTACTACCCAGACATCACTGGATCATTTTTCAAGAGGGTAGATAGAATTGAATCCAGCAAGGAACCAGAACCTGTGCCATCAACGTCAGGCGTGAGTGAAATTGCAGCTTGCCCTCCTCCTATTGCTGACGATCCCTCAGCTCTACCATCTCCCACCTCCTCTCCCTCCTCCAGTCAATAACTCTTCTTGCCTGTTCACCTGATGCCAGTTCCTGTATGCCAGCTGTTGTACTGTACCATCGTACTTTTCCAGGTACTGGACTGTAAGATTAAAAATGTTTTCTTTATTTTTTTGGTGTGTTTTTTATGTATTATTTTTCTAAAAAGCATTATAAATCAATTACAATACAGTACTACATAGCCAATTGTGTTAATTGGGTACCTAGGTGAACTTTGTTGGACTTACGAACATATTGGACTTATGAATGTGCTCTTGGAACGGAATTCGTTCGTATGCAGGGGACTTACTATAAACAGTTATTTATTGCTATATACAAAAATCACACCATAATTAAGTGTATTAAAATAATAACTTAAAAACAATTGCTCTTGAGTCTTTGGATAGACTGGGCCGTTCTGCTGATTTGGGCTAGGCTTCAGTGATCTCAGCTGGCTTGCCTATCATATCTGCGATACCTTCTAGGTTGGCTTGGAGCTGGCTGGTCTGGGGCAGCCTCATCTGGGTGGTCTGTTTCTGCTCCATGTGCTTTCTCATCCTCCATCAGGCTAGCCTGGGCTTGTTCACATGGTAGTAGAATAAGAACTGTACAAGGTATCTTTAAGCCTAGCACAATGTCACTCTTACCTCATTCTTTTTGGTCAAAGTCAAAAGGCCAGCCTGAATTCAAGTGGTGGGAAATAGATTCCACCATTTGATGGGAGGAACTAAAATATCATAGCATCTATCCATAGGTATAGGAAAGAGTATAACTGTGGCTATCTTTGCAAACAGTCTGCCATGACCTAGTAAGCTAGAGTAAAGTATTTTAAAATTTTGTTTTGTATTCCCCAAATTGATCTACAGATTCAATGCAATCCGTATCAAAATTCTGTTTTTCTTTTTTTGCAGAAATGGACAAGCTGATTCTAAAATTCATATAAAATTTCAAGGGACCCAGAATAGACAAAAGAATCTTGAAAAAGAAGAACAAAGTTGGAGGATTCACATTTCCCAATTTAAAAACCGTAGCCAAGACAGTATGGTATTGGCATAAGGACAGACATAGAGAACAATGGAATAGAATTGAGACCCAGAAATAAACATATACATCATTGGTTGATTGAAATTTGACAAGCATGCCAAGACTATTCAATGGGAGAAACAAAAGTGTTTTCGACAACTGG
The DNA here is from genome assembly GCF_951394435.1 of Stenella coeruleoalba. Taxonomy (NCBI): domain Eukaryota; kingdom Metazoa; phylum Chordata; class Mammalia; order Artiodactyla; family Delphinidae; genus Stenella; species Stenella coeruleoalba. The sequence goes on from NC_137156.1 coordinate 53,882,116, forward strand.
TGCTGAGACACCTGGACATCCACATGCAAAAGAATGAAGTTGGATCCCTATCTCACATTAGTTACAAAAATTAACTCAAAATGGATCAAAGACCTAAATGTAAGAGCTGTTAACTACAATGTTCTTAGAAAACATAGTAGTAAATTTTCATAACCTCACATTTAGCAATGGATTCTTAGATATGACACAAAAAGCATGAGGAACAAAAGAAAAGATAGATTTTATCAAAATTGAAAACTTCTAGTGTCATGCTTCAAGTGATACTACCAAGAAAGTGAAAAGACAACCCACAGAATGGGAGCATACACTTGCAAATCATATGTCTAATTAGGGATTTATATCTAGAATATACAAAGAACTCTTAAAACTCAATAATAAAGACATAAAACCCATTTTTAAAAACGGCAATGAGTCTGAATAGACATCCAAAGAAGATATTCAAATGGCCAATAAGCACATGAAAAGATACTCAACATAATTAGTCATCAGGGAAATGGAAATCAAAACCACTAGGATGGCTATAATAAAAAAAAGTCAGATAATAACATGTAGGTGACAGAAAATAGTCACAAAAGATCACATATTGTATGATGCCATTTATATGAAATGTCCAGGATAGGCAAATCTACAGGGACAGAAGATAGATTATTGATTGTTTGGGCTGGGAGGAATAGCTGGATAGGAGGATCACAGCTAAAAGGTACAGAATCTCTTCTGGGGGTGATGAAAATATTCTAAGATTAACCTTTATGATGGTTACATATATCTGTAAATATACTAAAAACTATTAAATTCTACACTTTAAATATGTGAATTGTATGGTATTTCAATTATGTACCAGTAAAGCTGTTATCTTTAAAAGGTCATATATTGTATGATTCCATGTATATGAAATGTCCAGATAGGCAAATATATAGAGATAGAAACAAGATTAGTGGTTGCCAGGGACCAAGGGAAGAGGGAACCAGGATTAACTGTTAAAAGGCATGGAGTTTCTTTTGGGGATGATTTAAATGTTCTGGAATTAGACAGTGGGGATGGTTGCACAATACGTGAATATACACAACACCACTGAATTGTACACTTTCATATAATGAATTTTATGTCATAGGAATTTTATCTTAATAAAAAAATTGTAGCTTGTTTTGTTTGTGACACAGAAAGACTAATGATTCATATACTTCTATTTAAGGTGAGCTATTGAGTAATTGATTCATTCATTAAAATGAAACAAATCTCAAAAATTTTAAGTAAATCACTCTAGTTTTCTAACTTTCTGACTTAAACAGATTATAATTTGCCTCACTATACATTCTTTTTTGTTAACATCTTTATTGGAGTATAATTGCTTTATAATGGTGTGTTAGGTTCTGCTTTATAACAAAGTGAATCAGCTATACATATACATATATCCCCATATCTCCTCCCCCTTGCATCTCCCTCCCACCCTCCCGATCCCACCTCTGTACGTGGTCACAAAGCACTGAGCTGATCTCCCTGTGCCACGCGGCTGCTTCCCACTAGCTATCTATTTTACATTTAGTAATATTTGTAAGTCCATGCCACTCTCTTACTTCGTCCAAGCTGACCCTTCCCCCCACCCCGTGTCCTCAAGTCTGTTCTCTATGTCTGCGTCTTTATTCCTGTCCTGCCCCTAGGTTCTTCAGAATGTTTTTTTTTTTTAAGATCCAATATATATGTGTTAGCATATGGTATTTTTCTGTTTCTGACTTACTTCACTCTGTATGACAGACTCTAGATCCATTCACCTCACTACAAATAACTCAATTTCATTTCTTTTTATGGCTGAATAATATTCCATTATATATATGTGCCACATCTTCTTTATCCATTCATCTGCAATGGACACTTAGGTTGCTTCCATGCCCTGGCTATTGTAAATAGAGTTGCCATGAACATGGCGGTACATGACTCTTTGAATTATGGTTTTCTCAGAGTATATACCCAGTAGTGGGATTGCTGGGTAACATGGTAGTTCTACTTTTTAGTTTTTTAAGGAACATCCATATGGTTCTCCATAGTGGCTGTATCAATTTACATTCCCACCAACAGTGCAAGAGAGTTTCCTTTTCTCCACACCCTCTCCAGCACTTATTATTTCTAGATTTTTGATGATGGCCATTATGACTGGTGTGAGGTGATACCTCACGGTAGTTTTGATTTGCATTCCTCTAATGATTAGTGAGGTTGAGGATTCTTTCATGTGTTTGTTGGCAATCTGTATATCTTCTTTGGAGAAACGTCTATTTAGGTCTTCTGCCCATTTTTGGATTGGGTTGTTTGTTTTTTTGATATTGAGTTGCATGAGCTTCTTGTAAATTTTGGAGGTTAATCCTTTGTCAGTTGCTTCATTTGCAAATATTTTCTCCCATTCTGAAGGTTGTCTTTTCATCTTGTTTATGGTTTCCTTTGCTGTGCAAAACCTTTGAAGTTTCATTAGGTCTCATTTGTTTATTTTTGTTTTTATTTCCATTTCTCTAGGAGGTGGGTCAAAAAGGACCTTGCTGTGATTTATGTTATAGAGTGTTCTGCTTATGTTTTCCTCTAAGAGTTTTATAGTGTCTGCCCTTACATTTAGGTCTTTAATCATTTTGAATTTATTTTTGTGTATGGTGTTAGGGAGTGTTGCAATTTCATTCTTTTACATGTAGCTGCCCAGTTTTCCCAGAACCACTTATTGAAGAGGCTGTCTTTGATCCATTGTATATTCTTGCCTCCTTTATCAAAAATAAGGTGACCATATGTGCGTAGGTTTATCTCTGGGCTTTCTATCCTGTTCCATTGATCTATAGTTCTGTTTTTGTGCCAATACCATACTGTCTTGATTACTGTAGCTTTGTAGTATAGTTTGAAGTCTGGGAGCCTGATTCCTCCAGCTCCATTTTTCTTTCTCAAGATTGCATTGGCTATTTGGGGTCTTTTGTGTTTCCATACAAATTGTGAAATTTTTGTTCTAGTTCTGTGAAAAATGCCATTGATAGTTTGATAGGGATTGCATTGAATCAGATAGTAGATTGCTTTGGGTAGTACAGTCATTTTCACAATGACGATTCCACCAATTCAAGAACATAGTATATCTCTCCATCTGTTTTTATCATCTTTAATTTCTTTCATCAGTGTCTAATAGTTTTCTGCATACCAGTCTTTTGTCTCCTTAGGTAGGTTTATTCCTAGGTATTTTATTCTTTTTGTTGCAATGGCAAATGTGAGTATTTCCTTAATTTCTCTTTCAGATTTTTCATCATTAGTGTATAGGAATGCAAGAGATTCCTGTGTATTAATTTTGTATCCTGCTACTCTACCAAATTCATTGATTAGCTCTAGTAGATTTCTGGTGGCATCTTTAGGATTCTCTAAGTATAGTATCATGTCATCTGCAAACAGTGACAGTTTTACTTCTTTTCCGATTTGGAGTCCTTTTATTTCTTTTTCTTCTCTGATTGCTGTGTTAAAAACCTCCAAAACTATGTTGAATAAGAGTGGTGAGGGTGGGCAACCTTGCCTTGTTCCTGATCTGAGAGGAAATGGTTTCAGTTTTTCACCATTGAGAACGATGTTGGCTGTGGGTTTGTCATATATGGCCTTTATTATGTTGAGGTAGGTTCCCTCTATGCCTACTTTCTGGAGAGTTTTTATCATAAATGGGTGTTGAATTTTGTCAAAAGTTTTTTCTGTTTCTATTGAGATGATCGTATGGTTTTTATCCTTCAATTTGTTAATATGGTGTATCACATTGATTGATTTGTGTATATTGTAGAATCCTTGCATTCCTGGGATAAACCCCACTTGACCATGGTGTATGATCTTTTTAATGTGCTGTTGGATTCTGTTTGCTAGTATTTTGTTGAAGATTTTTGCATCTATGTTCATCAGTGATATTGACCTGTAGTTTTATTTTTTTGTGATATCCTTCTCTGGTTTTGGTATCAGGGTGATGGTGGCCTCATAGAATGAGTTTGGGAGTGCTCCTCCCTCTGCTCTATTTTGGAAGAGTTTGAGAAGGATAGGTGTTAGCTATTCTCTAAGTGTTTGCTAGAATTTGCCTGTGAAGCCATCTGGTCCTGGGCTTTTCTTTGTTGTTAGATTTTAAATCACAGATTCAATTTCAGTGCTTGTGATTGGTCTGTTTATATTTTCTAGTTCTTCCTTGTTCAGTCTTGTAAGGTCATGCTTTTCTAAGAATTTGTCCATTACTTCCAGGTTGTCCATTTTATTGGCATAGAGTTGCTTCCAGTAATCTCTCATGATCCTTTGTATTTCTGCAGTGTTGGTTGCTACTTCTCCTTTTTCATTTCTAATTCTGTTGATTTGAGGTTTCTCTCTTTTTTTCTTGATGAGTCTGGCGAATGGTTTATCACTGTCGTTTATCTTCTCAAAGAACCAGATTTTAGTTTTATTGATCTTTGCTATTGTTTCCTTCATTTCTTCTTCATTTATTTCTGATATGATCTTTATGATTTCTTTCCTTCTGCTACTTTGGGTTTTTTAATTCTTCTTTCTCAATTGCTTTAGGTGTAAGGTTAGGTTGTTTATTTGAGATTTTTTTATTTCTTGAGGTAGGACTGTATTGCTATAAACTTCCCTCTTAGAACTGCTTTTGCTGCATCCTATAGGTTTTGGGTCATAGTGTTTTCACGGTCATTTGTTTCTAGGTATTTTTTGATTTCCTCTTTGATTTCTTCAGTGATCTCTTGGTTGTTAAGTAGTGTATTGTTTAGCCTCCATGTGTTTGTATTTTTTACAGATTTTTTCCTGTAATTGATATCTAGTCTCATAGCATTGTGGTCAGAAAAGATACTTGATACAATTTCAATTTTCTTAAATTTACCAAGGCTTGATTTGTGACCCAAGATATGATCTATCCTGGAGAATGTTCCATGAGCCCCTGAGAAGAAAGTGTATTCTGTTGGATGGAATGTCCTATAAATATCAATTAAGTCCATCTTGTTTAATGAATCATTTAAAGCTTGTGTTTCCATATTTATTTTCATTTTGAATGATCTGTCCACTGGTGAAAGTGGGGTGTCAAAGTCCCCTACTATGTTTGTATTACTGTCAATTTCCTCTTTTATGGGTGTTAGCATTTGCCTTATGAATTGAGGTCCTCCTATGTTGGTGCATAAATATTTACAATTGTTACATGTTCTTCTTGGATTGATCCCTTGATCATTATGTAGTGTCCTTCTTTGTCTCTTCTAATAGTCTTTATTTTAAAGTCTATTTTGTCTGAGAATTGCTACTCCAGCTTTCCTTTGATCTCCATTTGCATGTAATATCATTTTCCATCCCCTCACTTTCAGTCTGTATGTGTCCCTAGGTGTGAAGTGGGTCTTTTGTAGATAGCATATATACTGGTCTTGTTTTTGTATCCATTCAGCCAGTCTATGTCTTTTGGTTGGAGCATTTAATCCATTTACCTTTAAGGTAATTCCGATATGTATGCTCCTATTACCATTTTCTTAATTGTTTTGGGTTTGTTATTGTAGGTCTTTTCCTTCTCTTGTGTTTCCTGCCTAGAGAAGTTCCTTTAGCATTTGTTGTAAAGCTGGTTTGGTGGTGCTGACTTCTCCTAGCTTTTGCTTGTCTGTAAAGATTTTAATTTCTTCCTCAAATCTGAATGAGATCCTTGCTGGGTAGAGTTATCTTGGTTGTAGGTTTTTCCCTTTCATCACTTTAGCTGTTTCCTGCCACTCCCTTCTGGCTTGCAGAGTTTCTGCTGAAAGACCAGCTGTTAACCTTATGGGGATTCCCTTGTATGTTATTTGTTGTTTTTCCCTTGCTGCTTTTAATATTTTTTCTTTGTATTTAATTTTTGACAGTTTGATCGATATGTGTCTTGGTGTGTTTCTCCTTGGATTTATCCTGCATGGGACTCTCTGTGCTTCCTGGACTTGATTGACTATTTCCTTTCCCATGTTAGGGAAGTTTTCAACTCTAATCTCTTCAAATATTTTCTCAGTCCCTTTCTTTTTCTCTTCTTCTTCTGGGACCCCTATAGTTCAAATGTTGATGCGTTCAATGTTGTTCCAGAGGTCTCTAAGACTGTCCTCCATTCTCTTCATTCTTTTTTCTTTACTGTGCTCTGCAGGAGTTATTTCCAGTATTTTATCTTCCAGGTCAATTATCCGTTTCTCTGCCTCAGTTATTCTGTTATTGATTCCTTCTAGAGAATTTTTAATTTCATTTATTGTGTTCTTCATCATTGTTTGTTTGCTCTTTAGTTCTTCTAGATCCTTGTTAAATGTTTCTTGTATTTTTTCCATTCTATTTCCAAGATTTTGGATCATCTTTACTATCATTATTCCTAATTCTTTTTCAGGTAGACTGCCTATTTCCTCTTCATTTGTTTGGTCTGGTGGGGTTTTACCTTGCCTCTTCAACTGTTTTGTGTTTCCCTGTCTTCTCATTTTGCTTAACTTATTGTGTTTGGGGTCTCCTTTTTGCAGGCTGCAGGTTCGTAGTTCCCATTGTTTTTGGAGTCTGCCCCCAGTGGCTAAGGTTGGTTCAGTGGGTTGTGTAGGCTTCCTGGTAGAGGAGACTAGTGCCTGTGTTTTGGTGGATGAGGCTGGATCTTGTCTTTCTGGTGGGCAGGACCACGTGCGGTGGTGTGTTTTGGGGTGTCTGTGACCTTATTATGATTTGAAGGAGCCTCTCTGCTAATGGGTGGGGTTGTGTTCCTATCTTGCCAGTTGTTTGGCATAGGGTGTCCAGCACTGTAGCTTGCTGGTCATTGAGTGGAGCTGGGTCTTAGCATTGAGATGGAGATGCCTGGGAGAGCTTTCTCTGTCTGATATTTCGTGGAGCTGGGAGGTTTCTGGTGGACCAATGTCCTGAATTCGGCTCTCCCACGTCAGAGGCACAGACCTGACACCCAGCTGGAGCACCAAGACCCTGTTAGCCCCATGGCTCAGAAGAAAAGGGATAAAAAAAGAATGAAAGAAAGAAAAAAATAAAGTTTTTAAAATAAGAAATGAAAAATAATTATTAAAAATTAAAAAAATTAAAAAGTAATTAAAGAAAGAAGAGAGCAACCAAACCAAAAAACAAATTCACCAACAATAAGAAACATTAAAAATTGTACTTAAAAATAAAGACAGACAGAACCGTAGGACAAATGGTAAAAGCAAAGCTATACAGACAAAATCACACTAAGTAGCATACACACTCACAAAAAGAGAAAAAGGAAAAAAAAATATATCTATATATATATAAAAAAAAGGAAGAAGAGAGCAACCAAATCAATAAACAAACCTACCAATGATAATAAACTCTAAATACTAAACTAAGATAAACATAAAGCCAGGAACAAATTAGACGTAGAAAGCAAACCCCAAGTCTACAGTTGCTCCCAAGCTGTACCACCTTAATTTTGGGATGATTTGTCATCTATTCAGATATTCCAGAGATGCAGGGTACATCAAGTTGATTTTGGAGTTATAATCTGCTGTTCCTGAGGCTGCTGGGAGAGATTTCCCTTTCTCTTCTTTGTTCTCACAGCTCCTGGGGTTCAGCTTTCGATTTGGCCGCACCTCTGTGTGTAGGTCACCTGAGGGCGTCTGTTTTTCGCTCACACCAGAGGGAGTTAAAGTAGCAGCTGTTTAGGGGGCTCTGGTTCACTCAGGCTGGGGGGAGGGAGGGGTGCGGAATGCTGGGCAAGCCTGCAGCGTCAGAGGGCTGTGTGACGTTGCAACAGCCTAAGGCACGCCGTGTGTTCTCCCAGGGAAGTCATCCCTGGATCACGAGACTCTGGCAGTGGCGGGCTGCACAGGCTCCCGGGAGGGGAGGTGTGGATAGTGACCTGTGCTCGCACACAGGATTCTTGGTTGTGGCAGCAGCAGCCTTAGCGTCTCATGCCCGTCTCTGGGGTCCGCGCTGTTACCCGCGGCTCGCGCCCGTCTCTGGAGCTCCTTTAAGCAGCACTCTCCTCACGCACCAGGAAACAAAGAGGGAAGAAAAAGTCTCTTGTCTCTTCGGCAGCTCCAGACTTTTCCCGGACTCCCTCCCGGCTAGCTGTGGCGCACTAGCCCCCTTCAGGCTGTGTTCTCGCCGCCAACCCCAGTCCTCTCCCAGAGATCCGACTGAAGCCGGAGCCTCGGCTCCCAGCCCCCGCCCACCCCGGCGTGTGAGCAGACAAGCCTCTCGGGCTGGTGAGTGCTGGTCGGCACCGATCCTCTGTGCAGGAATCTCTCCGCTTTGCCCTCTGCACCCCTGTTGCTGTGCTCTCCTCTGCGGCACCAAAGCTTTCCCCCCGCCCACCTCCTCGCTCCGTCTCCGCCTGCGAAGGGGCTTCCTAGTGTGTGGAAACTTTCCCTCCTTCACAGCTCCCTCCCACTGGTGCAGGTCCCGTCCCTATTCTTTTGTCTCTGTTTTTCCATTTTTCTTTTGCCCTACCCAGGTACGTGGGGAATTTCTTGCCTTTTGGGAAGTCTGAGGTCTTCTGCCAGCGTTCAGTAGGTGTTCTGTAGGAGTTGTTCCACATGTAGATGTATTTCTGATGTATTTGTGGGGAGGAAAGTGATCTCCACGTCTTACTCCTCCGCCATCTTGAAGGTGTCTGTCTGAATTCTTTAAATGACGGTGCTTACTTATGGGAAGAATAAGAAACCCAACCACCATTCTAGGCACGTGGTTTTAATTAATGTAATTACATCAATCTGAGACAGTTTTGAAAAAGCATTTACTGGACATTAAAGTGGGTGTTAATAGTTATAATTTTCAGATTTAATCATTTGGCCTAAATATCTACTTACTTTTTCTTTAAGTGTTTAAAATTTTTTTTATTTATTATTTATTTTTGGCTGCGTTAGGTCTTCATTGCTTTCTCTAGTTGCGGTGAGCGGGGGTTACTCTTCGTTGCAGTGCACGGGCTTCTCATTGTAGTGGCTTCTCTTGTTGCAGAGGCGTGTGGGCTTCGGTAGCCGTGGCATGTGGGCTCAGTAGTTGTGGTGGGCTTAGTTGCTCCATGGCATGTGGAATCTTCCTGGACCAGGGATCTAACCCGTGTCCCCTGCATTGGCAGGCAGATTCTTAACCACTGCGCCACCAGGGAAGTCTCTCTACTTACTTTTTTACATATATAAACTACCAAAAAGAAAGAACAAATTATAGTTACTTCTGTTTTTGGAGTCCTTTCCTGGGTCCACATTTTGACAAAGTTCTTTTGTATTTAGGACAAAGAAGATCAATATAGAGTGGCTCAATACCAAATTGCTCTTGAATTCCAAGTATTGTCATAGTTACTTTACAGCTAACATTACAGAATAATACCATACCCTGCTTTGTATGAGAGGTTATGCAAATAAAATTTTAACTTGTTACTTTTTCCTTAACTAAAGCTTATTGCCTGAGAATTGCATCTATTGAAACTTACCTTGCTGAATGTTTGAGCAACTATTACTATTTTATACACTTTTTAGTTCTTTTTTTTAAAATTGAAGTATAGTTGACTTACAAAGTTGTGTTAGTTTCAGTTGTACAGCAAAGTGATTCCGTTACATATATGTAAGTATATATTTATCCATTTTTTAAAAAGTATCACTGGTATCTGGGACTGGGAAGATTCTTAACATTTTGAGTAAGAAATGAATTTGTTAATTTAAAAAATGATAATACCCAGAATTAATTAGGATGTGGAAAAAATAGACACTGTTAATACTTTGTTGCTCAAATATAAATTGGTACTAAACTTCTGGAGAACAACTTGGTAGTAAGCATTAAGATTTTAAAAATTTCTGTAATCTTTGACCCAACAATTCCAATTTTAGAAATATATCCTAAGAAAATAATTGAATTAGTGTGCAATGTTCAATGTTCATTGTATCACTGTTCTATACAAAAAGTCTCTGCAAGCAATCTACATTTCTATCAATAGGCATTAAGTTAAGTTTGACATATTTACAAAAGGAAATACTATGTGGCCATAGATTGATATTCATTATCATGAAAAGATGTCCAGAATATATTATGATGAAAAAAGCAGGTTATCAATCAGTATTTGTCAATTAATCCCATTAAAATGCTACACAGAGTTTATACTTTTCTATTATTTTCTTAATTTTTGCAATGAGCATGTGTTACATTTACAATTCTAAATCAGTAAACTAATTGCTATCTGAAGAAAAAGATGCCTTTCTTTGCCTTAACCTCTTTAACTACTAGACAGCATTTATATTCTGGGACTTCTCTGAGCTTCCCCACTACACTACCCTTCAAGGAAGGTAAAGTAGTATCTCCCTCCTCCATGACATCTTAAGAGATGCCAAGATCAGGCCAAAGGTCACACCAGAGAAGGGCAACGATGGCCACTTCCAGGGTCAATTAGCCAGCTGCCCCATTCAGGGTTCTTCAGTAGAAGGTTGCTGCAGTGTTTCACAATTAAGTGTGGGTGACACCCTCTCAGGAGCTTTAAGAAGCTAAACACAGGTAATCCCACTGACCTCATCAAATCCTATGCCTCCCTCAGCCTTGGGGACTCTCTGCATCCCCCTACATCACTCTCTACTAAACTGGTCCATCCCATCCCTCCTGTTCTCTCTCCAGGGGAATCCTGCATAAGCTTCCTTCAAAGAGCCTTTAATAACAGTGTTGGCTTCATTTGGGGGTTGGGGGGCTGTAAGAGCAGACAACTCTATTTCCATCCTGGTAAGTACCAGGTATACTGAAACCACATATTAAATGCATTTGGTCACCTGGATAAAAAGTTCATTTCACCTGGCTACTCCCAGGAAGAGAAAATCCTATCCCTATGATTTTGTTCTGTAAACTTAAGCATGATTTATAAAATGTAAAAGGATAGGATATTCCCAAGTTTGACATAGCTGTATTAGTCATAGCTGTCCCTCCTCCCAGAAAGAAAAAAAAAAACAGAAAAGAAAAAAAAGAAGGGGGAATAGTAGGGAGCAGATAGATCAGACTCAGAAATGCCATTTGTGCAAGAATTGTGTGCAAGTCATCACTGTTCTTATACATTGTGGTACCCCCACTGTTTACTTTCAGTGAATGTCTATTAAATATAAATGGAGGTAACATTGCACAGAGACTTAAGATGTATTTTACATATTCAGTTGTGCACCACAGTTGGATCTTGATATGCTGAATGTTTGCAAAAAGGGCTCTACTGTAACCAAGTCAGATCCAAATCTGTAAACAGACTGACAAAATTTCTATTTATTAAGAAGAAAATTGCATCCTACAGAAGAGACCAAAGTCCATAATTCTGTAATTAAAAGCAGGATTTAGATAAGAGAAAAAAGTTTTAGTGATCAGGAGACATGAAAAAAGTGTAAAATTTGTTTGTCTCAAAATAGCCAAGCTTGGGCATATGTCACAAAGCTTCCACCAAAAATGGGTTAGAAAGCTGAAAATTAATGCAATTGAGTTCTAGATTATAAAAATGAGGCAAATCTCAGTTTTTAATGAATTATTATAAGCAGTGTCTTAGTTTGATTTTTCATGCTCACTCTGGGGCAGTCTGAAATAGGTAGTGTCTCCCTTGGGCTCCTCTAGTTTGCCCACCCAGTTATCTTCCCAGAACTGCACTCTTCATATGACCTGTGATGCACTCTTTTCCTATCGCCTTTCCTGGATAACCTGATAAACAGCCCCAGGTTAATGGAGAATAGACTTCTTTCACCTAGTGATTAAGTGCATTTTAAGCAGGTGATTGTTCTTGTCAATGATAATTTGAAGTTTGTTACTTTCAGTTTGTTTCTGGACATGGGCTCCCTGTTGTGGTTCATAGGATAGGACTATGACATACAAGATATATATACAAGAAACTATATCTTCATTTTTGCAGCTGCAAAGATTACTTGGGCCCTGATAGAGAAATGATTATAGCTGAATAGATCAATAATTTTTAAGGAAACATTGTAAAGACCTAAGTTAACTTATTTCATCCAGAATTATACATGTATAAAGACCCTGTATGTAAGAAATTAAACCACTCGAATAAAGAAAAATCTGGCTTATTCATCCTTCCAAAAATAATAACCAGCATTTATTGACTGTTTACTATGTTCCAGGTACTGCTATAAACATTTTATGTACAAAATTATGTAACTTTTTATTATGGGAAATTTTAAACTTAAGAAATAAAGATCATTATGAATAAACAACAAGATCCTCCTGTATAGTACAGGGAACTATATTCAATATCCTGTGATAAACCATAATGGAAAAGAATCTGAAAAAGAATATATATATCTATAACTGAGTCACTTTGCTGTACAGCAGAAATAAACACAACATTGCAAATCAACCATAGATCAATAAATTTTTTTAAAAATTAAAGATCATTAAAAAACCTTTATGTATGCATTGCCCACTTTATTTATTTATTTATTTTTAACATCTTTATTGGAGTGTAATTGCTTTACCATGTTGTGTTAGTTTCTGCTGTACAGCAAAGTGAATCAGCTATATGTATACATATATCCCCATATCCCCTCCCTCTTGCATCTCCCTCCCACCCCTCTAGGTGGTCACAAAGCACCGAGGTGATCTCCCTGTGCATCGCCCACTTTAAATCATTATCGGGGTTTCTCTGGTGGCTCAGTGGTTGAGAGTCCGCCTGCCGATGCAGGGGACACGGGTTCGTGCCCCGGGCCGGGAAGATCCCACATGCCGCGGAGCGGCTGGGCCTGTGAGCCATGGACGCTGGGCCTGCATGTCCGGAGCCTGTGCTCCGCAACGGGAGAGGCCACGACAGTGAGAGGCCCACGTACCGCAAAAAAAAAAAAAAATCATTATCATCAACATTTTGCCATATATGTTTTATTTACCACCATCATTCTCCTCCCTCAATTTTTTTTTCTGGAGTATTTAAAGCAAATGTCACATGTCCTATAATTCACTCATAAATATCTTAAATACATTCTTAACTTTTAAAATATATTAGCTATTTTAGTCGTCAAAAGCAGATACTATTATTATTCCCATTTTACATATGTATAAACTGAGGCAAAGGTTATTGAGTGATTCAAACCCTGGAGTCTGATGGCCGGACTCCAAGATGGCCCCCGCCCCCGGCCTCCTGGTATCTATACGAGATGCTATGTCACTTCTGAGATTGGACTTGGGTGCCTCTCCCTTTTTTGGGAGACACCCACGTCCAACTGCCATGTCCCGCAGCCCCATGGCGGGGTCCCGCATGGTGAAGAATGCAGGCGTCCAGCCAACAGCCCGCGAGGAGCTTAGGTTTGCCAACAACCACAGCAGAGAACTCGGAGGCAGATCCTTCAGCCCTATTTGAGCCTTGAAATGACCGCAGCCGGAGCTGACTGTTTGACTGTATCCTCATGAGAGACCCTGAACCAGGACCATCCAGCTAAACCGCTCCTAGATTTCGGATCCACTGAAATTGTGAGATAATAAATATTCATTGTTGAAGTCGCTATATTTTGGGGTAATTTGTTATGTCGCAATAGATTACTAACACATCCTGTATTCTCAATCACTGTTGTATTCTGTCCCCAGATACAAGTCTGGGATGGCTTTTGCTTTGCCAGTACTCTGATACTTAAATGACAATGCTGAGGCAATGAACTGAAAGGATATATTTAGGGAGTTTAATATCACACACTCATTTAACTGATATTCTAATCTGTGAGTGGTGAATGTAATAAGGGGACTAATTAATTAAACCAAGTATCCCACTTGCATATAATTTCCGTATCAGCACAAACTAAACTACTTCCTACTTTAAATTTAAAAAAAAAAAAAGACTGCAGAATATTCTCTCTTTTTTTTTTTTTTTTTTGCCATGTGCCTTGCCGGATCTTAGTTCCCCAACCAGGGATCCAACCCTGCCCCTCAGCAGTGAAAGTGCAGAGTTCTAACCACAGGACCACCAGGGAATGACCTCTCTATTAGTTATTAAAACAATACCCTATTAATTGCAATTTGATTGATTCCAGGTTTTTTTTGTGTGGTTGTTACAAATGATGCTTCATTGAACATCTGTGTACATCCTATCTTAATGAACTTTTGCAGGTATAGCCTTATGGCATATTTCTAGCAGTGAGCTTGATAGGCCAAGGGTATGTGCTTTCTACATTGGTAGTGACTGCCAGATCACCTTCACAAAAGTACCACTAGTTACAATACCACCAATCCTATGCGAGTTTCCCCATCTTCCCACACATTTGTTAGAACTAGATACCATTAAACTTCTCAATTTTGCCAATCCAAAAGGTGTTAAATATCTTCCATTCTTTGGATCTGCATTTTTTTTAAACTGTGGATGAAGTTAAGCCTCTCTTTATGAGTTTATTGATCATTAGTATTTCTTTTTCTCTGAACTATCTGTCCTTACAAGAGCTCTTTGTAAAGTATGGACATGTTAATATTTTTCTCAGTCATTTGACCCTTGACTTTGTTTATGATTTATGGTTTTTGGACTTTAGATACTACTTAGTAAAGCTCCTTCTTCTACAGTAGCAAATATATGTTCCCATGCTTTCTTCTAGAAGTTTCTGTTTTTCATTAGTTACATAACATCTTTGCTCCCTCTGGAATTTACTTTGGTTTAAAGAATGAGATAGGGATTCAGTATTTTTGTCCTCCTCCCCATATATATAATAATATAGTTGTTTTGATACCATGTACCTAATAATCTCTCATTCCTCATCAATTTGACATGACACCTTTATCACAAACTAACTCTCCATATATATTTGGATCTATTTTGGACCCTTTATTCTATTCCATGGATCTACCTATTTCTTTACAAGTTCTAAAGTACTTCAGTTATTACAGCATCAATTTGTAGTAGGATCATCCATACCTTGTTTTGAATTTTCCTGGCTACCATGAATTATAGAACTATTTTTCAAGATAAAAAAATCCTTTGTATTTTAATTGGGATTGGATTGAATTTATATGACAACTGAGGAAGAATTTATATACTTAACATATTTAGTCTCTTGATCCAAGAAATGTTATGTCTTTCAATTTACTTATCTTCTTTTATGTCCCCAAATAGAATTTTGAAGTTTTCTTCATTTAAATTCTATATATTTTTTGTTTGTGAATGCTTAGATATTTGATCAGTTTATAGTTTTTAAAATAAAATATCTTCTTCCACTAAATTTTTTCATAGTTATTAATTAGGGATATGTTGCTGATTTTTATATACTCAATGTATAACCTTCCATTTTGATGAATTCTATGATTGCTTCTAATAGTTTTTAGTAATTCTCTAGGGTTTTTATTTTCTAGATATATATTGTAAACACTGTTGGTGTCCCACCCAGACTCCCTTTACAAGCCCAATACATCCGTCCCCCAGCTGCTGTGAATGTTGACTACTAACTACTCACAGTTAGCCCCTTCTCTGGAGAATTGCCTTTGGTTGGATGGGAGTTGAGTTGCCTAGGAGATAACATTTCCCTCCACCGTAACCAAGCAGCTCGTAGTCAGTAGCTAATGACTAATAACTAATTAATTTGGGTGAAAAATAAAAGCTTGCCCCCTTGTTTCAAAATGGAACCAACTCTGTGGTGCAATTCATAGTCTAGAGCTCTCTAGGGATCAGGCTGAGTATAAACTTCAGCTGAGACCACATCCCTCCTGAGTTCCTCTCCCTGCCTTACCCTGCTCCTTGAACTACCTTTCTCCAAAGAGCACTCCTCCAATAAATCACATGCTTGTGCATCCCTGTCTCAGGCTTTGCTTCTAGGAAACCCAATCAAAGATGATATACAATTCTATGAATTAAACAAATATTTATTAAACAAATATTATTGGGCATCCGTAATGTGCTAGCACTTTCTAGACAGGCATCTGAACAGACCAAGTTCCCTGTCTTGTAGAGCTTACACTTTAGTGGCAGACATTGACAATAAACAAGTAAACAAAGAAATAACTATATAATAAGGAGGATGAGGGGGCAGTGTGTTCTGGGGTGGGAGCACTATTTTTAAAAGAGCAATGAAAGGTGTATCACTTATTTTACTTTTGGTACAAGTAAACAGAAAACCCAACTCAATGTGGCTTAAGCAAAAAAGGCAATTTATTTTATCACAAAACAAAAAGTCCAGAGGTAGGAAGGCTCCATAGTTAGTAAAATACAGATATCATCAAGGAACCAGGTTTTTTCTGTCTTCCTGCTTTGCCATTCTTGGTGTATCAGCTTTGACCTGCCAACAAAAGAAACAAAGATTCCGAGGCAGAGTAAGTGTTAAACTGCAAAGAATACTTTGGAGACAAATTTAGTGTGAAGTCTTCGGGATTTACTCATTTATAGGTATATAAGAGAGAATACAGCCTTCTGAGATGGTGTCTCTGATCAAGGGCAAGGAGGGGACCTATAAAGGCAGAAGTCACAAGTTTCACAAAGAATAATGATTACGTGGTTTCAACAACTACTTTGATTGCCAGTTCAAAGTTGATTGGTGATAGTGGAGCTTGGCACAGCTGACTGCTATGCCCCAGGTCAGTTTGTTGAGTCTAGATAGTACAGTCACAAATTCCCCATCAGGTCGCTTTTCTACTGACTGACTAGTTTTCTGAAAACGAGTTGCTCTGGTTCCTTCTTCTGCGGAAGCAGTTGCTCTGATTCTTTGCCATATTACAAGCTCAGGGTCATGCAGTAAGCAAGTCTGAATGCATATATTCAAGGTTCAGCAAAAGTTTCTTTTATCACTTTCCTCATGGTCACAAGATGGCTGCAGCAGTTCCAGAGACCAAATCCATACACACAGTATTAGGAGGCTATCTTGTGTCATGCTGTAGCATAGCAATTTATCAAGTCTTCACAATTTCTTTCAATAGTTAAGACTAGATACAGTAGATAAAATGTGCTGAATTCAAAATGCAGTACTCATTTCCCCCCAAGCAGTGAAGCAGAAAAACATTGGTCAGAATGAGAATCATGGTGACTCATAGTTTTACAAAGGGCAGGTTGAATCATGAAAGGACAAAAGATTCTAAATAAATTGCCCAAAGAAATACCCAATTCTGTTTGCATTGAATTATCTTCTTATCTAAGTAAATGTTTTTTTAGGAGCTGTTGATTACACATTGACTAGTCTCTGAACCCCAGAACTTTTGTAATCACTGAACATTTTAAAAGGCTAGGGCTTCCCTGGTGGCGCAGTGGTTAACAGTCCGCCTGCCAGTGCAGGGGACACGGGTTCAAGCCCTGGTCTGGGAAGATCCCACATGCCGCAGAGCAACTAAGCCCATGCACCACAACTACTGAGCCTGAGCTCTAGAGCCCACGAGCCACAACTACTGAAGCCCACGTGCCTAGAGCCCGTGCTCCACAACAAGAGAAGCCACCTCAATGAGAAGCCTGCTCACCACAACGAAGAGTAGCCCCTGCTCGCCGTAACTAGAGAAAAGCCCGTGCGCAACAGTGAAGACCCAACACAACCAAAATAAATAAATTTATTTTAAAAGAGGATATCCTTCTCTGCACTGCCTCCCCTAACCAATCCAAGTCAAGTTCTAACTGCAATACTTGAGGAGGGAGCTGGGCTTTCAACAAGCACACTTCTGGAAAAAAAAGTAGGAAATAAAGGCCAGAAATCCCAGCTCTTTCTTCTAGGAAAAATACTGGATTTTATTTCAACTCATCGGTGATGCCTTCACTGTCTATAGCCTGGGAAATTTGCCCTGAGGCCACTGCAATACATGGATTAGGGGTATTTTTGGAGCTAATTTCAACCTATCACCATTGCACTTTCCTTGTAATGTTAAAAAAAAGCTAGTGGGAGAGTGGAGAAAACCTGAAGGTATTGTTAGCCTGGAAAAGGGTTGAAGGAAAGAGAAGTTTGGGGACCACACAGACCAAACCAGTTTTATAGTTTTACCTGGGGCCAGGTCGAAATGGTTTACTTCAAAGCTCCTGTAACTGGTTGAACCACTTCTTCTCTGTCCTGACTTTATAATGTCTTTGGTTATAAACTGCATTCATAATTACAATGTGGCTTGTCATTAGCTAATTCAATTCTTCTTCTTAAAGTTCTTAAAGCTTCTTATCAAATCTACATGTCTAGTTTGGTTTATGTTTTTGTCTCCTTTTCACATAAGCAACACTTATCTCTTTCAAAAGATTTAAGAGCTTTATAGTCCAGTTTAAATTCTGGTTAACTAGTTACGAAGACTGTACTGGCAGAACAGATAAAACAGTTGGCATAACATTTATTCATTCAAGCAATGTTTGCTGAGTGTCTGCTGTGTGCCAGCAGGGGTTGAGACAAGCAAGATAGCTCTTTCTTTCAGGTGTTCAGCAATTATTCTTTATTGCTACTGGAGTTAATAGATAATAAATCATTTAGGAGACACCATTTCATAGTGAGTATACATCTATTAGTAAACTTCGTGGTTTGGGGGCTAGAATTCAAAAGAAAGAGCGTCGTGCCAGCCTCTTCAGCTTTCCAGAGGAACTTGGTGCTTTTCCCCAAGGTATCCATCTCCATCATACAGTGAGGGCACAGCAGCAGGAAGCTTGGGTCTGAACGAAGTGGCATTATGCAGCTGCACTGAATAAGTCCGTATTACGTATCTTTAGTTGACTCAGTCTCCCATCAAATAGTTTAAAAACTTCAATTCACATGTGGGAACTTTCATTCGTTCTTCTATTTATTCATCCAAAAATATCTATTAAGCACCAGTTGTGGATGGATGAGAGCTATCAGCATCATTCCCAAGATGGAGGCTTTTGGGAAATTGATCATTTCATTTCTGGTACCTCCACAGGCTGACTGGCTTTAGTTTGAGATGCTCTTTGAAATAACTGTTATCTCCGCAGGTCTGAGATTTGGGGTGGGTCCCCTCAGCTTCCTGCAAATGAGTATATGGTAGTAAAAAGGAAGAGGGGGTGTTTCTGATGAAATCTTGAAAATATGCTGACCATGCATATATCACCACTAGAAAGACATTCATAAGGAAGAAATGATATGCTGGTTGTTGTATATTTTCAAGCATTATCTCTTACTGTGATGTCCCTGGTGTCCTCCAAAGACCATTTTCCTTGATTACTGTACCCCAAGACCCAAGCTACCAGGTGCTTTGGAGACTTCCTGCCATATCCTCTTTCTGTCTCTCCTTAGTGTGGAAACCTGTAGTGATCAATTGTGTCATCATTGTCGTAGGTGCCTGGTTGTATAACCATCTTCCTCACTTCTGCTGACCTCCATCTAAAAGACATAGATGGCCAAACTGTACAAAATAACCAATCAGCCTCCAAGCTCAGACAAAAAAAAAAAAAAAAGGCAATGGATTTATTTGCTTAATTGTTTTCTCTTTAGGTTGTAAGAGTGAATCTTTATCTGTTCAATAAACTGTTGAGCATTTTTATATATAAGGCAAAATACTCTGCCTTTAGTAACAGTTTCACTGTTAAAAGTACCTCTTCAGAACATTTACTCCTGTATGTGGGGCAACAGCAAGAATCCAAGATGGCCTTCCAGTGATGTTCACCTCCAGGTATTCCCACCTTTGTGTAGCCCCTTCCCATAGTGCATCAGGTCTGGTCTGTGAATATGGCAGAAGTGATGGTAGGTGAATTTCCAAGGCTCAGCCATAAAAAAAATTGTGGCTCGGCCTGGCCACCCTTATGAACTATAACATAATCAATGTTCATTGTTTTAAGCCACTAAATTTTGGGGTAACTTGTCATGCGGTAATAGTTACCTCAGTATGGTGTGTGAGGCCAGAATTAATCCATTTGAAGCTTTAAAATGGGATTTAGTGGGTCAAAATGATTTGCCACAGTAGAAATAACAAGTTGATAACTGCTTATAACAAAAGTAGTTTAGCAAGCTATATAGCTTTGAATAAGTAACTTATCTTTTATTGCTAAAGATACCATGAAAAAAATGACTTTTTTCCTATAATAATCAACATATAGGAAGTACATAATGAAGTTATATATGCCAACTTTATAGGAAAAATTACCTGATGATTTTAGAAATTGTAATAAATGGAGCCTGGTTTAGTGGACTTAAAAAAATTTTTTAAAGCAGTTAATAGTAAATATGAAAGAATATCAAAAAAGAAAATTGATTTTCAATTTTTCAAAATTTAAAAATCGGTTTTCTTCTCTTAACAAGAGCTATCATTTTTATTAAGTCCTTAAAATAGCCTTGTGAGGAGAGTATTATGATGCCCAAATTTTAGCTAAGGAAACAGGCTTGGACAACTTAAATAACCGGTTTAAAGTCACCCAGATAGTAGGTAATTGAGCTAGAATTTGAACCCAGTTTTGCCTGTCTCCTTATCCTATACTTTTTCCATTATAACAGGACACTTTTCTAAAATTAGCTCTAAGGTTTGACATGCGTTGAATGTCATTTAGTCTACCACTACACATGGAAAATGAGTAGACTTATCAAATACTTATAATCTGGGTTTAAAAAAAAGTCCTACTGTTAAGTGCAAAGAAAGGGGTTGTTCTTCTCAATTATTCAAAATGTCTTCATCTTTTATCCATTCCTTCCACTGGTTAATTGCTCATCTTCTTGTTTACCACATACAACTGTAAAACTGATAAGAACTTAAGCTTATGTAGAGAGTACTTACCCCCAATTAACATTTAGTTGATAAAGATACTCTTATATAACATGTATAATATATGACCTATAACATAATTTACACATAACAAGAAATTATTCCCCAGCTAACATTTAGTTGCTACACTCTTATTATCTGCCTTTTTTTTTTTTTTTTTGGTAGCAGATGTGATATTTTGATGCTTGGTAATCTATGCACAAGGAAACCTCAGAAGTGGCCACGTTAACCATGATATACTCATATGAATTAACAAACTTTCTTTTGCCTGTTTAGTTTTACTACTCTGAATATAATAAAACAATCAATGTCTATTCTGTAAGTATTTTTGTGAGTAAAATTGTCTATTCAATAAATATAGCATAACCATGGTATATATTTCATGATCCTGTTTCTACAGAGAACTTCTGTTGTTTCTGTATGATGAGAACACCCTGAAGATGATGTGCTTTGCTGAAATGCTTTGGTTTTTGCTCATGAATTTGGCTTTTACTTTCTCTCAGTGTGTTGTACAGTCTTCTATATATTTTTCCACACTGCTTTCTCTAGGAAGGGCCCACATTTTAGTTTTTTTACATCAATCACAAGTAAGTACTTTGAAGTACAATACTATGCTGTGACATTAATATAGTTTGGAGAAATATATACAGTTTCACAGTGTTTGTGACCATAAGATGTAAGTTAAAGGCTTTTTGTTGAATAATTAGAATGTTCACTTAACATGAAACTCCTTTTCCTCCCTCCCTCCATATTTAACACCATCCATTACACCGATCCATCCCTTACTGCCAGCCTCAGTAGATGTGCGTTTTTGTTTGACGCATAAATCTGTGTGCTTGGCCTCACCTCTCCCATCTCCCTGTGGACTTTGGTTCATCAATTACCCCTTTCATTCCTTGGCCTCATTCTATCCCTCTCTGCTAGCTTTTGGACTGCTGCTTATAATTGAGCTCAAAATTCCCAGCCTGATAACAAAACCAAAGACCTCTCTACAAAAACTAACTCAAGAAGAAGTAGAAAACATTTGTAGGTCAATAACTAATAGAAGAAATTGAAAAAACCATTAAAGAAAAAAATAACTGATGATCATTAATGATAGTAACTACATTTAATGGTCGTGAAACATTTAGCTATATTTAAGTGCCATGCTGAACACAATATAAATTATCTTATTTAATCCTCAGTAACAATATGAGTTAGATATTAACACCATTTTACAGAAAAGGAAATTGAGGTTCAAAGAAGTAATGTTGCCCAGTGTTAAACAGCTTTATGTATTTCACTTACTGTGAAAGAGCTGGAGTAGGACTCAAGTTTGTTGGATTCTCTTACCTGTATTTCTTCACTTGGTCCAGCCAATCTAATGAATAACTTAATATCTTTGTGTGTCTTTTGAACACAGAAAACAATAAATATCTTTCTAATTTTCTTAGGAAAACTAGCTTATTCTTCCAAAGCTATACTATACATAGATGCAAAAATCTTAAAATTTAACAAATTAAATCCAGGATCATTTTAAATGATTAATGCTGTCTAACTTGAGTTTATTTTAGGCATATATGTATATAAATCACGTACCTGTCCTATAACATAATAGGTCATTCCCATCAACATTCAAATATTTTCATTTGAAACCATACACACAGACTCACACTTAGATGCACAAAGCTCCCTGTTGACATACAAATACCCATCCTCTTTTCCTTACCAGTGAGTCGCTGTTCTTGCCGTTTTTACTTGTCATCCCCACTATACTCTGTAGAACTCACTTAGATGAGGCTTTCACTCCACCAAAATTGCTCTTGAAGATTACACTTGATGGTATCAAATTCAATGATCAATTTTCATTCTTTTCTTTTTAATTGAAGTATGAAGTACAGTTGATTTACAATGTTGTGTTACTTTCAGGTGTACAGCAAAGTGATTCATATATATATATTTGAATAATACATTAATATAACATATATTAATAATATAATATATATAATTACAATTATGTTACAATTACAATACAATAATTATTATATATTAATTATATTATAATGATAATTATATACAATAATTATTATAATTATAATATATTAAATAATATAATATATATTAATAATATATAACTATATATTTGAATATATATTTATATTCTTTTTCATCAATTTTCAGTCTTACTAATCACACTTGGCATGCTTGACCATTCCCTTCTTTTTGAAATATTTCCTTCACTTGGTTTCCAGGGCACCACTCTCTTAAGTCCTCCTGTGATTCTGGCTGCTCCCTCTGTCTACTTGGCTGGTCCCTCTTCATCATCTTCCTGAGCTCTAAACATTGCAAAGGCCCTGGCTCAGGTATTAGAGTTCTTCTGTTCTCTGTCTACCTCATGATCTAATCCAGTCCTGGTTTTTTCATTTTTACATTAATTTTTGTTTTATTGAAGTAATATGTACATATTTAGAAAAGTCAAATAGTACTTGTGAGATAATGGAAAATATATATATTGGCCTCTGCCCCCATTTCCTGACACACAGCTCCTAAAACTGTTGTAATTTCCTAAGTGATAAGAACACTAGGAGCATCTCTTGTTTTACTATTTGTCTTTGATCCTGTCCTGACACAGGGCTCCTAAAACCCTTGCAAATTCCTAAGTGATAAGAGCCCTAGAAGCATCTTTTGTTCTATTGAGGTGGCTCTGAGTGAGCTCCTGGCTGGCTACTGAATGGGGGCTGGTCACCAGGATTAGAAGCTTGGAATTTCCAGCCACACCCCTCATCCCCCAGAGAGGAGAACACAGCTAAAAACAGAGTGTATAATTGATTATGCCTACATGAGGAAGCCTCCATAAAATCCCGATAGTATGGGATTCGGAGAGCTTCCAGGTTGGCGAACTCATGTGCACCTCAAGGGTGACATACCCCAATTCCATGGGGACAGAAGCCCCTGCGATCCGGACCCTCCCAGACCTCGCCCTATATATCTCTTCATCTGGCTGTTCATCTGTATCTTTTATCATATCCTTTAATAAACTGGTAAAAGTGTTTCCCTGAGTTCTGTGAGTTGCTCTACCAAATTAATCGAACCCAAGGAGTGTCTAATCTACAGCCAGTTGGTCCGAAGCACAGGTGACAACCTGGGCTTGCCCCTGGTGTCTGAAGTGTGGTGGGTAAGAACAGTCTTATGGGACTGAGCCCTTAATCTGTGGGATCTGACACTACCTCCAGGTAGATAGTGCTAGACTTAAGTTGTAGGACATCCAGCTGGTGCTGGAGACTAGCTTGCTGTTGTGGGGAAAAAAACTCAAACATCTGGTGACCACAAGTGTCAGAAGTGAAGTATTCTCTGTGAAGGTAAAGGCGACACACAGGGAAGAAAGACACAGTAGGGAAGAACTGGGTTTTTCCCTACATAGGAAAGACAACAACAACTGAGTTTTTCCTTTTCAGGACTACAAAGGCTAATGACAAACTACAGCATTTCCCTTTTTCCATCCCTCCCTAGTTTCTTCATTCCTCTTCTCTGGAAGCAACTAATTTTTACTCCTTTAGCTGTCTCCTCTGGCATTTACATCTCTACCTATTTGTAAATAACATGCACATGCTACTTTAGACGTTATCTACCAACTTCATATTATGGTAGATGCAAATTTATTCTCTCACAGTGCCATTTCCTCTCCTACTATCCTTCATATTCTTTTTTATTTCTTTACAAAAAATTTTATTTTATTATCTTTTTATTGAGGTAATATTGATTTATAACATTGTATGTTTCATGTGTACAACAATCTATCTCTGCTTCTGTATACCCTACAGCACGCTCACCACCTAAAATTTAGTTTCCATCCTTCACCAGACCATTGATCCCCTTTACCCATTTTGCCTGCTCTCCAACCCCTCCCCCTCTGGCAACCACTATTTTGTTCTCTTTATCTGCATGTTTGCTTTTGTTTGGTTTGTTCATTTATTGCAAAAAGTTAATTTTTATTATTAGCATGGAGCCAATATTCAATAAGTTTAAAGTATTTGGAAAAAATGTTAAATCAATCATTGAAAAAGACCGTACTCTTAAAACTGAGCTATCAAAATTTTGATATATTAATTGAATACTTTTTTGACTATCATTTTACCTTTGAATTCTTGGAATAAACCCAACCTGGCCATGATGATTATCCATTTTATATATCACTGCATTCAATTTTAAAATATCTTAAAAGAATTTTAAAATTTATTTGCATCAGAGGTATTGACATGTAATTTTTCTTTCTTATAACGTCCTGTGGGACTCGAGGGACATTGTTCCAGCTAATGATTAAGAACTCTCCAGACAATAGGGGCTTCTTAGACAATGGGTGAATTTCCAGGATGTCCGGCCCCCTTCCGAGAAGGAGGGAGATAACAAAATGTAAAAAAGGTGTCTGTCAAAGACCAATCAGGCAGCTGGGGAGAAGGAGGGAGATAACAAAATGTAAAAAAGGTGTCTGTCAAAGACCAATCAGGCAGCTGGGGACAAGTTCCCTCTCTGGTCCGAGCCTAAGCCGGGACCAATCAGCAGGAGAACACAACCAAATCTATAATTTACATACGGGGAAGTGGGAACCTGTAAAACTGACATATTCGCGCCCAAAAGGGTTCCTTCTTCGACCTCCTGCGTGAGGACCAAGGAACCCCGGTGCACCGGCCTTCAATAAACCTCTTGCGTTTTGCATCGACTTCCGACTCTTGTTGTTTCCTGGGCGAGTCGAAACTCCTAGGAGACCGCGCAGGTCTAACAGTCCTTGTCAGATTTTTTTTATGTGTTATTTTGATAGCATATAGTGAATTGGTAAACATTCTCCCATTTTCTATTCTTTGAAAGAGTTTGTGTGACGTTGGTGCTATTTCTTCCTTAAATGTTTTCAAAAATTCACTGTCATCTGGGGCTGGAGTTTTGTATGTGTGTGGGGGGGAGTTTTTAACTGCAAATTCAATTTCTTTAATACATATAATACTATTCAAATGTCCTATTTCTTGTGTGTTTTGGTAAGTTGTGTTTTTCAAGGAAGTTTTCTATTTTATCTAAAATTGAAATTTATCATAAGTTTAAAATAAACTGTTATCTTTTTAATAACTGTAGGATCCTTAGTGGTATTCATTTTCTGAATATCGTTATAATAGTTGGTCAAATCAACATGCAGTGTTTATATTATTATATATATGCAAATGTAACTCTCACCAGACTGTTGTAGTGCTTTATGATTCGGTTTTTAACATATCTTCCAGTTTATCTGCTCGTAAACTCATTCACTTAACAAATTTGGTTATAGTATTTTTCCCTTGTCAAATTCTATTTGGTTCTTTTATAAGTGTGGTATGTCACTATTTATAGCTTCCAGTTTCCTGTTGAAATTTTCCAACATGGCTTGTGCATCCTTTAGCAAAGGAAGTGCCCTTGTTTTACTATTTGTGTTTGATAATTCCAAGATTTGGAGGCATCCAGGGCTGTGTCTGATGTCAGTTATTTCTGCTGGTTCTTGTTCATTTTATCTTGGCTCCTCACATGTCTAGTTATATTTGATTGTGTGTTGAACAATGTATTTCAAAAATTAGTTATAGAAATAAGTTAAGACTCAGGATGATGTTATCTCTCTCCAGAGAGGATTTCTATTTGTTTCTGCCAGGCTCCTGGGACCGCTAGTAATCTAGGATCACTTTAATCTGATTTCAAAGTCTTAGATTTGGGGCCCACCTCATCATTCAAAGCTGGTGACAATCTGTGTGAAGGCTGGTTTACTGTCAATTTACTCTGACTTCTAGGGTGCAGTACTTTGAGATCCTAATCCAAAGCAGGAGACTATTTACCAGGGTACCCCACCCTCAGTGGGCTCTGAACTCTGATTGGTATCCTTTAGTTCCGGGAAGCTTTTAAAAGTATCACAACTCAGCCACCCCTTTAGACTGGTAAATTTCCAGGATGTAAGCGACCTGAATACTATGTTCACCTTTCAGATTCCATCCTCTCCTGCATCCTACTGTAACCGAGCAGGACCCTATGGGGCCTTCCCAGGACAGGACCCCACCCCCACCATGTCTTCCGCCTGCCTTTTGTCTGTAAAAAAAACTTTAGCCAAAGAATAAATGTAATCAGAGAAGTGAGAAAATGCAGAAAGAAAGGGAAGCAGTCAAACAAGACGAAATAATAACAGTTTAGCCGTTAAACAAAGTCAAGCACTTCTAGTTCCTCCTCAGGGCCTATAGAGAATATTCTGAACCATGTCCTTTGAGCTGTTTTGCAGACACTGAAATCCTGACCGGGTGGAAGAAGTGAACTGTATGCTGCCCACAGGCACAGAGACCTCAGACCTGTTGGAACCAGAAGGTTGATGATGTTGACCCCCGGCGACCTCACCACCAACCAATCAGAAGAACGTCCATGAGCTGATCATACACCCCCCCATCCCCCACTCCACCCTGTCTTTAAAAACCTTCCCCTGAAAGCCTTCGGGAGTTCAGGTCTTTTAAGCACTAGCTGCCCTGGACTCCTTGCTTGGTGCCCTGCAATAAAGGCTACGCTCTCCTTCACCACAGCCCTGTGTCAGTAGATTGGCTTTACTGGGCCAGGGCAAGCGGACCCACATTTAGTTGGGTAACACCACCTCAGAATGTTGTTAGCTCATTAGTGCCTTAAGAAGTTTAATTTAAATATTCTATGCAGATGTTTTATTTGTCTTTGGTGGTAGGGTTGATCTGAATAAACCGGTTCTGCTATTAACAGACACTTAAGTCTTTATTTAGTTTCCTTTCTCAGTTTTTTTTCTTGGATATGTTAATTGCCTTGAAATGTATTCCAATCTTTTGGGAAATGTTTCCTCTGTAAATCTCCTTTTCTTGTCTCTGTTGGTTGCTCTCTAGATGTTCTGTACAACCATAATCCTAGGACTTTCTTCTGATGTCAGTCTTGGAATTCCCTCTGTTTTTCTTCTGGGCTAGATTCTCTGGGTCCTTGATCTGTATTTTATATTTAGATTTATTCCCTGTTTGGTGAAGCAGATCCTCTAGAAGTTTCATCAGGTTAAAAGTAAGTTACAGGGCTTCCCTGGTGGCACAGTGGCTAAGAAACTGCATGCCAATGCAGGGGACATGGGTTTGAACCCTGGTCCGGGAAGATCCCACATGCTGTGGAGCAACTAAGCCCGTGTGCCACAATTACTGAGCCTGTGCTCTAGAGCCCGCAAACCGCAACTACTGAGCTTGCCTGCCACAACTACTGAAGCCCGTGTGCCTAGAGACCGTGCTCTGCAACAAAAGAAGCCACCGCAATGAGAAGCCCGCACACCACAATGAAGAGTAGTCCCTGCTCGCCGCAACTAGAGAAAAGCCCATGCAAAGCAACAGACCCAACACAGCCAAAAATAAAATATATAAAATAAAATAAATTTTTTTTAAAAAAAGGTAAGTTACAATGGCAGAACCATGGTGAGGACCACAGTTGATCTGCCTGTCACATTGCCCCAGTCAGGACAGTTGTGCAGTTGTTATCTGGACATTGTGACTTCACCATCATTTGTGACAACATGGGTGGACCTTGAGGGCATTATGCTAAGTGAAATAAATTAGACTGAGAAAGACAAATACTACATGGTACCACTTATATGTGGAATCTAAATGCTGCTCTTCACGACATGTCCTTTAGTACAGGAGTTTGAAGGTTGACAGGAGAGGGTCAGCAAATTTTCCCAAAGCCTAAGGAATCTCCTGGGAAGGAAGTTATTGAGATCCTGACCACTTTCTTTGGGAGGATCAGTGTTAATACATCACCTCTGATGCACTGAAGCATGCCTGACCTGAGATGGCAGCAAAAGACACCAAGGCTTACCCAGGAAAAATTCACCACGAAGGAGAGGGAAGCCTGGGCTGCTTACCTGTGCTTAACATTGCTGATTGTGAGAACAGGTTTCTAGCTCAGCCCTTATAAATTTCCTTCTAGCACCACAGGTGTGCCCTAGGGAAAAGAGTCCTTCAAGTTTGTAACCTCAGACGATCAGAGCACTCAAGTTTCAATAGCTCCATCTCGTGAACAGTCCTGATATAGCAAATCTTCCGTGTTTCAATAGTGACACGTTGTGGGGCAGAGGTAGGAGAGACTGGGGTCTGTGTGAACTGCAGCAGTTTTCCATCTTTTAGTCTTTCATTTTTCATCTCTCCTTTTTTCACTTTTTCCCAGCCTTATTGAAATATAATTACAAATAAAATTGTAGTATTTTTCAAGTGTACCTACACACTGTGAAAAGTTTCTCACCATCAAGTTAATGAACACAGTCATCCTTTTTTTTGGGGGGGGGTGAACACCTAAGTTCTACTCTCTTGGCCTATTACAATCGTACAATACTGTATTATTAACTACAGTCACCGTGCTGCACATTAGATCCTTAGGCATTATTCACCTTATAACTGAAAGTTTGTACCCTTTACCAACCTCTCCTTATTGTTCCCATCTCTCCTGGCAACCACCATTCTACTCTCTGTTTCTATGAGGTCAACTCTTGTTAAAATTTTTTTTTGATTCCACATGTAAGTGGTACCATGCAGTATTTGTTTTTGTCTGGCTTATTTCACTTAGCAAAATGCCTTCTAGATTCATTCATGTTGTAGCAAATGGTGGAATTACCTTCTTTCTTAGTATACACACACATATATGTTATATTATATATAAAATGGAATATTATTCTTATATATTATACATAATATTTTCTTTATCCATTCATCCATCAGCAGAAACTTAGCTTGTTTCCATACCTTGACTCTTGTGAATAATGTTGCAATGAACATGGGAGTACAGATATCTCTTTGAGATGATGATCTCATTTACTTTGAATATATATATCCAGAAGTAGGATTGCTGGACCAGATGGTAGTTCCATTTTTAATTTCTTGAGGAACCTCCATATTGTTTTCCTAAACGGCTGCACCAGTTTACATTCCCATCAACAGTGTACAAAGGTTTTCTTGTCTCCACATTCTTGCCAGCTTTTGTTATCTCTTGTCTTTTTTACAATGGCCATTGTAACAAGTGTGAGGTGATATCTCATTGTCGTTTTGATTTGCATTTTCCTGATGATTAGTGAGCATATTTCCAGACACCTGTTGGCCATTTGTGTTTTCTTTGGAAAAAATGTCTATTGAGGTCCTTTGCCCATTTTAAAATTGGGTTGTTTTTATGTTTGAGTTTCTTATATACTTTGGATATTAATCCCTTATTGGATGAGTGGTTTGCGAATATTTTCTCCCACTCCATAGGTTGCCGCTTCGTTTGGTTGATGGTTTCCTTTCCTGTGAGGAAGTTTTTAGTATAATGTAGCGCTACTTGTTTACTTTTGTTTTTGTTGCCTTTGCTTTAGGTGTCAATTTCAAAAAAAAAAATCACTGTCAAGACCAAGGTTAAGGAGTTTACTCCCTATGTTTTATTCTAGGAGTTTTATAGTTTTATGTCTTACACGCAAGACTTTAATCCATTTTTGAGTTGATGTTTGTGTACAGTGTAAAACATGGATTCAGTTTTGTTCTTTTGCATGTGGATATAGTTTTCCCAATACCACTTATTGAAAAGACTATTCTTTCCCTATTGTATATTCTCATCTCCTTTGTCACAGATTAATTGACCATATATGCATGGGCTTATTTCTGGGCTCTATTCTGTTCCACTGATCTATGTGTATGTTTTTATGCCAATACCATAATATTTTGATTACTATAGCTTTGCAATATAGTTTGAAATCAGGAAGTGTGTTATACCTCCAGCTTTGTTCTTCTTTCTCAAGACTGCTTAGCTATTCAGGGTCTTTTGTGGTTCCATACAAATTTTAGGATTTTCTATTTCTATTTTCTATTTCTGTGAAAAATGCCATTGGAATTTTGATAGGAATTGCATTGAATCCATAGCTCACCTTGGGCAGTATGGACATTTTAACAATATTCATTCTTCTAACCCATGAACACTGAGTTATCTTTCCATTTATTTGTGTGTTCCTAACTTTATCAATGTTTGATATTTTAGTGTACAGAGCTTTCATCTCCTTCATTAAATTTATTCCCTAAGTATTTGTTTTTGATTCTATTGTAAAATGGGATTGTTTTCTTAGCCCATAGTTCATTGTTAGTGTATAGGAATGCAAATGATTTTTATATATTGATTTTGTATTTTGCAACTTTACTGAATTCATCCATCTTTCATTATTAAAGCCAGTTATAAGCAAGATTAAGACTTTGGACTCTCTTCCAAAGAGAAGTCTACTATGGAAGGACACAAACATACAGTACACATAATGTACTGTGTACACTTGTTCTTCATGTATATTATTAAAGCCTACAGCACCAGATATTCCCACCCATGAACTAACCAGGTCCAACCTTGCTTAGCTTCTGAGATCAGGTGCATTCAGTGTGGTATGGTCATAGACACACCAGTTTAATTTCAATGTTAAAAACAGATATGTATACCAAAAGAGAAATGACAAAATGGTAATGCAAAATATATGACAAAAGAATGATTTTATTAATAAAGAATACGTTTAAGTCAATAAAGATGAGTAATCCAATAGAAAAATGGACAAAGGATAAAAATAAGTATCTAACAGAAGAAAAAAAACACTTAAAGAGTTTTAATTTTACTTATTAAATATTAAGACTAAAAGCATAATGAGATGCTACTTTTCATCTAACAGGTTAATAAATATTTAAAAGTAGGATAAAGTGTAGTGTTAGTAATGGTGTGAAGAAACTCTCACAAACTGCTAGTGGAAATAAACATTAATTTAAAATTTTGGAAGGTAATTGACTAACATATACCCACATTTAAAATGCACATACCCTGTAATCTAGTAATTCCATTGTTAAGAATTCAGGAATATTTTCCAATTATTTTTTGTTTACATATCGCTTTGGATGCATTTATTTGTAAGTAACAGAAAATCCAATTTAAACAACAATGGGGGTTTACTAGGCCCTGGACATAGATCCCAGACACAAGGTGGGCTTAGCTGTGGTTTGATTCAGCATCTCAGTGATATCTTTGTTGACCCAGTTTCTTTCTAGCTCTCCTCTCTGACTTCTGCCAAGTCAATTTCATCCGAAGCCTAATTCTCCATCAAGGTCATAAGATGGTTGTCAACAACTTCCAAGGTATAGTGGATATATGCATGCTTAATGGCTGCAAGGCAGCTTTGAAACCTTTCCTGGGGTTACGGGGAAGTTCTCCATCTTATGAGTCCTTACTTAACCAATGTGGAATTCAGAAATTGTTTCCCAGACTCTCCTGTAGCTCTGCCAGTATGTTCAAATGGTTCTTGGTGTCAAAAAGTTGCAAAAACCATGCAGAGACTCCCTGGCAGAGGTGACAGTACTACCTTCAGAAGCAGCAGTGGTGGCGGTTCAGGCCCCCCAAGGGCCCAACATTATCTGCTAGCGGGGTAGTCGCGCTCAGTGGGAAGCAGTGGTGTTTTCCCCGGAGCAACAGGATATATTCTGCCATGTGTCCTATAATTCTCTGGCTTTCCCAGAGATTCTGTGAAGTCCCTGATATCCTTTAATAAATTCTCTTGCTGCTTAAACCATCCACAGTTCATTTCTATTGCGCACAAGAAAGAACTCTGACGTACAGAAACATGTTTCCTCATCCACATCTAGGGAAAGAAAGGTCACTTTCAGAAATTCTCTCAAAATAGCAATGAAATTCCCTTCTCTTAGACCTCTGGCAAACCTCTTTCATACCTCAATAGCTAGAATTGGGTCATTTTTTTTTTTTAAATTACTGAGGCTTGAGGATGGGATTATACTAATGATCTAAGGCCTGAGCCACATCCTTATCTGTTAAGGTTTAAGAAAAAGGACAAAGAAAAAAAAAGGACAGAGAGGTAAGGATACCCAGATGAGGATTAGGATACTTAGAGAAGGGTGGATGGGTGAAGGTATATGGAAGGTAGGAAGACCTCAAAGTCTACTGGACAGAGTACAGTGGTCCCTCGGTATCCATGGAAGATTGGTTGCAGGACTCCCATGGATATCAAAATCCACAGATGCTCAAGTCCCTTATATACAATGGTGTAGTATTTATATATATCCTATGCACATCCTATCATATACCTTAAATCATCTCTAGATTATTTATAATACCTAATACAATGTAAATGCTACGTAAATAGTTACCATCACGGTAAATTCAAGTTTTGCTTTTGGGAATTTTCTGGAAGTTCTTTTCCAAATATTTTCAGTCTACTATTGGTTGAATCCATAGATGGGGAATACGCAGATACAGAGGGCTGACTGCATGACTGCATGATTCTCAAGAGTGACTCTCACCCTCAGTACAACTGACATTTTGGGCAGGATGCAGTTTTGTTGTGTAGGACTGTCTTGTGTATTGTAGGTAACATCCCTGGCCTTTACCCACTATACACCAGTAGCAACCCCCCAACCCCCAAGTTGTGACAAACAAAAATGTCTCCAGACATTGCTAAATGTCTCCTGGGGGGCAAAATTACCTGAAGTTGGAACCACAGGGCTAGATGAATACCCTGGGGGGGAGTGTGGTGGGTAAGGGCAGTGGAGTCCTCTCATACTCCCAAGTTAGAGTGGGGAACTTCGACTATTCAGATCCTACAAAGTACAAGGTGGGTGAACAAACTCACTGCTACTGGGAGTTGTAGATGAGATTCTTTTTGTTTCTACGAAAGGTGTTGCAGGTGGCTGTTGAATCACCATCTCCAAAAAACAAATATTATTTTTCATAGAGAATACAGCCTAACTGCAAAGTGGAAAATTTATACTTTCTCAACTGCCCTATAATTTGCATGGCCACATCTCTCATAATGAGGTACTACACATTATTCAGAGAGGACATTATTCATCTCTCTTGCCTCCAGATGTATCCTCTTTGCATCACCCCTGAGTGATATTCCTTTTAATTCTCTTAGCTACTCAAACATTTGGCCAAAAGATTTGAAATTATTAGTTCAAAATTTAATCTTGTAGTTTCTCTTTTGTGATGGTGGTTGCTGTGTTGATACATAGATTTTTGGGGTTACCCAACACATACATATTAAAAACCTGTAACTGTAGCTTTAGTTACACTTTTTTTCTGGACAATTTTATCCTTTAGCATTATGAAGTGTTCTTATTCCTATTTATATCCTCTTGGCTTGAACTGTCTGATATCAAGATGATAACCTCTGCATTCTTATTGTTTCTATGTGCCTGGCATATCTCTATTTCTATTTATCCTTTCTGAATCACTTTGTTTAGGTGTACTGCTTATATGTGCCATGTTGGGGTATCAGTTAGCTTTTGCTGCATAACAAACTGTGACAAAACTTAGTGGCTTAAAACAAGAGCCATTTATTTAGCTCATGATTCTGTGGGTTGGTTGGGCATTTGTGGTCTAGGCTGGCTCAGCAAAACTCTGATGGGCTTACTCATGTAACTAACATCAGCTGGGGGTTGGCTGGTGGCTGAAAGATCTACAATAGCCTAATTCTCTTGTCTGTCAATTAGTAGACTATTGGCTGAGGATAGGGGGATGACTGGGCCATCTTTCATAATCCAGCAGGCTGGTCTCTGCAGAGAGATCACAGGGTTTCAAGTGCAGCAAGAAGGAACAAGCTCTGATGGCTGAAGTGTCGGCTTGCATCACGATTGCTAATGCCCCATTGGCCGAAGCAATTTACATCAACAACCCAGACTTAAGGGTGGTCAAACAGACTCCAGTTCTTGATGAGAGGATCTACAACATCACAATGCAAAGTCATAGATGAAGGGAGAAGAATTTGTAGCCAATTTTACAATCTATCATATTTGGGTTTTCCTTTTTGATTCAGTCTAAAAGTCTTTTTTCTTTCAATGTTAATTTAAACCCAATTACATTTATTACATGACTGTTAGGTTTGATCTCAATTTGTTATATCATTCTGTGCTGTATTTATTGTGTTGCTATTTTTATTATGTTTTTGCCTGTGTGGCCTGTTTGCTCCTTTAAATTTTCTTTTGGTTTTAGGAAAGTTTATATTTTTGTTTCAATGGTTATCTTTATAATAATGCCTTTTAGAAAATTATTTGGTCCCCTTTTTCTTTACTTCCTTATACTATTTGATTTGTCAGCTTTAAATGATATTTGTTGATATAATTTAGATAATATCTTTTTTTTTTTTTTTTTTTTTTTGTGGTACGCCGGCCTCTCACTGTCGTGGCCTCTCCCGTTGCCGAGCACAGGCTCCGGACGCGCAGGCTCAGCGGCCATGGCCCACGGGCTCAGCCGCTCCGCGGCATGTGGGATCCTCCCGGACCAGGGCACGAACCCGTGTCCCCTGCATCGGCAGGCGGACTATCAACCACTGCGCCACCAGGGAAGCCCCAGATAATATCTTTTGACTCCCATCTATTACATATTCACCAATCAAGTTACTTATTTTACTTTTCCTGTCTGATGTTTGCAATGTACTGTGAAATGGATCCAAAAAAGTAAGGCAGATTAATGGATGGATGGATAGAGGGATGATTAGATAGAGAGAGGTGTGATAAAGATAGATATGTGTGATAGTAAAATGTTAATGTTAGAAGCTAAGTGGGTGGGATGTAGGTGTGTTCACTGTAAAATTCTATGCTGTGTTTGAAATTTACAAAATTAAAACGTTGGGAGAAAAAGAACATAGGAGCCTGCCTAAAGGTGCTTCCATTGGCCAACTCCTGGACAAGGTAGAGTATCAAAATAAATAATGATAGCAGTGGATTATAATCTACTGAATAAAAATCCATGAGTCTGTGCTGATATAAATAAATATGTAACTGAATAAATTAATAAATTGGAGAGAAAGGAAAAGTTTTCCTTATAGAATAATGCCTACTAATAAACATAGGAGAAATGATGGATTAGAAAATCACCATTTTGCCACTATCATAGCAATAATAGTGTCAGGTGAGAATCATCAAAGGATGCTAAAACTAGTAAAAAAAGTTTAATGAGGAACAACACATTAATATAGTCTCAAAGTATATTTCCCCAAATTATTTATTAATTACAAAGAGAAAATAGTAATTTTTCAAACAACAAGGATTTACTATATAGTACAGGGACCTATATTCAATGTCTTGTAATAACTGTATTCAATGTCTTGTATAATGGAAAAGAATTGAAAAAAATATCTATCTATCTATCTAGCTATCCGAATTACTTTGTTGTACACCTGAAACTAATAAAATATTGTAAAGCAACTATACTTCAATAAAAAATTTTTTAAAATAGGAGGTTTTCTAGAAAGAAACCTGGTAGACACAACCTTAAACAATTAGTGTTTATTATGACTGTAAACACCAAGAGATGCACAATGATTTTATTTCCTTTGCTTTTCTTAGTGTCACAGTCTTTTGTTCTTCTTTGTAATAACTCTTAGTTTTTTCTGAAAGCTCCATCACATCAGGTATTCTATCTAATCCCCCTTTCTTTTTTTATTTTTTTGGCCATGCCACGTGGCATGCAGTATTTTAGTTCCCCGACCAGGGATCGAACCTGTGCCCCCTGCAGTGGAAGCGTGGAGTCTTAACCACTGGACCGCCAGGGAAGTCCCTCTCTAATCTTTCTTTTTTTCTCTATGGGACCTTCCTTCTGCAGCCCTTCATTTTCCTGTTTTAATCTGGTCTGGCTACTCTGCTGCACAGCTACCATTGTAGGGCTTACCTCCTGTCCTAGACCCCATCCTATAAACCATCTCCTGAACTATCTTCTATGAGTGTGGAACCAAGAACTTTGTAAATATATACAATAGATTGACATATTGGTTACAGAATTCTCCTGATTTAAATTTTGCTTGGCACACAGTGGAACCTGAACAGATACTTGCTGAATAACTTAGTTTGGCCATCCACATGTTATTGATACTTTCCTTTGTACCATGAAGCTTACGGGGAGGGTTTGGTTTTTTTTTTTTTTTTTTTGGCGGTACACGGGCCTCTCACCGTTGTGCCCTCTCCCGTTGCGAAGCACAGGCTCCGGACGCGCAGGCTCAGTGGCGATGGCTCACGGGCCTAACCGCTCCGTGGCACGTGGGATCTTCCCGGACCGGGGGCACAAACCCGTGTCCCCTGCATCGGCAGGCGGACTCTCAACCACTGTGCCACCAGGGAAGCCCTTGGTTTTTAATATATGATCATAAATATTAAATAAGTAAAGATAAATGAAATCACACATGTCTGTGTACATGCATAATTTTCTTACAAGGAAACTCAAGTATGTTTAATATGAAGGAATACCAATAACCATTTACTTACTGCTCCCTGAATCTGAAACAGAGAGCTAGTGTATGCCTGAGGGAACAGACTAAAGAAACTGCATATAACTCTAAAAGCAAATTAACAAAAGCAAGGGAGAGACGGTGAGGGAGCTCCTCTTCAACTTTGGATACTAAAACACATACTGGATTTTGGTGAAAACAGGAGAAACCTGCCCTCAAACGTCGAGATACACACAAGATAATACACACAGCTGTCCAGAATTATTTCTACTCTGTAAAGCAATTCTTTCAAAATAATGCTGATATTCATTCTCAGAAGTTATCTTCTGAGTAAAACAAGTAAAACAACTCCTGTCTAAGAGACACTGGTGGCAAAGGGCAGGTTATTTAAATAGCTGTGAATGGTATTAGAGAACTGGCAGCTGGTGGAAATATGATCATTCGTATATGGGATGAGAATGGGCTTGCACAGGGAATAATTCTACATAAAAAGGTTAATAGTTTCCTATTTCTCTTAAAAAAATTTGAGGCCATGTGGACCTCAAAATTTACACACCCATAAGTGGAAAGTGGGTAATTTTCTCTTCTTGCATTTTTAATTTTTTAGAAATATGCGAATAGATTAAGGAGACAAATAGTTCTCAAGCATGTTATATGTTGCAAAAAACTGAGTGCCCTGCCCCACACCATTCCCCTTTCTATTCCATACACATGATGTGTCTCCCAGGTGACATGTGGCAGTGGGATCTTAGTTCCCCAACCAGAGATCGAACCCTTCGCCCCCTGCAGTGGAAGCACTGGACCGCCAAGGAAGTCCTCTCCATCCTAATGTTATTGGTTTCAGCAAGTCTATTTGAACTCTTCTACTCCATGCCTCCTTTCCTGTAGGTCCTCCCCCATGACCCCCCAACACCCTTAAGTTTACCCCGAGAGTGGAGTAGGGGAGTGAAGACACCTCATTTACCTTTTGCCTTTCACTTTCTCTCTCTTAGACTCTTCCTCTTAGCACCCAAAAGGGCTTTCTCTTTCTTGCATTGCAGGGACTTCCCTTACATCAAATCCTTGTACTATTTACCCTCTCATTTACTGTAAAAACTCTTTGTTACAGTCCTCTGGGCTTGGCTTTGATAAACTTCTTTTCTCCTCAACAAGGCTTCGCTCCTCCCCAAAATCACAAGTGCTTACTTTCAGGCTACTGTCTCAACATGGACTTGAAAGCTCTATTTTGAAACTCAAAGCTGTTTTCAGCAGGGTTCTGTCCATCCAGAGAGGTTTATTTCCATTGGTTCAATCAGTGGGGGTAATGATGGGCTCACCGGAACCAGGGATTATCAGGGAGGAAAAAACCTATAGATTTAATATTCCCTGAAACGTTACACTGCGGATACACTCTAAGAACACATTTTATGAAGTTTCATTACACAGATGGAAAATCAATGTTACCATAAGCGAGTTTGGAAACAGTGAAACGTATCTTTGGAAAGCATCACTAGGGCTCCCTAAGCATCCAGTTCTCCCTTCCCTCCTGGGCATACAGAAGACCACCCTTCCTGATCCCATTCCAGTCTGACGGAGCTATGTGAGAAGTTCTAGACAGTGAAAGGTAATGAAAGTGAGAGGGCAGAGGCAGTGAACAGTTGCTATATGATGCTACAGATTCCCTCTTCCCATTTGAAATTGGAGTCTCAAGTTAAGACAGTTAAGCTACAAGATCAAACTCGTCTGAATGACTGAGACACTGCTTGGAGGACAGCGACCCTGGACAGTTGCTTGTCCCACAGAAGACTTTGCATGAGCAAGGAACAAATGTTTATTATGTTAAGATGCTGAGATTTTGAAATTGTTTATTATCAGAATATGAGCTAGCCTACCCTTATATACCCTCCTTCTTTGGCCACTGGCCTAATGCCTATTTAATGAGGGTATTGAGGGGAAAGCTGTGTTATTTTGATAGTAGAAACCTTTTTATTTTTTTGCAAGCAGTGAAACTCATTGACTCTTTCAAAAATATTTACTGAGTTGCCTACTAAGTGCCAAGTGCTAGAGACTTAACAGTATACAAAACAAACACAGTTTTTGTCCTTAAGGAGTTTACATTCTAGTGAGAAAGTCAGAAAAAAATTAATCAGGTAACAAAAAACTTGCTAGTTAGGATAAGTGTTATGAAGCAAATAAACAATGGCTGAGTTAGACACTAACAAGGGGGGAATCTACTTTAGACGGTGTTATGGGGAGGAGACATTTCTTCCAAGATATGAAGAAAGGGGTAAATTATTTCAGGTCATATGAGGAAAGAAAGATCTTAGTGAGAGTTTGAGAAACTGAAGTAAGACCAACATGACTGGGCAGTAATACATGAGGAACAAGTGGCAAAACATAAAGTCTGAGAGACATACAGAGACAGATCACGTTTTATCAGATAAGATCACCTTAATCTTTCCTTGATCAATGCCACACTTAAACACATCTATATTCATTTCCTTTTTCCCTCCATCTGCCTCAACAAATGACACATCCCTCATCTTTCTGACAGTTAATCCCTTCTCTTGTACCCTCCCTACTCTGGTTACCCTTTCCTCTCCTCTTTTCATGCACTTGGCTCCTTTGGTTATCCTCAGCTCTTCTGAATCTTCATTCTCTCCCCAGTGGATCAGTCCTGTCAGCCAACCTACAAAATACTATCTTCTGTCTTAAAAAAAACACATAATCTGATATTCTATTTCCTGAAAGCTTCTGATCTATTTCTATTTCTTTGTGTTCCTTTCTAGGCCCAGAGGCTTAAAATTAATTTGTATGCCGACTGTTGATTCCCAAACAAGATCTCTTCTTGGAGCTCTAATCTCATATACCCAATTGTCAATTTAATGACTCCACTTCAATGCTTGGTATAAACACTTCCCATCCTCTGGGCCCATCAGTGGATTATCCATCAGTTTTTTTTATTTTATATTTTTTTAATATGTCAGTAAATGATTCCACTGACAGCTCAGATGTTCAGGCCCCAAATCTGGGAGTCTGGCTTAGTACTGCTAATGCTAGCTTTCATGATCCCTTGCCTGGATTTCTGAAATGGTTTCAGGATTTGGCTCCATGCTTCTACCTTGCCTTCCTCTAATACATTCTCTACATAGCACCCAGAGTGGCTACTTTATTTATTTTAACCTGGAAAAATAAACTTTTAAAAATTAAAAAAAACTGTGGCCAAATAAACTTTTGTAACAAAAGTAGTATATATTCTGTAAAAAATTACACAAAAAAGATAGGCAACAAATAAAGAAAATAAGACATTTCCACTTCTAAAGATTACAACTGCTAATTCCTTAGGGTATAATCCTTCTAGATCTTTTTTCATAGTACATAAATACACATATGTGCATTTTATAATCAAAATGAGATATTGTAACATACATACTGTTTTGTGACTTGCTCTTTTCAGTTAATGATCTCCACCTTTCCATGGCAATACATTTTCATCTCATATTCAGTCCATCTATGTTCAAATTTCTTCAATTGTCCTGAAAACGCATTTCATAGCTGGTCTGTTCAAATCAGGATTCAATCCAGATTCTATGTCCCTCAAATTTCTTTTACAGAGCAGTGGCTTTTTTATAACTATAATTTTTTAAAGAGATGGGATCAGTTATTCTGCCTAATGTTCCACCTTCTGCATTTGTCTGGTTACTTTTCATGGTATCATTTAGTTTGCTCTTCTATCCCCTGTACTTCTTTATAAATTGTGTGTTAGATGCAAAGAATTGACAGATTCAAGTTAAACATTTTTGCCTGGAATAGATCATAGATGACGATATTGTATACTTCATATGACATCTCATCAGATTGATGCACACGGTGGCCTTTTAAAAATGTGTCGATAAATTGTATCATGTCACCGTTTCTTAAATGGCATTTATAGCTTCCTTTCCATTTCTTCTACAATACAAATTCTTTAACTTGGCTTACAAGGTTCTGAACGATTTGATGCCTGTTTACTCTTCCAACTTTATTTCATCCCATTCTCTACTTGTTTATTAAGTTTTTGCCACACTGTTTGCTTCCACACCCTGAACATGGGAAGTGCTTGCCTCCTAGGGCCGTTGCCCCTTGGTCTGGGAGGCTCTCCCCAGCCACTACTCTCCCGGCCACTCTTCCCTTCTCCTAATGTCAAGCATCTTCTCAAACTGCAGGTCTTTTAAAGTTCACCTCCTCAGAAAAACCTTCTCTTAAATAATTATTTAATAATTATTATTGTTTAAACTAGGTTCTTTCGAGGGACCCTCATACCCTTACATGCCAAGCACCCTGCTTTTTGTACCAAGATACTTTTTTGGTCCACCTTAATATCTGTGTCCTTACCTGACATTAAGCTGCACAATAGCCAGGACCTTGCCTACTCGGCTCACTGTGCACACAGTATTCATACACAGCAGCCCGCTGAATGAATTACCATAGGTCACAATAACCCTGAGGCTGCCAGGTCTTGGACAGGTGGCTGCAAACTCGCGCCCGTGGCAGTAACTGTAGCACTTCCCCGGGAAATTGTTAGAGCGGAGGAAAAATTATCTTTACGTGAAAGCACTCTGCCCACCTGCCGAGGAAGTACGGAGGAATGAGAAAATTCCGCCTGTGGAGAAAGCCGGCGCCGTAAGGCTGGGCGCAGGAAGAGTGGGGGCCCAGGTGAGCAGCGCCGGCGCCCGGTCTCCCTCACGTGACCGGAGGCGGCGCGCCGACTGCGCCTGCGCGATAGCTCCCGGAAGTGGCCAGACCCGAAGCGCAGGCCGAGCGGACCTCTGTCAGCTCGTCAGTCCGCCTGTACGGTACCCCGCGCGCCTCGGCCTTCGTCGTCGTCCCGCGGTCTTTGGCCCGAAGGGCGGCCGAGGCGCTCGCCATGGCGACGTTCGTCTCAGTGCAGCTGAAGAAGACCTCGGAGGTGGACCTGGCCAAGCCGCTGGTGAAGTTCATCCAGCAGACGTACCCGAGCGGCGGGGAGGAGCAGGCCCAGTACTGCCGCGCGGCGGAGGAGCTCAGCAAGCTGCGCCGCGCCGCGCTCGGCCGCCCGCTGGACAAGCACGAGAGCGCGCTCGAGACGCTGCTGAGGTGGGCCTGGGGCCGGGCGGGGGGAGGCCGTCGGCGGCCTGCCGCTCCCCTTGCTTCCTTCTCTCTTCCTGCCTCCCTCCTTCACACCTACTGCCCGGGCCGGCCGTCCTGCCCCTGTTGGCCGGGCGCGTAGGTGTGGTCTGCATTCCTTCCTGCTGAGCAGGAGCGGCCTCGAAGTCCCCGGGGACCCGACCCGCTTCCCCTAGCTGCCCGCCCTAGCCCTTGGTCCACCGAGGCTCGGGCCGTCGGCCACCTGGGAGGAACGGTCTGCCACGTACTGATCTCTTTTGCCACATTTACCCAGAACTGGTTTTCTTCACTTTTTGGTGGGGGGAGGGGGTCTCTGAGACTCCTCTCTTCCCCAGTTTTTGCATCACTGCAAAACTTTCTTGGCCAGGTTTGGATTTCGTAATCGTAGTTGCTTCAGGGAAGTGGCAGAATTGGAACACTGGAACCCATGTTTATTACGTACTACCCTGTCCACTTCGGAATGAGCCATCTTCCTAGCTTCATCGTAACCGAACGACAAATGGAGAATTCCATAGGTTAGGAGCTGCCATTATTTGAAGTTAAACTTGAGTGACATTAACGTTCAAGATAGGTTGCTTTTAATCAGTTTGTTCACAAACAGGTATGCAGATATTGGAGTAAATTTGTTATCTTAGCAAATGTTTATTGAGCTCAGGCTGTATTTAAGGAGAGTTCCTTTTGTAGTTCTTTCTAGTTAGGATGGCAGAACATTTTCATAGCACTTTATAGTTAAAAAAAATTATTTCGCCCATCTTGTTAATGATCTCATTTCCTATGTGTAACATATTCTCCTTGTTTCACGGGAAAAACACAGCTGTATTAGGATGCAGGTAGGAGCAGCTCAGGTTAAACTAGCTTAGTAACTGCAAAGTCAAGGAATATTGCTTCCTTATCTTTAGGCATTCCAGGAGATCATCCTGCCTCTATGATGATTACCTCTTAGGAGAGCTTTGTTTCTCTATTGGGAGAGATGGCCACTGGCTCTCCTGTAATTACAGTGGTCTTAGCACTCAGGATCTTGGCTCTCCTGTAATTACAGTGGTCTTAACACTCAGGATCTTAGGTAAGAGTACTTTTCTCCTACACCCTGGCGAAAGTCTATGGAGGCCTCTGATTGGGTTGGCTTGTGCCCATGTATGATGGTGGGAAATGGCCTAATTTAATTGCCCTTGTCTGAGTCACTCTGCTGGTTTAATTTCTCCATGCAGCATGGATTAAAGTAATATTAGTATGGACTGGGGAAGAGCTGGTCCTCCAGAAGGAGGATACTGAATAGATTGCTTAGAGGGATGATGACCCCTTGGTGTCAGTTTTAAAGATAAGACTGTTGGGTTGCAAAGATCACTAACTTGATACTTAGTATAAGCTTTTTAAAAAGTTAGGGCTTCCCTGGTGGTTCAGTGGTTAAGAATCCGCCTGCCAGTGCAGGGGACACGGGTTCGAGCCCTGATCCGGGAAGATCCCACATGCCACGGAGCACCTAAGCGCCACAACTACAGAGCCTGTGCTCTAGAGCCCATGAGCCACAACTACTGAGCCTGCGTGCCACAACTACTGAAGCCCATGCACCTAGAGCCCATGCTCCGCAGCAAGAGAAACCACTGCAATAAGAAGCCCGTGCACCGCAGCAAAGAGTAGCGCCCACTCGAAGAGTAGCCCCCCGCTCGCCGCAACTAGAGAAAGCCCGTGCGCAGCAACAAAGACCCAACACAGCCAAAAATAAATAAAATTTAAAAATATTTAAAAAAGAAACAAATATAAAAAAAAATTAACCTATGAACACTTAGCCATTCTTTAGAATTAACATACTTTAAAAAAATCTCCAGTACAATTCTTATGTAGACATGAGGGGCATTCAGTGACGATTTTTCATTAGTAGTATTAAAAAAGCATGGGTTGT
Organism: Stenella coeruleoalba; assembly: GCF_951394435.1. Lineage (NCBI taxonomy): Eukaryota > Metazoa > Chordata > Mammalia > Artiodactyla > Delphinidae > Stenella > Stenella coeruleoalba. The sequence goes on from NC_137156.1 coordinate 53,925,915, forward strand.
GTATAATGTACATATGAATACATTAGGTTTGGTCTCAGCCCTTAAGGAGTGTGTAGTCTTCAGAGACTAGAAGATGAGAGAATAGTGAGTAGTGGTTCTGTGAAGTTTAAAACTTTGTTCATTTGTTCATTCCTTTAGTCTTTTCCAAGGTGTAAATGTGAGAACTGTTCCTAGGTTTAGGGCTGTTGAGGAGATAGTGTCTTTGAAACTGTGTTTCTTTAGTTGTCTGTATTATCCTCATATTAACACAGTCGTTCAACAACTACGCTTTTTTCACTTCTTGCTGTTATAGGAGAGTTAGGGTAAACTAATAGCTATTAGTACAGTCTGTTAAATGGAGGTGTGTACAAAAGTACCTTTGGTATACATACTGTAAAAATGAAACAATTGTTGGGTGTTCATCCAATCAAGCAGATTGTCTTACTTTTAATAATTATATTTGGATAATTGTGTAAACTGAACATTAATTTACATATTTTAAACTTAATGAACTTTTAAATAAAATTTTAAAAAAAGAGGGCTTAATCTAATTCCTAAAGAAGAGAAGCTAGCTTGGTAATGATACACAGCTCTACATATAGTTTCAGTGACTTGCCTTTTTTATTGTTACTAACTTCTAGATGACCTATTAACATTTCCTAAAATACACATTTATGAGTTATAATATTAAGAATGAATGTCATCCTTTGTAAAGTGACTTTAACTACAAATTGATTAGGAGAGCCTTGGTAAACAGTGAATTTTACACTAGGTGATCAGATGGGAACCCTGCTGGGTTTTTTGGGGGGGAGGGGGAAGCTCCAGATACCACCTTCCATGTCTTTTGTTGTGATTAGTTTCTTTAGAGAGAAAGCTTCCAGTCTCCTTCCATGAAAAAGCCTGGTTGTCAGCTTTCTGAAATTTGGTCAGGGGGAATGGAGGTTGAGGATCTCAGCAGTCATGTATGCAGTTTTCTATATTATCTGTTTTAGTTTTATATTATTTATGTTGCTGTGTTAGGGGTGAAGTCATCTGCGTGTGGTAGATCTCAAACTGTCAGTGAGTTAAATTATGATTTTAGGACTTCCCTCGTGGCTCAGTGGTTAAGAATCTGCCTGGCAGTGCAGGGGACATGGGTTCGATCCCTGGTCTGGGAAGATCCCACATGCTGTGGAGCAACTAAGCCCATGCACCACAACTACTGAGCCCGCACGCTGCAACTAGTGAAGCCCGTGTGCTCTAGGGCCCATGTGCCTCAATTACTGAGCCCCCGTGCTGCAACTACTGAAGCCTGCATGCATAGAGCCCAGTGCTCCGCAGCAAGAGAAGCCACTGCAATGAGAAGCCCATGCACCACAACGAAGAGTAGCCCCCACTCATTGCAACTAGAGAAAGCCTGCGTGCAGCAATGAAGACCCAACGCAGCCAAAAAATAAATTGAAAAAAAATTATGATTTTACTCTGTGTGAAAAGTTGGTGGATGGGTAGTTCTGGTAGCCTAGGGATGGTGTAGTGGTTCTGTGAAGTTCATCAGGCTCAGGCTCTGGCTCCTCCAGTGAGCTGCTCTGTAAAACCTAGAGTCCTTGCTCTCAAGGTCCAGATAGCAGTCATACCCAAGTTTTAGGAGGATGGAGGGAGGGAGAAAGAAGGCAGAGGGCTCAGCCTCCACGATGTTTCCTGGAAACTGCCCCGGAATACCCTGCTCATATGTTATTGGCCATTATGTGTGTCCACATCTAATAGAAGAGTAGGATAGGTAAAGGAATTTTTTAAAAAATTTTTATCAGAGTATAGTCACTTTACAGCGTTGTGTTAGTTTCTACTGTACAACAAAGCGAATCAGCTATATGTATACATATATCCCCTCTTTTTTGGATTTCCTTCCCATTTAGGTCACCGCAGAGCATTGAGTAGAGTTCCCTGTGCTATACAGTAGGTTCTCATTAGTTATCTATTTTATACATAGTATCAGTAGTGTATATATGTCAGTCCCCATCTCCCAATTCATCCCCCTCCCCGTATCCATATGTTTGTTCTCTATGTCTGTGTCTCTATTTCTGCTTTGCAAATAAGATCATCTATACCATTTTTTTAGATTGCACATATATGCATTAATATACAATATTTGTTTTTCTCTTTCCGACTTACTTCACTCTGTATGACTATCTCTAGGTCCACCCACGTCTCTACAAATGACCCAGTTTCGTTCCTTTTTATGGCTGAGTAGTATTCCATTGTGTGTGTATATGTGTGTGTGTGTGTATATATATATATATATATAACCACATCTTCTTTATCCATTCTTCTGTTGATGGATATTTAGGTTGCTTCCATGTCCTGGCTATTGTAAATAGTGCTGCAATGAACATTGGGGTGCATGTGTCTTTTTTTTTTTTTTTTAAATAAATTTAGTTATTTTATTTTTTGCTGCGTTGGGCCTTTGTTGCTGTCCCCGGGCTTTCTCTAGTTGAGGCAAGCAGGACTACTCTTTGTTGCAGTGCGTGGACTTCTCATTGTGGCGGCTTCTCTTGTTGCAGAGCACGGGCTCTAGGCACACGGGCCCAGTAGTTGTGGCATGCAGGCTTCAGTAGTTGTGGCTTGTGGGCTCTAGATCATAGGCTCAGTAGTTGTGGTGCACGGACTTAGTTGCTTCACGGCATGTGGTATCTTCCCAGAGCAGGGCTCGAACCTGTGGTACCCTGCATTGGCAGGTGTATTCTTAACCACTGTGCCACCAGGGAAGTCCCCGGTATATAGTATTCTTGTTGACATTTTTTAATAGTTTGTAATTTTAGTTTTCTTTAACTCAAGAGTCCTTTATATAGATTTTGTAAAATTTCTAAATAGATTTGTGTGTCACTTTTTTGTGGGTTAATACTTAGTTTGCTGCATTATGGTAGTATCTTTTTCATTTGTAAAATAAAGGTGATGGAATTAGTTTCATAATTTCTGAAATTTTATCCCAGCACTAGTGTTTTACAGATCAAGAAAGAAAATATTGCTGTTCCATTTTACTTCTCAAGCTGTTGCTTACATTCTGATTGTTGCTTAAGATATTGAGATAATATTAGTCCTAATGACGTTGCTACAATTTGTTAATAAAACAGTGTGGGGAATATAAAGATATATAATACCTGACCCTTGGTCTCAAGGAGTATCTGTAGTAGCCAGACCTTAAATTGGCTCAGTAATTTTATTGTGCATAAATGAATAAACTTGAAAATTTAAAGGAAAATTTAAAATCTCTGCTTTTCTGTGTTCTGACTTTTCTAATGTTTAATAAATAAAATAGCTTGTCAGGATTTTCTTCATTCTTTGTAACCCTAGAGAGAATCTTCTCTCAGAGTCTTCTGCACACGGGAGGTTTAAGCCACGCAGCTAGCTTTGTGGTAGAGTTAGACTAAGATCTTGACTTCTTGACTCCCTGACTATTTACTTTCTGCCATACTCTGCTGCAGTAGTGCTTCATTAGTGATTCTTCATGAGGTAAATCGGGCAAAGAAAGAAGTGTGAAAATAAGGTTCAGGAGGCATCTGTTAACTCTGATCAATATCTGGCCCAGCTCTCTTGTTTCTGTCTCTGGTTGGTGGGCTGGGAGTTGCCCAGCCCTCAGTACTGGCTGGAGCTGGATGGGTTACGTGAATTTGCGTTGCAGTATCACTTTGCCTAACGTAGATTGGTTGTTCTCGGTCTTCACACCTTCCCCCTAAGAAAAACTTTAAAACTAGAATTTCTAATTGGAATTTGTCCTGTACCTATCACTGGTATATTAAAAGAAATATATTCATTTCCTTTTTATTTCCCCATGAGATTTTAAACGTTGAGTTCTTAGATATGTGCTCTAAAGTGATTTAAGTTTTATGAAATACTGGAGAACATGTAAAACACTTACGAATAGTTGTAAAATAAGAATCTGTAGCTACCGTTTTTCCAACATGTGCAGTGTGTCCAGGCAATATTTTAAGCTTTGAGTATATATTGTATCATTTGTCCCTCATGCTTAAATTAAATGAGGTTTTGCCCTCACTTTAGAGAGGTTGAGGAGTAACTTGCATGCAGTCACACAGCTAAGAGTTGGTGGAGTTGGGATTCAAACTCAGGGTTGTCTGACTTACCTTTTTATGTTTAGGATTTTATAGTTAATTTTTTTTTTTTACTTATTTTTAAAATAAAATCTTTAACGGTACAGATTCTTTTTTTTTTTTTTTTTTTCTTTGCTACACCAGTACTCTGGTGTAGCATACTGGCTTTCTCTCTCCCCACTTGTGGAAAACTTGCAGCCTAGGTCTAATTTGTTAGAGGTATACCCTGGGATAGAATCTGCTGATTGAGTAAAGCATATTTAAATGATAAAGAGAGGGGTGTGGTAGATTCTCTTGTTCTGCTCTTGTTCCCTCTCTAGAGAGCTTTGATAGCTGAGAATTAGGCTGAACTATGAGGGGTCGTATGTGGTGGAATTATATTGAAAGGATAGCTTACTGTACTTCATACTGTAGGAACAGCATTTTCCCTGTGGTACCTGCAGTTAGCAATGGCTATTTTCTTTTGAAAAGCATTAGTTGGTCTCTTTGTTGGAGTTTACTCCATATGAAGTCAGATATTATTGATTTCCAATGACTGTTGTACAGCACTTATATTTCATTTTTTCATACTTATATTTCATATTATATAACCTGTCTTAAGACAGCTATTTTACTTTGAAGATTCCATCGCGTATCTTCCTAGTCATTTAAATGTAGGATATACATGCACTGTTACCCCACGTAAGTTTTCAGAGTTGACCCCAAAAGCTTTGGAGTAAATAGGGTAGGTATAAAATTTTAGTACATTCTCTTTAGCCTTTCTTTTTTTTCCTGATTCACTTGCAGAGCAAGTAGCTTCATCTCCTCCTACTTCCTTCCTTGCTGTCTGTAGAGCAGAGGCCTGCCCAGCTGCCTGTTTTTGTATGGTCCAGGGCATCACTCTAGCGTTGTGAGCCTTGGAGAGCTAGCTGGGGTGCTCCCCTCTGCCCCATCCTCCCCTTTATTCCAAGTGTTTGCTTCTCTGGCCAGTAGCCGTGCCTCACTGCTGCCCAGGGCTTGCTCAGGTGCCCTACACGTTGGGTTTTCTGCTTGGCAGTTGCTTGGCAGTGAATGGTATAATCTCATACCGGAACTTGGTGACTCAGCAAATTGCCCTCTCTCCTGCCAGCTGTACCAGCCGCCCAAGTTTGAGATGGCTGGACTCTCTGGCAGGAGAGAAGGGCGTGCCGATATTTGAGTGTCACTGGGGCAGAGAGTGAAACAGACTGTATTAGCCACTACTCACCTCCCTCCCCTGGGCTTCTTAACACCAGACTGGATCCTCTTCCCTCAGAGAAGTCTCCAGCTAATGGCAATTAGATAGCTGTGTACTTAGTGTACCCACCATCTGAGATGGCCCAACCCAGGTAAAAAGCGCCCAGGGCAGGGCAGGAGTTTTCTTTCTTGTTATAACAAGTACCTACATTTTATCCTTGATTTTGCCTCTTTTTTGGCAAAGCCTAGAATAGCCCTTTTCAGAAAAAGTGTGCCAGTCCCCGCGCTATAGCCCTGTCGGCCTCCTTGCACATTGTTGCCTCAGGGTCTTGGTACTTGCTAGTCTCTCCTTATGGACACATTCTTTGGTAGCTCCTGTTTATTACCAAAACAGAGAATCTCAGGTTTTACTTTTCAGAGATTAAAAAAAGTTGCCTTTTAAAAACTTTGCATTTTACTGATTCATTTGTTTGGAGCTAGCAATGAAACTGAGCAAATAGACCCAGTTTCTGTTACAATCCTTTGAGAGAAAAGACATTAAACAAAGTCCCGCAAATAAATATATTACCAACTGTGGTAAGTTCTGTGAAGGAAAAATTCAGGGGCCTAAGATTATAAATGGAGAGGGGAACTAATTTAGAAAAGGAGTGAGATTGAGTGCCTCTATCATTTCTGCCACCACCGTGGATCATCTGTTTACTGGATTACTGCAATAGCTTTCTGACTTGTCTGTACTTATACCCTGGCACACCTGCAAGTCAGTTTTCTACATAGCAACCAGGGTGACTCTGAAAATGGATTAGCTCGTGTTACTCTTGTCCAAACCCTCTGGATGGTTCCTCCTCTTACTCTATAGTAGAAGCCAAAAGTCTTACAAGTTGCACTCAAGGCATCATTACTTCCTTGATTTAATCTCCCACTATTTTCTCCAGTGTTCACTCTCTGGCCATATGCCTCCTTATCATGGCAGAGATCTTTTCAGGCATACTCTGGTCTCAGCTTTTTGGCACTTGCTCTTCCCTTGACTGGTAATGCTTTTCCCTCACATCCCATGACTTCCTTCATGCCCTTTCTATTATTCATGATTGTTAAAAAATTTTTTATTTATTTACTTTTGGCTGCCTTGGGTCTTCGTTGCTGCGCATGGGCTTTCTCCAGTTGTGGCAAGCGGGGGCTACCCTTTGTTGCAGTGAGCGGGCTTCTCATTGTGGTGGCTTGTCTTGTTGTGGAGCGCGGGCTCTAGGCACACGGGCTTCAGTAGTTGTGGCACATGTGCTCAGTAGTTGTGGCACATGGGCTCAGTAGTTGTGGCTCGTGGGCTCCAGAGTGCAGGCTCAGTAGTTGTGGTACATGGGCTTAATTGCTCCGCGGCATGTGGGATCTTTCCGGACCAGGGCTTGAACCCGTGTCCCCTGCATTGGCAGGTGGATTCTTAACCACTGCACCACCAGGGAAGCCCCCAGGATGTTTCAAAATTTTTTACTTTTTACTTTTATGTAGTCAAATGACCATGTTATCTGAAAAAACTACAGCCTTCTCACCTCACCCCATACACGTACCTTATTTCTCTCACTTCTTTAAGTGCCATTGCACTTAGCACTATCTACTTTACTACATTTTTACTTTATCTTGTTTTGTCTCCCACTCAGAAAGTAAGCTTTACAAGGGTGCAAATTTTTAAATGCTTATGTTCTGCTGAATTCCTATGTCCTAGAACTGTGTTTGGTGCATAGTAAACTTGTAGTATATGTTTGTTGAATGAGTGAATGAATGAGGACAAGAAAAATGGGAAATTGTGATGGGAAAATGTCCAGGTATGGGGGAACAAAATGGGTGAAGGCCCTGAGCCAGGAGAGAGCATAGAATTTTAGTGCCTAGAATGTGTAGTGAATATTGAGTTGAGGCTGGAGAGTTGAATGATGTCAAAAGTTTTGGATGTAATTATAAGTATAATGGGAATGCAAAAATACTCTCCTACATAACCAAAGTACAGCTTTCAAAATCAGGAAATTAACATTGATTGAATATTACCATTTAATCTACAAAACTCATTCAGATTTTGCTGATTTTCCCAATAATGTTGTTTACAGGTCCAGGATCTAATCCCAGATCTTGCATTGCATTTAATTGCCTTTTTAGTCTCCTTCAATCTGGAATAGTTTCTCAGTTTTCCCTTGTCGTTCACCATGTTGGCATTTTTGAAGAGTACCGGCTACTTACTTGGTAGAATGTCCCTCAGTAAGGGCTTGCCTCATATTTTCTTGTGTTTTACACATTTTGGGGCTCTCGTACCACCCAAGTGATGCTGTGTTCTTTTTAGTGCATGTTGGGAAAAACATGAGGTTGATTTGTCCCATTGCTGATAATGTTTAACTTTTATCACTTTGTTAAGATGCTGTCTGCCAGATTTTTTGGCCTTACAATTAATAAGTTATACTAATTAGTATTTTGTGGGGAGGTAGTTTGCGACTTTGTAATATCCTGTTTCCATCAAACTTTCGTGTTTTAGCTTCCATTCATGATTTTACCTGAATCAGATATTATATTATGAAAGATGCCAGATGGTGACATTTCTCACTTCATTGTTTCTTCTAGATTTATTAGTTGGCATTGTACAGTAGGGTAGAGCTTTCCCTATTCACCTGTTTGTTTTGTTTACTTTAGAACGGTGTTCTTATTTTCCTTAGTGGGTTATGATTTGTTATTTATTTGAATTATTCTGGACTTGGCTAGTAGGAGCTGCTTAAAGCTAGTTCCTGTGTTCTTCTGACATATCCTCATCATTTTTTGAGTCCTTAACTTCCTAGCATAGCTAGATGTTTTAGCCTTGCTGCTTGAATTTTCTCAGTTGCAGTCATGGAGCCAGCAATTTCTCTAAGGACTGGCTGGCTCCGTTTAATGCATAGTACTATTTATCTGGCCTCTAGGTGTGCTTATTGCTACTTAGGTATTATTGCTTCTAGGACCTCTCAGCATATACACTTAGGAAATACATACACACACACATTTATACCTCTTTTGTATCTGTATTACATTGTATTAAAAAATGAGTTCACACTGTTACCTCCCATTCCAATCCAAAGCCAGCGTTTCTTCTAGCTGTCCACATTCCCATGTTTGTAACTCCTTTCTCTGGTAGTTAGAAGCCTGACTCCCATTATCTTCATTGTATTTACCTAATTGCTCAATTCTTCCTCTGTGTAACCAAAGTTGTGGCCATGGCAGCCCCAAACTTGATCTCTGACATGTTGCTCCCACCCCTCTGGAAAACTTGGCCTCAGAAATAACAATTGCAAAGAGCCATGGTGATGGGGGTGCAGGAGCAGGGAGGTGATAAGGGAAGGAAGAAAGATTACAGGCCAGTTAGAAAGCTTGGCCTTGGACACCCCCCAACCCCCTGGCTAGCTCAGAGGTCAGCCTGATAGGGGAAGACTGCCTCATGTTTGATAATCATTCTGGCTGCTGTATGAAGAACACATTGAAGAGAATGAGAAAGGAGAAGAGGAGACAGGGCGACTGGCTAGGGAACTTTTGGATTAGTTTACATTCAAGGGAGAGTGGAATTGTTGACTGTGTAGCAGTGGTGGAGATGGACAGGAGAGGACATACCCAAATCATATGGGAAAGTTGGTAAACCTGATTTTAATCAGTAGTTTACCAGAGGTGTTAATCTGCCCAATGGATATAAAGTTATCTTAATAAGAAATAGTATTTTAAGGTATACATTGGTTACCTAGGCAGATATTAGTTTGCTTTTAGCCAATAATAGTTGATAAGTATTTTTCTTTGGTGGTAAGAGTTTTTTTTTGACAGTTTTTTCATTGCATGCATTTTAGATACAGGTTTACACATTAAAAGACTGTGTGGGTCTTCCCTGGTGGTGCAGTGGATAAGGTGCTGTGCTCCCAATGCAGCAGGCCTGGGTTCGATCTCTGGTCAGGGAACTAGATCCCACATGCATGTCACAGCTAAGACCCGGTGCAACCAAAAAAAAAAAAAAAAGACTACGTTAATTAACTTTAAAATGGCTGATTGAAATCTGATTCGTGGTCCACTCAAAGTTAACACGTATAATTTTAGTGTACTCCAGTTATATTTACATAAATGTGTGTAATATTTAGCTTTGGTAATTTTAAATTTTGACCGGTTTTTATATTTAATTAATTAATAAATTATTTTTAAGGTTCTTTTTTTCTTCCTGTTTTATTGAGATATAATTGACACATAGCACTGTATAAGTTTAAGGTGTACAGCATAATGGTTTGACTTATATGCATCATGAAATGATGACCACAATAAGTTTAGTGAGTATCCGTCATCTCATATAGATACAATATTAAAGAAGTAGAAAAAAGTTTTCTTTTCCTTGTGATGAGAACTCTTAGGATTTACTCTCTTAACTTTCATATAGAACACACAGCAGTGTTCATTATATTTATCATGTGGTACTTGACAATCCCTAGTACTTATTTATCTTGTAACTGGAAGTTTGTACCTTTTGACTGCCTTCATCTAGTTCCCACTCCCCTCAGCCCCCCACCTCTGGTAACCACACATCTGATCTCTGTTTCTATGTTTGTTTTTGGAATATAATTGACCTACAACACTATGTAAGTTTCTGTCACACAACATAGTGATTTGATATTTTGGTACATTTCAAAATAATCACCACAAGTCTAGATGCCATCTGTCACCGTACAAAGATATTACATAATTATTGACCATATTCTCCATATTGTACATTCCATATTCGTAACTCATTTATTTTGCAACAGGACATTTATACCTCTTAATCTCCTATGCAGTAAGGAAAAGACAGCCTCTTCAATAAATGGTGTTGGGAAAACAGGACTACTTTCTCACACCATGCACAAAAATAAATTCAAAATGGATTAAAGACTTTTAAATGTAAGGCTTGAAACCATAAAACTTCTACAAGAAAACATAGTACGCTGTTTGACATGAGTCTTCATAATATTTTTTTGAATATGTCTCCTCAGTCAAGGGAAACAAAAAGAAAAATAAACAAATTTGCTCTGTTTTTTAGATACTATGATCAGATCTGTTCCATTGAACCCAAATTCCCATTTTCTGAAAACCAGGTAAGTCATTAATTTTAATTTGTTTTAAACTTATATGATAATGGTAAATCACTCATTTCCTCCTACCCATGGTATTTTATTAAAATAAATGGTGCCTCTTCACTATCGCTAGGTTTTTATGAGACTTAAAAATACAAATTAGAAACTTTTAAGCCCATTGTAAAGAGTCTCTTGGAAATTCTGTTCATGCCATTCCTCAGTCACTTCTGGGCTCATTTAGTGCATTGGACTGCATTTTTTTTCTTGCAGTTTTTAATCAATAGGATCTTTTGACTAATATAATCTGTGGTGCCCTTTCCTTTGATTTTTACAGAATAAAGAAAACTGTATGATTCAGGAAGTACTAGTCTCATTTTATGTGCTTTAAAAATTATTTGCACATGTTATATTTGCATATGAATTTGCAGATACTATGATTAGATGCTATACTATAAGAATGTCAATCTGACTTTCTCTTAAAGGCTAGATATTGAAAATGCTGATGATTTCTTACAGTTTTATTTGGGAGACTTGTTAAAAGTTTTAAATTTGTGTGGCATTTCTAAATTTTAAAATAGTTTATACAAAATACTTTAAACATTCTTGTACTAAAGTTTTTACAAGTCAAATAATATGGTAAGATTTGCTTTAAAATATTCCAGAAGAAAAAGTATGTGTGTAGTGGGGTTGGGGTCAGGAAGTGAGGGTAGATGAACCAAGAAGGGCAAAAGGCTAAAACTGCTGATGGATGTATGGGAGTTCCTTGTGTTATTCTCTCTAGTTTTGTGTGTATTGAAAATTTCTCTAATCTAGAATTGAAAAATTTTGTATTGGATTGCAATACATAATTTAAAAGAGGCCAAGTTCTTTTTAACCTTCATGTGTGGAATATTTTAGAGTAGAGTGAGATGCAGTTTTTAATTAAGTGAACTTTTATTTGTATACATACATAAAAGTGAACAGTATCATGTATATAGCTTGAATCTTCAGAAAGTGAATATATATGTATAACCACCACCCAGATCAAGAAATAAAATATTGTCTCATTTTATCCTGGAAAGGTAATCATTCTCCTACTTTTGTCATCATGGAATAGTTTTAAATTTTATCCTCTGGGAAACCTGTAGAGCTTACTTCGTTGCCTTTACTTCTCTTGGCTTATTTGATGATCGTTTATTAAGTATCTGTTCTGTTCAAGCCATTGTGTGTTTGTAAAGATGAGTAAGATTGTGTTTTCTGAAGAAGACAATATGTATTCAGTTACTGAGGCAGAATGACCATTTGAAATATCCTAGTGCCAGTATCTTACTTTCAAAAAAGAAAATTTTATGGTCCACAAAAAGGAAAAGGAATTGGTTGGTTAGAGAAGATAGCATTTTAGATGGGTTGAAGCTTTTGTCCTTTTCTTCACTGTGGATTTTTCTTTGAAAGAGACTTAATATTTAATGAGATTCAGGAAGGTAACATGAATTTCTTTTCTTTTTTTCCTCTTTTTATCAAGATCTGCTTGACATTTACCTGGAAGGATGCTTTTGATAAAGGTTCACTTTTTGGAGGATCTGTAAAATTGGGTATGTAATTTTTAAATAAAAAATGATAGGAAATTTGTTCTAAATACTTTGTATTGTTGTAGGTTTCTGAAATTGCTCTCCTTATGACTCTTTGTAAATAATAAAAATTTTTATGTTTTATTTTCTTTCTAACTTCAACTTTTAATGAAATTTCCGAATATTTGTAGAGAGCCTACACCTTGCCAGGCACTGTCATAGTTTTAAAAATGAATAAGATAGTTGTACTCAGTCAGGTTGGGAAGGTAGCTATCATTCTAAAATATTGTAGAGAGTATATTAGTCTGTGAACAAACTTCCGGGAGCATAGATGAGGAAGTGGTTAATTCTGCCTGTTTGAATGCAAGTGATGTTTGAGTGAGGCCTTGAAGGATGAATTTGGTTTTTCCAGGTAGAAAATAACATTACATGTAGAATATTATAACTGAAAGTCGAGAGGTTTTTTGATCTACCAGCTCATCATGTTAACCTTTCTATGTGTTAACTTTCTCCTCTGTGAAGTGGGGAATAGTACTGTGAAGTACTGTTTATTTCATTGAGTGAAATAAAATAAATAAAATGAGTGAATATGTGTAAAGTCCTTAGAACAAGGCTCAATAACTATTAGCTACAATCAATAATATGAGTATTATATTACATATGAAATACATATATATAATGTGTATGCATCATAGAATATATGCTATATAATATTATATAACAGTGTCATATAGTGTGTTGCTATATGTAATACATATTGATATAATTATTGTTAAGGCTTGAAACCTTAGGTGAATTGGGGATTATGGAGGGTGAAGATACTGGAGAGTAGATTGTGAAGAGCTGCAAGTGTACTGTGAATTTGTGCTCTTCCCTCTTATATGTTTATAGCTTATTCCACCCGGGCACTGTGGAAGGGGCTTTACACATATTATCTTAGTAAATTCCTTCTCAGCCCAATGAAGAAAGGCACTGTTATCACCAGTTGCACAAACTGCTTTAGAAAGATTAAGTGACTTTCCAAGATCATATGGCAAAGATTTAATGAAGCCAGATATAACTCCAGAAAGCCTAAGTCCAGAGACTAGAGAGAAACAGACCAGTTAGACTGGTGAGAGATGAAGAGATTTGACTAGGTGTAGTGTATGTGGGTCAAGGCAGGGATGGGTTTGAGAGAGGGTTCAGAGGTGAAACTGGTGGATCTGCTGGCTGGCTGTCAGAAGAAAGAGTAGGAGTTGATGTTTGACTCTAAGGTTTGTAACTTGGTTTGACCTGTGGCTAATTATTCCTTTCAATAGACAGGTTGAGTTTGACTTTTCTGTGTTATATCTGGGTAGAAGTTTCTCTTTGGCATTTAGAAATAATATATTTAAAGCTCAAAAGAGGTCGAGATGTAGATTTGGGAACAATTTTCATTAAATGATAATAAATTTATCTCCTCTGGTAGATTGTAGATTGGGAAAAATATGAAAGCCAAGCTAGGGAATACAACGTTCAGGGGAATGAGAAGAAGAGGTTCCTGGGAATGAGGTTGAGAAAAGACTTTCAAATCTCAGAGGAACCAGGGTAAAATAGAGACAATGGGATTGAATGCCGGAAGAGTTTCAGAGATTGTGTCCAGTGGTTCCCAAATCTGGCTGCATATTACAGTTATCTGGGGAGAATGTTAGAAATACAGATTATATCTTTACAGACAAAGATACAGGATGCCAGATGTGATAGGAGGACATTTCAGGGTGGGCCACTGGAATTGATACCTTTGAAAATACCTTCAGGTGACTCTGATGTCGAAATGTCATTGACAGAGTCATTGTGGCCGAGGTCAAGAAATAGAAGGTTGTAGAATTCACTGGATTTGGCAGAGAAAGAAGTGTCACTAGGGGCATGCTGAAGTCAGATTGCATCGAGGGGTGGACTGGAAGTGAGGAAGTACAAGCAGCATGTGTGGGTTGCCCAGTTAAGAAAATATACAGTAAAGAGTTGGGGACAAAGGGAGCCTTATGCTGAGAGGGAGGCAAAGTCAAGAAAAGGACTTCTAGTGCTGTTGTGACAAGCAAGTTGTTTGGCTGAGAATAAGGAGCAGGTAGCAGGAGAACCAGGAGACATTTAAGTGAGATAGGTTAAGTTGATGAACTGAGGTCCTAGAGGAATTGGGACACACAAAAAATTGAGAGCGTAAGTAAAGCAGGAGGTAGATCATCAAGGCATTTCTAGTAGCAAATATTGGGAATTAAATGTCCATCACTAATGTTTTGGTTAAATAAAGCACAGGCTGCCCATTCATTAGAATATTGTATAATTTAGAATATTAAGAATGATAATGCAAATATATATTTATTGACATATATATCTGTGTCCATTGAATATCCAATAAAAGACCTGTTACAGGTGAGAGCTGTTGCCTTGAATTGATGTAACTCGGGGCCCCAGAGCTGGTCTCTTTGGAACACCTTTTATATAGAAACCAGGGTGATTGCTGCTTCCTGGAGTTGTGCATTCCAGGCACCCTGAATATGGTATAGTGTACTATTTGTGAAAAATTAGGTATGTGAACATGTATGTACTTAATTGTCAAGATATTCACCAAAAATTAGTGGGTAACTCTGGGAGGATATTGAGTGATTTTTAATGTATTTTCTTTTTTTGTGTGTGTGTGTGTGTGTATGTTTAAACAATTGTTTGAATTTTAGAACAACTATTTTTATTTATAATCAAGCTGTTGTCATTTTGAAAAGCTCAGGTAAAAAAACAAGAATGAAGTTCAATATTAACAAAAAAGAGGTCTTTGAAGAAAGGAGAGTTGAACATTTATTTTAAAGAAACCCTGATTTAACTTTAGATGTGATAGAAGAAATCATAAAGGAAAAAAGATTTAATTACAGGAAAAAGTTTTCACAAAATCTCTTATACGTGAGAAATTGTCAAAATAAAATGAAAGACAACAGCCTGGGATGATAATGTTCATAGGAAATATAATAGGCTGGCATATATATCTTATATATAAAAAGTTTATTTTTATCTGTTGCTTGGAATGTATTTCATTCTTCTTTAAGTCCACTGACTCTCTGTCATATATACTGGATGAGTTGCTTTATATTTAGACTGTGACTTTCTTGTATGGCTCTGCGTGCGTGTGTGTGTGTTTTTAGAAGTTTTAATTGCTCCACCACCACACACATTCTGTGCTTTTATCATATTCTCAAGACTTTGCAAACTCTTGGTCTTATTATTTATCTCTCTGGACTCACCTTTTCCTGAGTGACTCTTCTGTTCCCTTTGGCCTCGACTGTTTTCTTGCTTGAATCTGGACTGTTTGCTATCTAAATCTGCTGTATAACTATTATCCCTTAGTTTAGAGCCATTGTTTTCTGGCTACGGTGTCTTCCTCTTTTGCTGGAATATACTCTTAAGTAACTTTCTCAGAAAAGGTCACATTTCTGAATCTCTTCTTTGTGGAAATGTCTGTATTTTGCCCTCACATTGAATTTGGTTTGAAATTCTGCTTAGGTCAGAAACCTTGGAGGCACTCTTGACATTGTTTCACTTCATTCCCCACATTCAGTGAATTCATCAGCAAATCCTATCAGATTTTCTTTTTAAAGGTATTAAAAATCCAGTCACTTCTCAGCACCTCTGCTCGTGCTGTTGTGGTCAGAGCCACCATCACCCCTCGCGCCTATTGCAGCAGCTACCTGTCCTAATCTCTGGCCTCCACCAGTGCTGCTTCCCCACAGTCTGTTGTCCACCAGGCGGGCTGAATGTGTCTCTGTTCAAAACTCTGTTGACTTCTTGCCTCACTCAGAGTAAAAGCTAAAGCTTTACAGCAGAGTTGGCTCTCTTACCTCCCTGACATCATTGCTTCCCATTAGTCCCTTGTTCCCCGTTTTTTTAGCCATACTGGCTTTAATATATGTTGAATTAATTAGAATCATGTTTCTTCAGAACCTGAAGGCATTGTTCCCTTGCCTTTTACTATCCAGTGTTACTGATGAAAAGTCTGCTGAGTATTCTTTTGTAGGTGACCTGATCCTTTTTTCTTGGGAAGATTTTTACAATTTTCTCTTTATACTTCATGGTTAGAAATCTCAAAAGATCTAATTGGCTTTCATTTGGGGTATGGCATTTTATTGTTGGTCCTTTCAGTTTGAAGACTCATTATCTCCCTTCAGCCCTGGGAAATTTTCATACATTTCTTTGATAATTTCTTCATTTTTTACTCTCTTTTCAGAATGCTGTATTAACTGATATTAGTTGTTCTGAGCTACTCACTCACAACTTTTACACGTTTCATTTTGTTTTCTCTTTATGGGCTGCCTAGATATTTTCTAACCTTTCTTTTGAAAAACTTTTAGCAATCAAGTTTTTAATTTCCAGGGGCTTTTTCTTATTCATGGATTGTTCTTTTTTTAATAACATCATGTACTTGTTTATGGATGTACCATCTTTGAATCTCTTTAAGGATGTTAATGTGGATCTTTGAAATGTTTTCTGTTATTGGAATTGTTTACTCTGGGCTTAGATTTTTAGTTCACCTTGATCTTTATTTTGCTGCATGTTCTACTCATATCCTGGTTATTCCAGATTTTTAATACATTTATTTAAGAAAGTAGGTTAGAGTAGCTGGTGTGTATGTCTGCTTTACTTTATGGTGAGGAGGCTAGAATTAGGTTGGAGGCAAGCTAAAAGCTGACCGTAATTACAAGGGAGACTACTAACATGCTACATAACAAGGAGGGTTTTACTTTATGGCACTATTGTGTGGCACAAACACACAGCTGTAGTGTTGTTCTGATTTTTCTAGATGGTTTGTTCGGTATTTTTTGTAAGAAGCCTTCTGATTATTTTGCTTGGTGTTCAATACCTGGCACATTATGTAAGACTTTTGAATGTCACTATGATTTAATTTGTTCTTTTTTAAAAATTTTTTTGTAGTTAAAAAAAACCCGTAACATAAAATTTACTATCTTTACCAATTTTTAAAAATTCTTTATTTTTTTTTGGCCGCACCACATGGCTTGTGGGATCTTAGTTCCCCAACCAGGGATTGAACCTGAGCCCCAGCAGTGAAAGCGCCGAGTCCTAATCACTGGACCACCAGAGAATTCCCTGTCTTAACCAATATTAAGTGTACAGTTCAGAGGTGTTAAGTATATTCACATTGTTGTGAAACAGATCTCCAGAACTTTTTGATCTTGCAAATCTGAAACTCTGTACCCTTTAAACAACAACTCCCCTTTTCACCCTTTCCCCAGTACTTGGTAACCACCATTCTACTTTCTGTTTCTGTGAGTTTGCCTACTTTAGACACCTCGTATGGGTGGGATCATAGAGTGTTTGTCTTTTTGTGACTAGCTTGCTTCACTTAGTATAATGTCCTCAAGGTTCATCCATGTTGTAGCATGAGACCCGATTTCCTTCCTTTTTAAGGCTAATATTCCATTATAAGTGCACATCACATTTTGTTTCTGTTCATGAATCAGTGGACACTTGAGTTACTTCCACCTTTTGGCTATTATGAATAATTCTGTTACAAACATGGGTGTACAAATATCTCTGAGACTGAGACCCTGCTTTCAGTTCTTTTGGGTTTATGCCCAGAAGTGGAATTGTTGGATTATCTAGTAATTTTATTTCTAATTTTTTGAGGGACCTCCATACTGTTTTCTACATGGGTGCAACATTTTACATCCCCACCAACAGTACACAGTGGTTCTAATTTCTCCACATGCCTGCCAACAACTGTTATTTTCCATTTTGTTTGATAGTAGCTATCCCAGTGAATGTGAGGTGTGTAGATTCTTGGTTAGAATTGTATTTTAACCATATAATCTTCTCTACCTCTGAGAGATGTATTAGCTGGCATTCCATATCTCCTTTACCCTAGGAGGTACTTGCATTGGCATAGGTTTGTAGTAGTGAGGAACTGGTTTGAATGTCATGGGAAGATATCATTTTGAGAGAGGTGATGGAAAAATGGAAAGAATTTATTCTAATTGAATTTGAAATGACTTGAATGACTTTTCATTTTGAATCTGACTAATAGCAGTGTGGATGTAAAGGGAAGGAAAGATTAATTTATTGATCCTTGAGTTTTAGGTGATGAGAATATTGTTGTGGAAATAGATGCCTGGCAGGGCAGCTAGGAATATGGGACTGGTATTATGCGTCAGAAAAAAGGTCTGGAAACTTGTTTTTGTGCGAGCCAGTGGGATAGAGGTCATAGTATTTCTCTTTGAAACATTCGTTTTCTTTAGAACAAAAATAATCTGATAAATTTTTCCTTCTCAACTTTTTTACAGCTCTTGCAAGCCTAGGATATGAAAAGAGCTGTGTGTTGTTCAATTGTGCAGCCTTAGCTAGCCAGATTGCAGCGGAACAGAACCTGGATAATGATGAAGGATTGAAAATCGCTGCTAAGCATTATCAGGTACGCAGAACAGTAGTTACTACATAACCATCAACACTAAGTTGGATTAAATTGAAAATAATTTACGTTTAGGTTTATAAATGTTTCTTTACACACAGATGCTTTCTTGAAAAATAATGTACTTTTTAATGAATTGATACATATTTTTGAAGCCCTTAGATAAACTACTTACTTGTGGACCCAGCTCTGTTTTTCCTCACCATTGTATACCCAGCACCTAGCACAGTGCCTGGCACATAATAAAGGCTCAGTAGATGTTGGGAGAACAAATGATTAAATGTTTTGAGGTGAAATCCTTGGCAAATCCCTTTTAAATAAATGACCTCATTTAAAATATTTGTACGTTATTTTTGCATAATTTTTCTTAGACACACTAAAAATTTTTACCAGTGTCACAAAAATTAAGACCTTTTGGCAAGAAAATTTTAACTCTGAGCTTGTGGAGAGGTCATAGTTAAATGTGGTCAGATGTGTAATGTTCTTAAGTTAGCTAAATTTAGATTTTAGATACAATCATTTACTAATATGGCATATTATTTGGCGGCAGTATGTTATTTACTCAGCTTTTCTTCTTTGTTTCAATTTAAAAAACAGTAAGTGATTATTGTTAAGTGATACCTGTAATTATGTTTTTATGTTTTATATTCCTTTATAATTTACAGAGTATGTTGATGTTCACATAAACTTTTTGATGCATGTTATATAATGCCATTTTCATTTTACAGACAAGGAGACTAAAGGGCAGAAGTGTTAATAAAGTGGTAGATTGGGGTTTCAGGTGTTCTGATTCCAAATTTTATGGAATTCCAAATGCTTCTTACACTGTCCCTCATGGCTCTGGAATTTGCTTGTCTCAGAGGTGGAGTTTGATCTTTCCCATTGTTTAAGTTTAGAAGAGAGGTGAAGAATGCTGTTCTAAGAAAGTGAGAGGAAAATGTACTTTAAGCACACAACATGCTCCCAATTTTAGATGGGCACAGATGACAAGCATGGTGCATATACCTTTCCTTTGTGAGGCTATAAATGGCAAATATTTTAAAATGTGAAAGTGAAATAAAATTTTATTTAATTTTCCATTCATTGTAACTCCATTAGTTGGCATGTGAAATCTTAGAGGGCATTCTGAATTATTGAGGATATGTTCCATTCTGTGAGTCACCTCTGTGATTCACAGCAGGGTCCCCTAGTGTGATGGAAAGAGATCCTAGTTACCTGTCTGGGCCGTTTGCTACCAAGAAGCTCTGTGCCCTTGGCTAAGTGCTTTAAACTCTGTAGGTCTCCAGTCCGTATTTGTGAATGAGAGACTGGATCCCTTGCAGTTCTAGTCTGTGATTCTGTGAGTTTACTAAGCAAGTCAGCTGATCACTCCTTGGAGACATTCTAGTTTTATGATACTTCATGACTGCAGCAATCATTGATGTTTACTTCAGTACAGTTAACCTTGAGTAACCAGCTCCTTAGTTGCGGCTCCAGGGCTCCTTAGTTGCGGCACATGGGCTCCTTAGTTGTGGCATGCGAACTCTTAGTTATGGTATGCATGTGGGATCTAGTTCCCTGACTAGGGATCGAACCCAGGCCCCCCCCGCATTGGGAGTGCAGAGTCTTATCCACTGCACTACCACGGAAGTGCCCCCCAGCACTTTTTAATCCCAGACTGCCACCTTTCTTTTTCCCAGGGTTATTTATTTCATAAAAGCGAAGTTATCTTAGTGTTAACCTCAGCGAAATATAATTGAGAAGAAAAATCTGATGGGGAACATGTCAGTAGGGAGCTCTGAAAGCCAAATAAAAAATCCGTAGCAATGGATAGTCATGCTGTTTCCCAGAGGACTAGGTATCAGTACTATTTAAGGTTTCCCCTAAGTATGGCATGTTTAATTATTTGAGAGATGAATTTGGGACCAAAGCAAGAGCATTTCAGAACTAAAAACATTTTAATAATGTTTTATCCCTGCCTTTGTTCTCATGTTAGTTTTGAGGGAGTATTTCTAAAAAGTTTAATCAATTTGTCCCATCAGTTTACTTTGTTTGTTACTGCACTTGACTTTAATGTACATTAAATCTCTTGTTATTCTATAGTGTTTTAGAAAACTGTCCTTATTGTTTATAGGTCAGATGTAAGTGGTTTTGTGTGTAACAGTAGAAAATTGTCTTGCTGAATTCTTACAGATTTAAAAGAAATTCTTTTCTTTCCTCTAGTTTGCTAGTGGTGCCTTTTTGCATATTAAAGAGACGGTTTTATCTGCCTTGAATAGAGAGCCTACTGTGGACATATCTCCAGATACCGTTGGGACTCTCAGTCTTATCATGCTGGCACAGGCCCAAGAAGTATTTTTTTTAAAAGCCACAAGAGGTAATTCCAGTTTGTCCTATATTTTGTTGCATGTGAAAAGAAGTGACAGGCTTTTAAAATAAGAAGGTGATTGTAATATGTTCAACACAGAACTTTCCTCTTTGAATTTGACCCACGGATTATTGAAAATTTTCAGCTTTCCTTTTCTGACCTTAAGGTGGTATAAATGTACATTTAAGAATGTAGGCTGTGTTTGAAGTCTTTTATGAAATATATAGTTACTGTCTTAAAACACTGAAATCTGGAATAGTATTTATATAGGTTTGTAGTATGTCAAAAATTCGTTAATTCAGCAAATAAGTATTGGGTACAACTGTGTGCCAATCCCTGTGATAGGCTCTAGATAGAGTTAGCAGACAAACAAGATTTCTGTTTTCTGGAAGCTTACAATTTATTGTGGGGGAGATGATAAACAAGAAATTAACTAGCCAAGGTAATTTTAAAGAGAGATAATTGCTGTGAAGAAAATAAGATGTGATAATGACTAGTGGTCTGGCAGTTGGGTAAGTATGTAGGGGGAGTCATGCTATTTTAGATTCATCATTCAAGAAGAGTTTCTTTGAGGAGGTCTTGTTTAAACCAGACTTAACTGATATGAAGGAGCCATTCAGGCAGAGTCCCTGGCCCTGTGAATGAGGGAATAAGAGCAATTCTTGTAAGGCTTGTGAATTAGTATGAGAGATTAGTATAAGATTGAATATGTAAGTACAGAGAAATTGAAAATAAGGGAGCAGTCCATCAGGTGGAAGCTAAATAAACTTGAAAAGTTTTTCTTTTAAAATAACAGCTTATATTGAGGTAGAATTAATAAACAATAAAATTTACCCTTTTAAAGTATACAGTTCTTTAGTTTTCAGTGTATTCAGAGTTTTGCAATAATCACCACTATCTTATTTTAGAACATTATCATTACCCCCAAAAGAAGCCCCATACCCACTGTCAGTCACTCTCCATTCCCCTTTTCCCCCAGCTTCTAGCAACTGCTGATCTATTCTGACTCTTTGGATCTGCCTGTGGAATAATTAAGTTGTATGCAGAAGAATTGATTTCATCAATAAGAATTTTTTAAGACAAATGTACAAACTTGTGATCTCAATGTCTATACTGAGTTATTATGATATATCAGATTATTTTATATTTATTTTCATTATAATGGTCAATTTAATATTTTATTCCAGATAAAATGAAAGATGCTATCATAGCTAAATTGGCTAATCAGGCTGCAGATTATTTCGGTGATGCTTTTAAACAGTGTCAGTACAAAGATACTCTCCCCAAGGTCAGTTATTGTTTTTGTAAATACTTGGTTGTTTTGCATGTGGAAATATTTGGACATTTTTGTGTATAAAAAGCAAATTAAAAATTATGTTTTATAAAGAAATTTGAAATTTAAGGAGCGGCATTTGAAGAGTATATTTGTAGAAACAGTTTTTTTATTTAAGATGCATGACAAATTCTCTTTCATATTTAGGGGATGCCTTTGCTTCCACTCTTTACTAAACTTATTTTTCCGAGCTAAAACTCTTGCTGGAAAATTTTGAACACCTGTCTCCAGTAATTTTATCAGATCAGGGCATTGTGTAGTTTTGAATCATTGGTTATTTGGTACAGCATGAGTACTTGAGCATGTTGATTATTCACCCTTTTAATTATTGTCCTGTTTTCTTAGAGATGAATCTTAAAGCGCAGAAACAGACATAAAGACAAAAGGAAAAGGAAACTTAACAAATTCATCCAGTACTTTGATTAGAATTAAATTTTGCCAACAGGGCTAGAAAATTGGGCTGCTGTTGGACAGCTAAGGAAAACAACCATCTAAAACCATATATCACAGGAAGTATTAATTGTTTTAATATAAACCTTTCTGAAGTGGCATTTGAAGAGACTAGTCACTGATGATCATTTGTAAATGACAAAGCAGATGATTAGACTAAGAAGTAAATTCAGAATGCTTAAAAACGGAAACTTACAGACTGAAATGTAGTAGATTCAACTGCTTTCTTTCAGAAATGTTCAAGGAATTAGTTTTGTCTGTATGATAGCAAATGATATTTGTTACATGCTCTTTTGTAGGGAAATTTATTGATTTATAAGTCATTCAGGAATCTTTATAAATTATGAAATTGCAGACAATTTTGTGGTGAAATAAAAAAGCATGTAAGTACATCAACACATTAGTCAGAATATGAGCACTAGGGAATTTGAAGATTCCTGGAGATTTAAAATTCACCAAGAGATCAGTAGAAATTTGCCCAGGACTCTTGGGTAGTAATAGTGTTGCTCTTAAAAAGAGACTTGGGATCTCCTCTCACCTTTTTTTCATCTGGAAGACCTCATGATCAGCTGCACAGTGTACCGTTACATCCTGTTGGGCCATTAGTTCAGTCCTGTCCCGGAGAGAAGAATGTCACCTACAAAGACTTGGAAACTACCTCTGCACCAATCCTGGTATTCCTTGAAAATCTCCTGTTTAAGTACCAAGTTGCTCCAGACTTACCTTGAGAACTGGCATGAGTACAGTTTGAGATTTAGATGTCTTTTATTTTTTGCCTTTTTACTAATAAATCTCATAAGATATTTTCATATTCTAGTTATAAAACTGGAATATCTGCAAGTAGTGACCCAGGAAGCTAGGAAATTATTCACTGGGAGACAGGAAAGCTCACAAGGTAGTAATTCAGTTTTTGATTCTCTTATTTTTTTGTCTAGACAGTGATTGTCTAGTATATTTCTTGGATATTATATGGCATGTACTTCCTAAAAACAATGAGGTTATAGGCTAGGATTTGACATTTTAGAAGATCCTCTACTGCTTTTTTGGTTCATGTTTTTGGATCTTCTAAAATTAATTTTGACTGGAATTTTTTTCAAAACAAATTAGGGCAAAATAGCACTTTATCATATTAGTCATTAGCTTAGTGCATTTGTCTGTTTGCTATGTGTTTTTGAGTATGTGATACTGAGTAATTTTTATATGGCTAAAAATCATCTTTATTAAAAAAGTCTCTTAGGACATGAATTTAAGAGGGAACTTACTTTACTGTCTTTTGTCTTTTAAACATGTTGAAACAGTCAGCTATAGAGCAATTTCATTAGTATATGTGAGTAATGGTGGTTTAGTTAACTCTTAAGGGCTGGGTAAGGGCTCACAAGAAAGCTTCTAAAGCCCTGTGCTTGGTATTCCTCTGTGAATGTCCATTCTACTTCTCCTTCTAATGCATGCTTTCCTTTCTTCTTTGTAAACAAAATGTTGACTTCATGGCTCAATTAAAGTGAATTGTAAAAGCTTAATTGGCTTCATTTAACAGTTAAAAAAGAAAAGAACCCAAACTTTAATTCTAATTGGAAGAAAAACACTGAATTCATTGAATCCAGTCCATGCAAAATCATGTGGTCTTCTCTGTTTACACCTGACTAACCTATCTCTAAACCATTAATGGGGTGATTCTAATTTCTGTCTCCTTTTCCTTTTTCTTCCTGCATCCCATGTTGTCTGTGGTGGTTTGTGTGGTTGGACTCTCCCCTGGTCAGTATTTTTATTTCCAGGAGGTGTTCCCTGTCTTGGCTGCAAAGCACTGTATCATGCAGGCCTATGCTGAGTACCACCAGTCTATCCTGGCAAAACAGCAGAAGAAATTTGGAGAAGAGATTGCAAGGTTACAGGTGAGTTTCTCAGAAATAAATATTTAAGTAACTTGGATTTCTCTTTTTTTTTGTTTTTTAAATAAATTTATTTATTTGTTTTGGGCCGTGTTGGGTCTTCGTTTCTGTGCGAGGGCTTTCTCCAGTTGCAGCGAGCGGGGGCCACTCTTCATCGCGGTGCGCGGGCCTCTCACTGTTGCAGCCTCTCCAGTTGCGGAGCACAGGCTCCAGACGCGCAGGCTTAGTAGTTGTGGCTCACGGGCTTAGTTGCTCCACGGCATGTGGGATCTTCCCAGACCAGGGCTCGAACCCATGTCCCCTGCATTGGCAGGCAGATCCCCAACCACTGCGCCACCAGAGAAGCCCGGATTTGTCTTTTTTTTTTAGTGAGATTCCCAAGTTTGCTCGTAAAAACCTTTCCCACTCATTTCCCCTGTCAGCAGAGTCAGGTGATTGTTTTTATTTTCTAGGCTATACCTACTGTGTGCTTTTTGAAGTCTCATATTTTATCTAAAAATTTCATGCAGAATTTGCATTCAGTTTTCTTTTTATTTATCCATGTTTATTGTAATATAAAATACTCTAAATTAATTATATGCTCCAGAAAGGATGTGGAGTACTTAACTTGTGGCCTAGCCTTGGTCTAAATTGGATCATTACAATTCCACAGCTTGAAAAGGACAGTGGTAATAGATACATAAATAGATTTGGTAATCAGAGTATCTTCTGTGCTGTTGTATCAGCACTGGGTGTGTGAGAAACTTGATGTGACATCTGGGGCAACTTTGCAGCAGGGGTAAGGCTGTTTACATGAGTTGTTTGTATTTTGAGGGTTGGTAAGCAGAGGGTAGGAAGAGGACTGTTAAGGAAATTTAAATATGGACTGGTATTAGAAGATACATGCAAGTCTTATTTAGGAAGTTCAGTTTAATTAGTCTTTTCATGAGAAAAGAAACCCAAGTTTTATAAAAAATAAAATGTATGCTTGTATTATGTTCCACACCTCCACACTGACAAAATCAGAGACGGGCACACTCAGATTATCAAACATACTTTATTTTTCCAGGGATTCACTTTGATTGTAATAACTTAGCATCATATGAAAGCATTATATGAAAATGCTTCTGAGAAAGGGGTTTCTGGGGGAGAGATTTTTTTCAGGGTAGCATATTTAAAGTATTAGGAGTACTAGGAGTTTTGACTGAAAGAAGAACACACAACATAAGAGTTGGAGTTTAAGTTTTATTCAGGGACTTTACTGAGGACTGTGGCCTGGGAGACAGCCTCTCAGTAGCTCTGGGGAACCACTCTGAAGAGGTAGGGGAGAAACCAGCTTATATATGATTTTGGCTAAGGAATATGTACAATCGGTCAGGCTTACGCCTCAGTAACATTACTGTTAGTCACAAAGAACAGATATCTCAAGTTAATGATTTTAGTGCTTTTCTATGTATGGGAAGATGTGGGAATCTGGGTTCATTAAAATTCTTCCTGAGATACGCATCTAACTGTCTAAGGGGCCTGTTTTTCGAAAGCATAGAGTGCCTCATCTTGTTTTTCATCCTGAATTCCTCTCTCAGGGAGCAGTGTTGGTCAGCCACTGCAGTGGATAATGACTGGGTGATGAGCACTGCTGTTTGTTTTACAGAAGTTTAGCTTTTTTATTTTGGGGGAATTCTGGGACTATTATATTCAAATAAGCCTTTATTCTCTATAAACCAGTTATATAAGAGCCTCTTTTGAAATTTTAATCTAATTTTTAAAACCCCTCTGGAAAAAGGAAACTTTCAAACTCACATAACAAGAGATGAAGACTTTTTTCAGTTATAGACACACAAGAGTTTATAACTTCAGTTTTACACCTTTAGTCATAGGTCAGAAGTTAACATATAAAACACAAATACTTACTGATTCATATCTCCAAGGGCTGTTCCTCTTTCCATGAAGTATGAGATATTTTTCTACTTGATTTGAGCTCAGAAATAGGCAAACAGAACAAAACAGACAAAAAAGTTGACCAGCAAGTCATATTCTCCATAGTCTCTCCTGCCCCATGTACCTGATGGTTGCACCATTCAATCAGCTTTGCAATCACTGTTAACAATAATGGGGACAAGCTTATTAGTCACGAGCAAACCAGATATAAAAACAAAATCACAAGAGTCAGGAATATCACAACAGTAGGTAAAATAACAAAGGGAAAATTGTTGCTTGTGATTCACTTCTGGGGCCAAGAAAAGTTGAACCTGGACTTACACAGCTCATGAAGTGCGCTTATTGGACAGTGCAGTTCATTTGGCTTCAGAAGGTGGGTCCACTTGATCATCCTGGTGGAGTCTCTAAAGCTGCCAAGGTATGATCTTCAAAAAGACATAAAAAACAACATAGGCTTGAAGTGTCCAAGTCCACTTATATGCAGGTTTATTTCAGTGAATAAATATTTGGCTCTCCGTATCTTCACGTTCTGAATTTATGGATTCAACCAAATGCTGGTCGTGTGCTATGTTTAATCTGCAGATGCAGAGTCTCTGGGTACGGAGGGCCAACTGTGGGACTTGAGAATTTGGATTTTGGTGTCTGTGGCAGATCCTGGAACCAATCCCCCGCAGATACTGAGGGATGACTCTATATAGATTAAAAAAAGTGACTCAGATAGAATGAATACATACATACATACAATAAATGAATTTGTTTAATTCATTAATGAGGGACCTAATGAGAGGATAAAACTGATTTTGTGAAAGTATTGTTTTTTTCTCTGTTATGATAGTAGCTTGTAGATATTAAGGAGATTGTTTATGCTTCTGTATGAATTTTATTTAAGTATTTACTATGGAAAATTTCAAAAATATATATATAAAAGTAAGAATCATCAAATATCCATTACCCAGCTTCAGTGATTATCAATATTTTGCTTTGCGTTTCATGTTTCCCCTTCCCCTCTTATTTTTTTGGAGTATTTTCAGCTGTCTTATGTATCATTTCATCCTTAAGTTACTTCAGTATATGTAAGTCTTAAAAAAATTAAAACCACAATGTCATCCGATCTAGCACAATTAATACTAATTAATAATTAATTCTAGTAATCTAATAGTATCCAAACATAGTTTAGCTTTCGCTGATTTTTTGTAAAATGTGTTTTTACAGTTGGTTTGTTCAAATTGAGGATTCATACATGGTCTTCATGTTGCATTTGGTTGATATGTCTCATAAATTTTTAATTTGTAATGGCCTCTGCTCCCCAACTGCCATGTTGAATTGTCCTCACTTTTTCTTGTTTTGTATGTTTCTTACACTGATTTCTGTGATGTCTGTTATCTCTTTCATGTTCCTTGCATAAATATTACAGTCTTCCTTAAACTATTTTCGTATTTTCTTCACTTTCTTTCCTAAGTTCTGCAGGTCCCATTTCACATTTTCTTGCTATCTGTCACCCACTGTTATCTGGGCCATCTGGTCCTCTGTTCGTATTTGGTGTGTCTTTGGTACTGTGATTGCATCCTTAAGTTTTCAGCTTATTTTAGTTTTTTTAGTATGCTGTGTTCTTTGCTTTGTGGCAATATTTCTTTCTTTCTTTCTTTTTTTTTTTTTGGCTGTGCTGCGAGGCTTGCGGGATTTTAGTTTCCCGACCAGGGATTGAACCCGAGGCCACAGCAGTGAAAGTGCGAGTCCTAACCACTGGACTGCCAGGGAACTCCCTGTGGCAACGTTTCTTCAGTGAATTTTCATTATCTGTTGGAAAGTTAAACTGCTCTTTTTCATCCTTTTCCTTATGGTTTCTTAGTGTTGAGGCAGATGGGATGCCTTTTCAGTCACTTGTGTTTGAATGAGCTTGATTTTAGTCGGGGAATAGCAAGAGGTTCCTGCAGGGTATCTTTCCCAGCCTCCTTGTATAGGGCCCTTCCTCCTCTCCTCCTCTCTGCTTCTCAAAGCCTGGTGTAGGAAGGATTCCACTTCTGTGCCTGTATTTCCCTGAGTTCCTCACAACCTTTGCTTTTCCAGGTGATGCATCTACTTTCAGAGTTTGTATTTTGTTGACATTTTCTGAATGCTCATCCCCTTTCCTCTTTCTCCCCACTTTCAGTCCTCTGTTCTGCTTCCCCCAGCATCCCTGCCCTTGTAATTATCTGTAATTATCTGGACTCTCAACCACTGCACCACCAGGGAAGCCCGATAAAGGCTTTTAAATACAATATTTAAGAGGTTTTATATCTTTCTGGCAAATTGGAAAGTGTTTTATATTGAATTTATCCCTAATAATGCTTTGACTTTATTGTCTATTTTATCTGGTGTTACTATACCTAACACCACCTGAGTAATTTGAACCCTAACTTTATGTGTTCATCTTATGTATCACAAGGGCAGCCTTTAAAGAAAAAATTCCTATTGGTGCTGACACAGCATGCTTCCTTGTTGATTTCCTATGTTGCATAATTTTTTTCTGACTCACCCTTTTCATCACGGGTATAGCCCTTTGAGGTTACTGCCTTCATGTGGAGCGTGAAAGGGATGTTTCTTAGTTTTCTGTCTTATGTAGTTTCAAGACCCGTGTCTTAAGTCTCCCTGAGGGCTTTTAATGCATTTTAATAGCTCGTCCTTTGGGTACAGAAATACCCAACAGCCAGAGCCAGCTTTCCTCAATGTCAGTTTATAGTTTTGATTTCTTTTATTTTCTTGGTAATTCATTCATGTCTTTAAAGGGATATCTGCTCTGTATTATTCTTCATTTTTGATATTTTGGTATTTTGTGATGGGAGAATTTCTAGGCTGTTCTGTTGACCACATTTCTAGTAATGCCAATCCTCAAAGATTTTTTTAAAAAAACAGTGCTTGGATACCTGGTTGAAAAAAAGAAAGAAAATATTCTCTCTTTTTCTTTTTACATTTTCTTAACTAGCATGCGGCAGAATTGATTAAAACAGTGGCATCTCGCTATGATGAATATGTCAATGTGAAGGAATTTTCTGACAAAATCAACCGTGCCCTTACTGCAGCAAAGAAGGATAATGACTTCATTTATCATGATCGAGTTCCAGACCTTAAAGATCTAGACCCTATTGGCAAAGCCACACTTGTGAAATCTACGCCAGTCAGTGTACCCATCAGCCAGAAATTCACTGGTATGTCAAACTGTTCAGAGGCACTTTAATCTTACTTATTTTTTCTGCAATTTAATCTACTTTTTGTAGCTAAAATCACATAATTGGCGATTGTGTGCTTTGAATATAATTTGCTTTCATGTTGTTCAAAGTGAATAAGAGAATAAAAATTACAGTGAAATTTTAAGATGGAAAGTAAATGGTAGTAAAGCATGAAGTATATATACAACAGAGTCAGAAAACTTGAAACTGTGTCTGAGTAATGATAACGACCTCAGTGAGCATTTGTCTTTATGTTAACATTTGTTATTTAAGATTCTGCTAATAAAAATAAACATACATAAATATGACTTTAAACATATAAACTTCTGGAGTCATGGTTGTATCAAATGTTATAATATCCTTGAATATTGTAGGTATATGCAATATTATGGTAGCCTCTAGCTGAGATGCCAAGGATAATATTCTAAGTTATTGGGTGGTTATTTTACAGTTGGCCATCTGTATCTATGGTTCCACAGCCATGAATGCAAGCAACTGCTGATTGAAAAATATTCACATACAACATTTCCAGAAAGTTCCAAAAAGCAAAACTTGAATTTGCCATCCTCTGGCAACTATTTACATAGCATTTACATTGTATTAAGTATCATAAGTAAGCTAGAAATGATTTAAAGTATTTGGGAGGATATGTGTAGGTTATATGCAAATACTGTGCCTTTTTTTGTGTGTGTGTGTGTGTTACATGGGCCTCTCACTCTTGTGGCCTCTCCCGTTGCGGAGCACAGGCTCCGGATGCGCAGGCTCAGCAGCCATGGCTCACGGGCCCAGCTGCTCTGCGGCATGTGGGATCCTCCCGGACCGGGGCACGAACCTGTGTCCCCTGCATCGGCAGGCGGACTCTCAACCACTGTACCACCAGGGAAGCCCCTGTGCCATTTTTTATAAGGGACTTGGGCATCCACGGATTTGGTATCTGCTGGGGGTCCTGGAAGCAATCCCCCCAGATACCAAGGGATAACTGTACTTATTTAACAAACACAAAGTGTCTACCATGTACCAGAAACTCTTTTCAGCACTTTACAAATATTAGCTCATTTATTTCTCAGAACAACTCCATGAGACAGGTACTATTATTATCCCCATTTGACTGATAAGGATACTGATGCAGAGTGGTTAAGTCATTTACCCAAGGTTACAGAACCAGGAAATGGTAGAGCTGGAAACCATAGCGCTGTGGCCCACTCAGTCAGTTTCATCAACAAATAAGCATTGTTTTCTCCTGTGTAGATCTTCACCAAAGATCCTTTAAACTTAATGACTAACACATCTTTAAAAGCTAAGAAAATTAAGTTCAAAGAAGAAGCTTTCGTTATCATTGTCCACGAATATGGTGGTCTAAAAATTCTCTTCATCGTATTTTCAATAGTGATTTAGTTTTGTTCTTTAAATATTTGTAGACTTTTAATGTGAATATTGGAAAGGAAATATGAGTAGTCTCTTTACAGTTTGAGTTTTTGTCTTAAAATTTTCTTGAAATTTTAATTCCTAATTTTAGATCTGTTTGAGAAGATGGTTCCTGTGTCAGTGCAGCAGTCTTTGGCTGCCTGTGGTCAGAGGAAAGCTGATTTAGTTAACAGATCAATTGCTCAAATGAGAGAAGCCACCACTTTGGCAAATGGGTGAGTAGAGCTTAACTTTCATAAATTTATCTCTAAAGTTCTGATGTTTTCTGATTGATTATTTATGAACGTTGTAGTTTTCTGAGCTCAGAGCTGAATGTCAAGGATATTTGAAATAACAAATACAGACACACACACATTTCTTGGGGACACTATATTTACTGAACCCTGGCAAATATATTATAGTTGGAAGAAATTTAATTACTGAAACAAAGTGAAAATATTTGACCACTAATTTGTATTTTAGGGGATATTTATTTGAGGGAAATGTGAAGTAGAACTGAACTTTCAAGGTTAAGATACATGTACGTTCAGTATTCTGAAACAGTTTTTGTTTTTGGTGGATTGAAGCTAAGAAAATAATACGTTGTTTTAAAAAATATATTAAGTATAATTTTCACACCATAAAATACACCCATTTTAAGTGTATAGTTCAATTCTTTTTGATAAATATGTATACCCATGTAACTACCACCATCATGATCAAGATAGAGAACATATCCATCACCCTAAAAAATTCCCTCATGCCTTTCCATTCAATTCCTCCTCCTCTACCCTCTAGCCACTTCTGATCTGCTCCCTGTCACCATAGGTTAGTTTTACCTTTTATACAATTTAATATAAATGTAATCATTATAGCATGTGCAATATGTACATGACAGTATATAGTATATTATATACAGTAAATAGTACATTATATATGATATATATTGATAGTACATTATATACAGTGTATAGTATTGCTACAGTATGTATAATATGCAATACTTGCAGTATGCACAGCATGTAACAGTATATATTAAAAATGTGTTGGGCTTTGTTCACTTAGCATAATCTATGTTTTATGCATCAGTTTGATTCTTTTTATTACTGCGCAGTATTCCTTTTTATGGTTAAATAGTTTGTTAATTCTTTCACCTTTTAATGGACGTTTCGGTTGTTATGAACATTGATGTACAGATCTTTGTGTGGACATGTTTTATTTCTCTTGGGTAAGTAACCTAGGATTAGAATTGCTGAGTTGTATGGTTAGTGTATGTTTAACTTCACATGAAATGTCCAGATGGTTTTCCAAAGTCATTGTTCCTGCACTGTGTGAGAAATGCACTTGCTCTGCATCCTCATCAGAATTTAGGATTGTCAATCTCTTTAATTTTAGCCATTTTAGTGTTTGTGTAGCAGTATCTCATAGTGGTTTAATTTTCATTCCCCTGATGACTGACGATGTTGAGCAACTCTTCATGTGCTTATTAGCCATTCATATATCTTTGTGAAGTGTCTGTTGAAATCTTTTTGCTCATTTTTAGAAACTGAGTTTTTCTTCTTAATAATTTTTAAAGAGTTCTTTACATATTTTAGAGGCAAGTCCTTTATCAGAAATGTTACTGAGAATTTTTTCCTAGTCTTGTTTGCTTTTTCATGTTTTTAATTTTGATGAATGCATAGGTTTTGACCTCATTTTACCTTTTCCAGTGAGAAAGCAACATAAGTTTACTCCAACATCCCCTCCATTATGTAAATGAAATAATAGAATAATAGTTATTGTGCCACAAAACAGAACAGATGAAGATGCTGTGTTAATACATAGACCAACTATGTACTCTTGAAATTTTGCTTAGATGATATGAAATTATAACCATTTTGTGTATTACTGCTGTTTTGTCACTGACAGTATATCAGGATTGTGATAAAAGATTGCATTTTCAAAATAGAATTTTTGACTTTTAATTACTTAGACTGAAAGAAGTTAAATTTACCTGTGAGCCAAAGGTATCTAGTATATTTTAATGCATATTTCTTACCTTTTAGCTTTCAGTTCTGAACTGTGAACCTAACTTAACTCTTTAATGATTTTGTTTTAATTTTTTCAATCACTGATTTTCTGTTTTTCCTCTATTTTTGCTTTATGTTTCCATTGACAGGGCTTACCCACTTTTTTGGAGTGCTAACTCTGCTGCTATTGATTTGGATACAGGACATCAGTGTTTTAAAGGAGGATTAGACCTCTAGATGACATACTATCTCATTTTTTCAGGGTGTTAGCTTCACTTAATCTTCCAGCAGCAATTGAAGATATATCTGGAGATACTGTACCTCAGTCTATACTGACTAAGTCCACATCTGTGATTGAACAGGGAGGCATCCAGACTGTTGATCAGTTGATCAAAGAGCTACCTGAACTTCTACAAAGAAATAGAGAAATCCTAGATGAGGTATGTTTTAAGAGATTTGCTTTTCAAGTAAAAACTTTTCAACCCTGTGGTGTCCAGCAGGGATTAGGACTCAAGGCTTCTTCCTATTGGGTTTCACAAGGTAGCACTCATCATTTAGGTGACTTTGCTGTGGCCCAGACAGAGTCTGCTCTTCAGCCTCAAGAGGAATTCTGATTGAGTGAAAATGGGGTCATATGTGTCTTAAGGGTATATAAATGCACATTACTGAAGCTCGTACGACCATTGTGTAAAACTAGTATACTGTGAGAAATTACTGTCACACAAACTGTTCAAGCTTTTCATAATTAATGATTTTTTTTTTCCTATGAAAGATTAGGTCTCTGGTGAACAACGAATCAGACTAAGGAAGTTAGGCTATCAAATGTTTTATAAGCTGACTATACCTATCTTTTAGTAGAAAGGAGATTTTATCAATAAGAATGGAACACTCAAGTTTTTTGGCTAAAGACAACTATTTGCCAATGTTATTCTCCTTTTACTGTGCTTTCACCTCTTTCCCCTAATTGATACATTTGTTTCTTTAGCTATAAATATATTCAGGCTGGTTATTTTGGCTTCTGTCAGTTTAGGAGTCACATCTTTTTTAGGTGTAGGTGACTTCTGTTCTCAATGCTTTAATTCATATTTTGATCTTTCAGTTAACTATCAGAGGATGTTGTATTTACATCATATCCAAGTACTTTGGGGGCAGAGATGACAGTGTGAACCTTGGGGATAAGAATATGTACCTTCCAGGGTTATTTAAAGGATTAACTAAAATAAAACAAATATTAATGTGAAAAAAAGCTCATCTTATAATTAAGGAAAAACTGGCTTTATTAGTGTATATGATATGTCTGTTTTCTGCCTATCTTAATATGAGGTATTTTTACTTATTTTATTTGATGTTCCTAACAGCCTTATGAGTCAGAGTCACTGTTATTCTGTCAGTTGTACTTGGAGAGTCTCATTTTAAGTAAGTTGTTAGTTGTGAATCTGATACTGTTTTTGAGTGTTTATCTCTGTGGTTGCAAATTTAATTTTAGTCTTGATTTTGAGAAAATTTAAAGTGTCCACTAATTTATTTTTTAAATGATAAATTTATCTTGCTTGGGTTTCCCTGGTGGCGCAGTGGTTGAGAGTCCGCCTGCCGATGCAGGGGACACGGGTTCGTGCCCCGGTCTGGGAAGATCCCACATGCCGCGGAGCGGCTGGTCCCGTGAGCCATGGCCACTGAGCCTGCGCGTCCGGAGCCTGTGCTCCGCAACGGGAGAGGCCACAACAGTGAGAGGCCCGCGTACCGCAAAAGAAAAAAAAAAAAAAAAATTTATCTTGCTTGGGAGCTGTTGGGCCTTTTCCATCTTAGATTCATGGATTCTGTTTCTTCAGTTACTCTTTTTTCCTCCATTCTCCTAATGAATTCCTGTTAGATTGATTGTGGTGCTTCTGGGTCAGTTCTTCACATCTCTCTCTTTTTTAAAAAAAATAATTAATTAATTTGACTGCACTGGGTCTTAGCTGCGGACTCGGGATCTTTGTTGCCACCTGCGAGATCTTCATTGCAGCCTGCAGGATCTAGTTCCCTGACCAGGGATCGAACCCAGGCCCCCTGCATTGGGAGCATGGAGAGTTAACCACTGGGCCACCAGGGAAGTCCCACACTTCTTAAAGTTTCTATTACGTTTTCTCTTTGTGCTCTTGTTCTTTCTGGGAGGTTGTCTCAGGCTAGCCATCCATCTTATTAATTGGCTGTTTAGCTGTGCCTTATTGTTTTTTCCCCCATATTTTTCATTTCCAAGATGCCTGATTGGTTCTTTTAATAAATCACCTATATTAATCTCACAACTACATGTGTCTTTTTTTTTTGAGATAAAATTCACATAACATAAAAGTTCACCATTTTAACCTCTTTAGACTTTTAGTACATTCACAGTATTGTGTGAACACAAACACAATCTGATTTCAGAACATTTTCATCACCCCCAAAAGAAACCCTGTACCCATTAACTCCTCATGGAGTTGAGTCACTCCTCATTCTCCCTTTCCTCTTGCTCTTGGCAACCACAAATCTAATTTCGGTTTCTATAGATTTATTTATTCTGGACATTTCAGATAAACAGAATCATGCCTTTGGAGTGTTTTTGTCATAAAAGCGTGTTGGATTTTGTCAAATATTTTTTCTGTATCTCGATGATTATATGGGTTTTTTTCCCTTCATTTTACTAATACAGAGTATTACATTAATTGATTCTTAGATGTGAACCACCCTTGTATTCCTAGTATATCCCACTTTGTCATGGTGTAGAATCTTTTTTTTTTTTTTTTTTTTGCGGTACATGGGCCTCTCACCGCTGTGGCCTCTCCCGCTGTGGAGCACAGGCTCCAGACACGCAGGCCCAGCGGCCATGACTCACAGGCCCAGCTGCTCCGCGGCACGCGGGATCCTCCCTGACCAGGGCACAAACCTGCGTCCCCCACATTGACAGGCAGACTCCCAACCACTGCGCCACCAGGGAAGCCCTAGAATCCTTTTAATGTGCTGCTGGATTTGGTTTGGTAGTATTTTGTTGAGCATTTTGCATTTATATTCATAAAGGATATTGGTCTGTAGTTTTCTTGTTGTGTCTTTGACTTTCAACTTGTGTGTCCTTATGGTTGTGTCTTTTGTAAATGGCGCATAGTAAGGTTTTTCCTTTCTTTTAGTTTGACAATCTTCATCTCTGTTTGTAGAGGGTTAAATCCGTATATATTAGCTGTGATTATTCATATATTTGGAATCATGTTCTTCTATATATTTTGCATTTTCTACTTGTCTCACTCTTTTGATTTCCTTCTTTTTTTGTCCCTCTTCACCCTTAAGTTTTCCTGGTTTTATTGAGTTTCCTCCATTTCTTTCTTTTTTCTTTTCTTTTTAACAGCAAGGAAGTTGTACACTTATTTTTCTTCTTTAAAGTTCATTATTATGTGTCTGGGTGTGGGTTTATTTTCATTTAAATTGCTTGATATTCTGTTGGATCCAGTGAATTTGAGGAGTTGTGTCTTTCATCCATCCCAGAAAGTTCTTAGTTTTCACTTCTTTCAATATTGCTTTTTCCCTATTCTCATTATTATCTCTTTCTGGATCTCTGATGTTGAATCTTCTCCCTTTATTTTCCAGGTCTTCTAACCACTTGTATTTTCTGTTGCTCTGTGCTTCATCTTGTGTGATTTCTTCTGGTCAGTCTTACAGTTCACTTGTTCTCTTCAGTTATATCTCAGCAGTTTTTAACTATCC
This sequence comes from Stenella coeruleoalba, assembly GCF_951394435.1. Taxonomy (NCBI): domain Eukaryota; kingdom Metazoa; phylum Chordata; class Mammalia; order Artiodactyla; family Delphinidae; genus Stenella; species Stenella coeruleoalba. Next base: position 53,962,488 of record NC_137156.1, read on the forward strand.
ATTAACTTCCTAACTTTTTCATTTTATTTTTTTCATTTCCAGAAATTTTATTTGGTTCTTTTTCAATTCTTCTCATTCTCTTTCTCCTGTCATACTTTTATCTCTTATTCTAAATGTAGTAAATATATTTATTTTATTTTCTTTATTTTATCATCTTAGTATCTGTGGTCTTTGTGGTTTGGTTTCATGATTTGTTATTTTTGCTGATTTTTTGCTAATTGTGGTTTGTTCCTCTTATTTCAGTGTTTTTTGTTTTGTTTTTGTTTTGTTTTGGTGTGTTCCTGTATTTTAAGACTGTTAATTTGGAGGGTTTTTTCTTTCTTTTTTTTTCTTTGTGGTTAATCTTTTACTCTGAAATTCATCTTAGGACTTTGTGTCACACAGGTTTTATGATTTTCAGTTCTAAGTTCCCTTCTCTTGGGCAGTTTTCCTTTTTAAAAATTTGTCCACCGAGTGTCACCCATTTGGAAGTGACCCAGTTTGAGGGAAGATCATGCCCTTGATCTAACCTCCTCCTCTTATTAACTCCACCTGTGTTTCTTGTCTCCTATTCATGTTCTGTTAAATTCACACTCTAAGCCATTAGAGAATGTGTAGGAGGTGAACTAGGGACAGTAGGCCAGTTCTACCTTGTAGCGTTTTTATATGGTTCACTAGTTAAGGATGATTTTTACCACTTCTAGAGAATTGTAAAAAAAAAAAAAGGAGAAGAATATTTGACAGAAACTATAGTCCATAGAGCCTAAAATATTTACCCTAATGTTTGACACAAAAGTTTGCAGACCTCTGCTCTAAGCTATCAGGAATTAGCAGATACCATTGACTCTAGCACTTGTGTCCATTGGTGGATTAGCACTTGTGTTTCAGGCGCTCTACTATCCTGTCCTCTCAGCTGTGCATTAGAAAGGCATTTTTTATATGTTAATTTTCAGTTTGTTGTATTGGGAGTGAAGTCTAAATCTTTTATTTTCATGAATTAATCAGTTTTCTCTGTTTTGTTTATGGCTTCAGTGGTCTAAAGGCTTTCTATTTGTTTTCATCTTAAAAACATCTTTGTTCAAAGTAGTCTTGGTACATGGATGTGCATAATCTCTTAGTCTTCTTAATTTTACTGAGTAAGGTAATGGCTAACCTAGTCTTAAATTTTTACAAGATTTTTTGTTAAATATAACTTGGGTTTCTGCAGCAGAAATTATTGTACTAATTTATATTCTAACCAGTACTGTAGGAGCTCACTAATTCTCACCTGTATTGAGTATGATCATTTAAAAACTGTTTTAAATTTTTTACACCAGAAATATTTCATTGTTGCTTTACCTTCTTTTTAAAAGTCACTAAGACTGTTGGATGAAGAAGAAACAACTGACAATGATTTAAGAGCAAAATTCAAGGAACGCTGGCAAAGGACGCCATCCAATGAACTCTATAAGCCCTTAAGAGCAGGTAAGAATGTGCATAAATGACTTTGACTTGAGTAAGTTCTCAGTTTGGATCTACGTTTTTTGCTTGATTGAAGTAGGCTCTGATGTAAACGTGTTTTTATTGAAATTGCTATTATGAAAATCCAGGTGTTTTTCTTCAGTTCCGTGTAAGACAAAAAATAACAAAGGTAATCGACGTTCATTAGGAGAAGTTCGAATTCTTAAGAAAGTAAAAATTAAAATGATCCTGTAATACTCTTTTCCTATTCCAAGCTCTATGCATATTTTAAAAACATAAATGATATGATATTATATATATGGTTTTGTAATTTCATTTCACTTAGTAGTGGATAGTAAAAGATGAGTTTTAACAGTTAACCTGAAACCAAATTGTTACTATTTTTTTATTTTTTTTTTGCGGTACGCGGGCCTCTCACCGTTGTGGCCTCTCCCGCTGCAGAGCACAGGCTCCGGACGCGCAGGCTCAGCGGCCATGGCTCACGGGCCCAGCCGCTCCGCGGCATGTGGGATCCTCCCGGACTGGGGCACGAACCCACGTCCCCTGCATCGACAGGCGGACTCTCAACCACTGCGCCACCAGAGAAGCCCCAAATTGTTATTTTTAAGACTTTGAATGTTAAGATTTTGATGTCTAGACTTGTTTTATTTCTCTGTAAAAGTAATTAATACTATTGAGATTTTTCTAAAAATATATCCGCCTTTCTTTTAAGTCAGATTTAAGGAGTGATCCTTTGAGAGAGGAATACTTTTGAAATAAGTTGTAACAATTTTTGGAGTAAATGTTATCTTTCTATATTCACAAGTTGTAGGAAAAGATTAGACTAATGTCGATTGGCTTTTATTTGGTGGACAGTAACCGCAAATGTATTTTAAGGTATAACTGTGCTTTTGCTTTATAATTGATTTTGTCATTTTTCCAAAACCGAAAATGCAAAGACTAATAGGAGCTCAGTTTCTGTTATGTAGTGAATTGGGACTTATCGAAGGGGGAAACGAGTAAAGTTGGAGAACAGAATTAAAAGTACAACCAGCTCATATACATTACTGTTAAAATCAGTACTGTGCTCTGGTAACATTTTTTTTTTTTTTTTCCCTCCACAGAGGGAAGCAACTTCAGAACTGTTTTGGATAAAGCTGTGCAAGCAGATGGACAGGTGAAAGAGCGTTACCAGGCTCACCGGGACACCATTGCACTTCTGTGTAAGCCGGAGCTGGAGCTGAATGCTGCCATCCCGTCTGCTAACCCAGCGAAGACCATGCAGGGCAGCGAGGTGAGGACATGCATTTTGATGTGGGTGATCATTTGCTTATGAAAACTATGTTCAAGTCATTATATACAATGAATTACCAATTTTTTTTCTTAACTGGCATCTTTTTAAAAATGCTGATGTACATTGAGGTGGTTGTTTTTAGAGTAGCATGATATATACACCGTGTAAAAAGTAATTATATTAATAATACTACTGTCCTGTAGTAATAATTTCCATTTATTGAATGCCTCCTATGAACTGGGTACTGTATTCTAGGTACCTCATATGTTCACAGGTTTAATTCAAATTTTATAAAAGGGAGAGGCTTGGAAGTATAGGAACTTCCTTGAAGTGGAAGGACTGGATTGGCCAGATACTCTTCTGACCACAGATTCTTTGTTTCTTACATCATTCTATACCACTTTCCACCATATTCCACTGGGAGTACCTCTGAAGGGAAAGTTGTCAAGGTGTGCTTGTTAATCTAATAAATGGATAACGTCATCATGACATTTCTGCTGGTGACAGGAAGGAGAAAATCAGTAGTGGGGCGTGTGATTCGCTAAGTCGCAAAAGGGGAGTGTGGGCTGAACACTGTGAAGTTGTGTAGGAGGATAAGAGGAGACCCGAAGCACACAGGAAAATAAGCCAAAGGGCAAGAGATAGCGCTGAAAACTTCTTGAAAAAGGTGAATTTCCTGGAATAGTAGTTCTCAGAAGTTATCACTATCATTCCTTATTTGTCTTTGCACAGAAACATTTCATGTATTTACTCAGCCAAGACTTAATGGATAGCTACTGTGTAAGGCACTATGCTAGATGCACATAATAACCAGCCTTTACCTTCAATTCACGATCCAGTGTGGAAGATGAGACGTATACAAGGATTACTGTAATACAGGGTAGAAATTGAAAAGTGTTGCAACTATACTGTGAGAATTTAGGTGACGAAGTAGTTATGTTTCAGCATTTGGAGCTCCTTAAGCTTAGGAGGCTTAAGAAATTGGCACTTTATGAGAACAGTAGACAGGCAGGAACGTGGACGTGTGTAGGATCCGAGAAGATTGAGTGAGTGGGTGTGTCCAGAGCAGTTTCTGAGGTTCTGTGGAAGCAGCCCCCGAAGTGAAGAGAAGACGGCGCTGGTGGATGGGCACAGAGCCTGCGTCTCAAGGCAGGGGTGCCTGAGGGAACAGTGACTGTCAGTTAGATGCTTTGAGGACGTGGGGGAGAAAAGGAAGGTGGTTAGAAGATTAACTTGTGAAGAACAGAGCCTGCAGACCCATAGAACAGCAACACTTTCTGGCCCCTTTTTATTTTAGAAAAAAACATCTGTTTAGTATCTTCGTTTTTTCTTTTTAGTGTCACATGCATGACTCAGAACTTATAGGGCTTTTGTCCTTTTATTCTCCTGCTTTCTATAGAAAAGCAAAAATGGTTCTTGCTAAGCAAAATCAGAATGAGCATATACTGATATGTTATTTTATTCAGTAATAGCTGCTTTGTTAATTCACAGTGGTATTACATAGGGGAAGAAAACTTTTATAGTCAATATGAAGTTATTTTACTGAAACTAGATTTTCTGCATAGAGGTAATCAACAATTTTCAGTGTTCTAAATATTCATTCATCATGTGCCTTTATCAGAAAGGGCAAACATCATGTGTTTATTAAAGCTATTTCAGATAGTTGTCATCGTAGTTGGTGACACATTAGCCAGAGTTTTTATGAGAAAAACTCAAGCATTTGAATTGCTGATTATTAAAGTGATACAAAGTACATGTTTTATTAAGAGGTCCAAGCATAACAGGTAGGACTGTTTTTTTCTTTCATTATGAACAGGCCAACTAACTAGTTATTTGTCTTTGTTCTGTTTGGGCATCTGGTTTTAGGTACTTAGAGGATCTTCGTTTTTATACTGTAAGAGACAGTCATCTATTTCAAGATAATAGTGTTCCTGACTTTCAGCTTTGTTTACTAGACTATTTTTTAAGACCAATTCTGCATATTCCTATTTCTCCCCCAGCTTTATTTCACTTGGCTACTTAAACATTTTCTAACTTTCGTTAGACATAACTTATATATAGAGGAAAATGACCTTTCTTACTCTCCTAATAGCCAAGCAACCTTCACATAGGGTCATAGTCATGGTTGAGTTTCCGTTATCAGTTTAAATATGCCAACAGATAAAACTATTGCAGCCTTTTCAAATTTATATGCTGTTACATACCCCCAATACAAAATGTGTCACATAGTTACAGAAATAGTTATAATTCAGCAAAATAAGGGATACTTAATTCTTGGTCTGTTCCTTCTTGTTACTCTGTTCTTGTCTGAGTGCTCAGATGCCTAAGCCTCTTTAGTCCACAATGCACCTGAAGTATAGAGTTAAACCATGAAACCTAACTAACAGTTAATGATAATGGCTACTACTGACTGAACACTTAGCCTATGTTAGAAATTACATTGAGCACTTTATATGGATTATTTCAGTCTTTACAACAGTCCTGGCATATAGGTACTATTATTATTCTTGTTTTGTAGATGAGAAAATTGAGTTTTCCTGGTAAACTGCCCTTGGTTACACAGTAACTAAGCCCATTATATTCACTAAGGGAGTGTAGTCAGAGTTGAAGTTTTTTTTTCTATGTCATCATATTTCACTTTGCTAGACAACTAGTTTCATTTGTTTCTGTATTCACGATTTGATTTAATTTTGTGTTTTGGATGTGTAAAAGAATGTTCATGATTCAAAAGGTTCATGCAGAGAAATCTCACCCCTTTTCTTTCTACCTTCTTCCCATCTGCTCTATGTAAGTAACAATATTCATTAGTTTTTGGTTTGTGCTTAGTGCTTTTATTTTTGTGAAAAATACATATGCACACAGATACATATCATATATTATGTGTGTGTATAGCTTTATATTCTGATTTCCCTTCTCACTCAAAATGCGACATACCATACATAACGCTTTTGTACCTTTTTTCATTTAACAATATGTCCTGGAAGTCATTTGGAAGCAAGACTTTGCTCCACTTTGTCTAATATCAAATTCTACTAGATCCCTTTAATAGACTTTGCCATGTCCATCCAGGTATGATTCTTTCTCCTCTTCCTTCCTTTTAAGAGTGTCTGTGGTTTGATGCTTCTTGGACCTCTAAGACCATTTCTTTGCACTGCTCTGCATGTTAAGAGAGTGAATTTAAGATAGGAAGGACACTTAGGAGATACGGTGGTAACAGAGGCCAAAATGTAGAAGAAACTTGAGACTTTTCCTCAGGGCTTTGGTTTTCACATGGGAAGGTCGCTCTGGACCCTCTTGTCAGGGAGCTAACTAAGGCCGTGGACTGAAGAGCCGGACAGAGCTTCTTAGAAACAGGCAGTAGGTGAGCAGATCCTTTGGAGCTGGAAGTGCTGCTGGTAAGAAGACAGACAGAGGTGTAGATGGGGTTCATGGACGGCCCCTTCTTCCTTTGTCTTTCCCCACTTTCTTTCTATAAGCATCCCTGGGGCAAGCAGAATAGAGGGCTTGGGGTTGCTGTTCTCCCTTCTGGTCCTAGGAGAAGTGTGAAGAGATGTGAGTGAAAGGGGGCAGCTCATGTGTGGCCTTAGAGGGCGCTTGAACACTCTAACACTGTTACTACAACGGGGTGTTTATGAATCACGTGGGTGTTAGAGACTGCCTGGACCGAGTAAGAGGCAGAACTCATGATGCGAAGAGAGATACAGAACCCGCCCGCTCTTTCTCTCCCAGGATATAAAAGAAACATACAGCTTATAGCTTTCTGTCTGTCTGTCTCTCTCGAGTGCTCTCTCCGTGTATATCCGTATCTCTGTTTCTGTCTCCATGTCTCTCTCTCTCTCAGTCTCGCTAGGTCGGCAAAATAGGGTATCTCTTTACTTGACAAAAACATACCTTGTGGGGACTTCCCTAGTAGTCCAGTGGTAAAGAATCCGCCTTCCAATGCAGAGGACATGGGTTCAATCCCTGGTCAGGGAACTAAGATCCCACATGCTGCGGGGCAACTAAGCCCGCGCGCTTCAACTAGAGCGCCCGTGTGCTGCAAACTACAGAGCCCACTCACTCTGGAGCCCACCTACCACAACTAGAGAGAGAAAACCCACACGCCACAACTAGAGAGAATCCTGTGTGCTGCAGTGAAGATCCCACATGCTGCAACTAAGACCCGACGCAGCCAAATAATAAATAAATAAATAAAATTAAATAAATATTTAAAAATATATATATATACTTTCCTCTACCTCGTGACAAGGATGCAGTGTAGTGTAGCAAGGTTAAGAGATTGGTTTGGAGTTAGGCAGGCTTAGGTCTCAGATTTCACCTCTGCTCCTTTTAGTAGCTGTGTAACCTTAGGCATGTTAACTTAATTTTTCTGGGACGCAATTTCTCCATCTGTGGAATAGAGGTAATAAATATATACCCTATAGGGTATTGTAAGGAATACATTAAATTATATTTGTAAAGTGTTTAGGACAGTGCCTGGCACATAATAGATGTTCAGTAGATCTGTTATCATTATTGCTGCTGCTATTGCAATCTGAATCCACTAAAGGTACAGCAATGTCTGTATCTAAATAAACCTGATGTACAATTTATACTTGGCTCTCTGAGAGATCGTCTCTCCCTGACCCTGGTGAACCTTTGTATATAATTCCTTTCTTGAAATTGGCTTCTGTTTTTTGGGCAGTTAAACTAAGTTTCTTAAATTGTTTAGGTTGTAAATGTCTTAAAATCCTTACTGACAAATCTTGATGAAGTAAAGAAGGAAAGAGAGGGGCTGGAGAATGACCTGAAATCAGTGAATTTTGACATGACGAGCAAATTTTTGACTGCTCTGGCTCAAGATGGTGTGATAAATGAAGAAGCTATTTCTGTTACTGAACTGGATCGAATCTATGGGGGTCTTACAACTAAAGTCCAAGAATCTCTAAAGAAACAAGAAGAACTTCTTAAAAATATTCAGGTAAAGTTTAATAAGATTTTTATTAAAAAAAATTACAGGAAGGATAAACCTGGACTAAATCTGTATCCAATTAGGATTGTGTTTTTTGCAAATGTTACATATTAATAGAAATCTGTAAACGTTATTGGTTATATTTTCATGCCCACTGAATTTGTGGTATTTTTTACTTAAGGAAAGCTGTAAAGTACTGTGTTACTCCAAAAGGAATATATTAGGTAAATATCTAGTAATAACTAGGTAAATACCTCGTAATAGCTGCAGGAAATCATATATGATTTTCATAGTTGGGGAAGTATCAGTACAAATGTTATGAGCTATAGTAACTTGATAAATAAGTGTAACTGCATAAATCTTTCTTTTAATAAGGTCTCACACCAGGAATTTTCAAAAATGAAACAGTCTAACAATGAAGCTAATTTAAGAGAAGAAGTTTTGAAGAATTTAGCCACTGCGTATGACAACTTTGTTGAACTTGTAGCTAATTTGAAGGAGGGCACAAAGGTATGAAGCACAAAAGAAACAAGAGCTAACTAACCAGTGTGGATGTGAGTTTGGGAAGTTAATTGGTATTACCAGTTGGACCAAATCATTCTGTCTTGAATTTCGTAGCTTTAATGACTTTGGCTCCTGAGAGCTTTGGTATAAATGGGAGAAAGCTTAATGAAGGTGGGAGTATTTCATGGGAACTTTGCAGAATGAATTTTATATTTCACCAGGCAGAAAGAGGATGTGTAGGCATTCCTTTCAGGTAGCAGGGATTAGCACAGAGAGGTCAAAAGATCAGTGACACTTTGTTGGGGGGTAGAAAGTTGGCCAATCTGAGTGAATTATGAGGGAAGAGGAGTAGTAGTGAAAGCCGATATGTGGTGGGGAAGGGGGTGTGTATGGCTTTTATATTCTGTGCTGGTGGTGTGGATTATGATAGATTTGTGATCTGCTTATGACTCAGAGTGCTTACTAAATATGTTTAAGTATTTTCTTGCCTTTCCTTTAGATATTTTAGGGAAATGCTTATATTTGTTTTTACCAATTACTTTGCTTTTGAGGGAACAAGTGATTTTTAAGTTTTTCAAATACATAATTCCTTTTGGTACCTTTAACTCCATAATGATCACTTAATAAAGTTATCTTGATGCAAATACGGTAGATATAATGTAAAACCCTCTGAAGAGAGCATAGAAATACTGCCAAAGCCTTCCAAAGAGAGAGGATAGTAAAATGCCATTTTAATTCGGTTTGAAATGCTTTGTTGAAATAGATAAGCTGAGAAAACTCACCAGAGTGCCTTTGCAAATTCTTCTGAGGGTTTCTGAAATGATGCCTGCACTTCTGAAGTGAATGTGCAGATCTAATACTTCCACTTAAATAGGTTTAGAGTGTTTATTAAGAAGTTGACTTTTCTCTAGGAATTGGGAACTTGTTTATGATCATGAAACTTTTAACTTGTTGCCACTTAATTTTTGGTGGCAGTGCTTTCTAACGATGATTTTATTATTTTTATTTTCTTAGGGAATCTTAGGTCATATTTAATATTAAGTTACTGGACTTAAGTGGTATGACTGTCTCTCATGCATAGGATTTTAGCTCTTTAGCTTTAACTGTTATTGACAAAGGAGCTTTAGATTGTGTTCCTCTTAGATTAAAAATTGTTCCGGTTTATCACTTGTGTTTGTTCTTTACTTGTAGTTTTACAATGAGCTGACTGAAATACTCATCAGGTTCCAGAACAAATGCAGTGATATAGTGTTTGCACGGAAGACAGAGAGGGATGAACTCTTAAAGTAAGTTTATTTTGTGTATTAAATTGTACTTTTGAAGTATTTTTCTTTAAAAAAAAAATATTCTTGCTACCTCTTTTAAAAAAATCATATGTGGAGACTTTTGTGGTGAGTTGGCAGTGTGAGTTGGCAGTTTCTTTCCTTTCCTCCATGGTGTTTGTTTGTTTATTTGCTTTTTTATATATTTATTTATTTTTTATTCTTGGCTGTGTTGGGTCTTTGTTGCCGCACGCGGGCTTTTTCTAGTTGTGGCGAGGGGTGGCTTCTCTTGTTGTGGAGCATGGGTTCTTGGCATGTGGGCTTAAGTAGTTGTGGCGTGTGGACTCAGTAGTTGTGGCTTGCAGGCTCTAGAGCGCAGGCTCAGTAGTTGTGGTGCACGGGCTTAGTTGCTCCGTGGCATATGGGATCTTCCTGGATCAGGGATCAAACCCGTGTCCCCTGCATTGGCAGGTGGATTCTTAACCACTGCACCACCAGGGAAGTCCCCTCCATGGTGTTTTACAAAGCAGCAAGGAAACAACTGCATGATCTGAGAACAAAAGGGTGAAAAGGAGTGGAAACTCTAGATGTAGGAAGAACAGTGATGTCACAGAAGTGATAGAATAGCTCAGGGTAACAGATCTTAGGAAATGCCAATAAACATAAGCAGTTTACTTTGAAGTGGCAAATAGATTCCTTACATGAAGCTAGAGGCATAGAACATGAGGGAGAGAGGGTTTATAGCTCAGAAAATGTCAGCAAAGTCACTTTCTGCAGGGGCCTACTGGGAAAGCTGGGCGAGTAACATAGGACTCATTCCATGTGGAGTAATGAATAGAGAGTTGACACAGCATCGATACAAATATACTATATTCATTGAGGTGAGAAACAGAACAAAATTTTACTAAACTTAATAGATGAAGAACATTCACCAGAATAATGTCGTCACAGAACAGATAAAAAATTTACCATGAATTAAAAAAAAAAAAAGGCTAGGAAACAATCATTAAGGATCACCACAAACAAGTGCCAGAACTCAAGGAAAATGGTAAGAAAACAGGAGGCACTAAAACGTGAGGTGTCGGGATTCAGGAAACAAGTGGAAGAGAAGAACAAAGCCATCACACGTATAAGATGAAATGGGAAGGAGCAAAACGGAGGATAGACGATGAAGAAAACACAGGAGCACAAAGTAGAAAAGAAGAAATCAAAGAAAATGAAACCAGAGTAAGGAAAGGATTAAAAAGGATTAGAGAAAGTGGGCAGAGGAGATCCAATATATGTAAAATTGAATTCCCTTCAAAGAATAAAAACCAAAACAGTGAACAGAACAAATATTTAATGATATTACTCAAGAACATTTTCCTAAAATAAGGCTTGTTGAAAGGGTATATAATACGGTCAGGAGAAATGAACAAGAACTGTCAACACCCCAGCATATAAATTATTAGTCTTAAAAGATAATGGTAGGATCCTATTAAGGCAGTCAGGCAAAAAGATCAGGTAAGTTTATAAAAAGGTGAAAAAAATTCAGGCTGGCAGCACTGCATGCTAGAAGAGAGTGGAATGATTGCTTGTTGGAACTCGAAGCAAATGTGAGGCAAAGATTTTATATCCAGTCAACCTGTCCTTCAGGTGTATACAGAGCCATGTGCTCAATTAGTAATGAATGTAAAGGACCCAGAGACTATTATACTCATGAGCCTTTCTTGAGCCCTTCAGATGACCTGACCATTATTCTTGTCTCTGTCCATGTTTAAACAGTTTCCCATTGAAGAAGTGGACGAAGTTAAGAGCTACTTTCTTCCACCCCCCAAGAAAGAGCAGGGCCAGTTGTTTTCAGTTTTTCTACTAAACCTTTAAAAAGCAAATAATTAGATTTTTTTTTTTAATTAATTTATTTTTGGTTGCATTGGGTCTTTGTTGCTGCATGCGGGCTTCTCGTTGTGGTGGCTTCTCTTGTTGCGGAGCACAGGCTCTAGGCACGCGGGCTTCAGTAGTTGTGGTGTGTGGGCTCAGTAGTTGTGGCTCACGGGCTTAGCTGCCCCGCGGCATGTGGGATCTTCCCGGACCAGGGCTTGAACCCGTGTCCCCTGCATTGGCAGGCGGATTCTTAACCACTGCGCCACCAGGGAAGCCCTAGAATGCTTTTTAAATGGTTCTAGAGGTTTAAAAAAAAACCCTCCAAGTTAGTTTTACTGATAAGTGAATCTGACAAAGATTAAAACAGAAGTCTTCAGACCAGTTTCATTTATGAATAGGGATGCGAAATTTCTAAATAAAATACTTGCCATTGATATTCTTCAGTATATTAATAAAGAAGCATGACCAAGGGGGAGTGGGTGGTTATTCCAGTAATGCAGTGATTGATCCAGTATTTTTACATCTAAGGAGAAAAAGATTCTCTTCATAGATGAGGAAAAAGCATGAGAAAATAACTATTCTGGTACTCAAAATAGGAATTAATTGACTTCCTTAACATGAAAATATATGTGTATGTGTGTATATATACAGTAGATCTATTTATCTGTTTATATCTGCACAAAACTCAGCTTCATGGTTAATGGAGAAATGCTATAAACATTTCCCCAAAAGACAAATGCCCATTATCAATGCTATTATTTAATACTATATTGGCAGTACCAGACTACACCACTAGAAAAGAAAAAGAAATTAGAGATAGAAAAATTGGAAAGGAGGAGGTAAAATGATCACTACTTACAGACTTTATGATTACACATCTTGAAAACCCAAAAGAATCAACCCTCAAACTGCAAATAATAAAGGAATTGTTACTGAAGATAGGTGATTATAAAAATAATTTGTAGAAATCAATAGCCTTGGGACTTCCCTGGTGGTCCAGTGACTAAGACTCCGCACTTGCAATGCAGGGGGCCTGGGTTCGATCCCTGGTCAGGGAGCTGAATCCCACATGCAGCAACTAAAGAAAGGTCCCACAGTGCAGCCAAATAAATAAATAAATAAATATTTAAAAATAAATCAATAGCCTTCATACAAATAAACACATAGAAGATATAATGGAGGAAAAGACTTCACTTAAAATAGCAATAAGGAAGATAAAATACATAGGAATAAATTTGTCATTTATTAGACCGGTATGAAGAAAACTTTGAAACACTATTCAAGGACACAAAAGAGGACTTGAGCAAGCTGAAAGACGTATCATGTCCTTAGATAGGATGAGACAGCTTCATGAAGATGTCAGTTCTAAAGAAACTTATGTATTCAACATAATTTTTTTTTTTTTTTTTTGTGGTATGCGGGCCTCTCACTGTTGTGGCCTCCCCCACTGCGGAGCACAGGCTCCGGACGCGCAGGCTCAGCGGCCATGGCTGACGGGCCCAGCCGCTCCGCAGCATGTGGGATCCTCCCGGACCGGGGCATGAACCCATGTCCCCTGCATCGGCAGGCGGATTCTCAACCACTGCGCCACCAGGGAAGCCCTCAACATAATTTTTTAAAATATTCATTTATTTATTTTCTTTTTAACTGTTTTGGCTGCATCAGGTCTTAGTTGCGGCATGCGGGATCTTTCGTTGCAGCACGTGGTCTCTTTGTTGCAGTACTTGGGCTTCTCTCTAGTTGTGGTGCTCAGGCTCTAGGGCACATGGGCTCTGTAGTTGTGGTGTGGGGGCTCCAGGACACGTGGGCTCTGTCGTTGTGGCACATGGGCTCTGTAGTTTGCGGCATGCAGGCTCTCTTGTTGAGGCACGCAAGCTCAGTAGTTGTGGCGCGCGGGCTTAGTTGCCCCGTGGCATGTGGAATGTTAGTTCCCTGACCGGGGATCAAACCCGCCTCCCCTGCATTGGAAGGCGGATTCTTTACCACTGGACCACCAGGGAAGTCCCTCAACATAACTTTGATTAAAAAAGGAATCAACAGATTTTCATGTAAAACTAGACAAGTTGATCCTAAAGCTCAAGTAGAAAAACAGTTAAACAAGATTAGCCAGGAAAACTGAATAATAACAACAGTAAGGGGAAACTAATTTGCCAGATACTAAAATATGTAATAGTGTCTCTAAAACACAGTGATACTGGCACGTGATTAGACCAAAGACAGAATAGAAGATAGGAGTAGATTCAAATACATATGTGAATTTAGTGAAAGAAAAAATCCTAAATCAGTAAGAAGAAGTTAGAAACATGTGCTTAGCCATTTAGAAAACAAGTTATTTTTACCTCAGAATAAGTTCCAAAAGGATCATAATTGAAATGTATAAAATGAAATGAAGAGAGAATATGAGAGAATTTCTTAGTAAAGCTGAAATAGGAAGGGTCTTTGTAATTGTGACTTCAAACCCAGAAGCCATAAAAAAAAAAGTTCATCATAACATGATAAGAGTCAAAATGTAATAAACTGGGGGAAAATATTTGAAACTTATTCATGGGCAAAAGGCAAATATACGTAATTTATAAAGAACTCCTAGATACTAATGAGGAGGAAAAAACTCAGTAGAAAAATTGGGAAAGGATGTGAACAGAAATTCTGCAGATGAAATATGAGTGGTTCTTAAGCATATGAAAAAATACCTACCTTCGCTCAATATAAAATAAATATGAATTAAAATTACTCTGAAATAACATTTTTCAGGGATTTCCCTGGTGGTCCAGTGGTTAAGACTCCGCGCTTCCACTGCAGGGGGCACGAGTTCGATCCCTGGTTGGGCTGGTGAAATAAAGCTACATCTGTGCAGTGAAATACTATGCAGCTATTTAAAAAGAAAAAAAAAGAATGTTTTCTATTTACCCATGTAGAAAAATCTCTGAGATAATTAATGGTAAAAAAAAAAATAAGGTTACAGACAGTGTAAAGTATGCTTCTTATGTAAAAACGGAGAAGATAAAAATACAGGGCTTCCCTGGTGACGCAGTGGTTGAGAGTCCGCCTGCCGATGCAGGGGACGCGGGTTCATGCCCCAGTCTGGGAAGATCCCACATGCCGCAGAGCGGCTGGGCCCATGAGCCATGGCCGCTGAGCCTGCACATCCGGAGCCTGCGCGTCCGGAGCCTGTGCTCCGCAACGGGAGAGGCCACAACAGTGAGAGGCCTGCGTACCACAAAAAAAACCCAACACATTTGAATTGGTTTATTTCTGATAAGGAAGCTCTGGTCAGGTTCATAAGAAATAAAAAATAGTGGCTGTCTGTTTGTGGTAGTGAATGGTGGAATGAGAATTTGTAGATAGCGAGTGGCCTGTCACTTTTTAGTTTTTGAATCAAGTGAATATATTACCTTTTCAGAAAATTATATTAAATTAATCTAAATAATTATAGGGATTTCATGTTTTTTATAGTACCACCAACTAGTCTAACTTTATTTTTGACATTTTATCTGTACCCCTGGCCTTTTTTTTTTTAGCCATAGAACCCTTTGTTCAGACTCAATCTTGCAGAGAAGCCCAGTTTGTGAAACAAACAGAAATGGCTCTGTGATTTAATAGCTTTGATTTATATAATTAGTAAGTGGCTAGGAAATTCTCATTTGTCCTATAAATGTGTTATTTACTGCAACCATCTCTGGAGTCTATCAAAGGAAAAAATATTATGTCTTATGTGCTTTATAATATATTATAATTATACAGGCTAGATACTGTGTTTATGATTAAATGTATTCAAAATCTAATTAAATAGTTGTGAAGATAATTATAATAAATAAGTAAAATATTAAATATAATTGTTATATTTATTATATGTGAGTTATATATATACACACATATATATTAGATGTTTCAAAGTTTGACCTTTTTCAAATTTTAATATTGACTAAAAACTTACAGTTTATATTGTAAGCATTTATTACAAATTTACAAACATTATGAAGTAGTTTTGATTTCTTGATGAATGTGTGTAAGTTTTCTTTCTATGTGGAGTGTCTAATTTATCTTACAACTGGGATTGTTTTTGACAGTGAAAGTGTGGTCTGGGGGACTTGGAGTTGCTGTTAATTGTTACATCAAGACAGTAGGTCCTGTTGCAGACATTTCAGGACACGTCATGTTTACTGCTCTGTGCTTGTGAATCAGCACAGTGAGAAGTTGATCAATACCAAGTATTTCATAGAGTGTATTTTACTTTAGGGTTTTGTTTAGTGAGATTCCAATTTACTGTTAGAGGAGACTTTAAAATATTAACAAAATTTTTAATACTGTATTTTAATAGTCCTTTCAACCTCTATGTTTAATGAATTTACCTTAATAATAGATTATGAGGTATCTTTTAACATAAACTATCTCGGTGCCACATTTCGAATATCTTTCAGAAAGCTTTCATCAAGAAATTTGCACAATGGTTTTAAAGTTTTCATCAAGAAATTTGCTCAGTGGTTTCGAATAGGTTGTTGTTTTTTGTAAACACTGATACAATACAGCGATTAAAATATTAGCTAGGTAACTATGTACAGTTGTAGTTTTCTGATAATTATTAGATTATTATGTTACGAGTTTCTCATCTAGGGGATGACCTCCTGTTAGAGAGAGGGCAGTTTCTTAGGCTCACTTGCTCAGTTTGACATGTTCCTTAGTCTGGCTCTAACTATGATCTCTGAAAAAGTTTACCTTTTTCCCTGGTCTTCAGAAACAGAATAAGAACTAACTTTATTTTATTCAATAGTAGGAAGAAAGAAGATTTCAGTTAGTTCTAGTCAAGAACAGAAATGTAGTATATTTTAAAATACCATCATTGTTTTGAGTATATTTTCTGTGTTTCATACATGAAGAAAAGAAGGTAAGAAAAAGATCTGGTATTTTGTATGTGTTGGTTTTCAAAATTGTGTTAATTTCTAACACTTCTGTCTTTAATAAGGGACTTGCAACAAAGCATTGCCAGAGAACCTAGTGCTCCTTCAATTCCTACACCTGCGTATCAGTCCTCTCCCGCAGGGGGACACACGCCAATGCCTCCAACTCCAGCGCCGAGAACCATGCCGGTCAGTAAGCAACCACATTTTTAAAATGCAAGTTTTACGTGTTCTTGACAGCTTGCTTGCTGTAAAGGATAACACAGACTTTACATTGTAGAGGTCTGGTGGTCACCACTTTGATCAGGTGACCAACCTCAACTTTCTGATGTTTTGCAGTATAAAGAATACAGCATCACTCATGGATTCTTGCCTAAAAATGTTTAACTAAATCTAATGAAGTCTTTAGAATCAACTTTCAGTTTATAGCAAATACAGTGATAAAACAAGAAATTAAATTGTGCTGTTAGGAACAGTTGGACAGTCTAGAACTGGAACATTCTGTGAGACACCTAGTTTGGTCTTTTCTAAAAGCAAATGTCATAGAAAAAAATAGACAGGGGGCATATTCTAGATTAAAAGAGAGGAACGATTCATAATAATCAAATGCAATACATGAACCTCAGCTGGATCTTGGTTCATAAAAACGCCTAGAAGAGATTTTGTGATAAATAGGGAAACTTGAATGTGGAGTGGATACTCAATGATGTTAGGAAATAATTATTAATTTTCTCAGGTGAAATGGTATTGTGATTATGTAGGAGAATAATAGGACTGGTATGCTGAAGTCTTTCGGGCTGGTGTCCTGAAGTTTGCAACTTAACTTTCAAATGGTTCTGCAAATATATAGATAGATAAATATATGGATATAGATAAAGCAAAGATGGCCAAATGTTAATAATTAATTTAATTGGTAAACGTGATTGTTTATAATAGTAGTCTTTTAAGTTTTCTGGTGTTTAAAAATTTTCATATGAAAATTCATGGGGCCAGGAAGAGATAACAGGAATAAACGGTACCTGACCTGCTCCTTCCTCCCACCTCAAATGTCTAACCATTGATGGGAGCAGTAGTGAACAGTAAATGATTAAATATTAGGCATCAGGGAAAGAGCAGTGGCTATGGAGTATCCACAAATTGGAGAATTACTTTTCAGCTACAGTACATTTCTGGAGTAATAAGCCCACATTTAAGAATGGGAATTAGAAATATGTTTGGTTGGATTCTAGAGTTTCTCATATGCCCTTTTATTTTGATTGATAGCAGTTTGACAGAAACCTGACACATTTTGTCAGTGCTGACTTTTTCTTACAGCCTACTAAGCCCCAGCCCCCAGCCAGGCCTCCACCTCCTGTGCTTCCAGCAAATCGAACTCCTGCTACTGCTCCAGCTCCAGCTCCAGCTCCAGCGAGCACTGGGACCACTGCACCAGCTCCATCACAGACTCCTGGTTCAGCTCCCCCTCTGCAGGCCCAGGGACCTCCATACCCCACCTATCCAGGGTATCCCGGGTAAGGCTGAAACTTTGTATATCCCAATGAATTGGCTAATGTTTCTAGCTCTGGTTAGTCTTTTAAAAACAAGCTCACCCCTTCTCTGAATGGAGGTGTCATGAATGAGTAAGCTACATTGTCAGCTCATGTAGAAATAAAAGTAAGTTATAGTCACTTTTTTTGAGTCGTTGAATAGCCATTTCCCAGGCTTATTTAATTTTAGTTTTTACATACTGGGTTTATATTAAATATATCTCTTCTGTATGGAATTCAGAATGTTTCCTTGGTCTTCTTTATTTAGGTGACAAACAGGTAGGTGCCTTTTCTGAGCTTAGCATAGCAAGGTTGATAAAGCCTTCTTTACATACCTGTACTTTGATGTCTTGGCATTCTGATCAACTCTTAAATAGAAATCTGTCTAATTATGGCATGTGTTTTCTTAAAGATCAGCTGCCTTTGTGATAGTTTTTTTAGTCTTAAAAATCCAGACATTTAACTATCTTTTAAAATGTCTTCCAAACTTAGTAAAGTACATTGTATCTTCCAAACGTTAAAACTTTGTAAATAGTAAATTTATGAGCCTTACAGTGAACATTGAATCTTGTGAAACAGAAGTGTACTTAGATTGCCACATTAGATTTAAGGGCTTCCGTTTTTATTCCTTGTTCATAGTTGAATATTTAGTCTTATTTCCTTCAACAATCTTATTTTTTGGGTAGCATTCAACACTTTTTTCTTGCATTTCAATTAATAACAGGATAGAACACTTTTCTCTAGCAAGTACCTTGAAACAGCTGTTTTTTCTCGCCATTGAATGGCTTTCTTGAAAAAACTTCATTTTAGAATAATTATTGTATGTTTCATTTTCTAGTGTTTGATTTACCAATCCAGCTTTCTTGTGTTCTTCTTCCCATCAGGTATTGCCAAATGCCCATGCCCATGGGCTATAATCCTTACGCGTACGGCCAGTATAATATGCCATATCCGCCAGTGTATCACCAGAGCCCTGGACAGGCTCCGTACCCGGGACCCCAGCAGCCTTCATACCCCTTCCCTCAGCCCCCACAGCAGCCTTACTATCCACAGCAGTAGTGTGTCAGCTCAGAAGATCAGCTGGTTCAGCTCAGAGGGAAAGAAATACCAACCCTGCAATAAGTGTACTAAACCCTACGCTCTGGTTAATATAACGTACTCTGATGTACTGAGTGCAGTGTGTAATTTCTGTCTGCGGCTAGAAGCTGTGCCCCAGTTCCACATTTGATTGCACATGGGCCATTTGCTGCTGTTGCAGTATAAAGACTAAGTTTAATAGGATTTGAAATAAATTACATTACAGTTCATAAAAGTTGAAAATGAGAAATTAAATCCACAAGTGAAACGTTTGAAATTATTATACTTGGTTCTACATAAGACATGATGGGAACATCAGAGGCTTACAATGATGGTTTCAGTACTGATACTCAAGAAAACTAAGTTATCTTTCTCTTTTGGTTTAATTTTCATTATGCTATTTTGCATAATCAAAACATTGTAAATCTTATAATTTAAAAATAAATTCCTTAAGAACAGTTGTCATTGTTATGTTTTGTCATTGATTCTCATTCCTGTCTAATTTCTTTCTGGTATTAGTCTCTCATTTTATGTGTACACAAGTTAAACAGATCATGAGTTAAGTGCATGATTAATGCAGGTTAATAGGTTCAAGTACATTTTATAGGAAAACCAAAAGAATAATAACCATAATTTATCCTTCATATGCTGGTTAGTAAATTAATTTTGACATTTATTTTGAAAAATCCTATAATGTGGAAGAAACACAATTGCTACCAAAGATTCTTCAAATAAATATACAAGTAAATATGTATATTTAATGTTTTATTATGAGCTTCTCCAAGAAATTGATACAAATTCTGGTAATAATTTTTTTTCTTTTTTTCATAATCTGGTTAAAATAAATACATGTCATTAACAATGCTGTCTAATGTAATGGAATTGTTTAAAGAAAATTTACTGTACCCTTCCGTTCCTTTTTTTCACCTTACTGTCTTAACCTACTAACATTTAATGCACAATGTATATGAATAGATCTAAGCCCTTTCATTTTTATGCTCCTAAAAGATTGGACTATTTTATAATTCAGGGAGTGCACAAAACAGTTGTTGGGAGCATATGCCAATTCTGGAATAGGCTGTGTATTTAATATTAGTCTCCGCTGTTAGGATAAACTAATCACTGTATAAACCTCAGTGAGACTTGCCTAGTGGAGTGCATAAACATGCCTCATGGAATGAGAAAGCGAGAAAGGAATGAGTTGTCTCATATCCCAGTGGGGTCTGTTCTGTGTGAGGTTCATTTCAGAACATACCAGGCATATGAGTAGATGTCCAATGAATCTGTTTATTTTCTAAGTTTTAATGTTAACCTTCTCTTGAATTACTGTTTCATTTAAATGATACTATCAGTTGGTCCACTGTTGTTTTCATTTGACAGTTTGGGTTTATATTTTAAATGTGGGACTGAAGGTGTGATTGTAAAGGGAGTGAATTGGTTTAAAATATATGTATATCTTTAAAAATCTTTGTTGTTGTATGTAGAAAACATGAAGGCATGTTACTTCAACATAAATGACCTTTACATGGAATACTGAAATTGGTTTAAAGTTCAGTAGTTAAAACCTTGGCAAAAATAGTTTTTTACATATCATAGCTAAGTTTTGTTAATGTGGAATCATCAGAATATGACATGGGCTCGTTTGACTTGTGTAAATGGCATTTAAGTTCCTTCTTATTATTACTCAAGTTATCATTTCTATCGTAAGATACTCAGTGAGATTAGGGGTATTCCAAATTGCTAGTTTATAATTCTCACTAATGCAAAAACAAAACAAAACAAAACAAAATTGGCCTGAATATTCTCTTGGGGAAAGAAGGCACTAAAGAAAAGAGTAAGTGCATTGGAGGGCCACCAGAGAAGTTACAAGGCCATTTAGCCCATTCCCTGTGCTAGACTAGGCCTCCTCTGTTCTCTCAGAGGGCTCAGGAAGGTGGTTCAGAAACTTTAGGGAAGGAGGCTCCACAGCCCCTCGTGGCAGCCTCCTCAGCATACCCAGCTCGTTCAGCTCTGTTAGCAAACCCAGGCCTATTCCCTCTTGTTGGTTCACTCATCCTTTAGATGATTGAGGATGCTTTCCTTTGGTCACCTAGTGTCTTAGGTACAGATGATCAAATTTCTGCAGCCCTTCATTGCTGGGTGTGTCTTCATAGGACTCTAGTTTCATTAAGGTGGCTCATGGAAAGAAGTTTCTCTTATGTCCGTTTTGCATTCTAGCAAAGAAGAAGCAAGCCCTCACTGGGATTATTTTTGTTACCAAACTTTTTTATCCTTTGCTTAACTTCCTGTATTCCACAAAATACCCTAAAAAGTTGTTGTGGATAATGCTTTTTATTTAGAGGTAGGAGAGTTATCACTCTGGTTCAGGTATGTTGTACCTATGTTTATAATTAGGCTTTTTGATTATCTTCCTAAACTAAAGAAAGGACACTATTTGTTTTATTTATTTATGTCAGGCTTTGGAATACTATTTTAAAATGGACTATAAGTAATGAAGCTCTGCATAAAGGAGCTGGTCTGAAGTGGGGAAAAAACTAACTTATTTCTTATTCCTAGTTGGAGACAGATGGCTTGACTTCTCAGTCTGGTGTAAAGTATTGGTCTACTCCTGTGCCTCTTGGTCTTTATTTACATTTAAGAAAAATAGTCATATGTCACTGCAAACCAGTCAATCTTTGTGAGATCTGTGCATCCAACTTCTTTGCAATTTATAATCTCTCCCCAAATTGAAGTAGTTACCAAAAAAAAAAGTTTTCACAGAGCCTCTGTCCCTGGTTTTCTGTACCAGTCAGCAGCCTATCTAATCAAAAAAGATTAAAAAGATATTTTCCATTAGAGCTTTACAGTTTGCAAAAGTGCTTTTTTCTACACATTTTCTAATTTCATAAACATGGCAAAATGCAATTTGTTAAGTAGACTTCAGTTTGCTGATGGGGAATTTTTTTTTTTTTTTTGGATGATCAGGATACCTTGGAAAATCTTGCTACAACCTAGCAGCATCTATTTTTGTTGTTTTTTTTTTTTTTACACTTCTGTAATTATTAGTTGATTCACAGTACAGAACAGGATACAAAGTAGGAGAAAAACAGTGCTATAGCATTATCATTACTAGTTTAAAAATAGACTTTAGAACTAAATGGTTGATTATAAGATTTACATGGAAGAGCAAAGAAGGAAAAATTATATTTTTAGAGAAAAAGAGAATATTCAGGCTTTATTTCTGGTATGAAGTTTATATTTTTTAAGAAATCCTATATTATCACACCAGAGATTTTAGATTCTTTTCTGCTTACAAACATTGCTGGTAGTTGGATGATATTTTTATTGTATTCATTTCTCTTAGGGGGAAATTGTAAAGAAAACAAAAGGTTCCGGATGAAATGTATCCTAGAAATAAAAGTTGAAAGATTCTTACTTCCTTGTAGTATGAATTCTTATTTAAAGTGTTTATGCTTCAGCTTTTATATTTCTCTAATTTCTTTGACAAACAGTGGGTTGGGAAATAAAAAAATACCCACTTTGACTAACTGCATGAGACAAGAAGACGGTGTTGTTTAAATGTTTTCTTACAGCTGTCAACCCTGTAATTGATCATGGATGGACCATGATTTTCATCACTTACGATTTGACCCAGATCTTTCAGATGAGTAATCTCTTCTTCAGGTGCCATTTTTGGGTTAAATTTTGGAAATATTTGGCGAGATTACCACAGTCAATTGACCAGGGAAAGGGGGATGGTGAAATGTGTTCGTCTTTTAAAACATTTATATTTTCTTCTTTTCTTCCTACTTCTCCCATGTTTTAAGGTCAGATGCAGCTGTTCTCATATGTAGCTCAGGATACACAATTTATCAGAGAATGTGTTGGCTTTGTATGTCTTTGAAGTGTGTTGAAGTTGAACAAGCTACCTCCAGGAATGAATCTATAGTCTGAATCCCTATTATATACATTTAAGATACATAACTATTGGGTATAGTTAAATCTTTTTTGTTTGTTTTCACTTATCTGGCATCTGGGTTGGACAGTAGAGTTCTCACGGAGGGGCTTGGGAACCTAGGCATGTGGGGTGGGAGAACATGGGGAACTAAGGGACCCTCCCATGAACTGGAGTTCAGCTGCAACCTAAATCTAGGACAGTGACTTGAGCAGCTCTGCTGCTGGGGCTGTTTCAGTTTATGACCGCAGGGTGGGTGGGGTTGGCCTGGGCACTGCCTGTGAGCAGACAGGAGCTTGCCTAGAACCTGTGTACCAGAGAGCCGCTGGCCCCTGCTAACCAGGGTCCCCATCCACTGACCGGTCTTGCCTTTGTAGTTAATTCAACTGGGGCACATTGTTTGCCTTAGTACTCTGCCTGCAAGGGATCCTGGCTCGTGTCAGCTCTGTGGCTCCTGATAACCTTCCTTTTTGCTTAAAAGCTGCTTACGTCCTTTTCAACTAGTGACACCAAGTGATACAGGTGGATATGTTCAAGTCTATAACCTTTGTGTTTCTTTTTAAGTTTTCCTGTATTTGTAACTCTTCTAGTCTCTACACATTTTGAAGCCACGTGATTCATATTCAAGCCAATTATTGTGAACATGAAGTGATCCTTTTTAATATATATTATTATTAATATCTCCACTGTTTTTTATATCTGGATACATTAGTGTTTTTTGTTTCGTTTTGTTTTTGTTTTGTAATCTAATAGGAAAGTTTAAAATAATTTGTTAAAATTATAATCATATAATCTTTGGACATTTTGTCTGTTTGGAATATTTTTGTCCTATTTCCTTTTCCTGTGTTTCATTGCTTGGATTATGTTTTCTTTTTTTCTAGTTATTTGGAACACTAATACTCTTATTTTCTTCCCTCCCATCCTCAGCTAAATCTTGTCTTTTTTATATATATTTTTGTAAACAGGGTTTAGACTTATATTGTTAATGTATTATTTTCTTATATTATGACTTTTGGAATGTCAGCTTGGTTGCTTCTAGTTTTTGGCGATTATGAATAAAACTGTTTTGTGCTCAGGTTTGTGTTTTCCTCCAGGATTCTGGCTCCAGTGGCTTCTGCTCCCAGTAACCTGTGATTCTCTGTCTTCGTCTGTGTCTCCAGTTTTGGGAGTTTTGCCCCTAATGACTTCACTTCTCATCTTTACATTCTGATGCCCTGTGTACTGATCTCACCTTTCTCTCTCTAGTCCACTGCTGGCTGTGTTCCACTGATAGCATGGTTGCCTACTCTTATTTCATATAATAACTTGCTCAACATCAACTGTGTACTTACTGGTTCTAAGGACTGTACTGAGTCTTCAAATAATTCATTTGTTGCAGAAGAGCCCTATGAAATTGATATGTTTATTCATACGCTACACAGAGGAGTCAACTTGTTGGAGAGAAGTTGATCAACTTGTCCATGGTCACATGGCTGCCGAGTGGCTGAGCTGGGGATCTTTTCAGCGGCCATCTCTGATCTGAACATCTACAATGACAAATATAGTTCCTCTTGTGTGCTGTTGTTACTGCTAAAAGTAGCTGACATCTACTGAGTGCCTGCTACGTTCCAGGTCCTCTTCTAAGCATTTAAATTCCATTAACTTATTTTAGCTGAGCAGTCACTAGTGAGACGGCCAGTGACTTCATCCCGTTTTGCAGGACAGGAGGAAACAAGGCACAGAGGAGCTGAGTGATGGAGCTGGGATCTCACTGAGATGAAAAGTTAAAGGCTTTCTAAAGTTTATCCTGTCTCTTGGAGTATTTGTTTTATAGTAAGGCATTTGCTCTCATTCCTCACATCCATCTCTCCGTTCACCTATTCATTTTTTTCTCCCCAATAATTCAAAATTATATATTGAGAGATTATTGATTATTCTAGGTGCTGCGAATACAACTGTGCCCTCAAGGAATTAATATTCCAAGGAAGAGTGAAATTGAACTGGGAACAATGATAGGTTTAAGTGTGAATTTGTGGGAGTTCTCCATTTCCTTCTCCCTCCTTTCAATGCCAACCAGGTAGCTAAACCCCTTTCATGTTCCTGTTCCAGGGCTTGTTTGCTGGGTGGAGTCTCTGGGGCCAGGAGTTAAAGGAAGCAGCAACATCTCAGAGGGGATAGTTTTTTTAGAGGGATCACAGCAGGCCCAGTGGGTGTCACACTCCAAATGAGGTGGAGCTTCCGTAACTGAAGGGACCATGAGTCTGGGCAGCATGGAATGGTGACCCAGGACCTGGCACCACATTGGGTATTTGTGTGGGAAGCCAGTAATGACTGAGACAATTTCTCATCACCCTGTGGGATGGGCTTCAGAGTCAGAATTGAATCAATCAATACATAGATATTTCTTATGTACCTGGGCTGATCAGCTTCAATTCATAGCTGCCTATTGCATTCAGGCCATCTCTGGGAGGGCAAAGAATGTTCATGCCATGCATGCCATGCCATGCTCCAACAATAGCACTGCATTCGTTTGGTTGAATTGGCTGAGACCCCACTGGAGAACTGGTGAGCAGAAATAACAGGGCCCCTGGAAGCCTCTGCTGATGTTTAAGAGTGATCTGAATGCTTTCACCTGCTGGTCAGATATGGGGGTTGGCAGGATGGAGAGAAGGTAAATCACTCATTAGACAGTGCTGAGGAGATTCATGTTTCTCATTCCCAGCAGAAAGTGCCCTGTACCTCAGAGGGAGCTGCCTGAATCCTAAAATGGCCCCAGCCTGGTCATGCCATGTAAGGCCCAGGCCACGGGTTTGCCCCAGTTGTGGGGAAGCCTGTTTTGCTATGGTAGAGATGAGCCCACTAGAAGCTGTGGGTGCTGGGGGATGAAGCTCCAACTTGGTCCCAGGAGAAGAGTCTGCCTCTCTTTGGGGCTCATTCCTGAGATGCAGCAGGTTGGTAGCTGAGAAACTGTAGAGTTGAATGAAATCCCAGGGGTGACGTCCTGGGCCTCCGGGGCTCTCGGAGCAAAGGAGGCTCAGCGGGTGATGCGGACTCCCCAGCAGGCTTTCAGGGGCTGCACCCCTTATGAGCACACAGCAGTCTGCTGGAACGTGTCTGCACCCACTGGTCAGGAGAGGAGGTCAGAAGGGCCTTTTTCCCCAGAGCTCTGGACTTCACAGGCAAGGCCTGGACACTCAGAACAGGTGTTGACAGACCTGAGTGGCACTTCCCATCCCAAGCTCTATCTGACCCGACCCTCGCACCTTCTCCAACCACTGATGCCATAAAGGCCGCGACTAGAGGGTGGGGAGATCCAGGCCCTGCCACTGAGACCAACACATGGGGATATGTCTCAGACTCTCAGGAAATGGGTGTGGAGCCTGCATCCCAAGTGTGAGGGCAGTCCTCAGCCCGTCCTCATGGGGTGGCCTGGGCCCTCTGGGGAGATACCTGCTTAGGACAGACAGCGGGGTGAGGCAGGTAAGGGACACCCTGCTTCAGAAAGGGTGTCCTAAGGAGGCAACCGTGTGCCTGTGGGGAGGCCTGGGGCATTTCACGAGGTTTCAGCCAGGGAGCTTGCAGCTGGTGAGGTGGCTGAGGAGGACTTGGGGTGGATCAGCAATCCAGGGGGTGCATGCAGAGTGTGGGCGGTGGGGCACCACCGGTACTTCCCGCCATGCTTATCTGAGACCTTGGCTCACTTTCACTATCATTACTCTGAATTCTTTATCAGGTAGATTGCTTATCGCCCCTTAACTTAGTTGTTCTTCTGGGGTTTTATCTTGATCCTTCGTCTGGAACATATTTCTCTGTGGTGTTTTTCTAACTTTCTGTGTTCGTGGTGTTGGTCCCACAGGCTGCAGGATCGCAGCTCCTCTGGCTTCTGGTGTCTGCCCCATGGTGGGTAGGGTTGGTCCAGGGGCTTATGCAGGCTTCCTTGTGGGAGCAGCCAGTGCCTGTCCTCTCTTGTGGGGAGCTGGGTCTTGTCCCTCTGGTGGGCAGGGCTGTGTCAAAGGGTGTGTTTGTTTAGAGGTGGCCTTGGGGTCAGAAAGACTTTAGGCAGCCAGTCTGCTGATGGGTGGGGCTCTGTTCCTGCCCTGTTGGTTGTTCGGCCTGAGGCGTCCCAGGCTGTTGGGTGGAGCCAGATCTTGGTGAGAAAATGGCAGCCTCCAGGAGAGCTCACGTGGAGGAATATTCTCTGTGGCTTCTGCCACTAGTGTCTTTGTCCCCACAGTGAGCCGCAGCCACCCCCGCCTCCCCAAGACACCCTCCAAGACCTGCAGGTAGGTCTGGCCCAGGGTCCTTTGGAGTCGCTGCTTTGCCCTGGATCCCAGTGCACGTGACACCTTGTGTATGCCCTCCAAGAGTGCAGTTTAAGGGGAATTCCTTGGCAGTCCAGTGATTAAGACTTCACGCTTCCACTGCAGGGGGCATGGGCTCGATCCCTGGTCAGGGAACTAAGATCCCGCAAGCTGTGCGGCATGGCCAAAAAAAGGAAGCGTGCCGTCTCTGTTTCCCCCAGTCCTGTGCAGCTCCTGCACTCAAGCCCCGCTGGCCTTCAAAGCCAAATGCTCTCGGGGCTCCTCCTCCCGCTTCCAGAGGCTGGGAAGCCAGACGTGGGGCTCAGAATTCCCACTCCTGTGGGAGAACCTCTGCAACAGAATTATTTTCCAGTTTGTGGGATTTGATTGCATTGCAATTGTGCTCCTCCTACCGTCTCGTTGTGGCTTCTTCTTTGTCTTTGGAGGTAGGATATCTTTTTTTGGTAGGTTCCAAGTCTTTTTTGGTTGATGGTTGTTCAGCAGTTAGTTGTGATTTTGGGGTTTTCGTGAGAGGAGATGAGCTCAAGTCCTGCGACTCTGCCATCTCATCTCCATCCCTTCCCACTGTGTCTAGATGGCCAAGGGAGAGCCCCCTCACCCTGTGTGTGTGTGTGTGTGTGTGTGTGTGTGTGTGTGTGTGTGTGTAGCAGGCAGGCGGTGGTGGGCTGGTTGGGCAGTGTTTAGACAAAGGCAATGTGTGAGGAGTCCAGGGGTGAGAAAGGGCAGCAGTGAGAGAGCTCCGTTGGCAAGAGGCCCCAAGAAGGTTTGGGCAGGAGAGGGGTGCAGGCAGGTGAGGTCTGGGGAGTCCAGCAGGGAGAAGGGGCACATTTGGACGGGCTGTGGAATTGTTTGGTGGACGAGAGGCTTGTGGAAAGTGGGCGGGACACTCCAGCCAAGGGGTCCTTGGTTGCCCATGTTGTTGTGTCATTCTCCACGGCTGGGAGGCCCTCCGCTGAACGCCAGGTTCTGCTCATGTGCTGCCTTTCCCAGAGGACACACTTCCCCTTCAACTTCTCATTCCAAGTTGTGGGTATCACTGGGGTCTCCTGGGGTCAGGGTCCCTCCCACTGAGGCAGCTGTTGGGGGAGGTCATCTAGAGACTGGGACCTGCAGTTGAGCCAGGCAACAGGAGGCTCCTCACCCCCTCCAGTCCTTGAAATGCACGCGCCATCTGTGGTGCCCGCAGTGGAGAGGGTTTCAAGGATGCAGCCTTGAGAGGGTACGCGGTGTTGAGACCCTCTAGACAGTATACGTGATCGAACCCAGTATGCCTCTACATAAACGTGTAAAATTCTGGTGGGTGGGTGTGCAGACCCACTCACCCTGCGGCGCCCAAGACCGACCTCGCAGGTAAGCTCCTCCGCTTGTTAACACGCCGCCTACGATCTGGACTGGCTGCCGCTTTGTGTGCTCTTCCCCTGCCCTCGAGTTCGGGGCTAGTTTCAGATTTCATCCCTGAAAGTCCCAAATTTACAAACCACCAGCAGCGCTGTGCGAAGGCTAAAGGCTGGTTGTTAGAAGCAGCCTGACCTGGTCTGGATCCTTTGTGATTCTGGCCTTTAGCCTCCATCTCCCTGATGGTGCAGCAGCAAAGGAGCAGCGCCCGAAAGACCGACCCCGGTAGGTGCTCAGAGCTGCTGGCTGTTATAATTGTTCTCAGCACCTGCAAACTCCCCATAACTTGGGGAGAATTTGGTGAGATTGTTGGCCCTTCTCTGACTTTAGGCTCATATGTATTTTATCTTGCTGAAATTTGCTTCCATTTCTGCCAGTTTAGCCAGGATGGAAGAGAAACTGGTGTCCTGGTTTTCAGAGCGGTGTTGTTTCAGTTACGTGAAGTGTTGGAATGGCCATTGCATTCAGATTCCCCAGTTCTCACACCCTGGAGGTAACAATAGCATTTTCCCCCTGAAATACTACAAAATTGGTAACCTCCTTGCCTCAGGTGGGGAAACTGCTCCATGAATAGATTAAGGTGGAGAGACTAGCTGGGCTCCACCAACCCCAAAGGGGTCCCCAAGGGGATGGAATTCAGGAGGTCTCTTCTTCTACTAGAATGGGAAAAAACTGAGGCTTTGTGTTTACTACGCTCTAACTGAAATATGGAATTCCTTCAATTATAAATGGTGACAAAAGGTCAAATATTGACCTTTGCGGTATTACTAGAACCTGTGATTTTGTCCCGTCTCGAAATCCTAGCTATTTGTATATCACGTTAAAGTTACCACTGATTTCTCAAAACGTCATTTATACTTATCACTACTTTGCATTTATGGTAAATAGACCTGCCACTAAGTCTTGTTATTTACTGTCAAAAAGCACATATATTAGTATAGAACCCACTTGTTTAATAATTGGATAAATAAATCTAAATATAATTGCTTTCCTTTGTAATTTTATGTATTTTACTTTATGCATTTGGGAAGAGGTCCATAGGCTTTACCTGACTGCCCATATGGTTCATAGCAGCACACAAAATTTATTAACCTCTAGACATTGGAAAACTTTCCAATGGGTAAGAGCGGCAATTTCCACTTACACCACAGGAGGGAACTATTTCCCAACTAATGCTTTAAAAGATCACGGCGGGGATTTTTATTCCTCTTAACTCTTGTTCTAAAATTGGTTCAAGCTTTCTTCTTTACCGTTAACAATGTAATTGGGGTCCTGTGATAAGGCTCTGAAGCTGATACCCCGCCAAGAGCTGAAGCATCCTTTATTGTGAGTCCAGGAAGACGTGATGCGAAAAAGTGAGTCTCCCAGGCACCCAGATAAGAACTAGTTTAGTGCCCACAGCTCATTTGCTGTCTCCCCCCCCCCCGCCCAAAGAAAAACAAACAAACAAAAAACACCCAAACTTGTGAAGCAGAGAGCATACTTGGTTTGTTATTCTGGTAGGAACAGATCCGCTTTTAGGGTAGAAACAAAGCTGAAGGGTTTTCATTAAGTCAGCGGCTGTTGGAAGTGGCTGTACTTGTGTGGGGGAGGGGAAGGGGCAGAGGCGGGAGATGCGGTAGGAGAGAGGGACTTTGTAAAACCGGAACTTTACAGGCGCAGAGAGACCGCGATCTTATACAACAAACCGAGGACCCAGCCAGGCCTAACACTTGGTGACGCGGTGGTTGCCCCAGGGCTGATTTTAATGGGAACAATTTCACATGTTCCTCCTTCTTTGGCTACATCAGCGCATAGGTCACTGTATATATTTAAGGGCTCAGAATGGAGGTCTGAGAGTGTCTAATTGAAAAGGGCAGCAGCCACTTTTACAAGTCAGCCTGGGACAGAGGAACAGCTATGCAAACCCTCACTCGCCCAGAAGTAGGTCGGCCTGGAGGAAAATGACTTGGTGGGCGGGGTGATTCTGTGTTCCAACCTCCCGCCGTGACTCTAAAATTAACCTTTGTTACACTTCCTGCTCTTCTGACCTTTAAGGATTGTTGGCTGTTATCTTATTTTTTAAATTATAAAATACTAGCTTTATTTAATATCACAACATTAAATAATCTCTAGGATATGGGTACTCTGTACTTTTTGGTTCAATATAAGCTCGAACTTTTCATTTCTTTTTCTTTTTTTAAAAAATTTTTTATTGTAGTATAGTTGATTTACAGTGTTGTGTTACCTTCTGCTGCACAGCAAAGTGAGTCAGTTATGCATATACATATAGCCCCTTTTTTTAGACTTTTTTCCCCATATAGGTTACAGAGTATTGAGTAGAGTTCCTTGTGCTATACAGTAGGTCTTTATTGGTTATCTATTTTATATATAGTAGTGTGTACATATCAATCCCAATCTCCCAATTTATCTCTCCTCTGTTTCTCCCCCGGTAATCATGATTGCTTTCTACATCTGTAACTCTATTTCTGTTTTGTAAATAAGTTCATTTGTACCATTTTTTTAGATTCCACGTATAAGCGATATCATAAGATATTTGTCCTTCTCTGTCTGACTTCACTCAGCACGACAATCTCTAGGTCCATCCATGTTGCTGCAAGTGGCATTATTTCATTCTTTTTTTATTCCATTGTATATATGTACCACATCTTCTTTATCCATTCATCTGTTGATGGACATTTAGGTTGATTCCATGTCCTGGCTATTGTAAATAGTGCTGCAATGAACATTGGGGGTGCGTGTGTCTTAGAACTAACTATGGTTTTCTCCAGGTATATTTGGCTCTTATTTTAATTATGAGCAACACTGTTTCATTCAGTCATTCATTCCTTCCTGCAAGCATGCATGCTTTCATCTACAGGAGCTGACCTTTCAGGCTCCATCCTGGGTGCTGAGGCCACAGCACAGACCGGACCCAAGGGCTGTGGCTTCTAGCTCCTTATAGAACTCAGCACAGGTTGGGTCCAGGTGACCACTCTGAACAGGATCTTTTCAGGTGTGTCTATTGCATGCCCATCAGGCAAGTTGTTGATCTGCTCTGAGCTTCAGTTTCCTCTTGTATAAAGTGGGATCAATATCACCTACCTCACGAGATTATTGTGAGAATAAAGAAAACCAAGTGTGTACACGGTTAGCGCCATGCTTGGCTGTTACCACCGAGGATCGTAGCTTTGTCTTTGAGCGTGTGGTGTACTTGGGGCATGCAAATACCAGTAGCCCAGAGTGTGAGCGGCTGCAACTTCTGCTTGGCTTTCTGGCACGGGTACCCCAATAACCCGGTGAACTTAACAAATGCTCTTCACTAACGTGCCCTAGATTTATTTTGTGAGATGACAGTGTGACAAAGTGGCCAAAGGCATGGGCTCTGGGGCTGGGGGTCTGACACTTTATTAGCTGCAGGACTTGAAGCAAATGACTTCGCCTCTGTGCTTCCCCAGATCCAAAACAGGCGCAGTAATGGCACTTTCTGCCTGAAGTTATTATGTTCTAATGCATGAAAAGCTCTTAGAATGGTCTCTGACACATAGTAAGCTCTCAAAATTATGAGCTATTATTATGATTGCCCTAGGCAACTTGTTAAATGTTGTCTGATGACAAATGTAAAGGTTTGTGTGAGTCTACTAGACAGTCTGAACCAGTGGTCTCAGGTCCCTGGACCCTGTTTCCTCTGAGGTTGACATGAGAGCTGCACCCCCTCCCCTACCTCCCCTGTCCTTGGAATGTACCTTCCACTCGCCATCCCCCAGTGGAGCCGGTTTCAAGGACACAGCCTTGACAGAATAAGGTGTTGGAACCATCTGGACAGTATATGTGACTGAACCCAGTTAAGGCCTCTGTATAAACTTGTAAAATTCTGGCAGGCGGGCGGGAGATGCCCTTGACGTGTGGTGCCCAAGACCAGCCTCGTGTGCAAGTTCCCTGGCTTGTCACACCTGCTGCCTCCTCATCTGGAGTGGCTGCCTCTAAACTTGATCCTTCTCTGCCCTCCGTGTGTAGGGTTAGTTTGCAAACCAGCATGTGCTGGTGGGGGTGGGGAGGTGATGGTGGGTGATGAGGGGTGTGGGTGGGGTGATGGTGCGTCTTTGCTGGTAGTCTAGGTGGGGAATGATGATGAGTAGCTGGTGTTGACGGTGAAGCGATGAGTCAGCAGCAGTGGTGCTCAGGCACCAGGAGGACTCAGTGATGAGGTAGGAGGACGGACCCTCCCCTCTGACTCCCTGGAGGCCCTCCATGCTGTGACTACAAAGCAGACCCATGTTCAGGAATCAGGTTTGTCTCCGATTCCAGTGCATTTCAGGTGCAGAGCTCTGTGGGACGCTGGGCAGTGCTCCCCAGGAGCCCAGGTGTTGCCCCAGCTGTGGTCAGTCGTGGCCAGGCTGGCATTCTGAGCAGCAAGGCCAGCGTGGCATGTAGTCTAAGAACTTGTTTCATTTGCTTTTGGACAGGCCTACGCTTTATTTTACAGTCTCACCTCATATTCAATTTTTTTTTTTCTCTGAGAAATCACAAGCACTTTAAAGATATTGTACCAGGGCTTCCCTGGTGGCACAGTGGTTGAGAGTCCGCCTGCCCATGCAGGGGACACGGGTTCGTGCCCCAGTCCGGAAGGATCCCACATGCCGCGGAGCGGCTGGGCCCGTGAGCCATGGCCGCTGAGACTGCGCATCCGGAGCCTATGCTCCGCAACGGGAGAGGCCACAACAGTGAGAGGCCCGCATACCGAAAAAAAAAAAAAAAAAATCTATTGTACCAATGTTTCTTATAACATCCCTTTGATGTTGGGGTCAGATGAAAGAACCCAGCTTTACGGGTGACAAAACTGAGATGATCCTCCAGATCACATGTTTCTTAAACTATTGAGAGGAGGCATCTGGTTTACAACCCTTCCTGTGGCTGCAGAATTAATTTTTGTTGAAAAAAAAAAAGAGGCCATTTTGTTATATTTCAACTTCCCCTCAACAACGGCAAAAGAGACAACAAGAAAAACTCTCTTCTTTTTCAGAGAGCCATCCTGGGCCCCTTCTCTCCGGTGTGTGTGTCTGTGACCCTATTTCCTTTCTGATGAGGTACTGGAGTATGGGGGCTGATACTGCAGGAGTGAGTGGGGAAATGGGAGCAGACAAGAAATTTTCTTTTTTTAAAAAAATTTATTGGAGCAGAGTTGATTTACAATGTTGCGTTAGTTTCAGGTATACAGCAAAGTGATTCAGTTATACGTATATATACATATTCTTTTTCAGATTCTTTTCCATTATAGGTTATTACAAGATCTTGAGTAGAGTTCCCAGTGCTGTACAGTAGGTCTTTGTTGATTATATATATATATATATATATATATATATATATATATATATATTTTTTTTTTTTTTTTTTAAAGTTTGCATTTTCTGATTGTGGGAATTTGTAAGAGTAGCTGACCGTTGAAATTGGAACTCTTCTTTTATTTTTATTTATATATGGCTGTGTTGGGTCTTTGTTTCTGTGCGAGGGCTTTCTCTAGTTGTGGCAAGCGGGGGCCACTCTTCATCGCAGTGCGCGGGCCTCTCGCTATCGCGGCCTCTCTTGTTGCGGAGCACAGGCTCCAGATGCGCAGGCTTAGTAGTTGTGGCTCACGGGCCTAGTTGTTCCGCGGCATGTGGGATCTTTCCAGACCAGGGCTCGAACCCGTGTCCCCTGCATTGGCAGGCAGATTCTCAACCACCGCGCCACCAGGGAAGCCCGATTATCTATTTTATATATAGTAGTGTGTATCTGTTAATCCCAACCTCCTAATTTATCCCTCCCCCACTCCCTTTCCCCTTTGGTAACGATAGTTTGCTTTCTATACCTGTGAGTCTCTTTCTGTTTTGTATATAAGTTCATTTGTATCATTTTTTTTAGGTCCCACATATAAGCGTTATCATATATTTGTCTCTCTCTGTCTGACTTAAGAAGTTTTCATTTTAAGCTTTGGTAAGTGAGTGGTGTTTGCCCTACGCCTTGTCATCTAGGGAACCATTTTGGAGAGGGAGAAAAACCCCAACCAAACCTGTCATTTTTTAAAAAAAGTATTTGTTCCACATTCCATAAGGCTGAGCAAAATCACATTTTCCTTGGTTAAAGCAGATGCAGTTTCTCGCAGAGAGCCTTTGAAGATGGGCTGCTGCCGCCGTTCCTGGTGGTGTCCTGTCGTGCCAGGGCCAGGACAAGTGCAGCTGGCCTCCACGTCGATGTGTTTTAACTGAAAAAGAAATAGAAAGGTACACTTCAGGACATACTGATCTCTAAAAGGCTGCTTCCTAGAATTGCTGTTTGCTAGGCTGCCAGCAGCCCCTCCGACTCCTCTTTGCAGATGTTTTATGGACGTGATTTAAACCTCAGGACTCTTCCTTTCTTCCCTCTGGAGAAGGAGCTTGGTGCTCTCAACTCATTAACTTATGTTCCCGTTATTTGCCTGCCGTTGCAATCCTCTGCTTGCAATAATGTGGCATCGCACTGTCAGGGGAGGTTCATGTCACAGAGGTGGCCTCGATGGGCGATCAGCAGTGATGGCAAATTTGCAATTTTAAGAACAGCGTACACGGCAAAAATGAGATGCAGTATGGGAAGTGCTGATGAAGACAGACTTTCTAATATTCCCGTCCTGTGGTTCCACGTGATGTGTGGTCCGGGAAGGGGGAAGAGTTATGAACATTTTGGTGCTTGGGGTTGAGACTCTCGGGGGCCTAGCCGTGCCGATTTGTGGTGTGGGGTCTTGGGACATTTGTTCCACAGACACCCGAGGGACCTGCTCAGTGCAGAGGAAGATGTGAACCCTGTCATGAGAGGATGAACAGGCTTTGGGGAGAGGTAGTGAGACAGTGGAACTGAGGAGAGATGTTCCAGCAGAGTGTTCCAGCAACTAGAGGTGTGCACAGGGGATGTAGATGTCCATGGGAGAGGAGATTTGCTCTCCTGGATTAGAGCAGGTCAGAGAGGAAGAGATTGTCACTGACCACCTGCCAAGGGCACCAGGAATACACATGTAGTTGAACTCGGGTTTGTAACCTGCTACATGAAAAGAGAACATGCACCCCACGGAACCATGGAGTGTCTGGGTAAGAGTGGTTCGGAGAGGCTTCAGAGAGGCCTGGGCTTGTGTTTGGTGATTTGAGTACAAGGAAGTGGGGTCTCTTCTGGGTCAGTCTTTTTAGAAAGAGGGGCAATTTGGTGACTGGGCATCTTAATACCTTTAGTCTAGGAGGTGGGATGAATGGAGTGGGGATAGAGATGTCCTTGGAAAAGAAGCCATGGCAGCTCACGTCAGCCTCAGGAGGGGAGGTGTGGTCCTTCTCCTTGTTGCACAGTGTCTTTGTTTTCAATTTCTATTCAGGTATGATTCCCAAGTGGTATCATTTGTGTCTTGTTGGAGATCTCGACTGGCGTTGATCGTCTATGAAATTGTTAATTTCATCAGGGGGAACATCACAGCCTAGCTGGTAGCACCTGGGCCAATGACTAGCTGCTTTTATTCTTCTCAAAATGCTTGGTCTGGGCACTGAAGGGTGAGTAGGATTTTTCCAGGTCAAAGAGGGAAGGCATCTCCCGTGGAGAGAGGGTATAGCTGGAGGAGATTGAGGGAGGCCTGGCGTATCACAAGAGGCTGAGGATGCTGTGAGCAGCTTGAGTGTCAGAAGTGAGGATGTGTGTGGGAGACGGGGAGAAAGGCCCTGGATTAGAGGGGGCCGGGTGGGGAGGACTTTGCCCCTGGCTACGGAGCTTAGACTGTATTCTTCGGCCATCTTCATCGGAGTGCTCAATTCAGAGCAGCTGGTCAACAGATGTTTATTGACGTGGGATGGCCTTCATTTTCCCTGCACACGCTTCTTTTCTTCACACCATGGATTGCCATCAAAGCCCAAAAGGAAGGCTACCCAAAGAGGGGATATCCTTCTAGGAGTCTAGATATGCTTCTCTTGCAGTAACGCTTGGACTACTATAGGAACCGAGATGGAAGGCTTCTTCTGGCACGTTTGATCTGCTCCCCTCTT
Source organism: Stenella coeruleoalba (assembly GCF_951394435.1). NCBI lineage: Eukaryota > Metazoa > Chordata > Mammalia > Artiodactyla > Delphinidae > Stenella > Stenella coeruleoalba. The sequence goes on from NC_137156.1 coordinate 53,998,918, forward strand.
TCACAAAGGGGGACCTGAAGCCACACTTGGCAATGTACTGACTTGAGATTCCACAACAAATCATGAAAGGATGAGGACTTGACCTCACATCTCCGGCTGCCTTGTCTCTGCTCTTTCAAAACTTCCCTGAATTGATGCTTACATGACCCTAGTAAATCCTGGGGCTCCACATGGCTGGGTCACTGCAGAGACACCCCACCCTCCCCCTGCCAATTCACAAAAATAAAATGAAGCAGCCAGAGGTAATTGAGAAGGAATTCCATTGTTACAGGACTCTGTTGAAGACCTTTAAGGGGATGTGGTTCCTGAGCTCTAGTAACACTTCTAAAGGCCTTTCCTCCTCTCCCCTCTCAGCTTCTCCAGGTGGCCTCTGTGCCAACACCCACACGGCTCCCTAACCACAGACTGGTGCTGGATCTTCTCTTGCTCCTTCCTTCCTCTCGTCTACTTCTTTCATAAATGGATTGGCCTGGCCTCTCTGTCCATACCCTCTGTCCCATCCTCCTTTTTCTCAGTGCCCATCCCACCTTTATATCAGTCAGGGTTGTGTCTGGTTACATGTTACAGAAGCCTCACTACGGTGGCTAAAACAAGTAAGAGGTTTCTTTTTCTCCCTGCAAAAAAGTCCATAGCAAGGTGCTCCACAGCTGGTCCAGCAGGTCCTTCTGCTTTTCTGCTCTGCCATTTATGCTGTGTAGCTTTCTTCATTCTCACAGATGGCTGCTGTGTCTGTAGGCATCGTGTTTGCATTGCAGGCCAGAAGAGGGGAAATGGACAAAGGCAGAAGACATGTGCCTGATGAATAGTTTCTTTATTTAAAAAAAAATTTTTTTTATTGAAGTATAGTTGGTTACAATGTTGCATTAGTTTCTGGTGAACAGCAAAGTTATTCATATATATATGAATATATATATGAATATATATATTCTTTTCCAGTATGGTTTATTACAGGCTATTGAATAAAGTTCTCTGTGGTATACAGTAGGACCTTGTTGTTTATGTATTTTATATATAGTAGTTGGTACCTGCTAGTTCCAAACTCCTATTTTATCCCTTCCCCACCCCCCTTCCCATTTGGTAACCCTAAGCTTGTTTTCTATGTCAGTGAGTCTGTTTCTGTTTCGTAAATAAGTTCATTGTGTCATACTTTAGATTCTACCTGTGTTATCATATATCTGTCTTTCTCTGTCTGACTTACTTCACTTAGTATGGTAATCTCTGGGTCCATCCATGTTGCTGCAGATGACATTACTTCATTCCTTTTGAATGGCTGAGTAGTATTCCATTGTATATATGTACCACATCTTCTTTGTCTCTTTATCTGAATGGTTTCTTTATATTGGGAAAATAGTTACTTTCCATGAAGCCTCATCCAGTAGATTGATACTTACATCCCATTGGCCAGAAGTGGTCACATGGCCATCACTAGCTGCAGGGGATCCTGGGGAAGTAAGTATAATTGTCACCTGGAAACCCTGGGGAAAAAAATCAGGGTCCTGTTAATAAAGATGGGAAGAAGAGATATTGGGTAAGAAGTTGGCAATGTCTGGTATACTCATCCTCTAGATTTTGCATCACAAGAATTTTGAAGGCAGATTTAGTAAAAACAGGGCTCTTGTCCACATTGGGATGGGGGAGAGAAGCTGATGGAGCAAAGTTATCCACACGTGAATTAGTATTTGCTTAAATAAGCAAGATCTATTCTAGAACACATTGACTTAGTTTTCATTTTGTGACTTTTTAGCTTTTAAAAGTAAGTTAGAGGGCTTCCCTGGTGGTGCAGTGGTTGAGAGTCCGCCTGCTGATGCAGGGGACACGGGCTCGTGCCCCGGTCCGGGAAGATCACGCATGCCGCGGAGTGGCTGGGCCCGTGAGCCATGGCTGCTGAGCCTGCGTGTCTGGAGCCTGTGCTCTGCAACGGGAGAGGCCACAACAGTGAGAGGCCCGCGTACTGCAAAAAAAAAAAAAAAAAAGTAAGTTAGAAATCTAAGTAGACATTTAGGATATATTGCCTATAGGAAACGAAATATTTTTTTCTTAATGCATTCTACTCAATGTCAGGACTTTGCTCTGAGAAAATTCAATTCCAAGAAGACAAGTTTCCAAAATGCATTCTACTAAGATAGATTAGAGTTGTTTCTGTCTTATTATGCACTAGAATAAAATAATTACAGAGAACAAAAACACCAAGCTCTTGGTACTATAATTTCAATTCTCATTTTTGTCATTGTGTACATAGACATTTGATGTTATTACAGTGGGTGCATACCAATTGGTAGTGATCTATTCTTTTCCATTTAACAGTATTTTATAGACAGGGTTTTACGGACTGACAGTTCATATGGTTATTTTTAGTGACAATGTAATATTGTGATATGCTATAGCTCACTTAGTCATTCCCCTTTGATCAGAGGTTATTTGAAAAATATTTAACAGCCGATACCTCATTAACATCGATTAGTCAGAAGAGACCAGGCTATAGAAACAGAGCACGTACTGAAGGCCCCTGCTGGACCTGGCATTAGCTCTTGTTGCTGGGTGTAGAGTGGTCAGGGGTCCATTTGGTGATGGCAAATTTGGTAGTGGATATTTACTAACTGATATGGAAGGACTGCAACAATTCGATAACCAGTTGTAAATTAGCTTTTGCTATATAGTAAGCCATTCCAAAACCTAGTGACTTAAAAAAAAGCAGTACGCTTAGCTCATGATTCTGTGGGTCAGCAATTTGTGCTGGGGTTTGGGTGACTCTACTGGTCCTGACTAGGGTTATTTGTATGCCTGTGGTTTGCTGCTGGTCAGTTAGACAGTCTGCTAACTGACCCTGGGTGCTGCAGGGTCACCTGGTGTGATGGAGATGACTTGACTGTATGTATGTCATCTTCCAGAAGGCTAGATGGAACTTTTCACATGGCTGGATGGAGTTGCAAGAAATCAAGCAAAAAACGTGCAAGGACTCCTGAGGTCTGGGCTTGGAATGGGAACAGTGTGTCTTCTGCCACGCTTAATTGGCTAAAGCAAGTTCCAAGGTCAGCCACAAGGACTCCACCTCTGTATGGAAGATGCTGTAAAATCACACTGAAAACAGGTATGGATACAGGGAAGAGCATAATTTGGGCCATTTTTGCAAAAACTACCATGCTGTTGTATACCAGAATGGCAGACTGAGTATCACTCTGTTAGAAATGAAGCATTTATAGTGTGCATTACTCTGCACATTACGTGTATCACTGCTATGAACATCACATCCTTCCTGATGATTTTACCATTCTCGGCATTAGAAAAATACTTACTAAGGGAGCAAGGTGGGAAGATCTTCACTCATTCTGGAGTCATTCATTCAGCATCCCTCTGCACTAGGTTGGGGGAGGGCAGAAGCAGCGGGCACATTTGTCTGGAGTCCAGCAGGGAAGATACACAGTAGTGGACAGCACAATGTGGAATGTGGCTTCTGCTTTGGTAGTGATGTGTGTGGAGGGGTCTGGGGCATGTGCCTGTGGCCCAGAGGGAGAGATGTGGGTGGGGAATATGTGTGTGTGTGTGTGTGTGTGTGTGTGTGTGTGTGTGTGTGTGTCTTATGTAAGGCAAGGCAGCTCAGGAGTAGGTAATGACTGACGTTTTTTTTTACATTTTATTTATTGGCCATCGCACAAAGCTTGTGGGATCTTAGTTCCCTAACCAGGGATTGAACTCGTGCCCCCTGCGGCAGAAGCACCGACCGCCAGGGAATTCCCTGTAATGACTGACTTTAGATTTGAAAAATGAGTTAGCCAGACAAAGAATGTGGTGAAGAGTGAACCCCAGTATTCACAAGGCATTTTATCCAGATAATGAATGAGGGTGCTCTGGGGCAGGGAGCCAGCCAGAGGGATATTGCAGTGAAAAGCAGGGCAAGGTCGAAGTGCTTTCAGCCTGCCTTTGACCTTTACCTTGGAGGCAGTGCAGGGCCACCGGTGACTGCACGTTTTATTGTGAAGATTCTCAGGATTAGAGCTGAAGAGGTGGTTTGACCAGTGCAGGCTGTTTGATTCTCTGCAGTTGGGAGCAGGTTCTTGTCCTAGAAGCAGAGGAAGAATCACTTTTCTTTTCTGAACACACCTTGGTTCTCCGAGAAATCACACTAGGAGAAATAAACTTGGCCTCACGTCACATCTTCCATTAAGATAAGATCTAGATGGAGCAAAGATTTAAGTATTAAAAAAATAAGGTCATAACGTATTAGTAGAAAATATGAAAATAGTTTTCATCTCAAAATGGGCAAGACTTTCCCAGAAGTTATAGTAAAAGAGATTGATGTATTTGACCACCTAAAGCAAAATAGAAATAAAAAACACCTGCACTGCAAAAAAACACCACATACAAAGTAAAAAATCCAACAACAAATTAGGAAAAAATAGTTGCAATGTGTGGCAGCCTTGCTAGCTGGCTATTTAGTTTTCCTAACATTATTTTGTTGAAAAAAATCTTTTTCTTACTGATTCAGAATATCATCTTTATCATATGTTAAATGTTTATCTATTTATACACACATTTATTGATGGATATTTTTGGGGGCTTTAAATTCTGTTCCTTTCATCTATCTGTCCTTTCATGTGCCAGCACCATATTAACTTAATTACTGTAGTATTGTAATATATCTTAATATCTGGCAGTCCTCTCACATTGCTTTTATTTTATTTTTTTATTGAAGTATCGTTGATTTACAGTGTTGTGTTAGTTTCAGGTGTACAGCACAGTAATTCAGTTACACAAATATATATATATATATATATATATATATACACACACACATATATATATACTTTTTCAGATTCTTTTCCATTATAGGTTATTACAAAATATTGGGTATAGTTCCCAGTGCTATACAGCAGGTCCTTGTCGGTTATCTATTTTATATATAGTAGTGTATGTTAATCCCGACCACCTAATTTATCCCTCCCCTCCTTTCCCCTTTGGTAAGCATAAGTTCATTTTCTGTGTCTGTGGGTCTATTTCCATTTTCACATTGCTTTAAAAAAAAAATAACCATTAAGACACACGATTCTACTTTTCTATAAAAGGCGTTGGGGGCTTCCCTGGTGGTGCAGTGGTTGAGAGTCCGCCTGCTGATGCAGGGGACGCGGGTTCGTGCCCCGGTCCGGGAGGATCCCACATGCCGCGGAGCGTCTGGGCCCGTGAGCCATGGCCGCGGAGCCTGCGCGTCTGGAGCCTGTGCTCCGCAACGGGAGAGGCCACAGCAGTGAGAGGCCCGCGTACCGCAAAAAAAAAAAAAATAAATAAATAAAAGGCGTTGGTCGAACAGCCCTGAGTATGCCGACCGGGAGCACACCCAGCGCCGCCTGGGCCTCACCTGGCTGCAGCTTTGCCCGGTGCCCTCCAAAGCCCCCAGTAGCCCCAGTGCTAGGCCCACACGGTGCGCTGCTTCGTGACCGCGGGCTTCGGCCGTGGGGTGTGAGCCGTCCTCCCGCCGAGTGAAGGGGGCGGGGCAGTGATTCTGCGCAGAGTAAATGGGCCTACGAGGAGCACAGGTGTTTACACTTGACCCAGCTGCAGCCTCTCTCAAAATCGGCTCCTCCCTTCAGTACAGTGAAAACTACGGGAGAATCCGCCGCGCCCCAGGTTCCGCCCCCGTGGTCCGACACGGGCCCTACCCTGGAGGCTGCTGTGGGGAGAGGGTCCGCCCCGGCGCCTGGGTGTCTCTGAAGGCCCTCGCGGTCCGTGGAGCTGATTCCTGGTAAGTTGTTTCTTTTGGGTAGCACCTTGAAAGACGCTCTTGTTCGGCTCCATGGCGGCCTGGGCCGAGCTCTTGGTGGCAAACTCTATGCAGCCATAGCCCTTGGGGTGTCGGGAGAGCTTGTCGCACAGGATGGCCACCTGGAGTATCTCGCCGCAGTGGTTGAAATAGGCCTCCAGCTCCTGGGCCGTGCCGCCGTACTCCACATTGCCCATGTAGTTGGATCTGTGGTCGGCCTCCGCCTTCTCCCTGGGGGTGTCTGGCTTGGGGCTCAGCAGCTGCCCGGCCAGCAGGGCCCCGGCGTCTTTCTCTTCCCCCTCTGGGCCCTGGGCCTGCTCCATGGCCCACAGCTTCAGTTTCATGGCCTCCAGCTCCCGGTCCGGTACCGGGCACTCGGCCAGGTCCTCCTTCTCCAAGAGAGACGGCAGGAAGCCCGCGTCTTCCTCGTCCTCTTCTCCCGCTTCCCCTGTCTCCTCCTCCTCCCTGTCTCCAGCTCTGGGGCCCAGAGGGGTCTTCCCGGCCCGGCGGCACCGGGCCCCCCAGCCCTGGGCCTCGGGGTTGGAAGCTCTCTGTCAGGCCTCTGTGGTGTGAGGGAAGAGAGCGCGGCTGAGGAAGGGCCGCATGGCGGCCGGGGCAGGAGGGGAGATAGGCCAGGCCTCTGCTCGCCTCCATGCCCTTACGTTGCTTTTATTTATTTTTTAATTAAAAAAATTATTTATTTTATTTATTTTTGCCTGCCTTGGGTCTTGTTGCTGTGCTTGGGTTTTCTCTAGTTGCCGCGAGCTGGGGCTACTCTTTTTTTTTTTTTTTTTTTTTGCGGTACGTGGGCCTCTCACTGTTGTGGCCTCTCCCGTTGCGGAGCACAGGCTCCGGACGCGCAGGCTCAGCGGCCATGGCTCACGGGCCTAGCCGCTCTGCGGCATGTGGGATCTTCCCAGGCTTGGGCACGAACCCGTGTCCCCTGCATCAGCAGGCGGATTCTTAACCATCTGTGCCACCAGGGAAGCTCCCTCACATTTTTTTTTTTTTTAAGTTTTTTTTTTGATGATGAGAAACAATGCTGTATTTTATTTTATTTTATTTTGCGGTGCGGGCCTCTCACTGTTGTGGCCTCTCCTGTTGTGGAGCACAGGCTCCGAACGCGCAGGCCCAGTGGCCATGGCTCACGGGGCCAGCCGCTCCGCGGCATGCGGGATCCTCCCGGACCGGGGCACGAACCCGCGTCCCCTGCATCGGCAGGCGGACTCTCAACCACTGCGCCACCAGGGAAGCCCCCTCACATTGTTTTTAAAAGGAGACTTCTCTTAAAAACGTTTGCTTGGGTTTTTTGTTTGTTTTGTTTTTTTGCATTTGAGGTGTTTCCTATTTAAGAATATGGCACATCTTCCCATTAATGCAAGTCGTTTTTTGGTGTGCATCCCTCAGGGGTAATTTAAATTTTCTTCACATCAATTTTGCACATCTTAGGTTATTTCTGTATATTTTATCCTTCTTGGTTACTATAAATGAGATATTTTCTTCCTTGATAATTCTAACTGGCTATTAAATTCTTTATATTAATTTTGTATCCATCCAGCCTACAAATTTTTTTTATTGTCTTGGACTTTTATTGGTTGATAATCATACCAACTACAAATAACTTGGCCTCCACTTTTAAATTTTTTTATACTTTATATTTCTGTTTTTTTTTTTTAATATTTCTGTTTATTGTTGATTGCTTTGATTAGTATTTCCAGAACCGTTGTAAATAATAAGGGTGATAGTGAGCATTCTTATTTTGTTCCTGGCTTTAATGGGAATGCTTCTTGTGTTTTCCCATTAAACGTGAGGCTGGTTTAAAAAATAGATATAGATATATACCTGTTACATTAGGTAAGCATCCATCATTAGTAACCTTCGGTATAGCCAATTCTTTGGGTTAGCCAAGTATCTGGGTGTGTACCTTTTCCCTCTGTAGAACATCCCCACCCCCTAATGGGAACAGAGCCCCACTTGGGTCAGCTTCTGGGTGAACAGCCAGGATCTGTGGGTGATGCTCAGTCCTGTCCATCAGACCAGGATAGTCTTCCCTTGATTTGTTTTTCAGAAATTGTCAGTTGGTCCTATCTTTATTTTATAAGAGATTAAGTTTCTTTCAGTCCACAGTATGAGAAGATCAAATTCAGAATCATAATTTATTTTGTTGAGTTGTTTTGTTTTTAAAAAAATAAAATTCCTTCTTGAGGTTAATTGTGTCATGGAGGGAACAATATATGCTAGGAACCAAAATAATTAAAAAATTTAAACTTTTTACAAATATATAAAATATTCAACTCTTTATTGAAGAGGTTTAGCTCTGAATGTCACAGCACAAATCATACAGACTCACTAGGTGGAGATATCTGAGGACCAACAGAAAGCAGGCTGTTTCCTCAGAGCATCTCCCACCCATCCTCCCAAAAAGATAGTCTTCCCTTGATCTGGTGGTCTTTAAACTAAAAGGGAAATGATCTAATCACAGCATGGCCAATATGTAGTAACTCAGTGGACACAGGTTAATCACAACAGGAACTCCGTGTTGAAAAGAGAAAATGGGAGATATGACAGACATTAATTACACTGGGCTATGACAAATATTCCCTTTTCTGGCTGTAGAACACATTTCACTGTTTCGTCCACTTGGACCACCTCTTTCTGCTCCCTGGGAAAAAGTCATTGTCTTCTGAAATCCCCAGCTCTGCCTGTGGGCAACTTTCTTCCTTGTCTTTTATTGTTCAAGACCATAAATGTACTGACTTCCAGTCAGATTGCTAGCCACAGACAGAAAGTACCTCTCCTAGCAGAATTATGTCCTCTTGCATCTGTGTTTGTGATTGACTGGCTTTAGACTGAGTTAATCTCCCTTGTAATGTTGGGTGGAAGGAAAGAAAAAGACAGCTAAAGTCCATCAAAATTTGGAATTTTCCCCAATGCTTCACCTTCATTGGAAGGTTGTCTGTCTTCCAAGGTACCACGAGTGATGGTTTAACCAAGAGCTCTGTGTGGAATAACAAGTCATCATATGACCAGCTTGTGATGCCATATTTTATGTGAGATGTTAGTAACTGCTGGGTACCTCTTACTCAACAATGTTAAAATGTAAAAAGTGGCCCGTGGCGATTGTAATATGCCCTCAATTATAAGATGCAAATCAATTTCAGAAATGTTAAAATGGACAAAAAAATGTGCACCTTAGATATGATGAGGTATATCACGTCTGCACCTTTGCCATCGGCTGTCCCACCGGCTCCACTTGGACAGCGTCTCATTTATGCTTTGCTATCCGAGGCTCCCCACCTGCGGGTACCAAATTCTGTTTAAATTAGAATGAACTATTGTTGCTCTGTCACGTACAACGTTCCTTTTCCACTTGTGGTCCGAGGCAGGTGCTCCAGCTCCAGGAGTCATGACCACTTTTCCAGCAGCAGGAAGGAGAGAAGGGAATAAAAGGGACATTCTCTTTCCCTGTAAGTATATGTCCAGGAAGTTGCTCAGACCATTTCTGCTTTATATCCCATTGTGTGGAACTTAGTTACATAGTCACACTTAGCAGGGAGAATGAAATTTTATTCTAGGTAGCCAAGTACCCAGCTAATATTCAGGTGTTTGATTACTGTAGAAAGAAAGGATGAAACCCGGGGAGAACTAACTGTTTCTAAAGGTTTGTAAGATAATCTGTAAAAAAGTTCCTCTTTTTTTGTGGGCAGGGGGTGCCCATGCCATGCGGCTTATGGGATCTTAGTTCCCCGACCAGGTATTGAACACGGGCCCTTGTCAGCGGAAGCGTGGAGTCCTAACCACGAGGCTGTCAGGGAATTCTCAAAAAATTCCTCTTTTTATTAAGAATGAAATCATGCTAAGAATGTATGTAATTTCATTACATGCCTTTTAAGCATCTCTGGAGATGATTAATCCCGAGCCCCTGACTCAGTCTGGGTCCTTGTCCTGTAGTGTAGGACACAGGCTGTCACTCTGAAGTCCGTAGCAGCTTTGCACAGTAGAATCAGGCTTTTGTTTTTATGATTCCTTGATTCAAATCCGGCCCCACCAGCAGCATGCGGACCCCACCAGCGAGAAAAGGGATCATGTTTGCTTTGGTCACCACTGGTAGTCTAGCATCTGACACAGAACCCCGCATATAGTGGGCGCTTGGTAAATTTCCAAAGAATACATGAGTGAATGGACAGTTTCTGTTTTGTGTGAAGTTTCTCAGGAAAATAGCGAATATCTCTCTGCCCCCTGCCCCCCAGCGCATGGCTCCTTCCCGCGTGCAGTAGCTCTGACGAGACAGTTAATAGGACAGGTGGGTGGCTTCTGGTGTGAAGGCTGCAGCTTCCAGGCCCACCTCCCAGGGTATGGACATGAGGAGCTTTGAATTAATGGCGGAGGGGAGCCCTGAGAGCTTTTGCAGACAATTCTGGGGAGAGTGCACAGAGCCGTCGGCAGGGCCAGGCTGTGAGGCCATTAGCCCTGGGGACAGGGCCTGTTGGAGAGCCCTGTCCAATTACCGGGAATGCGGGTGGCAGGAAGGTGTGGCCAGGTTCACATGAGTCCCAGGCTGCTGGCGTGTCATCTAACGTGGCAGGCCCAGCGTGACCCTCCAGCCTTGTGGAGCAGAGCGATGCCAGTTAGCATTTTTTGACTTTGGCAGGACCAGCAAACCGGGCCGAGGCATCTTTTCTTGCCAACTCATTAAGGGTTGGGCTGGGGCCGCAGGAAACCTGCAGATTCAGGCTTCTTAGCAGGAGAGAAGGCCTGGGGCATTTCCTCAGCTGCTCATTCTCTCCCTTCTTTGTGGCTTCCCTCTTGCTCTCTTGGGGTTGGCGGGGGGCTCCAGGGGAGGCTGGAGGAAAGAGAGAGTGTGCGGTGGTAGGGAAAAGATGGCACAGAGGATACCTCCCTGAAGTCTCAGTGTCTCCCTGCCTTTCTCAGGGAGCCACAGGTCTGAGGGGCTGTGGACCTGCAGCTGCAGACCTTTTATCAATCCAGAATGTTCTCTTGCCAAGTTGGTTCAGTGTTACCAGCATTTAAAGAACTTCTGCTATGTACCAGGCCCTGTGTTGGGCTCCGGAGGTCCCGCGGTGTCCAGACATGTAAGCAGGTGTCCTCGATGTGACGAGACGTGGGAGGTGATAGAGGCATATCCTTGACAGCAGGTATACCCAGGAGAAGACGCTTGGGTCGAGGCAGATATCCGGGAAGCTTCTAGGGGAGTAGGGACTTGAGCAGGCTTCACAAAATGAATGATGCTTGGCCGATGGACAGGGGTGTCCAAAGAGAAAAGTCACAGGGGAGCCAAGCAGCATGGCACACTTTGAGAACTACCGTACCCCGTGCTGCTCCAGGTTAAAGTGTGCTGCTCACTTACCAAGCACCAGGGAGGGGAAGGTTCTCAGTGTTTTCAAGGCTCCATCTCTTTTAGTCCTCACAGTATCCCTGAGAAGGAGAACCATTGTCCCATCTCACAGTTCAGGGCCTGGGGCACAGGGAGGTTAAGTGACGTAGCCAGGATTCATCATTAATTAGTAGTTAGTAAGGAGTGGACTAGGCTTGTTGGACCTTCAAGCCCAGAGTGATGATAGTGGTGGCAGCAAGAATCTAACAATGGTAGTTAACACTCACTGCATACTCAGTAAGCGCCAGATACTGCACTAAGCATTATTTCAGTTAATTCTCAACACATGCAAGTCTGTCCTGTTTTATCCCCACCTCACAGAAGAGGACGCTGGGGAATGGTTAAGGGATTGAAGCCCTTTACCAGTGGGTGAGGGTTTGCTCCCAGGCAGCCTTAAAGCAAAGCCTGTGCTCCTAACCACTGCCCTTTTCCGGGTGTCTTTTCCTGGAAGGGCAGAGTGAGGGAAGGCGGGTCTGGAGAGGCAGACTGATAGGCCCCAGACCCCGGAGGGCCTTGTGTGCAGCACACAGGCCCACAGGCCACGAAGCATGGCAGTCATGGAGTCGGGCTGCCCGCTGCAGGGCCCACGGCTGCAGTGGGGGCCTGCTTTGGAAGGGCGGCCCCAGGATCTCTTCCATGAGTCCAGCTGGGGTCCAGTGTCCTTGAGTTCCACTTTTCTCCTCTAACTAGACTGTCAGGATCTGCCGGGGTGCGGGCTGTGCCGTCTGCTTCGCCGTGGTCTCTTCAGTGGCTGCTGAGCTCTTAGGGTCACATCACGATCTAGTGATGGAATGACTGCAACGTGGAAGAAACCAGCCTCACTGCTCAGGCTTCCCTGGGTTGCCTTGGTCCCGGCCAGAGCAGCCTCTGTCCGTTGAGCCTCGTGCTTCCTGAGCTCGGCACCTTAGCTCACGAGCCTGCTCCTCCAGCCTCCCCATTTCAGTAATTGCGGCACCAGTGTGATGGTTAATTTTATGTACCAACTTGACTGGGCCACAGGGTGCCCAGATATTTGGTCAATTATTATTCTGGATGTTTCTCCAAGGGTGTTTTTGGATGAGATTAACATTTCAATTGGTAGAGTAAAGCAGATTGCCCTCCGTCATGTGGGTGGGCGCCATCCAACCAGCTGAAGGCCTGAGTAGAACAAAAGGACGGACCCTTCCCTAAGTAAAAAAAATTCTCCAGCAGACTTCTTTGGGCTTTATCTGCACCGTCGGCTCTCCCGGGTCCCAAGCCTGCCCACCCACACTGCAGATCTGTACTGCGGCCCCCATAATTGCGTGAGCCAATTCCTTAAAATAAATTTCTTTCTCTCTCTCTATATATACACATTCTATGAATTCTGTTTCTCTAGAGAAGCCTGACTAATACAGTTGTCCTCCCAGCTGCTCAAGCAGAAACAGAGGCGTCATCCTCTCTCATTACCTACAGCACTGAATCAGTCACCAAGTCCTGTGGCTATCACTTCTCAAAGCGCTCCCGTGCCCATCCACTTCTCATCACATCACTGACACCTCCTAGGCCAGGGCAGCAGCCCCTCCCCCTGGGTGGCAGCAGCACTCACTAATTGGTCTCTGAGCTAGTCCTGCCCCTTCTCCACCCAATGTTCACACAGCAGCCAGAGTAGTTCTTACAAAGGCACATCTCACCCTGTCACTCAGCTGTTAAATCCCTTCAAAGGCATCCCATGGATCTCAGGATAAAGCTGTGATATCAGTTAGGTTTTGCTGCCTAACAAATGATGCCAAACATAGATACTAACAGGCATGTATGGCTTATGATTGGTAACTTGGTCTGGACTCACCAGGGTGGTTCTTCTGGGCTTGTCTGGGCTGACTCATGATTCTAGGGTCAGCTGGGAACTGGCTGGTCTAGGAGGGACTCAGCTTGGATGGCTGGGCTTTGTTCCACATAATCTCTCATGCTTCAGGATCTGGGAAGTGTTCTAAGAGAAAGAGAGTAGAGGCTCAAGGCATCTAGAGGCCCAGGCTCAGAACTGGCATATCGCTTCCTCTGCATTCTGTTGGCTCAATCAAGAGAAAAGTCCAGGTCAGATTCAAGGGGTGGGGAGGTGGATTCCAGTTCTTTTTTTTTTTTGTGGTACGCGGGCCTCTCACTGTTGTGGCCTCTCCCGTTGCGGAGCACAGGCTCCGGATGTGCAGGCTCAGTGGCCATGGCTCACGGGCCCAGCTGCTCCACGGCCTGTGGGATCTTCCCAGACCGGGGCATGAACCCGTGTCCCCTGCATCGGCAGGCGGACTCTCAACCACTGCGCCACCAGGGAAGCCCGGATTCCACTTCTTGATGAGAGGAGCTGCAAAATCAGATTGCAAAGGGGCTAGACTCTGGTAGGGGAATAACTGTAGCCACTTCTGCAACTGACCACAGCCCCAAACCCTTACCCTGGCCTATACAGTTCTTTGGGATTTGGTCCCTGTCCTCTCCTTCTTGGCATTCCAGCCCCAAAGGCCTCCTTTCAGTCCCTTGAACCTGCCCAGCTCTTCCCACTCCTGAGACTACACACATGCTGATCCTTTTGCTTGAAATGCCATTCCTTCATTCAGCTGGACAATTGGTCGTCATCTTTCAGGTCTCAGCTCAAATGTTGCTTTTTTGGGAAAATCTTCGTTGACTAATCTGGACTAAGTAGATCAGGTTCTCCAGTTATAAATTCGCAGTGTACATCATTCTTTTCTCACAGCAGTTGGAATTAAATAATTATTATTTTGAATGTTTGTGTCATATCTGTTTTCTCCTAGACTATAAACTCCATGGACTTCAATTAATTAACTCATCTGTTTACCGAATGTTTATTGAATACCTATTCTGTGCTAGGCATTGTGCTGAGGTGCTGGGGATATGGGTGGTGAAAAAATAGACCCAGTTCCTTTCTCAGGGAATTTGTAATCAGATGGGGACACCAACATTAAGAAGTAATTACCAAAGCAAAAGTAAAATTGCAGTGGAGATAGTTCTACAAAGAAGGGTTACATAGTGCCATGGGGCAATTTGACAGGTAGGAGGGCAGGGAAGGTTTTGCTGTGGGCTGAGATGTGGAAAGTAAGTGTCAGTTAGGCAGAGGTGGAGGGTGGAGTGGGTGGAGTGAGACAGCTGTGACCCCACTTCTGGTGGGAGGGAGAATGTGGGGTACAAAGGACTGACAAGGGAGGCTGGAGGGCAGAGACAGAGGGCCAGACATTGTTACAGCACAAGCTTTGGGAGTTAGACTGGGTGTTCTCTGCTGGGTTGGGGGATACCATGAACTTGCCTTTGAACATGATGAGTTTAGGGTAACTTGGAGATATTCAAAGGTTTCTCTAGAGCAGGCAGTTTTACAGGTTTGGAGTTCAGAGGAGGGGTCTGAGCTGAAGATATATGTGGGGTGGTCATAACTAAAGCTGCAGTCATACATAAGACCTCCTATGGGGTGGCATATGAAGGGTGGCAGCTCTTCGTTTTTTTTTTTTTTTTTTGGGGGTATGCGGGCCTCTCACTGTTGTGGCCTCTCCCGTTGCGGAGCACAGGCTCCAGACGCGCAGGCTCAGCGGCCATGGCTCACGGGCCCAGCTGCTCCGCAGCATGTGGGATCTTCCCAGACTGGGGCACGAACCCGTGTTCCCTGCATCGGGGACAGGCGGACTCTCAACCACTGTGCCACCAGGGAAGCCCAGCTGTTCATTTTTTGTGTGCCTTGGATTCCTTTGGTAGTCTGGGAGTGCCTATGATTTTAAACGTGTGTGATAAAATGTATAAGATAACAATGGAAACCAATTATGTTGAAATACAGTTATCAAAATACTAAAAATAAATTTGTGACATAGAAGTATAGATATTTCTTTATCAACTCATTAAATAACAATACCCAGTGGCAGTTCTAATAATTACTATAATCGTAAAGTAGTGATGCATACAGATTTCGAGAAGTCTGCTACAGCTGTTGTGTGGGATGAAGATCCCTGGAATTTTTCTTGGGGACGAGGTGACAGGTTCTGCTAATACTGCTGTGGTTTGTTGTTTGCATTCATAATTGAAGGAATTGCTAAATGTCAGTAAGAGGAAAGTGAAAAAGAAGATGCAGTTTTTTTCACATCCAAGTTCACTGACCCCCTAGGGGCCTGGGGACCCCAGGTTAAGACCCTTGGTCTAAATCAAGAGGAAGAGAGTGCTTAGGATGCTAGGATAGGGTCTTGGGCCAAGCAGAGGAGGATAAGGCTGAGAAGGGCTGGAAGGGAGACCTGGCAGGTAGGTGGGAAAATGAGTTTTGTCTGTAAAATCCATGGAAAACCAGTGATCCATGAAGGGGGTGGTCAGTTATGTCAAATGCTGGAAGTTCCATGACGTAAGGACTGATAAATGTCTGTTGGATTTGGTGGCTTTGCAGGGAATATTTGTCTTGCTTATTGCTTAATTCCTGGTGCATTTCAGGGCTCATGGTGGGCATTCAGTATTTGTTGAAGGGGAAGATGAGTTGCTATCTCTCCTCATCAGGTCCTGTGGGAACTTGTCTGCCTGATGGAACAGTCAGTGGAGCCTGCAGACACTTCCTGAAATCGATTTCCTGACCAAGGGTACTGTCGACAGGGATCAGTGAACCCCCAGAGTTTTGGAGGCTCTCATCTGTGAGCCACGCCCTTGGGATGGAAGATAAAGTGGCCCCTCCCCATCCAGGATGGTTGGGTTTCAGGCCCTGGCCCTCAGGATGGCCCTCACTCTGCCCTGTCCACAGCCACCAGGTTCTCCCATAGAGTTACTGATACTCAGAGCTGGATGTCACCCAGTGGAGGTGGCTTCCTCTGAGGACTCACCTTCGTCTCTGCATTCTCTGCTAGTGCCTGGTGGCCGCGGGGTGGACCCCTGTTTTTGAGAGGTGCTCTGTGTGTGCTGGGAGGTCTGGATTATCACTGCAGATCTCAAGCCATTTGTCCAGTCTCCCCACTCGACGGCATCTTCCTGTGAAGTGGGTCACTTCAGCTCCAGTGCTATGGGGTGAGGGAACCTCACTGAGTTGTGCAGGGTCACCGTAAGTGAAGTGGCCGTTATGAGTTTCTGTCAGGAAGGTTTTGCTTGTAGATCTGAACTGTTTAAAACAGCAGAACAGCCTAAGATGGTGGCTGTGCCAGTGGAGGCAAGAACTTGGCAATGAGAATAACACAACTTGGGATTTGGTAAGGATTTAACACTCATTCAGTTCAGGGGTTTCAAGCTGTGCTCCAGCGATCCCAGAGGGCTCCAGGATGGGGATAAGAGAGACCCACCAGGTGGGACTCAGGACCTGCACGACCCACTGGAGCATCTCCCTTATATATTGGAACATCTCATATACACTGAGCACCTCTACAATCTCATTGGTCTCAAGAAAGAATTCTGCTCAAAATTTTGAAAATCACTGATTTAGTCCAACTCCCTTATTTGATACAAAAGGCGACTTAAGCCCAAAGAGATAGAAGGCTGAGCCCAAGGTCATGTAGATAGTTGGCAGCAGAGCTAGAACTGGAACTCAGGTCACACAGATAGTCTTTTTTTTTTTTTTTTAACGTCTTTATTGGAGTATAATTGCTTTACAATGGTGTGTTAGTTTCTGCTTTATAACAAAGTGAATCAGCTATACATATACATACATCCCCATATCTCCTCCCTCTTGTGTCTCCCTCCCACCCTCCCTATCCCACCCTTCTAGGAGGTCACAAAGCACTGAGCTGATCTCCTTGTGCCAAGTGTCCATCGATAGATGAATGGTTAAAGAAGATGTGGCACATATATACAGATAGTCTTTTTTGTGGTTTGATTACATAAATACTTATGAAGTCATACATATTACCATTTATTTGTGTATGTAGACACCATGCTTATACATGCATCGTTTCTCCTAACTGCACGCCCTCATGGTGAGTTTGTTTGCTCTGAAAGGTGTTTGGGGAAGGGTGCTTAGGAGTCTTAAAATCTGGAAGCTCTTTTTGACTTTTCTGGCTGAAGAAGCACAAGGTAGATTGAGCAGATCTATGAAGATGTCGAGTGTTTTCCACATACAGAGAAAAGAACCCCCAAAGAAAATGGTCCAACGAGGTTAATAAAGGTCCAGCATTCCTTGGAGACCTGGGACATTAATCTGCCAGCTACAACCTCAGAGGGGTTATGGAAATTGTGAAGCAGTAGCTCTGCATATTGAAAAGTCTAAAAGTAGCTCCGGAGCCACCTCCTGCACCTGGGATAGCCTCCATACTAATTTCAGCTGCTTTGTGCCAGGCTGGCCCAACCTGGATTTCCTCGAGCTACATCCAGAAAACCCCTGCAGTGCCCTCAGCCATGAGCAAAAGAGTGGGGGGAGCTAGATGGAATGTGCCTGGTTATGAATTATGTGCCAAATCCCTTCCCACAGCAAGGGGGCTGTGCCTGTGTGTGTGTGTGTGTGTGTGTGTGTGTGTGTGTGTGTGTGTGTGAGAGAGAGAGAGAGGGAGAGAGAGAGAGAGAGGGAGGGAGAGAGAGAGAGAGAGAGGGAGGGAGAGGGAGGGAGGGAGGGAGGGAGGGAGGGAGGGAGAGAGTTTCAATGTGTGTGGTATCTCAGTTGGACTAGAGCATACAGGCATCCTGAGTCTTAGAACCCTATTTTTTTGAATCTTCATGAGCCTAGGGCTTGTCTCGTTCAAGCCCCCTATTTTTCACACCAGGACCCTCTAGACCAGAGAGGGCTTATGGAGTTGACCCCCTTCCTCTGTGCTTCTGTAGCTTCCTGTCCTGCTCCATCAAAGCCCATCTCAGCTGGTACCTGTCTGTCTCCCACGAGTCTTGATAGTGGGCACTCTGTCTCATTCAACTTTGATGCCCAGTGCCTGGCGGAGGGTCTTGGCACATTGGTGGTGTTCAGGAAATTTTTGTTTTTGTTTTTAATTAATTAATTAATTTTTGGCTGTGTTGGGTCTTCGTTGCTGCACGCGGGCTTTCTCTACTTGTGGTAGGGGGGCTACTCTTCGTTGTGGTGTGTGGGCTTCTCCTTGCTGTGGCTTCTCTTGTTGCAGAGCACAGGCTCTAGGTGTGCGGGCTTCAGTAGTTGTGGCACGTGGGCTCATTAGTTGTGGCTCGCGGGCTCTAGAGCGCAGACTCAGTAGTTGTGGTGCACGGGCTTAGTTGCTTTGTGGCATGTGGGATCTTCCCGGAGCAGGGCTCCAACCTGTGTCCCCTGCCTTTGCAGGCGGATTCTTAACCACTGTGCCACCAGGGAGGCCCCAGGAAATTTTTGTTGATGGATTGATTGACTGAATGAGTGAATGAATGAATGAATGAGTGAGATTTCTTAGGAGAAATATTCTAAGAGTCAGATTTTCCACAAGGAGAGGCAGAGAGGTCATGGGAAAAGTTTTTGAGCTGAAGCCAAGCGCTACTTCCTTTTTACAAATTAAGAAACAATAATGGGGACTTCCCTGGTGGTCCAGTGGTTAAGACTTCACCTTCCAATGCAGGTGGGGTTTGATCCCTGGTCAGAGAGCTAAGATCCCACATGCCTAGTGGCCAAAAAACTAAAAAACATAAAACAGAAGCAATATTGTAACAAAGTCAATAAAGATTTAAAAAATGGTCCACATCAAAAAAATCTTAAAAAAAAGAAACAATAATGCCTTTCATTTCTATAACATTTATGATTTCAAAAAATGTTCATTTGATCCTCCTGATAACTTGTGAGAAAGACTGGAGGTGTTTGTTACCCATACTGTATGGATGAGGAAGGTGAGGCCCTGGGAGAATCAACGCTTCCTCAGGGCCACACAGTTGCTGAGAGGCCAGGGTTAAGTCCTCTAGGCATCAGCCAGAGCCTTGTTCTAGAAGCAGGTGTCCTGTTGGATTGTCTTAGAAAACCTTGCAGGAAATCTCTGAGTGAGAGAAATCATGGCCAGGCATTTGGTGAAAGAAAACCAGAGTTAGCATCTGTTTAGTGCTTTCCAGACCCTTTGATGTGCTTTCTCACAGATCATCTTGTTGGTCCCCTCTATGCCCCTGAGATGTGTCACTCACATGGTGTAGGCAAGGCAACAGGATCAAAGCCATTGATTTGCTCCGTCCGCTCATGGATAAGTGATGGCATTGGAGCTGGGCCCAGGTCCTCAGTCATCCGAGCCCCAGCTCCAGCATCTGTAGGCCAGGCATCAGCCCAGAGATTGACAGGGCAGGTTTGAGAGCTAGAAGATCTCATAATCTAAGGAACCTGGGTCCCGCACACAAGGTGGTGGGCACTCCCGGTTTAAAGGCTGTGGTGCTGGGAGACTGGTGGGCAGGTTTAGAACCAGAGGAGAGAGGGAAGTTGAGAGAGGAAAAATCCTGCAGAAGATGGAAAAGTGAGCAAAACCAGAGGGACAGGAAAGAAATCAGGGATTATACCAGCTGGACATGGGTGGGAAAGAATGATGTAAGTTAAACGCATGTAGACAAACAGAACATAGAGTTCTCCCTCTGAAATGCCTTTCAGTGGCAAAATGTAAAGAGATGTTATTTTTGTGTTTGTGACATTTTAGGCTTCAGCTACTTGTAATTGAAAATGAAAAGAGAAAATCCCAAAGCAGCCTAATTTATTCGTTATCGAGTTAAGGAAAATGACAGAGGAAGGACACGGCACTTAGCTGCTAATTGCCATTCTTTGACAACTCACCAAGACCATCCTCAGCTTATTTCAAATAGGAATGTTCTTAACTCCTTATTTCTATCACTGACATCACTGCTGAGGGAAAGGTGGTGAGAAAAGACCACAGAAACACATCAGGAACCATGAATCACAGCAAGGTGAAGAAAATTAACAGTGTCAGAGAGAGGCGGCCCTGGACAGAATGTACAGCCCCTTCGGAATAAGGGATGGGGGCCCTGGTGGGGCTTCCTGGCCTTTGAGTCCCCTCTGTTCCCCAGATGGCAAGCAGAGCTCCCTCCAGACCTCAGCCCTGCAATCTGCTTCTTCTCTTTGTTTTAGGTTTTGGCTGATCTTGGATGTAATTTTGTCTTCTAGGATTTCCGATAAATCTCCGAGCTGGAAATAATATATTTTTTTTCCTTTCTCCTCCGTGAAAGGAGGGCAGGACCTTACAATAAGTTTCTTTGTGAAGGAGGATGGATTGAGATGTTTGGAGGGTAGGAAGGAATTAAAGGAGGATTGTAAGTAAAAGGAGCTTGGTAGTGCCTGACGAGTGAATCCCAAACTATCGTGAATAGCTGCTACGGTCAAGTTCCCGTCCCCCAAACCCTAACCATGCATTTCAGCTGCATCCCTACCGCCTCCTCCTCCACCAAGAAATATTCCCAAACCTCCACGTGTCAAATATATAATTTTCAAAATGCTAAAAATGCCACTCAAACAAATATAGAATGAAAATGTGTCAAAGATTTGTTGAACTCCTTAATTATTGAGGGGACCGAAGGATGTTAAGGATGTCCCCAAGAGAGGGTGGTGACCTTGAGGTCTAACTCTTCCCGGGCAAGGGCCCTCCTTGGCTCTACAAGGCCCCGCAGTGTGGCCGCAGCTTTTGTCTTTGGCTGTCTTGACCCCTGAGGAGGGGACAGCTGGATGAGGCAGCATCACCCCATCTCCAGGGTGCAGAGAGCTGCCGGCACCCAGCTATTCTGTTGTTAGATTTTTAAAGGAGCACTCGCTTCCCCTCATAGCTCTGTGTTGGTTGTCACGTACAGGATGTAACAAATTCTTCCAAGAGGCAGATGAGGCTGTTCTCTTTGGAAACTGAGTTGAATGGGATTGATTTTTAGGTGGCAGCTCTTTCTCAGGCAGGTTTAAGGTAAAAACGGTCAAGAGATGCGATTGTGAGGAATTTTGAAATCGGACTCGAGCGAGTGCCTTGCAAAGACTGTTTTGGAGGCTCACTTGATTCATCTGAACACATAGGAGGTGCAGAACAGTGTCTGCTGAATGCATCATATCAAGACGGTCCCCTTTTCCAGGAGAGGGTGTAGAAGGGCTGGTAGGAAGTGGGGAGGTGTCGTGCTCATTGCTGAGAGCAATTTCTTGCCCTCTAGCCCCCATTTCATATTCCACCTCTTTTCAGAAGATGAATTCGAGAGTATTGCCTCCTATTTCCTCCTCTTTGTGATGACATCACTGTCATGATCCTCATGGTTGGCAGTTTTTGGTGACTCACCACTTTGCTATTTTGGTGGCTGTACATTTCAGGAGATAATTGCCTTCCCCTCCCCCTGAGCACCACACCTGCTCACATTTGGAGACTTCCAGAATGACAGCACCTTGCCAGGCAGCGGCTCCCTGAGCCTGGTGGTGGGAGTGAGAGTAATTATGAATGAAGGAGGGAAGTGACACAGTGGGTGAAAAGACAGGCCTGCTCCCCCAGCTGGGAGCTGTCAGTCCTGACATCACCCCGAGGCTCAGCTCTTCTTATTCATGAGGAAAAGAGGGAAAGTGCCTGGGAATGAAGGCTGCTCCCCTGAGACCAAGCTCTGCGTGGGTGCTCCAAGTGTTGAAATTCTCCTGAGAGAGAGGGGGCTTCTGAGGAAAACTTCCAGAGCATGGTGTTCTGGGATTTTCTTCTTAATGGGAAAGAGGGTTCCTATCCTTTCTGAGAAATCCCCTCATTTCTTCTGAGGGAGCCCAGGTCTCTCAATAGGCCATGTTCAAGTTGGCTTGGTAAACCGAGATTCTAGCTCACACGTGCTTCCTTTCTGACCCATCCTGCTTTAAGAGACAGTAAGTGACCCCAAGTGACCCCTGCTGCCCCCGAATCCCTTGTAATAATCTTCTCTAGGGGCCAAAAGGTAACTTTAAATATACCTGCTCATGGTATATCTTTCATGATGATTTAAAATTCTTTTTTTTCTTTTATTGAAGTATACTTGATTTACAATGTAATGTTAGTTTCAGGTATACAGCAAAATGATTGAGTTATACATATATATCTATTCTTTTTAAGATTCTTTTTTTTTTGACATCTTCATTGGAGTATAATTGCTTTACAATGGTGTGTTAGTTTCTGCTTTATAACAAAGTGAATCAGTATACATATACATATGTTCCCATATCTCTTCCCTCTTGCGTCTCCCTCCCTCCCACCCTCCCTATCCCACCCCTCTAGGTGGTCACAAGCACAAAGCTGATCTCCCTGTGTCATGTGGCTGCTTCCCACTAGCTATCTATTTTACGTTTGGTAGTGTATATAAGTCCATGCCACTCTCTCACTTTGTCACAGCTCACCCTTCCCCATGCCCATATCCTCAAGTCCATTCTCTAGTACGTCTGTGTCTTTATTCCTGTCTTACCCCTAGGTTCTTTCATTTTTTTCTTAGATTCCATATATATGTGTTAGGATATGGTTTTTGTTTTTCACTTTCTGACTTACTTCACTCTGTATGACAGACTCTAGGTCCATCCACCTCAGATAACTCAGTTTCGTTTCTTTTTATGGCTGAGTAATATTCCATTGTGTATATGTGCCACTTCTTCTTTATCCATTCATCTGATGATGGACACTTAGGTTGCTTCCATCTCCTGGCTATTGTAAATAGAGCTGCAGTGAACATTTTGGTACATAACTCTTTTTGAATTATGTTTTTCTCAGGGTATATGCCCAGTAGTGGGATTGCTGGGTCGTATGGTAGTTCTATTTGTAGTTTTTTAAGGAACCTCCATACTGTTCTCCATATTGGCTGTATCAATTTACATTCTCACCAGCAGTGCAAGAGGGTTCCCTTTTCTCCACACCCTCTCCAGCGTTTATTGTTTCTAGATTTTTTGATGATGGCCATTCTGAATGGTGTGAGATGATATCTCATTGTAGTTTTGATTTGCATTTCTCTAATGATTAATGATGCTGAGCATTATTTCATTGTGTTTGTTGGTAGTCTGTATATCTTCTTTGGAGAAATGTCTATTTAGGTCTTCTGCCCATTTTTGGATTGGGTTGTTTGTTTTTTTGTTATTTGTTATTGCATGAGCTGCTTATAAATTCTGGAGATTAATCCTTTGTCAGTTGCTTCATTTGCAAGTATTTTCTCCCATTCTGAGGGTTGTCTTTTGGTCTTGTTTATGGTTTCCTTTGCTGTGCAAAAGCTTTGCAGTTTCATTAGGTCCCATTTGTTTATTTTTGTTTTTATTTCCATTTCTCTAGGAGATGGGTCAAAAAGGATCTTGCTGTGATTTATGTCATAGAGTGTTCTGCCTATGTTTTCCTCTAAGAGTTTGATAGTTTCTGGCCTTACATTTTGATCTTTAATCCATTTTGAGCTTATTTTTGTGTATGGTGTTAGGGAGTGTTCTAATCTCATACTTTTATATGTACCTGTCCAGTTTTCCCAGCACCACTTATTGAAGAGGCTTTCCTTTCTCCACTGTACATTCCTGCCTCCTTTATCAAAGATAAGGTGACCATATGTGCGTGGGTTTATCTCTGGGCTTTCTATCCTGTTCCATTGATCTATCTTTCTGTTTTTGTGCTAGTACCATACTATCTTGATTACTGTAGCTTTGTAGTATAGTCTGAAGTCAGGGAGCCTGATTCCTCCAGCTCCATTTTTTGTTCTCAAGATTGCTTTGTCTATTTGGGGTCTTTTGTGTTTCCATACAAATTGTGAAATTTTTTGTTCTAGTCCTGTGAAAAATGGCAGTGGTAGTTTGATAGGGATTGCATTCAATCTGTAGATTGCTTTGGGTAGTAGAGTCATTTTCACAATGTTGATTCTCCCAATCCAAGAATATGGTATATCTCTCCATCTATTTGTATCATCTTTAATTTCTTTTTTTTTACATCTTTATTGGAGTATAATTGCTTTACAGTGGTGTGTTAGTTTCTGCTTTATAACAAAGTGAATCCGTTATACATATACATATGTGCCCACATCTCTTCCCCCTTGCGTCTCCCTCCCTCCCACCCTCCCTATCCCACCCCTCCATGCGGTCACAAAGCACCGAGCTGATCTCTCTGTGCTATGCGGCTGCATCCCATTAGCTATCTACCTTACATTTGGTAGTGTATATATGGCCATGCCTCTGTCTCGCTTTGTCACAGCTTCCCCTTCCCCATATCCTCAAGTCCATTCTCTAGTAGGTCTGTGTCTTTATTCCTGTCTTACCCCTAGGTTCTTCATGACTTTTTTTTCTCTTAAATTCCGTATATATGTGTTAGCATATGGTATTTGTCTTTCTCTTTCTGACTCACTTCACTCTGTATGGCAGACTCTAGGTCCATCCACAGCATTACAAATAGCTCAATTTCGTTTCTTTTTGTGGCTGAGTAATATTCCATTGTATATATGTGCCACATCTTCTTTATCCATTCATCCGACGATGGACACTTAGGTTGTTTCCATCTCCTGGCTATTGTAAATAGAGCTATAATGAACATTTTGGTACATGACTCCTTTTGAATTATGGTTTTCTCAGGGTATATGCCCAGTAGTGGGATTGCTGGGTCGTATGTTAGTTCTGTTTGTATTTTTTTAAGGAACCTCCATACTGTTCTCCATAGTGGCTGTACCAATTCACATTCCCACCAGCAGTGCAAGAATGTTTCCTATTCTCCACACCCTCTCCAACATTTATTGTTTCTAGATTTTTTGATAATGGCCATTTTGACTGGTGTGAGATGATATCTCATTGTAGTTTTGATTTGTATTTCTCTAATGATTAATGATGTTGAGTATTCTTTCATGTGTTTGTTGGCAGTCTGTATATCTTCTTTGGAGAAATGTCTATTTAGGTCTTCTGCCCATTTTTGGATTGGGTTGTTTGCTTTTTTGTTATTGAGCTGCATGAGCTGCTTGTAAATCTAGAGATTAATCCTTTGTCAGTTGCTTCATTTGCAAGTATTTTCTCCCATTCTGAGGGTTGTCTTTTGGTCTTGTTTATGGTTTCCTTTGCTGTGCAAATGCTTTGCAGTTTCATTAGGCCCCATTTCTTTATTTTTATTTCCGTTTGTCTAGGAGGTGGGTCAAAAAGGATCTTGCTGTGATTTATGTCCTAGAGTGTTCTGCCTATGTTTTCCTCTAAGAGTTTGATAGTTTCTGGCCTTACATTTAGGTCTTTAATCCATTTTGAGCTTATTTTTGTGTATGGAATTAGGGAGTGAACTAATCTCATTCTTTTACATGTAGCTGTCCAGTTTTCCCAGCCCCACTTATTGAAGAGGCTTTCCTTTCTCCACTGTACATTCCTGCCTCCTTTATCAAAGATAAGGTGACCATATGTGTGTGGGTTTATCTCTGGGCTTTCTATCCTGTTCCATTGAGCTATCTTTCTGTTTTTGTGCTAGTACCATACTGTCTTGATTACTGTAGCTTTGTAGTATAGTCTGAAGTCAGGGAGTCTGATTCTTCCAGCTCAGTTTTTCGTTCTCAAGATTGCTTTGGCTATTCGGAGTCTTTTGTGTTTCCATACAAATTGTGAAATTTTTTGTTTTAGTTCTGTGAAAATGCCAGTGTTAGTTTGATAGGGATTGCATTGAATCTGTAGATTGCTTTGGGTAGTAGAGTCATTTTCACAATGTTGTTTCTCCCAATCCAAGAACATGGTATATCTCTCCATTTATTTGTATCATCTTTAATTTCTTTCGTCAGTGTCTTATAATTTTCTGCATACAGGTCTTTTGTCTCCTTAGGTAGGTTTATTCCTAGATATTTTATTCTTTTTGTTGCAGTGGTAAATGGGAGTGTTTTTTAAATTTCATTTTTAGATTTTTTATCATTAGTGTATAGGAATGCAAGAGATTTCTGTGCATTAATTTTGTATCCTGCTACTTTACCAAATTCATTGATTAGCTCTAGTAGTTTTCTGGTAGCATCTTTGGGATTCTTTATATATCGTATCATGTCACCTGCAAACAGTGACAGCTTTACTCTTTCTTTTCCGATTTGGCTTCCTTTTATTTAGTTTTCTTCTCTGATTGTTGTGGCTAAAACTTCCAAAACTATGTTGAATAAGAGTGGTGAGAGTGGGCAACCTTGTCTTGTCCCTGATCTTAGTGGAAATGCTTTCAGGTTTTCACCATTGAGGACGATGTTGGCTGTGGGCTTTTCATATATGGCCTTTATTATGTGGAGGAAAGTTCCCTCTATGCCTAGTTTCTGCAGGGTTTTTATCAGAAATGGGTGTTGAATTTTGTCAGACGCTTTCTCTGCATCTATTGAGATGATCATATGGTTTTTCCCCTTCAATTTGTTAATATGGTGTATCACGTTGATTGATTTGCATATATTGAAGAATCCTTGCATTCCTGGAATAAACCCCTCTTGATCATGGTGCATGATCCTTTTAATGTGCTGTTGGATTCTGTTTGCTAGCATTTTGTTGAGGATTTTGGCATCTGTGTTGATCAGCGATACTGGCCTATAGTTTTCTTTCTTTGTGACATCTTTGTCTGGTTTTGGTATCAGGGTGATGGTGGCCTCATAGAATGAGTTTGGGAGTGTTCCTCCCTTTGCTATATTTTGGAAGAGTTTGAGAAGAGTAGGTGTTAGCTCTTCTCTAAATGTTTCATGGAGTTCACCTGTGAAGCCATCTGGTCCTGGGCTTTTGTTTGTTGGAATATTTTTAATCACAGTTTCAATTTCAGTGTTTGTGATTGGTCTGTTCATATTTTCTGTTTCTTCCTGGTTCAGTCTTGGCAGGTTGTGCATTTCTAAGAATTTGTCCATTTCTTCCAGGTTGTCCATTTTATTGGCATAGACTTGCTTGTAGTAATCTCTCATGATCTTTTGTATTTCTGCAGTGACAGTTGTTACTTCTCCTTTTTCATTTCTAATTCTGTTGTTTTGAGTCTTCTCCCTTTTTTTCTTGATGAGTCTGGCTAATGGTTTATCAATTTTGTCTATCTTCTCAAAGAACCAGCTTTTAGTTTTATTGCTCTTTGCTAGCCTTCATTTCTTTTTCATTTATTTCAGATCTGACCTTTGATTTCTTTCCTTCTGCTAACGTTGGGGTTTTTTTGTTCTTTTTTTTCTAATTGCTTTAGGTGCATGGTTAGGTTGTTTATTTGAGATGTTTCCTGTTTCTTAAGGTAGGATTGTATGGCTATGAACTTCCCTCTGCTTTTGCTGCATCCCATAGCTTTTGGGTCGTGTGTCTGTATTGTCATTTGTTTCTAGGTATTTTTTGATTTACTCTTTGATTTCTTCAGTGATCACGTCGTTATTAAGTAGTGTATTGTTTAGCCTCCATGTGTTTGTATTTTTTACAGATCTTTTCCTGTCATTGATATCTAGTCTCATAGCGTTGTGGTCGGAAAAGATACTTGATACAATTTCAATTTTCTTAAATTTACCAAGGCTTGATTTGTGACCCAAGATATGATCTATCCTGGAGAATGTTCTATGAGCACCTGAGAAAAATGTGTATTCTGTTGTTTTTGGATGGAATGTCCTATAAATATCAATTAAGTCCATCTTGTTTAATGTATTATTTAAAGCTTGTGTTTCCTTATTTATTTTCATTTTGAATGATCTGTCCATTGGTGAAAGTGGGGTGTTAAAGTCCCCTACTATGAATGTGTTACTGTCGATTTCCCCTTTTATGTCTGTTAGTATTTGCCTTTTATAATGAGGTGCTCCTATGTTGGCTGGATAAATATTTACAATTGTTGTATCTTCTTCTTGGATCGATCTGTTGATCGTATGTAGTGTCCTTCTTTGTCTCTTCTAATAGTCTTTATGTTAAAGTCTATTCTGTCTGATAGGAGAATTGCTACTCCAGCTTTCTTTTGGTTTCCATTTGCATGGGATATCTTTTTCCATCCCCTTACTTTCAGTCTGTATGTGTCTCTAGGTCTGAAGTGGGTCTCTTGTAGACAGCATATATATGGGTCTTGTTTCTGTATCTATTCAGCACGTCTGTGTCTTTTGCTTGGAGCATTGAATCCATTTACATTTAAGGTAATTATCGATATGTATGTTCCTATTCCCATTTTCTTAATTGTTTTGGGTTTATTATTGTAGGTCTTTTCCTTCTCTTGTGTTTTTGCCTAGAGAAGTTCCTTTAGTGCTTGTTGTAAAGCTTGTTTGGTGGTGCTGAACTCTCTCAGCTTTTGCTTGTCTGTAAAGGTTTTAATTTCTCCATCAAATCTGAATGAGATCCTTGCTGGGTAGAGTAATCTTGGTTGTAGGTTTTTCTCCTTCATCACTTTAAATATGTCCTGCCACTCCCTTCTGGCTTGCAGAGTTTCTACTGAAAGATCAGCTGTTAACCTTATGGGGATTCCCTTGTGTGGTATTTGTTGTTTTTCCCTTGCTGCTTTCAATATGTTTTCTTTGTATTTGATTTTTGACAGTTTGATTAATGTGTCTTGGTGTGTTTCTCCTTGGGTTTATCCTGTATGGGACTTTCTGTGCTTCCTGGACTTGATTAACTATTTCCTTTCCCATATTAGGGAAGTTTTCAACTCTAATCTCTTCAAATATTTTCAGTCCCTTTCTTTTTCTCTTCTTCTTCTGGGACCCCTGTAGTTCAAATGTTGGTGCGTTTAATGTTGTCCCAGAGTTCTCTGAGAGTGTCCTCAGTTCTTTTCATTCTTTTTTCTTTATTCTGCTCTGCAGTAGTTATTTCCACTATTTTATCTTCCAGGTCACTTATCCGTTCTTCTGCCTCAGTTATTCTGCTATTAATCCCTTCTAGAGTATTTTTAATTTCATGTATTGTGTTGTTCATCATTGCTTGTTTCCTCTTTAGTTTTTCCAGGTCCTTGTTAAATGTTTCTTGCATTTTCTCTATTATATTTCCAAGATTTTGGATCATCTTTACTATCATTATTCTGAATTCTTTTTCAGGTAGAAGGCCTATTTCCTCTTCATTGTTAGGCCTGGTGGGTTTTTATCTTGCTCCTTTATCTGCTGTGTGTTTTTCTGCCTTCTCATTTTGCTTATCTTACTGTGTTTGGGGTCTCCTTTTTGCAGGCTGTAGGTTCATAGTTCCCATTGTTTTTGGTGTCTTCCCCCAGTGGCTAAAGTTGGTTCAGTGGGTTGTGTAGGCTTCCTGGTGGAGGGGACTAGTGCCTGTGTTCTGGTGGATGAGGCTGGATGTTGTCTTTCTGTTGGGCAGGTCCACGTCTGGTGGTGTCCTTTGGGGGTGTCTGTGGCCTTATTATGATTTTAGGCAGCCTCTCTGCTAATGGGTGGGGTTGTGTTCCTGTCTTGCTAATTGTTTGGCATAGGGTGTCCAGCACTGTAGCTTGCTGGTCGTTGAGTGAAGCTGGGTGCTGGGGTTGAGATGGATATCTCTGGGAGATTTTCACCATTTGATATTACATGGAGCTGGGAGGTCTCTTGTGGACCAGTGCCCTGAAGTTGGCTCTCCCACCTCAGAGCCACAGCACTGACTCCTGGCTGTAGCACCAAGAGCTTTTTATCCACATGGCTCAGAATAAAAGGGAGAAACAGTAGAAAGAAATAAAGAAAGAGGATAAAATAAAATAAAGTAAGATAAAATAGTTATTAAAATAAAAATTAAGAAAAATTTTTTTAAAGTAAAAAAAAAACAAACTGACGGACAGAACCCTAGGACAAATGGTGAAAGCAAAGCTATACAGACAAAATCTCACACAGAAGCATACACATACACACTCACAAAAAGAGGAAAAGGGGAAAAAAATAATATATCTTGCTCAACGTCCACCTCCTCAACTTTGTATGATTCGGTGTCTATTCAGGTATTTCACCGATGCAGGGTCCATCAAGTTGATTGTGGAGATTTAATCCGCTGCTCCTGAGGCTGCTGGGAGAAATTTCCCTTTCTCTTCTTTGTTAGCACAGCTCTCGGGTTCAGCTTCGGATTTGGCCCCGCCTCTGCGTGTAGGTTGCCGGAGGGCGTCTGTTCTTCGCTCAGACAGGACGGGGTTAAAGGAGCAGCTGATTAGGGGCTCTGGCTCACTCAGGCGGAGGGGTGGGGGGAGGGAGGGGCACGGAGTGCGCGGGGTGAGCCTGCGGCGGCAGAGGCCAGCGTGACGTTGTACCAGCCTGAGGCGGGCCGTGCGTTCTCCCGGGGAAGTTGTCCCTGAATCACGGGACCCTGACAGTGGCGGGCTGCACAGGCTCCCCTGAGGGGAGGTGTGGATAGTGACCTGTGCTCGCACACAGGCTTCTTGGTGGCTGCAACAGCGGCCTTATCGTCTCATGCCCGTCCCTTGGGTCCGCGCTGATAGCCGTGGCTCACTTCCGTCTCTGGAGTTCCTTTAAGCAGCGCTCTTAATCCCCTCTCCCAGGTACTTGGGGAGTTTCTTGCCTTTTGGGAGGTCTGAGGTCTTCTGCCAGCGTTCAGTGGTGGTTCTGTAGGAGTTGTTCCACGTTTAGATGTATTTCTGATGTATCTGTGGGGAGGAAAGTGATCTCCGCATCTTACTCTTCCGCCATCTTCCCCCTCCTTTCCCAGATTCTTTTTGATTATAGGTTATTACAAGATATTGAATATAGTTCCCTGTACTACACGGTAGTTGTTTAACTCTATTTTTAAAAGTTTACTTATTTTTTTATACCACTGGTTCTTATTAGTTATCAGTTTTATACACATCAGTGTATACATGTCAATCCCAATTGACCAATTCATCACACCACCATCCCCACCCCCCCGCGGCTTGCCCCCCTTGGTGTCCAGACGTTTATTTTCTACATCTGTGTCTCAGTTTCTGCCCTGCAAACCTGTTCATCCGTACCATTTTTCTAGGTTCCACATACATGCGTTAATATACGATATTTGTTTTTCTCTTTCTGAATTACTTCACTCTGTATGACAGTCTCTAGATCCATCCACATCTCAACAAGTGACACAATTTCGTTCCTTTTTATGGCTGAGTGATATTCCATTGTATGTATATACCACATCTTCTTTATCCATTCGTCTGTCGATGGGCACTTAGGTTGCTTCCATGACCTGGCTGTTGTCAATAGTGCTGCAATGAACATTGGGGTACATGTGTCTTTTTGAATTATGGTTTTCTCTGGGTATATGCCTAGTAGTGGGATTTCTGGATATGGTAATTCTATTTTTAGTTTTTTAAGGAACCTCCATACTGTTCTCCATGTGGCTGTATCAATTTACATTCCCACCAACAGTGCAAGAGGGTTCCCCTTTCTCCACACCCTCTCCAGCATTTGTTGTTTGTAGATTTTCTGATGATGCCCATTCTAACTGGTGTGAGTTGAGGTGATACCTCATTGTAGTTTTGATTTGCATTTCTCTAATAGTGATGTTGAGCAGCTTTTCATGTGTTTCTTGGCCATATGTATGTCTTCTTTGGAGAAATGTCTATTTTGGTCTTCTGCCCATTTTTGGATTGGGTTGTTTGTTTCTTTAATATTGAGCTGCATGAGCTGTTTATATATTTTGGAGATCAATTCTTTGTCCGTTGATTCATTTGCAAATATTTTCTCCCATTCTGAGAGTTGTCTTTTCGTCTTGTTTATGGTTTCCTTTGCTGTGCAAAGGCTTTGAAGTTTCATTAGGTCCCATTTGTTTATTTTTGTTTTTATTTCCGTTACTCTAGGAGGTTGAGTAATGGAAAAAGGAGCTTGATGTGATTTATGTCAAAGAGTGTTCTTCCTATGTTTTCCTCTAAGAGTTTTACAGTGTCCGGTCTTACATTTAGGTCTCGAATCCATTTTGAGTTTATTTTTGTGTATGGTGTTAGGGAGTGTTCTAATTTCATTCTTTTATATGTAGCTGTCCAGTTTTCCCAGCACCACTTATTGGAGAGACTGTCTTTTCTCCATTGTATATCCTTGCATTGTTTGTCGTAGATTAGTTGACCATAGGTGCGTGGGTTTATCTCTGGGTTTTCTATCTTGTTCCATTGATCTATGTTTCTGTTTTTGTGCCAGTACCATATTGTCTTGATTACTGTAGCTTTGTAGTATAGTCTGAAGCCAGGGAGTCTGATTCCTCCCACTCTTTTTTTTTCCCTAAAGACTGCTTTGCCTATTTGGGGTCTTTTGTGTCGCCATACAAATTTTAAGATTTTTTTGTTCTAGGTCTGTAAAAAATGCCATTGGTAATTTGATAGGGATTGCATTGAATGTGTAGATTGCTTTGGGTAGTACAGTCATTTTCACAATATTGATTCTTCCAATCCAAGAACATGGTATATCTCTCTATCTGTTGGTATCATCTTTAATTACTTTCATCAGTGTCTTATAGTTTTCTGCATACAGGTCTTTTGTCTCCCTAGGTAGGTTTATTTCTAGGTATTTTATTCTTTTTGTTGCAGTGGTAAATTGGAGTGTTTCCTTAATTTCTCTTTCAGAGTTTTCATCATTAGTGTATAGGAATGCAAGAGATTTCAGTGCATTAATTTTGTATCCTGCAACTTTACCAGATTCATTGATTAGCTCTAGTAGTTTTCTGGTGGCATCTTTAGGATTCTCTATGTATAGTATCGTGTCATCTGCAAAGAGTGACAGTTTTACTTCTTCTTTTCCAATTTGTATTCCTTTTATTTCTTTTTCTTACTCTGATTGCCATGGTTAGGACTTCCAAAACTATGTTGAATAATAGTGGCGAGAGTGGACATTCTTGTCTTGTTCCTGATCTTAGAGGAAAAGCTTTCAGTTTTTCACCATTGAGAATGATGTTTGTTGTGGGTTTGTCATATATGGCCTTTATTATGTTGAGGTAGGTTCCCTCTATGCCCACTTTCTGGAGAGTTTTTATCATAAATTGGTGTTGAATTTTTTCAAAAGCTTTTTCTATATCTATTGAGTTGTTCATATGGTTTTTCTTCTTTAATTTGTTAATATGGTATATCACATTGATTGATTTGCATCTAGTGAAGAATCCTTGCATCCCTGGGATACATCCCACTTAATCATGGTGTATCATCCTTTTTGGATGGTTGGATTCTGTTGGATTCTGTTTTCTAGTATTTTGTTGAGGATTTTTGCATCTATATTCATCAGTGATATTGGTCTGTAATTTTCCTTTTTTGTAGTATCTTT
This sequence comes from Stenella coeruleoalba, assembly GCF_951394435.1. Lineage (NCBI taxonomy): Eukaryota > Metazoa > Chordata > Mammalia > Artiodactyla > Delphinidae > Stenella > Stenella coeruleoalba. The sequence goes on from NC_137156.1 coordinate 54,031,968, forward strand.
GTCTGGTTTTGGTATCAGGGTGATGGTGGCCTCATAGAATGAGTTTGGGAGTGTTCCTTCTTCTGCAGTTTTTGGAATAGTTTGAGAAGGATGGGTGTTAGCTCTTCTCTAAATGTTTGATAGAATTTACCTGTGAAGCCATCTGTTCCTGGACTTTTGTTTTTTGGAAGAGTATTAATCACAGTTTCAATTTCATTACTTGTGATTGGGCTCTTCATATTTTTTATTTCTTCCTGGTTCAGTCTTGGCAGGTTGTGCATTTCTAAGAATTTGTTCATTTCTTCCAGGTTGTCCATTTTATTGGCATAGAGTTGCTTGTAGTAGTCTCTTAGGATGCTTTGTATTTCTGCGGTGTCCTTTGTAACTTCTCCTTTTTCATTTCTAATTTTATTGATTTGAGTCCTCTCCCTCTTTTTCTTGATGAGTCTGGCTAATGATTTATCAATTCTGTTTATCTTCTCAAAGAACCAGCTTTTAGTTTTATTCATCTTTGCCCTTGTTTTCTTTGTTTCTATTTCATTTATTTCTGCTCTGACCTTTATGATTTCTTTCCTTCTGCTAACTTTGGGTTTTGTTTGTTCTTCTTTCTCTAGTTCCTTTAGATGTAAGGTTAGATTGTTTATTTGAGATTTTTCTTGTTTCTTGAGGTAGGCTTGTATAGCTATAAACTTCCCTCTTAGAACTGCTTTTGCTGCATCCCATAGGTTTTGGATTGTCGTGTTTTCATTGTCATTTGTCTCTAGGTATTTTTTGATTTCCTCTTTGATTTCTTCAGTGACCTCTTGGTTATTTAGTAATGTATTGTTTCGCCTCCATGTGTTTGTGTTTTTTTCCCTGTGTTCATTTCTAATCTCATAGTGTTTTGGTCAGAATAGATGCTTGGTATGATTTCAATTGTCTTAAATATACTGAGGCTTGATTTGTGACCCAAGATGTGATCTATCCTGGAGAATGTTCTGTGCGCACTGAGAAGAAAGTGTAATCTGCTGTTTTTGGATGGAATGGCCTATAAATATCAATTAAATCTATCTGGTCTATTGTGCCATTTAAAGCTTGTGTTTCCGGGGCTTCCCTGGTGGTGCAGTGGTTGAGAGTCTGCCTGCCAATGCAGGGGACATGGGTTTGTGCCCCGGTCTGGGAAGATCCTACATGCCACGGGGTGGCTGGGTCTTTGAGCCATGGCCGCTGAGCCTGGGCGTCTGGAGCCTGTGCTCCACAACGGGAGAGGCCACAACAGTGAGGGGCCCGTGTACCCCCCCTCCCCAAATAGAGCTTGTGTTTCCTTATTTATTTTCATTTTGCATGATTTGTCCATTGGTGTAAGTGAGGTGTTAAAGCCCCCCACTATTATTGTGTTAGTGTCGATTTCCTCTTTTATAGCTGTTAGCAGTTGTCCTATGTATGGAGGTGCTCCTATGTTGGGTGCATATGTATTTATAATTGTTATATCTTCTTCTTGCATTGATCCTTTGATCATTATGTAGTGTCCTTCCTTGTCCCTTGTAACATTCTTTATTTTAAAGTCTGTTTTATCTGATATGAGTATTGCTACTCCAGCTTTCTTTTGATTTCCATTTGCATGGAATATCTTCTTCCATCCCCTCACTTTCAGTCTGTATGTGTCTCTAGGTCTGAAGTGGGTTTCTTCTAGACAGCATATATTTGGGTCTTGCTTTTGTATCCTTTCAGCAAGCCTGTGTCTTTTGGTTGGAGCATTTAATCCATTCACGTTTAAGGTAATTATCGATATGTATGTTCCTATGACCTTTTTCTTAATTGTTTTGGGTTTGTTTTTGTAGGTCCTTTTCTTCTCTTGTGTTTCCCCTTAGAGAAGTTCCTTTAGCATTTGTTGTAGAGGTGGTTTGGTGGTGCTGAATTTTCTTAGCTTTTGCTTGTTTGTAAAGATTTTGATTTCTCCTTTGAATCTGAATGAGATCCTTTCTGGGTAGAGTAATCTTGGTTGTAGGTTCTTCCCTTTCATCACTTTAAGTATATAATGCCACTCCCTTCTGGCTTGTAGAGTTTCTGCTGCGAAATCAGCTGTGAACCTTATGGGAGTTCCGTTGTATGTTATTTGTCATTTTTCCCTTGCTGCTTTCAATAATTTGTCTTTAATTTTTGCCAATTTGATTACTGTGTGTCTCGGCGTGTTTCTCCTTGTGTTTAGCCCATATGGGAGTCGCTGCGCTTCCTGAACTTGGGTGGCTATTTCCTTTTCCATGTTAGGGAAGGTTTTGACTATATCTCTTCAAATATTTTCTCTGGTCCTTTCTCTCTTTCTTTTCCTTCTGGGACCCCTATAATGTTGTCCCAGAGGTCTCCTAGGCTGTCTTCATTTCTTTTCATTCTTTTTTCTTTATCTTGTTCCCCAGCAGTGAATTCCACCATTCTGTCTTCCAGGTCACTTATCCGTTCTGCCTCAGTTATTCTGCTATTGATTCCTTCTAGTGTAGTTTTCATTTCAGTTATTGTATTGTTCATCTCTGTTTGTTCTTTAATTTTTCTAGGTCTTTGTTAAACATTTCTTGCATCTTCTCGATCTTTGCCTCTATTCTTTTTCCAAGGTCCTGGATCATCTTCACTATCATTATTCTGAATTCTTTTTCTGGCAAGTTGCTTATCTCCACTTCATTTAGTTGTTTTTCTGGGGTTTTATCTTGTTCCTTCATCTGATACATAGCCCTCTGCCTTTTCATCTTGTCTGTCTGTGAATGTGGTTTTTGTTCCACAGGCTGCAGGATTGTAGTTCTTGCTTCTGCTGTCTGCCCTCTGTTTAACTCTTAATACACTGAACTTTTATGTATCTTCCTTGCGCTGTTTTCGGCCGCTTGACTGATGCACTAGTCTTATCATGTCTGTAAGACAGCCTTGGATACATATTAAGAGGCTTGTGTCATTTGGTGAGGATGGAGGACTCTTCATCAAGTAGGGAATCACTAATTCCATAACACCAAAGCCCAACACTCCACAGCACAGGGATTTTGTCTTAGAGACTGAAAAATCTCAATAGGTCACAAAGGGTGAAATACTCTGTTATTGTTTATCTTTCCTGACATTTATGACTTGTCTTCCAAATAGGCTGTGTGAGTTTTGAAGCAGGGATGTTGCATTATTGCTCACTGACTTCCTTGTGGCACGAGGACAGGGCTTTGCCCACAGTGAGCACTCCATGACTCCTTGATGTGATTTGAGGGTTTAGACTTGATCGTGTCCCCAGGCTCACTGATTCATTCATTCAGTCCACAAAAACTTATTGAGCATCTACTAAGCGCCAAGCACTGTCCTAAGCACATGGGACTGAATAGTCTCTGCCCTCTTAGAGTTGAAATCAGGTGGAGGAGACAGACAATAAGCAAGGCAAATCAGGAAATATACCATATAGCAGGTAATGATAAGTGCTAGGAAGGAACAATACAGGAGCAAAGGTGGATAAAGGGTGTTGGGAGGGTGGTCAGGGAGACTTCTGGGTGAGGACCAAGAAGGTGAAGGAGGGAGCCTTATGTATCTCGAGGGAAGAGTTTTGAGAGCTGAGCACACAGCATGTGAAAAGGCCCTGAGGCAAGCGTGCCAGGAGTGTTCAATAATCCCAGCTCTGGCCCACCAGTCTCTGGATAGATTATCTTGCTTCTGTCTCTGTGACCTCACCTACCCTACCACTCACCTGGTTCTCTGCATGCCAGCCATGCTGGCCTCCTGCATGGGGGAGGGTGTGCACCTCTGCAACCTCTTTTCTTCCCCTCTTGCCAGAAGGGCTTCAAGGTAAGCAGTGCTCCTCTGACCTAACCCTTTCTTGCCTGGAGTTTGAGCTGCTCTTGCCCCTCAGGCCTCAGGATGAGGCTGCTTCTGGAGAGACAGTTGGCAGTGTCTTCCGTGCAATGACTTCAGAAGGTTGTCAGTGGTAATGAAGGAGGAAGCTGTCTTCGAGTCAGTAGGAACATGGTTTAAGTTCAAGAACAGAAAGGCCTGTAGGGAGGAAATGCTGGGGAAGCTTGGGGTATCTCCAAAGATCCTCAGCAGGGAACCACCCATTGACATCTTCTTGAAGGCAGATAAGACTAGTCTGCTGTGAGCTCACCCCAAGGAGAAGTTCTCACACCAGGGCTTTAAAGGGCTTGCCTCAGTGTCTCCTCTGTAACCCCAAAGTCATTTTTCCTAAGGCTTTTCTGGAGATTTATTATAAAATGCTCCAGGCCTGCCAAAGATTTGCAGCCATTTTTTTTTTTTTTAATTTTGGCTGCATCGGGTCTTCATTGCATGCTCTTCACTGTGGTGCACGGGCTTCTCTAGCTGTGGTGCATGGGCCCTAGAATGCACGGGCTCAGTAGTTGCGGTGCATGGGCTCTGTAGTTGTGGCATGTGGGATCTTGGTTCCCCGACCAGGGATCAAACCTGGGCCCTCTGCTTTGGGAGCGTGGAGTCTTAACCACTGGACCACCGGGGAAGTCCCAGACTTTTTTTTTTTTTAAATAAGATTATTTTATCTAGGATTGCCATTCAAATATAGAAAAATAGAATGGAAAAGTCCTTGGGAAGAATCAAAACAATGCAAATGTATTACCTCTCTGCTTCTAACACTTCAGTTTATGGCTGTTTCTCATGGCTGATTATGGCTTCGAATAACAAAGGGATGTACTAGGCAGAAAACACTTTCTAGCCATCAGATTGAGGAAGGTGGAATTCGGAATACCTTTTTTTAAAAAAGTTTGTGATTTTTATTCCTTTATGTGGGAACTATGATGCAGGTTAGTCTGGTCAAAACAATCATCTGGAACAAGCACAAATAATTCCTGCCCTTCCTAACTCCTCACTGTCAGCCCTTTGGGGCCTCAGCCTGGGAACAGAGCAAGATTGCCCGCCGCCCACCTCTGTCCTAGTGTACCCCCCTCCCCACCTGCTGCTGTCCCCCGGATGGCACAAAGCCCCCCAGGGCCGGGTGCTGGCTGCCTGCCTCTCCCTCTGCCTCGTGCCCATGGGGTGGGAGCAAGGCCAGTTGTGCAGAAATAAAAGCCTTCGGCACCAAGTAGCAGAGTGGGGAGGAGGCGCGTGTGCATGGCCTGATGACAGCCCCTGAGCTGGGCCATCACTTGTCACGTTCCCTGGAGAGCCATTCACAAGTGACAAAGCAGGTTCCAGAGGCTTCAGCAGAAATCAAAAGGCAGCAGCAGTTATTACCTTGTCTGCCTCTGACACTCTTCCTCCCCACCTCCTCGCTTTTCTTAATATCAGGGTCTGCTCTTTTGGCCTCCGGAAGCCCCTGCCTATTCGAATACTCATCATCTCTTAGAGAACAAATAACCGTCCAGGGGCAGCGGGATAGGGACCTTGGAGCTTTCCTGACAATGAGAATAAGATGGAGTCATTCAGCACCAACCATGGGACGAATGATTGCTTTATGAGTATTATCCCTGAGGAGTATCATTGTCCTCATTCGATAGAGGAGAAAACTGAGGATGAGAGAGGGTCAGCGTCTTTCCCGAGGCCACACTATAAGTGGTAGAGTCGGATATCAACCCCGCCTTGGAGCAGGGGGTCCTGGGGACTGTGGCAAGGGTTGGCGGGGGGGATGTGCAAGCAGCGCTGGGCAATTCACAGACAGAGCTGAGGACATACTTAGCTGCTAATTAATGCCGATGAGTCCCTCCTGCCTCCCTAGCACCTTGACATTCAGCGTGGTCTCTGGACCAAGGGCGTCCGCATCACCTGGGAGCTTGTTAGAAATGCAGAGTCTCGGGCCCCACTCCAGAGCTGATGCATCAGAATCTGCATTTTAACAAGATCCTCCTGTGATTGGAATGCATGTGAAAATTTGAGAAGCCCTGCTCTAGAGATGTCCGGGACAGCAGTGACACCAACAGGCTCCATGCCGTGTGTCCCCACTGTCAGAAATTCCCCTGTGAGTAGGGGACAAAGCCAAACCCACTCCTAGTATTTCTTTCCAGGGGAACGAACAGAATTGCTCAAGGAAATGCTCTCAACAACTGCCTGAGAGTCGGGAGGATCTGACAGCATGCGAACGCTAGGTGGCAATGGATGGACAGGCATCGGCAGAAAACAGGCACCGCGCTGTCACTGCCAAGGGTCAAGACAAAATGATAAAGGCGTGGGTAGGGGTGGCTGAGCATAGTTGGGTCGTGAAAGGAGATTGTTGGGATGATATTAAAGAAACTGAGACTTCACCAGCGAGTCTGGGAAGGCTGTTTTGTGGAATCAGAGATTTGGGCAAGAGTAATTGCTTCTTTTTTTGCCTCGAGCTATGTTAAACATACACAGTCTTCCCGCGGGAGGGATGTCAGCAGCTGGGTACAGCGAAGCTGAAGGGAATTAAGAGTGGGAAAAAGTTCCCAATCCACTTTGTTCTGCTCCCTGAGGTCAGGGAGGCAGCGGCAGCCAGTCTGCAGTGTGGGTTGGTCAAAGTTGGCTGGCAGGGAATGAGAGCATCCTTTCCCACCATGCAGTGGGCTTGCAGGATAGGCCCACCCGCTGCCCAGAGGCTCTGCTAACACCCTCCAGCTCTGTAGGGGACAGAGCCCAGATCTGCTTTCCTCCTGTGTCCAGCTGTTTGGCTGAATTCAGACTGGGGAAAAGAATATACATGGTTATCTTGGCTCCTAAGGTTCTCTCTTCTTCATCCTCCATAGATTCCCTGGGACTAAAGTCTAGGGTGGAGCCCTGTGGCCCCCCATGTTTGAGGGACTGGAGTCCATCTTTGGTTTCTAAGAAAACAAGTGCAAAGGAAGGTTTCCTGAAATTCCCCAGATTGTGAGGTCACCATATAGAGTCCAGCTTCTTTTATCCTGTAGTGGTTTGTTCCAGAGACTCTCTCATTTGGTCAGTGGACCCCAAAGTTGGAGCGCTTCGTTGGAAATCCGTTCAGAGACAGTCATGTTTTCCTGACTGTTTGGTGGACGTGCCATCTGAAAACACCTTGAAGTTGTTTTCAGATGGGCGGAGACACATTCTTCTTAGAGATTTCAGTGTTTAAGGTCAGGGTCTGGACTTTTTCAAGTTATTCTCTGTCTTTAACCAAAATTTAGGCTTGGCTGGACAGCTGACCCCTGCAGAAGTCTGCAAGCCTACTGGTAATAGGGTTGTAGAATTACAGAATAGATGTTAGAGATTGTCCTGTCCCCAGCCTGTCTTGTTCAGATGAGAAAACTGAGGCCCAGAGAGTTCCATTCAGTTTGTTTTGGCAACCTTAAATGAGGGCCCGCTCTGTGCCAGGGACCGAGACCAAACAAAGAGACTGAAATACAGCCTCTATCAGTTTATGGATCAGCTTATGGCCCAGGTGCCTTATGGTGAGTGGTGGATACAGGTATGGAAGGATGGCTTCCTGCCCCCACCCCCCTTTTTTTCTTCATTATATTAGTTTCCCTTTCTCTTTCTCTCTTCCTCTTTTTTTTCTTTTTTTTTTGAATTTTGATGATTTTTTTTAAGCCCTCGGGGGCTTTGCATTTACCAGGTGGAAGTGAGTAAGCAGCAGTATTAGCAATTCCAAGGACATGTTTGATCACTTCTGTCCTCCCTATAGGCCTGGATACAAGATGTAGTGCTTTCAGACCTGAGGAAGCAAATTTTATTTTTTTATCTGTAGGAACTTGCCTTGAATTCTGACAGGATGAAAATAAATCAAGCTAGTCAACTTAAAGACTTTTTTTTTTGGCCCGACGAAATACACCTTCTGCAATAGATAAACTCAAAAATACTGTCTGGGTGTTGCTGTCCAAACTGTAATCCAGTCACAGTTTATGGTAGTCTGTCCGAATTCTCCAGGCTCTCATCTCTCTTTCTCTTAGGGTTTATTAGTTGAATAGGTTTTGTGGGTAGAAAGAAGTGGTGAATTAAAAATAAAGACGTTACCATCCTTAACTGGAAAAGCGCTAGAGAAAGTCTGTTCCTATTACACAGTGATACTCAGTAATATGAAAATTGCATGCATATAGGCCCCTAGCCTTCCTCACTGTGGCCAAATCGGGTAAAGGCCACTGTCTGGGCATCTGTGTCCTCGCTGACCAAGAGGAAGGTTTAGAGTCTTAAGCATCAGGCACCTGAAGTTTGCATATAATTGAGCTTCCGGGTCTCTCAAAATCTTACATTTTATTCACAAACACAGGCATCTGCTACTAATTAAAGTATCACGGTATAATTATACCCTTTCTTATTAGTAGATATGGAATCTGACAGTTGCTTAGATACAAAATAAGCAAGTGCAGATTGCGTTCTGCACCCTTCACAGGCTGGGGAGACAGAACAACAGAATTTTCAAAAGCTCTGCGTAAATGAGTCTCGTTGCCCAGAAAACGTAAAGTTCTGAATTATCATCGGTAAATTTGCCTGGGAACAGGTGTTAATCCCACCACAAGTCTGTGATTTGAGTTTTAATATCATTCAGTGATCTTCCTGACTTGGTCCCCTCACCTCTGTACTACACTCCAACCCCGCCCCCCCCCCCAACAAAAGCATCCAACTCTCCACAGGACAAAGCAGCTGCTGCTTCCTCAAGGAATTCTGGGGCCGGAAGACATCCAGCTGGAGGAATGGCGGGGCTGTGTTGTAGCCGGTTCAGTCTTTGGGTTTGTCAAAGGTTGACTTTGGGTTCAAGGGTGTGGATTTGACATCCAGGGGAGTTTTCTGGGCATTCTAAGATAGCCTCTCTTCCTGCTCTAAGTCTTCACATAATACAGTTAGGGAAATTCCCTGCTAACCCATCAGCTATAGGAATTCAGGGACCAGGACTTGTTTGGATCACCCAGTATATCTCCAGGATCCAGCATGGCGCTTGGCACTTAGAAGATGCTCAATAACTAGTTATTGGAAGAATGGATTCTGTTGACTCCCTTATTTTTAAAAAAGTTTTTAAAAACATCTTTATTAGAGTATAATTGCTTTACAATGGTGTGTTAGTTTCTGCTTTATAACAAAGTGAATCAGCTATACATATACATATATCCCCATATCTCTTCCCTCTTGTGTCTCCCTCCCTCCCACCCTCCCTAGCCCACCCCTCTAGGTGGTCACAAAGCACCGAGCTGATCTCCCTGTGCTATGCGGCTGCTTCCCACTAGCTATCTATTTTATGTTTGGTAGTGTATATATGTCCATGCCACTCTCTCACTTTGTCCCAGCTTACCCTTCTCCCTCCCCGTGTCCTCAAGTCCATTCTCTAGTAGGTCTGAGTCTTTATTCCTGTGCTGCCCCTAGGTTCTTCATGACCATATTTTTTTTAGATTCCATATATATGTGTTAGCATACCGTATTCGTTTTTCTCTTTCTGACTTACTTCACTCTGTATGACAGACTCTAGGTGCATCCACCTCACTACAAATAACTCAATTTTGTTTCTTTTTATGGCTGAGTTATATCCCATTGTATATGTGTTCCACATCTTCTTTATCCATTCATCTGTCGATGGACACTTAGGTTGCTTCCATGCCCTGGCTATTGTAAGTAGAGCTGTAATGAACATTTTGGTACATGACTCCTTTGGAATTATGGTTTTCTCAGGGTATATGCCCAGTAGTGGGATTGCGGGGTCATTGTTGACTCCCTTATGTGCAGTTCCCTGTGGGAGAGGTGATACTTTCAACCCTAGTAGTCATTTACTTTCCAGTGTGTGCGACTTCACTGGATCAGGAGTACCGCTGCCCCAGGGCCAGTGCTGCCTGCCAACCTGTTTTTGTGTGGCATGTGAGCTGAGAATGGTTTATACATTTTTAAATGGTTGGAAAAAAAATCAAAATGAGAAGATATTTCATGACACATGAAAATGATATGAAACCCAAATTTCTGGGTCCATGAATAAAAGTGTTGTTGGAACACGGTTTTGTTGTTGGCTGCTTTTGCACTGGAGTAGCAGAGCTGGGTCGGTGCAACAGAGGCTCATGGCCTGGAAAGCCTGAAGTATTTACCGGAAAAGTTAGCTGGTCCCTGGATTAGATCATTCCCTAGGGTTAGCCTTTGATGTTGGGAGAGTGGGATGCAGGAGAGAGGGTCTAGGGGTGAGTTATGGGGGCAGGTTAGCTGGGAAGGAGAGAAGAGCCGGGAAGTCTAGAAGAGTACTTCAGCCCTCTTCACATTTCTGCCAGTCCTGGCCTTTCCACAGTGGAAGTTTCCAGTTTCTCATTGTAATTCTGATGAACGCCCTCAAGGAACGCAGTGATAATCATTTCTCAGACTGCCCTACTGCTCCGATGGATGCAAAGGACTGTATCTTTCTGCTGTCTCTTGGTCATTGTAAATCCCTAGTTCAAAATGCTCCTTCTTTGTCGAAGACATAAAATTTCGCTTCTCGCTGTTTGGGTAATAAATCTGTATGTGCGAGCAAGTGTGAGCTGGAGCTTGTCGTTGGAAAGCAATCGTCTTCAGTTTTCAGCCACCCAGCAGGCACCCCACGCAACCGCACCATGCTTTGGCTTCCCGGCAGCCCTGAGCCCACTGCTTGGATACCAGGACCTTTCTTTTTCTAAGCCCCTAGCAAGGGTGGAGCCCTACCCTTCCAGAGACGTGCCTTTGTGATTAAGCTGGCAAGGATGCAGTCAGCCTAGTTAGAGCCTTGATAATCCACTTGATTCATCTGGGTTATCCATCCAAATCCCAGGAGGCATCTTGTCGACCTGAGCCTCATTTCCCTAGGGTTTACAAGAGCACCTCCTGGAGCAAATGGCATCATACCATTCTCTTATTAGCCATCTTCTGAATTAGAGTCTAATTTTCTCCAAACCCCACACTTTATTTGGAAAGAGGTTACTTCTCTCTGGGATGGTCCCAGCCTCTGGGTTCCTAGAGGCCTGACTCATCTACCTGTGGGTATAAAAAAATGCCCCGTGTCTTCTGATGGTGTATTTAATAGGTTGGGGGATAGATTTGCTTTCTGAGTGACAGTGATTAACACAGGCATTGTTTACCTTAAGTAAACCTGGGTTTTGAAAATCATAACCAATAAGAGGATTGCCATGTCTTTTTAAAGGGTTGATTACCAGGGCTTCGCGTGGAAGCACTAGCCAGTTATCTGATCTGAAAGGGTTTATTTATTTATTCATTTTTTATTGAAGTATAGTTGAGTTACAATGTTGTGTTAATTTCTGCCGTACTGCAAAGGGATTTAGTTATACATATATGTATATATGTGTATATACGTATAAATATATATATACATTCTTTTTTAAACTATTCTTTTCCATTATGGTTTATTACAGGATATTGAATATAGTTCTCTGTGATATACAGTAGGACCTTGTTGTTTATCCATTCTATTGAAAAGGTGTTGTTTTATTTTTTTTTCGGCTGCGCTGTGTGGCTTGTGGGATCTTAGTTCCCCAGCCAGGGATTGAACCCCAGTGATCGCAGTGGAAGCGATGAGTCCTAACCATTGGACTGCCAGGGAACTCCCGAAAAGGTTTATTTTTCACTTTTAATTTTTTAAAAATATTACTTTTAAAATTTATTTATTTATTTTTGGCTGCGTTGGGTCTTCGTTGCTGCACACGGGCTTTCTCTAGTTGCCGCGAGCAGGGGGCTACTCTTCGTTGTGGTGCGTGGGCTTCTCATTGCGGTGGCTTCATGGGCTCTAGGCGCACTGGCTTAGTTGTTCCGCGGCATGTGGGATCTTCACGGACCAGGGATTGAACTCGTGTCCCCTGCATTGGCAGGCAGATTCTTAACCACTGTGCCACCAGGGAAGTTCCCCAAGAAGGTTTATTTTTAAAGTAATGTAGGAAATTGTGGAAAGAAAATTCAAGTTTCAACTTGCTGAGTAGTACTATTTGTTTCATCTATTATGTGCCAGGCATTTCTCTAGGTATTCTGTATATATTTTCTCTAATTCTTTCCCAAATCCCACAGAATAGATGTTATTATCTCCATTTTACAGAGGAAACTGAGACTTAAATAGGATGAACGAGTTGCCTGAGATTCCAGGAAGGCAATATCACAGCTAGGACCCGAACCCATGAAGGTGTGACCTCAGCGCACATGTACATAACATCATAGACACCAGCCCTCTGAAATGACACTTCAGCCACGTTGTTCTTTAAGGACAGGCAGAACGTTAGAAAGAACCAAAATACAAAGAAGTTACCAAACTGGACTGCTAGAAACACAGACCCAGCCAACGTGTGGTTATCCATCTTAACTTGTGCAGGGATCATGAAGCCCCATATTTTCTTTAGCTAAACGTTTCCATCTCCTTCCTTAACGGACATTTAAAAAAAGAGGTTAAAAAAGAGACTTAGTTGAAATTATTTGCTTATTATTTGCTTTAGCTGCAATTATTTGCTTTAATGGGTTCAAAATCCAAGAGGGATAAGAAGGCATATCAAGGAAAATCCTTCTCCCGCCCCGGGAGATTTCTCCCAGGCCTGATCCTTATGGGAAAGCAATGCGAATATGGTGGATTGAAACATGGCCATAGTTCCTCTCCCTCCCTCTATCCAAACCTCTTTGCTTGAAGCTTCTCCCATCAGGAGGTGCAGTGTATTTCCCCACCCCTTGAATCTGGGCTTGCCCTGTGACCTGCTGTGGCTGGTAGAACGTGGCAGATGTGACCAACTACCAGGTCCCGGCCTAGGCCTCAAGGGACCTCGGGTGCTTCCTCTCTTTCCCTCAGAAACTTGCTGAGTTACCACGTAAGCAAGCCCAGGTCAGCCTGCTGGAAGGTGCAGGATCCAAGGAGCGATGAGTCATGTAGGAAGTGCAAAGGCCCAGAGCACTGAGGATGTTTGCTGTGTATGGAGAGCAGTCAGGAGGCTCCAGTCAAGTAATCAGGAGCCTTGTAAGCTGTGATGAGGACTTTGAGTTTTATTCTCAGTGTGTGATAGCAATGAAAGAGCAAATGAGTAAACAGACAGAGGAGTACAGGAGTGAATGGTCAGCCAGGGAACTGGAAGGGGCATGGTTCCTAACGGGTAGAATGAGCAGCCATCACCATGGACATGACGTGTCATCTGGGATTTGAAACTCAGAGAAGAGCAAACCCTGAATTGTTCTGTGACAGGCTCAGCTCATGGGGAACTGAGCTGGTGCTCCCTTCCTTCTGGTGCTCAAGTCTAGGGTGGTTCCTCTGGGCTTCCTGGAGCATCACATCTGCCTGGGGAGGGGTTGTTACCTCCTCCAGGGCCACCCTGGAAGAGGTGTGGTCCGTCTGGACTTCTGGATAATTTGGATTTCTAGAAAGGTCTTCAAGCGTAAAGAGTTGGATTGAACCCCTTCTCTGTAAGGGCAGGAGATAGAAATGCCAGGGACTTGCTGGCCAAGAGGAGCTCCACTGAGGATAGGAAGGGCTTGACCGTGGCCTCCTGCTCCATGAGACCCACAGGTAGTGGCGTCTCCTCCGGAGTGAACACTGCAGAGGATGTTCAGCTGCAGCCCAAACCCTCCAGCTGCCTTTTTACCCAGGGCTTCTCTGCTCTTGGCAAGAAGGCACAGGCCCGAGCAGGGTCCATGGAGGAGACTGCAGCCATCTACATGATGGTCTTCATGGTGCTGCTTCCATCTCAACTGTTCATGCGCTGGTAACCAGGGAGGCTGAACACCAGCTGGCCCCAGAGCACAGCCCTCAGCTGGGAGATGGCTCTGACCCCCCACTTCCCCTCTGCCTGGCCGTGGAAGCTCGAGACACAACCTGCCTCTCACCTGTCTGCTTCCAGCACTCTCGGCTTCCCCTTCTAGTTGAGCAGTCTGTGAATACCTGATGGACACTTGGTTTACCTCCCTCCCTGGATTTGGCGAGAGGTCCTGGAGCTGCTCCCAGCTCCCTCCCTCTCCAGAGACACTGGGTCAGGGAGAGAAGTGTCACACACTGTACAATGTGCTCCTTTGGGGCTTTCTGTTGTCATTTATGCTTATGTTATGGGGGTGAAGCAATTAACTGCCTTGAGGGTTCAGAAGGTTGTGGAAATATGCAAATTGGCCGGGTGTCATACTGTCAGGTGTGGTGGGGCCTGGGGCGAAATGCAGATGGAAAATTCCAGCTAAAGGGCTTTAAGTCCAATACTAAACACCTTGAGCAAAACTTGCTCTTGGTCATGTCAACAGGCTGCCTCTTTGAGTCCCTCAAGAATTAGAATGAGTTTCACATGAAACCAGCCTGACATACTGAAGGACTCAACCGTCAACTTTTTATGCTAGTAACCCTATGTGAAATTCTTAACCGGGTTCCCAAACTCCTTTCTCGTTCTTCTTGGGACAGGGCTTTTGATTTTCTGCTTGCTGCTGAGAGCGGCTTTCAGGGACAACCTCTCAAGCAAATCTTCCTCATCGATGCTGGCCTGATTGGCTCCAATTTGGGGGATGGGTTGAGACAGATGCTGAGACTCGGGGAGGATTTGATATTCTACGATGCCAGGTTTCCCCTGCAGGGAAGGCACATCTTCCTTCCTGGGGTTTGGAGGTGTGTCCTCCGTTGCTTGGCCTCATTTTGAACTTTCTCACAGATATCAGTAAGCTCAAGGAAATTAGAGTGGATGAGGGTATTGGAGGTAGGAATGGAGAGCTGGGTGGATTTGAGAGAAACTTAGGAATGAAAATGGACTGTATTGGCTCGGATGTGTTGGAGAGGGTACTTTTTGGGCTGGTGCCCAGGTTTGTTTTGAGTAATAAGATGGGTGTGGTACCATTTTGTGAGATGGGGGCTTCTGTAAAAATAGTGGATGGCCACTACTGCCTTGAGTGACTGTCTGTTCATAAGTCATAAACTATCTCGATGCACTGTTTCCTCAAGGATAATCATCTCAAATGGTCCTTGACAGGAACATGCAGAGAAGGCTGGCACCTCTAAGTATTCACAAACAGGAAATCATTTGGAGCCTCCAGAGGAAGCCCACTGGAATGCCAAGGCTGGCTGCTGTCTCCTACCCACGGCTCTTGAGCTCAGGCCGTTGAGACGTCATTGATGTGAACAAATGAAGAATAAATTAACTTGCTTTGGAATGAATGATTGGATCCCCCCTCAGACTCGAGTGCTTGTGTTTCCTGAAAACTCAATTTAATTTTGGTCTGCGACAGTGCGTTGCTCTGCAGCACCAATCTTCCCTAATGGCTGACACCCAGGGGGTGAGGTGAAACCCTTCAGGTCCAGGAAGAGGCCAGTGGTGACACATGTGTGCCTGAGCCTAAATCTCAGAGCCTGGGTCCAGCTCGGCCCTGCCCAGGCTACCCCGGCAGCCAGCAGGGGATAGAGATCCTGGTTCCAGGCACCTGTGGGCAGCCTGGGAGGGCGCCTCTCCTCGGGCAGGATCTGGCAGGAGGCCCAGCATTTTCGCCTCCCATGGCCATAGCTACCCGTGCCTTGGGCTGCACATCTTAGGGCTGGCTGGTCTATGTGGAGAGAGAGGTTGTCAGTGCAGAAAGAATAGATTTGGGCCCTAGCAGAGGCAAGAGAGTTTGACATACACACACTTCCTTCCCTGCACATAAATTACTGCCAAGAAGTGAGGTATTTTCAGATAAATGTATATCTTCTAGAGTATATCCTTTAAAGGACCTTCTTATGTTGTTGGATTGTTTTTTGAAAAGAAGGGTTTTATAATGTATCATGTGATTTCCACCTTTTACAAGCAGAGTACCCTAAGATCAGTTCAGCCTTGAAATAATTTTTTTTTTTTTTTTTTGGCTGCGCCACGTGGCTTACAGGATCTCAGTTCCCCAACCAGGGACTGAACCTGGCCCATAGCAATGAAAGCCCAGAATCCGGACCGCTAGGCCACCAGGGAACTCCCCATAAAATATCTTCTTTTTATTATGGAAAAATTCAAGCATATACAAAAATGAGAGAATAATATAATAAACTGTATATACCCAACTGCCAGCCTCAGCAATGATCAATTCATGACCAACTTTTATTTTGTCGCCACTTCCCTCTACCCCAGATTATTTGTATTCACCCTGTTTATGCTGACCTCCGGTCATCATTAGGGCAGCGTTTTGCGGTCCATGCAGCACACATCCCCTTCCATGTATTTCTCATGTCTGTATCCTTGCCTTTATGAGGACTCTCTCTAGTTTGGCTCCTATGGGTCTGGAAATGAATAGAGCCAACGGAGTTAAAATTCTACGTTCAGTAAGAGCACATAGGATTTGAGAGAGCCTTTCCTACCTGAATTTCAGTACTGGGTTTATCTTGGACGTTCACAGGCTGTTTCTGGAGGGTGAGGGTTAGGACTTTTCATCTCTTAAAAAGGCAAGTGTTTCATTGTGCTGTCCTAATGCTCTTTTTTTTTTTTCTTTGAAAATGAAGTCATTATTAACAGCTACAAAGAAATGGAAAAATACTTATTTTTGAGAAAGATTTTGAGACATAATGAGGAATTCCAAATATATGCAGTACATCATTTGTTGCATGAATATGATGAAGCTTGTCTGATTTTCACCTTCAGCACCATCTCCTGTGGCTTTGCTTGGGAGGCATTGCACTCAGTTTTGCACCAAATGCCTCCAAACTGTTGTGTTTTCTCCCACTCTTCGCTCCCTATTTGGTGTCTTTTTACTTTCTTATTTATTTATTTATTAAAAAAAATTTTTATCGAAGTGTAGCTGAGTTACAATGCTGTGTTACTTTCTGCTGTACAGCCAAGTGAATCAGTTATACATATACACATATCCACTCTTTTTAGATTCTTTTTCCATATAGGCCATTACAGAGTATTGAGTAGAGTTCCCTGTGCTGTACAGTAGGTGCTTATTAGTTATCTGTTTTATATATAGTAGTGTGTATATGTCAATCCCAATCTCCCAATTTCTCTCTCCCCCCCTTACCACCTGGTAACCATAAGATCGTTTTCTACATCTGTGACTCTATTTCTGTTTTGTAGATAAGTTCATTTGTACCATTTTTTTAGATTCCACATATAAGCGATATCATATGATATTTATCCTTCTCTGGCTGACTTACTTCACTCAGTATGACAGTCTCTAGGTCCGTCCACGTTGCTGTAAATGGTGCTGTCTTTTTAGATTACTTGGTTGCTCACTGTCGCCGGTGTTTGCAGTGCTTCTTCATGTATAACATAGCAGGGAAGTGAAGGTTGCCGGGTCAACCAGATAGCCACACCTGTTACAGCAGCAGCCTATCAGTGTGTGTGAAATTGAATCCCTAAACCCCCCCTTTGCAAAAAAAAAAGTGAATGAGAACTTTCTGAGCTCAGAGGAGTGTCCCCAGTGACAGGGTCTGAGGATGAAGATGCAGACAGGTTTAAGGGGTGTAGAGGGGTAGTTCAATAAAGTGGGGTCTTGAAGATGGGAAGTAGAAAGCTTGAGGGTCCTCCAGAAACTCTTGGTGCCTTTCAGTCAACAGGGGCTATTCCAACCTTCCAGCACCTTCCAGCACCTTCTGCACGGGTGTCACTCCCTAGAATGTGTGGAAAGCAAGTCTGCACATCCAAAGGTGTGAGCATTCTGGCCGTTTGGGGGATGTTTTGCCCAGCTTTAGTGGAAGAAACTAGGATGCAGAAGCTGCTTTCCTCACCCATCTTTTCTTTATTATTTCCTCTTAATCTCTGCCTTCAGCGTTTTCCCTTTTTATGTTATCTGCCTTTCACAAATGTGTGGCAAAAGCCTTTCTTTCAGGAGGAAAACCTGAAGGCATGCCATCAACCCTTGGGCATGGAGGGCTCTCAGATGGGTTTTTCTGGGGAACGAAACCACCCTTAGTTTACGGAATCAGCTGCCATTCATGGGGAAAGGAGCCAGTGGAGGGGGAGTCCTGGCAAAAGATGAAGCTAGGATCATAACAAACACCTCCATGGATGCAGGTTTATGAAGTGCTTTCTGTCACATTGGGATGGGGTGGCGGGTGGGCGAGGAGTGTGTGGGAGAGATTCAGGAGTTTGGTCTGGGCTTTTCCCATCCTAATGTTTACCTTTGTGTCTTCCTCCCCTGGCCTACCCTGGGCCCCCAGACTTCTTACCCTGCCTGAACACTACCCCCCGCCCCCAACCCCACCTCACTACTTTCCTTTTCTCCATCACTCTCCAGACTTCTCCCTCCCATGCTGGACTCCGCCTCCTATAACTAATCTGCTCTGTGTCACTCTTTCCCTGTCTCCATCTTCTTCAGTTCTCATCCGGCCCGTAAACTTTCAGGTTCCAACACTCTGTTTCTCAGGTTGAGAACAAGAGGATTTTTTCTAGGTAGGACCTTGTGCAGGAGAAAGAGGTAGGTGGGAGATTTCTTGGCTCTTTCAGCACCATCTTGACTAAAAATAGAATGGAGCTCATCGAAAGGTGCTGACACAGGGCCTGGAAACCACTGGGTGTCCTGACTACAGAGGTGTCCACTTTTCTGGGCTCCAAGGATGGGCTGGTGGTGGTGGAAGTGAGGAGAGGGCAGAGAACGCAGCTGAGGGAGCCATCCACGTCTGAGAGCAGGCCTGGTCTCATGCCTTCCGTGGGAAGGGCAGTGAGGCTTGGACTCTGAGTGGCGGGCCAGTAGGAGCCTCTGAGTGAGGGCGTGGTGACAGCACAAAGTAGGGAGGTCGCAGCAATGCCCCCTTTTCTCCTTCCTTCCTGTTCCTAGTCCTCTGACGTGGAGGAAAAATGGATCTTGATAATGAAGACCCAGGGACATCCTGACCCAGCCCTGAGACTGAGGCGGGTCCCCATGCTGCCCTCAGAAGGTGATAACAAAAGAGCCAGGCATGGGGTTAGTGCCTTCTCTCTGGGAGGCAATATTGGTGGTGGGGATTCTGGGCCAAGAGCGGCCCTCCAAATCCTTTGAACTCTTTATTTATCTTCATGTTAACCTGTCGTGGACTGCTTTAATTTTTTTTTAGCATTTACATTTCTTTATTGGATACAAAGCTCATCTTACTCCCTTAGTTTACAGCTCAGAAATCGAGACCCTTACAAGTTATGTACATTGTCCAATATCATGCAACTGTTAGCACTAGGGTGTAACATACTTCTGAGTAGTCCTCATGTGCTGGGCGTGATGCTCTGGGCCTTACATATATGACCAATTTAGTCCTCCACACAAGCCTGTGGTGGGCACCAAGATAACCTGTACTTTACAGATGGGTAAACCCAGGCCCACAGCTGCACTGTCTCCTAAGTGTTACCCAAGTGCCGAGTGCCAGAGCTGAGAGTCCAGCTTCTGGACCCAGCATCTGGAGCAGCTCTCATCACCATCCCTCTTCTGAAGCCTGGGCCAGGCCTAGAATGGGCGGGAAGCTGGGATTAAAGCTGAGAGAGTCAAGACTGCGGATGCCAGTGTGGCCTCTGGTTCTTTTCCTCTTTCCTGTTTCCCCTGCTCTGTGGTCCCCCGATTCCTCAGTTCATTCTGGAGGTAAGCCCCTCTTCTCAGACCAGATTGGCTGTCCCCAAATTTCAGTTTGGCTCAATTCCTTCATCACACCAGCTTGTGAAGCAAAACTGTGGTTGTGTCATCCACGGTTGTGGGTCACGTCCTCATATTGCTGTGGGAATATGACACATGGGAGAGGGTGGGATTTTTTAAGGAGGCACATGTGAAGCAGGCTGTGCCAGCCTTCTGTAGCTGTGCTCATCAGAGACTTGTGAAACTTGGAAAAAGAATTGGGGGAGGCCCAGTCGTGGCCATCCTCCCACTGACAGCCCCAGGGTGTGGTCCGGAGAAGCCAGATATGGGGCTTCTCCAGGACCAGGGGAGGAAGGCTTTGTGGGAAACTGGGTTTGCTGATTGGAGCTATGGGTACAAGCTTCAGAGGTCTTCACCTAAACTGCCTGCGGGAGCTCGGACCAAGGGCACCTGCTAGAGGTGTTGCTCTCTGAATCCTGGTGATGAGATGCTGGCGGGGCTGGATGGATTGTGAGTGTGTGTGTGTGTGCGCGCGCACGCGCGCACGCACGCGCTTGTCTAAAGGGATTGCTAAAGTTAGTTTCCTGACTGACTTCAGAACCTGCAGGCTGCAAGCCCCTGGCTATCGGAGGACAGTGCCCTGCGTCAGCATCGGTGGCTTTGTAAATACAGGCAGGGACTCGCCAGGGCCAGGTTTCTGGTGGTTGTCTAATCCATGACGGCTGCATGCTCTGTTGGTTTAAAGAACAACGTTCATCTTCATTTTTGAAAGCCTAGCCAGTTGTATCTGAATATCCCAGACCCCGTACTCAGAGAGAAATGGTGGCAAATTTGCCCTTTATTACTTTAGCACTTTAAACAATTAACTATCAATCTTTTAACATTTTCACATGCGTAACCTTTCTCCCGCTCAGGTATTTGAATCAGCTTCACCCCAAAAGGTCAAAAGAACGCCTCTTTGAAGCAAGATAGCCCTCCTCTTCTCCCCTTCATCCCTTCTCTTGGGATATGGTCTCTCTCTCTCTCTCTCTCTTTTTCTCTGTGTGTGTGAAAAGTAATTGAGAATGCATTTTATAGCCAAGGTTTTTTTCTTGTCCCTCTGAGGGGAGAATCCTGTGCACACATTCAGAGTTAAAAGGAAAAAGACTCCAAAATCTGGTTCAAAGCAGAAACATGGATCCTGATGGACAGTTTTCAGTCTAAATAAGATACTCCCAGTAATGGAGACCCAAAGATTAACTGCATTTTCACTGGAACTGGATTCTCAGACGTTAATTGCCTATAAAAGATTTTTCCCAGCCTGCCATCTCCATAACTAATTTGGTTTGCTTCCTGCCTATTGTAGCCTTTTAGCAAGTAAGAAAATTTTGAACTAAACAGTGAGGCAGCAGTAACAATTTTTGAGACACATACAAGTCATTTTTGGACTAAGTTTGGATTATCCAAGTTAGTTCTTTTCCTCCATCACAGTTTTTAAACATGGTTTCCAGTAGCTCAGATGAAGGGGGTAAGTTATGGTTTCATCGTCTTGTGACCCATTAACTTAAGTCTGTCATCTGATCACATAGCCTAACACTGACTGGTCATCTCCCAGCATCCATCCGTCCGTTCACCCGTTCATCCAGCAGCCATCAGAGGGCCGCAGAAAGAGCTGGGAGTTCATGGTCTGGTGGAGGAGCCAATAGTCCCAGAGTGCTGAGAAGTTTATTTTCAGCAAACGGCTGGAAGGTTGGGACAGTCTGGTAGGTTGGAGGGGAAGATATAATTCAAGTTAAATGGCACCATGAGTCAATTTTAGAAGTTTTTTAAAACTGAGGTTTAATTTACATACAGTAAAATGAACAAATCTTAAGTGTCCAACTTGATGACTTTTTACAAGGTATACACCTGTGTGACCACTAGAACATTTCCATCACCCCAAAAAATACCCATCCAGTCAATACCCCCCTTCAGAGATAACCACTGTCCTGACATGTTACCAAAATCAGTTTTTTTTTTTTTTTTTTTTCCGGACGCGGGCCTCTCACTGTTGTGGCCTCTCCCGTTGCGGAGCACAGGCTCCGGACGCGCAGGCTCAGCGGCCATGGCTCACGGGCGCAGCCGCTCCACGTCATGTGGGATCCTCCCGGACCGGGGCACGAACGCGTGTCCCCTGCATCGGCAGGCGGACTCTCAACCACTGCGCCACCAGGGAAGCCCCCAAATCAGTTTTGACTGATCTTATACTTCATAGACATGGTATCATACAGTCTGTACTTTTTGGGGTCTGAATTTTTCACTCCACATAATGTCTGTGAGGTTCATCCACGTTGTTGCATATGTCAGCAGCTTGTCATATTTCATTGAGGAGCAGTATTCCATTGTATGAATACACCATAGCTTGTTTATCCCTTCTGTTGACGGACACTTGGGTTGTTTCTAGTTTGGGGCTATTTTGAATAAAGCTGCAATGAACATTCCTGTGCAAGTCTTTTTGTGGACATGAGCATTCATTTTCAAGTGAATAAAACTTAGGAAGATAAGGAGAGTCAACAGATTTTCAGTTATTCAATGTGCTGAAACCCTTTATAACAGAGAGAGAAATCCAGGCTGACTGGATTTCAAGACAGGCTAAATGTGTCCCCTTGGAGATGCATGAACTTATTTGAATGTGTTCATCATGTGAACTTGTATGAGGAAGTGAGCTAATCAGGGTGGCTTCTGCTTAGTGACAGCAGTTCCCTGCTGGAAGGGGGGCCCCCAATGGACCCCACTTTCAACTTGTTGGGGGACCAGAGACCCTTGGGAGTAAAGCTAAGACATCTTATCTTGTGTGTTGAAGAGGGGAACCCCGCCCATGCCCCGTGTGTAAGGAGGGTCCTGAATCTTCCTGTTGGTCCTGATTCCAGTTTCCCAGCAATAGTTAAGGTCAAGGGGGAGATGGTGCATCCTGCTCACGGTCGGTAGGGCTCCAGGTCAGCAGCTCCACCAAGGGCCAGGGGCTGGCATCTCCCCAGCTGTGTGTGTGTAGCAACGCGGGAAGGCCAGCGCCTCACGACGGACAGTTTAATCTCACCTGCCTGCTGTGAGGAATACTTACCACCCCAGAGAATTGCAAAGTATAAATTGTCTCTTAATACTGATAAGCAGTCAGGAGGAGGACAACCCTTGACAAAATATTACACCTTAATTGTACTTCTCAGCTGGGCTCAGGAAATCTGCTTCCTCCTTAGGCTAATGCTATTTCCTATGTCTCCCAGCCCTACAATAATGATTTCTTTAAGCCTTAGTGGGAAGCGCCTTAGCGTGGGAGGGGACTGCAGTGATGAGGCTGTCTGTCTAGGTGCTCATGTGTGGGGCTGTGGGGGGTGCTCTGCCTTCATCAAGTGCGTGAATCACTGTGACTTCTCGTTTCGGGCTGGGCTGAGATGGGGGCAAGGGAAGACAGGCTGACCCTGATAATAGAGACTGCTGGGGACGGGAGTGATGACTAGGAGGCCAGACTTTCTGCTGGCCTGGTTTTCTAGTGCACAGGTGCTTGCAGTTCTAAATAAATGTGCAGTGTCAGGGCTTAGCAGCTTCTTAGCTGAGACTTCTAATGAGGGCTGAGCATGGAAATAAGATGGGCCCTCTCTGGGCACTTGTCATATGTTGGATGAACCCAAATTCAGGCCTCATTAAGAAAAACAATAGTCTGGGAGAACTGAGCTCGGGGGTGTGAGAGACCGGGGGATGGCCGCCTGTCAGACACATTGTGTGCTCCGAAGATCCCCCTCCATGAAGCCTGGAGGCTCACTACTATGAGCATCGTTGCTTTTTCACTTTGAAAGGTGTCTTTGCTCTTTCTGCAGTGTTTTAAAAACCCTGTATTTTGAACATCCATCCCAAAAAAGAGGCCAGAGGCCCAAGGTAGCTTTCCCCTTCACAGATCAATGTCCAGCGGGGACTCACAAAGGCCCATCTAGTGGTCTTGGCGTGCAGTGGTTGCTGGTTGACCATCCAGTCCTGCATTTGTCTGTTCGTTTGTCCATTTACTCATTCAGTACTGCCACATGCTTAGTGCAAATTGTATTGGGTTGAATAGTGTCCCCCCTAAATTGATGTCCTTCCCTGAAGGGGATTTGGTAATGGGCTGAGTTAGGGTGTGAGGAGGAGAGGGTGATATCAAGGGAGGATCTCGTATGCACAGTGGAATGGATCGTGGTACCATTTACAGAGCAAAGAAACACTGGAAGTGTGTGTGTGTGTGTGTGCGTGTGCGTGTGTGTGAGCAAACCTCAAATCCATGGCAGTTTCTACAGCATTGCTGTGTTACATGCCTTCCAGCAGCCTCAGTGGAAAGGAGGTGAAGCCTCAGAAAGGCCTTTGATTCTGAGAAGGCTTGTGCCCTTGTGGTAGACTGGTGTTCTCCAGTGAACCGTGGATCTTGGAACGCACACCCTTGGGCATCCCCTCCCGCACTAACCTGGGACTTGGCCTTGTGACTTGCTCTGGCCAATGGGTCATTGGTCAACATAAAGCAGGAAGGGGCTAGATAAGTGCTCGCACTTTGGGGGCTTGTCCTCTTGGAAGCCTCTCTTGGCAGTTGGCTGCCATGCTGTAAAGAGGCTCCAGGTGACCACCCTATGAGATGATGAGATGCCACGTGGACCAACACCCTTCCTTCTCAGGGACCATCTTGGAAGTCCCAGCCCCAGCCAAGAATCTGCCTGAACACAGCCAGAGGAGTGACCACAGCTACACCCCCTGGAGCAGAACTCATCCCCCCAACAAAATCATGAAGAAGAATAGATCGTCATTGTTCTAAGCCACTGGTTTTGGGTGGTTTGTGATACAGCAATGGATAATGGAAAAGACCTCTTCAGCCAGATGATGTGGGGAGTTGGGCTGCGGCTGGGCTCTTCTGGGTGGAGAGTCTCTGAAACAGACATCTCTAGGCTGCTCTGCCTGCCCGGTTTCTCCTGTTACCTCTTCCTTTACTGTGACGTTAATTGTAGCCTGTGGAGGGCAGTCTGTCTTGGCACGAGGGGGCAATGACAGACAGAATGGCCTCTGTCTCCCTGTCTCTCTTCTCTCGAGTTTTCTCCTTCACCATTCCTTCCCTGGTCTCTATCTGTGCCTGGTTTTCCTCACTTCCTTCTTGCCCCCTCCTCTTATATTGCTGTGGTGAGCCCTTGAGGCTACAGAAACTTCTGAAACCCGGTTCAGGAGAGGTATCAGTGTCCACCTCCCTATTCTTTTTGTCCCCTGTCCTAGCACTGGAGCAAAATTGGGTCTCCTTTGTCTTCTTTTTAATGAACAGATTTAACCACTGTAAGCTGGCTATTATATTGGACTGAAGATGCTGTTTGTGAGACATTGTCAACTGAGACCCGGGACCAACACTGACACCTCCTTAATTATGTGCCATTAACGAGGTACACGCTGCAGTGAGGGGAACACTGTGGATTCGCTCCCGCTTTAATTCTGTGCTGTGTTACATGAAACGCTAATGAGTCCAGAACTCTCAAAGGTCATAATCTGAATACATTTCCTTTTCTTCTTTTTAGGGGAATGGGAATAGCATTCAGAACAATTAAAATGAGATTTACTTCATTATTTGGCTAACAATGTCCTCGACTGTACTAATTACACTGAGATAGGTATTCATTTGCTGGTCATTTGGACAGATCTGAGTGTGTCTAATTTCTTGTAAGGTCCCCATCTCTGAATTCTACACAAAGTGGTTTTTTTTTTTCCCCCAGCTGCTCACCCTATTGATTATGAGAAATAACTGGAAAAAAAATCCACCAAAACCCTTACAATATGGAAAGTGCAAATTTAGCAGAACCAGCATTGCATTTTCCAGGGAGTCATTTATCATCCTTACAAAGTTTTGGTTCTTTGCAAATAAAAAAGAGAAAGGAATGGTAATTGCTGTGCTCAGCTAATTGACGGAACTGTGTCAGAGAAAGGAGGCATTTCAACAGTGCCTCGGATGATGATATTTGAAGGTTGTTCCCATCCTCTCTTCTCACTGCTAAATTAGGTAATCATTATTTCCCCATGAATCTTATTAATCTAATGCTGGCTTCTCCCCCCACCCTCAGATTTGAGATTCAGACAGAAATGTGAAGACAAAATGCCAAAGGTCAGATGATAGTTTGGCTGGTTCAGGTTGTATTCCCCAGTTTAGGGGTTCAATGCCTGAGTGGGAGAGGGCTAGAGGGAGTCCATCTTTTACAAAGGACCTACTCATTACATGAGTGGGACCCAGGTTTGAAATCTCCACTGGTGGATTTGAAGAGTAGGTTAGTCCACTGAACATGCTAGGATAATGGCGGCCAGAATGGTGCTTCTCCAGCTTTTTTCTGGTTTTTGGATGGCTTCAGTGGGGG
Organism: Stenella coeruleoalba; assembly: GCF_951394435.1. Lineage (NCBI taxonomy): Eukaryota > Metazoa > Chordata > Mammalia > Artiodactyla > Delphinidae > Stenella > Stenella coeruleoalba. The sequence continues at coordinate 54,057,590 of NC_137156.1, forward strand.
CAGAGGCTCCTCTGTGTACTCAGAGATAATGACAGTCTCCAATTGCTCACTGAAAAAAACGGTGCTCATCAGATATAGGGCTTACGATATGGCTTTCAGTGAGAAAGAGCTAATAACTGGCTCAGAAAATCAATGCTTGGCTTTCACTAGCTATTATAACCAAAAGGCCAATGTCTGATGGAAACAGATAGACAGTCTGGTGGCAGGACCAGCAATTCCTCAGGAGGACAGATGGACAGCAGTCCTGGATGATGCTTGAAAAACTGCAGGATGCTCTGTGATGATAAAGGCGAAATGTGAAGGTTGTTTCAGCTGAAGACGTGGGTCAAAAACCCTACCCTCGGTAATTTCTGACTGGGTTTGGGCAAGACCTCCTCAGCCTGCCTTGATGATCTTCCTAACACTGGTAATATTCTCATGCCATCCCCACCTTGAGTCCTCTTGTCCTTCCCTCCCACTGCAGTTGGGGCTCCTCAGGGCAGCCAATGGGAAGAGCAGCTCCTCCCCCCCACCTCAGATGATGGAGCTGAATGTACGTGACAGGTGCATTCAGGGACATGTTCTCACCTCCTCCTAGCTTTCCAAAGTGGAACTGAGTAGATGGCCAGTGGGTCTCTGTAGAATCAAAACAAATCTGTAAATTAAAGATGATACAAACAGATGGAGATATATACCATGTTCTTGGATTGGAAGAATCAACATTGTGAAAATGACTATACTACCCAAAGCAATCTACAGATTCAGTGCAATCCCTATCAAACTACCAATGGCCTTTCTTCCAGAACTAGAATGAAAAATTTCACAATTTGTATGGAAACACAAAAGACCCCGAATAGCCAAAGCAATCTTGAGAAAGAAAAATGGAGCTGGAGGAATCAGGCTCCAGGACTTACGACTATACTACAAAGCTACAGTAATCAAGACAGTATGGTACTGGCACAAAAGCAGAACTATAGATCAATGGGACAGGATAGAAAGCCCAAAGATAAACCCACACACATATGGTCACCTTATCTTTGATAAAGGAGGCAAGAATATACAATGGAGAAAAGACATCACCTTTGATAAGTGGTGTTGGGAAAACTGGACAGCTACATGTAAAAGAATGAGACTAGAGCACTCCCTAACACCATACACAAAAATAAACTCAAAATGGATTAAAGACTTAAACGTAAGGCCAGACAGTATGAAACTCTTAGAGGAAAACATAGGCAGAACACTCTATGACATAAATCACAGCAAGATCCTTTTTGACCCACCTCCTAGAGAAATGGAAATAAAAACAATAAACAAGTGGGACCTAATGAAACTTAAAAGCTTTCGCACAGCAAAGGAAACCATAAACAAGATGAAAAGACAACCTTCAGAATGGGAGAAAATAGTTGCAAATGAAGCAACTGACAAAGGATTAATCTCCAGAATTTACAAGCAGCTCGTGCATCTCAGTATCAAAAAACACAAACAACCCAATCCAAAAATGGGCAGAAGACCTAAATAAACATTTCTCCAAAGAAGATATACAGATTGCCAAGAAACACATGAAAGGATGCTCAACATCACTAATCATTAGAGAAATGCAAATCAAGACCACAATGAGGTATCACCTCACACTGGTCAGAATGGCCATCATCAAAAAATCTACAAACAGTAAATGCTGGAGAGGGTGTGGAGAAAAGGGAACCCTCTTGCACTGTTGGTGGGAATGTAAATTGATACAGCCACTATGGAGAACAGTATGGAGCTTCCTTAAAAACCTAAAAATAGAACTACCATATGACCCAGCAATCTCACTGCTGGGCATATACCCTGAGAAAACCATAATTCAAAAAGAGTCAGGTACCACAATGTTCATTGCAGAACTATTTACAATAGCCAGGACATGGAAGCAACCTAAGTGTCCATCGACAGGTGAATGGATAAAGAAGATGTGGCACATAGATACAATGGAATATTACTCAGCCATAAAAAGAAAAGAAACTGAGTTATTTGTAGTGAGGTGGATGGACCTAGAGACTGTCATACAGAGTGAAGTAAGTCAGAAAGAGAAAAACAAATACTGTATGGTAACACATATATATGGAATCTGAAAAAAAAAGGGTTCTGAAGAACCTAGGGGCAGGACAGGAATAAAGACGCAGACGTAGAGAATGGACTTGAGGACATGGGGAGGGGGAAGGGTAAGCTGGGACGAAGTGAGAGAGTGGCATGTACATATATACACTACCAAATGTAAAATGGACAGCTAGTGGGAAGCAGCCGTATAGCACAGGGAGATCAGCTCCGTGCTTTGTGACCACCTAGAGGAGTGGGATAGGGAGGGTGGGAGGGAGATGCAAGAGGGAGGGGATATATGGGGATATTTATATAGGTATAGCTGACTCACTTTGTTATATAGCAGAAACTAACACACAATTGTAAAGCAATTATACTTCAATAAAGATGTTAAAAAAAAACAAAACAAATCTGGAAGATTTGTAAAAATAAACTAGATTCAGCTTTCAGATATTCCACATGTCTTGAACCAGCGGTCTGGAAACTCTAAATCTTTCTTTTAATAATCCTCTTTATCAATTTAGTTATTAACATTTAATATTTTAAACAAAAGCCTTTATGAAAAGAGAGCCTAGCCTTTTTTCCCATGGACCCAGAGAGATAAAAATTTCATGTTCCTCTGACAAGTCAGTCAGAATCAAATATTGCATCAGTGAACAGGTTTCAAAACCTCTGATTCCCACTTCTAGAGGAAGTGGTATCTGAGCATGTCCTGATTCAGAAACAAGGTAAAACGACTCATGTTTGTATGAACAATGTAGGAGATGGTAGGGATGCTTCCTTCAGTTGTGATGGGAATAAGTCATTTTTCTCCCCTTCATAAGACATTTTCCTTTGTAACTTCAGTCTTCATAGTGAAGTTCAATAAACAACAACAAAAATGATAGGAAAAAAAATCATCCTTTGGAAATGTTCATTAGTCAACCTATTGTTCCAAGAAGGCAGGTGGAACTGTACTTTTTTCTTTCTCTTCCTTTTTCTCTGCCTCACCCCCAAATTGCCCTTGTGTTTCTTGGTGTACTTGCCAAATTTGGTGAAAACCCATCACCTTCTAAAGTTGTCAAGGAATAAAAAAATCAGCACCATGTGCAAGGTTGAGTAGTTAGATGGTGGTGCCCAGTGCACTTCCCTTGGCCAAGAGTTACTCCATCTTTTGCCATTCTAGGGAAACCTCACTTGGGATGTTCATGGCTTAGCAGCAGAAGGTGGAGGAAAAGTTCTCGATTTCTATTTTTATTCCCTCAGCCTTCCTTTCAGTATAACTTTCACATTTATGGACCTGCCCACCAGGGACCTTATATACATTAATCACAGGGCGAGCCTCTCAGTGGGCACATCTGTACTTGTGGCTGCCATAAAAGAAATTAATCAAATTTCATGCCTGGTTTTGGTAGCATATGACTCATTTTCATGGCCCTAGAACTAAAACATGGTAGTTAAAACAGCAAAGTGATATTTATAGGGTAATTTTGATCAAGCCTGTCATAAGTTTCTTTCCTGGGTAAGTCTGTATGTCCTTTGTTATAGCTCTAATTACACTGACAGCTTTCCAGAGGGAATGTTAGGGTAGAGGTTATTTGAGTATGAAACCAAAGGTTTGACATCGGTTAAGAGTGAATGGTTTTTATTTCCTAACATATGTTTTAATGTAATGTAAGCTTATGGGCTGGTTTTCCTCCCTGAATACTATTATTTTAATTTCATTTCATCATCTATTTTTTAAAAACATCTTTATTGGAGTATAATTGCTTTACAACGGTGTGTTAGTTTCTGCTGTATAACAAAGTGAATCAGCTATACGTATACAAATATCCCCATATCCCCCCCCTCTTGCGTCTCCCTCCCAACCTCCCTATCCCACCCCTCTAGGTGGTCACAGAGCACGGAGCTGATCTCCCTGTGCTATGCGGCTTTGTAGTGACATGGTTGGAACTAGAAACTGTCATACAGAGCGAAGCAAGTCAGAAAGAGAAAAATAAATACTGTACGCTAACACATATATATGGAATCATCATCTGTTTTATGTTATTTTATTTGTAAAGGTTAAGCTCATAGAACAGTGCTGTCTTTTTCTTGTTTGTTTTTGTTTTTACTTGGCTGCACTGCGAGGCTTGTGGGATCTTCGTTCCCCAACCAGGGATTGAACCCAGGCCCTGGCAGTGAAATTGCTGAGTCCTAACTGCTGGATGCCAGGGAATTCCCTTAATTTATTTTTTAAAAAATTATTTTATTGAAGTAGAGTTGATTTACAATGTGTTAATTTCTGCTGTACGTCAAAGTGATTCAGTTATATATATATTCTTTTCCATTATGGTTTATCACAGGATATTGAATGTAGTTTCCTGTGCTATACAGTAGGGCCTTGCTGTTTATCCATCCTATATATTAGTTTGCCTCTGCTAATCCCAAACTCCCAGTCCATCCCTCCCCCACATCATTTATTTCATTTACTTTATCACTGAGGCAGAAGGAGAATTGTGCTGGTCATTCTTCCCCCTGCCCAGGCCAGGGCAGCCTGAAACAGTATCCATCAGTTAAGACATGAACTGATTGTGGGCTGTTCACCTCACTCCCGCATCACCTCCCTACTGAAACTCTAGCTGCAGGCCTCTGTCAGGTTACAAATTTAGCAGCACTTTTCCAGTGCCTTTCCCCTTTCCACATCACTCCAGGGATCTCTATTAACTTAACACACTAAAAATAGCACTGCAGAACTGCTGAACAGGTGAGGGTGACGGGCAGGGCCCGGGGAAGGCTAAATATTGCTCACATTGATCCGAAACCTGGGCCCTGCTCTTGTGACGATTGCGGTTTGACACCAAGCTCATTAAAAATGTTTGTGCATCTGTGGGTTTGAGAGGCAGGAGAGAGGAGTGCATCAGGTCCGGGAGCCTGAGGAAGTGAGGATGCTGTTGCCGAGGTCTTTTCTTACCAACCTGGGGTTCCCTTTGCTTCTGAATTAATGCAGATCTTGTGTGAGCCTGAATGGGACTTGTCTTCCCTCTTGGCAAAGGTTCTTAGCTGCGAATAAAGCCAACTCTTACCTTGACTTTAATCCTGGGCACGGTGTAAAATCTTTTCTTCTGCAGAGGGTCATGGTCCTATCAAATAATAGATGGGAGTGTGTTTTACTTGCTTCAGGCTGAGCAGCTGGTGGGAAGAATTTATGATCTGAAGTCTTCTCGTTTGAGTCTTAGTTCTACAGCATCTTAACTGTGCTGTCTTGGACTAGTAATTGAACCTTTCCAGCCTTCTATTTATAAAATAGGAATATTAATTGAAATTTTATTTTATTTTTTTAACATCTTTATTGGGGTATAATTGCTTTACAGTGGTGTGTTAGTTTCTGCTGTGTAACAAAGTGAATCAGCTGTATGTATACACATATCCCCATATCCCTTCCCTCTTGCGTCTCCCTCCCACGCTCCCTATCACACCTCTCTAGGTGGTCACAAAGCACCGACCTGGTCTCCCAGTGCTATGCGGCTGCTTCCCACTAGCTATCTATTTTACATTTGGTAGTATATATAAGTCCATGCCACTCTCTCACTTCGTCCCAACTTACCTTCCCCCTCCCCGTTTCCATCGACAGATGAATGGATAAAGAAGATGTGGCACATATATACAATGGAATATTACTCAGCCATAAAAAGAAATGAAATTGAGTTATTTGTAGTGAGGTAGATGGACCTAGAGTCTGTCATACAGAGTGAAGTAAGTCAGAAAGAGAAAAACATATACTGTATGCTAACACATATATATGGAATCTAAAAAAAAATGGTTCTGAAGAACCTAGGGTCAGGACAGGAACAAAGATGCAGATGTAGAGAGTGGACTCATTGTAGTTTTGATTTGCATTTCTCTGATGATTAGTGATGTTGAACATTCTTTCATATGTTTCTTGGCAATCTGTATATCTTCTTTGGAGAAATGTCTATTTAGGTCTTCTGCCCATTTTTGGATTGGGTTGTTTGGTTTTTTGATATTGAGATGCATGAGCTGCTTGCAAATTTTGGAGATTAATCCTTTGTCAGTTGCTTTCTTTGCAAATATTTTCTCTTGTTCTGAGGGTTGCCTTTTTGTCTTGTTTATGGTTTCCTTTGCTGTGCAAAAGCTTTGAAGTTTCATTAGGTCCCATTTGTTTATTTTTGTTTTAACTCTCATTTCTCTAGGAGATGGGTCAAAAAGAATCTTACTGTGACTTGTGTCATAGAGTGTTCTGCCTATGTTTTCCTCTGAGAGTTTTATACTGTCTAGCCTTACATTTAGGTCTTTAATCCATTTTGAGTTTATTTTTGTATATGGTGTTAGGGAGTGTTCTACTTTCATTCTTTTACATGTAGCTGTCCAGTTTTCCAAGCACCACTTATTGAACATGCTCTCTTTTCTCCGTTGTATATTCTTGCCTCCTTTATCAAAGATAAGGTGACCATATGTGTGTGGGTTTATCTCTGGGCTTTCTATCCTATTCCCCTGATCTATAGTTCTGCTTTTGTGCCAGTACCATACTGTCTTGATTACTGTAGCTTTGTAGTATAGTCGTAAGTCCTGGAGCCTGATTCCTCCAGCTCCATTTTTCTTTATCAAGGTTGCTTTGGCTACTTGGGGTCTTTTGTGTTTCCATACAAATTGTGAACTTTTTTGTTCTAGTTCTGTGACAATGCCATTGGTAGTTTCATAGGGATTGCATTGAATCTGTAGATTGCTTTGGGTAGTAGAGTCATTTTCACAATGTTGATTCTTCCAATCCAGGAACATAGTATATCACTCCATCTGTTTGTATCAACTTTAATTTCTTTCATCAGTGTCTTATAGTTTTCTGCATACAGGTCTTTTGTCTACTTAGGTAGGTTTATTGCTAGATATTTTATTCTTTTTGTTGCAGTGGTAAATGGGAGTGTTCCCTTAATTTCTCTTTCAGATTTTTCATCATTAGTGTATAGGAATGCAAGAGATTTCTGTGCATTAATTTTGTATCCTGCTACTCTGCCAAATTCGTTGATTAGCTCTAGTAGTTTTCTGGTAGCATCTTTAGGATTCTCTACGTATTGTATCATGTCATCTGAAAACAGTGCCAGTTTTACTTCTTTTCCGATTTGGATTCCTTTTATTTCTTTTTCTTATCTGATTGCTGTGGCTAAAACTTCCAAAACTATGTTGAATCATAGTGGTGAGAGTGGGCAACCTTGTCTTGTTCCTGATCTTACAGAAAATGGTTTCAGTTTTTCACCATTGAGAATGATGTTGGCTGTGGGTTTGTCATATATGGCCTTTATTATGTTGAGGAAAGTTCCCTCTATGCCTACTTTCTGGAGGATTTTTATCATAAATGGGTGTTGAATTTTGTCAAAAGATTTTTCTGCATCTGTTGAGATGGTCATATGGTTTTTCTCCTTCAGTTTGTTAATACAGTTTGTCACATTGATTGATTTGTGTATATTGAAGAATTCTGCCTTCCTGGGATAAACCCCAGTTGATCATGGTGTATGATCCTTTCAATGTGTTGTTGGATTCTGTTTGCTAGTATTTTGTTGAGGATTTTTGCATCTATGTTCATCAGTGATATTGGACTGTAATTTTCTTTTTTTGTGACATCTTTGTTTGGTTTTGGTATCAGGGTGATGGTGCTCTCATAGAATGAGTTTGGGAGTGTTACCCCCTCTGCTCTATTTTGGAAGAGTTTGAGAAGGATAGGTGTTAGCTCTTCTCTAAATGTTTCATAGAATTCACCTGTGAAGCTATCCGGTCATGGGCTTTTGTTTGTTGGAAGATTTTTAATCATAGTTTCAATTTCAGTGCTTGTGATTGGTCTGTTTATATTTTCTGTTTCTTCCTGATTCAGTCTTGGCAGGTTGTGCTTTTCTAAGAATTTGTCCATTTCTTCCAGGTTGTCCATTTTATTGGCATAAAGTTGCTTGTAGTAATCTCTCATGATCCTTTGTATTTCTGCAGTGTCAGTTGTTACTTTTCGTTTTTCATTTCTGATTCTATTGATTTAAGTCTTCTCTCTTTCTTTATTGATGAGTCTGGCTCATGGTTTATCAGTTTTGTTTATCTTCTCAAAGAAGCAGCTTTTATTATTTTTTATTTTTATTTTTTAATTTTTTTTACCGTACATAGGCCTCTCACTGTTGTGGCCTTTCCCGTTGTGGAACACAGGCTCCGGATGCGCAGGTTCTGTGGCCATGGCTCACGGGCCCTGCCGCTCCATGGCATGTGGGATCTTCCTGGACCGGGGCACGAACCCGTGTCCCCTGCGTCGGCAGCCGACTGCTCAACCACTGCGGCACCAGGGAAGCCCAGAAGCAGCTTTTAGTTTTTTTTTTTTGTTTTTCTTTTGCGTTACATGGGCCTCTCACCGTTGTGGCCTCTCCTGTTGCGGAGCACAGGCTCCGGACGTGCAGGCCCAGCGTCCATGGCTCATGGGCCCAGCCACTCCGCAGCATGTGGGATCTTCCTGGACCGGGGCACGAACCCGTGTCCCCTGCGTCGGCAGCCGACTGCTCAACCACTGCGGCACCAGGGAAGCCCAGAAGCAGCTTTTAGTTTTTTTTTTTGTTTTTCTTTTGCGTTACATGGGCCTCTCACCGTTGTGGCCTCTCCTGTTGCGGAGCACAGGCTCCGGACGTGCAGGCCCAGCGTCCATGGCTCATGGGCCCAGCCACTCCGCAGCATGTGGGATCTTCCTGGACCGGGGCACGAACCTGTGTCCCCTGCATCAGTAAGTGGACTCTCAACCACTAAGCCACCAGGGAAGCCCATAGCTTTTAGTTTTATTGATCTTTACTATCATTTCCTTCTTTGCTTTTCATTTATTTCTGATCTGATCTTTATGAGTTCTTTCCTTCTCTTGACTTTGGGTTTTTTTGGTTCTTCTTTCTCTAATTGCCTTAGATGTAAGGTTAGGTTGTTTATTTGTGATGTTTCTTGTTTCTTGAGGTAGGATTGTATTGCTGTAAACTTCTCTCTTAGAACTGCTTTTGCTGCATCCCATAGATTTTGGGTTATTGTGTTTTCCTTGTCGTATGTTTCTAGGTATTTTTTGATTTCCTCTTTGATTTCTTCTGTGATCTCTTGGTTATTTAGTAGCGTTTTGTTTAGTCTCCATGTGTGTGTGTGTTTTACAATTTTTTCTTATAATTGATATTTCGTCTTATAGCGTTGTGGTCAGAAAGGATACTTGATATGATTTCAATTTTCTTAAATTTACCAAGGCTTGATTTGTGATCCAAGATATGCTATGTCCTGAAGAATGTTCCATGAGCACTTGTGAAGAAATTATATTCTGTTGATTTTGGATGGAATGTCCTATAAATATCAATTAAGTCCATCTTGTTTAATGTATCATTTAAAGCTTGTGTTTCCTTATTTATTTTCATTTTGAGTGATCTGTCCATTGGTGAAAATGGGGTGTTAAAGTCCCCTACTATGATTGTGTTACTGTCGGTTTCCCCTTGTATGGCTGTTAGTATTTGCCTTATGTATTGAGGTGCCCTCATGTTGGGTGCATAACTATTTATAATTGTTACATGTTCTTCTTGGATTGATCCCTTGATCATTATGTAGTGTCCTTCTTTGTCTCTTGTAATAGTCTTTATTTTAAAGTTTGTTTTGTCTGATATGAGAATTGCTACTCCAGCTTTCTTTTGGTTTCCATTTGCATGGAATATCTTTTTCCATCCCCTCACTTTCAGTCCATATGTATCCCTAGGTCTGAAGTATGGCTCTTGTAGACAGCATATATACTAGTCTTGTTTTTGTATCCATTCAGCCAGTCTATGTCTTTTGTTTGGAGCATTTTATCCTTTTACATTTAAGGTAGTTAACGATATGTGTGTTCCTATTACCATTTTCTTAATTGTTTTGGGTTTGTTATCGTAGGTCTTTTCCTTCTCTTGTGTTTCCTGCCTAGAGAAGTTCCTTTAGCACTTGTTGTAAAGCTGGTTTTGTGGTGCTGAATTCTCTTAGTTTTTGCTTGTCTGTAAAATTTTTACTTTCTCCGTCGAATATGAATGAGATCCTTGCTGGGTAGAGTAATCTTGGTTGTAGGTTTTTCTCTTTCATCACTTTAAATACATCCTGCCACTCCCTTCTGGCTTGCAGAGTTTCTGCTGAATGATCAGCTGTTAACCTTATGGGGATTCCGTTGTATGTTATTTGTTGTTTTTCCCTTGCTGCTTTTGATATTTTTTCTTTGTATTTAATTTTTGATAGTTTGATTAATATGTGTCTTGGTTGTTTCTCCTTGGATTTATCCTGTATGGGACTCTCTGCACTTCCTGGACTTGATTGTCTATTTCCTTTCCCATATCAGGGAAGTTTTCAAGTATAATCTCTTCAAATATTTTCTCAGTCCCTTTGTTTTCCTCTTCTTCTTCTGGGACACCTAAAATTCGAATGTTAGTGTGTTTAATGTTGTCCCAGAGGTCTCTGAGACTGTCCTCAAGTCTTTTCATTCTTTTTTCTTTATTCTGATCTGAGGTAGTTATTTCCACTATTTTATCTTCAAGGTCACTTATCTGTTCTTCTGCCGCAGTTATTCTGCTATTGATTCCTTCTAGAGAATTTTATATTTCATTTATTGCGTTGTTCATCATTGTTTGTTTGCTCTTTAGGTCTTCTAGATCCTTGTTAAACATTTCTTGTATTTTTTCCATTCTACTTCCAAAATTTTGGATCATCTCTACTATCATTACTCTGAATTCTTTTTCAGGTAGACTGCCAATTTCCTCTTCATTTGTTTGGTCTGTTGGGTTTTTACTTTGCTCCTTCGTCTTCTGTGTATTTCTCTGTCTTCTCATTTTTCTTCACTTACTGTGTTTGGGATCTCTTTTTTGCAGGCTGCATGTTCGTAGTTCCCCTTTTTGGTGTCTGCCCCCAGTGGGTAAGGTTGGTTCAGTGGGTTGTTTAGGCTTCCTTATTGAGGGGACTGGTGCCTGTGTTGTGGTGGATGAGGCTGGATCTTGTCTTTCTCTTGGGCAGGGCTGCATCTGGTGGTGTGTTTTGGGGTGTCTGTTAAATTATTATGGTTTTAGGCAGCCTCTCTACTCTTGGGTGGGGTTGTTTTCCTGTCTTGCTACTTGTTTGGCATAGGGTGTCCAGCGCTGTAGTTTACTGGTCGTTGAGAGGAGCTGGGTTTTAGCGTTGAGTTGGAGATCTCTGGGAGAGCTTCATCATTTGATATTACGTGCGGCTGCGAGGTCTCTGGTGGAGCAATGTCCTGAACTCAGTTTTTCCACCTCAGACGTTCAGGCCTGACACCCAGCTGGAGCACCAAGACTGTGTCAGCCACACAGCCAAGTACATGGGGAATTTCTTGTCTTTTGGGATGTCTCAGGTCTTCTGCTAGCATTCAGTATGTGGTCTGTCAGAGTTGTTCCCATGTAGATGTATTTTTTATTTTTAGATGTAGTTTTGAATTTTCTGTGGGGAGCAAGGTGGTCTCCACATCTTACTCCTCTGCCATCTTGAAGGTCCCCCCTTAATTGAAATTAACATCTCTCTCACTGGTGTTTGCAAATTCAGATGGGATAGCCTTGAGTGTTCGGGGAACTATAAATAGCTGTAGTACTTCCTAAATACCTGTAGTATTAGTCTGATGGTTAATTGTATGTGTCAACTTGACTGTGCTAAGGGATGCCCAGATAGCTGGTAAAGCATTATTTCTGGGCGTGTCTGTGAGCATGTTTCCAGATAAGATTAGTATTTGAATCAGTGAACAGCGTAATGAAGATCATCTTCACCACTGTGGGTGGGCATCATCCAATGTGGTGGAGGCTCTAATAGAACAAAATGGTGGAGGAAGGGCACATTCACTCTTTCTGCTGGAGCTTGGACATTCATCTTCTCCTGCCCTTGGACATCAGTACTCCTGGGTCTCAGGTCTTCAGGCTTAGGACTGGGATGTACACCATTGTCTAACCTGTTTCTCACGCCTGTGGGCTTGGACTGGAATTACATTGCCAGCTTTCTTGGGCCTTCAACTTGCAGATGAAGTTGCCTCCATAATTGCATGAGCCAGTTCCTCAAAATCAATCTCTTTCTTCATATCTATATACATCCTATGGGACCTGTTTCTCTGGAGAACCCTGACTGACATAATGAAGTTGAACCTAAAGAAAATGCTAATAGTCAACCAATTTTGTCCTATGAAAATGACCATTTCATATGGTTCAACCATATATATTAATAAGAGGTTTTGGAAAGTCTTTGTTCGCTTCTCTGAATTGTTCCTGTGAGACAGAAAGATTATAAGCAACCTTATTTTAATGCCTGGGGAAATCTAGGTTTCAAAGGTTACTTGTACCAAGTTGTATAAAAGTCCGTGAGTGGAACCCGTTCTTTCATTACTCAGTCTGTGGTTTCTTGACCTTGCCCTCCTCTTTAAGGGCCTGAGCTGAAAATGAGAAGCTGGAGAAAGAATGTGATAAAAAGCCATTTCCCCAGCAGTTGAGCGGAGTGTAATATGAGAGGTCACAGCCTCTATAACAAATACCATCTTAAGGAGTGGTCCTTAGGTAAAGCACGCATTCTTGAACTGATGCCGGCTACGATGACTCTTTCCGGCACTGAGTGAACCTCTGCTGGGCTACTGAATACTGTTACTTGTGTGTCTTGTCTCTCAGAATCATCCGAATCACCAATATGCATGGCTCAGGGCTGACCTGGGGATCCGAGGATGCGGCTCCCCAGTGAGAGGGCTTAGCTGGTCTGGGTCAGAGGATGGTCCATCTTGGGCTTGCCTTTGGCTCAGACAGTTCTCTCAACCTCAGAACTACTGACATTTTGGGTCAGATTCTCTGCGGTGGGGGCTGTCCTGTGCATTGCAGGACATTCAGCAGCATCCTTGGTCTCTACCCACTAGATGCCAGCAGCACTCTGCCCAGTAGTAGCAACCCAAACTATCTCCAGGTGTTGTCAAATGTCCCTTGGGGGACAGGATCAGCCCCAGATGAGAACCACTGGGCCCAGGGCACTTCAGAGTACGGGTGAGGGCTGGTCAATGGTTATATATTTCAGGGCATTTACTAATTTGTCTGATGAGCTTCAGCACCTTTGAAAGAATTGCATTTCCTTTTACTCCCACCTCCGCATGAAAGGTAGTGTTGATTAGATAAGAGATGAGTCATACTTGGGCATACTCAGTTGCATATGAATAGGAAGAGAGGGGTGCAGTGGCTTGGGTCCTCAGGTGGGAAGAAAAACAGTCTAATGGAAGACCAGGCTCTCTCAATTTCCTGGCAAAAACATCTGTCTTCTTGTTTTTCTAGTTAATTATGGATTTTCATGAGCTCACTCAGCTAATCAAGTTTAATGACACTAGACCTAAATCATATTATTGTTATTTTTTGAGGCACTGTTGGCATCATGCCGTGTTAACCTGCCAGCAGCCTGGAGACACGACAGTCACTCAAACCCCGGCACACAGCTTTTATTAGCAGTGCACACAGCCCTTTCATAACCTGTCACCACTGAGATTATGAAGACAAAAGAAAAGCAACAGAAAAAGGGCATTTTCTATAAAGAACACTTTAGGAACTTTATTAGAAACCAGAAACTTTATTGCGAAATGGGCAATGAGACATGTGTCCTGTATTTACTATATTTACTACCGTTTTCAATATAACTTTGGGTTTGAAGAGACACAGAAAAACATAGGTCAGAAGCAGATATTCCCCTTTATTTCCATGTCCCTGATGACAGCTGGATGCAAGGATTTCCCAGCTGGCCGATTGTGACCTACGTTTAATCTTGATGCTGTTTGAGGCTCTGTCTATACCCTCTTCTTTTGTCCTTAAGAATTCCTGGTGGAGAATGGACATGGCTGCTAGTCTTGCCACTGCCTCCTGACCTCACTCAGACTTGCCTTACCTTGGATGAATAAAAAATACCGTGTATTCAGTAAAAAAGTCGTGTTCTTTTGCCTTAGGACTTTACATTGCCTGGAGTAAAATTTGTCTTATTTGTCATTTAGCATTTCATTTGGTCTGGATTACAAACCAACAGTTTTTTTTTTTCTTTTTCTTTTTGGAGGGGGGAGGGAGAGGGAGCATTTAAAAAAGTAATGAAAGGAATTTTCTGGATTCTGCAGCTACAGTGTCCTCTGTTAGATCTTTGCATTACTTTTTATTTTTTTTGTTTTTTTTGGGGGAAAATACACTTTTATTTTCACTAATCTCTAACTAACATTTAGCATTTCCTTATATTTCAAATGTTGGAAACAAACCACAGTAGTGTTTGCAGAACCTGCGTGACATCGCCAGTAGAAATCATAGATATATTCCTATTTGATTAAAGGCAGATCTTTGCATTACTTTAAAAATATTTATTTTATTGAAGTATAGTTGATTTACAATGTTGTGTTAATTTCTGCTGTACAGAAAAGTGATTCAGTTATATATATATATATATATATATATATATATATATATATATACACACACACACACTCTTTTTCATTATGGTTTATCACAGGATATTGAATATAGTTTCCTGTGCTATACAGTAGGACCTTGTTTATCCATTCTATGTATAATAGTTTGCATCTGCTAATCCCAAACTCCCAGTCCTTCCCTCCCCGACACCCCCTCCCTCTTGGCAACCACAAGTCTGTTCTCTATGTCTGTGAGTCTGTTTCTGTTTCATAGATAGGTTCATTTGTGCCATATTTTAGATTCCACATATAAGTGATATCATATGGTATTTGTCTTTCTCTTTCTGACTTACTTCACTTAGTACGATAATCTGTTGGTCCATCCATGGTGCTGCAAATGGCATAATTTTATCCTTTTTGTATGGCTGAGTAGTATTCCATTGTATATATGTACCATATCTTCTTATCTATTCATCTGTTGATGGACATTTAGGTTGTTTCCATGTCTCGGCTATTGTAAATAGTGCTGCTATGAACATAGGGGTGCATGTATCTTTTTGAATTATAGTTTTGTCTGGATATATGCCCAGGAGTGGGATTGCTGGGTCGTATGGTAGTTCTATTTTTAGTTTTCTGAGGAACCTTCATTCTGTTCTCCATATGGCTGCACCAATTTACATTTCCACCAACAGTGTAGGAGGAGGGTTCCCTTTTCTCCACACCCTCTCCAGCACTTGTTATTTGTAGACTTTTTGATGATGGCCATTCTGACTGGTGTGAGTTGGTACCTCATTGTAATTTTGATTTACATTTCTCTAATAATTAGCAACGATGAGCATTTTTTCATGTGTGTATTGGCCATCTGTATGTCTTCTTTGGAGAAATGCCTATTTAGGTCTTTTGCCCATTTTTTTGATTGGGTTGTTTGTTTTTTTGTTATTGAGTTGTATGCATTACTTTTAACACATCACATGGAGTGCTCACTTTTCATAATGCAATCTCTCTCTTCTGAGGGCAGTCTATAATTCATTTCTGAGCTCCTAACATTGCTTTGTAGACTCTTGCACCTAATAAACTAAAGTGAAATTATTCATTTTCTCTACAAGTCAGTTGTTGGTATACAATGTCAAATCGATTTCCATAAGATTCCTGAATATCATTATGAAAAGGTCTGGGTTGTTTGGGGATACATAAGAGCACTGGGCTTGAAGGCTTGAGATTTAGAGTCAGACTGGTCTGAATTTGAATCCTGGGTCCATTGCTACTAGCTGTGTGACACCGGCCAAGTTAGTTTGCCTTTCAGAGTGTTAGTTTCCTTATCTGTAAACTTGATGTAATAGTAATAGTTCAATCATAAAGTTTCTGTAAAGATAGAATGAGGTAGTGCATGTAAAATACAAAGCAGGCTGCCCAGACATAGTGAGTAGCATTTGATAGAGGATGGTGATATATTTATTTCCAAGCTGGGATGAGTCTGCTGACATTTGCCTAATTTAGTAAATTAAGCTGCCCTCCTCAATTAGCTCCTCACTGTAACTATCGTGATGTCTCCTTCAAATCATAATTCTCAGGTCCCCTTTTAAGATATTTCATGGCCAGAAGACCTTCTGTAGTAATTTTGTTGCTCATCAACTAGGGAAGCAGAAGAAGATTATAAATAATAAGCACTAAAAACAGCAAGTGTCCATTCCAGAAGTCAGAAGTATCAGTCCTAGGGGAAGTCATCTGAACTTTACAGCAAAAAGATAAAGGGTAAATCGGAAATGTGGAAATATTCATGGAGCTTTAAAAAAGCTACTGTCACTTTTGGACAGAACTATTGGAATTAATTATGGTAAAAATGGATTCCTGGTTGTATTTGCTCAATGATGGCGAGTGGGATCGAGAAGGAAGCAAAACTATTTTTTATTTATTTATTTTTTTTTTCAAAACTATTTTTTTCAACAAAGAATCAAGGCTCTGAATTTTCTTGAAAAAACAAAACAAAAGAGAAACAAACAGAATTCCCTCGTGCAGGGTGATTTGACAATGATGACTAAAGGGCCAAACAAACTGATTAGGGAACTAAAGAATTGAGAGGACAGAACAAAGTGTCTTAGGAAAATCCTTGGACCCTCTTTTTTACACAACCCTAGGTTGCAGCCATGTTCTGCAGTTGATGAAGTCACTGAGAAATTTCTGGCATTTGGTGGGCTTCAGGTATCATTGAGGTGTTGTTTGGGTGGCAGACAGACTGGAGGTTTTCAAGGTGTTTAAGGTTTTCTGGAGGTTTCTAGAAGGATTCTTTGATGCCTTGTAGTGGGGATTTGGGGATGAGGTGGAGCTGTGTGCAACTGAGGGAACAGAAGATGAAATAGAATTAAGAGAGGGTAAGATAGGATTAGGGTTAGGGTTTTAAGGGTTTTCACATAGGCTGGCTCATGTTATCTCATCATTTTTTTTTTTAATCTTTATTGGAGAATAATTGCTTTACAATGGTGTGTTAGTTTCTGCTTTATAACAAAGTGAATCAGTTATACATATACATATGTCCCCATATCTCCTCCCTCTTGCGTCTCCCTCCCTCCCACCCTCCCTATCCTACTCCTCTAGGTGGTCACAAAGCACTGAGCTGATCTCCCTGTGCTATGCGGCTGCTTCCCACTACCTATCTATTTTACGTTTGGTACTGTATTTATGTCCATGCCACTCTCTCACTTTGTCACAGCTTACCCTTCCCCCTCCCAATATCCTTAAGTCCATTCTCTAGTAAGTCTGTGTCTTTATTCCTGTCTTACCCCTAGGTTCTTCATGACCTTTTTTTTTTATAGATTCCATATATATGTGTTAGCATACAGTATTTGTCTTTCACTTGTTGACTTACTTCGCTCTGTAGGACAGACTCAAGGTCCATCCACCTCACTACAAATAACTCGATTTCGTTTCTTTTTATGGCTGAGTAATATTCCATTGTATATATGTGCCACATCTTCTTTATCCATTCATCCGGTGATGGGCACTTAGGTTGTTTCCATCTCCTGGCTATTGTGAACAGAGCTGCAATGAACATTTTGGTACATGACTCTTTTTGAATTATGGTTTTCTCAGGGTATATGCCCAGTAGTGGGATTGCTGGGTCATATGGTAGTTCTACTTTTAGTTTTTGTTTTTGTTTTTTAACATCTTTATTGGGGTATAATTGCTTTACAATGGTGTGTTAGTTTCTGCTTTATAACAAAGTGAATCAGTTATACATGTATATATGTTCCCATATCTCTTCCCTCTTGCGTCTCCCTCCCTCCCACCCTCCCTATCCCACCCCTCCAGGCGGTCACAAAGCACCGAGCCGATATCCCTGTGCCATGCGGCTGCTTTCCACTAGCTATCTACCTTACGTTTGTTAGTGTGTATATGTCCATGACTCTCTCGCGACCTGTCACAGCTCACCCTTCCCCCTCCCCATATCCTCGAGTCCGTTCTCCAGTAGGTCTGTGTCTGTATTCCTGTCTTACCCCTAGGTTCTTCATGACATTTTGTTTTTCTTCTTAAATTCCATATATATGTGTTAGCATACGATATTTGTCTTTTTCTTTCTGACTTACTTCACTCTGTATGACGGACTCTAGGTCTATCCACCTCATTACAAATAGCTCAATTTCGTTTCTTTTTATGGCTGAGTAATATTCCATTGTATATATGTGCCACATCTTCTTTATCCATTCATCCGATGATGGGCACTTAGGTTGTTTCCACCTCCTGGCTATTGTAAACAGAGCTGCAATGAACATTTTGGTACATGACTCTTTCTGAATTTTGGTTTTCTCAGGGTATATGCCCAGTAGTGGGATTGCTGGGTCATATGGTAGTTCTATTTGTAGTTTTTTAAGGAACCTCCCTACTGTTCTCCATAGTGGCTGTACCAATTCACATTCCCACCAGCAATGCAAGAGTGTTCCCTTTTTTCCACACCCTCTCCAGCATTTATTGTTTGTAGATTTTTTGATGATGGCCATTCTGACCGGTGTGAGATGATATCTCATTGTAGTTTTGATTTGCATTTCTCTAATGATTAATGATGTTGAGCATTCTTTCATGTGTTTGTTGGCTATCTGTATATCCTCTTTGGAGAAATGTCTATTTAGGTCTTATGCCCATTTTTGGATTGGGTTGTTAGTTTTTTTGTTATTGAGCTGCATGAGCTGCTTATAAATTTTGGAGATTAATCCATTGTCAGTTGCTTCATTTGCAAATATTTTCTCCCATTCTGAGGGTTGTCTTTTGGTCTTGTTTATGGTTTCCTTTGCTGTGCAGAAGCTTTGAAGTTTCATTAGGTCCCATTTGTTTATTTTTGTTTTTATTTCCATTTCTCTAGGAGGTGGGTCAAAAAGGATCTTGCTGTGATTTATGTCCTAGAGTGTTCTGCCTATGTTTTCCTCTAAGAGTTTGATAGTTTCTGGCCTTACATTTAGGTCTTTAATCCATTTTGAGTTTATTTTTGTGTATGGTGTTAGGGAGTGTTCTACTTTCATTCTTTTACATGTAGCTGTCCAGTTTTCCCAGCACCAATTATTGAACACGCTCTCTTTTCTCCATTGTATATTCTTGCCTCCTTTATCAAAGATAAGGTGACCATATGTGCGTGGGTTTATCTCTGGGCTTTCTATCCTGTTCCATTAATCTATATTTCTGTTTTTGATCCAGTACCATACTGCCTTGATTACTGTAGCTCTGTCGTATACTCTGAGGTCAGGAGCCTGATTCCTCAGGCTCCGTTTTTCGTTCTCAAGATTGCTTTGGCTATTCAGGGTCTTTTGTGTTTCCATACAACTTGTGAAATTTTTTGTTCTAGTCCTGTGAAAAATGCCAGTGGTAGTTTGATAGAGATTGCATTGAATCTGTAGATTGCTTTGGGTAGTAGAGTCATTTTCACAATGTTGATTCTTCCAATCCAAGAACATGGTATATCTCTCCATCTATTTGTGTCATCTTTAATTTCTTTCGTCAGTGTCTTATAATTTTATGCATACAGGTCTTTTGTCTCCTTAGGTAGGTTTATTCCTAGATATTTCATTCTTTTTGTGGCAGTGGTAAATGGGAGTGTTTTTTAAATTTCATTTTCAGATTTTTTATCATTAGTGTATAGGAATGCAAGAGATTTCTGTGCATTAATTTTGTATCCTGCTACTTTACCAAATTCATTGATTAGCTCTAGTAGTTTTCTGGTAGCATCTTTGGGATTCTCTATGTATAGTATCATGTCATCTGAAAACAGTGACAACTTTACTTCTTCTTTTCCAATTTGGATTCCTTTTATTTCCTTTTCTTCCCTGATTGCTGTGGCTAAAACTTCCAAAACTATGTTGAATAAGAGTGATGAGAGTGGGCAACCTTGTCTTGTTCCTGATCTTAGTGGAAATGCTTTCAGTTTTTCACCATTGAGGACGATGTTGGCTGTGGGTTTGTCATATATGGCCTTTATTATGTTGAGGAAAGTTCCCTCTATGCCTACTTTCTGCAGGGTTTGTATCATAAATGGGTGTTGAATTTTGTCAAAAGCTTTTCCTGCATCTGTTGAGATGATCATATGGTTTTTCTCCTTCAGTTTGTTAATATGGTGTATCACGTTGATTGATTTGCATATATTGAAGAATCCTTGCATTCCTGGGATAAACCCCACTTGATCATGGTGTATGATCCTTATAATGTGCTGTTGGATTCTGTTTCCTAGTATTTTGTTGAGGATTTTTTCATCTGTGTTCATCAGTGATATTGGCCTGTAGTTTTCTTTCTTTGTGATCTCTTTGTGACATCCTTGTCTGGTTTTGGTATCAGCGTGATGGTGGCCTCGTAGAATGAGTTGGGAGTGTTCCACCCTCTGCTGTATTTTGGAAGAGTATGAGACGGATAGGTGTTAGCTCTGCTCTAAATGTTTCACAGAATTCGTCTGTGAAGCCATCTGGTCCTGGGCTTTTGTTTGTTGGAAGACTTTTAATCACAGTTTCAGTTTCAGTGCTTGTGATTGGTCTGTTCATATTTTCTATTTCTTCCTGATTCAGTCTTGGCAGGTTGTGCTTTTCTAAGAATTTGTCCATTTCTTCCAGGTTGTCCATTTTATTGGCATAGACTTGCTTGTAGTAATCTCTCGTGATCTTTTGTATTTCTGCAGTGTCAGTTGTTACTTCTCCTTTTTCATTTCTAATTCTATTGGTTGGCGTCTTCTCCCTTTTTTTCTTGATGAGTCTGGCTAATGGTTTATCAATTTTGTTTATCTTCTCAAAGAAGCACCTTTTAGTTTTACTAATCTTTGCTATCGTTTCCTTCATTTCTTTTTCATTTATTTCTGATCTGATTTTTATGATTTCTTTCCTTCTGCTAACTTTGGGGTCTTTTTGTTCTTCTTTCTCTAATTGCTTTAGGTGCAAGGTTAGGTTGTTTATTCGAGATGTTTCCTGTTTCTTAAGGTAGGAATGTATTGCTATAAACTTCCCTCTTAGAACTGCTTTTGCTGCACCCCATAGGTTTTGGGTCGTCGTGTCTCCATTGTCATTTGTTTCTAGGTATTTTTTGATTTCCTCTTTGATTTTGTCAGTGATCACTTCGTTATTAAGTATTGTATTGTTTAGCCTCCATGTGTTTGTATTTTTTATAGATCTTTTCCTGTAATTGATATCTAGTGTCATAGCGTTGTGGTCGGAAAAGATACTTGATACAATTTCAATTTTCTTAAATTTACCAAGGCTTGATTTGTGACTCAAGATATGATCTCTCCCTGAGAATGTTCCATGAGCACCTGAGAAAAATGTGTATTCTGTTGTTCTTGGGTGGAATGTGCTATAAATACCAATTAAGTCCACCTTGTTTAATGTATCATTTAAAGCTTGTGTTTCCTTATTTATTTTCATTTTGGATAATCTGTCCATTGGTGAAAGTGGGGTGTTAAAGTCCCCTACTATGAATGTGTTACTGTCGATTTCCCCTTTTATGGCTGTTAGTATTTGCCTTATGTATTGAGGTGCTCCTATGTTGGGTGCATAAATATTTACAATTGTTATATCTTCTTCTTGGATCGATCCCTTGATCATTATGTAGTGTCCTTCTTTGTCTCTTCTAATAGTCTTTATTTTAAAGTCTATTTTGTCTGATATGAGAATTGCTACTCCAGCTTTCTTTTGGTTTCCATTTGCGTGGAATATCTTTTTCCATCCCCTTACTTTCAGTCTGTATGTGTCTCTAGGTCTGAAGTGGGTCTCTTGTAGACAGCATATATATGGGTCTTGTTTTTGTGTCCATTCAGCCAGTCTGTGTCTTTTAGTGGGAGCATTGAATCCATTTACATTTAAGGTAATTATTGATTTGTATGTTTGTAGTCCCATTTTCTTAAATATTTTGGGTTTGTTATCGTGGTCTTTTCCTTGTCTTGTGTTTCTTGCCTGGAGAAGTTCCTTTAGCATATGTTGTAAAGCTGGTTTGGTGATGCTGAACTCTCTCAGCTTTTGCTTGTCTGTAAAGTTTTTAATTTGTACATCAAATCTGAATGAGATCCTTGCTGGGTAGAGTAATCTTGGTTATAGGTTTTTCTCCTTCATCACTTTAAATATGTCTTGCCACTCCCTTCTGGCTTGCAGAGTTTCTGCTGAGAGATCAGCTGTTAACCTTATGGGGATTCCCTTGTGTGGTATTTGTTGTTTTTCCCTTGCTGTTTTTAATAGTTGTTCTTTGTATTTAATTTTTGACAGTTTGATTAATATGTGTCTTGGCGTGTTTCTCCTTGGATTTATCCTGTATGGGACTCTCTGTGCTTCCTGGACTTGATTAAGTATTTCCTTTCTCATATTAGGGAAGTTTTCGACTCTAATCTCTTCAAATATTTTCAGTCCCTTTCTTTTTCTCTTCTTCTTCTGGAACCCCTATAATTCGAATGTTGGTGCGTTTAATGTTGTCCCAGAAGTCTCTGAGACTGTCCTCAGTTCTTTTGTCTTTATTCTGCTCTGCAGTAGTTATTCCCACTATTCTATCTTCCAGGTCACTTATCCGTTCTTCTGCCTCAGTTATTCTGCTATTGATCCCATCTAGAGTATTTTTAATTTCATTTACTGTGTTGTTCATCGTTGCTTGTTTCCTCTTTAGTTCTTGTAGGTCCTTGTTAAATGTTTCCTGCATTTTCTCTATTCTCTTTCCAAGATTTTGGATCATGTTTACTATCATTATTCTGAATTCTTTTTCAGGTAGAAGGCCTATTTCCTCTTCATTTGTTAGGCCTGGTGGGTTTTTATCTTGCTTCTTCATCTGCTGTGTGTTTTTCTGTCTTCTCATTTTGCTTATGTTACTGTGTTTGGGATCTCCTTTTTGCAGGTTGTAGGTTCATAGTTCCTGTCGTTTTTGGTGTCTGTCCCCAGTGGCTAATGTTGTTCAGTGGGTTGTGTAGGCTTACTGGTGGAGGGGACTAGTGCCTGTGTTCTGGTGGATGAGGCTGGATCTTGTCTTTCTGGTGGGCAGGTCCACGTGTGGTGGTGTGTTTTGGGGTGTCTGTGGCCTTATTATGATTTTAGGCAGCATCTCTGCTAATGGGTGGGGTTATGTTCCTGTCTTGCTAGTTGTTTGGCATAGGGTGTCCAGCACTGTAGCTTGCTGGTCTTTGAGTGAAGCTGGGTGCTGGTGTTGAGATGGAGATCTCTGGGAGATTTTCGCCGTTTGATATTACATGGAGCTGGGAGGTCTCTTGTGGGCCAGTGTCCTGAAGTTGGGTCTCCCACCTCAGCGGCACAGCACTGACTCCTGGCTGCAGCACCAAGAGCTTTTTATCCACACGGCTCAGAATTAAAAGGGAGAAAAAGTAGAAAGAAAGGAAGAAAGAGGATAAAATATAATAACATAAAGTAAGATAAAATAAAGTTATTAAAAAATACTGATTAAGAACAAAATTTTTTAAAAAGAAAAAACAAAAAAAACGGACGGATAGAACCCTAGGACAAATGTTGAAAGCAAAGTTATATAGACAAAATCTCACACAGAAGCATACACATACACACTCACAAAAAGAGGAAAAGGAGAAAAAATAATAAATCTTGCTCTCAAAGTCCCCCTCCTCAATTTGGGATGTTTCTTTGTCTATTCAGGTATTCCACAGATGCAGGGTACATCAAGTTGATTGTGGAGCTTTAATCCGCTGCTTCTGAGGCTGCTGGAGGAGATTTCCCTTTCTCTTCTTTGTTCGCACAGCTCCCGGGGCTCAGCTTTGGATTGGGCCCCGCCTCTGCGTGTAGGTCGCCGGAGGGCATCTGTGTTTCGTCAGACAGGACAGGGTTAAAAGAGCAGCGGATTCGGAGGCTCTGGCTCACTCAGGCCAGGGGCGGAGGGAGGGGTACGGATGCCGGGTGAGCCTGCGGTGGCAGAGGCCGGCGTGACGTTGTACCAGCCTGAGGCGCGCCATGCGTTCTCCCGGGGGAGTTGTCCCTGGATCCTGGGACCTGGCAGTGGCGGGCTGCACAGGCTCCCCCGAAGGGGGATGTGGATAGTGACCTGTGCTCGTGCACAGGCTTCTTGGTGGCGGCAGCAGCATCCTTAGTGTCTCCTGCCCATCTCTGGGGTCCGCGCTTGTAGCCGCGGCTCGCGCCCGTCTCTGGAGCTCCTTTTAGCAGCGCTCTTAATCCCCTCTCCTCGCGCACCAGGAAATGAAGAGGGAAGAAAAAGTCTCTTGCCTCTTTGGCAGGTCCAGACTTTTCCGCAGACTCCCTCCCGGCTAGCCGTGGTGCCCTAACCCCCTGCAGGCTGTGTTCACGCCGCTAACCCCAGTCCTCTCCCTGTGCTCTGACCGAAGCCCAAGCCTCAGCTCCCAGCCCCGCCCACCCCGGCGGGTGAGCAGACAAGCCTCTCGGGCTGGTGAGTGCCGGTCGGCACCTATCCTGTGTGCGGGAATCTCCCCGCTTTGCCCTCCGCACCCCTGTTGCTGTGCTCTCCTCTGCGGCTCCGAAGCTTTCCCCCTCTGCCACCCGCAGTCTCTGCCCGCGAAGGGGCTTCCCAGTGTGTGGAAACCTTTCCTCCTTCACGGCAGGTCCCGTCCCTATTCTTTTGTCTCTGTTTATTCTTTTTTCTTTTGCCCTACCCAGGTACGTGGGGACTTTCTTGCCTTTTGGGAGGTCTGAGGTCTTCTGCCAGCGTTCTGTAGGTGTTGTTCCACGTGTAGATGTATTTCTGGTGTATCTTTGGGGAGGAAGGTGATCTTCGCGTTTTACTCTTCCGCCATCTTCCCCCTCTCCTGGCTCATGTAATCTCAAATGATGCTGAAGGGATGATGGTGCCACCCCTGTGTTATAGGTGAGATCAGTGCTTTTAGAGGTCAGTAACCTACCAAAGATTATTTATCTGGTAGGTGGTAAAGCTGAGATCTGAACCCAGGTTTGTCTAATTCCAAAGCTCATGAAATACAGAATTCTGGTAAAATTTTCCCTCTTCCTCCTCAAGGGAAAAATTAAAATAAATAAATATATTAAAATGGAGGAAATGAAATAAATGGGTATATTAGAATGTCTGAGCAGTGAGGATTCATGTTGTGTGGAAAAAGATGAAAAGGGAATTTGAACCATCTATGGAATACTCCTTTCCCTAAGAACAACAACAAAAACCAATAAAACAAAAGAACAGCGACAACGAAAACTAAAAAAACACTGTTGATAAAGTTCTGTGGGTACAGCCAAGAAGGTATGGGACTGGAACATTGAGTTTTTCTGGGTCTAGCTCATCAACTCCTGCAATCATGGTGAAGCAGTTATGAAGTGAAGAAGATGTAATGACAAATTTTGAAAAATGGCAGAGATGCTGAAAACTGAAAGTGAATATCTATTGGAATAGATTTTAATTTCCTTGTAAAAGAATGGAGCAAATACCAGGAGAAATGAAATCTGTAGTTATATGGAGGATAATGAAATCATCAGCAACAAGCAGTTGAGAGCTGTAAACAAAGAATCATGGCCGCAAAACCTCATAGCCTCTCACTGATAGAATTATGAAATTAGTGGGTAAAGGGAAAATGAATTTAATATATTTGAATTTTTGGTAACACATGAGAGAGAGGAAGAGAAAAGCCAGATTCATTGAATAGAACATTTCAGCAAAGTATCTGACACTAAGTTGGGATGGATTTTTCTTTTAAAAAGTTCCTAGAAAACAAACTTATGGGGACTTCCCTGGTGGTGCAGTGGTTAACAATCCGCCTGCCAATGCAGGGGACATGGGTTCGATCCCTGGTCTGGGAAGATCCCACATGCCGCAGAGCGACTAAGCCCCTGCGCCACAACTACTGAGCCTGTGCTCTAGAGCCGGCGTGCCACAACTACTGAAGCCCACGTGCCTAGAGCCCATGCTCCACAACAAGAGAAGCCACTGCAGTGAGAAGCCCGTGCACCGCACTGAAGAGTAGCCCCTGCTCGCCTCAACTAGAGAAAGCCCACACGCAGCAATGAAGACATAACGCAGACAAAAAACAAAAACCAAACCAACCAACCAAACACACAAAAATTTATGGTTACCAGGGGATGGGGGGGGGAGGGATAAATTGGGAGATTGGGATTGACATATACACACTACTATATATAAAACAGATAACTAATTAAAACCTGCTGTATAGCACTGGGAGCTCTACTCAGTACTCTGTAATGGCCTATATGGGAAAAGAAGCTAAAAAAGAGTGGATATGTGTATATTTATAACTGATTCACTTTTCTGTACAGCTGAAACTAACACAACATTGTAAATCAACTATACTCCAGTAAAAAGTTTTAAAAAGTTACTTGAGTTCGACTAGATTTTGCTGGAATTTCTGTAAGTGTGCTTGCAGGTGGCTATTCTAATATATTTTGGATATCATAGAGCATCATGATATTAAAGGTCAAGCCAATCCCTCCCCCCTGCCGCTTGGGATTATTGCAAACTAAAAACAAAGTATTCCCTTTTTGGTTTGACCTCAAATGGATTGTTTCCTGCTTAAAAGATGTCTTATGTAAGACACCTTTATCTTTTAACTTTGCTCCTGTGATGATATGATAATGTATATCTTGTTCCCCTTTCTTGGGAAACACTCAAAGTTTCTATTAGTCTTACTAGGAAACCCACAGAAGGAGATTCATAGAGGTCTTTGATGGCACGTTTAGAACTTAGACTACAGTTTTGAAACAAAATGGTGACTGATGAGTTTTCAAAAGCAGTTTTCATAGAATATTGCTGAATACTTATGTAAGTAGGAGTGACAGTCATAAATGAGTTAAGTGTAAAACAGTCTTTTCTGTTCTCTATCACAAATCAGAATGGAGAGTGCATCACATTGAGGGAGGAAAATAATCTTTGTTGAGTATTTAATATGTGATTGCTGCTTATAGAATCTTAGGGAAGCTTGTTAACCTTATGATGTTTGGCTGTCATGGCAGAAGACTTGAGAGGCCTCAAACCCAATTCCAAGAAACACACTTTTTATTGTTACCATTTTATTGTGGTAAAGTATCCATATGTAAAACTTACCATTTTAAACATTTTAAATATACAATTCATTGGCATTAAGTACATTCACATCATTGTGCAGCCATCACCACTATCCATTTCCAGAACTTTTTCATCATCCCAAACTGAAACTGTGTAACCATTAAACAATAACTCCCCACCCCCTCCCTTCCCAGCCTCTGGTAACCACTATTGTACTTTATATCTATGACTATTCTATGTATCTCATAGTAGTGCAATTCTACAGTGCTTGCCCTTTTGTCTTATTTTACTTAACATAATGTTTTCAGGGTTCATCCATGTTGTAGCATGTGCCAGAATTTCATTCCTTTTCTTTTTTTAAAAATTGTGGTAAAATATGCGTAACACAAAATGTACTATCTTCACTATTTTGAGTGCACAGTTCAGCAGTGTTAAGTACATTTACATTGCTGTGCAGCCCATCTCCAGAACCTTTTTTTATTTGCAAAACTGAAACTCTATATCCATGAAACAGTAACTCCTCATACCTCCTGCCCCACCCCCTCCCCAACCCTGGCAACCACTATTTTATTTTCTGTCTCTATGGATTGACTTCTTTACACACCTCATATAAATGGAATCATACAGTATTTGTCTTTTTGTGACTGGTTTATTTCAGTTAGAATAATGTTCTCAGGGTTCATCCATGTTGTAGAATGTGTCAGAATTTCCTTTTATTAAGGCTAAATAATATCTTCTAGTGTATATATGCCCCACTTTGTTTGTCTGTTCATTCAGTGATGGACATTTAGGTTATTTCCATCTGTTGGATATTGTGAATAATGCTGTTATGAACATTGGTGTACAAATATCTGTTTGAGTCCCGGCTTTCAAATCATTTGGTGTATATTTGTAAGTGGAATTGCTGGATCATATAGTAATTCTGTGTTTAATTTTTTGAGAGCTGCCATGTTTTCCACAGTGGCTGTACCAGCAATGCACAAGTGTTTCAATTTCTCTACGTCTTCACCAACACTTATTATTTTTTGTTTTTTTTTAGTTTTAAAATTGTTATTATTTTTAATACTAGCCATCCTAATGGATATAAGTAGTATCTTATTATGGTTTTGGTTTGCATTTCCCTCATGATTAATGATGTTGAACATCTTTTCCTGTGCTTATCGACCATTTGTATATCTTTTTTGAAAAAATGTCTATTCAAGTCCTTTATCTGTTAAAAGACTTTGTTGTTGTTAGTTGTAGGAATTCTTTATATATTGTGGATAATAATCCCTTACTGGATATATAATTTGCAAATATTTTCTCCCTTTCTGTGAATTGCTTTTTCACTCTGTTGTTAGTGCTTTTTAATGCAGTGGTCCCTAACCTTTTTGGCACCAAGGACCAGTTTTGTGGAAGACAATTTTTCCACGGACCAGGGATGGGGGGGATGGTTTGGGGATGATTCAAGTGCATTACATTTATTGTGCACTTCTATTATTATTACATTGTAATATATAATGAAATAATTATAAAATTCGCCATAATGCAGAATCAGTGGGAGCCCTGAGCTTGTTTTACTTGCCACTCACTGATAAGGTTTTGATATAAGTCTGCAAACAATTGATTTATTATGGTCTCTGTGCAGGCAAACCTCTCTGCTAATGATAATCTGTATTTGCAGCCACTCCCCAGTGCTAGCATCACCGCCACGGCTCCACCTCTGATCATCAGGCATTAGATTCTCATAAGGAGCGTGTAACCTAGATCCCTCAAATCCGCAGTTCACAGTAGGGTTCGCATCCCTTGCATGCACACTTCACAGTAGGGTTCATGATCCTATGAGAATCTAATGCCGCCACTGATCTGACAGCAGGCAGAACTCAAGTGGTAATGCGAGTGATGGGGAGTGGCTGTAAATACAGATGAAACTTCGCTTACTCACCCTCCGCTCACCTCCTGCTCTGTGGCCCGGTTCCTAACAGGCCACAGACCGGTACCGGTCCATGGCCCAGGGGTTGGGGACCCCTGTTTAAATCCATAAAAGCTGAAAATTTTGATGAAGTCTAACTTATCTAATGTTTCTTTGCTGTCTGTGCTGTTTCCAGTGTCTTACCCGGGAAATAATTGCCAAGTCCAATGTCATGAAGATTTTCCCCTATGTTTTTTCCTAAGAATTTCATAGTTTTAGCTCTTACTTTTAAGTCTTTGATCCATTTTGAGTTAATTTTTATATATGGTGTAAGCTAAGAGTCCAATTTCATGCTTTTGCATGTGGGTATCCAGTTTTCCTCACACCATTTGTTGAAAAGACTGTCCTTTCTCCATTGAAATCTTGGCATCCTTGTCAAATATCATTTGAACATATATGTGAGTGTTTATTTCTGGCCTCTCAGTTCTATTCCATATGTCTGTCTTTATGCCAGGACCACACTGTTCGACAGCGTTGTGGTAAGTTTTGAAATTAGGAAGTGTGAGACCTCCAACTTTGCTGTTGTTGTTGTTTTTCTCATTCTCTTCCTTCTTTCTTATCGTGGAAAGAACATTTAACATGACATCTATCCTCTTAACAAAATTTTAACTGTTCAATATATTACCGTTGACTAGAGGTATAATGTTGTACAGCAGATAGTTAGAGTTTATTCATCTCATTGCTATTCTTCTTCAAGATTGTTTTGGCTCTGAGGTTCCCTTGAGATTCCATATGAATTTTACGATGGGTTTTTCTGTTTCTGCAAAAAATGCCATTGGGATTTTGATAAGGATTGCATTGAACTTGTAGATCGCTTTGGGTAGTATTGACATCTTAACAATGTTTAGTCTTCTAATTCATAAACATGGGGTATTTTTCCATTTATTTATGCATTTAATTTCTTTTGGCAGTTTTGTGTTTTCCGGGGTACAAGTCTTTTGCCTCCTTGGTTAAATTTATTATAAGTATTCATTAGTTTTGATGCTATTATAAATGAAATTGTGTTTTAAATTTCCTGTTTTGGTTGCTTATTATGTGTATACAGAAACACAACTGATTTTTGTGTCTTAGGGAACACACTTTGACCCAGGGCATCTCACCATCTTATTTCAGCTCATCCTCCCCTCTCCTCATCCCCTATCAGCATAAAAGTTCACCTCTCAATAGGAGCAGCAGGGATATTGTTAGGAATGATGGGAGGAATGAGCCTACAAAAGTATATTGGGAGGTGTTTGTCCTTGTAGGTCTCATTAATGATCAAATCGTCATTGTTTGAGCTCTTGGCACATTGCAGTTCATAGCACTGAACACAGTGGTCAACTATGACCAGTGAGTTGCCATGACTTTGGCTGGTGAATTTCTTGTTATTGGGTATATTCAATTAGATACTGGTAACCGCTTATTAGAAGGACTGAAGAAAAGACTGTTTATTGGACAGAGGGCTGTGTTCAATGGAGTTTAGGGGTTTATTGTCCCTTCCAAATTTCAGGATCTTTAACTTTTCATATAATTTTGGAAAAAAGCTGTCAGGTCTGGGAAGGCTGGATTTGGGTTATCAGACTTCATGAGACATTCATAAAAAAGGGTCACCAATCCATTCCCTCAGTAACCATTGATGAGTAATCAGTGTGGGCAAAGCACTGTGCTAGGCATGTGAGTTACATGGGATCGGATAACACACAGTCCAAGGAGCTTTTTCCTATGTTGGACAAAGATGGGCTTAGTGTATTCCTTGTGTCTTACAAAGCTTCACACCTGCAGTGATACAACTTTTCTGCACCAGGGGCAAGTGACTTGAAAGTGTTTTCTTTGGTGATCTCTATGTCTGCAGCTGGAAAATGCAAAGACAGGAACAGACGCTTTTGCACAGTCCAACCTTCCATCTTTTTGTGCCTCTCCTTGTGGTCGTGTAGAGCCAGCTTATTCCGGCTGGTGAGAGCTGATTGTGTGCATTTCTTCTCAACTCCTTGTTTGGTGACATCACATTGGTAGCTTCTAATTTGCCACAATGAGAGTATTTACACCATGGAAGTCAGCAAATACTACAAATCAGAGCTTTCCCCGCCTCTCCTGACCTGGCTTACCAGCATCACACTGGATGAGAGTCATCCTAAGGATTGAACGAAATTGAGGACCCAGTAGCTGGTTCCTCAATGAAAGGGGCTTTAGCTGATTTCTCAAGGCTGGTGCCGTGGCTTCCAGAACCCCTCAGGCAGCTTTCTAGATTTCTCAATGGAAGTTGTTCTCACTTCTCAGGGAAACCTTTTCACTATCTATGACCTCATTTGTCTCTTCTCTATTCCTTCCAGCCACCCCAGTGGTCAGGGATCTGAGGCCCAAATAGCAATGATAAGCCTTTTCTTTACTCGAATTTGGACAACTCTTAGACTCTGTGGGATTTTCTTCATCGCATGTACATGAAAGCTGGTATCAAGATCATGTGGGAATCCATCAGAGCTATTTAAGGTATGGAGAATGACCCTTAAAATGAAGTTCTTAGTTGACAAGGACAGTGCTTTTGCAGGAGGAATTTGATGAGCAAATATGTAAACAATAACAATAAAACTACTAAGCTAAACATTTCCTTCATCATTATTATCATCAACTTATATATGCATATGTAGTTTGGATAATATTATTTTTTTCTCTGGAGGGCTATCTAGTAGAGGGCAGCCTGGTTAGGTAACTGTTTGTGTGGCCGCTTTTACATATGTGTGCGTACACACACACATACACACACGCACACACAGGATGGGTGGTGGCAGAGACGCTGTATGGGTCCCAGAGGCAATATTACCTTAGTAATTTTCTAGGAAACACTCAGCTCACAGAAACCGAACTGCAGTGTACCAGAAGCTATCCATCTTCTTTAAAACAGTTCAGAAAAAGAATCCATGTTCTTGAATACAAATCCTCTTTGTCTTGTGATATATAAATCATCCCTTCGAAAGAAGCCTTTTGAGGTATCAATTCAAGGCATTCTCTCAAAATTTCATCCCTCAGCACAGACCTGCGATGGAAGCTAATCCTCTGTGACTGCCCAAAGGCAAATTCATCCCACTTTTCACCAAATTTCCCATAGAAAACCCTCTGCTCTCATCTTAGTGATTGGGATGGAATATCAGGGTCAGAATGACCTTAGCCAGCTGTGGTTATCTGGAGATGAAGAGAGCAGAGAGGAGAGTCAGTCTGACACAGTGATTTCAAATTAACGACTCTCTTAATAAAGAACAAACTTACTGAGGATCTTTTTATAGGAGAGTGATGCTGTTGCACATAGCCTACGGCTGGGTCCCTTACTCATCCTCGTGTACTTCTGGAGGTGATGGATAATGGTCAAGCCTCTCTATGTGTAGTCTGGTTTTTAGGACACAGCAGACAGTGATGCTGTCCTCTCCAGATTCCCTGGGTTCCATTTTTATCAGTTTGGTTTGCCCATCTTCAGCTGCTGACCTGAGGATTGCTCTTGGATGAGTAGAGCCACCTCACCTGGAGATGCCTTGGAATTATTCCCCCTCCCTTACTTTGGGGCAGCACATAGTAAGGACTGACCATTGGGGTTGGGTGGGTGGGAGTTTACAAAACCCCTCTCTCTTGTCTCAACGTAGGGCAGATTCCAAGGTAGAATTTGTGTTCCAGAGCTCCCTGTGGGATGGAGTTAAGGATAGACTTCATCTGAAACCCTCATTTTTGCTTAGTTTCTGCCTCATCTTTATCCTCTTACTCCCTTGTATGTTTCTTCTGAGAGCACTTCCTGCATAAATCACTTGGACCCAAATCCCTATCTCGGTCTTTGTTTTTAGGAAACCCAACTTCACCAGGTCCATCTCAAGCTGATTCAGTGACCTTGCAGGGAGTGATTTGTTCTCAGAGTGAAGGGGTTGTAGTTAATTCCACACTGTCCTAAAATACAGTTTAAATGTGTGCTTGAGGACAACTGCAACCTCTCTGGTCTTGATGACTGTTAATTTAGTGCATAATATACTTGAATGAAACCTTGGTCTAATACCTATGGTTGTCTGCATTAATTGTGAACTGGGTACTTCCAAGGAGTCTCTCATGGACATGCCTCTTTGACTCACTGTCTCTGTTCACTGGATGGCTGCCTTAAGCATAAGAAGGCATCTTGCCCTCAAGGAGCCTGCTGTCTAATTGGGCAGTGGACATACACACCCAAATAAAGTAGTCTGCAGAAACAACCTGATGAAAGCGTGCAGAGCATATACACTGGGTAAGAGTTTAGCGGCTTCAGAAACCACTTTGGGTTGAATATAGTAAGGAAGA
Source organism: Stenella coeruleoalba (assembly GCF_951394435.1). Lineage (NCBI taxonomy): Eukaryota > Metazoa > Chordata > Mammalia > Artiodactyla > Delphinidae > Stenella > Stenella coeruleoalba. The sequence continues at coordinate 54,090,700 of NC_137156.1, forward strand.
CGTATTGGTGAGTGGATTTAAATTGGGCTTAGGAGAATGAATGGAGGTTAAGGAGAGACCAGTGGCTGAAGGCTGGAGAAGACTTTGACCCCTTCTGCCAGGAGCATTTCCTACCACACTTGGGAGCAGTAAGGTGAAATTCAGCATCCCTTTCATTGTAGAGGACCCTCAAAGAAGGGCACATGGTACAACTGGACTTTCCCACTCCCTTTGAAGTTGACATAGCCATGTGACTTGTTTTGGCCAATGAAATGTGAGGGGACATGTGTCACTTCTGGGCACACATTTTCAGAGCCAGCGTATGGCTCTCCGTCTTCCTTTCTCTTGATGCTGTCATCATGGAAACATATGACGAAGTCTCTGTTTGAAGCATGTGTCTCTTTTCAGAAAATAGTTTGCAAGCAAATACGGTTATGTTCCTGGATAAGTCACTTGCCCTGAGACTTATGAAATGATATGATAATGTGATTACAAAATGATGGGAATTGGTCTGCAACTTTCAGATTCCTTCTAGCTTATCTGATTCTTTGAAGACGGGCCCACATTAAAATTTAGTAAGACTTTTGTCTCTTCTTGGAAACCCAAAGAAATGGGTGCACAGAAGCATCTTCTACAGAAAACAAATAGTTCTTTGTAACATCAATGGACAAGAAATCTATCAGAAATAGGAAAAATAAAGTTAAATGTCCTTTACTTCTGCTGTAAAACTCTGACATGTAGACCCTGACCACATAGAAATTTGTTCTCTCAAAAAACCAAAACCTTAATGGTCCCCAGGAACTGTGAAGAAATTTAACTGATGAACATATTTGCAGCTCAGATGAATAGTTCAGGGAAGTTAAGGGTCTCATTTATCCTAATGGGTGTAGTTGTGTGTTTGAGATTGTGTAAAGTTCAATTTCTTATTTTATTTTTTTGTGCAGAGGACCATCTGTTGTTCAGACTCATTTCTTTAGGGCTGTTGTGAACATACTTCTCCAAGCCTATTTTGCTTTCTGTCTTCCCAGATTCAGCCTTCAATCTCTTTCTACTCTGTTTTGTGCATCATTATAAGTCACTTTGTGTGTAGAAGTGCTGCTTGTGTGTTGAGTTCTTGTTGCTTATGTGCCATACTTGTTGCCTCCTTCTCAGCCCAGCAGGAAATTACCTTCTGCTCAAATGATCTCCTTTCCTTCCCTTATCCCACCATCATTTTAGTATAATTTTCTCTTTCCAGATGATCTGATGGGGTCCTTATGCTGACTGTTCATGGCAGGGTCTCAAGTCTTCATAGAAACAGAATTCTCATCTTGAGTTAAAGAAAGGAATCTTAAGCCTTCTGAAATCATCTTCTATTTAATTATAGAGGACAGCCTTCTGTTACTCAGTTTATACCAGGCTTTGTAGAATTTACACTTCTGTTAACAGGGTGTTAAAATAGGACTCTTTCTTTCTTAGTTTCAGTAGAGGTGGCAAAAATCTAATCATACAAATAATAGACGCTACACCTACTTTCTAAAATGAGGTGCTAGATCACCTAGGTAGGGTTGTGAAGGAGGTAACTGGGAACCACTGTTGTGATCCTTAATCAACCTCCAACTTGAGGATAAAATACAATTGAGCTTGAAAAGGCTAAGTGAGAGAATATCTTTGAAGAAAGGTGATGGAGTGCTCTGGCATTTCCCCACTATGTCTCCATGGGGGGAAGGGAGAAGATGCTTATGTGTAGTGAGAGGTAATTGAAGGAGACCCCTTGGAATCTTGATATGTGTTCTTTGGAGTTTAGGGGCCCCAGTGGACTGGTGGCTGACTCATGCCTGAAAGGGCAACAAAAGTGAGCTAGGTGGAACAGCCTGCTTGGCATTGGAGGACGGAAAGGTGGTGGTATTGGGAAATAGCAACCTTTCCACAAATGGTAATTAAAGTCAATGGTAATTAAAGGTGCCTTGATATGGGAGTGGAATTTTGGATTTCACTCAGGAGGATGAATAGGTTCATGGATGGGCTGTGGAAGCTTGGGCAGGGTGTGGACAGACTGCCTGATGCCCAGGGGTGGAGGAAGGAGTCACAAGCAACTAGGAGTAGAAGGGGTATTGCTTGCACTAAGGGAGGTGCAATCAAATGTCCTAGTGGGGAAACCTCCTTGAAACCCATAGAAGAACCCCATGTGAGAGTCATTTCTGAACATTACTCAGCCACTTGGCACCCTTCCCTCCCCACTAGAGGAACAACTCACTTTTGAGTGACTATAAAGGGAGGCAAGGAAGAAAGAAGAAAGTTGCTTTCTGCATGCATGTTGAATCTGGTTATATCCATGTAGCAATATTGCTTCTATTGAGAGTTTTCCTGCATGTTGATAATACACTTACTATCATGAATTATTTGTTACAGTTTTTTTTGTCTTTTGGAATATATATTTTTCCTTATGGAAACCCCACTTACTGTGCTCAACCCAATGGTCTGTATCCTCAGAGCTTCTACTGGTAGAAGTACAGAACTGGGTACTTCCAAGGAGTACCCACATAGTACTCCTTGGAAGTACCCAGTTCACACAGGTGGGGCTTTGAAATTTATCTTTCCATTTTCATCCAGCCTTGGCTTTTGTAAGTGACGTGGAATAGAACAAATGCTTAATTCCTTATTTTACAACAAATCCAGCTCCCTTTCCCACTGGAAGGCAAAAGTGGCTCCAGTCAGTTTAGACATCATAGGACAATTTCCTTACCCTTCTCTCAGCTGGAAGCAGTGTGATGAGGAGTTTGGATAGGTGAGCTGGGACCAGACCATGAGGACCATGTGAAGGGGTTTAGATCTCTGTTTTCTATCTGAATAATTTATGATACCCCCTGACTTTATCTTTTGGGTAAAAAATTCTCAGAATCTCTTAGTGTTGACTTAAATGATTTCACTGTAATTTTACCTAAATACATACAACCCTAAAACCAGGCTTAGAGTCATATTTATAACTCTTACACAACTATGAAACCAAAGCAAATTTGTAAATTGTATTCAAATAAAACTGCAAACTAATCAGAAAGGAAAATAAAAAATGAATTCAGTGTGTCACATCAAGTTGTTTCAGGGGAAGCAAAATTTCCACCCTTAATGTGACAATGATGCTGCCATCAGGTAGAGTGTTTTGAATTTGACCTACTTGTACTGATTGTTAGAAATGACTCAAGTGCTCACCGTTTTTCTCTACTTAAACACTGCAGAAGCTTAATTTGGGCAGGGATGTGAAGTACTTCAAACTTCATTTGGCCCCGAGGCATCATTTATTCACCGTTTGTTTCTGGACTTTCCCTCATTAGCCTGGGAAAATTAAAATCCTACTACCTGGAACCCATATAGTTGTTAACAAATGCAAATGTGGGCACTAAAATTTCAAGGTAGTACTTGGTTTTCAAGTGGAAATCCAGATGATCCAGTATATAATTATATTAAAAATTTTAGATATCAGTGAAATGAAAAGAGGAAAACTATTCTTACAGAGATTTTGAAGTCCTTCCTTAATATGTCTGAAGACCTCCACAGTCTCCAGCTGGGAACTCAAATGTTCTTCCAAAGATGATTTAGGTATTTAGGATGCTTCAAGTGACAAGACTGGGAGGTCACCAGGGGAGGGGCCCAGATGGAAGGCAGAGAAGAGCGAGGAGTCTGAGACGAGGCACCCTAAAGGCCAACAGGGACTGTGCTCAGGTTGGCAATGAATGGATGGTGTTATTGCAGGGGCTACTATGGTGCTCCACCTGGGTCCCCCTTTAGGCCGACACAGATGCTAGGATCCTCTGGTGTCCATGGCTACTGCTATGTCCTCTGGGAATTACCCTCAGTGACAGAGAACTGCTTTGCCCAAGGTGACACCCCTTCCTAGGCATCCACTCATGGCTAGGCAGATGTGGGGATACAAAGTCTTCAATTTAGGACAACATTGAAGGGCCATCCGAGCTCCAGAGCCCTGAGTAGGATCAGCTGAGGCCTCACTTCAACTTGATTGGGCGTCAGCCTCTCTCTCTCTGCCCAATCCTGTCATCTTCCCTCCTTTTAGGTGTATCTCCTGAGAGTTCTCCCCAGTGGAATGTCTGCATGCAATTCCTTGTCTAAGAATCTGATTCTACAGGGCCCAATCTAAGGCAGATATCAATGGGACCTGTGGACAGAACCAGTGGGCGTGTTCACTGCTGCACTCCCAGCGCTCAGCACCGTCCCTGGCACGTGGTGGGTGATGCCTAAATACTTGAGTGAATGAATGAATGATGGATTTGACAAAATCAAGTATGATGACCATGATTCTGGCTTTGAATATTGATCAGATGATGGATCACTGGGGGAAATAGGATGACTTTAGATATTGCAGGTTGTCTGATTTTCATTTATTGCCTCATCCTGTGCTTTCTTCTTGGGCCTGATTCAATGCCCTGTTCCCTATCCTCCAAGTACATGTTGTATGGTTTCCTGGAGGTTAGTGTTTCAGGGCATTTCAAATGAATTATGAGGCGGTGTCAGTGAGGATGACATCTGTTGACTACTCCCTGACATCCCTGTCTAATCACCTAGAGTTGAGATTCCAGGTGTTTTGTTTGCCTGCAGTTGTCCGCGAAGTGTTGCACGCACTCAGGAGTGATGAGTCTGAATTTAATGGCCTTGTTGCACATCAGTACATAAAATGGCAGTAATGAGATTGGATGAGGGGAGGAAATGCTAGGTTCTTTGATTGTTCCAAATTTCATTTCTGGAGGTATCTAGGGAGCACTATCATGGTGGAGACAGGAGCATTACCATTTTAACGAGCCCAGTCTCCCTGTAGTTTATGGCTTCCTTTCACCCACGGCAAATCTGATGGGCAATTGCTCTCCCTCTTAAGGTGGCCTTTCTGGGATCCAAGATTAGGTCAGACACTCCTTCCCACTGTCAAGCCGCCTCATAAAGCTCCTTCCTTTAATTGGAATTCCAGGCCATTGAGTAGTGGCCTAATTTGTTGCGTTGGACTGTTTCTCAGATTAACTTTGCCAAAGGTAAGAAGCAAACCAGATCTGGGTATGGGTCTTCTCCTATGTCATGTTCCTTAAAGGGTCAGATTTGCATTTCTAGAAGAGAGAAGAGTTGAATATACTTTGAGGGGGAGGAGCATAGGGAGTGCTCCATAATTCTGTTTTATTGATACTTCAATAAAACAATTACAGAAATGTGGAGGTAGCTGGGCCCTTGTAGAGAATCAGGTAGCCTCTGCTCTGCACTTTTTACATTATAATCCAGCGAGGGGGGTTTGCAAATCTAAAATTACAGGTGTGATTTAGGGCAGGGAGTTGAGCAGAATCTGGGCCGACTGGGGTTTACTAAATAGGAAGGTTTTGTAGGAGTTGTGAGGTTTCCCTTATCAGAACAGACTGGGTTTCCCTTGGCAGTAGAACAGTTGGGCAAGGGACCAGGGGAAAAAGTTAAGCTCTGGTGCAGGTTCCCTATTTCTGCTGTGTGGATCACTTGACCAGGACTGTCACCTTTCCCATACTGAGAGATGTCAGGGAATTGCATCTGCCAAACAAAATCTTAATCAGGAAGTAAACTTCCAGGGTTATCAGGACTAGTTTGAGAAATGTCTTAGGCCAATGGAATTGGAGTTTCTGATCACATCCTGGATGAATGCTAAGCGTTTCAAAAACAAGGAGCTCACAGAGGACCCAGCCTACTATAACCTTTTATTGTAGTCGTTATTGATGTTCAGGCTTCCTGCTGTAGGCTTGTCCCTGGAGTGTGCTTTTAAGATAGCAAGAGCTCTAGATGGCATTTGGTACCAGCCACTGCCCGTGCACTGTCACTCTGCGTAAATCCCTTAGTCCTGCTGGATCCCTTGAACAAAGATAATCTGCCATCTGACACCTGGGCTTGTCACCTTTAATTCCAGGCTTCTGAGCAGCTGTCTGCAAGGAAATAAAGGGATGGATTTCTCTTCTGCTCTCACTGTTATTCCACTCATGGGGTTCGGCCCCAAGGGGCACGCAGCTGCCCCCTACTCTTCTGTTTAACTGTGTATAGCCATTCCTGAGTTTCTGTCCTGCCCATTTTGCAGTTTGAACTTTTGGGGTGAAAGAATCCTGTGGCAACAAAACAGCTCCTTTTCAGAAGCTGTTTCTGTGAGGAAGTTTATGAACAAAGACAGACATTGAAAAAGCAGCTGTTTCCTCATGGTGGAATTTCAGGTATTGGCAAGGGTTGTAGGGGAAGTATTTTGAGGCAAAGGACCTGTTTCCAAGGTGCCCTCAACGTGTACCTTCACCCTCACATACTGAGCCTGGAGAGGGTGGGTTTTTTTCTGTCCTTCCCTCAGCCTTTCAGTGATTGGGCAGATGGGTTGGCTGGGTGATTGACCCAGTTTGTCCAGGGAAAATAGTTACAGGATGGGCCAGGGCAGAGTAGGTCTGTAAACTAGAGGATCCTTTGGGGGCCTTGGGGTACTTTGGTTCAGAGTTTAAGCAATAAACTAAGACATGTACACAACAGAGAAAGGAAAAGATGTATGAATATAAATATATATATATACTATTATATGTATACATATATTACATATATATTACATGTAATATATATATGTTATATATATATAAGTATATATTTTGCAGTAGAGCAATCTCACCCACAACTGGTGCTGGAGGAGAGTAAGGGAACATGGAATAGGTGGTGTAGGAAATAAATTAAAAGTCCCTCTCTGGCTTCATGACCAGTGGCAGAAACAAGGATTATAGTAGCTTCTCCAATTTTCTTTCTTGCTCTGTTTTGTATATATATTTATATGTGTTTACTTTTTAACCATTTTCTTTCCTTTACTATTTTAAGATGTCTTGTTGGTGGTGAACGGCACAATTTAATCCTTAGATTACAGTTTAATCCAAGGTGGGAATATGACAGAACTAGAAGGATGGTTGAAGATCACTCAGTGACAGACAGGACTTTGGCTCCCTCCTTTTGGGGGGAGGTGAGATGCTTCTATTTGTATGAGAGGTAGTTGCTTGTATTGGACATCGTTGCTGTTGGAAGCTTACATATGTGTCGGGTGTATTTGGATGATGAGTGCTGAAGATATGGACTATGGTCGGTAGGGTGGATTGGTTCTCTCAACCACCGTTTTACTTTCTTCCCAGATGTAGAGGTTGGAAAGGTCATACCCCCCCCATTCCTAAGACTCTTTTGCAGCCTGTGTTCTGTGAACCAATTAGGTTCTGCTGATTAGGTGCACTCACGCAAAACTAGAAGGTGGAAGTGATTCAGAGTCCATTTTCCTACTGGTGTTGCTCCTGGCAAGTGAGGTCATAAATTGCGCATGTCTAGAGGGACTTGTGGCAGCTGAACTCAGTGGTCCCGTATCTAGTCCTCAGCTTCCTGGGTCCCTCAGGCTGTTACGGCAGGAGCAGTGAGGGTAGCAGCTTCCTGACCCCTGGGTTGCACTTCAGTGGTGTGTCACTGAACTCAGCAGACTTGCATCTTCTGTTTCCCCAGAACTTCTGATATTTGGTAAGCACCCAATACTTAATATATTAAATACCTTTTATTTAAATTTATTTATATTTCAATATAGTTGATTTACAGTGTTGTGTTAGTTTCAGGTGTACAGCACAGTGATTCGGTTATATATCTATATTTATATCTACACACAAACACACACGCGCGCACACACACACACACACACACACACGTGGATATATATATATATATATATATATATATATATATATATATATATATATATATATCCTTTTTCAGATCCTTCTCCCTTATAGGTTATTACAAAATATTGAGTAGAGTTCCATGTGCTATACATTAGGTCCTTGTTGGTTATCTGTTTTATATATAGTAGTGTGTATATGTTAATCACAAACTCCTAATTTATCCCTCCCCTTTGGTAACCATAAGTTTATATTCTATGTCTGTAGGTCTATTTCTGTTTTGTATATCAGTTCATTTGTATCACTTTTTAAAGATTCCATCTATAGGTGATATCATATGATATTTGTCTTTCTCTGTCTGACTTACTATGCTTAGTATGATAATCTCTAGGTCCATCCATGTTGCTGCAAATGGCATTGTTTCATTCTTTTTTTATGGCTGAGTAATATTCCATTGTCTATATGTACCACATCTTCTTTATCCATTCATCTGCGTATGGATATTTTGGTTGCTTCCATGTCTTGGCTATTGTAAATAGTGCTGCAACGAACATTGGGGTACATGTATCTTTTTGCATTATGGTTTTCTTGGAATATATGGCCAGGAGTGGGATTGCAGGATCATACAGTGGCTCTATTTTTAGTTTTAAAGGAAATTTCATATTGTTCTCTAAATATCTTTTAGTTTTAGAAAGCTAGAGTCATTTCTCTTTCTTACGTTGCACTCTGGCTTTTAGGTATAGGTTGGAGAGTCCTTTCTATGGAGGAATGGAGAACAGGATAATTAACTAATCTCTGTCTTTATGAGCTGGGGTCTAGGATTCTGCTTCCTTCTCAAAATTTGCTTCGCCAAGCCCAGGTCTACTCACTTTACACATTCCCAACATAGTCATGATTTGTTTTCATGGGGTGAAATTCAAAGAGCACTAACCTGGGAGTCAGAGAAACTCAGTTAGAGCATTATATCTCTCTAACTAGCTGCATGGCCTTGGGCAAGTTGGATAACTTTCCTGGGGCTTCAAATTCATTATCTGTAACATGATGACTGAAATCGTCCCTCCTTGACTCATCACAGGGTTGCTCTAAGAAACCAACATCAATAACAGTAACCATCATTTATTTAACAAATACTTACTAAGAATTGCCAAAGTTCTCAGCTCCATGTCAAGTACTAGAAACCAACAGAGAGGCTGGTAAGCCAGCTTTCCAAAAAGAAAAGCCCTGATTTGTAGCATTTGCCAATTTCTGTGGTGTAAATACTCCCACCGTGGCTGATTTCAGGTGACCTCCCAGAATGCTCTACAGTGAGCTCTTGTGAGTTGACACCAGCACACAAGTGACATGCAGCCTTGCGGTGGGGGAGTGGGTGGGCGGGGCAGAGTCAGTCCTCAAACACTTAGTCACCCGATTCCAGGCTAGAGCAAGTGCTATAAAGGCAAAGAACAGGACATCATGCAAAAGTGATGTTGGTGAGGTTAATTCAGCTGGCTGGTCAGGGAAGACGTGACAGTTAAGCTAAGACCCAAAAGTTGAAGAGGAGCTACTCAGGTAATGAGGGGAGGAAGAGGAAGCAGGAAGAGCATCCCAGGAGGAGGAAACAGCAGGTGTGAAGGCCCTGTGACCAGAACGAGCTTGGCTATTTAAAGGAGCATAGTGAGTCCAGTGTGATTTGTGGGTGGATGAGATTGCAGAGGGAAGTGGAGGCCAGATCATGCCAATCCCCGCAGGCAGGGGAGGGTCTTGGGTTTAAACCAAAGCACACTGGGAAATCTTTGAAAGCTTCAAGCCTAGAAGTGACCTGAAATCTCTAGTTGCAGCAGGGAGAATGGGCAGTAGGAGCAAACATGGAAGGAGGGGTACTATGTAGAAGTCCAGGAGAGAGAGATGCTGCTTGTAATGGAGACGGAGGGAAGAGGACCAGTTCAAGGTAAAATTTGCAGGTAGAATGATCATTTATGGAACCTACCAAGTGTTATTTATCTTTTCCTTTTAATTAAAAATTTTCAAATTAGCATACAATAAAATTGACTTTTGTGGGGTGTCGAGGTCTAGGAATTTTAGCACCTATAGATTCATGTAACTAGCACCACACTCAGGATTCAGAACAGTTTCATCCCCCCTCACAGAAACCTCCTTGTGCTGTTCTTTTGTAGTCACACCCTCCCCCTCCGTGCCTGATGGAGCTAGAAGGGTGGGAAACTGAACCCAGACAGAACAGTTATCCATTTGCATCCCAGTTGTGTTACTGATAGTCCTTCTGTACTCAGGAGCATCTAACAAGGCCCAGCCTTTCCCAGCAGTTTATTTCAACCTCTTGGCCCTTCACAGGATTCCTACAGAATGCCCAGTCCCTGTCATAGGCACAGAAGATGCAGAGAAAGCCTTAGGAGCCACTTGAGCTCACCAAAAATTTCCACATCCTGAGATACATCCACAAAGTCAGTAATGGGGGAAGGCAATCTATTTTTAGGCACATAAATAACTTAGGTCAGAATTCTCCAGGTAGCATTGCATTATAGCTGAAAAGAAACCTCCGTTTGGATGGTTATAAAATGATTTCAGTAAGCATCATTGCTAAAAGCATAAGCATTTTAATTATCTCATCTGTAACTCTGCAGGACCTGCTGAGATATAAATATACATGTATATTTGTAATATAGATTGTTGTGAATATATCTGTTATTAGTTGCGTCTCTCCCTCCTCCTTTCCCATTATTGTTATGTCACAAAATATCTTCTATCTTTTGAGTGAAAGGAGAGTTCTGTTTACTAGTATTCTGGGGTCATGGAATATGGACATGATTATTTTTTCTGGAAAGCGGGGAGGGTCCAGGATGGCTCACATTTTCTCAATTCGCAAATGAACTTCAAATATCGCTTGATCTGGAGTTGCATTTTCCTTGTAAGGAAGCAGATGAGTTGATGGAGTCTTGTCCTGGTAGGGGTACTAGAGGGCAGGGAAACGTGGGCATGCAGCTATCAGGCCTCCACAGGCATCGTGCTTGCCCCATTGGTCAAAGGTAGTCGTGTGGCCAAATTCAGAGGTAATGTGGTAGGGGGCTACCCGAAGACATAAATACTGGGAGGTGTGGTTCTTTGGGGGCCACCAAAGTGGTAGCAACAGTAACAGTCTACTGCCATCTCTAAGAACCTGCTCTGCAACCACTGTCCACAAAACACTGTCCACAGCTCAGCCCCGTCTGAAGCCTCAAGCTCCACCACAACTTCCTTGCTAAAGTCTCTTGGAATGTTCCTTCTGATACTGACTCATCATTGGCCTCCCAGTTTTACCCATTGGTCTTGGTTCCCTTTGTGCAGGACACTGCCAGGTATTATGAGCAATATAGAAGAAATAGGAGCTCTGTTCCTGTCTTCAGAAGACAGCTGTTCAAATGGGGAGATAAAGGGAGGGATAGAAATTCAGAGAAGGAAGAGATAAGTGAAGGTCGGAGGAGATGGAGGGGGCTGTTTTTCTCCCTCTTACACTCCTTCCCTCCCTCCTTTTCCTCTCCCTGTCCTCCATTCTATTCTCATAGTCTATATCCAACCTCTTCTCATCCTCTACTCCTCTCAGGCATAGGATCTTTCCAAGGTGAGAGTGAGTCAGGGTCACTACTGTATTAGTTAGCTAGTTCTGTGTAACAAATTCTTCTTAAACATTGTGGCTTAAAACAATAAGAAATATTTCTTATCTTTCATGATTCCTATGGGTCAGGAATGGACGAGTGGCCAAACTGGGCAGTTCTGGATCGGGATCTCTCATGAGGCAACATCAGGATGTCATCTGGGGTCGCCTAAAGGCTTGACTAGGGCTGGAGGATCCCCTTCCAAGGCGGCTTGTCACAGGGCTGGCAAGTTGGTGCTGACTGTTGCAGGGGAGGCCACGTCCTCCCCAGGAGGGCCTTGTACAGGGTCCTCATGGTATGGCAGCTGGTTTCTCCCAGAGCAAGAAAGGCAAGGCAGTGAGAGCCAGTGGAAGTTATCTTTTTTACCCTCAGAAGTCACATAGCATCACTTCCTCCTCATGCTGTTCCTTAGAAGTGAACCTCCAGCTGTGACCTGCTTTCAAGTGGAGGAGAATTAGCTTTCACCTTCTTAAAGGAGTAGTGTCAAGGGATTGACAGACACGTTAGAACCACCATATCTCTAGTCCAAGGGTTCCTCCTGAGGTCGCTCAGCAGTCTCTCCCCCTTCAGTAATTTCTGAGGCAGGAACAGTTCCCATCATGGATAAACAACTCCAGGGAATGCCGTGAAAAATGGTTTCTCAATAACCAAGTCCCTGTTCCCCTGTGTAAGAACGTTCTCTTCTCACACAGGCTATAGCTGATGCTAACCCTAGAGAGGCTGAAGGATGGCTGGTGCAGCTCAGAGACCCTCTCTGGACCACAGTTGACGTATCTCTAGAATGAAGAGGAGGTGACTGTAGGTCCTGACTGTAGGTTTCTGACTGTAGGTCCTCTGTTTCCAAATGTTTCTTCCATCAGCAGCAATCCTGAGCAAGAATCCTATGGGATTACTTGGGCAGTGCCAAACTTTGGTGAGAGAACACACTTAGCATGGTCCTGGTGGTGCTGCGGACTCTTGTTTCCTGAAGGGGGCTGTCAAGATGGTGAGATAGAGCCTGCTTTTCGGTCAGGAAATCTGTAGTTTGAGAATGAGCCAAATTTGGGCACTCGAGGAGGGGCTATTGAATTAAAAACATTTTTAAATTGAAGTATAGTTGATTTACAATGTTGTGTTAGTTTCTGGTGTACAGCAAAGTGATTCAGTGATATATATATATATATAAAATATATATAAAAAATATATATACTCTTTTTCATATTCTTTTCCATTATGGTTTATTATAAGATATTGAATGTAGTTCCCTGTGCTATACACTAGAACCTTGTTGTTTATTTGTTTTATATATAGAAGCTTGTATCTGCTAATCCCAAACTCCTAATTTATCCCTCCCCAACTCCCTTTCCCCTTTGGTAATTGTAAGTTTGTTTTCTATGTCTGTGAGTCTCTCTCTGTTTTATAAATAAATTTATTTGTATTATTTTTTTAGATTCCTCGTATAAGTGATATCATATTTATCTTTGTCTGTCTGACTTACTTCACTTAGTATGATAATCTCTAGGTCTATCCATATTGCTGCAAATGACATTATTTCATTCTTTTTTATGGCCCAGTAGTATTCCATTGTGTATATGTACCACATCTTCTTTATCCATTCATCTGTCGAAGGACATTCAGGTTGCTTCCATGTCTTGGCTATTGTAAATAGTGCTACAGCAAATATTGGGGTGCATGTATCTTTTTGAATTACGGTTTTCTCCAGATATATGCCCAGGAGTGGGTTTGCTGGATCGTATGTTAGCTGTATTTTTATTTTTTTAAGGAACCTCCATACTGTTTTCCATAGTGGTTATATCAATTTACATTTCCACCAACAGTGTAGGAGGGTTCCCTTTTCTTCGCACCCTCTCCAGCAATTACTGTTTGTAGACTTTTTTATGATGGCCATTCTGATCAGTGTGAGGTGATACTTCATTGTAGTTTTGATTTGCATTTCTCTAAGAATTAGTGATGTTGAGCATCTTTTCATGTGTGTATTGGCCATCTGTATTTCTCCTTCAGAGAAATGTCTATCTGGGTCTTCTGAAGGTGCTATTGATTTTTGAGTCTTTTAGAATCAGAGGCAATTTTATAGATACTATAGATAGAAGGAGCACAACTCCTTCATTTTTCTCATGAACCCTAGAGAGGTGAAATGAACAATAATTTAGCAAATTAATAGTTAAACTCAGACTGGCCACTTTTAATTGAGAGTTTTCTCCTGTAATAGGTCTATTTATGCTTCCCAGGAGAAAACAAAACACAACAAATCAAAGTTCTAGAGATTTCCAATGCTAATATTGAGTAGGAGGTTGTCAGAGGTGAGGCCTAGCATGGTGCCCATCACATAGCAGGTGCTCAATAAAGACTAGTCAAAGAAATGAATGTGTGAAGTTCTATGAGATGTTACCAGCTCTTTCAGTAGTAAGGTCTAAGATTTGTCTTGTGGATACCAAGTTAGCAACAGTTCTTCCACATCAAATTCCTCATCCCCTATGCCCTCTCTTTTGAACCTCTTTCTGTAAATATCTCAGAGATATTTTCCTTTTATTTATTTTATGGACCACATTCTTATCTCGGTTCCATTATCTTATAATGACAAGGCCTAGATACATGGATATTAAGGCTCATGTGAAAAAACTAGGTCACTTTCAGACTGATTTATGGGACTGGTCCAAGTGCAGGTGTATGTAAAATCTTGATTCAGGATTTAAAAAGAAATGTGCAAGTAAAAAATTATACATCTTTATTGATTTAGGAAACTGCAATGGCAAAAGTTATTTGTAAAACTCTCACTCCCTTTATATTCCTAAAAACTAATTTTCACTCTTATTAATTCACTGCTTGTGTTCTAAATAAGGATATTAAAAATTTAATTGATTTTGAATTCACTGATTTTGAAGTTAATGAAATTGTTTATTTTTTAGTAACTTCAGTTTCGTTTCTTTTCTTCACCATTAAACTTAATGATATAAATCCCAAACTGATTTGCGTAACAGCAGAAGCGGCTAAAAAATAAGAGTTCACAGTTCTCTGGAAGTTTTCCAGTTTTATATCCTGGGCAATATATGAGTTCAAGAAGTCATTTAGGGAGGGACCTTCAAGATGGAGGAGGAGTAAGACGTGGAGATCACCTTCCTCCCCACAAATACATCAGAAATACATCTACATATGGAACAGCTCCTACAGAACACCTACTGAACGCTGGCAGAAGACCTCAGACCTCCCAAAAGGCAAGAAACTCCCCACATACCTGGGTAGGGCAAAAGAAAAAACAGAGACAAAAGAATAGGGACGGGACCTGCACCTGTGAGAGGGAGCTGTGAAGGAGGAAAAGTTTCCACACACTAGAAGCCCCTTCACTGGTGGAGACGAGGGGTGGTGGAGGGGAAGCTTCGGAGCCACGGAGGAGAGCGCAGCAACAGGGCTGCAGAGAGCAAAGCGGAGATACTCCCGCACAGAGGATTGGTACCGACCAGCACTCAGCAGCTTGAGAGGCTTGTCTGCTCACCCGCCAGGGTGGGTGGGGGCTGGGAGCTGAGGCTCAGGCTTCGGAGGTCAGATCCCAGGGAGAGGACTGGGGTTGGCTGCGTGAACACAACCTGAAGGGTCGTGCGCCACAGCTAGCCGGGAAGGAGTCCGGGAAAAAGTCTGGAACTGCCTAAGAGTCAAGAGACCATTGTTTTGGGGTGCGTGAGGAGAGGGGATTCCTTCCCTGTCTGCCCACAGAAGGCAGAGCACTGTCTAAACGAGCTCCAGAGATGGGCACGAGCCGTGGCTATCAGTGCAGATACCAGAGATGGGCAGGAAATGCTAACGCTGCTGCTGTAGCCACCAAAAATCCTGTGGGCAAGCACAGGTCACTATCCATACCTCCCCTCCCAGGAGTCTGTGCAGGCCGCCACTGCCAAGGTCCCGTGATCCAGGGACAACATCCCTGGGAGAACACATGGCACACCTCAGGCTGTTGCAACGTCATGTTGGCCTTGGCCGCTGCAGGCTTGCCCTGCATTCCTTACCCCCCCACCCCCACCCCCCCGGCCTGAGTGAGCCAGAATCCCCTAATCAGCCTCTCCTTTAATCCCTTCCTGTCTGGGCGAAGAACAGATGCCAGAGGGTGACCTACACGCAGAGGTGGGGCCAAATCCAAAGCTGAACCCCGGGAGCTGTGCGAACAAAGAAGAGAAAGGGAAATCTCTCCCAGCAGCCTCAGATGCAGCGGATTAAATCTCCACAGTCAACTTAATGTACCCTGCATCTGTGGAATACCTGAATAGACAACGAATCATCCCAAAATTGAGGTGGTGGACATTGGGAGCAACTGTATGCGACTGACTGGTTTCTGATTTATATGTTTATCTGAGTTTAGGTTTTAGCGCTTGTTATCATTGGAGGATTTGTTTACTGATTTGGTTGCTCTCTTCTTTTATCTTTTAAATTACTTTTTAAATTTTTTATTTTAATAATATTAAACATTTTTTTCTCATTTTATTAACTTTATTTTATTTCCCTTTTCTTTCTTTCTTTTATTCCTCCCCTTTCTTCTGAGCTGTGTGGCTGACAGGGTCTTGGTGCTCTGGCCAGGTGTCAGGCCTGAGCCTCTGAGGTGGGGAGAGCCAAATTCAGGACATTAGACCACCAGAGACCTCCTGGCCCCATGTAAAATCAATTGGCAAGAGCTCTCCCAGAGATCTCCGTCTCAATGCTAAGACCCAGCTCCACTCAATGACCAGCAAGCTACAGTGCTGGACACCCCATGCCAAACAACTAGCAAGACAGGAACACAACCCCACCCATTAGCAGAGAGGCTGCATAAAATCATAATAAGTTCATAGACACCCCGAAACACACCACTGGATGCTTTCCTGCCAGCCAGAAAGACAAGATCCAGCCTCATCCACCACAACACAGGCACCTCCACTAGGAAGCCTACATACCCGCTGAACCAATGTTACCCACTGGGGGCAGACACCAAAAACAACGGGAACTACAAACCTCCAGCCTGCGAAAGGGAGACCCCAAACACAGTAAGTTAGGCAAAATGAGAAGACAGAGAAATACGCAGCACATGAAGGAGCAAAGTAAAAACCCACCAGACCAGACAAATGAAGGGGAAATAGGCAGTCCACCTGAAAAGGAATTTAGAGTAATCATAGTAAAGATGGTCCAAAGTGTTGGAAATAGAATGGAGAAAATACAAGAAACGTTTAACAAGGACCTAGAAGAACTAAAGACAAACAAACAATGATAAACAACACAATAAATGAAATTAAAAATTCTCTAGAAGGAATCAATAGCAGAATAACCGAGGCAGAAGAATGGATAAGTGACGGGGAAGATAAAATAGTGGAAATAACTACCACAGAGAAGAATAAAAAAAAAAGAATGAAAAGACTTGAGGACAGTCTCAGAGACCTCTGGGACAACATTAAACACAGCAACATTCGAATTATAGGGGTTACAGAAGAAGAAGAGAAAAAGAAACTGACTGAGAAAATATTTGGAGAGATTATAGTTGAAAACTTCCCTGATATGGGAAAGGAAATAGACAGTCAAGTCCAGGAAGTGCAGAGAGTCCCATCCAGGATAAATCCAAGGAGAAATACGCCAAGACACATATTAATCAAACTACCAAAAATTAAATACAAAGAAAACATATTAAAAGCAGCAAGGGAAAAGCAACAAATAACATACAACGGAACCCCCATAAGGTTAGCAGCTGATCTTTCAGCAGAAACTCTGCAAGCCAGAAGGGAGTGCCAGGACGTATTTAAAGTGATGAAAGAGAAAAACCTATAACCATGATTACTCTACCCAGCAAGGATCTCATTCAGATTTGACGGATAAAGTAAAACCTTTACAGACAAACAAAAGCTAAGAGAATTCAGCACCACAAAACCAGCTTTACAACAAATGCTAAAGGAACTTCTCCAGGCAAGAAACACAAGAGAAGGAAAAGACCTACAATAACAAACGCAAAACAATTAAGAAAATGGTAATAGGAACATATATATCGATAATTACCTTAAATGTAAATGGACTACATGCAACAACCAAAAGACATAGACTGGCTGAATGGATACAAAAACAAGACCCATATATATGCTGTCTACAAGAGACCCACTTCAGACTTAGGGACACAATAGGCTGAAAGTGAGGGGATGGAAATAGATATTCCATGCAAATGGAAATCAAAAGAAAGCTGGAGTCGCAATTCTCATATCAGACAAAATAGACTTTAATATAAAGACTATTACAAGAAACAAAGAGGGACACTACATAATGATCAAGGGATCAATCCAGTAAGAAGATATAACAATTGTAAATATTTATGCACCCAACATAGGAGCACCTCAATACATAAGGCAAATGCTAACAGCCATAAAAGGGGAAATCGACAGTAACACAATCATAGTAGGGGACGTTAAGCACCCCACTTTCACCAATGGACAGATCATCCATGAATATAAATAAGGAAACACAAGCTTTAAATGATACATTAAACTTAAGATGGATTTAATTGATGTTTATAGGACATTCCATCCAAAAACAACAGAATACACATTCTTCTGAAGTGCTCATGGAACATTCTCCAGGAGAGATCATATCTTGGATCACAAATCAAGCCTTGGTAAATTTAAGAATATTGAGATCGTATCAAGTATGTTTTCCAACCACAATGCCATGACACTGGATATCAATTACAGGAAAATATCTGTAAAAAAGAAAAAAACACTTGGAGGCTAAACAATACACTACTAAATAACGAAGAGAGCACTGAAGAAATCAAAGTGGAAATCAAAATATACCTAGAAACAAATGACAATGAAAGCACAATGGCCCAGAACCAGTGGAATGCAGCAAAAGTAGTTCTAAGAGGAAAGTTTACAGCAATACAATCCTACCTCAAGAAAAAAGAAACATCTCAAATAAACAACCTAACCTTACACCTAAAGCAATTAGAGAAAAAGAAGAAAAAACTCCTGAAGTTAGCAGAGGAAAGAAATCATAAAGATCAGATCAGAAATAAATGAAAAAGAAATGAAGGAAATGATAACAAAGATCAATAAAACTAAAAGCTGGTTCTTTGAGAAGATAAACAAAATTGATAAACCATTAACCAGACTCATTAAGAAAAGAAGGGAGAAGACTCAAATCAACAGTATTAGAAATGAAAAAGGGGAAGTAACAACTGACACTGCAGAAGTACAAAGGATCATGAGAGATTACTACAAGCAACTTTATGCCAATAAAATGGACAACCTGGAAGAAATGGACAAATTCTTAGAAAAGCACCACCTTCCGAGGCTGAACCGGGAAGAAATACAAAAAGTAAACAGACCAATCAGAAGCACTGAAATTGAAACTGTGATTAGAAATCTTCCAACAAACAAAAGCCCAGGACCACATGGCTTCACAGGTGAATTTTGTCAAACATTTAGAGAAGAGCTAACAGCTATCCTTCTCAAACTCTTCCAAAATATAAGAGGGAGGAACACTCCCAAACTGACATGTTATGAGGCCACCATCACTCTGATACCAAAACCAGACAAAGATGTCACAAAAAAAGATAACTACAGGCCAATGTCACTGATGAACATAGATGTAAAAATCCTCAACAAAATACTAGCAAACAGAATCCAGCAGCACATTAAAAGGATCATAAACCATGATCAGTGGGGTTTAGAATGCAAGGATTCTTCAGTATATGCAAATCAGTCAATGTGATACACCATATTAACAAATTGAAGAATAAAAATTATATGATCATCTCAATATATACAGAAAAAGCTTTTGACAAAATTCAACACGCATTCATTTTCAACACTCTCCTGAAAGTAGGCATGGGGGGAATTTACCTCAACATAATAAAGGCCATATATGAAAAACCCATAGCCAACATCATGCTCAATAGTGAAAAATTGAAACCATGTCCTCTAAGGTCAGCAACAAGACAAGGGTGCCCACTCTCACCACTGTTATTCAACATAGTTTTGGAAGTTTTAGCCACAGCAATCATAGAAGAAAAAGAAATAAAAGGAATCCAAATCGGAAAAGAAGAAGTAAAGCTGTCACTGTTTGTAGATGACATGATACTATACATAGAGACTCCTAAAGATGCTACCAGAAAACTACTAGAGCTAATCAATGAGTTTGGTAAAGTAGCAGGATACAAAATCAGTGCATAGAAATCTCTTGCATTCGTATACACTAATGATGAAAAATGTGAAAGAGAAATTAAGGAAACACTCCCATTTACCATTGCAGCAAAAAGAATAAAATACTTAGGAATAAACCTACATAAGGAGAGAAAAGACCTGTATGCTGCAGAGATATACCATGTTCTTGGACTGGAAGAATCAACATTGTGAAAATGACTATGCTACCCAAAGCAATCTACAGATTCAATGCAATCCCTATCAAACTACCAATGGCATTTTTTACAGAACTAGAACAAAAAACTTCACAATTTGTATGGAAAAACAAAAGACCCGAATAGCCAAAGAAATCTTGAGAAAAAAGAAACAGAGCTGGACGAATCAGCCTCCCTGTCTTCAGAGTATACTATCAAGCCTCAATAATCAAGACAGTATAGTACTGACACAGAAACAGAAACATAGATCAATGGAACAGGTAGAAAGCCCAGAGACAAACCCACGCACATATGGTCACCTTATCTTTGATAAAGGAGGCAAGAATATACAATGGAGAAAAGAGAGCATGTTCAATAAGTGGTGCTGGGAAAACTGGACAGCTACATGTAAAAGAATGAAATCAGAACACTCCCTAAGACCATACAATAAACTCAGAAAAACTCAAAATGAATTGAAGACCTAAATGTAAGGACAGACACTATAAAACTCTTAGAGGAAAACATAGGCAGAACACTCTATGACATAAATCACAGCAAGATCCGTTTTGACCCACATCCTAGAGACATGGAAATAAAAACAAAAATAAACAAGTGGGACCTAATGAAACTTAAATGCTTTTGCACAGCAAAGGAAACCATAAACAAAACGAAAAGACAATCCTCAGAATGCGGGAAAATATTTGCAAATGAAGCAACTGACGAAGGATTAATCTCCAAAATATACAAGCAGCTCAGTATTGAAAAAACAAAGAATCCAATCCAAAAATGGTCAGAAGATCTAACTAGACATTTCTCCAAAGAAGATATACAGATTGCCAAGAAACACATGAAAGGATGCTCAACATCACTAATCATTAGAGAAATGCAAATCAAAGCTATAATGAGGTATTGCCTCATACCAGTCAGAATGGCCACCATCAAAAATTCTACAAACAATAAATGCTGGAGAGGGTGTGGAGAAAAGGGAACCTTCTTGCATTGTTGGTGGGAATGTAAATAGATACAGCCACTATGGAGAACAGTATGGAGGTTCCTTTAGAAACTAATAATAAAACTACTATATGACCCAGCAATCCCACTACTGGGCATATACCCTGAGAAAACCATAATTCAAAAAGTGCCATGTACTGCAATGTTCATTGCAGCTCTATTTACAATAGCCAGGACATGGAAGCAACCTAAGTGTCCATTGATGGATGAATGAAGAAGATGTGACACATATATACAATGGAATATTAATCAGCCATAAAAAGAAATGAAACTGAGTTATGTGTAGTGAGGTGGATGGGCTTAGAGTCTGTCATACAGAGTGAAGTAAGTCAGAAAGAGAAAAATAAATACCGTATGCTAACACATAGATATGGAATCTAAAAATAATAATAATAATGGTTCTAAAGAACCTAGGGGCAGCACCAGAATAAATACGCAAAAATGTAGAGAATAGACCTGAGGACATGGGGAGTGGAAGGGTAAGCTGGGACAAAGTGAGAGAGTGGCATGGACATAAATACAGTACCAAACGTAAAATAGATAGCTAGTGGGAAGCAGCCACATAGCACAGGGAGATCAGCTCGGTGCTCTGTGACCACCTAGAGGAGTGGGATAGGGAGGGTGGGAGGGAGACATAAGAGGGAGGGGATATACGTGGTATTTGTATACATATAGCTGATTCATTTTGTTATACAGCAGAAACTAACAGAGCAATGTAAAGCAATTATACTCCAATAAAGATGTTTTTAAAAAAAAAGTCATTCTGGCTCTTTCTCTTGAAAGATATTTTCATTATGATTTCATATCTGTCTTATTATTTAATGAGAAATCGAGTCCTTAGTTTTCTTTTTTTTTTTTAAATTTATTTGTTATTTATTTATTTTTGGCTGCGTTGGGTCTTAGTTGCTGTGCACAGGCTTTCTCTAGTTGCGGCGAGCGGGAGCTACTCTTCGTTGCAGTGCACAGGCTTCTCATTGTGGTGGCTTCTCTTGTTGCAGAGCACAGGCTCTAGGCACACGGGCTTCAGTAGTTGTGACATGCGGGCTCAGTAGTTGTGGCTTGTGGGCTCTAGCAGGCTCAGTAGTTGTGACACATGGGCTTTAGTTGCTCTGCAGCCTGTGGGATTTTCCCAGACTTGGGCTCGAACCCATGTCCCCTGCACTGGCAGGCAGGTTCTTAACCCCTGCGCCACCAGGGAAGCCCCCTTAGTTTTCTTAAAGAACATTTTATGCCTTCTCATTGTCCCCATGCGAATCCCCAAATAGCGTGGGATCCTCAGCTTCTGATGATCTAGCTGCAAATCTGTCTCCTTTCCACATCTCTTCTTGTTGCTCCTTGCTGTACAGGGTTTCCTTATTGTCCCTCAAATCTACCACAAACTTTCAGAGCAACAGTGTCATATTTATCTCTTGCTGTGTAGGGAGTTACACCAAAGCTTCAGGTGTTATTCCATCGTTTCTGTAGGTCAGGAATCTGGGTGTGGCTTAGCTGGGTCTCTCCTCTCACAAGGCTGCAGTCAAGGTATTGGCTGGGAGTACAATCACCTCAGGGTTCAGCTGGACCAGGATCTGCTTCCAGGCTCATTCATTTGGTCATTGTCAGGATTCGTTTCCTCTTGGACTTGGCTCTTTGTTGGCTGTTGGCCTGAGATCACCTTCCATTCGTTGCCAAGTGGGCCTTTCATCAAAGAGACTGAGAGCAAGTGAGAGAATATCACCAGCATGCAAGTCATAGTCTTTGGTAATGTAATCCCATCACGTTTTCCTGTTTCTGTTGGTTAGAAGCAAGTCACTAGGATCGGCGTACTCCATAGGAGAGAGGGTTACACAAGGTCATGAACACCAGGAGGTGGGGATCACTGGGGTCCATGTCAGAAGCTGCTGACCACACATGGTATTTATGGTTAACATTTATGGAATACGTACTATGCAGCAGGCATTCTGCTAAGACCTTTCCCATACGATCCTCACATATCATTCTTTTGAGTTGACAATGTTTTCATCTTCATTCTGAGGCTCAGAAAGTTTAAGTTGCTAGAGGCACAGAAGGGGTAAGTAACTAGCAAGTGGCAAGGGCAGGGTTTGAGCCCTGGTCGTCAGGCTCCTAAGCCTTGGGACAGGCACCAGCTTCCTCGTTTCTCCATTCTTAGAGCTCAGCACAGGCTTTCCTCCTACCAGAGGAGCCTGGTAGGTACTGAGTAACAGTTAAATGAATGAATGAGTGCATCTAGATCTGGGTCACACTGTAACTGCTTTTGTCCAAACTCTGGTCCTAGTCCTTGATCCAGTCTGAATAATAAATAAATTACCACGTGGTTAGATAAAGCTGAATTATATTTAATTATTGAGGAGAGCTCTGAATTTCAGGTGCAGGGTCCAAGAGAGGAGATGGGGTTTTGTAAATTGTTCTCATACGGCACAAAGCAGACTTCATTACTACTGAGAACTTCCAAAGGATATTCAGGAAATTAGAACACTGCAACCCAGGATCAGAGATTATGGAGTTTAGGAGAGAATGCCGCAAATTCAAGAGGAATATTAGAGCAGAATTTGGAAGGTGGAATTAGCAGCTAATTGTTGGTAGGGCTTTTAATCATACTTCCTTTCCTTAAAGAAGAGTGGGATTAAAGCTAGCAGGCACATGATTAGCTGAACCGGAGATAAACTGGTGGTGTGTCTGTGGCAGAATGGATTAAAGGGGCGTGGGCAAGCAGGGTCTGGGGACAGAGAGATGACTCTTCCTGCGTCCAGCAGACCTTGACTCAGCAACTCCTTTTTGTAGTTCTCCACTTTCAGGATTCATTGAGGTGTTTGGGCTCCTGTAGGAACAAGTCAGATGCATCCAGACGTCCTGGCTGATGGATACACCTGGCCTTACGCTGGCCCCACGACACTCAGCATTTGAGGATGTCTGTGCAGTACCCAGCACTCGGAAGTATATAAAGTGCTTCCTCCTGGGGTCTTATTCATTCCTTATAATGACTCTCTAGAGTGAAATTGAAGAAGACTCTACAGACCTATCACCCAACTAGCCCCTTCTCTCCCTAAGAGGAAACCATGTGGTAATCAATTCACCGTAAGTTTCCCTGCTGAGAATGGACGCCAATTCCGGTGTTTAATGGCATTGGACTAATAGCTGAGCAGCCACTGGGTTGGTGGACTCTTAGGCCAGGGTCTCCCGGTCTTGGGATATGGGCTATCAACTGCTGTCTCTCTGAAACTCCCTTTTCTGAATTCCAAGTGGAGTGCCTCCTGCCCCCTGCCTTCAGACACTTCTTTTTGTTGATGTGATTGTTTGTGTTCTGAATTAAGACCATGGATACAAATGAAGCTAATTTGTTTCTCTCTTTGCAGCTGGCACAGGAAACATTTTGTCTCTGAGGTGCCATTTGCAACTGACCTCATACATTATTTATTGGTTTTATAATTTAGCCCAGCCTTTCAGATGCCTGCAGGATGTCACCTGCTCATGGGTATTATTATCTCCAGTTTATAAATGAGGCAACCAGGCCTAAGAAGTGGGGACAGGGGTTTTCTAGGGTCACACAGTCAGTCAAGGGGAGGCTCGGAGGCAGGTTTTCTGACTCCAAACTCCAGGTTCTTTCCGCTCCCACGCCTGCCTCATGCACATTTCCCCACAGAGTTGCGCTCAGGGCTCTCACTCTACTGTTCTTTATATAGTGCAGTCACATCTGGGATGTGCTCTGTTTAGTGAGGTTGGGCCGTGAGGAAAGGGGACGCTTAGGAGCCAAGTAAAGAAGACGTAAACTTAAAGAAAGAAGGAAGCAGACAAAGCAGGAGAGTAGAGGGGTTGTGTACCCTTCTCCCACTGTGAGAGAAGACGAGCAATTTAGTAACACGGGGGACTCGCTGCACAGTTGCAAAAACGGACGAGGCCACGCCCAGTCCCACTCCCTGGCTCCGTTCCCAGGCTGGGTTGGCCGCATCTTTGTCCTTCATCTTTTCTTCACTGGAGCATCTCTCTAATGCATGGCTGCTTGTCTGAGTGACAGAGGCTGCTGTTCCGCCATCAACAGCACTTAGAGGTGAGGGGCTTGGCAGGAGGCAGCTGCTGCCCCTAGAGGTCTGGAGCTCAAGCAGGAGCAGCCCCTACAGTGGCGTGCACCCAAAGTTTGATCAACAGAATAAGAATGTGCTCAGGAATAGTGTGTATGCCATTCAGACAGAACATCCTCTGGCACGCTCTCTCTCTTGTCTCTTTGCCTCCTTGGAGTCCCCAACCTCCTACAGATGGCCTCTTTGGACCCCAGGAGCCTTGCTCTACTGGAGTGTTCATCGCTACCTGCCTTGGCCCTGGCAAGTCTCCTCCTCTCCCGCGAGCAGGAAAGCGAGTGAGTTAGTGTGTGTCTCAGACCACATCTTGTCTCCAAGGAGCAGCGGGAGAGAGGAATCGTCTCATACCTGCTCTGTCCAGCTAGCTCACTCTGGTTGAGCCACATATTCAGAGCAACCACCCCAAAAGATGAAATTAACTCTGCAGGGCCAAGACCCATATTTGTAACACACATTTGGCAAATTTTCACTGAACCCGTACCCTGGTCAGGCTCTTGGACTGGGCAGGTGCCATGGGGGAATAAAAGGATGACATCAATACTCAGGCCCTGTGCCTGGACCCAAGCAGCTCCAAAGGGGACCAGTTTCTTCCCTCCCTGGTTCTGAGGCTAGGTCACGGCTGCATGGCCTGGTGGTGGTGATGTGATCTGAACTGTCAGTGTCCTGAGCAGAGGTGCTGGGAAAGGAGTGGGGAAAGTTCCCTAGGGCAGTGTGGGCAATGGAGCAATGACCACGCTGCCCGCTGGACCGCACGCCAGCCTTCAGAATGCAGACGATGCTCTGTTGCCTTTCTCTAGAAGGAATGCCTCACTGCTTTCCCAGGGAACCACGAGTCCTCCACCCTCAGTGCTTACTTTGTCTGTGTTCCAGCATCTCCATTCCACACTGCACCTCACTGACAGCATTGCTTCATGTTTCCTGAGGGCCCCTGTGTGGCCATCGAGAGCCTGTCCACTAAGAGGAAGCTCTTCCAGCCTTTGTCTCCAGGATCTAACTACATTCTACTGGCCCATCGATTAGGAAAGCTGGGTGGCTTTTGATTTCCACTTTGATGGGAGAGGGAGTAGAAAGTGTTACCAGGGGGACTGGCTTGATGCCCAGAAATCAGGAGGACCAGAGGACCCATGAAGACAGCTTGCACCAGCTTGGCTTCTTTCATAATTCCATGTGCTCCCCCAGAGATGGAGATGGGACCTATTATGAAGGAACCCGGCAAGTCAAAATCTCTCTAAAGAGATTCTGAATAGTATCTTTTTACAGATGATACTATAGAAAAACATCCAGAGAGAAATGACTCATTATTTCTTATTACAGTTACAGGACTCTTTCTGGGGTTATAAATAAATTCTTCATCACTTGCTTGAAGGTAATAAAGCTTGTAAATTTTCTGCTCTGAAGACTTATGTCCCCTCTTGCCTTTTTCTGCCATCCGGCTGTGTCTCACTTTACCTTACCCATCACCGGTTGGTGTGTGTTTAAGGAATGAAAAATAATTTTAATATTTGCCAAGGTAAAATATAATTAGGTTGGTAAATCTGCTGTTTAAAAGGGCATGAACAAAATCCCCAGACTAAATAGAAATTATTTCTGGATCGTTTCTGTTTTCATCATTTCTATTATCTATTTCTTCTATTACCATGGGTAATCAGAAATTGATCATATTTCCAAAAAAACCAAGCCAAAACAGAACAAAGTAAACAAAAAACCCACAACTAGGGGACAAGGTAGGAGGGAAAAAAAGTGAATGAACCATATAGGTGCTTTGTCCATCATCAGTCTCTTTATCCACCCATCCATCCATCCATCCATCCATCCATCCATCCATCCACCCACCCACCCACCCACCCACCCACCCATCCATCCATCCACCCACCCATCCATCCATCCATCCACCCACCCACCCACCCACCCACCCATCCATCCACCCATCCACCCATCCATCCATCCATCCATCCATCCATCCATCCATCCATCCATCCATCCATCCATCCATCTATCCATCCATCCATCCATCCAGTGTTTAATGTGCCTATATGTTCAAGGCATGATTCTGAGAGCTGCATATCAGAGTAGAAATCCCACAAGCTTTAATGCCACACTGGACTGAGTTAGAATCCTAGCTACAAATTTATGCTGGTGTGTAATCTACAGAACTCAATCTTGGCAGCCTCATGTTGCTCAGCTGTTAAGGTTTCCAAATCCCTTCCTCATAGGGCTCTTATGTACCTGGAACAATACCTTGTACCTAAGGGTTCCATAAATATTAATTGTTTCCCTTGTTTCACTCTTCATTATCTAGTTCCTGATTAATTGAATCAGGAATTTTAAGAAGTCACTTTAAAATGGAGCTTGCCATGACCTCCCCATCCTGCCATTTTGTTAAGAGAAGAAATTGAAGAAAATTACAGTAGACAATACAGCAAATAAGAGGGCACAAGGCATCCTGAATGTTAATGATTTCCAAGGATTTCTCAGTTCCTCAGAAGACAACACTCAAGCATTTAGAGCCCAAGCATCTTGGGAACTTGGTCAAGGTGAATGTCCATGAGATGCCACCTGTGCCTTCAGTTACACTGAGCTGGTCTTGGGGAGCTTCTGCCCAGAATCTCCATCATGCTGTATGGAGATTCCTTGGGGAGCTGCCATCACATTAGATATGTGGATTCAACTTCAGCAAATGGTGTGGTTTACCATTCCCATCCCACAACCTATCAGGACTCGTCTCATCATGACACCCAACCTGGTTTGCCTCAGTAACTGCTAAATGCCTGAGTTCCCTGGCATTCTCTCAACTGGACTTTCATCCCTTCTGGTTCTGATTATCCTCTATTCCTGGGTTTTGCAACCCAGCGTTTCTGGCACTGTTGACATTTTGGGTTGGATAGCTCTTTGTTATGGAGGGCAGTTTTGTGCATGTTAGCAGCATCCCTGGCCTCTACCCACTGGATATCAGTGATACCCCCTCAGTATGACAACCAAAAATGTCTGTAGACATTTCCAAATGTTCCTAGCAGGCAAAATTGCACTTGGTTGAGAACTGCTACTCTTATCTAACCTACACCTCCCATTGTGCCCTCTGGAAATGTCATCAGGTGAAACTTGCTTATCCCTTGGTTGTCTCAAAGGGGGACTGTTTCTTCTCCTACATCTTACCTACCCAAAGGCCAGGAGGTGAAGTAGTCATCCTCCTTGCTTCCCATTGCTGCACTGAAACAGGCATTTTCTATCCTGCCCACAAAAATCTGATCCTTTGAAACTCATTCCATCTGGTAATGCTCTTCTTTCTTACTTCTTGATGCATCGTCCACTGACTGCTCCATCTTTCTCCCTCATTCGTGGGAGAATTCAGTACCTGGCTGAGCCTCTTATTCCTCTCCTCAACACTGTCCTTATTTGAGCTCAGCGTCTTTAACATCCATATTGATGAGTCATCCAACACCATGGCCTCTCAGGTCCTGATCTCATCTTCATTGACCTTTTAATTTTCCGGATAAGTGATGGAACACTGATGACTTGCTAGGCACTATTCTAGATCCAAAGGCTACAAGAGTAATGGGGTAGACATAATCTCTGCCCTCATGGAATTTACATTATAAGGGTGGAGAGGTGCCAGTAATAAGCAAACAAGAAAATCTCATTTTGCCAGTTGCTATTAAAGGAATAAACAGGATATTGTGGATAGGGAACAATAGGGTTGAAGGAATGAGTTTGCATAGAAGGGAGCAGGACGTCCTGTCTGAGATGGTGAAATGCTGAGTTGAGACTTTAAAGATGAAAAGGGGTGGATTATGCAAAGAGCCAGGGGAGGAACGATTCAGGAAGAAGAAACCAGAAGTCCAAAAAGGCTTTGGAGTGGTAATGAGCATGGGATGTTCAAGGAATAGAAAGTTGGCATAAGTGGCTGGAGCAGTGAGTGAAGAGGGTGGCACTGGACGAGATAAATTTGTGAGGTAGATGTGTGTGCCTTTGTTGATTTGATTATTTGTATCTTATGTGCACAAAATTGAATTGATCATTCTCCTCAGTTTATTATACCCTATCCTTGCCGGTTTGTGGCTGCTCTCTTTTACATTTTAAAATATATTAATATATCTTAATTAATATATCTTTAACTTCCAATCCAATTCCCCTACCTCTTATATACTTTCCATTTTTGTGTATTTATCTTTTGTATATATTCTTCCATTCTACTTTCCACACATCTATTTACATACATGTTCATGTTTTGTTATATTTTAAAGTATTTTAATTAATGGCATTGTCCAATAGATCTTGCTCTGTTCTTTAGTTTTTTAAAATTGAAGTATAGTTGATTTACAATAATGTGTTAGTTTCAGGTATACAGCAAAGTGATTCAGTTATATATATATATTCTTTTTCAGCTTCTTTTCCATTATAGGTTATTACAAGATACTGAATATAGTTCCCTGTGCTATACAGTAAATCCTTGTTGTTTATTTTATGTATAGTAGTTTGTATCTGTTAATTCCAAACTCCTAATTTATCCCTCCCTCCCTTTTAACTTTGGTAAACATAAGTTTGTTTTCTATGTCTGTGAGTCTGTTTCTGTTTTGTATATGTATACGAAATGTATTTATATATACATTCTTTTTCATATCCTTTTCCATTATGGTTTGTCACAGAATATTGAATATAGTTCCCTGTGCTAAACAGTAGGACCTTGTTTATCCATCCTGTCTATATAGTTTGCCTCTGCTAATCTCAAACTCCCATTCCTTCCCTCCCTTACCCACCTCCCCCTTGGCAACCACAAGTATGTGCTGTATATCTGTGACTCTTTTTTTGTTTCATAGATATGTTGATTTGTACCATATTTTGATTCCACATGTAAGTGATATCATATGGTATTTGTCTTTCTCTGTCTGGCTTACTTCACTTAGTACGATAATCTCTGGGTCCATCCATGTTGCTGCAAATGGCATTATTTCATTCTTTTTGATGGCTTAGTAATATTCCATTGTATTTATATACCACATCTTCTTTATCCATTCATCTGTTGATGGACGTTTAGGTTGTTTCCATGTCTTGGCTATTGTAAATAGTGCTGCTATGAACATTGGGGTGCATATATCTTTTCAAATTATAGTTTTGACTTGGTATATGCCCATGAGTTGGATTGCTGGATCAGATGGTTGCTCTGTTTTTTAAATTTTTCATTCAACTTAAGTTTTTGAGGTCTCTCCCTATTGCTATATATCTAGTTAATTTCATTTGCTTGCTGCATAATATTCCATCATATGTATCTACACCTTTCAATTATCCATATCTCTATTGGTGGCTACCTAAGTTGGCTCAGGTTATTTACCACAAAATAAACAACACTGTACATGTGCTTTCCAGTGAGAGATTCTCTTGGATGTGTTCCCAAAAGTGGGAATGTTAGCTCATAAAATGTAAGCATTGTTTAGTTTCACTAAATACTGCTAGTTTGATATCCCAAATTATATACCTCTGTTCACTCTCATTAGCAGTGCATAGTTTTCTATGTATTTACCACCAGTTCAACTTAAACTTCTCCTACAGTGTGTGACTTTATTCTTAGAATGCTCAGAAACATTAGCAATTCTATCAGTTTTCTCTTCCTAAAGAAATATCTTAAATTTTTGTCCTGCTCCAAACTGAACTAGTTCTCCAGGGATGCTATGCATCAGTCATCTGAGATCTCCCTTCACCATCATCCTGGGGATTTCCTTTCCTTCTTTCTTGCTTTCTGGGTTTTTATCTCTTACTCTTTCTCCACATACTCTCTTGTTTTTGTGGAGCACATCCTCCAGTAGCTTTCTGAGAAATGATAGAAATTTTACTGTGAGTATTCCATGTCTGAAAATGGACAGACCTTATAGTACCTTCACATTAAAAATTTTTTTTTATTTAAGTATAATTGATTTACAATGTTGTGTTAGTTTTAGGTGTATAGCAAAATGATTCAGACATATATATATATGTGTGTGTGTGTGTGTGTGTGTGTATATATATATATATACACACATACATATATATATTCTTTTTCAGATTATTTTTCCTTATAGGTTATTACAAAATATTGAGTATAGTTACCTGTGCTCTACAGTAAATCCATGTTGTTTATCTATTTTATATATAGTAGTGTGTATATGTTAATCCCAAACTCCTAATTTATCCCATGCCCCTTTCCCCTTTGGTAACCATAAGTTTGTTTTCTATGTCTGTGGGTCTATTTCTGTTTTGTATATAAGTTCATTTGTGTCACTTTTTTTTTTAAGATGCCACCTTTAATGATATCATATGATATTTGTCTTTCTCTTTCTGATGTACTTCACTTAGCATAATCTCTAGGTCTATCCATGTTGCTGCAGATAGCATTATTTCATTCTTTTTATGGCTAGGTAATATTCCATTGTGTATATGTATATGTACCACATCTTCTTTATTCATTCATCTGTTGATAGACATTTAGGATGCGTCTGTGTCTTGGCTATTGTAAATAGTGCTACAGTGAACATTGTGATGCATGTATCTCTTCAAATTATGGTTTTCTCTAGATATATGCCCAAGAGTAGTACCTTCACATTTAATCAAAAGTTTGAGTAATTCCAAGGTGGCCTAGCAGTTTGGATTCCAGGCTTTCACTGCTGTGGACCAGGTTCAATCCCTGGTGGGGAACAGAGGTTCCACAAGCTGTGTGGCATGGCCAAAAAAAAAAAAAAAAGTTTGGATATGGAATTCTTGGTTGGAAATCATTTCCCTCACAATTCTGATGGCATTGCTTATTGAATTCTAGCTTCCACTGCTGCTGTTGAGAAGGTCAGTACTATTCTGATTTTTGATACTTTGATTGTGTGTGTGTTTGTGTATATTATATGTATATTTTCTGCTCAGGAACTTTAGCATCCTCTCTTTGTTCCCAGTTCTGAAATTTAAAAATGATGAATCTCAGTGTGGGTCTATTTTTATCTCTTGCACTGAGAACTTTTTGAGCCTTTCAATTTGGAAGCACAGCTCTTTCAGTGCTGGGACATTTTCTTAAATTATCTTATTGATGATTTCTTTCTATCCATATTCTCTCTCTGGAATGCCTGCTGTTTGGAGTTGAACCTCTTATCTTTTCCATCTCTTTGTCTTTTTGCTTT
Source organism: Stenella coeruleoalba (assembly GCF_951394435.1). Taxonomy (NCBI): domain Eukaryota; kingdom Metazoa; phylum Chordata; class Mammalia; order Artiodactyla; family Delphinidae; genus Stenella; species Stenella coeruleoalba. The sequence goes on from NC_137156.1 coordinate 54,122,509, forward strand.
ACTTCCTGGGAGAGTTCCTCAACTTTATCTGACAGCACTTCTAGTGGGTTTTAAATATCTGTTGTCCTATTTTTATTTTCTAAAAGGCCCTTTTTGGGGGGTCTCTGAATATTTTAAAATGCATCCTGGTCTTGTTTTCTAGATACAGTATTTTCTCTGAGATATTAGTGATTGTTTAAAAATCATTAGAAGTTTTTATCTTCTGCATACTCTCTGCTTCTCTAATCTCCCCCCACCCAATATGTTTGTTTTTATATGTTATTGCTCATTTTAGATTTCCTCAAATATCTTGTTATCTTTGGTTGTCTGTTGGTCATTAAAAGGACACCAGAAAGCTCATTTGAAGCTCTGTCTTGCCCTTCATGGTTTTCACTGTAGGGTAAAGACCGGACTGTTTCACTAGGGAACTGCTGATATCAGTATCTTTAGATCTTTTCTATTAGGCCGGCTAGATTTCTCAGAGGTGTTTTAGTCTCCTGGTTGGAGGATTTATCCCAACTGACAGTGTCCTGGGAGTTGAAGTAGCTTGACAAGGAAGGAAGGTGGAGTTTTAAGAGTCAGTGTGGATCTTTTAGTAAAAACTCATATTTTTGGTACAGTAAGTTGTCTCTCAATTTTCCCTGGTGTACCCCAATCCAGGGGGCCCAGTTTTACCCTCTTTAAAGCATTGGTTCTCAAAGTATGGTCTGTGGACCTTTAGGAGTCACTAAGGCCCTTTCAGGGGATCAGCAAGATTAAAACTGTTTTCATAATAATACAAAGACTTTATTTGCCTTTTTCACTCTCATTTTTTAATGAGTGTACAGTGAAGTTTTCCAGAGGCTACATGATGTGTGATATTGCAAGAGGGTGAATGCAGAAGCACATAGAAGACCAACTATCTTTTTTTTTTTTTTTTTTTTTTTTGCGGTACGTGGGCCTCTCACTGTTGTGGCCTCTCCTGTTGCGGAGCACAGGCTCCGGGCACGCAGGCTCACCGGCCATGGCTCACGGGCCCAGCCGCTACGCGGCATGTGGGATCTTCCCGGACCGGGACACAAACCCGTGTCCCCTGCATCGGCAGGTGGACTCTCAACCACTGCGCCACCAGGGAAGCCCAGAAGACAAACTATCTTATATTAAGCCAGCTATAAAAGGGATTTGAAAAATGTGAAACAATGCCACTCTTCTCAGTATTTTCTTTTATTTAGAAAATAGTTATTTTTTTATAAAATATGTTATTTGGGTTAATGTATAGTTACTGTTTATTACCATTATTTAAATAAATAAATATTTAAAAATGCCAGTTTTAATTTCTCACATGATAAATATCAATATATGTAATCCTCACAAAATCTTTTCGAGGTTCTCAATAATTTTGAAGACTGTATAGTTGTCCCAAGACTAAGCATTTGAGAATCGTTCCTCTAGAGAATGGTCAGATGAAACTGGGGAGAGATCTGAGGAGTCTAACAATTTTTTGAATAGAAAATTCATTTGCTTTTCTTCTTTCTTTTATCCCTTCCTTTCAGAGTTTCCTGTACTATAAACAGCAAAGTGGAGAGACACATGAGCCTATGTCCCTGAAGACACTGTTAAACTGATGAATCAACCAGCCCTGAAGACTGATTTACTTCTGGAGATGCTTCCTGTTATGTGAGATAATAATTTTCTTTGTTTTGTTTGATGTGGTTGTTAATTGCAGCTGAAAACCTAATGCAGGCCAAGAGAGGAGAGTGTTTCAAGAAGCGAGGAGTGATTGAGTCTGTAAATGATGGACAGTGAAGGTTGTCCTAGGCTTTGGCTGCAGGGAGGCCCTAGGTGGCCTTGGCAGGTCATTTTCAGTGGGGTGGTGGTGGTACAAATCACATCAGCTCCTGGCAGACTCCCTTCCTGCTTGTTCCTCTTTATCTTTCTCTTTGTCTCCTTTATCATCCAGACCACAAGATGTTGGGGTTCTTCTCAGCTTAGTCTGGGCTTTCTTTCCCACTCTGTATATTCTTTTCCTTGATGTTATCCTTTCCCATAGGTCTAACTGTCATTTTATGCTGGCGTTGCCCCAAATTTATATTTCCAGCCCAGCCTTCTCTCTGTGTTCCAGATTCACACCTCCAACTGCTCACCTGACATCTCCAGTTGAATCTTTCTCAGATGTGTCAGATCTAACCTTTCCAAAGTGGAAAACTTGACCGGTCCCACCCCCTTTCTTCACCTGTCTGTCTGTTTACCCAGCTACTCAAGCCAGAAAGTGAAGTGTCACTCCTGATTCCCCTCTTTCCTCACTCCCTGTTTCTAATCCATTAGGCAGTTTTATAGGTTTCATCTGCAAAATATAAATGGGGTCTAGTCTTCTCCGCTTGTCCAATACCATCTTCTTTTTTTAAAAAAAGTATCTTTTTAAAAAATTGAAGTATATCAAAAAAAAAAATTGAAGTATAGTTGATTTACAATGCTGTGCTAATTTCCGGTGTACAGCAAAGTGATTCAGTTATACATATACATATATTCATTCTTTTTCAGATTCTTTCCATTATAGGTTATTACAAAATATTGAGCATAGTTCCCTGTCCTATACAGTAAGTCTTTGTAGATGATCTCTTTTATATATAGTAGTGTGTATATGTTAATCCCAAACTCCTAATTTATCCCTCCCCCTGCCTTTCCCCTTTGGTAACCAAAAGTTTGTTTTCTATGTCTGTGAGTCGATTTCTGTTTTGTAAATAAGTTCATTTGTATCATTTTTTAAGATTCCACATATAAGTGATATCATCTATGATATTTGTCTTTCTCTTTCTTATTTTACTTAGTATGATAATCTCTTGCTCCATCCATGTTGCTGCAAATGGCATTATTTCATTATTTTTTTATGGCTGAGTAATGTATCTTTGTGTATATATATACACACACACCACATCTTCTTTAAATATACATGCACCCCAATGTTCATAGCAGCACTATTTACAATAGCCAAGGCATGGAAGCAACCTAAATGTCCATCAATGAATGCCATCTTCTTGACACATATCATGAACATTTCTTGCCTGTGTGATTGCAAAAGCCTCCCAGCTGGCCCTGCTTCCTTTCTTGCTGTCCCTCACCCAACATTCAGACTGTGCTTCTAAAAAAATACAGGGTAGATCGTGTTCGTCCTGCTTTAAATCCTTCCACTGCTTCTGTCCCTATCTATAATAAAATCCAGAACCCCTTCTGATGACCCACGAGGCCCTGCCTGCTCTGGCTCCTGCCATCTTCATCAGCCTTATTATTGCACATGGCCCTCACCCTTCTTGCCTCAATCTAGCTGTACTGGTCTTGTAGTCTCTTGAACAGACCACTCATTCTACTTTGGAAGCTCTTCCTCACCCTTCACTGCTGGGCTAGCTCCTTCTATTCCTTTTAATCTCAGCTTATATGTCATTTGTTCAGCAAGGCGTTTCCACCGCTTTTACCTAGAGTCCGTGATATTCCATGGGATATTCTCCTACTTAGCTCTTTGTTTTGTTTGATTTTTGAATTCAATTTTTTTGTTTTGTGGCATATATAATAATTCAGATTCATTATATAAAACTATTTTCTAATTAATCTGTGTTTGGCTGCACAATAGGAAGGGTCTTACATTTATTTGCTAACTGCTCTCAGATGAAAGATGGTTCCCATTATGGCCTTGGCTCCTTTTATAAAGGGCCAAGAATTTCTTAGAAGAGCTCAGTAACTCTTAGTAACTCAGGGAAAAAATTACAGGAGAAACACCAGAGACCACATTGACTCTTGGAACTCCAGAATGATTATTTTTGAACTTTCCCAACTGGACCCATTAGAGATTTATTTAATAACGTTAGATCCCTTCAAAGATCCAGTCTTTTGTCTCAGATTTACTGGGCATGTTACTGAACCAAATGTCTTGTGACTCCGCATTCTGATTTTTAATAACAGTGAGTTGACAGCCTTGTTCCCATCCTTTGAAGTTTACAGATAAAGTGTATCTGAAAGGGCCCCCATAGGATGGAGAGACAAACAGGGACCCAGTCCTGGCATTTCTGGCTCAAGCTGCAGCTTTTGCTGGAAACCGGTGAGGTCAGCGGTTGCAAGGAAGCTGAGTTGATCTCTTGACAGTCACATGATGACAGACGCAGAGTGTATCTGGACCCAGGCATCCACCTCCTCTACTGGCACCTCAGCAGAAAGTGTGCATGCTTTGTCCCTGACGGGATTTTGAAGGATGTAGCTCTAGGGTTGTCTTTGTGTCGGGATGTCACGGAACCAGCACCAGAAGCAAGCAGACAGAGGACTCCTACATTCTCTTCTCCTCCTTCCTCTCTGAACCAAATATCAATAATCTTCATAGGCAAGCAGAGGAAAACATCCTTGGAGGTGCCAAGCCAGGAGGAGGTGATGGGAAGGAATGTGTCATTGTGTTCTGAACGGTTCTTGAGGCAGCATTTTGTACCCCTCGGTCAGTCAGCCATTGGCTGTAGGTTGTCTCTGTGGGGAGCTAAGGCTGTAAACCCCCAGACAGGGCAGATCCTTTCACCCTGAGCAAGTCTCTGGAGGAGGGGTGGCTGTGAGCAGTTAGCAGCCGGTATTCACAGCAGCAGGGGCATGGGTGCTTCCATGTAGAAGAAAAGGATCTGGGTGAAGCACCAGCACAACCATGAGGGCTCCTGTCCCTGGAGGGGGTGTCCCTCAGGCCAATCCCACCTTTCCTTCTTGTGTGAAGGCTTTCTGGGCCATCCAGCCTCAGTTGGCCACTCCCTCCCTTTAGTCCTTTGGCCGTCTCACTGCCATCCCATTGTCATTGACTTTTTTTATACGCATTTAAAAAAAATTGAAGTATAGTTGATTTACAATGTTGTGCTTATTTCTGCTGTACAGCACAGTGACTTAGTTATACACATATATGCATTCTTTTTAATATTCTTCTCCATTATGGTTTATCCCAGGATATTGAATATAGTTCTCTGTGCTATACAGTAGGACCTTGTTGTTTATCCATTCTATCAATAAATGTAATAGTTTGCATCTACCAACCCCAAACTCCCAGTCCATCCCTCTCCCTCCCCGCCTGCCTTGGCAACCACGAGTCTTTTCTCTATGTATACCATTGTCATTGACTCTTTACTTGCCTGTCTCCCCCACCTGCTCCTTGAGGCAGGAAACTGGCCTTGCCCACCTATTGTCCCTCTCAGCCCCAGAGGCTGGCACCGTCCTTGGCACGGAGGAGATAAGTGCAACATTCCCCGGTGTCCTGGGTCCCCTGCCTCAGTGACTCTCCTTGTCTGTGCTCACTCCATGGACTCAAGTCAAGATCATTGACTAAAGAATGACCTTAGGAGACTTCGATGAGCCCCATGTGAAAATCAGGCAATCATCAGCAGAAGGGAGAGACTTCAGCACCGCCCTCCCCAACCTTTTTTTGGTGTTATATGCCTTTAAAAAATTATTTAAAACAAATTATATGGCAATAATTTGTTTATTGCCTACCTCCCAAATGGCTCAGTGCAAGACAGTTTTGCTCTGCCCCTCTTGGAGAGAGAGAGAAACGAGATCTTAAGGCTGAGTATTTCCATCAGCAGGAAATCAGTACTCTTTGTGTGAACTGAGCAGGTACTGGGAGAGCCTGACTGTTTAATTTCCTTGAAATGCCATTTGCATGCGTTCGATGTTGGGAGGAGGACTTTGGGAGTTAGGGACTGAAAGAGAGGTCAGTGGAGAAAAAGGAGAGAAGCGGCAGTGTCTCGGAAGGCTGGGGAATGGGTGATACTTGAGAGGTTTCAGTGTTTATTGGCAACTGCTCCCCCTCCCCACGAGGCTCTGAGCCATGGAGAAGCCGGCAAGACCCAGCATGCATCGGCCTTTTGGGGACACGCTGTGATCACTTCCTGTGGTGAGTGATGGTTGAGTCACAGCCTCCCCAGGTGAACATCCCCTCTTGTCTGTAAGACAAGCAACTTGGGGACCTGCATAAACTTCTCCTGGCTGCCTCTTAGGGCTCTGCAGCTGCAAGGTGGTAAATGAATGAGTACGCCCAGTAAACAGCCAAACGAGGGTCTGGGGAATCTGAGGGACCACGTGTCATTCATCTTATATAAGGGACACTCAGGGTAAGTAGGGAGGAGCTAAAATGAGTCCTGCAGGGGCTTCTGGACTCCCCTGTGTTCTTCCTTCTTTGTCAATGCCCGTAGGGGTCTTCTGTCTACACTCAATCCCTTCATTTTTTTTTTTTTTGAAGTAGAGTTGATTTATAATGTTTCAGGTGTATAGCAAAGTGATTCAGATATATATATACACACACACACACACACACACATACATACATACATATATATAGATATATACACACACACATACATACATATATATATATATATATATATATTCTTATTCAGATTCTTTTCCATTATAGGTTATTACAAGCTACTGAATATAGTGCCCTGTGCTTCAATCCCTCCATCTTAAAGATTGTTCCTACAGTAGGATTCAGTTTTAAAATGAAGTTCAGGGGCTTCCCTGGTGGTGCAGTGGTTGAGAGTCTGCCTGCCGATGCAGGGGACACGGGTTCATGCCCCAGTCTGGGAAGATCCCACATGCCGTGGAGCAGCTGGGCCTGTGAGCCATGGCCGCTGAGCCTGCGCGTCCGGAGCCTGTGCTCCACAATGGAGAGGCCAGAGCAGTGAGAGGCCCGCCTACAGAAAAAAAAAAAAAAAAAATGAAGTTCAGATGTGTGAAGCACCTGTATGTGCAAGGTCCCTGGCTGATTGCTGGAGACTCAGGGATCACAGTTTTATAAAGGAGACAGACCCCTTAAGAGCAGATGTGGGCATGTGACACCAGATATAAAGGAGGAACGTGCTCTCCAGGGTTAGTCAGGAGAGTCTGGTGAGTTTGACAGGCAAACAGGTCGGGCAAAGGCTTTCTAGCAGAGGGAACGGTCTGTACAAAGGCTGGGAGGTCTAAACAACATCAGGTTCAGGGCTGTCTGAGCATTTTGATATGCTAGAGAGTGAAGTCAGGGTGTAGGGACTTGGCTTGTGGTCAGGGATGTGGCTGAGGAGACCCTGCCATAAAGGCCTTAAGAAGATCAGCCATATGAAGGGTGAAGGCACAATGAGACGCAAGTGTGATGTTTCTCAATCGTAATCGTAATTGTGATTTCTGGGAGTAGGGATGACCAGTGAATTAAAACACCCAGTGATGGGATTGCAGGAGTCAAAGCACTGGCTGGTGAGTTTTCTCTTGGGCAGGGAAGTTTCCCCAGCTCCTGCTTTCGGCTCTTCTGAGCTGGCTCTGGAATATACCCACTTTGACTAGTCACTGTATATTTACTGAGCAACTACTATATGCTCAGAACAATATGTATGGCTGAGAAATACCATGGTGCCCTAGCTCGTGGACTTCTGTGGCTCCACTGGGTCAGAGCTTCTCTGAGCTCTGTTCATTGCCAGGAGTAACTGCCCACCACACCCAGCTCCACACAAGCTGAATTCATTCCTGAATCCCTCGTGCTCCAGGAATCCCAGGGCACATGCTCCATAAAGGTTTGATGACTGAATGACTTGTACACATCAAATCATTTGTGAACACAGGTTGGGTGAAAGTCATTTGTGGGTCTGACATTAATAACTGTATCTTCTGGAATTTGGAGGATGTGGAGGGTTGACCTAGGGTGAGAAAAATAGATCTGATCTTGCTTCTTCCCTGAATTGTTTTGTGACCTCAGACAGTCCTTGGGTGAAATAAGCCTCTTTTCAGCATGTATAAGATAAGAGATTTGGATCAGCGCTTCCTTAATGTCCCTTCTAGTTCAAATATACTAATATTTTAAGTCTATAAATAGGAATCTCCAGAACTCTGGATCGAAAGACATAAAAAAGTGTGAGCCCTGAGGGTTGTCGCAAGATGCAAAGACACAAAATGGGTACCTGGTGCTGGCCCTGGCTTCTGCCTTGCTTAGGAAGTGCTGGTTTTTATTCGTTGTAAGATACAGGCAGGAAATCCTACCATCTACTCTGGGGTGCTATGGCAATTAATTCGTTCATGCTTCTGAGGAACAAAAGGAACAAAAGGTGCTGCCTGTAAAACGTCATATAAATGCCAAGTGTTATTGTTTTCCATCTGAGTCTCCTCCAATCGATTTCAGTTTCCTATCAGAGAAGTCATAACAGCATCAGTTGGGGCTCTTCTGGCTAACCGTGCTGCCAATAAAGGGGGAAAATTCCCTTAAAAAATTCCATTTTAATTTCTCTCTGTGACCCCCCCCCCTCCTCTTTCTCTAGTGCGTTTATTGTTCAGAGTTGCTCACTGCTCAGGGGTCACTACAAGTTAGCACCTTCTGTTTTCTCTCTGTACTCATTCTAGTCTCCGTAAGTTGGCAAACAGTGTCTCTGGGTTTCCCTGACAAAGCTCTGGAGGATACACAAGGAAACACCCCAGGTGGGTCTCCACCCTCCAGGGGCTCCTATCTGTGCAGGAAGAGTAGAGACCAGCCCCTTGCCCGCCACAAGCAACCACTGTTCAAGGCAGAGTGTGACAGGCTTGGCGAGCGCAAGGCTGTGGGGTTCTTGATGAGCCATATGATAAACGGGGATCCAAATGCAGGTTCCTCTGTGTCTCAGTTATTTACTGCCATGATAATGCCATGTAACAAACCAAGCCAAAACTTGGTGGCTTAAAATAATGGCATTTATTTGAAGAGGCTGCAGGTTGGTGATCCAGACCTGGCTCAGCTGGGTAGTTCCTCGGCCCCGGCTGGGTGTGTCCTCATGTCTGGGGTGAGCTGCTCCTAAACAACGTAGGCTGTCCTTGGAAGGGACAGGCTGGAGGGACTTAGCTCAGCCCGCTGTCTCTCGTCCTCCAGGTGGCTTGCCTGGTGGTGTCATTAGGACACTGCAGAGATGCAAGAATGAGAGAGAAATCTTCACGGCATCCTGGGGCCTGGGTGCAGAAGTGGCTTATGCTCACTTCTGTCTATTCTATTGACCAAAGAAAGTCACATGGCTGAGCAGATTTAGAGGGGCTGGCAGGATACAGACTTTTCTTCTTTGGTGGGGGCACTGCAGAGTCACACAGCAAAGGGCAGGATACCAGAAGGGGTAAAGAATTGGGGCTGCTAATGCCATCCATCTGGCACAGAGTGCCTCAGCCCTAGACTTTATAAATCTCTGGGAGTCAGGACATCTGCCTTTTTAAGCAGTTTCCAGGATGTTCTGATGCTCAGTGAAGTTTGAAAACAACTGGACACATAAGCAAAGAGCAGCAGAATAGTGGGAGCTTGGAGAAGACATGAAGTTACCCGCTCCCTGGGCTGGCCTTGCCCCACATGCTCCTCACCTTGCCTGCTGTCCATTTTTTCATGTCCAGAGGGACTGAGTCGAGGCTCTTCAGCTGTCAATGAAGCTGCGTGTTCTGTGACTCCTGGGGGGAAGGGATCCATGTGACTGGGACGGGAGAAGGAGGTGGGGAATGGCAAGAACAAAAAGCTCAAAGCATAGGAGCTAAAGGGATGTTGGAGTGCAGTGGGGTGTGGCTGGAGGAGGGGCTATGGGAGAGACGTCTGGAAAGGTGAATGAAACCCAGACTGTGGTGTGCCTCCAGCAGCTGGGAGGTGGGGAAGCTGGGGGTTAGCTAACGTGGAGTCCTCTTCTGGGGAAGTGTGTTAATAGGATTGGTGTTGAGGGTGGAAAGGAAAGTGCCATGAACTAAAATAGGGCTTCCATGGTAAGCTTCCTGACTCCTCTGGTCATTCTTGGGTAGCACAAGGTCCTTTGTTTAGCAATTCAATGTCTATTTCCTATGTAGGAGTCAAAACTTTGAACTTGGTTTAATGCGATGTCTTTTCCGCTTTGCATTTTCCATTCTGCTGAAAACAAGAAAGCTGGAAGTCAGCTGTGGCTTTGCAATTCTTGATTCCCGTGGCTTCAGCAACTACTTTCCCTACCCCAACTCGTTAATCACAGTTCCTACAGGTCTGGGGTGTAGAGGAGGTAGAAGAGGTAAGGGGTACAGGAGCATCTTACTTGGCTGTGAAAAAATAAAGAATGTTGCCCACTATCCAGTTCTATAAGAATCAAGTGATTAGGACACTGCAGTTACTGACCTACAACACACCCTGAGAGGAATTCAAGGCGAAGGTCAAATTGAGGCAATCTGTACTCTGGAAAAACAGGCAAAACAGGCCCTTTAGAGAGTTAGAAATATTTAAGGAGAAATTTTATATGAACCTGGATTCATCTTTCTATACTTAGAAAACTACTAAAATCATTGACTGAGGCATCTGTTCCTTGTGACTAGCAGCAACTTCTACCCAGATGTGTGCTTGAGTGCACGTATCCCTTTGCCAAAATCACATATATACTGGCCTGCCTGCCCACCCCTTGGGAGCAGGTCCTCAGAGCAGCTGAGAGGCTGTCTCCCAGGCTACAGTCCTCAGTAAGTCCCCAGATGAAACTGAAACTCACAGCTCTTGCGTTGTGCATTTTTATTTCAGTTGACAGCTGGTTCAGGTGTGGACTGGCTGGCGTTCTTTCTGACTCTTTCTCTTGGGGCTCTTCAGGGACGCTCTGTCTTAAGTTGGGTGCACGGCAGTGAGGGGGAGTGGGATGGGGAGGGGCGAGGGAGCCAAGGGAAGGTGTGACTTCAGGTGAAAACCCATAGAGAATTGTGTACGTTGATCATAAGGGGCCACTCAGGAGGGCAAAGCAGGAATCCAGAAGAGGCACCCTGCAAACGTCTTCTGAATGAATGAACGAAAGGAGTTGGGTCTTCTGAAATGAGTATGAGGTTTTGTTCTTTGAGGTCAAGATATTAAAAGAAGAAAGTTCCAGTGTCCTTACCGAGCAGTCACAGAGGAGACCCAGAGATGTGTCTGTATCTCTCGTTTCTGGTGGATTTATGATGTCCGTGTGTGTCATCAGAAAGGAAATGGGAGGGTCCATCAGCACAACCTGCACCCCCAGCGGGGCTCATCCAAGCTGAGGATCGCAGAGGGAGGAGAGCAAGACACCAGAGTGGGGTGGAGGTGGGCTTGCCGGGCTTTGACAGGTACACCATCTGTTGTCCAAGGGACCCTGAGCGTGATTACACGGGGCACCCCCCTCACCCAGGGGAGATCTCCCAGCCTCTCGGGGAGACCCCAGCCTGGGCACTAGGAATAGGAGCTCTAATGGCTTCTGGCCTAAGTTAGTGGAGCTGCATAGGTTCTCTATCTGGCTCCCTTTTCTCCCTGAAGCCTGGGGAATGATCTGAGTCGATGTGAATGGTACTCACCAGGACACAGAGTTTAGTATCTAGAATTACGAGCCTACTGAATACCCCCAGGTTTTGAGTAGCATTGCCGACTGGGCGGCTTCACAGGGGCTTCTCCACCCTGATCTCCACTCAGCACCCAGGCAGTGGACACCCACTGTGTGCCGGCCCATGGCTGGAGCTCTGTGCAGGGAGGTAGATGGACTCGCTGCTCAGAACTGGTCAGCTGCCTTGGGTATGGGCAAGGGTCTCGGAGGAGCGGTGACTCACTGAGATCAGGCTTCATTGCGCTGGATGTCCTTTCCCCATGCTTAGCATCGCAGGAAGCTTTAGCTGGATCATTGCATCTTGGCCAGGCTCAGTATTTTTTTTTTACATTCTTATTGGAGTATAGTTGATTTTCAATGTTGTGTTAGTTTCAGGTGTACAGCAAAGTGAATCAGTTATACGTATACGAATATCCACTCTTTTTGTTTTTTTAGATTCTTTTCCCATATAGGCCATTACAGAGTATTTTTATTTTATTTTATTTTATTATTACTTTTGTTAACATCTTCATTGGACTATAATTGCTTTACAATGGTGTGTTAGTTTCTAATTTATAACAAATTGAATCAGTTATACATATACATATGTCCCCATATCTCTTCCCTCTTGCGTCTCCCGCCCTCCCACCCTCCCTATCCCACCCCTGTAGGTGGTCACAAAGCACCGAGCTGATCTCCCTGTGCTATGCGGCTGCTTCCCACTAGCAATCTGTTTTACGTTTGGTAGTGTATATGTGTCCATGCCACTCTCTCACTTTGTCACAGCTTACCCTTGCCCCTCCCCGTATCCTCAAGTCCATTCTGTAGTAGGTCTGCATCTTTATTCCCGTCTTGCCCCTAGGTTCTTCATGACTTTTTTTTTTTGATTCCATATATATGTGTAAGAATACGGTATTTATTTTTCTCTTTCTGACTTACTTCACTCTGTATGACAGTCTCTAGGTCCATCCACCTCACTACAAATAACCCAGTTCCGTTCTTTTTTATGGCTGAATAATATTCCATTGTATATATGTGCTTCATCTTCTTTATCCATTCATCTGTTGATGGACACTTAGGTTGCTTCCATGTCCTGGCTATTGTAAATAGAGCTGCAATGAACATTCTGGTACATGACTCTTTTTTTTTTCTTTTCTTTTAACTTCTTTATTGGAGTGTAATTGCTTTACAATGGTGTGTTAGTTTCTGCTTTATAACAAAATGAATCGCGACTCTTTTGGAATTATGGTTTTCTCAGGGTATATGCCCAGTAGTGGGATTCCTGGGTCGTATGGTAGTTCTACTTTGAGTTTTTTAAGGAACCTCCATACTGTTCTCCATAGTGGCTGTATCAATTTACATTCCCACCAACAGTGCAAGAAGGTTCCCTTTTCTCCACAACCTCTCCAGCATTTCTTGTTTGTAGATTTTTTTGATGATGGCCATTCTGACCGGTGTGAGGTGATATCTCATTGTAGTTTTGACTTGCATTTCTCTAATGATTAGTGATGTTGAACATTCTTTCATGTGTTCATTGGCAATCTGTATATCTTCTTCGGAGAAATGTCTATTTAGGTCTTCTGTCCATTTTTGGATTGGGTTGTTTGTTTTTTGATATTGAGCTGCATGAGCTGCTTGTGAATTTTGGAGATTAATCCTTTGTCAGTTGCTTCATTTGCAAATATTTTCTCCCATTCTGGGGGTTGTCTTTTCATCTTGTTTATGGTTTCCTTTGCTGTGCAAAAGCTTTGAAGTTTCATTAGGTCCCATTTGTTTATTTGTGTTTTTATTTCCATTTCTCTAGGAGGTGGGTCAAAAAGGATCTCGCTGTGATTTATGTCATAGAGTGCTCTGCCTATGTTTTCCTCTAAGCGTTTGATAGTTTCTGGCCTTACATTTAGATCTTTAATCCATTTTGAGCTTATTTTTGTGTATGGTGTTAGGGAGTGTTCTAATCTCATACTTTTACATGTACCTGTCCAGTTTTCCCAGTACCACTTATTGAAGAGGCTGTCCTTTCTCCACTGTACATTCCTGCCTCCTTTATCAAAGATAAGGTGACCATATGTGCATGGGTTTATCTCTGCGTTTTCTATCCTGTTCCATTGACCTATATTTCTGTTTTTGTGCCAATACCATACTGTCTTGATTACTGTAGCTTTGTAGTATAGTCTGAAGTCAGGGAGCCTTATTCCTCCAGTTCTGGTTTTCTTTCTCAAGATTGCTTTGTCTATTTGGGGTCTTTTGTGTTTCCATACAAATTGTGAAATTTTTTGTTCTAGTTCTGTGAAGAATGCCATTGGTAGTTTGATAGGGATTTCATTGAATCTGTAGATTGCTTTGGGTAGTAGAGCTATTTTCACAATGTTGATTCTTCCAACCCAAGAACATGGTATATCTCTCCATCTATTTGTATCATCTTTAATTTCTTTCATCAGTGTCTTATAATTTTCTGCATACAGGTCTTTTGTCTCCTTAGGTAGGTTTATTCCTAGATATTTTATTCTTTTTGTTGCAATGGTAAATGGGAGTGTTTCCTTAAGTTCACTTTCATATTTTTCATCATTAGTGTATAGGAATGCAGGAGATCTCTGTGCATTAATTTTGTATCCTGCTACCTTACCAAATTAATTGATTAGCTCCAGCAGTTTTCTGGTAGCATCTTTAGGATTCTCTATGTATAGTATCATGTCACCTGCAAACAGTGACAGCTTTACTTCTTCTTTTCTGTTTTGGATTCCTTTTATTTCTTTTTCTTTTCTGATTGCTGTGGCTAAAACTTCCAAAACTAGGTTGAATAAGAGTGGTGAGAGCGGGCAACCTTGTCTTGTTCCTGATCTTAGTGGAAATACTTCCAGTTTTTCAACATGAGGATGATGTTGGCTGTGGGTTTTTCATATATGGCCTTTATTATGTGGAGGAAAGTTCCCTCTATGCCTAGTTTCTGCAGGGTTTTTATCAGAAATGGGTGTTGAATTTTGTCAGACGCTTTCTCTGCATCTATTGAGATGATCATATGGTTGTTCTCCTTCAGTTTGTTAATATGCTGTATCACGTTTATTGATTTGCATATTTTGAAGAATCCTTGCATTCTTGGGATAAACCCCACTTGCTCGTGGTGTATGATCCTTTTAGTGTGCTGTTGGATTCTGTTCCCTGGCATTATGTTGAGGATTTTTGCATCTATGTTCATCAGTGATATTGGCCTGTAGTTTTATTTCTTTGTGACATCCTTGTCTGGTTTTGGTATCAGGGTGATGGTGGCCTCGTAGAATGACTGTGGGAGTGTTCCTCCCTCTGCTATAGTTTGGAAGAGTTTGAGAAGGATAGGTGTTAGCTCTTCTCTAAATGTTTCATAGAATTCGCCTGTGAAGCCATCTGATCCTGGGCTTTTGTTTATTGGAAGATTTTTAATCACAGTTTCAATTTCAGTGCTTGTGATTGGTCTGTTCATATTTTCTATTTCTTCCTGGTTCAGTCTTGGAAGGTTGTGCATTTCTAAGAACTTGTCCATTTCTGCCAGGTTGTCCATTTTATTGGTATATAGTTGTTTGTAGTAATGTCTCATGATCCTTTGTATTTCTGCAGTGTCTGTTGTTACTTCTTCCTTTTCATTTCTAATTCTATTGATTTGAGTCTTCTCCCTTTTTTTCTTGTTAACTCTGGCTAATCGTTTATCAATTTTGTTTATTTTCTCAAAGAACCAGCTTTTAGTTTTATCTTTGCTATCATTTCCTTCATTTCTTTTTCATTTATTTCTGATCTGATGTTTATGATTTCTTTCCTTCTGCTATCTTTGGGGGTTTTGTTCTTCTTTCTCTAATTGCTTTAGGTATAAGGTTAGGTTGTTTATTTGAGATGTTTCTTGTTTCTCAAGGTAGGGTTGTATTGCTAAAAACTTCCCTCTTAGAACTGCTTTTGCTGCATCCCATAGATTTTGGGTTGTCCTGTTTTCACTGTCATTTGTTTCTAGGTATATTTTGATTTCCTCTTTTATTTCTTCAGTGATCTCTTGGTTATTAAATAGTGTGTTGTTTAGCCTCCACATGTTTGTATTTCTTATGGATTTTTTTTCGTGTAATTGATATCTAGTCTCATAGCATTGTGGTCGGAAAAGATACTTGATACAATTTCAATTTTCGTAAATTTACCAAGGCTTGATTTGTGAACCAAGATATCATCTATCCTGGAGAATGTTCCATGAGCCCTTGAGAAGAATTTGTATTCTGTTGTTTTTGGATGGAATGTCCTATAAATATCAATTAAGTCCATCTTGTTTAATGTATCATTTAAAGCTTGTGTTTCCTTATTTATTTTCATTTTGGATGATCTGTCCATTGGTGAAAGTGGGGTGTTAAAGTCCCCTACTATGAATGTGTTACTGTCGATTTCCCCTTTTATGGCTGTATTTGCCTTCTGTATTGTATTGAGGTGCTTCTATGTTGGGTGCATAAATATTTACAATTATTATATCTTCTTGGAAAGATCCCTTGATCATTATGTAGTGTTCTTCTTTGTCTCTTGTAATAGTCTTTGTTTTAAAGTCTATTTTGTCTGATATGAGAATTGCTACTCCAGCTTTCTTTTGATTTCCAAATGCATGGAATATCTATTTCCATCCCCTCACTTTCAGTCTATATGTGTCCCTAGGTCTGAAGTGGGTTTCTTGTAGACAGCATATATATGGGTCTTGTTTTTGTATCCATTCAGCCAGTCTGTGTCTTTTGGTTGTTGCATGTAATCCATTTACATTTAAGGTAATTATCGATATGTATGTTCCTATTACTGTTTTCTTAATTGTTTTGGGTTTATTGTTGTAGGGGTTTTCCTTCTCTTGTGTTTCCTGCCTAGAGAAATTCCTTTAGCATTTGTTGTTAAGCTGGTTTGGTGGTGCTGAATTCTCTTAGCTTTTGCTTGTCTGTAAAGGTTTTAATTTCTCCATCAAATCTGAATGAGATCCTTGCTGGGTAGAGTAATCTTGGTTGTAGATTTTTTTCCTTCATCACTTTAAATATGTCCTGCCAGTCCTTCTGGATTGCAGAGTTTCTGCTGAAAGATCAGCTGTTAACCTTATGGGGATTCCCTTATGTGTTATTTTTCCCTTGGTGCTTTTAATATTTGTTCTTTGTGTTTAATTTTTGACAGTTTGATTAATATGTGTTTTGGTGTGTTTCTCCTTGGATTTATCCTGTATGGGACTCTGCACTTCCTGGATTTGACTGACTATTTCCTTTACCATATTAGGGAAGTTTTCAAGTATAATCTGTTCAAATATTTTCTCAGTCCCTTTCTTTTTCTCTTCTTCTTCTGGAACCCTTATAATTCGAATGTTGGTGAGTTTAATGTTGTCCCAGAGGTCTCTGAGAGTGTCCTTAATTCTTTTCATTTTTTTTCTTTATTCTGCTGTGCAGTATTTATTTCCATTGTTTTATCTTCCAGGTCACTTATCTGTTTTTCTGCCTCACTTATTCTGCTATTGATCCCTTCTAGAGTATTTTTAATTTCATTTATTGTGTTGTTCATCACTGTTTGTTTGCTCTTTAGTTCTTCTAGGTCCTTGTTGAACATTTCTTGTATTTTGTCCATTCTGTTTCCAAGATTTTGGATCATCTTTACTATCATTATTCTGAATTCTTTTTCAGGTAGACTGCCTATTTCCTCTTCATTTATTAGGTCTGGTGGGTTTTGCCTTGCTCCTTCAACTGCTGTGTGTTTTTCTGTCTTCTCATTTTGCTTAACTTACTGTGTTTGGGGTCTCCTTTTCGCAGGCTGCAGGTTCGTAGTTCCCATTGTTTTTGGTGTTTGTCCCCTGTGGCTAAGGTTGGTTCAGTGGGTTGTGTAGGCTTCCTGGTGTATGGGACGAGTGCCTGTGTTCTAGTGGATGAGGCTGGATCTTGTCTTTCTGGGGGGCAGGTCCACGTCTGGTGGTGTGTTTTGGGGTGTCTGTGACCTTATTATGATTTTAAGCAGCCTCTGTGCTAATAGATGGGGTTGTGTTCCTGTCTTGCTAGTTGTTTGGCATAGGGTGTCCTGCACTGTAGCTTGCTGGTTTTGAGTGGAGCTGGGTCTTGGCATTGAAATGGAGATCTCTGGGAGGTTTTCGCCATTTGATATTATGTGGAGCTGGGAGGTGTCTTGTGCACCAGTGTACTGAACTTGGCTCTCCCACCTCAGTGGCACAGCCCTGATGCCTGGCTGGAGCACCAACAGCCTGTTCTCCATACGGCTCAGAATAAAAGGGAGAAAAAAAAGAAAAAAAGAAGAAGTTAAAATAAAATAAAATAAAGTAAAATAAAATAAAATAAAGTTATCAAAATAAAAAATAAAATATATGGGCTTCCCTGGTGGCACAGTGGTTGAGAGTCCACCTACCGTTGCAGGGGACATGGGTTTGTGCCCTGGTCTGGGAAGATCCCACATGCCACGGAGCGGCTAGGCCCGTGAGCCATGGCTGCTGAGCCTGCACGTCCGGAGCCTGTGCTCCACAATGGGAGAGGCCACAACAGTGAGAGGCCTGCATACCACAAAAAAAAAAAAAATAAATAAATAAAATAAAATAAAATAAAAAATAATTATTAAGAAAAAAATTTTAAAGTAAAAAAAAAAACCAACGGACAGAATCCTAGGAAAAATGGTAAAACGAAGCTATACAGACAAAATCACACACAGAAGCATACACATACATACTCACAGAAAGAGAAAAAGGGAAAAAAATATATCTATCGTTGCTCCCAAAGTCTACCTCCTCAATTTGGGATGATTCATTGTCTATTCAGGTATTCCAGAGATGCAGGGTACATCAGGGTGATTGTGGAGATTTAATCCGCTGCATCTGAGGCTGCTGGGAGAAATTTCCCTTTCTCTTCTTTGTTCGCACAGCTTCCGGGGTTCAGCTTTGGATTTGGCCCCGCCTCTGCGTGTAGGTCGCGTGAGGGCGTCTGTTCATCGCTCAGAGAGGACGGGGTTAAGGAAGCAGCTGATTCGGGCGCTCTGGCTCACTCAGGCCGGGGGCAGGGAGGGGTATGAAATGCGGGGCGAGCCTGCGGCGGCAGAGGCCGGCAAGACGTTGCACCAGCCTGAGGCGCACCGTGCATTCTCCCGGGGAAGTCGTCCCTGGATCCTGGGACTCTGGCATGGCGGGCCGCACAGCCTCCCAGGAGGGGCGGTGTGGAGAGTGACCTGTGCTCGCCCACAGGCTTCTTGGTGGCGGCAGCAGCGGCCTTAGCGTCTCATGCCTGTCTCTGGGGTCTGCGCTGATAGCCGCCGCTCGCGGCCATCTCTGGAGGCCCTTTAAGCGGTGCTCTTAATCCCCTCTCCTTGCGCACCAGGAAACAAAGAGGTAAGAAAAAGTCTCTTGTCTCTTCGGCAGTTCCAGTCTTTTCCGGAGTCCCTCCCGGCTAGCTGTGGCGCACTAGTCTCCTTCAGGCTGTATTCACGCTGCCAACCCCCCGTCCTCTCCCTGGGATCCGACCTCTGAAGCGCAAGCTCTCAGCCCCCGACCGCCCTGGCCGGTGAGCAGACAAGCCTCTCAGGCTGGCGAGTGCTGGTCGGCACCAATCCTCTGTGCGGGAATCTCTCCGCTTTGCCCTCCGCGCCCCTGTGGCTGCGATCTCCTCTGTGTTGTTGAAGCTTCCCCCCCGCCACCCGCAGTGTCCGCCCGCGAAGGGGCTTCTAGTGTGTGGAAACCGTTCCTCCTTCACAGCTTCTTCCCACTGGTGCACGTCCCGTCCCTATTCTTTTTTCTCTGTTTATTCCTGTTTTTTTTTTTTGCCCTACTTAGGTACGTGGGGAGTTTCTTGCCTTTTGGGAGGTCTGAGGTTTTCTGCTAGCATTCAGTAGGTGTTCTGTAGGAGTTGTTCCACGTGTAGATGCATTTCTGATGTATTTGTGGGAAGGAAGGTGATCTCCGCGTCTTACTCCTTCACCATCTTGAAGCTCCTTCTAGGCTCAGTGTTGGAGGAAGCTTTAGCTGCATCATTCCATCTTTGCCCAGGAGGCAGTTAGCAAAGGTGGGAGGTGAGTGACACGTATGGGCAGCAGTGATGCTACAGAAATGGCGAGGAGAGGCAGCTCCAAGATAAATCAGAAGAGAAGAAAATCCAGATTTCACGTGACTTGTTGGGGTGGGGTGGAGGGGGGCAGAGGAGAGGGGGGAGCAAGATGAGGCCCTGGGAGGAGCCCAGAGGCAGAGATGCAGTTATTAAAGTAGAAATAACATGCAAATAGCTTTGTGGCTTTTTCTTAAAACCATATTTTATTTGAAACTGATTGTTTCCTTGGTTATATTTGTCCTTGCTGAGAAATTTTGCAGAAGAGACTAAATTCTCCAGTAATGCTGTTTCTCAGTTGCTGCGATCATCTTGACCCTAAAGGTATCAAATAGGCAGCTCGCTCAGAGTGCTGGTGACTGTTGGGCTTCTCAAAACTGAGGAAATTTAAGAGTGTGAACTTCAGCAAAACATTATTGCTGCACGTGTGAGTGCAATTCTTTCTTCTTAGTCCAAGGTCCTTGGTTTCTCCCTCCCCACCCTTCCTCATTTATTCCTCAAACATTTATTGAGCATCTACTATGCAGCAGCTGGGATACACAGGTAAACAAGACAGATATGGTCCGTATCTGCCCAGGGTCGATATGGTGGGAGCTGAGAAGTTCCTCATTCATTTATATGTTCAATAAACATTCCTGCAGTGCCTGATATTTGATAGTCTCTGTGCTAGGCATTGGGCCTACAGGGTTGAAAAAGAGAGATATGGCCCATGCCTCTGTGCAGTTTATAATCTGGGTGGGGAGAGATGTCAAACAACGAAGTTCATAAAGTAAAAATATAGTGACCTAGTTTGGAGGATGCTTAGTGGTCCAGTGAACACAGGTATCTTTCCTCATTGGTTCAAGTTTCATGGATATGTTCCACCTTGAACTGTGGAAATGTACATTTATGCGATAGAATAATTGTGTGTGTAACAATTGTGTATGTTTGCTTCTTCATTCATTCACAAGACGGGGCGGCTTCCTTGGGCAACACAGATCTCAAGTTAAGGTCTTGCACCCTTGTTGGCTGCTTTTCCTTGTCACCAAGGAGACCCAAGGGGTCAGTGGTGGAGGGTGGGGGCAGATTTAACGTGCCCTGTAAGAGGGGCTCTTCAGAGTTGTGTTGTTGGAAAACCAAAGGCCAGCTGGGGACAGCGAATTGTAGCCACAGTTGGGACTCCTGCTCTCATTGCTTTCAGTGGTCTTGTCATATTCCCAAGTCCGTGCCTTGAAACCTGAGACCTACTCCTGCTAGGATGAGGTTCTGACGTTTTATGTCTGAAATAAGGTAGGAAGAGCCACAGACATCACTTATTCTTCCGTGTCTTTGTTATAGTGATTGAACCTGTACATGCAGGAGGTGATACGTGCAGCTCTTCCCAATGTCCTGTAGTAACAAAGGAAAGGCCTCTAGGACCCCATGCCACTGCCCCAGCGCAGCAGACAGAGCCACTGGGAGCCCCAAAGGCCCTTCTGGCTGTGAGCTCTTTAGACAAGCCTCTTCTCCTCTGTTCCTCTGTAAACAGTGCTGATCTCACAGGGTTTTATGAGCATTTAATGATACATGCCTCATAAAAAGTATTTTATAATCATTAGGCCACCGGAATGATGGCTGCTGTTGGTTGTTGTTGTAATGATGTCCTTGATTCTCACATTCTGCATGTATAGGGCGCTTAGGAGGGTTATAGCAGATTATGTCCTCCAAAGAAGGCACAATACCCCTCCCACCTCACATGTGGCCTTACCACTCCCCTCTCAAGAAGTGTGGCCTATTTCTCCATCCCCTTGATCTGGGTTGACCCCATGACCCCATTGGCTGCTTTGGCCAATGGAATATGGCAGAGTGACACTGTGTCAGTGCTGGGTGTAGCCAGCCTGCGAAGTCTGCCCTTGCCCCTTGGAGCCAGCTGCCAGGTAAGAGGTGTGACTGTCCTGAGACTGCCAGGCGATGTTCCCCCTGGAGAGAAAGAAAGGCCAAGAGCAGAAGGGTATACTAGTCATCCTGTGAAGAAGCCAGCTTGGAGATGGATTTTTCCAGCCCAGTCTCCTCAATTCCCAACTCAATTCCTGAATTCCCAATCCACTGAATTGTGAAAAAAATAGTAGTTGTGTTAAGATATGCAGTGTTGGGGGTAGTTGGTGACCCAGCAGTAGAAAATGAAACAGTCCTTTGTTCCTCTTCCAGGTTTGTGTGTCTTTTCTCCAAAGCCTTGCTAATTGTGTTGAACTGAGAAAAGCAGAGGCTTTTCCAGCCAAGGTGGTCTGCTGTGTGAATCTTGACTCAGCCGCCTATTAGCTGTGTGTTCATGTAACGCTTTGAACTTCAGCTTTTTGACCTAATACAGGGCCTCCCAGAGTTTTGGTGAGACTGCAATGATCCCATTCAGTTGCAAGTGGCTTGCAGTGTGTCTGGCCCTTATTGTCTGCCAGGCATTAGTTGGGAATCAAGGAACCTTCTGAGGCTCTGTGGGACACCTGCTGGTCAATCCTGCAGCCCTGGTGGGGTTAGCTCCCAGGAGTACTGGAGGTTGATGTATTCTGGGGCTGGCTTTCAGGATGGGGAGGGGAAAGATGGCGTAGTGTGGAGGCTTCAAATGCAGCTCGTGGCTCCTTAGTACCTACTACGTGTGCCAAACCTCTCTGTAACCTCTGTGTTATTCCCTTAATCCTTATCTCCATTTTACAGGTGGGGAAACTGAGGCTCAGAGAACTGGTGTGGCTTACCTAAGGACCTATGCTAGCAGTGATGGAGCTAGAGTAAGAAATCAGGTTCCTGGACACCAAGTCCAATGTGATTTGAGGCAATCACTTAGAATTTTTGACCTCAGCACAAGGTGGGGAAGATAACAAGAGTATTCAAGAGGCATATCATTTTAATCTTAAAGCACTGCAATGCAGTGACTCTTTGAACAACATGAAAAATATTGAATTCTTTTAAAGCTGCAAACACCAGAAGTTTACTCCTTCCAGTTGATGGTTCTTGGCAAAAATAGGCTTAAATAGCATCTTTTTCCTCCTGTTTTCCTTCTGTTTTGAGCATGTGTGTTCTTCTGTTCTGGAAGTTTTTCTTGACAGAAGCAGAGAGGTTTTTGACAAACAACTTTAATATTTTTTTGTGTCTGCTGGCTCTAATGATCCTACAAGCTTACAAGGTCACTGTTAAGATTAAATGAGTCATTGGAGGCAGATGTTGACACATCGTTATTTAAATCTGGAGCTGCAGGAGGACTCTCAGCCCCCGAGCTCTGATTCACTCTCCAAACGAACACCCCAAATTCCACACGGCCTGCTGAGTGGACAACAGTCTGCTGCTGTTGTCCCTACTGTGGACAACAGTAGGGAAACAAGCTTGCTCTGCTGTAGCCTTGTTCTGTGTGATGAGAAAGCCCTGCTTTCTGTTGGTGTGGAGAGAATGAACGTGGTCCAGGAGACCTGGGCTCCTATCTTGTCTCTAGCCCTGGCTGTGGGCTCTGTCTTTTCAGCTGTTCGTCAGAGCCCTTCCTGTAAATGGTGCTGACACATTTATTTATGCAGTAAAATGGATTATCTTGAGTGTCCAGCTTGATGAAATTTTACAGATATATCCTCCAAGTGAGCATCAGTCAGATCAAGACATGGAACGTTTTCCCCACCACAGAAGGCCCCCTTGTGCCCCTTCCCAATCAGTGACCCCTATGCTGACTTCTGACCCCATGAATTAGTTGTGTCTGTTCTAGAATTTCACATAAAAGGAATCAAATGACATGTACACTTTAGTGTCTGGCTCTTTTGCTCAGCAAAATGCCTGTGAGGTTTATCCATGGTGTCATGTTATCAGTAATTTTTTCTTTTTCATTACTGAGTAGTGTTCCATTGTATGGATATGCCACAATTTGTTTATCCATTCTCCTGTTCACGGACATCTGGGCTGTTTCCAAACTTTGGCTATTATGAGTACAGTTGCTATAGCTACTCTCTTTTTTAAAATTTAAATTTATAATTGAAAAATTTAATTATTTTTAAATTAAGTTGATTTATGATATTGTATTAGTTTCAGGTATACAGCAAAGTGATTCAGTTTTATATGTATATATATATATTTTTTCAGATTCTTTTCCATTATAGGTTATCACAAGATGTTGAATATTTTTCCCTGTGTTATACAGTAAACCTTGGTGCTTATCTATTTTATGTATAGTAAGTTGTATTTGTTAATCCCATACTCCTAGTTTGTCCCTCCCGCCCTCCCTCCCTCTTCCCTTTGGTAGCCATAGTTTGTTTTCTATGTCTCTCAGTCTGTTTCTGTTTTGCACATAGATTCGTTTGTATTATTCTTTAGATTCCACATATAAGTAAGATCAAGTAATATTTATCTTTCTCTGTCTGACTTGCTTTGCTTAGTATGAGAATCTCTAGGTCCATCCGTGTTGCTGCAAATGGCAATATTTCATTTTTTTTATGGCCGAGTAATATTCCATTGTGTATATGTACCATGTCTTCTTAAACCAATCATCTGTTTATGGACATTTAGGTTGTTTCCGTGTCTTGGCAAGTGTAAATAGTGGCTATTATCTATTCTGGTACACATCGTTTTGTAGATTTAAGTTTTCATTTCTCTTGAATCAGTACTTAGAAATGGGATTGTGGCGTCATAGGGTAGGCATATCTTCAGTTTTATCAGAAACTGCCCAGGAGTTCAAAGGCATCTCTATGGCAATAAGCTCCTTGGTGTTTCCAGGAAGGGGGAGGCTGGGGAGCTCAGGAATTGGGCCGGTAGTGACCTGTTCTTCCGTTGAAATAACTCGGTCCTGTTGACCTGTTATTTCTAAGTCACCAGGAATGGGGGGGAAAATGAGCCTCAGGGCTGTTCACATGTCTCTCATCGGGAGAGTCCTTGAATCTCTCTGAATCTCTGTTTTCCCATCTGTAAGATGGAAATAACAGTACCTATTCTGAAGAATGATTGGGCAGATGAGAAGTACTCATGTAAAATACCAAGTGCTGTGCCTATGATCTAGTAAGACCCCAACAAATAGCAGTTTTCTTCATCTCAAGGGAAGAAAATAAAATACTTGTTACCAATGTGGATATGGGTGCATGTGGGCAACGTGGCTGTGTCACTGGTGACAGCTCTGCGCCTGGCAGAGGCATTTACTCTCCCTGGCCATTACGCTTCCTTATCTAAAACCAGGAAGAAGGTTCTTACGATGACGGCCTCTGGGGATTGTAATTAGTGTGTGGTGAGGGCAAGATGCATTCCTCACTTGCCCTTATTTGCTGTGTAGTGTTCATGTGATCGACACTTTTGATGTGTAGTTGCCGGATGTTGGCAGAGGGTGAAATTGAATTGAAGTTGTATATTCCAGCACCAAAATACTGGCTACATGTAGAGCTCATATAGCCTCATTCGTGGCGGTGTACCTTATAAAATATCAGATTTTCATAATGGAAAAATAAGAGTATTAGAGAAAAACATCAAAAGCTTCCTTTTTATAATTCTCTTAATAAAAGCAGATTGTTTATTATCTGGGCTGTGGGTTGCTATGGAGACATGAGGGTGCTGAATTAGAAGAGGACTGAAGTGGATATTCTAATATGGACAGGCATAGCTTATACACACTTAGAAAAAAAATACTGTGTTTTAGAAACAGGCTCGACATGTTGTGGAGAGTGTTTTATGGTATCAATAAAATTTCCTGAGTTTCTGTGTCAGACTGGCCTCTGTTTGCTAGGTTACCCATTTAATCCCCATTGTATTTTATTTCTCAGTCATAGTTGAGATAGTTTTGTCATTCATTCATTCATTCATCCATTCATCAGTAAGTAGCTTTTGGTAGCATATGTGTCCACATTCTGAGGGATATTCAAAGCAGTAAAACATGTGGTCTCTCAGGGTGATTTCATGAGAGCAGGGGCACATCCTTGCTACTGGCTGACTTTCCTCTCTGAATTAGTCTACATTCAATCACTGTATTCAGTGATTTTAACACTGGGGAAATTTAGTGTAAAGAATTTTAAATCTATGATAAGATAGTATGTGTAAAGATGGGAAAAGAACTCTAAAAGTACCCATGGAATGACAGATGTGGAAGGGGGTGTCCAGTCCTCACTGGAGGAGGTCTGGTTGCAGCACCCGGGACGATGGGAGAGTTTGCTGGGTTATAGGAGACCTAGTTCATAGTAACTGGGCAAATGGCAACAACCCTATGGGGTGTGGGTGAGCTGAGCCCACCAGGCTGCAGAGGGAGTTGGGGAGGTGTTGCTGTGGGGTGGCAGCTGGGAGCTTTCAGTGTCTGCACCCAGAGGGCTACAGCAAGGTGGTCTCTGGGCCTTGGTGGGGAATGCGAGGTCGCTGGGGGACGGTTTACTTTGGGCGTGCATCCGGGGCAGAGTGCCTTTGGTTGGCCCACCCACTTGCACGGCTGACAGAACGTGCAGGTGGAGCTAGGAAAAGCAAAACAGAGCAAGATGAATCCGGAAGAGAAGTCTCCGCCTCCTGCGATGTCCCGCCAGCGCCCTCTACTGACAAACCTAATATTGTGCTCACCGTGAAGGAGAAATGCTTGTTATCACAGGGCAGGTATTGAAGGGTAAATTTGGAGCTGAGAAGCAGTAAATCAATAACTGGCCCACCATCCGGGTTCTGGTTTATCTTGTAAAATCATTGAAAATATTTGACTTTCACAACCATCCCCAAAGAGGCTTCATGGGCTGCAAAGATGGAAAGTTTAACAAAGGGTTCCTTCAAAGCAAATCCTTTAGAGAGAACGACTCCCTTGTCCTTCTCTGCTGAAAGGGAGTTTATATCCATTTGGTTTACAGACTTGGAATCACGAGGACATGGGCTTGAGCCCCAGCTCTACCACTCACCAGCTGTATGATTTGGACACTTTGCAGTGATGTCCTTGGTAGTTCAGATACCAGTGTGTGCCTAATGGTACCCCAGAGTTACAGCTTTCCCATCATATCAGAGGCTCAGCCACCATCTCCTAAAGAAGAGGTCAACACATTTTTCCTGGAATGGTCAGGTAGTAAATATTTTAGGCTTTGCAGGTCATGATGTCTCTGTTGCAACTATCCAGTTTGGTCTTTGCAGAGCAAAAGCATCCACAGACAACAAGCACATGAATGGGCATGGCTCTTTGTTGGGAGGGATGTCCAGGATTGGATCTAACTGTGCTGGGACCAGTGTGTCCCCAGTCACGCTCTGGCTCTTGTGTTACACTGACCTCTCCCTTCCCAGACAAAATTTTCTCTCAGGTCTATTGACTTACCCTGCTGTGGGTTTTGGTTGGAGCCCCTGAAGATATCCTGATGAATTGTCCTGTCTTTGAATGTGGAGCATCAGGGGTTGGGGTCTTGATTGCTTCCTACCTAGAATGCCCCAGGCTTATTTAAACTTGGTCTTTAGGATCCAGCTCTGCAAACCCAGTAAGGTGGCAGCTTTTGCTAAGTTACTCAAAAAATAAGATGTTGTTAATCTACAAACAGTAAATGCTGGAGAGGATGGGGAGAAAAGGGAACCTTCCTACACTGTTGGTGGGAATGTAAATTGTTATAGACACTATGGAGGTTCCTTAAAAAACTTAAAATAGAACTACCATATGATCTTGCAATCCCATTCCTGGGCATATATCTGGAGAAAACCACAATGTTAAAGGATACATGCACCCCAGTGTTCATTGCAGCACTATTTACAACAGCAAGGACATGGAAGCAACCTAAATGTCATCAACAGATGAATGGATAAAGAAGATGTGGTACATATGTACAGTGGAATATTACTCAGCCATAAAAAAGAATGAAATAATGCCATTTGCAGCAACATGGATGGACCTAGAGATGATCATACTAAGTGAAGTAAGACAGATTAAGACAAGTATCATGTGATATCACTCACATGTAGACTCTAAAGATACAAATGAACTTATTTACAAAACAGAAACAGATTTACTTACAAATATCAAAAACAAATTTATGGTTGCCAACGGGGAAATGTGGTGGGAAGGGATAAATCAGGGGCTTGGGATGAACATATACACACTACTATATATAAAATAGATAACCAACAAGGACCTACTGTATAGCACAGGGAACTTTACTCAGTATTCTGTGATAAACTATATAAGAAAAGAATATAAAAAAGAATGAGTATATGTACATATATAACTGAATCATGTTGCTGTACATCTGAAACTAACACAACATTGTATATCAGCTATACTCCAATAAAATTAAAATATTAAAAAAAGACAAAAACCCCCACAGAATGTTGTTAGACAGCCCTTTCAGTGATGCACTGTGGAGCAAAGAAGATCCACTTTCCTGTTGAAGGAGCAGCCATGACAGTACAACATACGTGGCTCTGTTGTTTTATTGTTGCTATAGCTACTAAATGTAAAAAGTTGTCACTGGGGCTTCCCTGGTGGCGCAGTGGTTGAGAGTCCACCTGCTGATGCAGGGGACACGGGTTCGTGCCCCGGTCTGGGAAGATCCCACATGCCGCAGAGCAGCTGGGCCCGTGAGCCATGGCCGCTGAGCCTGTGCGTCCGGAGCCTGTGCTCTGCAACGGGAGAGGCCACAACAGTGAGAGGCCCGCGTACCGCAAAAAAAAAAAAGTTGTCACTGTAGGCAAAAGATCATCTGTTATTGTCACCTGTGGATTTTCTTGGCCAGAGGAATTATGGTAAATTTGAATATATCAGATAATGAATTTTAAGGAAAAGTAGGGGCCAATAGAGTAAAACATTAAAATAATTGCCCCGGTGGTAGGGGGGTGAATCTCCTCAGACAGACATCTGTCAACATGCCTGTATCCTGGGTTGGTCCTTGAGCCCAGCTGCTGACCCTACCCCACCAGCTCATATGATAAGGTAACCACCGCACCCTGGCATTTTCCTTGCCTTTTTTTTAGCTCTATTTAAATTCTGGGGCAGAAGGGTTGATACTGAGATATTTACGCTCTTTTAATAACTGCTGCTTAAGCTGCTTCTTTGACAGACAAATTCTAATTAAACAGTATTATAAGTTGCAGAAACACAACAGCTCTCGGTGCTTTTCCTATGTCATGTCACATCTGAAAAAGCCACATCCTGTAACTTGCAGATACATTTTTAGGAACTGAATCCATGAAGTTGCACCGGCTGTTTCTCCAGAGATGTAGGTTAGGCTAACACCCTCTTCTTTTTTTTTTTTTTTTTATTTCTTAGAGGAAACTATTTTTAGGCAGTAAATTAATGGTAGGGAAGTTAAGGTCACAGAGATTTGTATTTCTTGGCAGAAAATTCTGCCCTTGGCTTAGGAATGTTACAACAGCCCCTTAAGTGACTGAACTGGGATTTGAACCCATGTCTTCCTGGCAGCATACATTCCGGGAAATAAAAGGAAAATGAAAAACAACAACACAACAACAACAATAACAAAATACAAACAAAGGTGCTTGATTTTTGGATATATTGATTTGACTTGGATTTGAGGAATGTAGGGTAATTTGAGTAGTGATATTCTACTGAACTGGAAGTGTAGACCTGGAACTTGCATGACAAGTGCAGAGTAGAGATTTAATTGTGAGAGTCTCCTGTTTGCAGCTTCATTTTTTAAATCCAGTGCTCTTCGTTTAACCTCATTAACTGGCATGTTTTATAGGTCGCAGTGGAAGAAGCACTAGAAGGGAGTCAAGAAAAGCTTCCTATACTGAGTGCTGCTTTTATTTAAAGCTGTCTGCCTTTGGGCAAGTCACTTAACCTCTCTGATTCTGGAAATTGAGTCACCAAATCTGAGTTTGGTGGAAGTGGTAGGCATTCAGGCTAAACTGGGCTTGTTCACATGGCAGGCATAGGGTTCCATGACAGTGAGTAGAAGCAGCCAGGTCTTAATTACTCTTCTGTCACTTTCTATTGGTGAAAGCAAATTACAAGGCCGGCCCAATGCCAGGAGCTGTGAAATAACATTGTGAAGACATAAGAAAAGAGAGAGGAGAATTATCACAAGCAGTCTACACTGGGTTAGTTTTCATTCTGGGATCTTTAAGGAAGATAAGTGATTAATAACATGGTCATTTGGGTGTGTGATCTGCCTGTGTTATGACTTTAGCCAAGAGGAGAGACAGGTGCAAACAGCAGAGAGAACACTGCACAAAGAATCACAACTTGCTCGCTGTATGACCTTGGACGAAGTACTTACCTTGTCAGAACTTCAATTTTTTATCCCAAGGTTCCCCAGAAACTTTATTATGTCTGTTCTATTCTGGGCGCTAGAGTCACAGATGAAAAAAAACGAGGTGACCCTTGTGAGTTTCTGCAGTTGCGTGTATCAGTGATTGGCGAGGGAGGGACCCTAGTACCAGCCACTTCCATCAGTTAAGCGTTGTCTGGTTTGCTCGCATGCTGTCCAGGGCAGCTTTGAGCCTGGACCCTTGTTTCCCTGAAGGAGCTGAGGACCGGCAGGCAAACAATGTTCCCTGCACCGAGGCAGGCAGCCACTTCCCTGTGGGAAATCTCCCTTTAACTCAGCTTTTGAATTTCTTGACCCCTTTGGGGGCCATGGGTTGGTAAAGACTGCAAGCGCATATATATTCTGCTCACTTGTCCTGGTTGATTTTCAACTTTGTTTTCCAGCTGTGAAAAACATCTATATGGATGGCAGTAATTGGGAATTTAATAATTTTTTGATGTTTCTTGTGGTGCTTGGGAAATCCTCTGAGAATGATCTATGTATTTTCAGTTACCCCATTCTGTGCTAAAACTCTGTGCTGAAACTATACATAAATTTTATTCTCTCTTTTTCTTTCTTTCTTTCTTTTTTTTTTTAAAAGCACAAAGCAGGCTAACTTTAAAGTCAAGTTTCCTTTTTAGTCAGGTGTCTGTATCAGGTCCTTATTTTTTCCTTTTGTTTTTATTGCTATAGTGTTCTTTATTACTTTTTCCCAAGTCACTTTAGAAATAAAAAAGGTGTGGGAATAAAACCACCGGAGTCAGAGATTCAGACAATCTGAACGTTGTCTCCCCATGAGAATTACTCTTGTGGCTGGAACAGGATGCTAGTGTGTTTTTTTTACTTGATGTTATTTGATTACTGGTTCATCAAAACTTTATCAGCTCTATTGCATTGACTCCCAAAAGCTTGAGAGTAACAGAGGAATTGCAAATAGTGCTCGTATCATATCACAGGACCTCCAACTTCACCGTCAAAGGAAGCAATGCAAAGGAGTGGAACATTTTTGGAAGGAGCATGAAAGCATTTGGACGCAAGGCCCAGTTCTACAACTAAGGTGCTGGGTGACCTTGGAAAACCTGCTTCACCTCTCTTGCTCCCTTTACCTTAAAGAGGAAGCTGCTTCCTGAAGTTACCTGTAAAATGTTTCCATTTCAGACCTAAAAAGAATCTCTCACTTCATGGATCTTAGGTTAAGAATTATTAAGGGTTCTGTGGGGTATTACCATAAATAAATACCATTGATATAGAGATTTTGATAATGTTGAAAGTCATACATGTCTTCTCCACTCCATGAAGCCCACCTCCTCCTTGGATGAACTCTAGGTACTGAGATCCTGGATTGGGAACTGTTGAGGTCTTGCCAGATCCTCACTTATCTAACAAAGGATGAGTCTGATGGGTCTTACAGAACAAGCAGGAGATCCAGGGTGCAGGGGTTGGGGGAGGGGGAGAGAACAAAAGTCAAAGCTCTATGTGGGTCTGAATGTGTTTGTTGGCTATAGTAGTAGATTCATTTTTCTTTTCTTTTTAAAATAAATTTATTTATTTTATTTTTGGCTGTGTTGGGTCTTCGTTGCTGTGCGCGGGCTTTCTCTAGTTGTGGCGAGCAGGGGCTACTCTCCGTTGCGGTGCACGGGCTTCTCATTGTGGTGGCTTCTCTTGGTGCAGAGCACGGGCTCTAGGCACACGGGCTTCAGTAGTTGTGGCACGTGGGCTCAGTAATTGTGGCTCGCGGGCTCTAGAGCACAGGCTCAGTAGTTGTGGTGCACGGGCTTAGTTGCTCTGCGGCATGTGCGATCTTCCCGGGCCAGGGTTCGAACCCGTGTCCCCTGCATTGGCAGGCGGACTCTGAACCACTGTGCCACCAGGGAAGCCCAGATTCATTTTTCTTTGGGTCCAAATTCTCTGACGTGCATATTGATGGCACAAGTAGCATCACCTGTCATTTAGGGATGCTCCCTGGGAGTTTTGGGGTGAGACAACTCATTTCCACTACTCAGTCTACTTTTTTTGGGCCCCAGCCCAAAACATGAGTGACAAGTGGCATCTATGAGGTATGGAACAGGGGAATCAGGCAATTAATTATAGTGTCTTTTATTTGTCTAGAGAGGGAGGAACACCATTAGCACACTTTCTGGGCGAATTCCAAAAGATGTTTGTGGGCAGGAATGCTCTTTGTGATTGGACCTCACACCCTCCTTACCCTGTTGGGATGTCTTGGCCTGTCCATGGGTTACTATCCTGGATGGAGAGTAGAACTTGTGCCCCAAAGTCCAGGAGACATAACGTCCCACGCTCTTGCCCTTTCTGCTGATACAACTCTAACCGTGCCTATTACCGTTAACCACCATTTGTTAAGTACTTGCTAGGGGGCAGGCAAGGTACATCTACATTTATCATCTCACTTAATACTGAAAACATCCCTTTACTGTAGGTAACATTATTGTCCTCATTTGGCTAATGTGGAAATTGAGGCACTGGGCTTCTTTTGTCTTCTTTACCCAGCTGGTCAGTAGTAGAGATGTGATTTGAAGTGAATCAGCTAGCCTCGAGAGTCTTCCTCTTAAATATCGTGTTGTGCTGTGTCCACAAACACATATGGCCATCTGTGTCTGACCACTAGGATCACAGGGATTAAAACACTGCCCACTGGCTCATATTTCTGCCACTAGTCTAAGCCCCTTTCAGTGGCTTGAGTCAGAGCTGTAGACGTGGTGGGTCACGAATGCTGCAGAAGCTTTGAGAGCAGAATCTTCGGAGGGTCCCTGAGAATATGCTATTGGAGCAAGTATACTGTAGCAGTTTCTTCCTGTTACTCAGCGGGACCTCGAGTCTGCTCCTGTCTGATCTCCATGTTAATTTCTTAACACTCTCCCCTTAGACTTTTAACTTCAGCAATATCAAAAAGCGTGTATTTCCTGAGTTCTCCATGCTCTCCTGCTGCCTGGGATGCTGGCCTCCTTCCCCATCCTTCACCTGGCGATGTTCTCTGTCCCTCCAGACTGACCAGATGCCCTGCCTGGGCATTCTCTCGACATTCTTCTAGGTTTTTCCTGGTTCCCCAGAAGTCCTTATTCTCTGTCGAAAGTGACACCCACGGGGCGTTTACCATGGCAAATCCAAATGATTCGTCTCATGTCTGGTTCCTAAACTTCTCTAGGACTTGGACTGGATACTGTAAATCTAGCATCTCCTGAGTCTGGCTGGAAGATCTCTGATATACGTTTGGCACATTGCCAGTGCCAGACAAACCTGGATAATGTGCTCTTTTCCAAGTGAATAGTTAGCTTTCATTGCTTTTTTATTAGATTGAATCATACGAAATTGCTGTTTTCATAAGTTAAAATTGCTTGAATACCAGCATTTCAAATGTATATTTTTCTATTCCCATGAGCATTTTCAATCTGTTCCTCTCCTGGGTTCCTTCCTTTCTGCTTTTACAAACCAAGGGTTTCCCCTGCATATCCTAAATACATCTTTTCCTTTTTCTGACACTGCCTTCCCTTGAGTCCTGAACTTCTGGAAGGAGTTGGCTATATTCACTGTTTCCACGTCCGCAGCACCCACTCGTGCTTCAGTCTTTTGCCATCTGATCCCCCCTCTCTCTACTCTCCTGAAGCTGCTTCAGTTGTTTTTAGGCAGCCCTGGAAAAGTAAATGCAGTCAATCAATTCATATAATTAATTGATAACTACATGTGTATTATTTTAAAACGAGAGAGAATATATGGAGAGCATTTAGAAATGAGCCCCAAAAGATTTGGAGAATTCAAAGGCAAGAATCTTTATAATCTCAGAGAGGGTATATGTAAACTTTACTTACATTTCTGGAGCCAAATTAAAGAAGCCATAGAAATAGAGGGTTTTATAGAATCAAGACTAAGCAAATAAAACCATGCCATGGCACTTGTACCATCTACCCTCTTCAGTGGTGGGGAACACTCCTGGCTCCACCTCTCCTGGCCATGTAATTGACTCCTCTTCCCATCCCTGCCTGAGTCCTGCCCATGGGCATCCTCCACCCTCCTCCTCCCTTTGGGAGCCTCATGCATCTACCATTTGTGAACATCTGCACGTCCAGCTGTAATGTGTACTCCAGGCCGAATTTCGCTCTGGCTTTGGTGTATCAATAGGACTCAAACCAGGATTGTCATCTTTCTCCTCAAATTGCTTTCTCTTCCTGTTATTTCCCCCTTCAATGGTCCTTTTTAATGTTTTTGCCTCTGGGTCCACCTCTAGCATTTCTACCGTTCTTGTCCCACTGTCTAACCCTCACCCTGGACTGTTTCTTCCAGCATCCTACCTTTTTTCCACCTGTCTGCCAGCTCCACCCACTCACATGTTGAAAATAGTCCTTGATGAGGCTGACTTAATCACATTTGCATTTCCCACAGCAACTAGCACTGTGCTCAGGTTAAATAGGTCTTCGATACATATATGTTGAGTTCAGAAAAATTAATCTTTTAAATCACAGGTACAGTCAGACTGCATTGTTGTAAGTTTTGAAAAATAGAAGAAAGGAAAAAAAACTCACAAATCTACCACCCCAGCACACTGTTCCAGTCCCTTTGGTGTAGTCTCTCATGAGTTTCCCTGTTCCTATTTTTAGGTGAGGTTTACAAAGTTGTTATTGTTATCCCAGTGGTCCACCCAGAGCACAGAGTTTCTTAGCAAGGGCTGCATCCTAGCAATTAATGTTGCTCACCAAATTTTTCCGGCTCTCTGCCTTCCCAGTGGGATTGTACTTCCCAGCTCCCTGCAGTTAAGTGAGGATGTATGACCAGAACTGGCCGATGATCAATTCATTGCTGACCCCTCAGAGCATTCTCTCCATGGCTCTTCCATCAACTTTGGTCCTTGAGTGAGATCACAACACGGAGAAGCCCCCAAATGACCCATGATGGCCATGAAGTGGGAGTGAGAAAAAAAAGCTTTATTTTCAGCCCTTAACATTTTGGGTCTGTTACTGCAGTAAACCTTAGCTCAATTGGAGATGTAGATTTCTATTTCTGGGAGATTCTCTGATTTAACACCATCATTTTACAGATAGAGAAACTGAGACTCAGACAAGGGAAATGGCCTAAGTCATACAGAGTCAGTCTTGGCACATGACTGGAGCCCAGGTTCGCTGACTCCTTGGACACTTTCCCCAGCAGCACCCTGGGTCCTGCATGCCGTCAGCCTTGCATGATGCTGCCCTGCTTTTCCTCTCTGTTTTGTGGTAGTATTTCTGCTGCAGAATGTGTGAGGCCAGGCTGTCCCTGGAGTATGGGTCGCTGAGCTGCTCTAATTTTCTACCTTGACAGGTCATTTGAGAGAGCCCAGGGGTCCACTTTTGGAGCCCTCTGCAAAATGCCATGATACAGGTGCCTACCTCAGAACTATGGCAGCTGGAAGAATGCTTCCTTTTCCAAATGATCACCTCGAGTTTAGGCAACAGCATCTCTGTGCGAGTGGGAGTTCAACAGTTCTACTTTGGAATTATCCGATGGTGACAAAATTCTCAGATTCAAAGGTATGAGGATAATTAGGACTCTCGTTAATCGTTCTGTATCCCTTTGCCCACCCCCACCCCCCAGCAATGAGATGCACACAGATTAATTACTGTCTGCTATATATAAACGTAGAGAAAAGCAATCTGCCTTGGAGAGGCAGAGGGTAACTGTCATTTAATACATCACAGCTTTCCGCACACCTGTTCTCCCTTTGCTGTTGCCATGGAAACCACACTTTATAAGAGAAGCTGTGCATAATTAGCATGGATAGAGGTCTATATCAATCAGAATAATTTGGAAGAATACTAAAAACCCAAAGGAGCAGCCACAACTACTTGTCTCAGTAGGAAGGAATCAGATCTCCACTGTGTGGTAAGTGAGGAAGCAGTTAGAGTAGGAAATCAGCAAGATTAGCAGTTCTGGGTCAGCTGAAAAACAAGGAGCCAGCCTTCCTGCACTGGAGAGCAAGAAAACTTTGACATGAGTTTGACTCTTTCCTTTTAAGTGCTCTTTAGAGTCACACAAAGGAGATACAAAGCCAAACAAACGCGTGAATTAACTTGGAGGTGATGGGGCTCAGGTAGCCGGAGCTGTGCTTGAGTCAGGAGGGCTCTGCACATCTGGGGCACCCCTGCTGCAATGGCAGGCAGGGAGGCTGGGACTCCAAGGCTCCAACTGTGGGAGGAGCAGGTGGCTGAGGGTGGGGTTCCTTCAGGAACAGTGAGCAGCTTCCAAAGAGTGGGATTTTGTGAGTGGTTGAAATCACAAAATTTCCTTTTAGTGGTGGAAAGAATTTCAGAAATAATCGAGTTCAGATGCGCTAGTTTTGGGGGGAGGAACGGGACTCACAGAGAGATGCAACTTGCCTGAGGTTTCAAAGCAGCTGGTGGCCAAGCTCTCTGGTTCTCACTAGTACTCTTTGCCAAGGCCACTGATTGGACCACCACTGGGTTGGTTTCCTGGTCAGAAATTCTTTGGTCCTTTATTACCATGGGGATGAAACTGAGCATGTGGCACCAAAAGCCATTTGGACTTTGGCATTTACAGTCTTTGACAGTTTCCCTTTAGGTGTGGACGTGCAAATTCATTCAGTCGTTCATTCATTCATGCAATACACATTCATTAAGTAAAACGGGATCATATTAAGTTCTTTTGAGATAACACACACAAAGCTGCCCGCAGACTGTAAATTTCCAGAGCTCTTACTGGATCCGTGTTTATATTAATCAATAGTCATTCATTCAGCATTTACACATTGAGTGCCTACTATGAGCCCACTGTATTCTAGGTGCTGGGAAATAGCTATGAGAAAGGCACGAAGATCTCTGCCTTCACAGAACTTGCATTCTAGTGGGAAGAGACAGACCCTAAGTATGGAAACAAATAAGTAACATAATTTAATTTTTTGTAATTAAAAAAAATTTATTGAAATATGGTTGATTTACAATGTTGTGTTGATTTCTGCTATATAGCAAGATGATTCAGTTATACATATATCTATTCTTTTCCATTATGGTTTATCACCAGATATTGAATATAGTTCCCTGTCCTATACAGTAGGACCTTGTTTTTTTTTTTGGTGCGCTATGCAGCTTGAAGGATCTTACTCCATTGCCCAGCCAGGGATCGAACCCAGGCCTCAGCAGTGAAGGCGCCGAATCCTAACCACTAGACCACCAGGGAACTCCCTAGGACCTTCTTGTTTATCTGTTCTCTATATAATAGTTTGCAGCTGCTAATCCCAAACTCCCAATCCATCCCTTCCTCACGCCCCTCTCCCCTTGGCAACCACAAGTCTGTCCTCTATGTCTGTGAGTCTGTTTCTGTTTTGTAGATAAGTTCATTTGTGTCATAGTTTAGATTCCACATATAAGTGATATCATATGGTATTTGTCTTTCTCTGTCTGACTTACGTTGCTTAGTATGATCATATCTGGGTCCATCCATGTTGCTGCCAATGGCATTATTTGATTCTTTTTAATGGCTGGACTACTCCACTCTCATCAGGAAGGCGGCAAGAAAGGATCCAAGCAAGTGCCGAGTTCTGGTTAACATAGGTGACTTCAGAGTCTTTCCCCAAACTTCCACTCCTCTGTGGTTTAGCGGACTCTTGATTTGGGGCATGTTGGGCCTCGTTTTGGAGGTCAGCCTGCAAATACTACTGTCCCTTCTATTTCCTCTGGGCTGAGTTTTTCCCCCTAGAATTCATTCTCCAAATACTTCTTGTGTTCAGAAGCCACTCGCTTCTCTAAGCAGACTTCATCCTTTCCAGGTTTAAAATTTATATATTATCTTTTTCTTTTACAGTTAGTAGAGTATCAAAAATGAGGACAGTGGGACCCAGGATGAAGCAGGGTAAAGAATTTTCCCTGGAGTGCTTATATGGGCGTTGTGCTGGGCCTGCTAATCTTAGTGTTTAGGCATCGTTTCTTTGGAAAAGTGATTATCCCTTGAAAACTGGAATGGATAATGGGGAAACTTGAAACAGCCTTGAAACTGGAATAAATGTTTTATTATGGATGCCAACTTCAGTGGTATTTGTACAGCAACAAAGCAGATCTTGAAGCCAGGCATTCATTCCTCTTTATTCCAGAATCTTATCAATACTTATTTGGACCAAGATTTCACACACAAGATTGATTTTCTGTTTTTTTTTTTTTAAATAAATTTATTTATTTATTTTTAGATGTGTTGGGTCTTTGTTGTGCGTGGGCTTTCTCTAGTTGCGGTGAGCGGGGGCTCTTCTTCATTGCGGTGCGTGGGCTTCTCACTGTCGTGGCTTCTCTTGTTGCGGAACATGGGCTCTAGGTGCCTGGGCTTCAGTAGTTGTGGCTTGCGGGCTCTAGAGCTCAGGCTCAGTAGTTGTGGCACACGGGCTTAGTTGCTCCGTGGCATGTGGGATCTTCCCCGGCCAGGGCTCGAACCTGTGTCCCTTGCATTGTCAGGCAGATTCTTAACAACTGCGCCACCAGGGAAGCCCATGATTTTCTGTTTATTCCTTTGGCCTTTATATTGATTGTATATTTGTATTGTTGTACTGAATATGGTTACTTATATATATATATGTACATGAACAAAATATGTTTAATAAGTATGCATAAAATATATGAACTTAAAAACTGTTCCCTGGTGGAACATTAGTGTCTTGGTTGAAATATCTAAGTGACTTCCAGAAGAAATTGTTAGTTCCACTCCAGTGTACTTTGTTCCTGTATAGGAGTTCACACTCGATACAACAATGATGCTTAATTTTTTATTGTTGTTGTTTTACAGTCCCCTGAGAATTCTAGGAACTCTTATGTACAGGACAGAACAGATTAAAACAAAAACAAAAACAGCTCTTGGGTTGGTTCCTAGAGGGAGAGACAAGCTATTTGATTCTATTCCATTATTATGGTGGAGGGCCTTTACAATGAAGAAATACAGTCCTGGAGTAGATTGCAAAAATGCTCTCTATTACCCACCTCTCTGTGTCTATGTCCTTTGTAAAGTGACTTTGCAACTCCTCTCGTCAAGAGATGAAGTCCATTTCCCTGTCTCTGAATCTGGGCTGGCCTTGTGACTTGCTTTGCCTGTATGATTTGCTAGAGATGATGGTTGCCAGTTTTGAATGTAGGCCTTGAGAGTTCTTGTGCTCTCCGCTACCTCTCTTGGGATTCCGTCTTCCACCCATGTGATCAAGCCCAGGCTACCTTGCTGGAGGCTGAAAGAGAATGTGGACCAGAACCAAGTCAGTCTGAACATCTCAGACAAGGCCACCAAAGATCAGCTAAGCTTTCCTCGGCAGCTGACTACAGATATATGAGTGAGTGTAGCTGAGGTCATATAAGCCTGGCTCAGATCTGCACAACCACCCATCTAACTTACAGATTCATGAGCAATAGTAAATACTCATTGTTTTAAATGACTAAGTTTGGGATGGTTTGTTATGCAGCGATAGCTAGCTGATACAGATAGAATCACAAGAAAGTGAGCTTCTTGAGTGAAAGATTCATGTCTGATTCTCTAGTTATTATGAGCTTCTTAAACATAATAGGTGTCTATTATTAAATGTTTATTAAATTTGTGAGTACAGTGTGATTAATTTGGTTTCCAGCATTGGAGGTCTTTCTAGTGCCACAGCTAGAAGGATGGTCATTTCCCTCACAAACCATGTGATTTCTGTAGGAGAGGAATGGATTCTGTAGCAGAGGTGCTAGTTTTTCCACAATATCTGCTCTCAACTTCTTTCTTAGTTCTAAAACCCTTAGTTTTTATTTTGACATATGGATTGCTGCAATAAAGAATACATTTTCTGGCCCCTATCACATATATGTATATGACTGAGTTCTGGACAATGAGATGTAAGTGAAAGGGAAGGGGCAGGCTCTTTTTTTCCTTACCTCATATTTGCTGGTTGGGATGCAGATGTGCTGGCTGGATATAGTGCAGCTATATTGGAAAATGGGGTAGAAATCATATGCTCAGAGTACAACACAGCAAATTTAAGGATATTGGGTCTGTGATCAGTGTTCTTAATTATTCACTCCCTCTTCCCTGTAAGAGAGAGAATCCTTCATTCATTTTATTATTTTTTTAACATCTTTATTGGAGTATAATTGCTTTACAATGGTGTGTTAGTTTCTGCTGTATAACAAAGTGAATCAGCTATATGTATACATATATCCCATATCCCCTCCCTCTTGCGTCTCCCTCCTACCCTCCCTATCCCACCCCTCTAGGCGGTCAAAAAGCACCGAGCTGACCTCTCTATGCTATGTGGCTGCTTTCCACTAGCTATCTATTTTATATTTGGTAGTGTATGTATGTCAGTGCCACTCTCTCACTTTGTCCCAGCTTACCCTTCCCCCTCCGTGTGTCCTCAAGTCCATTCTCTATGACTGCATCTTTATTACTGTCCTGCCACTAGGTTCTTCAGAACCTTTTTTTTTTTAGATCCATATATATCTGTTAACAAATGATATTTGTTTTTCTTTCTGACTTCACTCTGTATGACAGACTCTAGATCCATCTACCTCACTACAAATAACTCAATTTTGTTTCTTTTTATGTGTGTTATGTGTGTTAGTTTCTGCTTTATAACAAAGTGAATCAGTTATACATATACACATGTTCCCATATCTCTTCCCTCTTGTGTCTCCCTCCCTCCCACCCTCCCTATCCCACCCCTCCAGGCGGTCACAAAGCAGCGAGCTGATCTCCCTATGCTATGCGGCTGTTTCCTACTAGCTATCTACCTTACGTTTGGTAGTGTATATATGTCCATGCCTCTCTCTCGCTTTGTCAAAGCTTACCCATCCCCCTCCCAGTATTTTCAAGTCCATTCTCTAGTAGGTCTGTGTCTTTATTCCTGTCTTACCCCTAGGTTCTTCATGACATTTTTTTCCCTTAAATTCCATATATATATGTGTTAGCATACGGTACTTGTCTTTCTCTTTCTGACTTACTTCACTCTGTATCACAGACTCTAGGTCTATCTACCTCATTACAAATAGCTCAATTTCATTTCTTTTTATGGCTGAGTAATAGTCCATTGTATATATGTGCCACATCTTCTTTATCCATTCATCCGATGATGGACACTTAGGTTGCTTCCATCTCTGGGCTATTGTAAATAGAGCTGTAATGAACATTTTGGTACATGATTCTTTTTGAATTATGGTTTTCTCAGGGTATATGCCCAGTAGTGGGATTGCTGGGTTGCATGGTAGTTCTATTTTTAGTTTTTTAAGGAGCCTCCGTACTGTTCTCCATTGAGGCTGTATCAATTTACTTTCCCATGAACAGTGCAACAGGTTCCCTTTTCTCCACTCTCCAGCATTTATTGTTTCTAGATTTTTTGATGATGACCATTCTGACCAGTGTGAGGTGATACTTCATTGTAGTTTTGATTTGCATTTCTCTAATGATTAGTGATGTTGAGCATCCTT
This sequence comes from Stenella coeruleoalba, assembly GCF_951394435.1. Lineage (NCBI taxonomy): Eukaryota > Metazoa > Chordata > Mammalia > Artiodactyla > Delphinidae > Stenella > Stenella coeruleoalba. The sequence continues at coordinate 54,163,401 of NC_137156.1, forward strand.
TCAGGTGTTTGTTGGCAATCTGTATATCTTCTTTGGAGAAATGTCTATTTAGGTCTTCTGCCCATTTTTGGATTGAGTTTTTTTTTTTTTTTGATATTGAGCTGTATAAGCTGCTTGTATATTTTGCAGATTAATCCTTTGTCAGTTTCTTCATTTGCAAATATTTTCTCCCATCCTGAGGGTTGTCTTTTCTTCTTGTTTATGGTTTCCTTTGCTGTACAAAAGCTTTTAAGTTTCATTAGGTCTCACTTGTTTATATTTGTTTATATTTCTATTTCTCTAGGAGGTGGGTCAAAAAGGATCTCGCTGTGATTTATGTCATAGAGTGTTCTACCTATGTTTTCCTCTAAGAGTTTGATAGTTTCTGGCCTTACATTTAGGTCTTTAATCCATTTTGAGCTTATTTTTGTGTATGGTGTTAGGGAGTGAACTAATCTCATACTTTTACATGTAGCTGTCCAGTTTTCCCAGCACCACTTATTGAAGAGGCTGTCCTTTCCACTGTACATTCCTGCCTCCTTTATCAAAGATAAGGTGACCATATGTGTGTGGGTTTACCTCTGGGCTTTCTATCCTGTTCCATTGATCTGTCTTTCTGTTTTTGTGCCAGTACAATACTGTCTTGATTACTGTAGCTTTGTAGTGTAGTCTGAAGTCAGGGAGCCTGATTCCTCCAGCTCTGTTTTTCTTTCTCAAGATTGCTTTGGTTATTTTGGGTCGTTTGTGTTTCCATGCAAATTGTGAAATTTTTTGTTCTAGTTCTGTGAAAAATGCCATTGGTAGTTTGATAGGGATTGCATTGAATCTGTAGATTGCTTTGGGTAGTATAGTCATTTTCAGTGTTGATTCTTCCAATCAAAGAACATGGTATATCTCTCCATCTGTTTGTATAATCTTTAGTTTCTTTCATCAGTGTCTTATAGTTTTCTGCATACAGGTCTTTTGTCTCCTTACATCAGTTTATGCCTAGGTATTTTATTCTTTTTGTTGCAGTGGTAAATGGGAGTGTTTCCTTAATTTCTCTTTCAGATTTTTCATCATTAGTGTATAGGAATATAAGAGATTTCTGTGCATTAATTTTGTATCCTGCTACTTTACCAAATTCATTGATTAGCTTCTGGTAGCATTGATTAGTTTTCTGGTAGCATCTTTAGGATTCTCTAAGTATAGTATCATATCATCTGCAAGCAGTGATAGTTTTACTTCTTCTTTGCAATTAGGATTCCTTTTATTTCTTTTTCTTCTCTGATTGCTGAGGCTAAAACTTCCAAATCTATGTTCTGTGTTGAATAATAGCAATGAGAGTGGGCAACCTTGTCTTTTTCCTGATCTTAGTGGAAATGGTTTCAGTTTTTCACCATTGAGAATGATGTTGGCTGTGAGTTTGTCATATATGGCCTTTAATATGTTGAGGTAAGTTCCCTCTATGCCTATTTTCTGGAGGATTTTTATCATAAATGGGTGTTGAATTATGTCAGTAGCTTCTTCTGTATCTACTGAGATGATCATATTGTTTTTAACCTTCGACCTATTAATATGGTGTATCACAGTGATTGATTTGCATATATTGAAGAATCCTTGCATTCCTAGGATAAACCCCTCTTGATCATGGTGTATGATCATTTTAATGTGCTGTTGGATTCTGTTTGCTAATATTTTGTTGAGGATTTTTGCATCTATATTCATTGGTGATATTGGTCTGTAGTTTTCTTTTTTTTGTTACATCTTTGTCTGGTTTTGGTATCAGGGTGATGGTGGCCTCGTAGAATGAGTTTGGGAGGGTTCCTCCCTCTGCCATATTTTGGAAGAATTTGAGGATAGGCATTAGCTGTTCTCTAAATGTTTGATAGAATTCGTCCGTGAAGCCATTTGGTCCTGGGCTTTGTTTGTTGGAAAATTCTTAATCATAGTTTCAATTTCAGTGCTTGTGATTGGTCTGTTTATATTTTCTCTTTCTTACTTGTTCAGTCTCAGAAGTTTGTGCTTTTCTAAGAATTTGTCCCTTTCTTCCAGGTTGTCCATTTTATTGGCATAGAGTTGCTTGTACTAATCTCTCTTGATCCTTTGTATTTCTGCAGTATCAATTGTTACTTCTTCTTTTTCATTTCTAATTCTGTTCATTTGAGTCTTCTCCCTTTTTTTCTTGATGAGTCTGGCTAATGGTTTATTAATTTTGTTTATCTTCTCAAAGAACCAGCTTTTAGTTTTATTGATCTTTGCTATTGTTTCCTTCATTTCTTTTTCATTTATTTCTGATCTGATCTTTATGATTTCTTTCCTTCTGCTAACTTTGGGGTTTTTTGTTCTTCTTTCTCTAATTGCTTTAGGTGTAAGGTTAGGTTGTTTATTTGAGATTTTTCTTGTTGTTGTTTTTTTTTTGGCGGTATGCGGGCCTCTCACTGTGTGGCCTCTCCCGTTGTGGAGCACAGGCTCCGGACGCGCAGGCTTAGCGGCCATGGCTCACGGGCCCAGCCGCTCCGCGGCATGTGGGATCTTCCCGGACCGGGGCACGAACCCGCGTCCCCTGCATCGGCTGGTGGCCTCTCAACCAGTGCACCACCAGGGAAGCCCCTCTTGTTTTTTGAGGTAGGACTGTATTGGTATAAACTTCCCTCTTAAAACTGCTTTTGCTGCATCCTGTAGGTTTTCGGTCGTCACGTTTTCATTGTCATTTATTTCTAGGTATTTTTAAAAAAATTTATTTATTTTTGACTGTGTTGGGCCTTTGTTGCTGTGCGCCGGCTTTCTCTAATTGCGGTGAGTGGGGGCTACTCTTGTTGCGGTGTTTGGGCTTCTCATTTCAGTGGCATCTCCTGTTGCAGAGCATAGGCTCTTTTCGCCCAGGCTTCAGGAGTTGTGGCTCGCAGGCTCTGGAGCGCAGCCTCAGTAGTTGTGGTGCACGGGCTTAGTTGCTCGTGGGGTGCTGACTGCTAGCAGTCTGCAGCCTGTTAGGAACCAGGCCGCATAGCAGGAGATGAGTGGTGGGCGAGCAAGCAAAGCTTCATCTGCCGCTCCCCATCGCTCCCTATTGCTCACATTACTGCCCGAACCATCCCCCACACTCCCGCCTGTGGAAAAATTTCTTCCACAAAAACAGTCCCTGGTGCCAAAAAGGTTGGGGACGGCTGGTATAGCTGATTTACAATGTTGCATTAGTTTCTGCTGTACAGCAAAGTGAATCAGTTACACATATACATATACTCACTTTTTTTAAGATTCTTTTCCCATATAGGTCATTACAGAGTACTGAGTAGAGTTCCCTGTGCTATACAGTAGGTCCTTATAAAATAGATAACTAATAAGGATCAACTTGCCTCCTTTTTATACATGGAAATGGGAAGATCGGCATTGCCATTGAGAGAAACGGGCCAGAGAGGCGGGCTCCAGTCTGAGTAGGATGGGGGCTGATGCCTTCAATTTGGAGTTTCTTGTCTGTGCACTGAGACCTGACCACCCTCAGGGGATCTGTTCAGTGGGCAGTTGGCAGTAGAGGGTAGGGATGGAGCTGAGAGTGGGACTGGATGGAGCTCCCTGACTGGTCAGCAGGGTCAGGCAGACTGGCATCTAGATCGTCTCTCCCTAGAATCAAATGTCCAGGGGGTAAAGACAGCGTTTATTAGCAGACCTTTTGTTCATTGCCTATTATGTGGTACCCGGTGCTGAACACTTTGCATGAACTATCTAGCTTTATCCTCATCCTACAGGGCAGCACACCAGCAAAGAAAGAAGACTGAAGGGAGGGAAAGCTTCAAAGTGCAGCATCCTTGTGCCGAGACAGGGTTGAGGTGTTGAGAGGACTAGCTGTGGGACCTTGGGCAGCGAACTGAACATCTCTGAGGCTCCATTTCCTCAGCCTAAAATTAGTAATAGTAGCGATAAAAAATAGTACAATAATAAAAAATAAAAGTGATAGTAATAGTAATTTCTATGTTCTGTATCTATTACAGCATATACTACTCACAACTTAATGTCTTACAACTTGCTGTATTTGTGAATCTGCATTTTGGGCAGGGCCAGGTGGGGACAACATGTCTCTGTTCCAGAAGGTCTGGGACCTGTGTTGGGATGGCTCGAGGGGCTGGGGCTGGCAGGGCATCCCTCTGCATGAGGTCTGCTCTGTGTACTCTCTCCATCATGGCAGCTCGGAGGTCCAAGAGTGAGTGTTCTAGGAGACAGAAAGCAGAGGCTGCTGGCCTGTTAAGGTCAAGGCCTGGCAGCTGGCACAGCTGGGCTTCCATTGTGTTTTATTGGCCAAAGTAGGTCTAGAGTCAGGGCAAGGAGACAGACCCCCCCCACTCTCAGTGGAGTGTCCCTCTTCTGTGGTCCTCTTTAACTGGTGAAGATGAAATAATATAATGAACACGAAAGGCTTAGCATGCCATCTAGACATCTTAAGAGCTCAGTAAACAGTAGTTATTGTCATGATTAGAGGTAGTGTCAGAATTATCAGAGAGAGATTCGGGATTGAGTAAAGGTGCTGGATTCAATGACGAAGAGGCCATTGGTGATTTTAGAGAGACAGCGGTGGCCTTGCTTTCATGGCTGTGGTCGAGGTGGGGCGGCCAGTGTGCAGGAGGTAAGGGGTGAGTTGGTGGCAACTCCAGAAAGGCAGCGCATGGGCTGGAGAAGTTCAACTGCAGAAGGACAGAGAGAAACTGGCGAGTCACTGTGCGTGAGCAGGGGCAGGGCGGCAAGGCCCTCAGGGGGATGGTTCTCCCAGGGAAGTGGCTCAGGGGCAGGGAGGCATGCGTGTGGGGAGGACAAGAAGGAGACAGAGGTATTTGGAAGAGGAAGAGGGGTGAGGCAGAGAGACTGAGAAAAAGTATGAGTATCTGTGTTTTAAAGGCCAAGTTTATTCTACGAAAGCTGTTTATTTAAGATTTGCATGCAAATGAAAACAGCCAGGATGTAAGCTCCTTAGAGGAGGGACTTTGAGAGGGAGAAGAGTTTACAGTCCTCATTTCAGGCTGGTAGACAGGCAGCTACCCAGGCCAGGCTAAGGGCAAAGCTTCAGCTGGGAGGGGGTCTGGTCGGGCAGACCGAGGAGTGTTGTTTTTGGGGTCAGTGCTTGGGGACATTGATTTTACACTTAAGAGTGGAGGGTGACACACAGCCAGGGTAATATGAAGCCAAGGCCACATCAGGAGTAATTTTGGAGGCCCTAAGAACTAAAATGTTTATGGTTCTTCCTCTACCCCTATGTAGTTGAATAAAAAGAAAAAAAATTAGTGTTAAGAAGTCAAGCAAAGTTTTGATTTTTCCCATGACGCTTTGATGCTTCTTTTAAAATAGAAACTGTGAATGTTTTCAAAAATGAAGTTTTGGTGCCCCTGCTTTGTGGGAGCCTTAGGTCTGGGCTTGGCTGGCCTGGAGGGCAGTCTGGTGCTGTGGGCAAGGCCCTCTGTCCTCAGTGCTGGCCCTGGTGGGAGATGCTGGCCCTGGAATTCCTCCCTTGCAGACTCAGCTTTTTGGGTAAGGGTTCCTCCCAACACCCCAACCCCCTTGGACAGACCTGGGTCTCTTGCTCAGCTGCCTGCTGTCCTGTTTGAATATCCCTGAGGATTTATCCCTGGGAAGTTCCCTTTGTTTTTGACACAGGCTTCTTCAGGGCGGGGAGTATTTTGATTTGTTTGTTCTTTGCTGTATCCCCAGAGCCTAGCCCAGAGGCTGGCAAATAGCTGGCACTGGATCATTTGTTTCATGAATGTAAGAATGAAGGGGCATCATACGGGGGACAGGTGTGGAAGGGGAGCACTGAGAGCAAATCTTGGGTATTTCACAAATTTGTGAATGGCTCTGTAAGGGGCAGAGGGAAGTAGCTCAGATAAATCGATGGCTAAATCCTTGAAAAATGATCTCCATGTCTTTGGGATGAAACATGGAAGAAAGGAAGGGTTAGTTCCACGGATCCTGGGTAGGTTTTTTTTTTCTCATAACAACTGAGAAGTTTATATTTCTATTTGAAATGCAGAGTGAAGCTGTGTACAGCCCTTTAAAAAAGTAGAATGTATTTACTTATGCACAGGCCATATGGGACTTTGGAGTGGGTGTTGATGGTACCAAAATAAACTCCCTGGATTCACAGCCATGAGCAGTAACTGGAGCAAAATTTCTCTTTCACCTTAGAAAACTTGAATTTATTTTAAACAATTTAAAATAGAGTGGGTTTTCCCATTATAAAATCAGTGCAGGCCTATTATAAAAAATCGGGAGAACACAGAAGAGGCAAAGTCTTGCTAAGTGAACTTTGTAGAGCATAGGTAGGGTGCCGGATGATGGCTGCAGGGACAACCCTTGAGACAACGGGAGATCAGAGCCTAGGGGACATTTTTAGGGCAACCTAAAGGTGAGCTGTGGCGGGACCACCTCTATCTTCTGAAGGCTGCAGGTCCTGTGTTAGGCTTGGGCAGGGTCTGGACCATCTGCCTGTCCCTGTAACTCCACATCATGGCTCTTGAGTTTCTGTGATCCCCCAAAGAAGACTCTGTCTCTCCTTGGGGGGAAACAAAGCAGACTGGTGTTCTGTAAAGATCATCTATTTTCTGCAACACCAGCAGCTTCTGGAGGGTGTGCAGAGACCACAGGGATGACAGGGAAGCCGTAATTGACCCTGAAGGCCAAGAGGGCTTATCCTTTCATGCAGCAACTCATTAGAGACTATGCTCCGTAGCGGACCCTGAGCTGCGGGTACAGTGGTGAGTGAATAGGCGTGATGCCTGCTCTCACGGATATTACGGTTTAGTTTATGTCCACTGTGTCCTCATATGTGACTGAGAGAAGGTGGGCCTGTGACCATAGGACTCCAGGAAAGGCTGTGGTCCCACCATCTAGTCCTCCCCAGCTCCATCTTTTGGGGAGGTGGTCCTCATCTCCTTCCCTGACCCGCTCCGGAATCCTTGGAGTTGTTCTTAGTTGCCCTGGCCGCGCTGTGCGGCTTGTGGGAGCTTAGTTGCCCGACCAGGGATTGAACCTGGGACCCCCGCAGTGGAAGCATGGAGTCTTAACCACTGGACTGTCTGGGAAGTCCCTTAGTTGTCCTTTATATACTTTGCCTCAGATGTTTCTGGGTTTCAGGGCAGCCGCACGGAGTCTTGGTGGAGATGGGTGATGAATGCAGGCCCAGTGGTCCTTTCCCTGCTGGTGATGAGGGCGGTAGGGAAGCTGGATCCCAGCAGCAGGATGGGTGAGGCTCAGCCTAGTGCCCTGGGCCTGCCCACCGTGGGGCCCTTTGTGTCTCCTCAGTGATTCTCTGTCCACAAGCCTCTCAGGCAATCAGTGTCCTCATTGTACCTCCTCTTTTCGTCTCACAAAACTTGAATCAGGAAACTTCTGGAACTTATGCAGAAGGGGCTAGTGACAGCTTAAGCTAGTACCCTATCCATGGGATTTACATCACAAGAAAGATCCAGTCACCAAGACTGGCTTCTCAGTGGTTAAGAGAGGATTTTGGAGGGAATAGCTTGTTTGGAGGAGAACCCTGGATGTAAAATGTGGAGGCCTGTGGGATAAATGTTGTTCACAATGTACTTATTGCCTCAGAAATTCAGCCCTAAGGAGGCATTTCAAGTATCTCCTGAGTTCCCTGCTCCCTTCACAAACATGGTACCACAGTGATAGCCGTGACCAACACAGCTCCTCAGCTAGGATTTCCTTAAACAGCTCTCCTTTCAAACATCCTGCTGCCTCATCCACGCAAACCATTAAAATATTTTAGAAACTCTACCATTTTGGCATCTAAATCCTACTGTTCATTGTCTCATACCTAGAAGTAATTTAAAAATGATTTTGTCCATTTATGTTGTAAAGGGTTTTGAAAAATACAGCTACTGGATTTCTTATAGGTAGTACCATGGGGGCAGCGCCTGGGTCACCAGCTGAGGAAGGGCCATTTACTGTGAACCAGGAAGTCCTGGTTGTTCAGAACAGCTCCAACTTCAAATATTCCGTCCCGACGGTCAAAAGCATAGGTTCTGAAGTTTAGTTTTGAAAATATATCTCCATAGCTGGGAGGCAGTTAGTGTTTTGTAGGGACAAGGACTTTGTCCCTGTTTCAGGCTCCCCAGGGGAAATTAGAGGCAGTACCACTTCCATTCCAGAAATAGCTGTGAGATTTCACGCAGGGAAAGTGAGACTTGCCCTTTTCATTTATTATTTTTTCTTCTATAGTGACTGCATTTTTTTTTTTTTTTTTTTTGCTGAAGACAGAGGCTTTGGTGAGACTGAAATGCAGCATGGTTCAGTTCAAACATTGGCTTAGGAAATAAATGGAGACTCAGGAAACAGCTGAGTTTGAATCAAATCCTGGGGTTGTTTCTTTGGGAAGGAAGGTCCCTCACTTGGTCAGGATGTCAGCTCTCACTTGAGTGTGGGTTCTTTCACTGTGGTGGGGTCCTGTGGAGGCACGGGGGCTGGCCCTAATCAATCAGTGCATCTTCCGGAACTCTACCTTGTGCTCCATTCTGGATGCCATTTTGGAAATTCTATGAATCTGTCAGGTCTTTGAATATTCTCCACATCTTTTTTTTTTCTTGCAAATTTATTATATAAATATTAATTGCAATAAAAGTTTAAGAAAGATAGCGTAAAATTAAAAAAATAAAGAAATACAATTATACAGTTACTGTTACCAAACATTATCATCATTTTTATATATATCCTTCTAGTCATTTTTATGTGCATGGGTTTTGTTAGCTTTTAAAAGAGTTATATCTCCACAGCAAATGCAATTTTCATTGTAAGCTTTTTACTAAACAGTGTAACATAATTAGTAATTAATATTTGTTATTGACTGTGCTTGATTCCTACTACTTTACTTACTTAAGTGTTCCTCTACCGAAGGTTATTCAAGTTGTTTCCAGGTTATCATTATTATAACCTGTAATGAATGTCTTTGTGTACACTATTTTATGACATTTAGGATGATTTTTAAAGGATATATTCCTAGAGCTAAAAATTCAATATTCTATGAGTTATAGGTGCTTTACTGGTGTTTAACATCAGTAACGTTAAAGTTCTTAATAACATTAAATAGCATTAGGAGGGTTTCTTAGAGGATACATCAATAACATTAATAAATAACATTAAAGTCTATGTTTAACAATTTGTAATCCCTGCTTAAAAAGTTTTTTTTAGACTAAGAATCACTGTAACATACAACTCCATGACCGAGTATGTCAAGACCTTGATCGCCCGTTCATTCTTCTATTGGGAAAATTGGAAAAAGGGAGAACCCTTTCTTGGCCAGGTGCTCTTCTGCTTGGAATCTCCAAGCCCTCCTGTGTGTCAACTGATGTCAGTGCCCAGGGCTCTGCCCAGACAGAAGGCATCTGCTCTCCAGCTATTTGGCAGAGAATGTAACTAAAAACTCGGCTGCCCAAATTTTGTCAAAGATCTGGTGTGGAAAATAACCTTTAGAGGACTGTTCAAAGGATATTATCGTGAACTCAATGTCTGTGTCCCTCCAAAATTCATGTGTTGAAGCTCTAGCTCCCAATGTGATGGTGTTTGCAGGTGAGACCTTTGGGAGGTGGTTATGTATACATGAGGTCATGGGAGTGGAGCCCCCATGATGGGTTTGGTGCCCATATGAGAAGAGGAAGTGAGACTAGAGCCCACTGTTAATCTTCCATGTGAGGATACAGTACAAGCCAGGAAACGGACCCTCACCAAGAACAAAATCTCAGACTTTCCAGCCTCCAGAACTGTGAGAAATAAATGTTTGTTGTTTAAGCACCTGGTCTATGGTATTTTTTCAGAGCAGCCTGAGCTGGCTAAGACAAGGATTCAGGCCTTCGACTCCGTTAGACCTTCTCCATTTTATCCTTGGATCGAGCGGGACCACCACAACGTAGAACAACATGTTCTGGCCTCTTTATTTTATTTTTTATTTTTTATTTTTATTTTTTTTGCGGTAAGCGGGCCTCTCACTGTTGTGGCCTCTCCCATTGCGGAGCACAGGCTCCAGACGCGCAGGCTCAGAGGCCATGGCTCACGGGCCCAGCCGCTCTGCGGCATATGGGATCTTCCCAGACCGGGGCACGAACCCGTGTCCCCTGCATCTGCAGGCGGACTCTCAACCACTGCGCCACCAGGGAAGCCCCCTCTTTATTTTTTTCAAAAAAATTTTATTGAAGTATAGTTGATTTACAATGTGGTGCCAATCTCTGCTGTACAGCAAAGTGACTCACACACATGTAGACATTCTTTATCTAATATTTTTTCCATTATGGTTTATCACAGGACATTGAATACAGTTCCCTGTGCTATACAGTAGGACCTTGTGGTTTATGTTCTGCTCTCTTTAAAATGACTATTTCTGAGTTGTGTTTGGAGTGTTGCTCTCAGCCCCCTTGGGGGAGAGATGCTCTAGGAACTAAATGGCGGGACCGAGTCTCCTCCGCCTCCTCAGGCCACAGTCCCAGCAGGCCACAGTCCCAGCAGGCCACAGTCTCCTCCGCCTCCTCAGGCCACAGTCCCACCGCTCCTCAACCACCGTCTTGTTTTCATTGATTATATACAACATGGTATTGCTTAACCAGCCAGAGTTCTTCCCAAAGCCAAATCATCCTCAGCAATGGTATAAAACCTCAGCAGGCTGGGTTGCCACCAGGTGGTTCAAACACACGATGAGGTGCCTCAAACACTTATTGCTATACTTTTTCATTTTCCGTATACCCATGGAGAACTTAATAGCAGGACGTCTAGAAAAAGAGCTATTTTCATTTCGATGTAAGATGTATGTTTTGTGTTTGGTCTGGTATTGCCTTTGAGTTGCCTGTATGGGGATGGGGGCCTCCAAAGGCCTTTACCTGGCCTGTTCTTATAGCCACTCTTGCAAACTCACCTCACCCCTGCCTTTATGTTGTCTTTATTTTGCCTCTCATTGTTGATTTAGTTTGGTTTGCTGAATAATAAGCACTTTTGTAAGCCACCTCCAGTAATTTTGGGAACCAGATGGGATACAAGCATATCCCATAGAAATGTCATTTATTGGGTCAAAGCATGTGAATGTTTTTGAGGCTGTTCGTATATGCTGCCAGTTAGCTTTCCTTTTCCTGATGACTTCTCAGGGCTGTCATCTGGTTTTTCTTGGACTTTAGGCTGGGACTAATGTGAGCAGCCATTAGTGGGCTGGTACTAATGAGTCTTAAAACACTCTTAGCCATGAAATAAATGGATTAGTGTTGATTGACTTGATTGGAAGATACAGTGAATGTCAGGTCAGTTTTTTTTTTTTTTTCCAACTCTGTCTCCCCTCTTTGCAGGTTGGGTTCCCCAGGAAGCCTGCCCTGATGCTGACTGAGTGTGCAGGGGGCTTTCTAGGAAGTGCTCTTGGGATCTACACCTTGGAAGGGCGGGAGCAGGACAGGGCAGAGGGCGAAGCTGGGCTGTGATGTCCAGCTTCAGTGAAGTGTCAGTGTCAATGAAATCCTCAGGGAGCTCTGAAGCTGGGATGGCCCTTCAGAGTTGTCCCAAGTTGGGATGAGAAGGTCCGGGAGGATCAGTGAATGGAGCCAGTTGCTCGCAGAAGTATATGTGACCTTGGACTAGTCAGTCACCACAGGGGGCGCTGAGAGATGAGGTGGTCTGCCGGGAGCTCTCAATGCAGGTGCAGGTGCAGGTTCATTAGTCCTACAGGGGGATCTGGACAGTGTGTCACAATGGAAGCCTTCAGGCATCACCTGATTTGGGGCATTGCTAGGCCTGTGGGGGTTTCTTTGCAAGAGAATTTAGCCTGCATTTGTGAATATTTTCCCTTTCGTCGGCACTTGCTACCATTGCCACCTGCGATTTAGGAAATCCGCATCGTGGTTAGCCTTCTGATTTTGTAATTACCTTTCCAGAATAATAACCCCATCCAGGTGTTTTGTAACACAAAACAGCAAGGGAAATTAAGTTCAATTAGAGGGGGGAAAATAGAAATTGAAGTGGAGTTGTGGAAAGAAAAGAAGCCCAACATGCATTTCTTTGAGTGTACTTCATTTAGGTAATTAAATCCCTGCAATGCGACTGAACCATTGGCAGTGGTGCCCTTTAAAGACCGACATTTAAAAAATACATGACTCTGTGGAATTTGGAGCTGTGCTGACTGCCCAATGCATATCTGGAAGTCAAAGGGGCGGGGAGAGAAGAAGGCAGAATAAGAGCCTCAAGGAAGGGAACAGAGACAAAAGCATCCTTCTTTTGTGTTTTCACATTTAAATTTTTTCTTAGCGTAAGATCACGAGCCTTGTGAAGATGAATTCACGTTAGTTTCCAGCATTTTGAAGGGATGTGTAGAGAATTGAGGACAAATAGTAACTTATGGGCTTAAAAATATATATATTTATTTATTTTTGGCTTCGTCAGGTATTAGTTGCTGCACGCGGGATCTTTTGTTGTGGCGTGCGGGCTCTTCATTTTGATGCACACACTTCTCTCTAGTTGTGGCGTGTGGGCTTCAGAGTTCGTGGGCTCTCTAGTTGAGGCGCATGGGCTCAGTAGTTGAGGCACGTGGGCTCAGTTGCCCCAAAGCATGTGGAATCTTAGTTCCCTGACCAGGGATTGAACCCACGTCCCCTGCATTGCAAGGCAGATTCTTAAGCATGGACCACCAGGGAAGTCCCATTATGGGCTTTTATTGAAGAAGAAAATTTGAAAGTTCTTGTCTTCTGTCTCCCTTGAATGAGGAGATCCTGGATCTTGTTTTTTTCTGGCTGGCTTGGCCGAATTTCAGAGGAGATGGTTTACCACTGGGCAGAAGGAGCCCTCCTCTTGGGGAGCTGGACAAAGCTGGCAGGAAGCAAGAGGGAGACAGTCTTATAAAGGAAAAGAGGGACCCGTTTCTAAGCCAAGACCCATGTCACCAAGAAGCAGCTGGTCCTCAGGCTCCTGGAAGGGTCAGTGGGTGGCATGCCCAAGGTTTTGGCCCCTGCTTGATGCTCAAAACAAACCGACCCATTTGTAGACTGAGTGCTCAGGAGAGCTCAGCACAGCCAAGGCATGTTAGAGATGTTCTTTTATTTATTTAAAAAATTTTATTGAAGTATAGTTGATTTACAATGTTGTATTAATTTCTGCTGTACAGCAAAGTGACTCAGTTATACGTATATACAATCTTTTTCATTATTGTTTATTACAGGATATTGACTATAGTTCCCTGTGCTATATACAGTAGGGCCTTGTTCTTTATCCATTCTATATACAATAGTTTGCCTCTGCTAATCCCAAACTCCCACTCCATCCCTCCTGCCCACCCCCCCCAACTTGTGTTGGCAACCACATGTCTGTTCTCTATGTCTGTGATTCTGTTTCTGTTTCATAGATAGGTTCATTTGTGTCATATTTTAGATTCCACATATAAGTGATAGGAGATGATCTTTTAAACAGTTAGGTCTTCGGGAGGCTGCCACACCATCTCCAAAACAATTACATAGCCTTATTCCCCAGAGAGATGTTTTCTGACTTTCCAGTTCTGGTCTGAGACAGGAAACTGAAAACTGTCAAATTTATTCTTCTCGATCTACCCTAAATGTTCCATTCTAATGTTAGTTCACCTGTATTGAGGGGAGCACTGACACGGGGAAAGTGGCATTATGGGTACAAGGAACTGGGCTTCTCTCCCCTCCGTGGTTAATATTGACCGCTGGGGAGTGGTCTGCTCTGGGAGGACACACATGTTTAAGTTGTGCAGGGGAAGAGCCCCATTAGCTGAAGTGTTTTGGGTTGACTTGGGCTTCCTCATGTTTTTGAAAAGGGCAGGAAGTCCTGTTTTGAATCTGTATAGGTTCCTACATTTTTGATGCTTATTATTATTACTCTATGAGTTTAAGATTATAGATTGACTCTTTGGAGCTTTTTGCACACCTGTGCACCAATCTGTGTAACAGGGCATTGGTTACCTTCAGTGCTATTAGCACACTTTAACCCCCTCATCCCTTTAAAAACAAGACTCATCACAAACCTGATTTAACACAGGCAGATCAAATTAGATGCTATGGTGTACTCATAATAAGGACCTACTCTATAGTGCAGGGAACTCTACTCAATACTCTGTAATGGCCTATATGGGAAAAGAATCTAAAAAAAGAGTGGATATATGTACATGTATAACTGATTCACTTTGCTGTACACCTGAAACTAACACAACATTGTAAATCAACTATACTCCAATAAAATTTAAAAAAGATCCTTGCAACTCTGAAAAAAAAAAAGAGAGAGCACACTTCCACTTATCAAGGAACCTGTCCACATGGTGAGCATCTTTTTGTCAAATTGTGGACTGCATTCAATCTGTCATTCTCTAGGTAGAGACGTCGTAAGAAACTTTTGGGCTGCATTCACACCACCTGTGATTTCTGTGGCCCCTTCCTGCCCTAATATCCACAGGCACATGAGAAAGGCTGAAGTCCATTTTTCTAGTTAGTCAGGATATGTATCCATCATTGTCAGCCACGATTTAGTCTAATTTAAAGACAGGCTCTTAGGCGTTTAGTCCAACTTTTTTTTTTTAAAATAAGTGAACTGATTAATTAAACTGGCTTTATCCTAAAATCTAGATCAGTACTTCCTTTCATGCATCATCTTGCATTTTCATCTTAGTTCATTTATTCAAAAATACTTTTGAGTGTTTACTCTTTACTGTGCACGTCCTGAACTTGCCATACATTTGGGACTTCAGACTCACATGGATCCAATAATCTTAGAACCTCTACAGCTGGTAGTTATGAATTCCCCAGGAGCAGGATTTTGAATAAAGTTGTTTCCTTGCTCAGTTGGGAATTTGCTAGCATTGTCCTAGCCCAGTCTCAGGTGGCACCAAGGGAGGAGCTGCCCGTAGATGGTGTCTCCTCACCTCCTGGTTATATTGTAAAGTTGTTTGCATCAGGACCAAAGACATTTCTCCTATAGCTACCGTTTGCTTTATAATTCCATATGTATTCTTCTTAGTAAATGGTCTCTGAGAGTCTTGGAAGAATAAAGTTTCTGAGTTGATCTAACTGCCTAATTTTATAGATGTACAAACTGCTGCCCAGAGAGATTAAGAAACCCACCTACGGGTCACACAGTGGTGAATGGAGGGAGACCCTGATCTCCCAACTTCCTGTTTGAGGTGGCTTGTACTATTCTTCCTCAGGACTAATTTTATAAAACCTTCTAGAAACAACTTATAAGAGGTTTTTTGTGTATTATATTAGTTACTCTTACTTTATCAATTCTCCCTTCTTTATATCTTCTTGAGTTTTTTCTATCTTTAGTTGCACAATGAAGCGCATTAATTTTTAATCTTCCTTCATTTCTAATATACACTTTTAAGAATATAAAATTACCATTTACTTAGTACTTTAACTACCTTCTGTAACTTTGATATGCAGTATTTTTGGCATCATTTTTTCTAAAGATTTCATTATGTACATTACGATTTGTCCTTTGACCATTAATATACTTAAAAGTGTGTTTCAGAATTTCCAAATATATGGGTTATTTGGGTTATCTTTTTGTTATTGATTTCTAATTTAATTACACTGTAGTCAGAGATCATGGCCTCTGTGCTTTTCATTCTCTGGGATTTATATAGCGAACTGCTTTAGCAACATTTTATGCGATCTATTTTTATAAATGTTTTATGCTGCTTGAAAAGGATATGTATTTTCTAATTGTTGGGAATGGTGTTTTATATAGAGCCATTAGATCAAGTATTTTAATTGTGTTCTGTATCTTCACTAATTTTTTATTAGCTTAATTAGATACTGAGATATGCATATTAAACTTTCTATTGTGATGTGAATTTGCTAATTTTTCTTTGCAGTTCCGTAAATGGGTGCTTCATATATTTTGAAGCTGTGCTGTTAGCAAAAGGTGCAGGGTTTAGACACTGGAGCCAGACTGGCTGGGTTTGAATCATACCTATGCCATTGACTAGCTCTGGGCCTTTCCTGTAATTCAGTATTCTCATCTGTAAAATGGGCTATGCCTTGAGGATCATTGTGAAGATTAAATAAATTAATACATATAAAAAGCACTTAAAACAGTGTTTGGTACATAGTAAGTGTTCCATAAGTGTGAGTTATTATTCTTACTGGTGAATTGCCTCTTTTATCCTTATGTAATGATTACAACTGTATCTACATAGGTAAATATCTATATCTGTATTGTTTTATTTAGTCTTCCTTTTATGATACTCATGCTGTTAATACCAGCTTTTTCTTTTTTCTTTAGTTCAGTATACCCAGATATCTCTTCCCATACATATATTGATACTTCTAATATTTATATTTCATTATGTTTCAGATGAATCTTTGGTAAATAACATGTGGCCAAATTTATAAATATTCAATCAGAGGATTTCTGTTTAACGCATTAAATCCAACTAATTTATAAGATTATGACTATATTTTAAATTATACTTAACATTTTATTTTCTGTTTTCTATTTACCATGCTTTTTCTCTGCTTTTTTTCTTCCCTACTTTCTTTTAGGTTAATAAAGTATTCTTTATTGCCCTTTTTAGAGTCAACTGTTTTTGAAATTTATTCTATTTCTTTTCTTTTATTGGTTACATTTAAATTTTTAACGTGCATAGTTAATTAAAACAACTACAACAATAACCTTATTCTGAATAATTCAAGCACTTTAGAACATTTTAATTCTGATCTTCCCTTTTCCCACGCCCATGTTTCTTTTTTATAGAATTTTAGTTCTACTTGTTTTAAGTCCTCCAAATAAGTCCTTACTGTTGTTACTAATTTTATTTTTTCATTCAGTGCTTGCATAACTTTACCTATTTATTTACCAATTTCCTTGCTTCCCCTTGCTTCTTGCCTCTCACTTGTGTCTTAGGGTTCAATTTTCTTTTTCCTGTATTATTTTCTTTAATAGATATTTCTGTTATGACATGTAAGTCTCAGCCTTTATCTGAAAGTGACTATTTCCCCCTCCTCCTTGAGTCATGTATTCGCTGCATATGGAATTCTGGGATGAAATTTCTTTTCCCTTAGTCATTTAAAGGTTTTAGTCTATTGTGTTCTGGCTTCTGTTGTCACTGGTGAGAACTCTGCTGTCAGTTTAATTGTTGTTCTTATAGGTAATACATTTTTTTTCCTCCAGTCCCTTTTATGGTGTTGCATTTTGACTTTGATGTTCAATTTTCACAATATGAGCCTATGGGGTAGGGTTTTAAAAATGTATCATTTGTAGAGCTCATTATACTTTAACTGAAGATTCATGTCTTTCATTAATCTGAGAAGAGTCTCTTCCATTATCTCTTAGAATATTACTTTGCTTTTCTACTCTCGTTTTAAAAAGTTCTATTTGACATTTTCTACCTCTTTGTCTCATTAATTTCTTCCTCTGTCTACTCCAGTTAATTAACTTTTCAGTCATGTTTAATCTTATGTTGATCTTGTGCAGTGAAATTTTAATTTCTGAAGGTTCATTTGCCAATTATTTTTTCATATTTTTCTGCTTTCATATGATTGTATTTCTTCTTTTATCTTTTTAATCATTTAAAAGATAATCATCCAAGAGTCTTTTAAGATTGTTCTTTATCACAAATTCTATTGTGCCCATTTTTTATGTATACTGGGTCACTGTCACAGTGGCTAGTGAGTGTGGCTTGTAATTTTGGATTGTAAGCTCATTTTCAGCAGAGCTCTTCTTACATTTTCTTTCTTTCTTCCTGTAGCAGTTTCACGGATGCTGGATTGTGAAAAGAGTTGCTACAGAGTGGGTTTTCATTTGATTTAAGAGCCAGTCTTTTCTTTTATGAAGATAATAGCTTTTCCATGGTCTGATGTTAGGGAATGATTTCTGCTTTTGCTCTCTACTTTCTGTGGATTTAAAGCCATACCTCCTATTCCTATGGAACTATTAAAGCACAAGATCCTTAGGGCCTGTGTTCAGTTTGACATGCCTCTCGAGTGTCATGACATTGGCACATGGTTTTATCCTGCTTCTTTGCTTTTGGCACCAAGGAATTTCTCCTTTCTTTTAACCTAAGCTGTATATTTAATTTTTTTTCTTTTGATCTATAATTTCTATGTGGTTGTATTGAATGGAGCTGGGAAAATGGCTCAGTCTACCATGTTTCCAGAACCCACAAGTCCTGAAATTTATTTTTTATTATGGAAATACTAAAAAAAAAAAAGTAAAAAATTAGCAGACAAATTAGAGAAAGTATAATATATATGATAGAATGTTAATATCTTTAATTTATGAAGAGACCTATAATCCAACAAGAAAATGACAAACAACCTAACCACAAATTAGATGATTTTAATAATAAGAAAGGTTTGAAAAATCTCAATCTTTATGGTAAACACATGCAAATTGAAATGATGAAAGACCTTATTTTGGCTATCAGAGTGAAAAAAATTTTTAAACAATTATAATGTTAAGGGTTGTTTAAGCTGTGGGAAAATGAACACTCAAACACTGTTGATGGCAGATCTGAGGGTCAATTTTTGGGAGGACGATTGAGCAATATGACCAAGAAACCTTAACAAATGAAAAGTATTCTTTGGCACTGTTATTTCTAGGAATTTTTATTAATAAATGAATTAGGTATGCATGTAAAAATCTATATATAGGGCTTCCTTGGTGGTGCACTGGTTAAGAATCCACCTGCCAATGCATGGGTTCGAGCCCTGGTCCAGGAAGATCCCACATGCTGTGGAGCAGCTAAGCCCATGCACCACAACTACTGAGCCTGCGCTCTAGAGCCCGCAAGCCACAACTAGTAAGACCATGTGCCACTGAAGCCCACATGCCTAGAGCCTGTGCTCCACAAGAGAAGCCACCGCAATGAGAAGCCCGTGCACCATGGTGAAGAGTAGCCTCCGCTCACTGCAACTAGAGAAAGCCCGTGCACAGCAACGAAGACCCAGTGCAGCCAAAAAACAAATACATAAATTTATTAAAAAGAAGATTTATGTATAAAGATGAAGAAACATTGTTAATGACGGATAGTAGTTGAAGTCAGTTAAATATTTAAAAAAGGAAATCATGGTCTATCCATGCAGTGAAATATGATAATTAATTAAAATAATAACAAAGAAAAATAACTATTAGAAATGGAAAATGTTTAGTACATATCATTAACTAAAAATCAGATGACAAAGTAAGAAATATAGTAGAATCCACATTTATCTTTATTTGTACTTATATGCTCTTAAAAAATCTAGAGAGGCAATCACCAATATGTTAACTGGCAGAGTGGGTGATTCTTATTTCTTTTTTTTTTTAAATCTGTACTTCATATATTGCTTGTGTAATTAAATATAGTTAATTATTATAGTATGTCCATAGGATGAGATTTTTTGTGGCTACTAAAATCTGTGATTCTGAAGAATGTTTGATAAGATGTGTAATGCTTAGAAAATAATACTGACGAAAAGCAAAGTAGGACGTAAAACACAGTAGGTTTCCTACATAACGGAGTACATAAAATGCATGTATGCGTTTGGAATGAAATAGTAAATATATTAATTTTATTTGTTAAATGAATCATTATTAACATTAATATCAATAATGGTTATTGCTAATGGTAGGCATATTTATGGCTTTTCTTTCTTCAGTTTCGCATAATGTCCATGCATACTTTTATACATCAGAAAACTATTCAACTCCAGTTTAATTCCAAGAAAAGTTGGGGAGAGGCCTGTGGGAGATGTGGGCCTGTGTGGAGAGGCCAGAGGTCTTGTGACAGAAGCGGAGGAGGCCGGGGGTGGGCAGACAGCCCTGCCTGGTTTGTCTCCCAGGCCCGCCTCGCCTCTTCCTTCCTGGGAGTCCTGTAAGCTTAAAGGGTTAAAGCTTTTTACAGTTTCCATATGCAAATGAATGTGATTAATCTTCTCAGAGGATATTTGAAATGAGAATTGTAAAGACCTCTGAAAAGTATGAAAATTTTTCTTTTTGAAATGCCCATGTAAATTCACCTTACCGCAAAGGTTTGTGGAAGCTGTGACAGAGGTAGAAACTTGGATGAAGTGCCCCAGAGCAACAATGCCCTAGTGGGCCCAGGGGAACCAGGAGGCCTCTGAGCAGAACACGGGAATTTAAATAAAATATGGGTCTAGATGGCATATGCAAGCTTTATTTTTTGGAGCTGGCAGCTTGCCTGAGGTCTGAAGGGACTTCTGAGAGCTTCCTGGATATAAGTGGTCCATGAGATTGGCAAGCATAAGACTGGGTAACGCATGTGTGGGGGGACTGAGGAAGGCTCTCATCCACCAGACTAGTTAATTTATTAGCCCTAGACTCACCCAGTCTTGGGGGCTCTGCAGTGACATGAGTAGCTAGTTCAGACGGCTGTGGGAAGGGCCCACCTGGGTCAACACTCTGAACCACGAGACACCTGTTAAAAAAGCTGAATTTTCCAACTTGCAGGCATTCGTGATAGCTGATAGAGAGCTGCCGGGCTTCCTTTAATGAATCCATGGGACTTATTTGATGTGAGTACATTGACTTTTTGAATTCAAATGGATGTCCTTAATCTGCTTACAGATGAATGTGTTCTTAACCATTCGCCTGGCAATTTTGTGTTTTAGAACAGTCTTCATCAATCATCATAAATCACAGAAGAGAAACTTTTTCTCTACCATAGTTATCAGCAGCTGTAGATGGATGCTACAACTGGTAGGCTTGTGAGGAAGTCAGCCTGGGGACCTGTGTGCATATGCAGGTCTCTGGCAGGAGTAGGGAGTCATTCTCTGCAGGGATGCCGTGGAAGTGGACAGGGTGGGGCCAGGCCCGTAGGGCACCGTCAGGGGCTGTTGGTAAAGAGAAGCTGACTGGAGACTGCGGCCAGCCACTGTGGCTCTTGGGGCAGTCTCAGGGTGGGTGGGCTTGAGCTTTGCGCTGGACCTGGAAGCACTATCTGGATGCCCACTCTCGGTCTCAAAGCTTTTGATGGATGTGATTAGAATATATTCTCTTCTTTGCCAACACAAGCTACAAAGAAAGTTGAAGTCTTCCTATTCCAGGCAACGGAAAGCATAAGAAATACTATTAGTAAACTGATGAGAATTTACTGAGTATCTTTGAAGTTCTCATTGGTATTTTCCCCACACTGAAATTATGCCTTAGACAAAATCATGTCGGTTATGCCAAATTAAGAAGTGAATACACCCACATGTTTGGCACACATGAGATTTTTATTTCACAAGCTGTTTAATCTTCTTGCATATTCCAAGGGAGGCTCATTGTAGGAGTATGTGTATATCTTTGACTTGCAGTCAGGTTATAAAAAAAATCTAGGTCTAGAGTTTGAAAGTACAGGAATAAAAATACTTGAAAAAAACCAGGATAACAAACTCACAAGGAAAGAAAGTGTTGGCTTCATTTTAATTTTCTTGCAAAGTTTATAGAGTTCCAAATATCTAGCTCAGTGTATTCTCCGTGTTACATATACGACTGGAGGAATCCACACCATTTTATTTCACATGAAGCTGAAAATTAAATTTCAAGTAAAAGTTTATATTTTGTTATTTGGTGACACTTGCTCATCCATAATCCATGATTTAATAAATTACTGTAAATTTATTAATTATAGGTATATATAAATTTATAAATTAAAGACGACTTCTCTTTGTCTGCTTTTTCCCTGCATGTGGGTCACACTTTTCTATTTCTTTTTATGTCTCATAATTTTTTGTTGAAACCTTGAAATTTTAGGTACTATATAGTGGCAAATCTTGATTCTGAATTTTCCCCTTCAGGGTTTTTGTTTGTTTAGTAACTTTCCTGTGAAATCTATCTCCCTTGTGGTATGTGGCTGCTTATGTCTTTGCTCACTTAAAAAACATATATAAGTATAATAATAAATTAATATATTATTTTTAAGCCTGATTTCCTAGGTCTTGTCCTTGTGTCAGCATAGCTTAGGGGCCAGCCAGTGATTTTTCAGAGATTGTGTTTATATACTTTTAGCCAGCAGGCTTCTACTCAATGCTGATGGATCTGTGTGTTGTTTTGAGGATGCATCCGAACTTCAGGCAGTTTAAAGTCGCCCTGGCGTTTACTCTTTATAAAGCTCCCTCTTGCTCCCTCTGGTCCCCCCTGCACGTGTATGCCAACTCCAGGTCTGCCAGAGATAGGTGGAAAGATTATCAGGTGCCTCTATGAGTGCTCATTTCTTGCATTTCCCTGTTAAATTTCTGACTAGTCCTCTAGGCTGATGTTTGCTCCAAATAGGACCACCACCTCAGACCGTTGGAATGACCGACCTTCCTTGTTTGGTCATCACTGAGATTGCTGCTAATTATTCACTGAGAACCAGATTTTCACCTCCAGCTCCAAATTAAGTCATCCCTTTCTGGCACTGAAGCTGTTGGTCATACAGTCTGTTCTACCTGTTAGAACTACTATGCTAACTGATCTGACAGAGTAAGGGAGCTTGATGGGATCAGCCCTGGGCAAATGTGCTGTAGATTCCAACTGTTCTTCTCCAAAATCAGTGGGTTTTTTGTTTGTTTTCAAATATGAGCCGTTATTTTGAAACAACTTTTTAAGATAAGTATTAATTTAGATTTTTTAAACATCTTTATTGGAGTATAATTGCTTTACAATGGTGTGTTAGTTTCTGCTGTATAACAAAGTGAATCAGCTATACGTATACATATATCCCCATATCCCCTCCCTCTTGCATCTCCCTCCCACCCTCCCTATCCCAACCCCTATAGGTGGTCATAAAGCACCGAGCTGATTTCTCTGTGCTATGTGGCTGCTTCCCACTAGCTCTCTGTTTTACATTTGGTAGTGTATATAAGTCCATGCCACTCTCTCACTTCATCCCAGCTTACCCTTGCCCCTCCCTGTGTCCTCAAGTCCTTTCTCTACGTCTGCGTCTCTATTCCTGTCCTGCCCCTAGGTTCTTCAGAACCATTTCTTTTTTTTTTAGATTCCATATATATGTGTTAGCATACGGTATCTGCCTTTCTCTTTCTGACTTACTTCGCTCTGTATGACAGACTCTAGGTCTATCCACCTCATTACAAATAGCTCAATTTCATTTCTTTCTATGGCTGAGTAATATTCCACTGTATATATGTGCCACATCTTCTTTATCTATTCATCTGTCGATGGAAATTTAGGTTGCTTGCATGTCCTGGCTATTGTAAATAGTGCTTCATTGAACACTGTGGTACATGGCTCTTTTTGAATTGTGGTTTTCTAAAGGTATATGCCCAGTAGTGGGATTGCTGGGTCATATGGTAGTTCTATGTTTAGTTTTTTAAGGAACCTCCATAGTGTTCTCCATAGTAGCTGTATCAGTTTACATTCCCACCAACAGTGCAAGAGGGGTCCCTTTTCACCACACCCTCTCCAGCATTTATTGTTTATAGAAATTCCAGTGGTTTTTGATGAATAAATCTTCTCAGTTTGCTGTATGCTTTTGGTTGCTTTCCAGGGTTTTGAAATAGCTGTTTTGGTAATATCCTTTATTTTAGTTGCTTTCAGGGAGAGGCTTTGGTGACCTCCTTCTCTCGCCCCAGATGTCTACCTTATCTCAATTATTTTTGTATCCCGAGAAACTATTTTCTTATTTGTTACACAAAGAATTCTCAATCTATAATTGACCTCTGATATTTAAAATGCATTTTGCCTTAAAGGTCAATCCCAGGCAAACTTCTTAGGATGAGAGTTTGCTTTCAGAGAAAAAATAGCAGTCTCTTAACCAATCTCTACTAAACCAATTCATTACATTAACATACAATTTAATTAAATATTATGTAAACCACTGAACATTGAGTATGAAAAGAGAGCTGTTTCTATGAAAACAAAATTGCATGCTTTGAAAATACTCAGTAAATGTGAGTTGCTAAAAAAAACTGCTATTGGGCTTCCCTGGTGGTGCAGTGGTTAAGAATCCGCCTGCCAACGCAGGGGACATGGGTTTGAGCCCTGGTTCGGGAAGATCTCACATGCCACGGAGCAACTGAGCCCGTGCACCACAACTACTGAAGCCCGTGTGCCTAGAGCCCGTGCTCGTAACAAGAGAAGCCACCACAACGAGAAGCCCATGCACCACAACGAAGAGTAGTCCCCACTCACCGCAACTAGAGAAAGCCTGTGCACGGCAACAGAGACCCAACGCAGCCCAAAATAAAAATAAATAAATATTTTTAAAAACCCCCCTGCTATTGAATTAGGTGTGGGTGAGACAACTATAAATGACTGCAGAAATACAGAAAAATTTGGAAGGATTTTGTGCTCAGATTACCTCCTAATTGTCCTTAAAATTTTACTTTGCTTGAAAGAAATGGAAAATAGAAGATGGAAATGTGAGTCGTGAATGTGGCTTTTGAAGAACGATGATGGAGAACTTTTTATCAATGTTCTAATATTCAAAGAACACATCTTCGCCCCGTATAAAAAGTTAGCAGAAAAATGAATGCTTATATTTTAAGTTACAATAAACTGTGTAGAGTGTTATGCATCACTTCTTTTTTTTTATGATTCCCTGCCTTAGCTAAGTTTTTGATTGACCAAATTATTACCAGTCCCAATCAGAAAAATAATTTCTCTACTCTTCCTTTGCTCAGGAACCTAGGGAGATCTTAGTTAAGCTGGCTGCTGGCTACCTGCCTGGGATCCCCCCACCCGACTCTGCAGTTGACCTTTTGAGTTAGCTCAAGGCTTACCCCCCATCTCCCACTCCACTGTGGAGGGAAATACGTAGATGGGGGTAGGGATCCCGAGGAGTCTGGAGTCACTGTGCCAAGCCAGGGAATCTTTAGAGAGAGAAGAAAGTTTCCTGCTCTTTCAGCTGTTTGGAAACTCTTGATGCTTCCATGTTGACTGAGGCTTCTCCTGGTCCCGTCCTGGGAAGGCCCAGGAGCAGCTTTATACCTTAGGGACAAATAGTATCATTTCCTTGACTATCAAGGGGACAGATGTGAGGATTCTGATGAATAAATTTGGATGCATACAGCGGGGGACAGAAATACTCCTATCTGTCCCCCCTTGTATGCATCAGAATTTATTCATCCATGTCCCATTTCCTCAGCTAATCTGAAAACACATTCACAGTGAAAAGTTAAGGAAGATTGTCCTAACATCTGTGTTTTTGAATAGACGGATCTTTTGAAGACAGAAAGGGGTAACATGAAGGTGGGCTTTTAGGCACTGATATTAGTTGATAGGGGAGAACATTTTAGGTTGGCAAGACTTTTAGTGCTACTCAAACCATATTACAGAGGAAGCTGCTCAGCTTATCTAGACTCCAGACCGAGGCAGAACTAGCTGTAGTGGCCACCATGAAAAGAGTGAGGCTCAGAGAAAGCATGTAAGATTGTAGTAATTTTGAAAATCTGGTCATTTTGATAATGGATCAAGAGATCATAGGAAACTTTTCATGTTTTGTTGAAAGCATTGTTGCTTATTGAAATCTATACCTACATATCCATTAAAAACACAAGTGTGGCAAAGGGAGAATTTGAAAATTCCTTGCCTTATAGAAAGTCTCATGGTTTAGCTGGAATAAGCTTGGTGCTTTTTATTAGCTTGTTGAGTCTGAATCTAGGTCTTGATTCTCAAACTTCTGTCCACAGTGAGGAAACCAATGAAGCTTTGAATGAACAAGTGACCTTGGGAGGACAATGTGATCACTCTATCTCCAGAGGCACTCGGCTCAGGAGAAAAATCTTAGTAAGGGTGCTGAGATCCAGGAGGGCGTACGGCTTTTTAGAAAGGTGGACGTTGGCATGAAACTTGTTAAGAGTGTCACAGACCAAGAGGCTTTTAGTTTTCTGTTGAGAATCAGAGCAGGGACTTTCTGCATCATGGAGCAGAGGGGAAAAGAGAAATGATTTGACTCATCTCCTGCTACCCCCTTTCAACTCCTGCCTCATTCTGTATCACCCCAGTCCTTTCTTTCTAAGTTTTTTGCAACATTACCCAGTGAAGAGGGAGGGAAAGAAGCCAGTAGAAGAGATGGAGGTGCATGGGAGCCTTTGGAACAGGGTTTCCTCCCTCCCTCTAGAAATGAGAGCCCTCCCTCAAAGGAAACAATGCCATTTCTCCTACCCTGTCTGAAACCTGCTTTCTCCCAGGCAGCTCCCCGTTGCTTTGTTTGTGTTTTCCTTCTGGCTCACTACCGATAGGAGGTATTTTTATTCTGTCTCTCTCTAGCTCTGTCTCCCTCTCCCTCTTTCTCTCTCTAGCTTCTAGCTCTCATCTGGTCCTGCTGAGAGAACATAATACCGCCTTATTTGTGACTCTGCAGTCATTTCCATGGCAACCGACCCATGGCCCAAGTATGAGAGCCTGTGCAAGGACTGTGCAAGATAAAAGGCCTTTATTAAAGCCGAGAGCCAGCAGGTTCCCTCCCGCAGCCCTTGCCCAGGGAGGAACTTCTACAGGGGTCAAAGCGGGGGACACATAAATCAAAAGCAGGGTTCTCAGCTTTCTCACAATTTCCCCAGGGTAAGTGAAATACCTGCAGCCCAGCACATGTACAAGTGCGTGTGCATGTACACACACACACACACACACACACACACACACACACACCACTTCTATTTCTGGACCTTCAGCCACAGAGCATTTTTCTCTTTGAAGGAACTCAGCTTCAATGCTGTGGCCTGGAACAAAAGCTTGTGTTTGAAATGAGAGGTGGGCTCCACAGTTTCAAGCCTCCTACGTATAGCATGGGGATGGGGAAGGCAGGGGTGGGGGTGGTGACAGCAGGGACAGTGGTGGATAAAAGGTCACAAGGGTGGCAACGTGGGAATAAGGAAGACATTTTAGAACTCCCAACTCAATGATGACTAAGAGAGAGAGGAGGAAAAGAGGGTTTCAGCTGAGGAGTTCTTAACACAGAAGCTCAGAAAGTATTCATTATTGTGCAGTGGGATTTATACACAGTAAAATGATGTGAAATGGCAAGGGGGCCTGATATCTCTCCTCACTTATCTCTCCTTTCTTTTTCTTATCCTTTTCCTGTGGATCTCTGCTTTTTTGTTTTATTCCACTTGAGTTTGGGTCAAGGGAATACCATTTTGGGAAGATGCTAGAAAAATCCTAGTCCAATTCCTAAGGCCCTTCTTTCTGCCTCTGCCCTCCCTCCCACCAGAGCTCTTGAATTCAGATAAAGAGAAGGCAAGGGAAAGGGTCTCTTGCCCATTGCTCCTGAGAAGTGTCTGCTTGTGGAAAACAAATGGAACTTGCTGGTGTCTGGAGCCAAGAGAGTAGCCCGGGTTTGTGCTACAACCAGGATGAGTTAATCTTTATTAAGCAGATGTGGAGAGGACCAGCTCATTTCCAAACACATCCACGGCCATCCGCTCCCCATTTCCTTTATTGATCTCCCTGTCTAAATGAGTACTTCTAAACTTGGTGGGCGTTTTCCAGTTAGATCAAAGGCAATTCATGTCGCCTGCTGCCTCTGCACTGCACTAACAGCCCCAAAGCGAGAGAGCATATTCAGGGTGTTGACAGAACACCCTGCTTTAATCAAGGCAGCCCCTCCCAGGCACCCTGGTCTGCAGGACATTTCTCTTAATAGACCAAGGCTTTCTTTATTGGAGGTGGAGAAAAACTGGCTCCTTCTCCAGGAGTGGGCTTTCAAGGTGAGCTGTGTAGCTAGTGGAGAAGAGCTGGGGCTCACTCCCTGGGCTGGTGCTGTAGAAAAGGTAGTTGGGTCAAGCAATGACCGCAGGGTTTTGAGATCTCTGAGACTCCCGCTGGGAGCTCTGGCCTTGGACCTGCACAGCCTCCTAGGGGATCCTCCTGTCCCCAGATGAGTCAGAGCTTGGGTAGCACGATGTGCTGTGGGCACTACCCACTGCCAGGAGGGCTGAAGAGAGGACAGAGGATGGGGTCCTTCCACAGAGGTGGGCCCTTCCACCTAGGATGTGTACTGGTGAATACAGGTGGCCCAGAGCCTGGACCTCAGCAGGGGCCTCGCATGGCCCACCGTAGTTGGCCCAACCCTTCTGCCTGAGTTCAAGGTCCTTTTTATAAGGCAGCCTCATTTCTCTGGTCTCTTAATCCTTTTTTTTCTGGCCTGGCTCATCTTCCACGTAGCCAGGTGACCTTATTTTCTGGCTTTTGGTCATCCTTTTCTTCTTACCTTAAAAAGCTGCCCTCACCTGAGAAAGGGGATCCTTTTCAGCCACCATCCTTCTCCTTCCTCCAGATTCCTCTCACACTGTTAGTACTGTCTTGCTTGCTGTTTTGTCACTAATTAGAGCGACTCTCCTTTATTGGGTGCACTTCCTGTGCTGGGGGCCCTGGGCTGGGTGGTTCACATGCAGTTAACAAAGTCAAAGCTCACAGTGTTACCCTGAAGGAGGTGCCATTGTTACCCCCATTTTATCCACATGGAAAACTGAGGCTCAGCACCTTGCTCAAGGGCACAGAAACATCCGGATCCACAAACGTGTGATGTTACAATTCTTAGGTTTTAACATGCGCGGTCAAGGATGAATAATAATCATAATGGTAATGAAAATAAGTTAGTTGCTTTAGAAGCCACATGGGCACAGTCATGTTTGCGTGACAGAAGGTTTAGCAACAATGATCTCTGACTCTGAGGTAGAATCATTTCCCAGGTAGACAGATTTAGGCCCCAGTCCCTTCTGTCTCTAGAGCACCTGCACTTTTATTGGAGACCAGGAA
This sequence comes from Stenella coeruleoalba, assembly GCF_951394435.1. Taxonomy (NCBI): domain Eukaryota; kingdom Metazoa; phylum Chordata; class Mammalia; order Artiodactyla; family Delphinidae; genus Stenella; species Stenella coeruleoalba. The sequence continues at coordinate 54,192,000 of NC_137156.1, forward strand.
GCTTTCCTATAGCTACTGTGGGTGCAGATCTCTGTGTCAGGGGCCTGGGGATCGCATTTGGTGGGGACTGTAGAAGGTCTAGTTGGACTATGGCAAAGGATTTGTTTCTCTTAAGTGTTTTGGCTTCTAAAGGGAAAGCCTTGGACCCTTAGACTTTCTTATAGCTTCCTCTCTCTCAAGGAACGTGGTCCAAATACTGTCCTCAGAAATGGTCATCTCTGCCAAACTTAAACCACTGTTTCAGGAGAGAGCCCAGACCGCTTAATTCAGTTCTCCCCTCCCTCTGGACGAGTCCCTTCTCCTGTTTATATTTCTCCCGAAGACAGGAGATGTGTCTGTTCTTTCTATTTTTTCAAGAGTCTTCATCCTGGAGTTCACACACCGATCCCCCAGAATTGCCCTTTGCCATTCTTCCTAGGAGGGCAGATAGGTTTTATGAAAATAAGACTTTTGGTAGCTCCTGCGGGTGGGTCAGACCTGGCAAGTCTTGTGTGATGATTAGGTGCCTTCTTTCACACCCTCACCTCAGGAGGATTATCTCAGCAGGCTTGATGGGACCTTGAAGGGAGGGGAGGTAACTAGGGCCTTCTGAGTGCTGGGCTGTGCTTGGAGGTGTCCAGTAGCCACTCTCCACGAGGTTGCATCATGAACCCAGGGCCAAGGTGGAGGCTAAGGTAAGGGATGTAGTAGGGGGTCACTGACAGTGAGATGACAGCCTGGCCACTGAGCGCCCCTTCCCTCCCCTGCATTCTTGCCCCTGGGCAAGCGTTTGCATGATCCGGACCAAACGTACCGTCTGGACCCCCAGAGGAGTCTCGGTCATCCGTCCTCCCTCCTCCGTCTCTCCTCCCTCTTCCCCTCACAACACAAGCTCAGAGGAGAGGCACAGCTTGGTTCCCACTCGCTTGGGGGGCTCGGATGGACAACGCTAGGTCCTTTTTCTGACCGCGACAATCACACTGTCGGCATGAGGAGAGTGGGATGCTGAGGAGTGGATACCTTCTGAATACTGAGTTTCTGGGCCTTGACTTACCAGCGGTGGCATCTTCTCTCCTGTCAAGTCTTGTTGAAGCATCATTTCGGCTGCACCTTGGGAGGCAGAGCCGGAGAATGATGGAGCTGTGTTGTTCAGAAGCCTGAGGCACCTGCTGCTCCGAATTGCCATGTAGCCACTGTGGAAGGCTCTGGAAAGAGGCACTTGACCTTCCCTTACATGAGAAGAGCTGGAGCCAGGGATGAGCATTGGAATTAGTGCCCATTCTAGCTGGAGGGGTTCACCTTTACTCTCTGGCAGAAAAGGAAGTGTTTGAAAATTCAATAAAGCTTCCTTTCATTATCCAGCCCCAGCAGGACTTTATCATAATTTTTATAACTTCTTCATTCAAAACTCTGGGTGCTTTGAAGGTTAATAACTTGTGTTTATCGAAACTTCCCTTCAAGGAACTCAGAGAGCTTTGTAGACGTTATCTAATTCAGCAGCACTGCAGGACCAGGAAATGGGGAACAGGGAGAGGATGAACAGACAAGATTATTCCAATTTAGGAGAGTCGATAATATTAATAGCTCCCACAGGGAGTTTAAGTGAGGTTTTGAAAATCACAAAACAAGTTGTGAGCCATCCAGGAAAGGGTCTCTTCATGTCCCAGCCTCAGATCAGTATCTGGCTCTACCACTGTGAGCTGGGGGTGCTGGGCCTCTCTGTCTCGGTTTCCTCATCTGTAAAATGGGACAGCAAGTCCTACTTCTTGGCGTTGTGTGGCATTTAGTGAGGTAGGGGAATGATGGTACCAGCACAGTGCTTGGCATATTGCCAGTGCCCCATGAATATTACCTCCCTTCTCACCTTTTTTTTTCTTTGGCTGTGAAGCATGTGGGATCCTGGTTCCCTGACCAGGGATTGAACCTGTACCCCCTGCATTGGAAGCATGGAGTCTTAACCACTGGACCACCAAGGAAGTCCCTCTCCCACCTTCTGAAGGAGCCGAAGAATATCTTCCTGGTGGACTGGAGGGTAAACCACGTGTCTTGTCCTCTGCTGAGCATGAGGAAGTTGGAGTAGGGATGCAGGGGGTTTTCTGGGGATGAGGGATCAGTGGGCATTTCTCTTCTCTGGAAGCTCTGACATCCGAAAAGCACAGCCTAGTTTTGTGAGAAACCGACACTCCCTCCCCAAAATCTGGAGCAGGAGGAATGCATATTCCTAAGTAAACGGAGATTTGAAGCAATTTTATACTTAATTAGGGGTGAAAAAAGTGCCTCTACCTGAATTGTCATTTGGGGGTTGAGTCATTTGTGGAGGTTTTCATGTCTCAGCAAGTGACTCCAAACTTCCATCTGGCTCTCGCTGGAGGAGGAGGCTTCTGTGAGAAGGCACGTGGCCTGTGTCTGGCTTGGACTCTCGGGTGGCAGGAGATTTCCACCTTTGGAGCAGGACATGGCCTGAGAGATTTCTTTCCCCGGACCCACCTCATTAGGATGAATGATACCTGCACCCGTCTTTAGCAGCTGTGACGTTTTAAGGTCTTAAAGTTGTACGGAGAAGAGAAAAGGAAGGACGTACAACTAAAAGATCCTCAGGAACTTTCTGGGTGTCCTGGTGACTGATACACGCAGAGAGCAGGGCATGTGCTGCTCCCCGAGGCCCCCACCACGTTCTGAACAAGACTCAGAGAAGAAAGAAAAGGACCCATCTCTGATGTTTCCTCCATCAGTTCCCTACTAATTTTAGGTCCTGTTCTACCATGGGAATCTATAGGATGACTGTGAGAGGCACAGTCTTTGGACTTGCAGCCAGAGGTCTGGGTCCCTTTGGTCCCCCTACCTGAGTTCATCTGTCTTTGGCAACTCTAGCCCCGGAGGGCTTTGCTAGACATCTTGCCATCAGTGGTATTGCTTGGACTCATCTTTTCTGGTCTTGATCTTAGAGCAAGTGAATTTTGGACTTACATGGTTTGCATATGTCAACCAGTGAAAAGATAAAGGTGGATGATGCCAAGGAAAAGGAGATGGTGGACCACCAGCAGGTGGTTCTAGTGATAAAGAAATGGCGACCAAGAAGTGGCTGTCGTGTTGCTTAATCTTGGGGCCAACTTATCTAAAAAGAGTGCAGAGTAGTTCCTCAGTTCCAATGGGAGCCACCCTCAGCAGCAAGACCATCTCACTGACACCATATTCTAAACCTGGTAGAGGGCTTCCCTGGTGGCACAGTGGTTAAGAATCTGCCTGCCAATGCAGGGGACATGGGTTCGAGCCCTGGCCTGGGAAGATCCCACATGCCGCCGAGCAACTAAGCCCATGCACCACAACTACTGAGACCATGTGCCACAACTACTGAAGCCCATGTGCCTAGAGCCTGTACTCCACAACAAGAGAAGCCACCACAATGAGAAGCCTGTGCACTGCAACAAAGAGTAGCCCCCGCTCGCCACAACTAGAGAAAGCCCGCGCGCAGCAATGAAGACCCAACGCAGCCAAAAAAACCCACCACCACCACCACCACCAAACCACGGTAGAGACACAAAAGAGGGTGAGCCCGACTTTGTTTACTGATAACTAGGCCCTTCTTCTTCTCTATAGATGAGAATTAACATTCAAAGCTTAGAAGAGGAAGCAAAATTTTTCTGCATTCTCTAGCCTCATGTTGAAGCCACACAGATTGCTCTATCACCTCTGGAGACCAATTTCTTTCCTGGGTATCACCTGGAGAGTGATGAAAGCTGCCTTCCCTGCTTCTGAGCTGAGGCCTCAGAGCCAGGCTGAAGGCAGTCCTGGGACATTTACCTCTGAATGTCTCAATTCCAGCAGTTTTAAATCTCAGCCATAAATGTTTCAGAAGCGTGTGTCTTTTTTTTTTTGGCACTGGATGTACATGTTCAGTGATTTAATGACCCATCCTGTGACCTAGTATTGCTACTGCTGTGGAATGAATAATTCTCCATTTGCAGGTGGAGAATTATTCTTCCAGGCTTTAACTGGGAATGCTTCATGGAATGGCGTAAAGCACAGGTGATCAGGACCCACACAGCAAGTAGGAGGGAAACCCAGGTTATCAGCCAACAAAGAGATGCTCTCCTGGGCCGGGAGTTCAGAGGAGGCTGAGTGAAGAGCAGAATTTGACTCCCTGTTTAATGGGCACTAAGTTAGACCAAACGTAGAGTGAAGAGCAGGACCTACGAAATGGTGGGGAAAACCCCAGGTGGTTCAAGACCAGTTCTGAGAGGGCCCTGGCAAAGCTGCTGGCTAATGGGTATGGCCAAGGTTGGTTGCCACGTCTCAGGCCCACCATCTGACTGGGCAGGGAGAATCGCTGCAGGCATATTTGTCTGCCAAGTGCTTGGCTAGACCCTGGGCTGCGGTGCAGGGGCCTGTGTGTTCTCCTGGTGAGTCGGTGTCCCTGGCTTGGAGACCACTAACCTGTCCTGAGGGAGAGAGATTTCCAAGGCCAGACACCTGTGAGGAGTCCTCCCTTCCCACTAGTTCTTTTTTTAACATCTTTATTGGAGTATTATTGCTTTACAATGGTGTGTTAGTTCCTGCTTTATAACAAAGTGAATCAGCTATACATATACATATGTCCCCATATCCCCTCCCTCTTGTGTCTCCCTCCCACCCTCCCTATCCCACCCCTCTAGGCGGTCACAAAGCACCGAGCTGATCTCCCTGTGCTATGCGGCTGCTTCCCACTAGCTAGCTATTTTACATTTGGTAGTGTATATATGTCCATGCCACTCTCTCACTTCGTCCCAGCTCACCCTTCCCCCTCCCCATGTCCCCAAGTCCATTTCCTCACTAGTTCTTGATTGCTTTCCAAAGACCCGGATGCTTTTTCCCGGATGCGGTACATTCACTTATTCACTTATTTATCAAACACCTTTTGAAAGCCAGGTGGTGGGAAGAGTGTGGGGAGTGGAGAAGTAAACAAACACAGTCCCGCTGCAAGGATCAGGTGGCCAGAGGAGGAGACAGGGGCATCTACATGTGCTTCCCATCCGGGGGGGCAGTAAACTGCCAGGATGGGCGCTTGTACTCACAGAGGGCAGAGTTTAGCTCAGACTCTCTGCATGTGTCTGTGTGTTTTCCAGGGAAGGTTTCCACCGAGAGGTAATGAGGCTCAAAGGGCAAGAGGGAGTTAAAAGGATGATGGGAGGCTGGAGGTAGGGATGGTATAAAGAGTCAAAGCAAAGAGAATAAAGTCACAGGCCTGGGAGAACATGAGCACGTTATCCAAGTGAGCAAAGCCTTGAGCCTTGGGAGGGAGATACCCTATGCATTTCCAGGGGTGAAGAAAGGAGCAACAGGACCCTGTACTCTTGCATCGTTCCCTTAAGTAATAGGGTGCGGAGAAGCTTTTCTTGGCTTGCTCCAAGGAGAGAGTTGAGTCCATGGTAGCGTTGCCAGGTTTAACAAATAAAAATACAGGATGCCTGGGTAAATTTGAATTTCAGATGAACAACAATTTTTTTTAGAATAAGTATAGCCTATGCAATAGTCAAGATTTGCTTATGCTAAGAAATGATTCATTGTTTATCTGAAATTCAAATTTAACTGGGTACCCTGCTTTTTATCTGGCAACCTAGTATTTAGGCATCTCAGAATTAAAGAGATGGAGGAGGCCCCGAGGGTTTTGATGTCCCAGGGCTGGGCACCTTGGCAAGAAGGTGCTCAGAGGGTTTCTGGATTGTCATTTCCAACTTTGAAGAAAATTTTTCAGTTTTTACCATCATAGCACAAACGAAACCATGTCATGTTACATAATTTATAGAGCTAATTTATTCATACATTCACTTTTAATTCAGTCACAAATATTTAATAGGCTCCAGGCCCTGTGCCAGGCACAGGGTACACTGTGAGCAAACACAGACTCAGACCGATTCTTGAGGCGTTTTCACATACTTTTGACAAATCTATCACATTTCTGGCAGTCGCCATATTTTCCCTGACGGAACCAAGGAAGACACTTGCTTCCTCTCCCATCCTCCCCCACCCATATTGACCCCACATTGTTTTCCACCCCCTGCTCCTGGCTGCAGTCCCGTTATGAATGGCTTAGGTGTGGTGATCTCAGTGCTGAGTTTGCATCAGAATCGACAGTAGGTTTTATTCAACCCTGGCTTCTGGGGTCCTTCCCCAGAGCTTGATTCCATAGGTCTCTGATGGGGACCAAAAATTTCTGGTTAGCCAGTGGAAGCAATAGAATGTGAGTCTTTCTGAGATGGGATTATTTTTAAAAATCCTATGAACAAACATTAAAATTATATATGTATTGATAAAGTTGAATGCGGAAAATTTAGAACAATCCTAAAAGAGAGTTAAACTAAGAAGATTAAAAAATTATTCACAGTTCTATTGGTATAGTTCCTCTAAATATTTTATATATGTATGTATAAATATATTTATATATTTCATACATTTATTCATTCATGCATTCACTTGGCCAACATCTACTACGTGCCTTCTCTGTGCCAGGCACTGTTTTAGGCACCAGAGTTACAGTAATGGAGGGGAAGACCCCCAGAGATCCCCTCCCTCATGGAGCCTATATTCTATTGGGAGAAACAGATCATATGCAAGAATATAAGGAAAATATTTTAGATGGTGACAAATACTAAGGATAAAAAAGTTAAATCGGGGTGGGGGAGGGATGGACTGGGAGTTTGGGATTAGCAGAATGCAAAGGATTATACATAGAATAAATAAACAACAAGGTCCCACTCTAGCACAGGGAAATATATTCAATATCCTGTAATAAACCATAATGGAAAACAATATGAAAAATTATATACATATGTATAACATTACTTTGCTGTACAACGGAAACTAACACAACATTGTAAATCAACTATACTTCAGTAAAATAAAATTTTAAAACACTTAAATCAGGAAAGGGGGATATGAAATGTGGGTGTGGGAGGGTTTGGGATGATGAGGGAAATTGTCACTGAGAAGGTGATTTTTAAGCTGAGATGGGAAGGAACTAAAGGAGTAGCCATGAGGCTGTCTGGTGAAACAGCTTTCCAGGCAGGGGAGATGGCAAGTGCAAAGGCCTTGAGGAGGGACCAGGCCCCCATGAGTGTTTGAAGAACAGCAAGGAGGGTGGTGTGGCTGATGTGGAGAGCAGTAAGGGAGGAGGTGGAGGGGTAAGACACCAGATCACTCAGGGCCTTATGGTTTCTAAGGTTTCCCTCTGCATGAGATGGGGGCCATTGGAGCAGAGGAGTGGTACTGTTCCACTTCCTGAACAGGACCCCTCTGGCAACTGTGTTGAGGATAGATCTTAGGGGGACAAAGGTTAAATCAAGGAGACCTGTTAGGAAGCCACTGCAATATTCCAGGCAAGATGCAGTAGTGGCTTGGATCAGGATGGTGGTGATGGAAGAGTGAGAAGTAGTCCATTTCTGCCTTCTGTTTTGAAGGTAGATCCAAAAGGATTTGCTGATGGACTGGAGAGTGAGTGAAAGAGAGATCAAGGTTGAGCAGCCTCAACCATTAATGGACAAGGGAAGATGCAGAGGTTTTGAAATGATGATCAGGAGTTCAGTGTGGGACAAATGCAGTTTCAGAGGCCAATCAGACGTGACCTGGAGACGTTGGGCAGGCCATTGGTTTTATGAGTCTGGAGTTCAGGGGAGAGATGTGGCTAGAGATAGGAACCTGGGGTTGTCAGCATGCAGGTGGTATTTCAGGTCTGTTGGTGCCCCACCCAGATCCCCTTGACTGGGGATCCCAGATCCCGAGATCCACACTCCCTAGTTGCTGTGAACATTGGCTGCTAATGGCCCATAGCTGCCCTCTCTTCTGGAGAGCTGCCCTCTGCTGCTGTGGCCACCTCACCTGGTAGGTAAAAGAACCCACCCATCCCTGCCCCACCAGAGAACGGTTTGCAGTGAATGACTGACCAACTGTGATGTAATTCATGCTCCAGAGCTTTCCACAAGCTGGAGCTTATGTCAAGCTGAGACCACAGACACCCTCCTCCCTTCTCCTGAACGCTCTCCTCTCCTCACTCCCCGTGGGTTACTTTCAAGAGCACCCTCTCAATAAACCACCCCACTCCGAATCTCTCTCCCAGGCTCATCTGGGGAACCGATCTAAGGAGAGAATTTCTTTTAGTTCCTGGAGCATGGAGGTGTTTGTGCTATGTGCTTGTGTGCACCATCCTTCTGGAAATGTCTGGGCTTTTCAGGTTGTGTATTACCTGATTACATGATGAGTCAGGATGGATTTGAGATGCCACCAGCCTCCCAGCATCCTGTCGTTAGCAATGCAAGGCTTGTTGTGGGTACAGGCGGGAGGGCAGGCTGGTCCTGGGGGCGGAGGCAAGTCATTATTTCCACCTGGGTGCATTCTAATCATATTTCCCTCTGTCAAACCGAGCTGTACTTCCCATCTTACTGCAGAGTCTCTGCTTTCCTTCCGCTTGGATCAGAAACAAATCAGCGAGATCAAGCCTGGCAGCCGATCATTTAGAAATTTTCATCTTTATTAGTAGCCAAGAGCTGGCAGCATCTTTTGTATTTGTGTGTGAATACACGTGTGCCTTTTGCTTTTTTTTTTTTTTTGCCTTTTGCTTTTAAATAGTAGATGGCACTGCCTCTCATTTTGAAATGCTGTATAGTTTGCACTTTAATTTTCAAGCTTTACTGAGGTCACAGACAAGGACAAATCAGCATAGAACAAAGTTCCTAACTGTGAATCTACCCAGCATAGTGATTCAGGTATCTGGCTAGGCTTTTATACTTTTATTTATTTATTTTTGTTCAATTTATTTAAAAGAAAAATGAAACAGTTCACCCATTTCTTACCCCCTTCCCGCCTCTGGCAACCACCAATGTTCTCTGTATCTATGAACTTTTTTTTTTCATATTTGAGATTCTATGTGTAAGAGAGATCATACGGTATTTGTCTTTCTTTGTCTAACTTATTTCACTTAGCACAATGCCCTTGAGGTCCATCCATGCTGTGGCAAATGGCAAGATTTTATTCTTTTTTTTATGGCTGCATGATATTCCGTTTTATATATATATATATGTGTGTATATATATGTGTGTGTATATATATATATATATATATATATATATGCCACAATTTCTCTGTCCATTCATCCATTGGTACAAACTTAGATTGTTTCCATATCTTGGCCATTGTAAACAGCGCTGCAATGAACACAGGGGTGCAGATATCTTTTTGAATTAGTGTTTTCATTTTCTTTGGAAAAATACCCAGAAGTGGAATTGCTTGATCATATGGTAGTTCTATTTTTAATTTTTTGAGGAACCTCCATACTATTTTCCATAGTGGTTGTACCAGTTTACATTCCTATCAACAGTACACAGTGGTTCTCTTTTCTCCACATCCTTGCCAACACTTGTTATTTCTTGTCTTTTTATATAATAACCATTCTAATAGGTATGAGATATCTCATTGTTTTGACTTGCATTTCCCTGATGATTAATGATGTAGAGCATGTTTTCATGTACCTTTTAGCCATCTGTATGTCTTCTTTGGAAAAATGTCTATTCAGATTTTCTGCCCATTTAAAAATTGGATTGCTCATTTTTTGCTATTGAGTTGTGTGGGTTCTTTACGTATTTTGGGTATTAACCCCTTATTAGAGATATGATTTATAAATATTTTCTCCCTCTCAGTAGGTTGCCGTTTCATTTTGTTGATGGTTTCCTTTGCTGTGCAGAAGCTTTTAAATTTGATGTAGTCCTACTTGTTTATTTTTGTTTTTGTTGCTTTTACTTTTGATGTCAGATTAAAAAAATTACCACCAAGACCTATGTCAAGCAGCTTATTGCTTATGTTTTCTTCTAGGCTTTATGGTTTCAGGTCTGTGTTCAAGTCTTTAATCCATTTTGAGTTAATTTCGTCTATTGTGTAAGATAGTGGTCCAGTGTCATTCTTTTGAATGTGGCTGTCCAGTTTTCTAACACCATTTATTGAAGAGACTTTTAAATTGAAGTATTACAGACATACACCAAAGTGCCCAGATATTAAGTATAAAACTGTACATATTTTTACATATGTGAATGCCCACGTACCCACTACCGAGGTCAAGATATGGAACATTTCCAACATCCCAGAAGGTTCCCTTGTGCTTCTTCCCAGTCAATCCTTGTCCCTACTGTAAGTAACCACTATTTTGATTTCTATCCCCATAAATTAGTTTTCCTGTTCTTGAACTTCATATATATAAAATCATGCAATCTGTAGTTTTTTATATCTGGCTTCTTTGATCCTTTATTTTGTTGGTAAATTCTGCAGTAGTTTGTTATTTTAAAATTTCTGCATAGTATTTCATTTTATGAATGTACCACAATTATAGATGCATTCCACTCTTATTGAATTGCTTCCAATTTTTGGCTACCTTAATATTATCAAAACTGTCTTAGTGTCTATAAACTGATTGAATACCCCTTTCCCCACAAGAAACCTGCACAGTCGACTGGATGGGAATTTGTTAGCCTTATCTTTATTTTATCTTCATTTTATAGGTGAGGAACCTTCATAGGGAATTTCAGGGACTCACCCAAGGTCACATGACCATGTAGGGACAGAGTCAGGACCAGAATTTGGATCTCTTGACTGCTGGTCCAGTGCTCTTTCCCAGATCCCTGCTAGCAGTGCCCTGAAATTCTTGGCTTTGAGAGGACCAAGGCAGGGGACCTCTTTGCTCCTTGGAGTAATGCTAACAGCTGCCTTCCTGATTGCTGAGACCCTGCTGAGGCCTCTCATTTACCTGGAACCCGTTTCCTATTTGAACAAGTGCCGTGTCCCCAGTAGCTTTTCAGCATAGCGACATGCACTTGACACTCAGGTAGCGACAACAGTTGAGTCTCTTTCAAAAGGAAGCAGCTGAAACCTCCACTTGACAGTGCCTGGAGACTAAGCAGTTGTAGCCGAAGCTTATGGCTGCCAGGCATGGGCAGAGAGTGAGAACACGCAGTGTAGATGTCACCTGGAAGAACACCTGGACACACATGTTGTCAGTGCCGTGGTCCTGGCTCCAGGAGGCTTGGCAACCGGGACAGGACGCAGCCCCCTTCCTGCCGGCTCAGGAGCAGACGCTGGTGGGGGTGGGGGCTGTGCTAGTATTTAGGGAGAAAGATGAAAAGAAGGTCTCCTGTCCTGACCCTAGGTTCTTCATAACCATTTCTGTTTTCCTTATAAAGACGCAGAGGTAGAGAATGGACTTGAGGACACGGGGAGGGGGAAGGGTAAGCTGGGACAAAGTGAGACAGTGGCATGGACATATATACACTACTAAATGTAAAATAGATAGCTAGTGGGAAGCAGCCACATAGCACAGGGAGATCAGCTCGGTGCTTTGTGACCACCTAGAGCGGTGGGGTAGGGAGGGTGAGAGGGAGATGCAAGAGGGAGGAGGTGTGGCGATATATGTATATGTATAGCTGATTCACTTTGTTATACAGTAGAAACTAACACACCATTGTAAGGCAATTATACTCCAATAAAGATGTTAAAAAAAAAAAAGAAAGAGAGAAAAGAAGGTCTCAGAGCAGACGGTGCCCTGAGCATCATTTCTGATGATTTCTGAGCTGAGTGCCCCGAGAAGGAGCCGTTTTTATTCTGTCACTCTGCCCCATGCCTCTCACTATGCCCATGCGGGATTCTTGCAGGATTCAGAAGGGCCCCACGATAATGGGCTGCTGGCTGTGGTTGCTGCCTCTGCTTTTCCCTTTTTCTCATTGTTCCTCATTTCTTTCACCAGCTCTGTTGCTTTCCTGCTTAGTTTTCCTTTCTCTCATTATTTTTGATTCTTTGAAAAAGCAAGGCAGCACCTCTAGGATGGAGTAGTCAGGATTTAGAATGTTTCTGGCACCAGTGAGTCCTCTTGTCTTCACCATCTCCATGTCTCCATGCATGTTAGGTCACCTCGTTACATGTTTACAGACGGGCAGATGGGACCTCTGAGTTTAAGTAGGGGGATGAGCTCATCCTGGTTTTCCTAGGACTTTTTTGGTTTTAGTGCTCACAGTCCTGCATCCTGGGAGCCCCTTTGGTCCTGGGCAAACAGGGACAGTTGGTTACCCGAAGGCTATATGATTACGTCAGGTTACAAGCCTGAAAGTTCCAGGGCTGAGATTCGAACTAAGGTCTCTCTGGTTCCCAACGTGCTGTTTTCCCACCTCTCCGACGTTGACTTTTCCTAAAGTTCGGTTTGAAATGATGTAGAAAATATTTTGAGGGATGTGCATGCCGGAGCTTAGCTGGGGCAGGAGGTGATAGGCACAGCCTTGAAGTTTGCTTCATTTGCAGACAGCCTCAGATGTGTCCCTTGCTCTCAGCCTGCTGGCATGGTCCCCCAGACTTAGGCTGAGAAGAGAAAAAGGCCTGTTTATTTAGGTATTGCTGATGAAAAGTGAGAGATGGAAGTACATCCAACCTCTGCTCTTCATGATCTCCCAGTCTTGACTAGTTTTGGGTGTTGCCAAGGTTTGATAAAGTGGAATGGCTAGCGACCCTACCAGAGCGCATGTGAGGTGGCAGAGTGACCTTTTTTTTCTCGAGAAATAAAGCACTGAACTTTTATTTTACTTAATATAAGAAACTATTCCTGGGCTTCCCTGGTGGCGCAGTGGTTGAGAGTCCGCTTGCTGATGCAGGGGACATGGGTTCGTGCCCCGGGCCAGGAGGATCCCGCGTGCCGCGGAGCGGCTGGGCCCGTGAGCCATGGCCACTGAGCCTGCGCATCTGGAGCCTGTGCGCCACCACGGGAGAGGCCACAACAGTGAGAGGCCTGCGTACCGCAAAAAAAAAGAAACTATTCCTTTGATTCTTTCTGTAAAAAGGAGAATTAAGGGATTTCCTTGCAATTTTTTTTTTTTTCCTGCGGTACGCGGGCCTCTCACTGTTGTGGCCTCTCCTGTTGCAGACCACAGGCTCCAGACGCGCAGGCTCAGCAGCCATGGCTCACGGGCCCAGCCGCTCTGCAGCACGTGGAATCTTCCCGGACCGGGGCAGGAACCCGTTTCCCCTGCATCGGCAGGTGGACTCTCAACCACTGCGCCACCAGGGAATCCCATTCCTTGCAATTTAATACAAAACTATTATAAATTTTTAAACAGACAGTATTTAGAATTGTGTTATTTTCAACAGGTTACCATTTTCCCCTAGCTTAAATATCTCATTAGGAATGTCATATATTTTGACTTGGTAGTGTGTTGTAGCATCATATTCTTATTCCTTTAGATCAGAAGCTGTTTTTAAACTTCGACTCTTAAGCAGGAGAAGCATTTGCTTGAGAGAAAATCCTAGGGCCCAGGGCAGCCAAAGGGCAAGGCGGCTCATGGTCAGTGTTACTGCCCTGTTGCCTTCACATTTACTTGCTCCCTTTCTTTATTATTCTTTTGGCTTCTAGGGCAGTGGTTCACAGCTTTGGCTGCACGAAACCAGCATCTTTAATCACCTGAGGTGTTTGAAAATCGTAATGCATGGTCTCACCTCCAGGAAGTCAGACTTAATTGGCCTGGGGTGTGGCTGAGACGTCAGAGCTTGAACAAGTCTCCAGGTGATGCTGACTTGCAGTATTGAGAGCTGCAGAGTGACCCTTTTGCAACGTGACCTGTAAGCTGCTAGATTCCTAAGTTTTGGCCAACTTTTTGGGGCTGTTGTCTGGGTTCAGCTGGGCCTCCAGGCCTTTTTTTGCGCAAGTTTGCTGTGCCCAGCAGAGCTCCACCCCTGCCAGGGTCTCAGCCCTCATCCAGTGTGTTCCTGACCCTCCAGTTCACCAGGCAAGACCAGTATCCCCACTGTCCTCCCAAGGCCAGTACAGCTTTATGGAGAACTTAATTTCCTTGGACCCAGCTTATTTACATTACTTAATCAAGCAGGATTTGACCAATGACTTAAAACTTTCTTTATTAGATTTTACTGTGTGGTACAAAATTATATGATTCATTTTCTATTTTATGCCAAAGCCTGCTTATTGTCTGATCCCTGTACTTTAGTGTGGTCCACTAGGGATGCACGACATTCTCTGCAACAGGGAATCCATCACCCTCCGCAAAGGCTGACATCTGCTTCTTTTCTGCCCACACCACCAAGATTAGGTCATTCAAACAATTTAAGGGAACACCCTCTAGACACATTTAGGTACAGAGTGGAACAGGGGATTCATGGATAAGCCAACGAAGAGCTGTGTCATCTTTGAGGTTGCTGGTTTGTGGAGATGATAACATCATCCAGGGAGGGGAAAGTTGTGTGGGGGAAAGGCGGGGAGACTGGGAAGGGATTAATGGATTGTCATCTATGTGCCAGGCATCGTACTTATGTCATCAAATTCAGTCCTTATAACAAAACCTATGAAGTACTAGATTTACATGAGTGGGTAAGTGACTGTCCTGTGTCCCACACAGTTATGAAGTGGCAGAGCCAATATCTTAACCAAGTCTGACTCCAAAAGCCCACTTTTCCTAAAATACTATAGGGAGGAGATTGAGGGGTTTAGAATAAATTCCTTGAGGATTTCTCCTCTTGGAGGACATTAGGAGATATGTTTATATACCAAAATATATCTTCTATATCGCTTTTCTGTCTTTTTAAAGTAGAGAATACTCCTTGAAGTATTTCTTAAAAGTTTATTTTTAAAAACAAAAGACTTTATAAAATTTGTAAATATCTACTAAACCATGAGCTGGTTTACACAAGCAATTTTAAACAGGGTAGGAAGGATAGTTAAGAATGTTCCAAACCCAGGGCAAGTCAAATTTATTCTTCTAGGTAAAAAACAATACAGAATCATTGCTGCGAGTGTGAGTTCTGACTGCAGCTGACAAGTTGAATGGCCTAAGATCAGTTCCTGGGCCTCTGTGATGCTGTTTCTTCATCTGTAAAATGGGAATCATAAACCCTACTTTGCAGAGTTGGCAGTTGTTAAGTACAGAAAGCTGTCAACAGGTGCTAATTCCTTCCTTCCTCAGAATTCCTTGCTTCTCAGAAGCAAGTCTTCTGGTGCTGGTCAAAGTGAAGAGCCATTTGGTAGAGCACCAGTCGGGAGAGAAGATGAGCCAGCTGTGCTCCTCGCAGAGCTTCCTTCAGGGGTGATTTCTGTACTCGACTCGTCTACACCCAGCCTTCTCTTTGCTTTCCCTTTTTCTGGCCATCTTTTTAGTCTATTATGCCACCTCTACAGATGCTGAGCAAAATCAATAAATCATAGTTGCTCTATTTTAGCCAGAGGAAGTTTCGGTGGGCAGGGCTTTTCCATGTTTGCCTGAGCATCTGGGACTGTGTGGGCTGCCTTTTTGGAGTTTCTTCCTCACCTCCATCTCGAGCTGTGTGAACTTCCCTGACATCTGCTGACATCCTTGTCCCAGCAAAACGAGGGATGGAGCTCTCTCCACTGGCAAAATTGTGGCGAGAAGTCAGCACCCCAGCTGTGCACACATGTCCCCATACAGGGCTGGGGGAGTCTCAGACGTCTCTGGGGGTCTGGTCTGTGGATTCCTGGCACCTGACCCTCAGGATAGGGCCCGTGTCCTGGTGGAGCCCAGTGCAGGCTTGGACTCAGAGCAAGAACAGCAGGGGGTCCTGTGGCGTGTGCCTCTTGCCCTCACCTAGGACTCCCCGCCATTTGTTCTGCACCCCAGCTGTCTTGATTACTGGTGGTTCCTGAGCAGTCACTCCTCACCCTGCCCCCGTTTCCCCCCACTTTTTTGCTAGGCTCTGACTCATTCTTCACCGCTCATCTGGGTGCTACCATCTCAGGGATGCCTTGGCCACCTCCTTCCTGGTCCCCTGCGTATGTGAGGCAGCTGTCTCGCTCTGAGGCCCCTTGGTGCCGAATCCCACCTTTTCTTCGTTTCCATCACACATATTATGGGAGTCTGTTGACTCCTTAAGGAAGGGGTTTCACCTCATCAGTCGGAGCCCTGTCTTCTCTGTGTTTCTGAACCTGACCCTTACTCTTCTCCCCTCCTGTGGTCATCCCGCTGGGATCCTCCTCATCTCTAGACAGACTCTTCCAGTCACCTCCTATCCAGTCTCCAAACCAGCCACCGGAGTGTCCTTCTAGAATGTAGGTCTGACTGTGTCGCTTCTGTCAGAGGCTTTTGGGGGTTTTCTCTTGCCCATAGGAGGCTGCATCAGCCTAAGTCCTGTTGGGGTGCGTCAGAGCAAACCCTAAGACAAAGAACCAAACACCAGCAGTTTATTTGGGGGATGAAGGGAGCACAAGATGGGGTAGGGACTTGAGACAGGGAAGGATGTGCCTGTGAGCAGATCACCTGCAGGGTGCCTGGGAGATTGTAGCACGTGCCCCAGAATTGTTACTTAAGGGGTTATAAACCCAGGTTTTCTCTCCAAAATCCCATTGGTCATTAGCTGAGTGCACTCCCAGGGGTGGTAATTACCTGCCGCTGTGGCCTGCCCCACACAGCACCCAGCAGGCTCCACTGGTCCAAGGGTGCCTGCGGGCAGAGAGCACAGGTACGTGCAGGGAGAAGCTATATGTGGAACAGCGGGTGCTGAGGGCAGTGGGAGGGGCCGACAGGATTCCCCACAGCCTGGCTCCTAAGGCCTTCTGTGACGCGACCATGTCCCGACTTTCCAGCTCCTCTACCTGCACCAGTCCCTGTGCTGCTGTGGGTTCCTGCAGAGCCCAGCTGGTTATTTTTTGCCTTCATGCTATTGATCATGATATGCCTTCTGCTTTGGACGCCCTTCTCTCATTTTCCATCTGGTTAACATCTACATATTTTTCCAGATTCATCATCACCTTTTCTAGGAAGCCCTTCTTCTTCTTTTTTTTTTATATGCTTTTCCATTATGGTTTATTACAGGATATTGAATATAGTTCCCTGTGCTATACAGTAGACCTTATTGTTTATCCAACCTATATTTACTATTTTGCATCTACTAGTCCCAAACTCGCAATTCACCCCTCCCCTACTCCCCCTGTCCCTTGGCAACCACAAGTCTGTTCTCTATGTCTGTGAGTCTGTTTCTGTTTCGTGGATAAGTTAATTTATGTCATATTTTAGATTCCACATGTGAGTGATATCATATGATATTTGTCTTTCTCTGTCTGACTTACTTCACTTAGTGTGATCATCTCTAGGTCCATCCATGGTGCTGCAAATGGCATTATTTCATTCTTTTTTATGGCTGAGTAATATTCCACTGTGTATATGTACCACATCTTTTTTATCCATTCCTCTGTCAGTGAAATTTTAGGTTGCTTGCATGTCTTGATTATTGTAACCAAGTGAACATAGGGGTGCATGTATCAATATCTTTTTTTTATTGGGGTAAAATTGCTTTACAATGTTGTGTTAGGTTCTGCTATACAGTGAATTGAATCAGCTATATGTATACCTATATCCCCTCCATCTTGGACCTGCCTTCCACCCCCCCATTCCACCCATCTAGGTCATCACAGAACACTGAGCTGAGCTCCCTGCGCTATGTAGCAGGTTCCCACTATCTATTTTACACATAGTAGTGTATTAATGTCAAACCTAATCTCCCAATTCATCCCACCCTTCCCTTCCCGCCCATTTCCACATGTCCGTTCTCTACATCTGTGTCTCTGTTCCTGCCCTACAAATATGTTCATCTGTACCATTTTTTCCTAGATTCCACGTATATGCATTAATATACAATATTTGTTTTTCTCTTTCTGGCTTACCTCACTCTGTATGACACACTTTAGGTCCATCCACATCTCTACAAATGACCCAGTTTCGTTCCATTTTATGGCTGAGTAATATTCCATTGTATATACGTGCCACATCTTCTTTATCCATTCATCTCTCGATGGACACTTAGGTTGCTTCCATGTCCTGGCTATTGTAAGTGGAGCTGCAGTGAACATTGTGGTACATGACCCTTTTTGAATTATGGTTTTCTCAGGGTATATGCTCAGTAGTGGGATTGCTGGGACATATGGTAGTTCTATGTTTAGCTTTTATAAATTTATTTATTTATTTATTTTTGGCTGCATTGGGTCTTCGTTGCTGCGTGGGCTTTCTCTAGTTGCGCGAGAAGGGGGCTACTCTTCATTGGGGTGCACAGGCTTCTCATTGCGGTGGCTTCTCTTGTTGTGGAGAATGGGCTCAGTAGTTCTGGCACATGGGCTCAGTAGTTGTGGCACATGGGCTTAGGTGCTCTGCGGCATGTGGGATCTTCCTGGACCAGGGCTCAAACCCATGTCCCCTGCATTGGCAGGTGGATATTCTTAACCACTGTGCCATCAGGGAAGTCCTATTTTTAGTTTTTTAAGGAACCTCCATACTGTTCTCCAGAGTGGCTGTATTAATTTACATTCCCACCAACAGTG
Source organism: Stenella coeruleoalba (assembly GCF_951394435.1). NCBI lineage: Eukaryota > Metazoa > Chordata > Mammalia > Artiodactyla > Delphinidae > Stenella > Stenella coeruleoalba. The sequence goes on from NC_137156.1 coordinate 54,210,304, forward strand.
CAACAGGGTTCCCTTTTCCCACACCCTCTCCAGCGTTTATTGTTTGTAGATTTTTTGATGATGGCCATTCTGACTGGTGTGAGGTGATACCTCATTGTAGTTTTGATTTGCATTTCTCTAATGATTAGTGATGTTGAGCATCCTTTCATGTGTTTGTTGGCAATCTGTATATCTTCTTTGGAGAAATGTCTGTTTAGGTCTTCTGCCTATTTTTGGATTGGGTTATTTGTTTTTTTGACATTGAGCTGCATGAGCTGCTTGTAAATTTTGGAGATTAATCCTTTTTCAGTTGCTTCCTTTGCAAATATTTTCTCCCATTCTGAAGGTTGTCTTTTCATTTTGTTTACAGTTTCCTTTGCTGTGCAAAAGCTTTTAAATTTCATTAAGTCCCACTTTTATTTTATTTTTTCATTTCCATTTCTCTAGGAGGTGGGTCAAAAAGGATCTTGCTGAGATTTAGGTCATAGAGTGTTCTACCTATGTTTTCCTCTAAGAATTTTATAGTGCCTGGCCTTACATTTAGGTCTTTAATCATTTTGAGTTTATTTTCCTCTGTGGTGTTAGGGAGTGTTCTGATTTCATTCTTTTACATGTACCTGTCCAGTTTTCCCAGCACCACTTATTGAAGAGGCTGTCTTCTCTCCATTGTATATTCTTGCCTCATTTATCAAAAATAAGGTGACCGTATGTGCATGGGTTTATCTCTGGGCTTTCTATCGTGTTCCATTGATCTATATTTCTGTTTTTGTGCCAGTACCATACTGTCTTGATTACTGTAGCTTTGTAGTATAGTCTGAAGTCAGGGAGCCTGATTCCTCCAGCTCCGTTTTTCTTTCTCAAGATTGCTTTGGCTATTTGGGGTCTTTTGTGTTTCCATGCAAATTGTGCAATTTTTTGTTCTAGTTCTGTGAAAAATGCCATTGGTAGCTTGATAGGGATTACATTGAATCTGTAGATTGCTTTGGATAGTATATTCATTTTCACAATGTTGATTCTTCCAATCCAAGAACATGGCATATCTCTCCATCTGTTTGTATCATTAATTTCTTTCATCAGTGTCTTATAGTTTTCTGCATACAGGTCTTTTGTCCCCTTAGGTAGGCTTATTCCTAGGTATTTTTTTCTTTTTGTTTCAAAGGTAAGTGGGAGTGTTTCCTTAATTTTACTTTCAGATTTTTCATGATTAGTGTATAGGAATGCAAGAGATTTCTGTGCATTAAATTTGTATTCTGCTACTTTACCAAATTCATTGTTTAGCTCTAGTAGTTTTCTGGTAGCATCTTTAGGATTCTCTAAGTATAGTATCATGTCATCTGCAAACAATGACAGCTTTACTTCTTCTTTTCTGATTTGGATTCCTTTTATTTCTTTTTCTTCTCTGATTGCTGTGGCTAAAACTTCCAAAACAATGTTGAATGATGCAGGTGAAAGTGGGCAACCTTTTCTTTTTTTCTTTTTTTGCGGTATGCGGGCCTCTCACTGTTGTGGCCTCTCCCGTTGCGGAGCACAGGCTCCGGACACGCAGGCTCAGTGGCCATGGATCATGGGCCCAGCCGCTCCGCGGCATGTGGGATCTTCCCGAACTGGGGCACGAACCTGTGTCCCCTTCATTGGCAGGCGGACTCTCAACCACTGCACCACCAGGGAAGCCCTGGACAACCTTTTCTTGTTCCTGATCTTATTGGAAATGGTTTCAGTTTTTCACCATCGAGATTGATGTTGCCTGAGGTTTTGTCATATATGGCCTTTATTACGTTGAGATAAGTTCCCTCTGTGCCTACTTTCTGCAGGGTTTTTATTATAAATGGGTGGTGAATTTTGTCAAAAGCTTTTTCTGCATCGATTGAGATGATCATATGGTTTTTCTCCATCAATTTGTTATTATGGTTTATCACATTGATTGATTTGCATATATTGAAATATCCTTGCTTTTCTGGGATAAACCCCACTTGATCATGGTGTATGATCCTTTTAATGTGCTGTTGGATTCTGTTTCCTAGTATTTTGTTGAGGATTTTTGCATCTATGTTCATCAGTGATATTGGCCTGTAGTTTTCTTTCTTTGTGACATCTTTGTCTGGTATTGGTATCAGGGTGATGGTGGCCTCATAGAATGAGTTTGGGAGTGTTCCTCCCTCTGCTATATTTTGGAAGAGTTTGAGAAGGATAGGTGTTAGCTCTTCTCTAAATGTTTGATAGAATTCGCCTGTGAAGCCATCTGGTCCTGGGCTTTTGTTTGTTGGAAGATTTTTAATCACAGTTTCAATTTCAGTGCTTGTGACTGGTCTGTTTATATTTTCTATTTCTTCCTGGTTTAGTCTCAGAAGGTTGTGCATTTCTAAGAATTTGTCCATTTCTTCCAGGTTGTCCATTTTATTGGCATATAGTTGCTTGTAGTAATCTCTCATGGACCTTTGTGTTTCTGCAGTGTCAGTTGTTACTTCTTTTGCATTTCTAATTCTATTGACTTGAGTCCTCTCCCTTATTTTCTTGATGAGTCTGGCTAATGGTTTATCAGTTTTGTTTATCTTCTCAAAGAACCAGCTTTTAGTTTTATTGATCTTTGCTATTGTTTCCTTCATTTCTTTTTCATTTATTTCGGACCTGATCTTTATGATTTCTTTCCTTCCGCTAACTTTGGCGATTTTTGTTCTTCTTTCTCTAATTGCTTTAGGTGTAAGGTTAAGTTGTTTATTTGAGATGTTTCTTGAGGTAGGATTGTATTGCTGTAAACTTCCCTCTTAGAACTGCTTTTGCTGTATCCCATAGGTTTGGGGTCGTTGTGTTTTCATTGTCACTTGTTTCTAGGTATTTTTTTATTTCTTCAGTGATCTCTTGGTTATTAAGTAGTGTATTGTTTAGCCTCTATGTGTTTATATTTTTTACAGATTTTTTTCCTGTAATTGATATCCAGTCTCATAGTACTGTGGTCAGAAAAGATACTTGGTATGATTTAAATTTTCTTACATTTACCAAGGCTGGATTTGTGACCCACGATTTGATCTATCCTGGAGAATGTTCCATGAGCACTTGAGAAGAGTGTGTATTCTGTTGTTTTTGGTTGGAATGTCCTAGAAATATCAATTAAGTACATCTTGTTTAATGTATCATTTAAAGCTTGTGTTTCCTTATTTATTTTGATTTTGGGTGCTAACGCCCATTGGTGAAAGTGGGGTGTTAAAGTTCCCTACTATGATTGTGTTACTGTCGACTTCCCCTTTTATGGCTGTTAGCATTTGCCTCATGTTTTGAGGTGCTCCTATGTTGGGTGCATAAATATTTACAATTGTTACATGTTCTTCTTGGATTGATCCCTTGATCATTATATAGTGTCCTTTTTCTCTTGTTATAGTGTTTATTTTAAAGTCTGTTTTGTCTGATACGAGAATTGCTACTCCAGCTCTCTTTTGATTTTCATTTGCATGGAGTATCTTTTTCCATCCCCTCACTTTCGGTCTTTATTTGTCCCTAGGTCTGAGATGGGTCTCTTGTAGACAGCATATTTATGGGTCTTGTTTTTGTATCCATTCATCTAGTCTGTGTCTTTTGGTTGGAACTTTTAAATGATTTACATTTAAGGTAGTTATCGATATGTATGTTCCTATTACCATTTTCTTAGTTGGTTTGGGTTTGTTATTGTAGTTCTTTTCCTTCTCTTGTGTTTCCTGCCTAGAGAAGTTCCTTTAGCATTTGTTGTAAAGCTGGTTTGGTGGTGCTGAATTCTCTTAGGTTTTGCTTGTCTGTAAAGGTTTTGATTTCTCTTTCGAATCTGCATGAGATACTTGCTGGGTAGAGTAATCTGGTTGTAGGTGTTTCCCTTTCATCACTTTAAATATGTCCTGCCACTCCCTTCTGGCTTGCAGAGTTTCTGATGAAAGATCAGCTGTTAACATTATTGGGACTCCCTTGTATGTTATTTGTTGTTTTTCCCTTGCTGCTTTTAATATTTTTTCTTTGTGTTTAATTGCTGATTGTTTGATTAATATGTGTCTTGGCGTGTTTCTGTTTGGATTTATCCTGTATGGGACTCTTTGCACTTCCTGGACTTGATTGACTGTTTCCTTTCCCATATTAGGGAAGTTTTCAAGTATAATCTCTTCAAATATTTTCTCAGTCAGTTTCTTTTTCTATTCTTCTTCTGGGACCCCTATAATTCGAATGTTGGTGTGTTTAATGTTGGCCCAGAGGTCTCTGAGACTGTCCTCAATTCTTTTCATTCTTTTTTCTTTATTCTTCTCTGCGGTAGTTATTTCTACTATTTTATCTTCCAGGTCACTTATCTGTTCTTCTGCCTCAGTTATTTTGCTATTGATTCCTTCTAGAGAATTTTAAATTTCATTTATTGTGTTGTTCTTCATTGTTTGTTTGCTCTTTAGTTCTTCTAGGTCCTTGTTAAACATGTCTTGTATTTTCTCCATTGTATTTCCAAGATTTTGATCGTCTTAACTATCATTATTCTGAATTCTTTTTCAGGTGGACTGCCTACTTCCTCTTCATTTGTTTGGTCTGGTGGGTTTGTACCTTGCTCCTTCATCTGCTGTGTGTTTCTCTGTCTTCTCATTTTTCTTAGCTTACTGTGTTTGGGGTCTCCTTTTTGCAGGCTGCAGGTTTGTAGTTCCTGTTGTTTTTCATCTCTGTCCCCAGTGGCTAAGGTTGATTCAGTAGTTTGTATAGGCTTCCTGATGGAGGGGACTAGTGCCTTTGTTGTGGTGGATGAGGCTGGTTCTTGTCTTTCTGGTGGGCAGGACCGTGTCTGGTGCTGTGTTTTGGGGTGTCTGTGACCTTATTATGATTTTAAGCCGCCTTTCTGCTAATGGGTGGGGTTGTGTTCCTGTCTTGCTAGTTGTTTGGCATAGAGTGTCCAGCACTCAAGCTTGCTGGTTGTTGAGTGGAGCTGGGTCTTAGTGTTGTGGTGGAGATCTGTGGGAGAGCTTTCGCCGTTTGATATCATGTGGATCCAGGAGGTCTCTGGTGGACCTATGTCCTGAACTCGGCTCTCCCACCTGAGAGGCACAGGCCTAACACCCAGCTGGAGCACAAAGACTCTGTCAGCCACATGGCTCAGAAGAAAAGGGAGAAAAAAAGAAAAAAAGGAAGAAAAAAATAAAATAAAGTTATGAAAATAATAAATTATTAAAAAAAGAGAGCAACTAAATGAAAAAACAAATCCACTAATGATAACAAGTGCTAAGAACTATAGTTAAAAAACAAACCAACAAATAAACAAAAACGGAGAGATGGAACCCAAGGACAAATGGTAAAAAGCAAAGCTATACAGACAAAATCACACAGAGAAGCATACGCATACACACTCACAAAAAGAGAAAAAGGAAAAAAAATAAATATCTTTTGGGAAGTCTGAGGTCTTCTGTGAGTGTTCAGTAGGTGTTCTGTAGGAGTTGTTCCAGATGTAGATGTAACTTTGATGTATTTGTGGGGAGGAGGGTGATCTCCACATCTTCCTCCTCTGCTATCTTGAAGGTCTCCTCCATGTGCCTTTTTTTCAAGTACTGAAGGGGGAGACCCGTGGAGCTGAAGTTCCAGGCAACAAAGCAGAGAGCAGCAAACATGGGGTACGGGAGAATATTCAAAGTCCGAGTGCTCACAGCCTTCTGGGGGAAGGCAGTTTTATTCTGAGCCTAGATTCCTTTTTTGCAGCATCTTTCTCAGATATGCCTCCCTCACCAGACCATGGGATCTATAGCACATGTGCCTCATCTGATTCCTCTTTGAGTCTCTAGTAATGAGTGAGCCTATGGCCCGGTGCATAGTAGGCACTTAGTAAGTAATGCACTGGATTGAACCGTTCATCTGCAGTTCATTGTTTAGCACATGGTTGGGACCGTATACTTTTGTCCTGAGTTGAATTAATCTTTGCTCCACTTCCTTTTTTCATTGGCAGAGGCAGCAAGGGAATAAAACCAAGTCCTCCCCTACTCCAGGGCACTCTTCTACCCAGAAAGATTAGAGCTGCAAGTGGTGACCAAGGAGAGGCACAGAAGCCACAGGAGACAGAAAGCATCAGGGAAGGGCACACGTGTGTGTATCCACACACACACACACACACACACACACACACACACACACTTATGTATACACATGCAGAGAAATGTGGACAGACAGATCCACACACACACAGAGACAAATCTAAATGTCAACAGACAGATCGAGAGGGGTTGGACCCACTAGAAAGGGGTAAACAGAGTAACAGGCATAAATGGAGGGAAGGAGAAATAGACAAAGAGAAGAATAGAAGGAGGAGGAGGAAGGGAGAAAATAAGATGAAATAATGTGCTAATTGGGAAAGTAGTGAATAAAAGCCCCTGGAGGGAGGTTTCCCACCTCTCAGGGCAGCAGGGATGGAGGCTGGGGCTGCAGCCACTAGCTCTTCGTCTCCGTCCCTGTTGCTGGTCCTCAGGCGGAGGTGCGTACAGGGTTGTTGCTGTCGGGGGAGGATGAGGGGCTGCTGCGGGCCATCTGGAGCCACACGTCCCGGCACACGTCTGCTGCCATGGTCTGGTGGCACCTCCTTTGGTGGCGAGTGGTGTGTGCTGTCCGCTGGACCTTCTTTGCGCCTTCTTTTAGGGGCTCTAATCCACAAGGAACAGCAGAGGGAGTCAGTAGCTGCCACGTGTCTGCCCTTGGCCGTGTGCTGTTGGATTTGCGGTGGCTCATGAAGGAATAATCACCCACATCAGTTTTTAAAGCTGCCTAATGCTCCGCTCAGCCCAGCTGTCTAGAAGTTTGCAAAACAGGCAGCAAGGCTCCCTGGGAGAGGGCCACAGACACAACCGAGTATCAGGCCTGCAGATGTCACTGCCAGCGCCCTGGACGGTTCCTGGGAGTTGTCATGGTGCTGGGAAGGGCAGAGAAGTGGTCCCACCTTCGTCTGGGTCGGAGGGCAGGAGCTGAGAGAGCAGAACCTCGTAGTACTGAAGGTCCCATATCCTAGCAACCAGCCTGGTCCCAGGCCAATCAGGTAGCTCACTTAGTTACTGCCTTAACAATTTTATATCAAGATAGCAAGTCTTTATAGTAAAATTTCTCTGTTAAAATACGGGTGTGATCTCTGTCTCCTGATGGGAACTTGGCGCATGCTCACATGGAATTCTCAGGAATTCAATCAGAGAGCATCTATTACTTGAGGGGAAAATCCAAAGTGTTCCACTAAGGAGTATTACCTTGTTTTATTGCTGCTATTTTGATCACTAAGGCTATAGCAGCAGCTGCTGCTCAGGTGATAACAATACCTCATATACGTACAGCGTCTCATGTTTCACAAACACTGCCGGCCCCCTTTCCTCACTTGTTTTCCACAGGAGCTCCGTGGGCTAAGTGCTGTTATCTCCAGTGACTTCACGGAAGGAGAGTGACTTGCCCACAGTCATAGCTCGTCACAGATGACTGGGTTTCAAACTAATTAAAAAAAAAAAATTCCAGTTCCTCTTTTTACCTTGCAGCTTTTCTTGAGATGAATTCATTTGCAGGCAAGCAGTAGTTACCTTCCTTTCCTTTTTGGCTTCCCACCCAGCCTCCCCAGCTCTCCGCTCCCTAAGCTTTTGAATGTTATCTAGCTTTCCTGGATGAAATGGACCATAGGGAGGCATGGACTAGGGGAACTAGGCTGTTTGGATCCTACCCATTCTTCTGGACATCTCCTTAATGCTGGCATGGCTCACATTTCCAGTGGGTTTGCATTTAAATGAAAAGCTTTCTAGAACCTTGGACTTAGACCTGGTGCACTTAAAAGGCACTTCCCAGAACACTCAATTTTATTAAGACCATAAAACAATCTGCATTAAATAGCTGGATCATTTCACGTTCAGAAGACATCTCCAATTTGAACTGCTTTATTTGGATGGTACTGAAGTATTCCTGTAAATGATGTTGCAGGTGGCACTGGGGAGGCTTGCCTGGAAGATGGAGGCCTTCCTTTCCTCCCTCCCTCCCTCCTTCCCTCCCTCCCTCCCTCCCTTCCTTCCTTCCTTCCTTCCTTCCTTCCTTCCTTCCTCTCTCTCTCTTTCACTCTCTGTCTCCTTCTCTCCCTCCCTCTTTCTTTCTTTCTTTCTGCTCTATTGTGGTATAATTGATATAAAAAAACCTGCACATATTTAGAGTATACAAGTTGATAGGCTTGCACATATCATACACCTGTAATACCATTACTGCCACAATCAAAGTAACAAATATATTTAAAACGTTAGTTTTCTTGTGTTTCCTTGTGCCCCTTTGCTTTTTTGTTGTTGTTTTGAGAACACTTAACATGAAATCTGCCCTCTTAACAAATTTTTAAGTCCATAGCACAGTATGTTAACTATAGCATGATGTTGACCAGCAGATCTCTGGAACATATTCATCTTTATAACTGTAACTTTATATGCACTGAACAACAAATCCCCATTTCCCCCTTTTCCCATCCCCTGGCAACCACCATTCAATTTTTATTATTACGATTTTGTGGGTTGGCTGAGCTCTGCTGGGAGGTTCTTCTGCTCTACATGGTGTTGGTTGGGGTCACCCATGTGTCTACATTCAACTGGGAGTTTAGTTGGGGCGGAAAGTCCAAGGTGGACTCATTGATGTATCTGGTGCTTAGGTGTCTAGAATGGCTGGCATCTGGTGAGGCCTCAGTCTCCAGTTGGTCACTCAACATTTCTTCACACAGCTGCTGGGTCCTAAGAGAGTGAAAATGGAAACTGTCAGGTCTCTTCAGGCCTAGACTCCAGAGGTTGTATGACATTATCCTCACACTCAATGTGGAAAGCAAGGTTCAGTTCAGCCGTGTAGCATCTGAGGTCACTCAAGAAAAAGGAAAGGGCCTCGTAGAGGGTTTGAAGGATCTACCAGCTCTCAGGGGCTTTGTTCCCACTGAAAGCCATGACATTTCTGCCAGAGAATCTGTCAGTCCCAGCTTGAGGAAGAGCAAGTAAAAGCTGCTTACTTGGTTCTAGAGAACACATTTTATTTATCTCTGAGAAGTAAGCTAGAAATGCAATGCCCTCAGGATTTGAAAACATGTCTTTAAATTTTAGGCACTTAAATCCAAAGGGAGGTAATGAATTTTGCTGCATCACGAAAGCTTCAACCTCTTTGACGAGCATATGTAACAAAAACAGAAAACTAAACGCACAAAATTACCATGGTGATGGCTAATTGTGGTGAATCTGCATCAGTTCACAGAAACGCAAATAACACTCCGGTAAGCTAAAGTGCTAAGATACAGAAAGTATTGTTCTGTTCAAAATGTTGTGAAAATCACAGTCTGCTCTGATTAAAATAAAATGTTAGCAAATTAACTATTGTTTAATAATGAAGAGGAAAAGAAAATCATTTTTTCCCCAAAGCTATTTGAGAATCTGGTTTAGGATGATGGTGTGAGGGGCTGGAACGTGGTTGATGTATACTCTTCACTGGAGAGAAATTTGAAAAAGGGTATGGATCTTTGTGGTCCTCCTGTCTCCCTCTCAGCAGCTCTTTTTATGACGGCATCCTCTTTCCCAGATGCCCAGACATCTCCTCAGTAACTGACACCGTTGTGGGAACTACAGGGAAGACAAAGAGATGGACCCTGCCTCTTAGGAGAAATACCAGCCTGAACTTTACCTACCGTCGTGCCCAGGAGGCCTAGACACCTGCCACCTTTGGGCAAACATTTTCCCTCCGTGAAACTGATAAAAGCTGTAATGCAAATAACACTCTCACTGGTAGTTACAGAAAGTATTGTTCTGTTGAAAATGTGAAAAATCACAGTCAGCTCCGTTAGACGTAATCTCCTCATTTGTAAAATGGGGAGACTATGTACCTTGAATGAGATAATGGATATCAAGCATCCAGAATGTGACAATTGTTTAATGTCAATGATATTAGAAAAGGCCAGTGCACTTGAAGTAATGGCAGAGTCAGGGAGACCCTATAGTGATGTGCCAAACTGTGGTTTGGACTCCAAGTTCTGGAAAACTTTAGAAAAGGAGGTCAGCTTCCTGAATAAGGAGAGGCTTTAGCTGGGCTTGGCGGGGGCGGAGAGGATGTTCTCAGAAGGTATCTTAGGAGAGAAGGTGTGGAGGCAGAACAGGGTGCGTTGGTGGACAATGGGGAGACTTGAATGATTTCCATGAACTAAATGGAGACTAGTGTTGGGATCTGGGACCATGAAACCCAGACACAGGAGTCTACTTAGCAAGGAGACTTAACTCTGAGTGCCCTTAGGAAACTGCATCTATTCCCAACTCTTTAAAATTTGTGTGATGTACCCTCCCCCGCCACACCCAAATCCATTTCAGTTTCCCTTTTTCTCTCTTTTTTCCAAATCACACTCTCAACTTCACTCTATAGTGTGCTGGGCCAAAAAGGCCCAGGACTGGGCCCTTTAAAGGACTGGGCCAAAAAACAAATGGAGCACATCTTGCCGTCTCTTCCTGCAAAACGCATTACATTTGTTTAACTGTGACTCAGATTTGGAACGACGGGAAAAGGAAAGGGCAACAGTGTTTGGGTGACGACAGCACCATCCGTTACCTTGCTGGGAGCCCGTGGAACTATGTGCGGAGGGGTGAACCGTGAAGCAAACAGTGATTCAAGATTAATACTAATTCCTCATGCCTGTACTGTGATGTATAAGTGTTTCAAACGCTCTCCTAGCCAGTAACTCATGTAATTTTTAGGACAACCCTATGAGGTTATTAAAGTAAATGCTGTCCTTATTTTACACACGAGGGAGCTGAAATGCGTAAGAAAAAGACGGCTTGCCCCAAGTTACACAGCAGGCAGACGGTGAAGGGAAATGGGGATTCAGGATGTTTGTTATGTCCCCCATCACATGTTTGTTTGGTGGTTACTTCTCCCCCCATCCCTGTCCCAGTGGTGGACTATTGTTTGCAGACTTTTTGACGATGGCCATTCTGACCAGTGTGAGGTGGTACCTCATTGTAGTTTTGATTTGCATCTCTCTAATGATTAGCGAGGTTGAGCATCTCCTCATTATTCACGTTTTGCCTACCTCTGCAGCTTCCTCTTGCTCTACTCTCTTCGTTCTTCCCACTCCTTCTCACATCAGGGTGTCTGTACACTTTCCCCCTTTGCGTAGAATTCTGCCCCATCTCCTCACTTATTTAACTCTTCCTTGTCTTTGCACACACAGCTCGGAGGTTGCTTCACAGAGGCACTTCCCTAACCTACCAAATGTGGCCTCCCATTCATATGCCTGCATAGCTCTGGCTTTGTTCCTCATGGGGTCCTTTGCACAGTTTGCAATTGTATATTTACGTGAATATTAGATTAATAATGGTCCTCCATTGTTGACCGTGTGCTCCATGAGAGGAAGGGCTGATGTTTTTACTTAAGGACCTAGCAGAGTGTTTGATGTGTAATACACACTCCACAAATGTTTTCTGAGTATGAAATAGATACAACTGATGTTGGTCATCTTCACATGAGTGAATATCTTGAAGCCATGCCTCAAACTGAACTCATTCTTTCTCCCTTAACCCTTGCCCTTCCCCTCTTACCTTGGACTCCCCTCTACGTGAATGGCCTGGCCGTCCACCAGTCACTCCACTAGAAATCTCTGTGTCATCCTTGATTCTCCATTTCCCGCCATGTGTAGTCACTAGAGTCCTATAGAGTCCATCTCTTTAATATCTCTTGGATGTGTGCCCTTCTCCTGAACCCCACCTTGCCTGTCTTAGTCAAGAGATTCTTTTGTTTGAAGTATTACAGTTTTCTTATTTGAGTTCCTGACTCCACCCCTGTCTCCCTTTCACTTTCTAAAATACTAATACACATATTGTTTCCTTTTCAGAGTTTCAGTGGTCTTCTATTTGGGTGAAAGATCCAATCTAAACCCCTTAGCATTCCTCTCATGCTGACTGTTGCTAACACGTCCAGTCTCCTCTTCCTCTTTTCCCTTCCTCTCCTCCATTCCTTTGTTCCTGACACAGTGATGCTCTTCCTGTGGTCTTCAAATGTTGCCAGGCTTGCCTACGCCAACGTGTTTTTGTTCATGCTCTTCATTCTTCCTGGGATGACCTTGCACACCCCGCAAATGTTTCCCTATCCTTCTAGCTCAGCTGCCTCACATCACCTCCTTCTCCTGGGAAGCCTTTCTTGCCCCCCACCTTAGGTTCCCCAAAACACTTCTTATACACCTGTTCTAAAATAAGTACTTATTTCTGAGTTTGGATTCCCAGTAGAAGGGTACCTGCAATGCTTAGCACAGCCATGCCTGGCTGGCACTGAAGCAGTGATTTTAAAAAATATGTATATGTTTTCCTCAGATGAGGCCACTGGTTGTCAGCCACAGGAACCCACCCACTTAAGGCTAATTAATGTAAACAGGGTTTGTGGAAAGGTTCCCGGGAAATCTCATGAAACCCAGTCGTAGGCAGTTCAGCTGGGCTTTACCAGCAGTATTAGAACTTGTCAGGCATGCTCTGTTTTTCTTTCTCTGGAGCTTCATTCTTTGTTGTCTCCTTTTATCTGCACATCTTCTCTCGTCTCTGCAGAGCTTGCAGTCTCTGAAGCTCTGTCTTGGGTCACCCAGCTTGGGTTACGAGTCTGCCCTTGACACACGCTGCAGTGCCAACATCTGACCTTCAGCAGTCCCTGTGTCTCAGTTCAAATTATCTAGAAAGGTTATTGGTTCCTGGCCAGCCACTGGGATGGCTGGCTTTGCATCAGTTCTATTCACTGTTGCTAGAGGGAAAAGTCACTTGGCCTGAAGCTATTGGTTGGAGTGAAGTCTCTGAGAAAGGATGTGGGAGGGGCAGGAAAACTGATTGATGTGCTAAAGCAGGAACAAAATCATAGTTTTGTGATTTGCTTATCGGGACCACTGCAGCTGGGAGGGACGTGAATAGCTGAAATCACGGACAGTTCTCCAAGCCTTCAGAATCCCAGAGTCTGATGTTGACCTTGGCCCTATGCCAACCAGCTCCCTCATCCTGTCTCTAGCCTTAGTGTCTTTTAACCCAGCAAAACAGTCTCACACATAAGACATCCAGTAGAAACCAGCTGTTAAGTCAACAAGGGGATGGCTGGGCTTTCAGGTGTTTGTTCGAACTGGCTTTACTCATCCAAAAGTGATTCTGGGCAGACAGCGTGCTTTGTCCTGAACTGTCATTTCTGGAGGGAGTAGTTCTAACTACAGGTACAGGAGTGGGCTGTAGGCTCTGGCTGGGCCTTGCATTCTCCAACTCTTCTGCAACGAATTACTTTCCTGGATTTGAAAGTATCAAGAAGTGGCATGGAGTAGAAAGACCACAATTGTGGAGTCTGTTTCATTTTTATCTACAATCTTTGCGTGCTTCTATTTTTCCTTCTCTGATTATGCAGAGTAATTTCCTAGGGAACACATTTATAGAGCTGGGTTTTCTAGGCCCATTTTGGGTTTATGATGCAAAGAAGTCCTGGGATACCTCATCTATTGCCTCCAACCAGTAAGCAAGTGTGTCTTTTAACTCAAGGCATCCTGATTCTCTAGGCCATCCGATAAAAAAAAAAAAAAAAAAAAAAGGTTTGTGCTTGAGGTTCAGATGTGGTGAAATTGATGTTGCCAAGTCCTATTATCTTTAACTCAAGGCATCCTGAGTCTCTAGGCCATCAGATTTAAAGAAAAAAAAAAAAAAAAAGGTTTGTGCTTGAGGTTCAGATGTGGTGGAATTGATGTTGCCAAGTCCTATTGTCTTTTAACTCAAGGCATCCTGAGTCTCTAGGCCATCAGATTAAAAAAAAAAAAAAAAGGTTTGTGCTTGAGGTTCAGATGTGGTGGAATTGATGTTGCCAAGTCCTATTTGGACATTTGGCTGTGGGGCTTTAAGTCCAGTTTAAGAACTGGCTTTTTGAATATTATTTGGGCATCTCGGGGCAGGAGAATCAGGCTGAAAAGAAAACATTTCAGGGAGAATTATTGAACCTCCCAGGCTCTCAGTTTCTTTCTTTATGAATTGTGGACCATAAGGAATATAATGTCTTGAACGTGGTAGTTGTAGTAAACAGTCAATTGAAGAAGGTGAAGGTTGCTGCTGTTCCTCCAGCTGTCTCTGGTAATAAATACGGTGCAAGCTGTGCTAATTCCCAGGACACCAGAGGGCCGGTGAACACACTGAAGGAGAAGCTTGAAATTTGGTGGTCTCCAAACTGTAGGCAAAAACTAAGCCTATTTGGGCGCTACACCTACACTCACAATGTTCTGTGGCCATATAGGGAGACTAAACTCTGCCTAAAAAGAAGTTAAGCAGGTTTTCTTTGTAATTAAAACAATCTACTGCAACACTGCTCAGAATTTTTAATATGCTTAGTAATATATATTAAATCTGGAGGTGCATATAATATCTAGCACATCAATCTTATTTTGTGTTACAGCCTTTTCCCCTCCTTTTTTAGTAGAATATCTTGTAAGGCTGTCATTATATGAAACACAGATATAACGATATAACAACTGAGTTCAATAAACACTGTTGAGCATTGCTTGTGGACACAGGGCTGTGTTAAGTAGCAGGAGACAGACAGCATTTGTGTACCAGGCAGGACTCCTTCAGCTGTAAGAGACTGAGACCCAGTTTTAGCTGGCCTAAGTAAAAAATGGAATCTATTGACTCATGGAATTTGGAAGACCAAGGAGGGTGCTAAGGAGGGTAGCATGATCAGATCAAGGTGTCCAGAGAACATAGTTGGATTTCTCTATTTCTTGTCTCTTCTTGGTATCATTATGAGACAGGCTCAATTCATGCACCAACTATCTTAAGTTGGGTTCCCAGGAAGCAGACTCTTGAATGGAGAGCTGTGTAAAGATTTACTGGGCAGAGCTCTTGGGAATTATACCTAGGAAGAAGTGAGAAAGCCATGATTGGGCAGAGGAAGACACTGACCCCTGGAGTGGTTGCAGCTGAAGCCTCAGCTAACCCTACAGGAAGCTCTAGAAGCCTTCAGAGTTGTCTCCACATTGAAACAGAGTCTCTGCAATTGTATCTCTCTATTAGCAGGGCATGGGTTATAAGCTACTCTCCGGGAGGGAGCATAACTTTGATGAAATGTTTTTTCGTGGCAGATTCCTGGTGAGAGACACACCTCTGAGTATACTTTCTTATAGTTTTTGAATACTTATTATTTGCCAGAAACTCAAATAAGCAGTTGATAATCATCCTCAATCAATCTTTACAACAACTCTCACATAAGCACCAATAGTGTCTCCGTTTTACAGATGGGGAACTGAGGTTAAATGAAGTAATTTTTCCAATGTCTTATAAATAATAAATGGGATTTGACTCTAAAAGCTGGTGCTTAACCCCCCTGCTATGTTGCCTTATTACTCAAGTTGCCATTTTTGAATAGATCTTTTCAAAACTAGTTCTTACTCTAGTTGAACACTTAATTCACTGATTCTTGTATGATGAATTAAAGAATTGAAATGGGAAGATGTAACAAAATTGTACTCTTTAACTTATTTCAAGAGATATTTTTATCTGTATAGCAATCGTATCTTCAATGTTTTAACATTAAAATGGGTTTTACACATAATATCAGAAGAACATGAAAAATAACAAGGCTGGAAAGTTAACGCTTGATACTACCACCTTTCAGCCATTTTTCTCTTTGTGTTTCCTCATAGGTCTAGTTCAAAGGAAGATATTTTTATCTACCTGTATCCATGGCAGAGCTATTAGGTTGAACCATGTGGAATTTTCAATATTTGACCATTTTTTCCCTACAAAAGTAATAATTTCATATGGTTCAACCTAATATTTTTCAGCGTTAAATTTAACACTTTGTATTAACATTTTCCATGTTATTATGTAGACTTCATAGTTGTCATTTCAATGACTGTCCAATATTCCATCAAGTAAAAGCTCACTTTAACTATTCCTTGTCTGTGGTCTTTAGCTTTTTAGTATTGTAAATGAATATCTTCATACAAAGACATTTATCTCTCCTTTGGGTCTTTTCCTTAGGATAAGTTCTTACTGATGGAATTACTAGATCCAAGAAAATTAATATTTTATGGCTTTTGATATGTATAGTTAAATTACTTTACAAACAATCTATTTAAATTGCAATCAACAAGTGTATAAATGTACTAACTTCATCAGAACCTGATTAGCCTTGAGTATTATCATTATTTTCGATAATATAATAGGTGTAAAATGGTACTTAATGAATATTTTAATTTGTTTTTCTTTGATCACAGCAAGGTGGAGCATTTATGCATGTTTGTTTACTAATTTCAATTCCTTCTGCATAGATGATCAGATCATATTTTTTGTTCTTTCATCTATTGAGCATCTTATTTGTATATAATTGTGCATTTAATGTAATTTAGATATTTACCCTTTATCTTTCTTTAAAAAGAATTTTAATCCCTTATTTTACTCTTAGTTTTCATTATGTTATTTTAGAAGTCACAAAATAAATATTTTATACTGTTAAATCTGAATTTTTCCCATCAATTAAAGATTAGAAAATTTTAATTCCTGTATATATTTAAACATTTAATTTTTCTTTGCCACATCTTATATAAGATTTTAAAATATTCACTCTTTTAGTGATCTAAAATTTATTTTGATTTATGGTATAAGCTGAGGATATAAACTAATTTTATTTTAAATTTGCTGATCAGATATCCCAAACTATTTCTTATACCAATCTCTTTTTCCCCATTGTTTAGTGATGTTTCCTACAAGAATGTAAAAATGTTTAATGTGATAGAGTCTATTTCTGAAGCATTTATTTGGTTCCACATTTTTTTATAGTGCCAGATGTATTTTAATACCTAACAGGATGGTCTCCTCTAATGATTTTCACATCGAGAATATTTAAAATATCCCCCCCCCCATTTGGTCCCTATTTTTTCTTCTTAGGGCAATTTTATAATACGTCACTATTTCATAATTTGGTCAGGTTTAAAACTAGTATATTGGTTTCCTTTTGCTTCTGTTAGAAAATAATGCCACAAACTTTATGTCTTAAAACAACACAGACTGATTACCTTATGGTTCTGCAGATTAGAAGTTTTGCTTGGTTAAAATCAAAGTGTTGGTAGGGCTGCATTCCTTTCTGGAGGCTCTAGGGGAGAATTTGTTTTCTTGCTCTTTCTAGCTTCTAGAGGCCCTTGGTTCATGGGCCCCTTCTTCTACCCTTAAAGGCAACAATGCTGCATCTCTCTGTTTTTCATTCTGAGCAGAGCCAGAAAATATTCTCTAATTTAAAGGATCTATGCGATTAGGTTGGGCTCTGGGTAATCCAGGATAATTTCCCTCCATTGCAAAGTCTTCACCCTTAATCACATTTGTAAAGTCTACCCTGTAAGATAACATATTCAAAGGTACTGGGATTAGGATATAGAAATATTGGGGGGGGGGCATAAATTTGCCTACAACAAGTAGCATCAGAATTTTGCTTGGGATTCTGTTAAATATATGTTAAATGACCTTGGAAGAACTGGCATTTGTGCAATATTTCATGTGCATATCCATCAGTAAGTTATAGTTCAGTCTTCATGGTGATCATCTGGTGACATTTTGAGGATTTCTTTAGTAGTTTTATAGACCTTATCTCCTTAATCATACTCCTTAAACTTCCCTTTTGTGTGTTGCTGTTGTAAACAGAACTTCCCTTTGCCCAGATTCCTCCCTAGTACATTTTTCTAACAAGTTACTGTATGATGTCCTTAATTCTTTATGAAAATTTATTCCCTAATGTAATCTTAATTTGGCATCCAGTCTACAAGGAGAAACATATGCTGGCAATATGTGGTGCCGTGTGAATGCAGCTCCCAGGGAATCAGCCCAGCTATGCCATATTGAGAAGTCTCCACTTTCATTATTTATTTGAAAAGATGCAAAAATGCTGAGCATTGAGATGACCTTCAGCGCTTATGAAAGGTTGCTGAATACCACGTTTGACCTAGTTTGCTCAATGTCCTGAGCAGAAGGACACCCAGCAGTCCAGGAGCTGCCCTGGCAAAGGGAAGTGGCATATGGGCCTGGGGTAGAGAGGCAAAGCTTTGCTTAGGGACCCTGCACAGCCCCTCTTTCCAGGTGATTAATTTCTACTTCAGCAGGTTGCAGTTTGTGATCCACTTCCTTCTAAGTTTGATATGTTGAAAGCATTCTCGTGATGCAAAGGAAGGAGCTTGGGATTGGGAAACAGGAGGCCTGCTTCCAGCCTCACCTGAGAAATTGGTTGAGCCCATATGGTCCTGAGGAGGTAATGTGATTCCTTGGGGAATCAGTTCTCTTATTTGTAGTAATGGGGGTTGGATCCATGAGTCTGTAAATTGATGGAGATTTTGAAGATGGCAAAATGCATTTGAAGAAGGAACAAAGCACCAGTCATTTTGGTTCCCACTCTTTTTTTCTCTTTACATTGATTCTAGGGTGACAGGAAGCAGAGCTCTTTTTGACCCATTTACTCTAGAAGTATCTCTGACCTTGTGAGCTAATTCTCATCTCAGCCTATGAGCTCTTGCGAAGTCTCAGGATTCTCTGCTCTAAGTAGTAATGACATCCTTCCTAAATGATGGGCATGTAGGATTAAAAGCACATTGGTCTTCTGACATTGGAGCCTCCAGCTTCTGTTCCACAGAAAGCTTTTGCTGCAGAGGCCAAGAGGAGAAACCTCATAGGCTTGTCTTCAGGACCCAAATAAAGTCTGGATGGATTTGGCCTTTCCTAGGCAATCCTTCATATGGATCTTGTTGAAATTCTCCCCTCCCACTCTGTGTGAGCACTGAAATGTCTTGATATTGTGTTTCTTCATCAGCTACTATTCCCGTTCCCTGAAGATCAGTGGCTCTGATGTCTGACGAGCAGGGATTGGCCAGTGGGATCCAGAGAGTAGCTTGGAGATGGGAGGAAGAGGGAAGCCCTCAGAGCTGTGCTTCAGTGGAGGAAATCCCTAGAGAGTCTTGGGGAGAAGAAAAGGGAAAAATCGGTGCTGTTCTACAACCATGGCTTTTGAAAAGACACTACAGCATAGCATGCTGGAGCAGGAAGAGCCCTCAGCCTGAGGACCGGAGGGTCAGAGGGAGGGGCCAGGGCCCCAGCTGCCCGGCCAGATTGGAATTCGAGGCACCAGATATAGCAGATGGCCATGCAGCGGGCTGCCTGCCTTCCCCCAAGCTGTGAGCACGGGTGGGATCAAGCTTTATGCTTCCTTATGTAGCTGCATTAAACTGAATGTAGGAATAGGGGTATTAGCAAAGGACTCCCTTAACAGCATTTTTAAAGAGAAGATCATATGGTGGAAATGAGGTTGGAAAGATCAGTGTGTGAAATGCAACTTTATCGAGGTACAAGTGAGAGGTGGAGATGGCCTCTGAAGAGGGAGTTGGGAGCAGGAAACTTTCATCTTAGATTCACTTTGGCATTTGTACCAGTCCCCTGACATTTTGCAGATGACATTGTCTTTTCTTGGAAATCGCCTTGTTTGTTCTTGCTCTGTTTTGGAATAACCCTCCCAAGTTAGAAGGAGCTTGTCCTGGAGTTTATTCACAGCCTGTCGCAAACCTTGCCTGTGACCAGGAGCACAGTTTATAATCTGTTCCTGGACTTGTTGAGAATCTTCAGGTGGACTTTTCAGTAGAGTTCTATCTTAGCTCGGGCTGCTGTAACACAATACTGTAGACTGGGTGGTTTAAACAGCAGAAATATATTTCTCACAGTTCTAGAGGCTGGGAAATCTGAGATTAGGGTGCCAGCATGGACGGGTCCTGGTAAGGGCTCACTTCCTGGCTTGTAGATGGCTGCCTTCTTGCCACGTCCTCACATGGCCAAGAGAGGTGGAGCTCTAGTCTCTTTCTCATCATGGGGACTCCATTCTTGTGACTTCGTCTGAGCCTAATTACCTCCCAAAGGCCTCATCTCCTAATACTATTCCATTGGGGATTAAGATTTCAATGTGAATTTTGGGGGCACACATGCATGCAGTACGTAACAGCATCCAAGCCTTGGTTTAGCAGGTAGTGACACAGGCTCAGACTAATGACCACTGTGTTCACAGCGTGGAATTGAGGAATTGACCCAGACCATGGGACCACAGGACACATACTCTGCCACTCACTGCCTGAGTATTCACTGGGCATATTAGTTATCCTTTCTGAGCCTCAGTTTTCCTATCTGGAAATGCTGGGATGATCTTTCCTATCCTCTACAGGGTTATTGGGAGGAGTTGCTGGGATAAATTATGCAAAGCAATTCATTTATAGTAAGTGATCAATAAATATTAATTATTCTTATTATCCATGTTCCAAATACAACATAATTTCCACCTATATATGTATTCCTTTGCAAACAGACGAAGACACTGTCAGAAAAGATAATTGCTTTCACAGATAGAAAGCATTTGAATAACCTCTAGTTGGCTGGGTAAAATTTTCTGCTCATCTTTATTTGCAAGGTCATCATCCAAGCTGCATGACTAGCCATCAGAGAGACATCTTGAAATAAACATTTTCAAGGGCACGTGGAGATAATGATACCTTGTGGAGCTGGACTGATAAAAAGCAAAAGAGATGGAGGAGGAGGGATTTATTGATGAGACACTCCCAAGAGAGAGCCGCCCGTAAAGATGAAGCCACACTGTCCATGACATGCCCTGGCTACATACATTAAATGAGCAAAGGAAGGCCTCAGTGATCCTACAGCAAAGCACCCCAGGGAGCGGTGAGTTTGTGCATGTGTGTGTGTATGAAGCCTGTGTTAATAGCGTGCCTTGTTTGGGCTGTGAAATAAACTATGGGGGAGCAGAGCAGACTTGCCATTCCGTTAGTCTGCATTTTCTCTGATGCCCAATTGGCATCGTTATGACCTGGGAGGAAGTGAGGTTCACTTCCTCTATCCAGCAAGAGAGCTCCCAGGGCAGGCTTTGAGGATAATAGCGGTGACTAAGCAGCCACCATTTACTGACCAGGAGCTACTTGTCAGTTATGTACTAGTACCTTATACTCATTATCTCCAACCCTGACAGCAGTCCTGTGAAGCACCCCCATCTATGACATCAGTCTTTGCCTGGAGACTTAGGAAACTGAGGTCCAGAGAGGTTAGATGATTTGCTCAAGCTCACAGAGCTTATAAGTGGCTGAGTTATAGGTCAGACACTTGTAGTCTGAATCCAAAATCTGTGGTCTGTCCCCCCATACTTTCTGCCCACCTCCCCGCAAAATACTCCAAACAACAAACTGAGTGTAGAATCCTGCCTCTAGCATCTGGCTCTGCCCTGAATCCACATCGGCACTAGAGTGTGGTGGTTGGCAGCGGGATGAACCATTCTGGGAAGGGCTGTGATGACCCAGTAGAGTTGGACAGCGCCACGCAGTGGCCCGGGCTACAGGGGAACTGGTAGTGTCCATGGGGTTGAGAGGCTACTATTGCCAGCAGAATAGCAGCAGGCTAAAGGGTGGAGGGCACATGACCCTGCTGGTGATTCTTTAACTCCATCGCTCTTTGCCTAGAGACCCAGAAGTGGGATTCAGATGTCTGCTGCCAGCTGTCTTCCACACCTAACTCCTTAGTCTGTTCTAAGTCTGCAAAGATAGTTGTTCTCAAAGCTTTTGGTTTGAGACAACCAAACCCCTGAAAAAATATGTATTTTTATCTTTTAGAATGTATCAGTCAGTCCTATGTGATTAATTTGTGTATTTAGGTTTTTCATATCTTACTTATATTCTTTTTCACATTAAGTTATGGGTTGAGAGAAGTGGATTAAAGTCTCCTGTTAATGTGCTTCTGTTTATTTTTCCTTTTTTTAAATATTTATTTATTGGCTGCGTCGGGTCCGAGTTGCAGCACGTGGGCTTCTCTCTAGTTGTGGTGCAGGGGCTCATTACTTGTGGCATGTGGGCTTCAGAACGTATGGGCTGTGTAGTTGCAGCATGAGGGCTCTGTAGTTGCGGCATGCAGGCTCTCTAGTTGCAGTGCATGGGCTTAGTTGCCCCGTGGCATGTGGGATCTCAGTTCCCTGACCAGGGATCGAACACGCATCCCTTGCATTGCAAGATTGATTCTTAACCACTGGACAACCAGGGAAGTCCCATATTTTTTCTTGTTTTTGATGATTTATCCTATGGTCTGTTTAGTGCTTTTTGCCCTGAATTCAACCCTAAGAGTGAGATTCAGAGCTTCTATTTTCTTTCGATTCGCATTTGCTTTTTGCTAACCTTTGTGCAGCCTCTTATTTTCAACCTTTCTGAGTTAGGCTGTCTTAGATATGTCTCTTGTATTATACATATCGTTGGTTTTTCCTTCATGACCCAATATAAGAATTTGGTCTCTTACTCGATGTTTACATACTTTACATCTATTATTAAAACAAATGAGTTGGATGTTAGTTCTGTCATCATATTTGATGTTATGTCTTCTATTTTTTCCTTTTTATAATCTGTCATTGTATGATCAGCTTCCATTGTGTGTGTGGAGGTGGGGTGGTATGTGTGTGTACTTTCTGGTGATTTGAAAAGTTTGTGCTCTGTTTTAATTTCTTCTGGTGTTTACATTGGTAATTTCACTCTTCTCTTCATTTAAACTCTATTGACTTTGCTGTAGTCAGTTTTGCTTCTACCTCTTCTCTCTCCATCTTTCCCTGGCTGTACCCAATCTTTGTCAGTTCTTTTTTTTGGGTCAAATTTCTAGGGTTCACACTTATTCCTTTCAATATATTTATCTTACTCCATTGCTTTATCAGATTTAAATGATATATTTTGACTTCAGCCTAGAAAAAAATGACAAAGTCAGCATCCTTATACCACCTTCCACCTTTGTCTTCCCCGTCTCCTCCCAATTGTTGTTAGTAATATCATTTCTACATTATTGTTGTGTATAACATGTATATGCTATTTATTATTTTTAGTGGTGATAAAATACATATAACATAAAATTTCCCATTTTAATCATTTTAAAGTTCACAGTTCAGTAGTATTAAGTACATTCATGTTATTGTGCAACCAATCTTCAGAACTCTTCTTATCTTGCAAAACTGAATCTCTATATTTGCTTAAACAACTCCCCATCCTTCCTTCCCCACAGCCTCTGGCAACCACCCTTCTTTTTTCTGTCTCTGAATTTGACTACTCTAGGTACCTCATATAAGTGGAATCATACAGTATTTTGTCCTTTTGTGACTGGGCTTATTTCACTTAGCATAATGTCCTCAAAGGTCATCCTAATATATCACCCATATATTGTAGTATATGTGCATCTCCTTCCTTTTTAAGGATGAATAATATTCTATTGATTGTATCTACCACATTTTGTTTATCCATTCATCATCCATTGGTGGACACTGGGTTGCTTCTACCTTTTGGCTATTGTGATTAATTCTGCTATGAACACGAGTGTATAAATATCTCTTTGAGACCCTGTTTTCATTTCTTTTGAGTATATACCCAGCATTGGAATTGCTGGATCATATGGTAATTCTGTTTTTAATTTTTTGAGGAACCATCATCTTGTTTCCACAGCTACTTCACAATTTTACGTCCTATCAGCAGTGCAGAGGGTTCTAATTTTTCCACATCCTTGCCAATCCTTGTTATTTTCTGTTTGTTTTTTGATAGCAGCTATCCTAATGGGTGCAAAATACTATCTCATTGTGGTTTTGAGTTGCTTTTCCCTTATGACTAGTGATGTTGAGCATCTTTCATGTGCTTATTGGCTGTTTGCATATCTTCTTTGGAGAAATGTCTGTTCAAGTCCTTTACCCATTTTTAAAATTTTTGGTTGGGTTTTTTTTTTTTTTTTTGATTGTTGTTGAGTTGTAGAAGCTCTTTATATGTTCTGGATGTTAACACATTATCAGATGTATGATTTGCAAATATTTTCTCTCATTCCATGGGTTGTCTTTTGACTGTTGTGTTCTTTGATGCACAGAAGTTTTAAACTTTGAGATAGTCCCAATTTATGTACTTTTCCTTTGTTGCCTATGCTTTTGGTGTCATATTCAAGAAATCCTTGCCAAATCCAAAGTTATGAAGATTTTGCCTTTTGTTTTCTTCTACTTTAAGTTTAAAAAAAATCTTTTAAATGCTTAGTGATATTAGTAATTTTTTTTCCTGTCCTTTGTCAACAATTTTTGTATTGTTTTCTGGTCAGTGTTCTCATTTCCTGTTTGTTTCTCTATCTCTGTCTTTTATTTTCATATGGTCTTTTTATACAAATTTGCGTTGATTCTTTTTTATTAGATCATCTTTGAATGAAACACATTCTTCATGAAGTTTTTTCCTTTTTCCATTAGGTTTTTCCATTAGGTTTGGGTGAGGAAGAGCCTTAAGGTACAGGGTTGGATGCACCTGGGAGTGAATGAATCATTTTAGCTTTTAGTTGTCCCCTGACAAAAGGACCCAATGCATGGTTGTTTGCAATTGAGAATCTATCTTCTATTTACATCGGTCACAGTCAGCTTCCTGCAAAGTCTGTGTGATTCCTCATTGAGCTCCTTTCCCCTGTGACACTTTGTGCTAAATAGGATCCTAGAAAACCTCCTCTGACAGCTCACTGATGCCCTCTGGTTTCTCCAAATGAGAGATTGTTTCTCTCCCTAGAATGTACCATCTTGCTTGGACAACTGTGATCTGACAGTTTGCCTGAGATCTGTACCTGCTGGATTTCACTAGATTTCATAGCCCTTTGTCTTTTAGCACAGTTCAGAGTTCCAACAGTCTATTTTAGTTTGTTGAAGGTGGACTTTGGGTTTCTGTTTCCCATTCTCTTTGCTGTTGGGGTGACTTCCTAGAGAAAAAGAAAGGAGGACCTTACAGTGGGAATCCAAGTGGCTATATTCACTTCAGTTCTCTATCCCTTTTTCTTTTTGACCAGTTTGACAGCCTCCCAGTTTCCTAAGATACAGATTGGAGCACTGAGAGTCCAACTACACAGAAGTTATGGAACAGGATGGTTATAGACTGGACTTCTGACTCCATTACTTTCTAGCCATGTGACCCTGGGCAAAGAACTCTTCTGTGCCTTGGTTTTCTTCACAGTAGTAATAGCCAAGGTTTTATTGGGCGCCTGCTCTACTAGAGGCACTGTTCAAAGATTGTTGCATGGGGCTTCCCTGGTGGCGCAGTGGTTGAGAGTCCGCCTGCCGCTGCAGGGGACACGGGTTCGTGCCCCGGTCCAGGAAGATCCCACGTGTCGCGGAGCGGCTGGGCCTGTGAGCCACGGCCGCTGAGCCTGCGCGTCCGGAGCCTGTGCTCCGCAATGGGAGGGGCCCCAGCAGTGAGAGGCCCGCGTACCCCCCACCCCCCGAAAAAAAAGATTGTTGAATGTCTTTGTTACCCAATACAAGTCTGTGTGCCCGATGCAGAATGAGCCCAAACAATACTGAAATGTCGGAGATGGAGCAGGGAAAGGTTTATTGCAGGGCTCTGCAAGGAGACGGATGGCTCATGCCTTAAAAAGCCCGAATTCTCAATTTTCGAAGGCTTTCAGCAAAGCTCTCTTATAGGAGAGGTGAGGGAGGGGCATGGTTAGTTGTTGCAAACTTGTTGGTGTCAGATCCTTTGTTCTTGCAGCTGGTCACATATTCCTATAGACCTCCATCAAAGCAAATGTTATTCCCTATTCTGAACGCTTAAATCCCGGAAGTAAAGCGACATCATTACCCCTCATTTTACTTGTTCAAGGTCCCAAGGCTCAACTTTCGCCCTCCAACGTCCAGGCCTGGCTAAGAGGAGGGGTCCCTGCGCGGGCCAGTCCCCCTACCCGGGAGCGCTGGTCCAGCACCCAGCCCGTGTCCTCCCGCCAGTGCCCAGCCTGGCTAAAAAGGCAGACCTCAGATGGTGGCGCCGTCAGATCCAGGTCCCCAGACCCCGCCCAGCCGTCATTGCTGAGGGAGCCAGGCGCCCAGGACCCAGCGGCCCTCAGGCTCCTCAGGCCGCCCAAACGGGGGCCAGGTCCCATGGACTGCGACCCAGGGTGACCGCTGCCACCGGGGCCACCACGAGACTGATCCTTGGTTGAGTGGGACTGCTAACCGCTCTGCGCGCTAACGCCCCATGCTAATGTTTGGGCGCCGGCCCCCCTGCTAATAGCCACACGCTACCGCCAGGTGCTAATGGCTGCCCTGCCCCGCCCCCACTGACAGCTGGCCCTGCGCTAAGGACCACGTGCTAAGAGCTGCACGCTATTGGCCACGTGCTAACGTCTGTGAGCCTGCCCCCCCACCCCACCCCCCCATGGCCCACGTGCTAACGTCCATACGCTGCCCCGCCCCTATTACAGATGAACTCCTGTAAGCCTCACCTATTGTTATCCTTCTTTTACAGCTGAGGAAACAGAAGTAAAAGGTTGTTAAATAAATGGCGGAGCTGGGATTCACATCTAGGCCCTCTGCTTCCAGGGCTGTGCTTGTTTGCTCTCCAGTCCCTGCTCGGCTGTGCAGTGGCCACCTTGCGGGGCTGCTGACAGGATTAAAACCTTAATGCTAGTCAAGCAGTGGCGCAGTGAGCTCGGTAAGTAAGATGTTTCTCCTCTTCCTTCTACCCTTTCTCTTTACATTGCTCATCCTTCTCCCCCTGCTTTTACCTGTGTTCATAACCTTTTGAGATAGGGCAGGGGAAAATGATGGTTTGATATCATTTTGTTTGACAAAAAGGTGCAAAATTGTCCAAAGCATTGAAAACTACTTCTTTCTTCTGAAGAAAAGTTTAAAATGCTGACCTTTGTACTGGAGATAAATTAGAAAACGATAAGGAAACTAGCTTTCAATCTTTGTAACACTTAAAAAAAAATGTCCTAATGTCTTCAGGAGCTAAAATGGTGGCGAAGGGAAGGAACCTGTGACGGAGGACTCATCTTTATTGGAGTATAATTGCTTTACAATGGTGTGCTAGTTTCTGCTGTATAACAAAATGAATCAGCTATACATATACATATATCCCCATATCTCCTTCCTCTTGCGTCTCCCTCCCTCCCACCCTCCTTATCCCACCCTTCTAGGCGGGCACAAAGCACGGAGCTGTGCTATGTGCTATGCGGCTCCCTGTGCTATGCGGCTGCGTCCCACTAGCATTTTGACTGAGGACTTTTTTTTTTCCCCCCCCCCCCGGTACGCGGGCCTCTCACCGCTGTGGCCTCTCCCGTTGAGGAGCACAGGCTCCGGACACGCAGGCCCAGCGGCCATGGCTCACAGGCCCAGCCGCTCCGCGGCACGCGGTATCCTCCTGGACCGGGGCACGAACCCGCTCCCCCTGCATCGGCAGGCGGACTCCCAACCACTGTGCCACCAGGGAAGCCCCATGACTGAGGACTTTTGAAGCAGCTGCTGAAACTCCATGAGGGCCTGGGTCTTGGTCCTTTGGGGCCAGGTTGTAAGTCAAAGGGGGAAGGTGGAGAGCCATGTGGAGTGCCGTGCTGTCCTCTAGAGTGTGCTGCCTACTTACCTCATAAAGGTCTCTGGCTCTGCGTTCCAAATATAAAATAGGTCATAAAGTGGGGAGTTAGGGACCAATCATTGTAAGTCATCCTCTCCATCTTTCATGGTTTTCTCCTTGTGTTTGCTACACTCTCACTGCAGCTTTTTTCTTAGAGGATGAAAGGCACAGGCCGGAAAGTGGACTTCTTGGTCTGATTTTGTACAAACTTTTCAAACCCTGAGGAAGAGAGACAGGAGAGGAGGGAGGAAGGAAGAGGGAGAGAGAGATAGGTCAAGGGAGACCCACTAGACTCTGAACCCTAATTCCACCTTTCCTGTGGGCAAGTCTGATTGGTTTGGTTTTGGCTGGGTGTCCACATGGCTGCAATCAAAGGTGTCCAGGTTGATGACATACCTGCAGATGGTATAGGCTCTCGGAGAAGAGGACATGATTGGTGGAGAACATGACTGGCACCTCTTGGGCACTAAATTGCCGTGTCAGTCTGCCAACTGGGACCCTGGTGTGGCAGTGCATTCTGCACTCCAGACGCAGTGACTGGGGAAACCAGCACCTGTATCCCTGCCTCCAGTTCCCAGCCCAGTCCCTGAGCCCACCCACCTCCTGACCTGGATTCCTAGTTTGCTGCCAGCCACCTAGTTCCTTTTAGTTGTCCGCTATGGACTGTTTGCCTTGGCAGTTGGTCCTCTTGGTGGTTCCCATGTCCTCTTCAAAACAGGCTTGCCTGGCATGTCGACGTTGTCTTTTCTCTGCCAGTTGATTTCTCTGTTGAGGGTCTTGCCCTAGCAGCAGGGCTCCCTGTATCAGACTTCAGCCAAAGCACTAAAAAATCCTCTTCTGGAAGCAGAGGTGGGCCAGTAGTCCTCCCTGCCACTTCCACGCACCTCTCTCCAGGTCATTCCAATCTGTTTTAAAGAGGGAATCAGACAATCTTGGGGGACATTTCATCCCTAAAATGTTCTCCAAGGAACGTTCAAAGATGGGCTGTTGTTTAGAGATCAGTGAAAATGAGATGGAATTTAAATATTAAGAAGAAAGCTCTTGCCTTCAGGTGAAGCTTGCATTTGCATAATAATGAGGATGACTAGCCAGATGGAATTGAGAATCTGACTGGAATCTCAAGTTCTGGTGAGGGAACATTCACGTACCTGAACTGGCAATGGGAAATGTGCTAATGAGAGGTTTGCTGCTGTCCATCACGTTCCACAGATTCGGAGACAAAGAAATAGAAAGAGTTCACAAATAGGTGATACAACTTGACATTAAACTTAATTAGGTTTGTTTTCCCATCAGCCCCTGACAGATGTGAAATTGTGGAAGTCTTTAAAGGGGGTGGGGGCAAATGATTCCCTTCTGTCAGAACTGCCTGACACTGTCATCACAGTGCTGTCATTGTCGTTATTGTTATTGTGTTAGAAACAATGGGAGAGAGGGAAAGGAAATCTGGAGTATGACCCAAATCATTATTGAGAACTAATGGGAACATCTAAAAAGAAAAGAGGAGAAGAAATAAGGACTCCAAATAAACATTTTTGTATCTTGATGGTTAAGAGAGGGGAGACTTAGTATCTGGGTGATAGAATCAATAATTTAGAAGACACCTTAACTCAGAAATTGGGGAGACAAGGTTATGTTAGCCTGTCCCAGACCTGAGCTTGAATTCTTTTATTTGAGGCAACAGAATCTATTCTAGGGAAAGATGGAGGAAAAATGTGATGGGCAAAATTCCAAGATGGCCTCTATCATCATCTCCCCCTACCGTTGTGTCCCATTTAATTCCTTCCTTGTGAGTGTGGGCAGAACTTGTGGCTTGCTTCTAATAGAATCACACTCATGATCATGTTATATGGTGAAGGTAAAAGGATTTTGACGGAGTTAATAATGATTGGGGAGATTGTCATGTGCGGGCCTGACCTAATTGGATGAGCCCTTCAGAAGACGGCTTAGGGCTTCTTTGAAATCAGAGACTCCAAGAAACAGA
This sequence comes from Stenella coeruleoalba, assembly GCF_951394435.1. Lineage (NCBI taxonomy): Eukaryota > Metazoa > Chordata > Mammalia > Artiodactyla > Delphinidae > Stenella > Stenella coeruleoalba. Next base: position 54,239,643 of record NC_137156.1, read on the forward strand.
GACTCTCCATTTCTGGCTTTGAAGCTGCCATGAAACCCACAAGGAGATGACTTCTGTCACCAACACAAGCGAGTCTGGAAGCAGATTCTTCCCTTGTTGAGCTTCTAGATGAAACCACAGCCTTGGCCCACATCTTGACTTCAACCTTGTGAGACCTTGACCAGAGAACCCAGCTAAGCCATGCATGGACTCCTAACTCACAGAAACAATGAGATCATAAAATGGGTGTTGTTCAAAGCCATTGAGTTTATGGTAATTTGTTACATAGCAATAGAAAACGAATACAGAAGTTTATTCTTAAATAAGTCAGTTGGGGCAATGCTATGTGCATTAGCCTTTCTGGTGGGAGGGCAGGGCAATTGGGGATTAACAACACTGGTGTCACATACACATTTCTGCAGCTGGCTAGATGCCAATCTAGGCTCTTCTTAACTGCTTGAGGATGTCTCCAAAGGTTGGATGGCTAGCAAGGCCTAGTCTCTGATCCCCAAATTACCATCTGTTCAAACAGGCTTCTTCATCTTTTCATTAGAACTAATAAAACAATGTGACTCACCCATGACCACACTTCCAAGGAAATGACTAAGCTTATATTATGGTTTCATTCATCTTTTATCCTTAAGTATCCTACTTCTTATTAATTAACTTTATTTCAGTTCAATTAAAAACAGCATTAGTTGAGCATTTACTATATTACAGGCTTCCTGTTGGGGTGGGGATGGGAAGTGGGGTGTGTTATGTCATAACTAATACAAAGAGTTGTGGTTCTACTATGTATATCTATATTTTCTGACTGGGTGCTCTTAGGAAAATTACCTACCTGACCTTCATCTGAAAAATAAGATTAATGATAAGGACAACAATAACAGTGAATAGGATAATGATAGGGATAATAATATTGATAATATGGTTTTGAAAATTAAATGAGCAAAAATACGTGCAATACTGGCATTATAGTAAACTCTCAATATACGTTACTGTTACAATATTATTGTTTATGAGGGAAAATAAATAAGGGAAGGCTTCTTGTAGGAAGCAACCTTTTAATGAAGCCTAAAACTATTGCTAATATTTGATGAGGGAAGATATGGGAAGATTCCGAGCAGAAGGGCCGTCAGTGATCACAGACCCAGAGGTAGAAAATGGATAAAAAGTTGGGAAGACAGTGGCTTCCTATAGTTTTTCTATTACACCTTCCTTCTTTCCCTCTGAAGAACTTGACAGGCTATTTCTTTTGGACTAGAGCTTGGATTTTACAGTGGCCTCCAAGTTCCCATGAAGTTTACTTTTCTTTTTTACTGTAATTGGGATTTGAGCCTTGATGCTCAGGAGAATAAGGACAGTATGTGGCTGGTTCACACTTTCCTGAATGGTACAGCCTAAGCTCAGAGCATGGCCTGTTTAGATACCAAACTAAAGAGTGTGTGGGGTCTAGCTACACCAGCCTTCGGGGAATGGGAAGGTGCACAGCCTCAGATGTGGAAAGGCCTGTTAGTCATTAATTTCAGTTAGAGAAGATCTGTGGGAGCCCTGCAGAGCCAGGTGTGGCAGGGTAGTTTTCTCTCCTTGTCCTCCCCTTCTTTTCTTTTTCTCTGCACTCTTGGAAGTCAAGGCAAAGAGGCCAAGACTCACAGTTGTACATACAAGTTATACTAAAGAAGGGGGCAGTGTTATCCTGAGAAAGATCTTGTAGATGCTCCACTTTGAGGGTTGCAAGCTTTAAAATTCCTCTTACAAATGGCAGTAGGCACTTCCCTGTGGCCTATTAAGATGGACCCTGCGGTGAGAATAGAGGGTCAGAGGGTAGAAATGGAAACAGGAAGGAGGAGGGAGATTAGGGAGAGGAGGACATCTTGGGTGCTCCTGTAAGGTGAATCGTGTGTGGGATAAAGGGGAAATCGATGGCAAACTAGAGCAATGCTTTGCTCATCTCCTGAATCCTGGAATTGTTTATGACTATCTACTGCCCATTGTGGATGCTTACCTGTGTGTCCCTCCTGCACTGTCCAGAAAGCTCTGGGGTTACTCTGGAGGGTGGGTTTGAAATTGCTTGAAACTGTTGCATGTGACACAATTTTTGCCTTCTTCATAAGCATCAGAAGATTCTTGGGTGAATGGGAAATATGGCAGCTTCCTGTTTCCTTGAACTAGTTCTGCCTCGAGTCCTGCTGTGAGAAAGTACTGATGAACTGGCAAGTTCATCGCGAAGTCTGAAACTTTATGGTCAGTTTGGTGCCAACTGTGGTTGATATCGTTGCTGGTTTTGCATGTTCAACATTATGTGGTATTTGCATCAGAAAATACGCTTATGAAACTTGCTATTTGGAAACAACACACTCAAGACTCAGAGTCTTGAGGTTCAAATATCTACCTCTGATGTCCAGTGGACCTGGACTAGTTAAACTCCCAGTACCCAGGTTGCTTGCTGTTCTGCAGGGTTGCATGTCAGTCTCTTCCCTCAGAGCACGTATCACAATTAAGAACTTGTTTATTGATTGTCTTCTCTAGGCTGTGAGTTTCCTGGGGACCAGGCTGTGTGTCTTCTCTACAGCTTTATCCTCAAGTCTAGCGCAGTGCCTTACATTGTCAACGCATATTTGTTGAATGCATGAAAGAATTTCAGTGACATTTCTCTGAGTCCATGAATACGTATTGTTTAATGTCCAGGTACCTCTGGTATTTGTAAGGTCGCTGGTTTGTGTTCAGGATGTCTAGAACTAAGGACGACGGGCTCTGTGTGCGTTTGTTGATGCTCCCGCTCTTGCTGGACTTGGCCGCTGCTTTCTCTCTCTTCACCCTCTGCTCCCCCATCCTCTCACAGATGGTTCTACTGCCCTTCTCTGTAGCCTGCTTCATTGGGTGACCACGTTGTTGGGGAGCTAGAGGCTGGTGGTTATTTTAATGTTCACACTGGTTCTGCCTCTTTGGTGGGAGGTGCGGAGTACGTGGCTGTTCAGCAAAGGGAAGAGAGGGCTTCCAGCAGCCCACGTGGGGCAGCTGTAGAGTAAGGTGGGAACAGAGGGGATGCCCACATTTCAAAAGTGATGAGTGCTAGGGAGTTCTTCAGCTAGAGCACCATGGTCTTGGCGCCGCTCAGATTGAACATTCTGTAGCATCTTCCAGTAAAAGGAGCACAACCCTCCTCTCTTGTGGTACCCTGGGAACTTCCATTGGGGGGTTCAGGCCTTAACTAGCATTGTCCTGGCCCTAATATATTTGGACACATGTCAACCGAAACCTTAAGTATCTCTTCCATTGGGTGTCTGAGATACGTTAGGTATCATAGTCAGAATCCTCCAGAGAAATAGAACCAATATTATATGTGTGTGTATCTATCTATGTATAAATATATATATATCTCTATATACATAGATATAGATATATATAGATACATATATGTGGTGTTTTGCCAGCTATCTGGGCATCCCTTGGACCAATCAACTTCACACTTGACCATCAAAACTAAAAATTAACCATCAAACTGGGTCTTGCTACACATCTGGATGGAAGTAGACTAACATGTTAGTGGTCCCGGGAACCAGACCCAGTGGGAGAGCAAAGCCCTCAGACCCTGGCTATCCTACCACAGAGCTTCCAGATGGATGACCACGGTGCCTGATGGGAGGGGGCGCTGGTGGTTATGACTGTGGATGCATTTGCATATCAGTTGTGCTGGAGGAGGAGCGGCACCATCCCGGTGCTGTGCTGGTGGCCCAAGCGCCCTTCTTTCCTTCTGCAGTGTAACGCCACTTGTCATCTGTTGTTAAATATAATAATTACATTGTATCAGTCACTTCACAACTAACAAAGTCATTCTGACCAGCCAGAGACTTGGAGGAGCACGCTTCCCGGAGAACACCAAATTGGTTCCGAGCCATTTGTCATCATTGCTGTCATTGTCTTCCAGTGGTTATGATCATTATTAATAATGATGATCATGATCATTAGGCTTAGGAAGAAAATAATGATAAAATGGCTCTAATTAGGCATTCTGAATACATCATGTTCTTATCATTATGTTGTCTAGTATTAATTATAATCACTGTAATCACTCTAACAATACGAATTTCTGCTTGAGTTTGTCTTCTCTGTGATCAAAGCCTTGAAAGACATGCTCTTGTTAGCTTTCTTGACATTCTGGCAAAGGGAGTGTAGGTTTCCAGTCATGGCCCCGTGTATTGGAGTAAGTATGGATCCCTTCAGGGGATGTAATAAAGAACTCCAGAAACCAAAACACAGCAAAGTCAGCCTTGGGTAAACATGTTGTGGGGAGGTATGTCTGATATGGTACAATCCAAAATGAAATAGACTTCAGGAAGTTCAATTCTCCTTTCAAGTTGAATTTTGCCTCTGCCATTTCCCATCTGTGTGACCTTGAGAAATTTGCTTTGCCTCTCTGCTTTATTCTCCTATTGCAAGTAGAGGTAGTATATATTGTCTTGTTTCACTCTCCCTTTAGTTTGGTGAAATAGGCAGTGTAGACTATAATAAGGTCCCGTGCTGTGAACTCTTGGAAGAAATCAAGTGAATGTTCGCTCCAGCACCTGGCACAGTGCTTGGTACATGGTAGGTTTGTTCTTAATGAGTATTGGTTGAATGAGTAAAGATATTGAAGGATTGATTGCATCATATAATTTATAGCTAGAAGAGATTTTAAGCAGAATTATTAATTTCTGATACTTAAACTTCTGAGTTACTTGAAATCAGAGCTGATCTGCCCTTTGCCCCAGCCCACTGCCACCCTCGGGCTCTGATGTCTCCACTCCCGTCACCTCCCTCCAGCAGTGGGAGAAGGACACCTCTGGACTGTGGGCATTAAACAAGATGAACACATGGCCCATGAATGCGGGCCATTACAGCTGTCAGCCCACCTCCTCTCCACTGTGACTGCAGCTCTCCCTTCAGGGACTGGCTGCCCTTGGGCTCACCCCTGAGCCCAGGCCCTTTCTGTAACTTAACTCTTCTCACATACCAACATCATCCACTGTGACTTGGACCTGTGCTTAGAGGATCATCCTGTTTGAGGAATACTGAAGTCGGCTAAAAATAGCACCATCTCTTAGCTATTCCAGCATCCTTCTGTTCTGTATGATCTATACTCTAATTTGCATTTAGGAGATGTAAGCTCAGTTTTGTCTCAATTACTAGAAATTCCTCATTAGTAGGGAACAAATTAATGAACTCTTAGTTGCCTTGTTAAAGTAGTCATCACTAAGAATTAGTACACTGCTGTCTGGCTTCGAGTGCCCTGACCTCATTTACTCTTATCAAGGCCAAAGGCTGGGACTTCCCTGGTGTTCCAGTGGTTAGGACTCGGCACTTTCACTGCCGTGGCCCGGGTTCAATTCCTGGTCAGGGAACGAAGATCCCACAAGCCACACAGCGTGGCTGGGAAAAAAAAAAAAAACCAAAGACGTCCTAGTATTTTCCTAGTATTGTCACATCCAAAGGCCACTTCCAGGCCTGGCTGTAAGTCCTTCTGTGCAATCAGCCATGTTTTTGTTTTTCCCTAGATCAGTGTTCTCAGAGACCATGTGTGTGAGGTAAAAGAACCCTGGATCCTCTTGGGAGAGAGGAACCTAGGAACCACATGGGAATATGTCAGGAGAGAGAAATAACCCTCCATTGCAGGGTTGTTTGTTACAGCAGCTAGTGTGTTACCCTGACTACTATGGGCACTGACAGAGACATTCCTGGAAAGCAGGATGTTGATGAGATGGGCATTCAAGGGGGAGAGATTCCACACTTGGTGGAGCCATAATTCTGCTGTGCCTCTCTTATTCAGCCCTCCCTTACTCTCACAATCATCCCAAACTTCTGTCTGAGAGTTAGCAGCCTGCGTTGACTTCCTCCTGTGACTCCCACAGCTGAAAAGTTTTGGAGAATGATGTCCCAGGAGGGCCAGCATTGGGCATAGCATGCCCTTCACTAGCTCTTCTGCTGCGCCCCCCTCCTGCCCATATGAGCATATGGGTCAGAAGCCGGCTGCTCCAGAAGCCTCCTCACCCTTGATCCCATCCCTGGTCTCTGCCCAGAGGGCTGGGCCGAGGGATGGAGGTGCAGACCCGCAGAGCACAGGTGTGAGTTGGCCATGATTTCAGGCTAATGAACGCTCGTGGGCCCTTTTGCTGGTTGCCAGCTCTGAGCTTTGTGTGCTGGAAACATCTTGAACAAAATGTCATGAAGAGCATCTCGGCGGTGTCCTGCTGACTGAGGACACAGTGCTGCCGAGCTTGCCATCTGCCCGCAGCCTCTCTGAGGTAATTATATCAGAGTCTCTCAAGTCCTGGAGCAAGGTGGATGTCAAATGCACTTTCCTTCCTCTAGGAAGGTAATTTTCATTTTCTCAGTTCATTTGGAGCTGCATATCGTTATTGTTTCCAGGTGTGAGAGAGGCCTGCGGAGAGAAGATGGGGGAGTGTGTGGAGTGAGGAAGGAGAGGGGCATGGATGCTAATTTTGGCAACTTTTAATTAAACTATAGGCTGGAAAAATTCCATTGTTATTACTGCTCAGCTTTCTGACTGGAGTGGCTTAACGTCTTCTTTATTGGTGTAATAGTCTGAAAGCATTTTCTTTTTTCTCCAATTGCTAATTTGCTTAGGCAAAGGAAATGCATCTGATAGCTCTTGGAAGGAAAATATTTTCCAAATTTGCTGAACACAGAGTTTTATGCTTTTTCCCTCTGCCCCGCCTGTAATTGCTTTTTGTTTGGGGTGGGAGGAGAGGGGGATTCAGTTCTACACATGAAGGGTGGTTAATGAGACTCTCACTTGGCAAGAGAAATGCAAAGCTGGTCCTCATTGGAAATGTGTTGTAAATGTGGGACTCCTCCAAGTCCTGTACTGGGTCACCTTCCCTGGGTGGCGGGTCTTAGGGTTCCTCTGACCTTGGGCAGCATTCAGGACCATTCTGGATAAGGAGGGCAGGGTAGTATCTCTTCCTTATGGAGTTACTTAAAGAATTTTTATAACAAAGGCTAGTGGCCAAGACCACAAAGGCATTGGAAGGCAGGTGGCTGTGCAGGTGCCCTTGGATCAGGTAACAAAGGGCTTGTAGACATTTAAAAGTGTGCTTTGAAACATTAATTTCGTTGTTTTCACAGCAAGTGAACAAATTAGGCTTTATTTTACTTTTTAAAATCATTTTACAGTCGGAGAAATTGAATTTTCTAAAGGAAAAATTGTTCACCCAAGGTTGTCTAGTAAGTAGATTGATGAACAGTCCCTATTTTCTTAGGACTGAGGGAGTTTCTGGGACATGGGACTTTCAATTTTAAAATGGAGTAAGTCGTGGGCAAAATGGGGTGAGTTGGTCACCTTATTAGTAAGTTCAATTCTGGGTCTTGAAATCCAAGGACAGGGTTCTTTCTTGTTCCTCACGGCTGCCCCTGGTATATGCACTGTATTAATTGTGGTGTTACTTGGCTTTATTTAGCCTTTTATTATTTTGCACATGGATACTAACTACCTTACCAGCGAAGTAATATGGCTGACCTAGAGCTGTACAGGAGAATGAACACCCCCAATGTTAACAGTACCGGCTTGTGCCTTTTGAGAAATTGCCTTTAAGAGGTTTCATATTACTCCATTTCTCGAGACGTGTTTGGAAATTCCAAATCTTGCAATTTGTCGCTAGACCCATTTTTAGGGCCATTCAAGAGACTGAGTCTTATTATTTTGCAGTTACGTGTTGTGGCAAAATTACCTTTTAGTAATTTGCCTCTTGTTTCACCTCTCTTGCTCTTCTAGTTTTGGCCAAGAATATTTTCTTGCCTATCTGTCTCTACTATGTGTCATTATACCCTAAGACCAGCTTGTTTCTGTGGTCATGAATCTATAATAGTAGAAAATGTGGTTGATTATAAGTGCAGTTGGTGTTTGACGACCACCAGTATGGTTTTGTGAGTAACGAGAGGAAGTAACCCATCGAATACTGAACGTACCACACGCTAGTATATGGTATCATTTGGCACATTATTCAAATATAATGTAAAATAAGCAAGGATCCAGAATTTGGTTAATAAAAAGTAAGCATTGTTATTGTGCTGTAAGTGAAACCCCAAGAAGGTTTTAGAAAAGATGTTTAGAAGGAAGTACTAGTGGAGAACCATAGTCACAGGACATACACTCTGGCCATAGACTAGACCTTTGTTATTTAATTAAAAAGTAAGCCAATAGGGGATATCAATTTCTCTTTAAATTTAGTAGAAATATTACAAAAGCTTATTCAAGAAAGCTAAAAAAAGCAAGGAGCATTAAAAAATAAGGAGCATTAAATACTTTTCCCCCCTGAGAATATTTTATATTTTATCACTTTTTAGCCTTACATTTCTATGTAGCATTAGGTCAAACCAATAGCAATTGTTTTAGGCCAGAAATGGTTGAGTACTGGCAATTTTATATGGTTCAGCCTAATATGACTATTTCTATCTTGCTGAGGGAGAAATGGAATTTATTACCGAGACTGTGAGTTATTGGAAAAACAGGGCAGAAAGCCCTTCTGATCTCCAGTATAGAGCTCTTTCTGTTTTTCTCCTTTATAGCTCCAGCTCCAGTGGCTCTCACAGAGCAAAAACTTGATAAATGTGTGTGATGGTTTTTGAAAAATGGTCACAAATTTGTTGATACTCTTCCCATCAGGAGAGTCTATGTCCTTACCTCTTGAATCAGGCAATCTTAAGATTTTTTTTTTTCCAAACAAACAACTTTTTATTGAAGTATGGTTGATTTACAATGTTGTGTTAATTTCAGGTGTACAGGAAAGTGATTCAGTTATGTATATATACATACATATATTCTTTTTCAGATTCTTTTCCATTATAGTTTATTACAAGATATTGAATATAGTTCCCTGTGTTATACAGTGGATCCTTGTTTATCTATTTTATATATAGTAGTGTGTATATGTTAATCCCAAACCTCTAAATTATCCCTACCACCCCTTCCCCCTTTGGTAACCATACGTTTGTTTTCTAAGTCTGTGAGTCTATTCCTCTTTTGTAAATAAGTTCATTTGTATCATCTTTTTAGATTCCACATATAAGTGATACATGATATCTGTCTTTCTCTGTCTGACTTACTTCACTTAGTATGATCATCTCTACGTCCATCCATGGTGCGGCAAGTGGCGTTATTTCATTCTTTTTTATGGCTGAGTAATATTCCATTGTGTATATGTACCACATCTTCTTTATCCATTCCTCTGTCAATGAACATTTAGGTTGCTTCCATATCTTGGCTATTTTAACTTATGATTATCTGGACCAGTGGAAGTGACACTATGTGAACCCCAAGGGTAACTCACGACAGGCCATGCAGTTTTTCCCTGGTTCTCTTAGAATGGTCATTCTTGTGCCACTCACTCCCCTGTGCATGCAGTGAGAAGCCCAAGTCACATGGAGAGGCCACATGGGGGTATGACCACACGTTGGTGATCATGTGGAGCCTAGCCTTTAAGTCATCATGTCCCAGGCACCAAACATGGAGTGAAGGGGCCTCCAGTATGTTGGCCCTCAGCTACTTGAGTCTTCTCAGCTGAGACTCTGGACACCGTGGAGCAGAGACAAGCCATCCCTGCTACGTTCTGCTCAAATTCCTGACACACAGCATTTGCGAGCATAATAAAATGACCATTGTTTTAAGCCACTAAATTTGCAGTGCTATGTTATTCGTCAGTAGGTCCCTGAAACAATGTGAAAAGAACATGTACTTCTTGTCTAGGAAGTTGGGCATCATTCTCAGTTACAAAACTGAGACAGGTGTCCCCATGTCATCTGAGTTCCAACCGGCTACTGTCCCTGCCCATGGAAGCTCATGCTTGCCATTGACCATGCAGGAACAAAAGCCAGGAGTGTCAAGGTGACACCAGCTCTAATTGGCTTGATGCTCTGAGAAGCCTGAGGAGGGTTTCTGTCTAGTGAGGGAATCCCAGTCTGCAGACACTCAGGTTTGTCAGAAATACTTCTTGAAGGAAAGTGCTGTCAGTTGGGTTCGGATGCTGCTGGAATGCAAAAGGATTCTTCACATGTGCGTATCTTTTCATTTAAAAATAACTTTAAAATGTATTTTGAAAGAAGCAATGCATATTCATTATACATGAATTGAAAATACAGACAAGCCAAAGGAAGAAAGCAAAAGACATCTATAGTCACATCCAGAGGCAAGTGCTGTTACCACCTCCTTTCCTGGGCATAAATCATATGACCTATTTGTATATAACATGATGTAATATGTGATTATTACAATAAGACTTATAAACATTTAATATGTACATTTTAACATATGAGATTATACGATCCATATTTTCTATACCTACTTTTTTATTTACATAGTTCCATGCCTGTATATAAAACTCTTATTTATTTGTACTGATTGCATAAGATGCATCACATAATTGTAGTGTAATTTATTGCTTCTCCTGGTAATGGATGTTTACACTTTTCCCATACTTTTATTGTACAAATCATGCCATATCACCTTCTAAAGACAGTGCTTAAGTGATTCAGGCTGGCTGTTGGTTGAGGCTATTTCTTGTCTTTTGTACATCCCAGGCACATTTCTAATAGAAAATGCTTACCCTTATCCCCTAGGTCTTTCCTCACCCCTCACCCCACCCCAACACATCCACACACACACACACACACACACACACACACGCGCGCGCGCGCGCGCGCGCGCGAATTCAGTGGGAGGACATGCACACCCACACAGAAATTCCACAAGATGGCTGTGGGATCTTGAGATTAGACATTTTCAAAAGGGAGCAGGCATTTTCGTTCTCAGACTTTGTGCAGGGTTGCAACCAACGTCTGCTCCTCCAAAGAAAGAAATATTTAAAGATGCTGTGGGAAGTAGGTTAGGCTGAACATTAAAGGTTTTTTTTTTTTATTCCCTCACTGTTGTATTTGTAAATATCTCCCCTATGACTTTTGCAATTGGGAAATGTCAGCATAAATGTGAAATAAAAATGGTCTGGTCAGCTAGTTGGTTTAGGTTTTCTAAAATGGAGGAAATAAAGTAGAGATTAAAATGCATCTACATGGATTAAGCTCTTCTTCATTTTTTTTCTTTGTCTTCAAGCAAAAGGGACAAAAGCACTCCCTTGCTCTTTGCTAGCTGCGAATCAGTAGAGTAAAGGCTGTTCTTAACATTGTTTGCTTGAGTAAGCCGCAAACCTTTCACAGGACAATAGCAATGTTGCTCAGAGGAACACTTGGGATTTGGGATTTCACTATAATGAGAGAAAAGGAGGCTGAGTGGAGTTTGGATTTCTCCTGTTCCTTTCCAGTTCCTTGGTGTATTGCACAGCTTGCAGCATTAACCTTGAACTGGTTGAGTGACTGGTTTTTGCTCAGAGGGCAAGTGTGGAGAAAATTGTAGACTGGGGCTAAGCTTAGGTTTTGCTGTCAATCTGAGCTAAGTTAGAGTCATTTCCATTGCATTTGAAACATGGACATAATCAAACCTCATTGAACTTAAGTTTTCTATTTTGTATGATGTAGGCCACACAGGGTTGTCTTTGTGAGGGAAATAAGGGGGTAAACATAAAGCAATTGCACATAATAAACACTCACAAATATTGGTTTCCATCTCTGCCTAAGACACCGTTTTGTCTGTCGTAGTGTGGTGAGCTGGAGAAAATAAAATTTGCTGGAAGTCTCCTGAGAAAGTGAGAGATATCTTTGAGAGAAAGCATTTTTGTAAGAGCTTAGGGAGGTACTAGTTACCTGCCTCCTCTTCTGTCTCAAGGGGCCAGGGTATATTCTAAAAATATTTTGTGTGGTTAATGGAAGAGATTGTTTCATTGGTTGCTCTAGAGGTGTTGAGAGTGAAACCAGCAGATTCTGGGAAGTTGTGTGCACTGTGAAGTAATCCATCTCCGTGTGTCACCCCAAGTCTTCAGGAAGCCTCCCCAAATCATGAAATACTTGATTTTGAGTGATGGTTTTCTTTTGGAAACTGGTAAAGGAAATGAGATTGCTGTGGATTTAAAGACACCTAGGGATTCAGAGGCAACAGAAGCAGGAGGAAATGAACTTTCAATCGTGCAGATGTCGTGGAGAGGACTTATGACTATTACAGGCAATGGAATTGGGAGTCAGGACAAGTTTCACTGAGTCTCCCAGTGTCAGGTTGACCTCTGGGTTATCTTTTTTCTCTTTAAGGTTGTGCATCATTTGTGATTAATGTTTCTATTTACATGTCTTTCGGATATTGGAGCAAGACTGATTTAACCAAATCACAGTGAAATAAAACCTTTGCATCTGAGTCTTCTGCTTTCCAAATAGTTTAAAGAATCCTTTGGCCTGCTAAAATTTTTATTGCGCTGTAAACTGTTTAGTGGTTTTCCTCACCAATCTTGGTGTCTTAGTCAGAAATAACATAGCTGACATCAGGGCTAGATGTAATCTAAAATTATTGCAAGAAATGTACTTGTTTGCCCAGAAAGTAATTTCTTTCCATTCTCATCCATCCCACCCCCCAACCCCCCACCCAGATCTTGGGCTTGTGCTTACCTGCATGCCTCCGTTATTATGTATTTTACACTCTACAGCCTGTGTTTAAGGACACAGGCTTTAAGTCAAAAGCTAGAGTTAGATTCCAAAGCTTGGGCCTAGACCATCTGGCGTCAGAGCTAGAGAACAGATTTCAGGTGGAGACAACCAGTAGGGGAACTATTCTAATAAATATAGTTGGATGGTCAAAGCCTGTGCTTCGTCTTGGACTTAAGTGTATATATTCAACAAACTGCAACCTTTCTGGATATTGACAACTTTATTATGGTAATTATTGGCGAGAAAGAGGATTAGCTTTGTGCCTGGCCTTTCATTAGATGTCTAAACATAGACTATTTGTGTAATAAACCTAAAGTGCTCTAGAAAGAATTGTAGGAAAATTTTTCATTGTAAATAACAATAAAACCCATGCATTCAGAGTTACAGCTGATAATAAGGATACAACTAATATTGGATGCAGAATGATAAACTTAGGGCTTGTAATTTCAGAAAAAGCTGCTAGAATAGTAATTGGAATAACTCCTTTCAGTAAGATATTACAAGACCTGCAAGTGCTACTGAATGCTGAAGCTATTAGCCAGAAAAGATTACTTGGGGAAAAGGAAATGAATACTTTTGAGTACCCATAAAGTGCCAGATACTTATATATTGTCTCGTTGGATACTTATAGTAATTTTGAGATAAAAGTATTATTTTTACAGATAAGGACATTGAGGGTAAGAGAGGTTAAGGATTTGACTAATCTCATATGGCAAGTGACTGCAAATGGTGTGTCTAGAATTCAGCCTCTTAGATATATTCCCTTTCCATCAGGTCTCTGGAAGGTAAAATGCATTTGATTCGGAAGGTGTTCTACTTCAAAGCCCAACATAGGGGGTAGAACAGTTATCCATAAAGTCAAGAAATGAAAAGTTTCAACTTCACATTTATTGGCAGTTGGCAAATGTCCATCTTCCATTGTTACTCTAGCCTCTTAGAGAGAAAAAAATATGTTTGTGAGTATAGTGAAAAGAACTGGGCTTGTCGAGGTGTTTTCAGACATACAACTTTGAGAGTAAAGAAATGAGTTGAGGAAATTGGCTGACTTCTTAGAGGGTTTGCAATGTCAGAACTATGGTGGGCAATCCCAGAAACTAAACTTGTCAGTGCCCCAGATTTGACCAGGCTCAGGGAACTCAGTCATGTTTAGAGGAGACTACTTATTAACTTACAAACTAAGATTTCATTTCCTTTGACCATATAATGGTACTCAAATTTTTTTGTACTAAGATAATAGATATATAGACTTCATGTTGAAGGTTTATTAGTGAGTAGACACAGAAGGAATGCTTTGGATGACTATGTGGGTATTTTCTTCAGGCCACTACTGAGAGTAAACTATGTTTAGTGACCAGAACTTTCTTATTGGCTAGATAACGACTACTATGACATTCTTGTTCTTTTTTTCCTGGACTCCTTATAGATCTCAGTCCTTTTTAAGATTCAGTTGTAATTCAACTGTTTAAACAAGTGTCACACAAACATATACTCTAGTCACCTTAATTGGATCCCCACAAAGCCCTGCAGTTCACTGCTCTGAAATTGGAAAACCCAAGACAAGTCTCCCCTATTAATATAAGTCTCAGATGTTACACTTATTCCAAGGTTTGATGTTAACTTCCTGTAGCCACCCTATATACCAATTAAAAGCACATAAAACCCCTCTGAACAGAACTGATTTAATCTGACCTGACATTCAGCAATGAAATGGAATTCGAAAAATCATTAGCTAGAGATGAGAGTGTAGGGAAAGAAAATATAAGATGAATTTGGGCAAGATTTCTGTAAATCATAATTAATTGAAGAAGAAATGAAGTATATAGGAAGGGGTGGACACTGCATTTTATTTGGGGCAAGAGAAAACACTAGAAGAAATATTTCCTGGGAGAGAAGCTACAGTTTTGATTATCATTTTCATTAATGATGGCAGTAACATGAAAGGTTCATGTGAATTAAGCATTACTGTTTTCAAACATACTTTAAAAGTTTCTTTCAAATCATTCAAGGGTAGCATAGCATGCTTAAAGTTCTATTTATCTCAATTATGGTGTGTTTCTCTTTACATAATTGAAAGCTATTTAATGAGCACTCACTGCGTAAGAGGTGACTGCTAGGTGATATGAATAAGCAGAAAGGATGATCTTTTCCTTTAAGGAACATTTGCTTTAAATTCCGTGATAAAATATTCACACAGGAAAGGGTGTTTGACAACTGAGGGCCGTATATGCATTGCGCCTAGCAGATGGTACATCCTGCCATTGGGAAGGATTGTCATAACATCTTGGAGGTCAGGTCAGGAGCTGTGTAAGGTAGCGTTAACTCAGGTTAGGGGAGTTAATCAGTGCTGTTTACCTCCTAGAAAAGGTTGGATGTTCCCTTCAGGCATGAATCCTCTGTAAAGTCCTCAAGTTTTCCAAGAGGTTAGTGTTCTTATTTCCAGTTTGGCTACCTTTTCAGGGTAACAGTTCTGCACTTAAATGGCAGCATAGATGTCTGTGTTCAAGTTCTTTCTAGGGGTACATTCTGGAATTTACAGCTGTCTAGTAGTTATTAAAATTACGGTTGAGGAAAAAAACAACATTAAGGATGATTGCATAAAGGATGTGCAGTTATTTCCTTCTTTTGAAATGCAAACATCTCCTTCCAGACCCAAGAGAGCTGTGAACCTGGGCTGACTAATAATGGTCCCCCAAAGATTTGCACTCTGAGTGAGTCATGAGTTTATGGTGAGGAACATTATAAGAAACAGCCTTAGGAAACACCTTGTTCAGGCTGTGGAGAGTATGTTCTTGAGAATATCTTTTCTAATTTAGTGCAAAGCATAGAGAGAGATTTAAATCCATTCAGCAAGTTATCCAATCAATAGTCTAGGCTGGCTCATCAATGACACCTCCATCTTTGGCGATTTCAACGTTACTTGTCCCTCTATGGTAGTATGGGCAGGAGCAGAGAGAGTAGTGGAAGCTGAGATCCGCCACTGCTGTGAGCTGGTCCCTATTAGGAGAGGGGGCAAATCACCATTAATGAGAAGAGAATTGTCAAGATGGAGAAAATGACTCTAAATGAAATTATTTCCACTTACTGCATTATATGACGTAATTAGCCCAGATCTGCCCTGTTCAATATGGTAGCCACTAGCCACATGTGGCTATTTACATTTGCATCCAAATTAATCCAAATTTAGTAAAATTAAAAATCCAATTCCAATTCCTTGGTTGTACTAGTAACATTTCCAGTGCTCAATAACCACATGTGGCTACTTGGCTACTATAATGGACAACACAGATATAGAAAATTTCCCTTATTGCAGAGCCTTCTATTGGATAGCACTGGTCTAGAGCATAACAAGGAGAGAATGACCCAAGCAATGAAGTCAATGGTCTATTCTCCAGAGTAATGTATCAGGATGTTTTCTATCTTTTTATTGCTTTACTTACCCCATTACGTTATTAGTATGTTACATTATCATTATATTATCTTTGACTGAGTTGGTAGAAGTGGATCATGCTTACTCACTTATTTTAGAATAAGGGAGATTTTCCCTATTAGCCAAATGTATGGATTCATATTTGTGTGTATGTTTATCTATCAGCCCTATCTATCTATCAATCAATCATCTAGGTAGCTAGCTATCATCTATCATCTGTATTCTTTGCTTCTTTCTCTTATTGGCTTTATGGAATATCCAAATTTAGTACATCAGCATAGATTCTTTTATGAACTGTGGAAAAATTCTGACTGGGAAAGTTGATTGAAACTAATGATTTAGAGAGTCTTTTGAATAATTTGTAGATTTCAAATTTTTCTCTGTACCTGCTTCCTATTACCACAGATAAACAAGAGTTAGGTGTAGTTTTTGTTAGTAAGAAAAGAGAGTCTGACAGATGCAGAGGGACAAAGGAAGGGACAGATAGAGATGAACAGATGAATAAAGGGAGAGACATTTATTGTGTCCTGTGAGCCTGTTACTAGGTGGGGTTATTCTCTTGTTCTTAAAATAACCCAGTGAAGTAGATTTCATCTTGATTTTATAGGTGAGAAAACAGGTTCAGCGAGGGATTTCACTTGCTCAGGGTTCAGAGAACTAGAAGATGGTAGTGGTGACATTCAAACTCACACTGTCTTACTCGAAGGATCCCGCATTTTTCCCTTCTGTCAGGTGCTAAGCTGTTATTTCTTTTCTGAGAGCTGACAGCTTACCCTCCATCTCTTTCTGTTGTTTTATATTTGCTTTTTTCTCTTATCTTTTCTTCAAACTTTTTTATCTGAGGAATTTTTGTTCTCTTTACTTGAAAATAAAGAGCAATGTGTCTGAAAGATTTTCCCCTTGCTTTCCGGAGTAATTCTTTTTCTGAATTTTATTATACCTGCTTTTTGCTCTTATAGCTCTTCCAGTTTTTACCGGCATATTAAGCATTGGCCCATGCTGCTACATTAGTAATGATTGCTCATCTTTCCATGGGGGTAATTTTGTTTGGGTCTTTGATTTGCTCATTTGAAATGTGCGGGGTGGGGGAGAGGTGTGAACTAAGGCTGCAAGCTACTTAGGTTTGGTTATTTTGCATCCAAACTCCTCACTAAATCTGCTACATTCTCTGTTCTCATGGGGACATCTTTCAAATTTTGGCATTCTGCTCTTCAAACTAAGCAGAAGTTTAGTTTGATTTTTTGTGAGGCTAAATATAACACCACTGTCTCGTGATTTGATGTGAACAACATATACATGTACAGTTAAACAAATAATATAATGAAGATAAAATGCCCATTACCAAATTTAAATAATTCAGTTGTTCAAACAGCAGTTCATGGAGTGGGGAAAGCTAAACTATTAGCCCAATTTTCAGATGGTGTTAAGATAAAGAAAAAAGGAATAAGCTGCAAGAGCAATTGTAGCTGCATTTATTGATAATATATGGACAGGTACTTTCTGGGTGTTTGCATGGAAGATATCATTTACTTCTTACCCCTGGGAGCAGGTGTTGCTACATGCATTTTTCTTTTTTTCACATTCACGAGAGAAGAATCTCTTTTTTTTGTTGTTATGCATATATTTTTTAATAGATCTTTATTGGAGTATAATTGCTTCACAATACTGTGTTAGTTTCTGTTGTACAACAAAGTGAATCAGTCACATGCATATATATATATACACCTATATCCCCTCCCTCTTGAACCTCCCTCCCACCCTCCCTATCCCACGTCTCTAGGTCATTGCAAAGCACCAAGCTGATCTCCCTGTGCTATGCTGCTGCTTCCCACTAGCTATCTATTTTACATTTGGTAGTGTATATATGTCCATGCCACTCTCTCACTTCGTCCCAGCTTACCCTTCCCCCTCCCCTTGTCCTCAAGTCCATTCTCTATGTCTACATCTTTATTCCTTTACTGCCACTAGGTTCATCAGTACCATTTTTTTTAGGTTTCATATATATGCGTTAGCATATGGTATTTGTTTTTCTCTTTCTGATTTACTTCACTCTGTATGACAGACTCTAGGTCCATCCACCTCACTACAAATAACTCAATTTCGTTTCTTTTTATGGCTGAGTAATATTCCATTGTATATATGTGCCACATCTTTTTTATCCATTCATCTGTCAATGGACACTTAGGTTGCTTCCATGTCCTGGCTATTGTAAATAGTGCTGCAGTGAACATTGTGGTACATGACTCTTTTTGAATTATGGTTTTCTCAGGGTATATGCCCAGTAGTGGGATTGCTGGGTCATTATGGTAGTTCTATTTGTACTTTTTTAAGGAACCTCCATACTGTTTTCGATAGTGGTTATATCAATTTACATTCCCACCAACAGTGCAACAGGGTTCCGTTTTCACCACACTCTCTCCAGCCTTTATTGTTTCTAGCTTTTTTGATAATGGCCATTCTGACTGGCATGAGGTGATACCTCATTGTAGTTTTGATTTGCAATTATCTAATAATTAGTGATGTTGAGCATCTTTTCATATGTTTGTTGGCCATCTGTGTGTCTTCTTTGGAGAAATGTCTATTTAGGTCTTCCACCCATCTGTTGAATGGGTTGTTTGTGTTTTTGATACTGAGCTGTATGAGCTGCCTGTATATTTTGGAGATTAATCCTTTGTCCATTGTTTCATTTGCAAATATTTTCTCCCATTCTGAGGGTTGTCTTTTTGTTTTGTTTACGGCTTTGCTTTTAAGTTTAATTAAGTCCCATTTCTTTATTTTTGTTTTTATTTCCATTACTCTAGGAGGTGGGTCAAAAAGATCTTGCTGTGGTTTATGTCAAAGAGTGTTTTTCCTATGTATTCCTCTAAGAGTTTTATAGTGTCTGGTCTTACATTTAAGTCTTTAATCCATTTGGGGTTTATTTCTGTGTATGGTGTTAGGGAATGTTCTAATTTCATTCTTTTACATGTAGCTGTCCAGTTTTCCCAGCACCACTTATTGAAGAGGCTGTCTTTTCTCCATCGTATGTTCTTGCCCCCTTTGTCGTAAATTAAGTGCCCATATGTACGTGGGTTTATCTCTAGGCTTTCTATCCTGTACCATTGATCTGTATTTTTGTTTTTGTGCCAGTACCAGACTGTCTTGATTACTGCAGCTGTGTAGTACAGTTTGAAGTTGGGGAGCCTGATTCCTCCAGCTCCGTTTTTCTTTCTCAAGATTGCTTTGGCTATTCGGGGTCTTTTGTGTTTCCCTATGAATTGTAAAGGTTTTGTTCTAATTCTGTGAAGAATGCCATGGGTACTTTGATAGGAATTTCATTGAATATGTAGATTGCTTTGGGTAGTAGAGTCATTTTGACAATATTGATTCTTCCAATCCAAGAACATGGTATATTTCTCCACCTGTTTGTCATCTTTGATTTCTTTCATCAGTGTTTTATAGTTTTCTGAGTACAAGTCTTTCGCCTCCGTAGGTAGTTTTATTTCTCAGTATTTTATTCTTTTTCTTGCGATCGTAAATGGGATTGTTTCCTTAATATCTGTTTCTGATTTTTCGTTGTTAGTGTATAGGAATGCCAGAGATTTCTGTGCATTAATTTTGTATCCTGCAACCTTACCAAATTCATTGATTAGCTCTAGTAGTTTTCTGGTGGCATCTTTAGGATTTTCTATACATAGTATCATGTCATCTGTAAGCAGTGACAGTTTTACTTCTTTTCCAATTTGTATTCCTTTATTTCTTTTTCTTCTCTGATTGCCATGGTTAGGACTTCCAAAACTGTGCGGAATAAGAGTGGCAAGAGTGGACATCCTTGTCTTGTTCCTGATCCTCGTGGAAGTGCTTTCAGTTTTTCACCGTTGAGTTGATGCTTGCTGTGGGTTTGTCGTACGTGGCCTTTATTATGTTGAGGTAGGTTCCCTCTGTGCCCATTTTCTGGAGAGTTTTTATCATAAATGGGTGTTGAATTTTGTCAGAAGCTTTTTTGGCATCTATTGAGATGATCATTAGGTTTTTATCCTTCAGTCTGTTGATATGGTGTATCACACTGATTGATTTGCGTGTATTGAAGAATCCTTGGATCCCTGGGATAAATCCCACTTGATCATGGTGTATGATCCTTTTAGTATGTTGTTGGATTCTGTTTGCTAGTATTTTGTTGAGGGTTTTTGCATCTATGTTCATCAGTGATATTGGTCTGTAATTTTCTTTTTTTGGTGATATTTTTTTCTGGTTTTGGTATCATGGTGATGATGGCTTCGTAGAATGAATTTGGGAGTGTTCCTCCCTCTGCAATTTTTTGGAACAGCTTGAGAAGGCTAGGTGTTAGCTCTTCTCTAAATATTTGATAGAATTCACCTGTGAAGCCATTTGGTCCTGGACTTTTGTTTGTTGGAAGATTTTTAATTACAGTTTCAATTTCATTACTTGTGATAGGTCTGTTTATATTTTCTAAATCTTCCTGGTTCAGTCTTGGAAAATTGTGCCTTTCCAAGAATTAGTCCATTTCTTGGTGGTTGTCCGTTTTATTGACATATAGTTGTTTGTAGTCATCTCTTACAATCCTTTGTATTTCTTCAGTGTCAGTTGTGATTTCTCCATTTTCATTTCTAATTTTATTGATTTGCATCCTCTCTCTTTTTTTCTTGATGAGTCTGGCTAAGGGTTTGTTAATTTTGTTTATCTTCTCACAGAACTAGCTTTTAGTTTTATTGATCTTTGCTATTGTTTTCATCATTTCTGTTTCGTTTATTTCTGCTCTGATCTTTATGATTTCTTTCCATCTACTGACTTTGGGTTTTCTTTGTTCTTCTCTCTCTAGTTGCTTTAGATGTAGGGTTAGATTGTTTATTTGAGATTTTTCTTGTTTCTTGAGATGAGATTGAATTGATATAAACTTCTCTCTTACAACTGCTTTTGTTGTGTCCCATAGGTTTTGTGTCGTTGTGTTTTCATTGTTATTTGTTTCTATGTATTTTTTAATTTCTTCTGTGATTTCTTCAGTGATCTCTTGGTTATTTAGTAGCACCCTGTTTAGCCTCCATATATTTGTGGTTTTTACAGTTCTTTTCCCTGTCATTGATTGCCAGCCTCATAGCGTTTTGGTCAGAAAAGATGCCTGATATGATTTCAGTTTCCTTAAATATTCCAAGGCTTGATTTGTGACCCAAGACGTGATCTATCCTGGAGAATGTTCCTTGTGCACTTGAGAAGAAAGTGTATTCTGCCACTTTTGGTTGGAATGTTCTATAAATATCAGTTGAATCTATCTGGTCTATTGTGTCATTTAAAGCTCTGTTTCCATATTTATTTTCTGTTTGGATGATCTGTCCATTGGTGTAAGTGGGGTGTTAAAGTCCCGTACAATATTTTTTTAATATCTTTATTGGAGTATAATTGCTTTACAATGGTGTGTTTGTTTCTGCTTTATAACAAAGTGAATCAGTTATACATAGACATATGTTCCCATATTTCTTCCTTCTTGCATCTCCCTCCCTCCCACCCTCCCTATCCCACCCCCCTAGGTGGTCACAAAGTACTGAGCTGACCTCCCTGTGCTATGCGGCTGCTTCCCACTAGCTATCTCTTTTACGTTTGGTAATGTATATATGTCCATGCCACTCTCTCACTTTGTCCCAGCTTACCCTTCCCCCTCCCCATATCCTCAAGTCCATTCTCTAGTAGGTCTGTGTCTTTATTCCCATCTTACCCCTAGGTTCTTCATGTCCTTTTTTTTTTCCCTTAGATTCCATATATATGTGTTAGCACATGGTATTTGTTTTTCTCTTTCTGACTTACTTCACTCTGTATGATAGACTCTAGGTCCATCCACCTCAGTACAAATAACTCAATTTCGTTTCTTTTTATGGCTGAGTAATATTCCATTGTATATATGTGCCACATCTTCTTTATCCATTCATCTGTTGATGGACACTTAGGTTGCTTCCATCTCCTGGCTATTGCGAATAGAGCTGCAATGAACATTTTGGTACATGACTCTTTTTGAATTATGTTTTTCTCAGGGTATATGCCCAGTAGTGGGATTGCTGGGTCGAATGGTAGTTCTGTTTGTAGTTTTTTAAGGAACCTCCATACTGTTCTCCATAGTGGCTGTATGAAAGTCCCCTACTATTATTGTGTTACTGTCAGTGTCCCCTTTCATGGTTGTTAGCATTTGCCTTATGTATTGAGGTGCTCCTATGTTGGGTGCACAAACATTTATAATTGTTATATCTTCTTCTTTGGTTGATCCCTTGATCATTATGTAGTGTCCTTCCTTATCTCTTGTATCAGTCTTTATTTTAAAGTGTATTTTATCTGATACAAGTATTGCTACTCCAGCTTTCTTTTGATTTCCATTTGCATGGAATATCTTTTTCCATCCCTTCACTGTCAGTCTGTATGTATCCCTGGGTCTGAAGTGGGTCTCTTATAGACAGCATATATATGCATCTTGTTTTTTTATCCATTCAGCCAGTCTGTGTCTTCTGGTTGGGGCATTTAATCCATTTACATTGAAGGTTTTTACCGATACGTATGTTCCTATTACTATTTTCTTAATTGTTTTGGGTTTGTTTTTGTGGGTCTTTTTCTTCTCTTGTGTTTTCCACCTAGAGAAATTTCTTTAGCATTTGTTGTAAAGCTGGTTTGGTGGTGCTGAATTGTCTTAGCTTTTGTTTGTCTAAAAAGCTTTTGATTTCTGTGTCAAATCTGAATGAGATCCTTGCTGGGTAGAGTAATTTTGGTTGTAGGTTTCCCTCTTTCATCACTTTAAGTACATCATGCCACTATCTTCTGGCCTGCAGAGTTTCTGCTGAAAAATCAGCTGATAGCGTTATGGAGATTCCTCTTTATGTTATTTATTGTTTTTTCGTTGCTGCTTTTCATATTTTTTTCTTTGAATTTAATTTTTGTTTGTTTGATTTATATGTGTCTTGGTGTGTTTCTCCTAGGGTTTATCCTAAATGGAACTCTCTGTGCTTCCTGGACTTGGATGAGTATTTCCTTTCCCATGTTAGGGAAGTTTTCCACTATCATCTCTTCAAATATTTTCTCAGACCCTTTCTTTTTCTCTTCTTCTTCTGGGACCCCTATAATTCGAATGTTGGTGCAGTTGGTGTTGTCCCAGAGGTCTCTGAGATTGTCTTCAGTTCTTTTCATTCTTTTTTCTGTATTCTGCTTCTCAGCAGATATTTCCACCATTTTGTCGCTTAGCTCACTTATTCGTTCTTAAGGCTCAGTTATTCTGTTATTGATTCCTTCTAGTGTATTTTACATTTCAGTTATTGTGTTGTTCATCTCTGTTTGTTCTTTAGTTCTTCTAAATCTTTGTTAAACATTTGTTGTATTTTCTCAATCCATGCCTCCATTATATTTCCAAGATTCTCAATCATCTTGACTATCATTACTCTGAATTCTTTTTTCAGTAGATTGTCTACTTCGTCTTCATTCATTTGGTCTTGCAGGTTTTTACCTAGCTCCTTCATCTGTGACATATTTTTTTGCAGTCTCATTTTTTTTTTCTGTTTTTTTATGAGTGGGATCGTGTTCCTGTCTTACTGGTTGTTTGGCCTGAGGCTTCCAACACTGCAGTTTGTAGGCTGTTGGGTAGAGCTGGGTCTTGGTGCTGAGGTGAAGACCTCTGGGAGATCTCACTCTGATGACTATTCCTTGGAGTCTCAGGTTCTCTGTTAGTCCAGTGGTTTGTACTTGGAGCTGCCACCGCAGGAGCTTCAGCCCGGCCCCTGGCTCATGAACCAAGATCCTGCAAGCCATGCAGGGCAGCAAAAAAAAAAAAAAAAAAAAAAGGAGAACAATATAACAAAGTAAAAAATAAAATTAGACTAGAAAACTAACAGCTATGTTAGAATAAAAATACAGATGAAACAACAACTGGAAGGTAAAACAGTGCCACAATAGTAAAAAAGAGGAGGAGAAAAAAAATAAAGGTGGAAAAGGCTTTGGCTGTGGAGGGTGGCGCCTATGCAGGGGTGAGGTTTGGGCAGTGGGTGGGGCCTATGCTTAGTACCCACAGGGCTGGAACAGGTGGGGGTGCGGGGCTTTGTGGGGGTGGGGCTTAGGCTCAACCAAAAAGAAGAGGCCCAGGTGCGCCTCCTGCCTCTGGTCTCAGAGGGCAGGGGACCCCACCTGGGAGCCCAGCAGGCTTCCTGGGCTCGAGTGTGTGGGGCAAACGCCCTCTCTTGCTCTTCCTGTCCTGGAAGGCCCCTCCCGCCTGCTTCTCCTGATCTCCCTGGCCTTGCTCCTATGTCCCGGGGACCCACGCAGCCTGGAGTGGGCTTTGGAGGACAGGGGATCAGCCTGGGAGCTTAGCAGGCTCCCTGGGCCCCAGTGGGTGGAGCAAACGCCCTCGGCTCCTCTCCTCTCCTCCCATCCCCTCCCACCTGCCTCTCCTGATCTCCTCAGCCTCCCTCCTGTGTCCCTAGGACTAACTCAGACCGGAGGGGACTTCTGAGGGTGTAGGACCCAGCCTGATAGCTGGGCTGACTTCCCCAGCAGATTGGGCAGGGGAAATGCTGAGCCTGATCCCGGCTGATCTGAGCCCCCAAGGGTCCCTTCAGGCGTGGAAACCCCTCCCGCCTCTCAGCCACCCCTCAGGGGCACTGGTCCTGTCCGGCCTCCACTTCTCCTTTCCCCCTCAGTCCCCCCACATCCTACTCGTTCGCTTGGGGGTTCTTCCCTCTCCTTGGGCATCAGGGTCCCCCACCAGCGTCCATCAGGTGCCCTAGTTGTGGGGAGATGTGAACTCTGAGTCTTCCTACACCACCATCTTGACTCCTCTGAAGAATCTGTTTTGTTCACTACATGCATTTAACAGTTGAGGTAATTGAGGTTCAGAGACATTAAATAACCTGTCCAAGGTCATTTAGCAAGTAGGTGGCAGAGATAGAACTTGATTCTGGTTTTTCATTTATGTTAGTGAGGGGTTTGGGAAGAGAACTTCACTCATTAGAATCTCACTCTGTTATTACAACAGTTTATAAATGCTGAATCAGGAGTGCTGAGGAAATTATGCAGATATTACAGAGTAGGAATAATTAGATGATAACAGAGAAAGGCTCTGGCTAAAAACATTGAGCATAAGAACAGTGTTGCATTTCCTAAATAAAAACGCTTCTCTTGAGGCAGGGGACCTGGATATAGAAGGGTTAGGTGTTCTCATGATTGAAAGGGATGTCCTTGGTGGGAGCTGGGGGCTCTCAGTCCTGACTGTACCCAGCTGAGTGATTAAATACCGCAGGTATCTCTATGGAACGCTTTCATCCTCAAGTTCTGTGAGATCCCTCATTACCCACTAGACTGCCCATGAGATGTTCAGACTGTCCCACAACCACAGAGAGTTCTTCTACTTTTAAGGCAATGGTTTTAAACTGGTTGAGATGTCCTCTGGGGGAAATCTGACAATATCTAGGGATACTTTTAATTGTCACAGCTGGAGAGGGTGGTACTGGCATGTAGTGAGTAGGTGCCAAGGATGCTGCTAAACATCCTACAATGCACAGGACAGCTCCCTACAGCAAAGAATTATCAGCCTCAAATTGTCAGTAGTGACAAGGCTGAGAAATCTTGCTTTAAGGTAAACAAGCGAACAGACAGCAGACCTTTAGTCCTCCAGGTCTAAGGAGGACTTATAAGAGGGAGAGGTTTGGCCAGAGGGAGGAGCAATGAAGACACTAGGAAATCTTCAATATCTGAGTTCACTTAGGTTGGCTCCTAAAGGGAAGTTGAGGAATTTACATTAAGGCTTTGAAATTCAAGCTCATATTTTCTGATTCCAAATCCAATGATTTCCATAGTTCCCTCATCTTAATTTAGCAAGTGTCCAGTACAGTATCATAAAAGATTTCTCTTGCAAAAAATATTTTGTTAGAAAATAACTAAAGTGGAGTTTAAAAATATAAACAAGTTTGTTAGTGATGAACATTTTTTAAAATGAAGCGTTTTCAGTGAAGGTGCATTAAGGTTAAAGTTCCAAATCTCAACTTTTTATATTTTTTTAAAAAAATTACCTTTGGCAAAATGGTGCATATGTGTGAATGTCTATATAAAAGTCTCAAATATAATTTACTTCAGTCAGTTGCTGGGAAAATTGCTCTTTGTTAGAACAAATATTGGTCTTGATGTGATGCATTAAAGGAAGAAAGTAAGATAACATTGATTTACAAAATGTTGGGGGGAAATTGTTAGAGGGATCTGGGACTTCAAGTATACAGTCCAATTTTGTTAATTAGTTTTATTTTTTTATGACCCAAGTTTATTTTTATTTATTTAAAATATTTTTGTTTATTAAAAACAATAAAGAAGGTAAAGAGTGAAAATTCCTCCTTAATTTCTCTTTCCATTTTCCCAGTTCCTCACCTTTTTCCTCAAAGAAACTGTTAGTTTCTTCTGTTCTCTTCCAGAATTTCCTTGTACGTATTTAAGTAAATAAAAACATGCCTTGCCTTTTTTTACATGTAGACTTGTCCTACTTACAATGTTCTTTATCTTATTTTCTCATTTAACAACGTATCTGGATGATGTTTCCATATTAGTACGTAGAGAGCTTTCTCTTTTGTGTGTTTTTTCACTACTACAGGATTTTCCATTGTTAGAATGAGTCATAATCTACTTAACTAATTGCCACTGAAGGACATTTGTTGTTCCCAAACCTTTATTACCAACTTTACACATATGCTAATTCAAACATTGTTCAGGTATGTCTGTGAGATAGTTTTTGAGAAGAGGAATATGAGGGGTAAAGTGTATATATATTTTTATTTTTATTTATTTGGCTGCATTGGGTTTTCGTTGCTGCGTGTGGGCTTTCTCTAGTTGTGGTGAGCAGGGGCTACTCTTCATTGTGGTGCGAGGGCTTCTCATTTCAGTTGCTTCTCTTGTTGTGGAGCACAGGCTCTAGGTGCATGGGCTTCAGTAGTTGAAACATGTGGTCTCAGTAGTTGCGGCACACGGGCTTCAGTAGTTGCGGTGTGTGGACTCAGTAGTTGTTGCATGTGGGCTCAGTAGTTGTGGCTCGTGGGCTCTGGAGCTCAGGCTCAGTAGTTGTGGCGCATGGGCTTAGTTGCTCTGGGGCATGTGGGAATCTTCCCGGACCAGAGATTGAACCCATGTCCCGTGCATTGGCAGGTGGATTCTTACCCACTGTGCCACCAGGGAAATCCCTGTTTTTATTTTTGAAATATACTGTGTCATTGTTCAACAAAGGGGTTACATTCCCACCAGTGATAGACAAGAGAGGTTGTTCCCATATAAACTCATTAATAAGCGTATGCTATTAAAATTCTGGGTTTTTGCTAATAGAAATGAGTTCATGTTTGGATGCTTAGAACTATTTGTATTTCCATTTTTGTGAACTGCCTGTTCATGTTATTTGCCCATTTTTCTACTGGGTTGTGATCTTTTTCACGATTATTTCTAGGAGCTTCTTATTATGCTAAGAATTCATATCCATGAAATATGTTGCATATATATATTTCCCGGGTTTTCAGTTGTTTTTGCCATCATATGATGTATTTTGCCATTAAGAAGGTTTAAAAATAACTTTATAGACAAATTTATTAATCTTGTTTTATGGCTTTCGGATTTTGAACATAATTAGGAAGATCTTTCACTCACTGAGATTATAAGGGAATTCTCCTTTGTTTTATTTTAGCACTTTTCTGTTTTCCTTTTTAAATTTAGATGTCTGCTCCATTTGGAGTTTAACTGGTATGATGTGGGTTATAGCTCCAATTTCATTTTTTCCTTCCAAAAGGCTACTAAGTTGACTACTGAGTAGTCTATCTTTCTCCCACTGATATGATTTGGCAGTTTTGTCAGATACTGTTTTTGTTTCCTTTTTGTGTAATCTTTGAGGTTTTTGTACCAGTGTTATATTTACTTCATAATTTGTATGTTTTCCTTTGTTTTCTATGTTCTGAAACATTTAATGTTGGATTTCTACTGTTCAAAGTTTTAGTATATTTCCACTGTGAAATAGTTAGGGACTGGTGCTTTGTTAAAAGGTAACTCTTTGGTAACTTTTCTATTTCTTCTATGGAGATCAATGAGTTTAAATTTTCTGTTTTCTTTTTCCTGGGATCAGTTTTTGTAAATTCTATTTCCCTAGAAAATTATCTATCTTATCTAGATTTTCAAGTTTATTTGCATGGAATTTGGCAAAGCACTCTCTATGATTCTTTAGTTTTCTGTGCATCTTGTCATTTTTTCCCTTTTTGTATTTGGCCTCCTTTTTAAAAAACATAAGATAGAAGGAATTCCCTGGTGGTCCAGTGGTTATGACTCTGCACTTTCACTGCTGAGGGCCCAGATTGAATCCCTGCCCAGAGAACTAAGATCTCACAAGCCACACAGTGTGGCCAAACAAACAAAAACATAAGATAGAGAATTATATATATTTTAACTATTCCTCCCTACACCCTGCAAAAATCATATTTACTTTATTGGCTCAATTATCTTCCTAGTTTTTAATTCATTAATTTCTGTTATTACCTCTATTAATTTCTTTCCTTTGGTTTATTTTACTGTCATATAAAAATGGAATGTATAATTATTTTACTCTTATCTTAGTTGAATAGGTGATTAAGTTTATTAATTATTCTCTGAAAACTGTTTTAGTTGATTTTTATAAGTTCTATATCTTTTGTCATCCATGCTTTCTAGAAATTCTGTAATTTCAGTTTAATTCTCTTTGATTCAAGAGTTGTTTAAGGGAAAAATTTTAACTTTTAGGAGTAGAAGGACCGTTTTGTTTTCTCCTTTTGTAATTAGATTCTAGTTTTAGTCCATCATGATTGGAAAACCTCCCTGTCCTCTTTTTACATTTTGGAATCTATTGAAGTTTTATTTGTGGCCTAATACGTGGTCAAACTTCATGACTATTCCATGGGAACTGATATAAAATGCATTTGTTATTTTAGGGTAATGAATTTGATATATATCAATCAGGACTATAGGCAGACCTCATTTTATTGCACTTTGCTTTATTGCACTTCATAGATGCTGCATTTTTTCCCCCAAATTGAAGGTTGTGGCAACCCTGTGTCAAGTGAGTCTATTGGTGCCATTTTTCCAAAAGCATTTGCTCACTTCTTGTCTCTTCGTCATATTTTGGTAATTCTTACAATATTTCAAATTTTTCATTATTGTTTTTTTATGGTAATCTGTGATCAGTGATCTTTTTTCTTTTTTTTTTTTTTTGCGGTATGCGGGCCTCCCACTGTTGTGGCCTCTCCCATTGTGGAGCACAGGCTCCGGACGCACAGGCTCAGCGGCCATGGCTCACGGGCCTAGCCGCTCCACGGCATGTGGGATCTTCCCGGACCAGGGCACGAATCCGTGTCCTCTGCATCAGCAGGCGGACTCTCAACCACTGCGCCACCAGGGAAGCCCCTATGATCAGTGATCTTTGATGTTACTATTGCCATTGTTTTGGGATGCCATGAACCATTCCCATATAAGGTGATGAACTTAATCGATAAATGTTGTGTGTGTTCTGACTGCTCCACTGACCAGCCATTCCCCATCTCTCCCCCCCTCCTCAGGCCTCCCTATTCCCTGAGACAACAATGTTGAGATTAGGCCAGTTAATAACCCTACAATGGCCTCTAAGTGTTCAAGTGAAAGGAAGAATCATATGTCTCTCAGTTTAAATCGAAAGCTAGAAATGATTAAACTTAGTGAGGAAGGCATGTCGAAAGCCCAGACAAACAAAAAGCTAGGCCTCTTGCACCAAACAGCCAAGCTGTGAAGGCAGAGGAAAAGTTCTTGAAAGAAATTAAAAATGCTACTCCAGTGAACACATGAATAATAAAGCAAAACAGCCTTATTGCTGATATGGAGAAAGTTTTAGGGGTTTGGTTAGAAGATCAAACTAGCCACAGCATTCCCTTAGGCCAAAGCCTAATCCAGAGCCAGGCCCTAACTCTCCTTAGTTCAGTGAAGGCTGAGAAAGGTGAGGAAGCCACAGAAGAAAAGTTTGAAGCTAACAGAAGTTGGTTCATGAGGTTTAAGGAAAGATGCCATGTCCATAACATGAAAGTATGAGGTGAAGCAGCTGATGTGGAAGCTGCAGCAAATTACTCAGAAGGTCTAGCTAAGATAATTCATGAAGATGGCTGTACTAAACAACCAAATTTTAGTGTAGACAAAACAGCCTTCTACTAGAAGAAGATGCCATCTAGGACTTTCATGACTAGAGAGGAGAAGTCAATGCCTGGCTTCAAAGCTTCCAAGGGCAGGTGATTCTCTTGATAGGGGCTAATGCAGCTGGTGATGTGAAGTTGAAGCCAATGCTCATTGACTATTCCAGAAATCCTAGGGCCCTTAAAAATTGTACTTAATCTACCCTACCTGTGCTCTCTAAATGGAACAACAAAGCCTGGATGAGAGCACATCTGTTTACAACATGATTTACTGAATAGTTTAAGCCCACTGTTGAGACCTACTGCTCAGAAAATAAATATTTCTTTCAAAATATTACTGCTCCTTGACAATGCATCTGGTCACCCAAGAGTGCTGATGGAGATGTACAACAAGATTAATGTTTTCATGCCTGCTAACATAATATCCATTCTGCAGCCCATGGATCAAAGAGTCATTTTGAATTTCAAAGCTTATTATTTAAGAAATACATTTCATGAAGCTATAGCTGTCATAGGTAGTGATTCCTCTGATGGATCTGGGCAAAGAAAATTGAAAACCTTTTGGAAAGGCTTCACCATTCTAGCTGCCATGAAGAACATTTGTGAGAAGAGGTCAAAATATCAACATTAACAGGAGTTTAGAAGTTGATTCCAACCCTCATGGATGACCTTGAGGGGTTCAAGACTTCAGTGGAGAAACTCACTGCAGATGTGGTGGAAATAGCAAGAGAGCTAGAATTAAAAGTGGAGCCTGAAGATGGGACTGAATTGCTGCATCTCATGATAAAACTTGAACAGAAGAGAGGTCGCTTCTTATGGATGAGCAAAGAAAGTGGTTCCTTGAGATGGAGTCTCAAGGAGTCTGCTCCTGGTGAAGATGCTGTGAAGGTTGTTGAAATGACAACAAAGGATTTAGAATATTACATAAACTTAGTTGATAAGGCAGCAGCAGGGTTTGAGAGGATTGACTCCAATTTTGAAAGAAGTTCTGTTGTGGATCAAATGCTATCAAACAGCACTGCAGAGAAATCGTTCATGAAAGGCAGACTCAATCGATGTGGCAAACTTCATTGTTGTCTCATTTTAAGAAACTGCCACAGCCTCC
Organism: Stenella coeruleoalba; assembly: GCF_951394435.1. Classification (NCBI taxonomy): domain Eukaryota; kingdom Metazoa; phylum Chordata; class Mammalia; order Artiodactyla; family Delphinidae; genus Stenella; species Stenella coeruleoalba. The sequence goes on from NC_137156.1 coordinate 54,270,889, forward strand.
CTGACCTCTAGCAACCACCACTCTGATCAGTCAGCAGCCATCGACTTTGAGGCAAGACCCTCTACCAGCAAAAAGATCACAATTCGCTGAAGACTCAGATGATGGTTGGCATTTTTAAGAAATAAGGTATTTTTAAAATTATGTACTTTTTTTAGACATAATGCTATTGCACACTTAATAGAGTACAGAATAGGGTAAATATAACTTTTATATGCACTGGGCAATCAAAAAATTCTTGTGACTTGCTTTATTGCAGTATTCATTTTTATTGCAGTGGTCTGGAACTGAACCCACAATATCTCAGAGGTATGCCTGTACTTCATCAGCTTTGTTATTTAGATTTTCTGTATCTTTGCCTCTTGTTATACTTTTTTGGTCTACTTAACTGTCAAGAGCTGACAGAAACGACTTAGCTTCCTGTTACTAGGGCATCTCTTTATTTCTCCTCATAGTTACTGAGATTTCTGATTCATAAATATTGCTGCTAAATTATTTGGTGCATAGGTGTTCGTAACTTGAAAATCTTCAATTTGAACAGCAAATATTACCAAGTGCCCTTCTTTGTTTCAGTTAATGCTTAGCTTTGGAGCCCTACTTCTACCTTGTCCAGTGTTAGTATTGTGACTCCTGCTTTGTGTATTGCTTGGTGTTGCATGAAATAACTACTTAGCCCTCTTTTCTATTTCTCTGAATCACTTTTTAAAGATGTGTCTAAAAAACAAACAACCCAATCAAAAAAGGGGCAGATCTAAATAGACATTTCTCCAAAGAAGACATACAGGTGGCCAAAAAGCACATGAAAAGATGCTCAACATTGCTAATTATTAGAGAGATGCAAATCAAAACTGTTATAAGGTATCACTTCACACCAGTCAGAATGGCCATCATCAAAAAGTCTACAAATAATAAATGCTGGAGAGTGTGTGGGGAAAAGGGAACCCTCGTATACTGTTGGTGGGAATGTAAATTGGTACAGCCACTATGGAGAACAGCATGGAGGTTCCTCAAAAAACTAAAAATAAGGCTACCATATGACCCAGCAATCCCACTGCTGGGCATATCCAGAGAAAACCATAGTTCGAAAAGATACATGCACCCGTATGTTTATTGCAGCTCTATTTACAATAGCCAAGACATGGAACCAACCTAAATGTCCATCGACAGGTGAATGGATAAAGAAGATGTGGTACATATACACAATAGGATATACTCAGCCATAAAAAATAATGAAATAATGCCAGTTTTCAGCAACATGGATGGACCTAGAGATGATCATACTAAGTGAAGTATTAATAAGTCAGAGAAAGACAAATGTCATATGTTATCACTTATATGTGGAATCTAAAAAAATGATACAGATGAACTTTACAAAACATCAACAGACTCACAGACTTAGAAAACAGACTTAAGGTTACCAAAGGGGAAAGGTGGGGGGGAGGGATAAATTAGGAGATTGAGATTAACATACATGTACTACTCTGTATAAAATAGGTAATCAACAAGGACCTACTGTATAGTACAGGGAATTCTACTCAGTACTCTGTAATAGCCTATGTGGGAAAAGAATCTGAAAAACAATAGATATATGTATATGTATAGCTGAATTACTTTGCTATACACCTGAAACTAACACAACATTGTATAACAACTATACTCCAAAAAAAAAAAAAAAAAATCCTCCTCTTGGGAGAAATCTCATCAAAAAAAAGATGTGTCTCTTTGATTTTGGCACAGACTTTGATTTTGTTTTGTGAGCCACTCTGAACATCTCTTTCTTTTAATACATAAGTGAAACACATTTACTTATTTATTTATTTTAACATCTTTATTGGAGTATAATTGCTTTACAATGGTGTGTTAGTTTCTGCTTTATAACAAAGTGAATCAGTTATACATATATATATGTTCCCATATCTCTTCCCTCTTGCATCTCCCTCCCTCCCACCCTCCCTATCCCACCCCTCTAGGTGGTCACAAAGTACTGAGCTGATCACCCTATGCTATGCGGCTGCTTCCCACTAGCTATCTGTTTTATATTTGGTAGTGTATATTTGTCCATGCCACTCTTTCACTTTGTCGCAGCTTACCCTTCCCCCTCCCCATATCCTCAAGTCCATTCTCTAGTAGGTCTGCGTCTTTATTCCCATCTTACCCCTGGGTTCTTCATGACCATTTTTTTTTCTTAGATTCCATATATATGTGTTAGCATACGGTATTTGTTTTTCTCTTTCTGACTTTACTCTGTATGACAGACTCTAGGTCCATCCACCTCCCTACAAATAACTCAATTTCGAGTGAAACACATTCATATATATATATATATATATATATATATATATATATATATTTTTTTTTTTTTTTTTTTTTTTTTTTTGCAGTACGTGGGCCTCTCACTGTTGTGGCCTCTCCCGTTGTGGAGCACAGGCTCCGGACGCGCAGGCTCAGTGGCCATGGCTCACGGGCCCAGCCGCTCCGCAGCACGTGGGATCTTCCCGGACGGGGGCACGAACCCGTGTCCCCTGCATCGGCAGGTGGACTCTCAACCACTGCACCACCAGGGAAGCCCCATTTATAGTTTTGATGTAACAGATACATTTGCTTTGCATTATGTTAAATTATTTTGGTTTTTTTTCTCTCTCTTTTTTTTTTTAAAGTCTTCCACTATGTGGTTTGCTTTTGGCTTTCTTTTTGTTTGTTGGTTTGTAGTTCTGTAATGTTTTTTAAACTTTTTTTTTTTGCCATCCCACGCGGCTTGCAGGATTTTAGTTCCCTGACCAGGGATTGAACCCAGGCCCCCCGCAGTGGAAATGCAGAGTCTTAACCACTGGACCTCCAGGGAAGTCCCTGTAGTTCTGTAATTTGTAAAGGTTTGAATTTTTGTTTTAGTGTTTACTTCCATAATTGTAATTTTCCATGGCTGCCTACTTTTCTAGGCATATATTAGTTCCCAAACATGAACTAAATATAAATTAGTATCATCTGTTTCCTAAAACTTCCTCTTCTTTTCTCTATTACCTGATGTTACCCAATGGATTGAAGAAAGTGCTTCTTCTGTAGTGTTAAATGTGTCTCTACTTAGCAGTGTCCTTAAGAAAAACTTCACCATCTTTTCCTTGAATTTCTGCATTTCTGCATTGTGGTCCTTATTCAGTGAGGTATTTATTTCATTAATATTGCATATAAATTCTGGTGAAAGCATGGTCACAGTTTTCATCTGCTCCCTGGCACCGTTTTTCTGGTAAAGGTTTTTGTCTATTGGTAAGTTTTGCTACTCTCTCCTGTTTTTCATATAGTAAGTTTGTATCCATATCTTATCTCTTTATTATTCATATTTTAATCAGTTTATTTTCCTGGATGAGCTCCTTATGGCTGCTCCTTGGTGATGGTGGGAGAGGGTTAACGGACGCCCAGACTAGCCTTCCAGACTTCACAATCCAAGGGTTTTCTTTGCTTTGCTGCCACAGAGACAGACTGCTTCCTGAAAATATAGCTCATCTGTGCCTTTTTTTTTTTTCCTTTTTCTTTTCCGAGTATAGCCTCATTTCCTCTGTCTTTCCAAATCAAATTGAGTCCTGGAGGGCTTTTTCCTCCAGCCTGTTTACCCCAGTTTCTGCACTCTTTGTGACAAACAAGAGTTACAGTACTTCAGGAGGAGTCCTCGTCTTCAGGAAGCATATTTTTTTACTGGAACTCACTGAAGTCTACCTCTGCTGGGCTTTTTCACCCCATTTTTCTTCTTGCTACTTCTTCTTGTGCAGCCTCTGCGTCATTTCAGCTGCTTTTGAGGGCTCTTACACAAATTTTGGAGTCTCTAGACTATAGGTGTCCTGGTTTTACCAGAAATGGAACTTTTAACTTAATTCTCATTTTTGCTTTTGTAAGATTTTCAGTAGGAGAAGTAGTTATCTTGGAATTCTTATCCAATTTTAAAATATGCTGTTTCAGAAGCATAGGTCAGGGGCAAAGTGAAGTGCTTCTGGAATTTGTTAGATATACAACTTCACCCACACACTTCTCAGCCATGGTAAACCTGGGGGGAGGAATGGGAAACCTTCTGTAATCGTCATTTTTAGTTTTATGTTTTTAATTCTGGCTCCTCTCATCCTCAGAGTCTGGGTATCTGTCAGACAGCTAGGGATGTGTTTCTGAGTTTCTTTAAGACAGTGACGTCTCTCAGATTATGCAGTCACGTGAGAGACAATGAGGCAGTGCTGTGACATCCTATGTGGCCTGGTGTTTGTGCGTAGTTCTGTCCCCCACGGATTTCACACCATCTCCATGCTCCCACCTGCTTATACACAGACACAGCTATAGAGGATGGGTAAGAAAATAACTGTGGATAATAGACTGGCCTTTTAAAAACCACCAGTCATAATATAGAATCAATGAGCATTGCAGAGAATGGCTAGGTCACTATATGGAGAGCAGTCTTTGTTTCTGGGTAACCTGGAAGGTGTAAGCATTCCATGAGATTTGATATGTTTACTCACATGACATCATACCATTCCTATCACTACCTTTGAAGGTCAAGGACAAGGTTATCTATGTATTCCTTTTATTATTAACCTTTAGAGTCACTTAGCTGCTTAGCAACACTGTAGTACATTTTGTGGGTTATGGTCAGTCACGTTGAAGGCAGAAATGGTTGGGGGATGGGTTGAGTAGTGATAGCAATAAATATGAAAAAGATTTTGCACAGCAAAGGAAACCATAAACAAGACGAAAAGACAACCCTCAGAATGGGAGAAAATATTTGCAAATGAAGCAACTGACAAAGGATTAATCTCCAAAATTTACAAGCAGCTCAATATCAAAAACACAAACAACCCAATCCCAAAATAGGCAGAAGACCTAAATAGACATTTCTCCAAAGAAGATATACAGATTGCCAACAAACACATGAAAGAATGCTCAACATCACTAATCATTAGAGAAATGCAAATCAAAACTACAGTGAGGGCTTCCCTGGTGGCGCAGTGGTTGAGAGTCCACCTGCCGATGCAGGGGACACGGGTTCATGCCCCGGTCCGGGAAGATCCCACATGCCGTGGAGCAGCTAGGCCCGTGAGCCATGGCCGTTGAGCCTGCGCGTCCGGAGCCTGTGCTCCACAACGGGAGAGGCCACAACAGAGAGGCCCACATATCTCAAAAAAAAAAAAACAAAAAACTACAGTGAGGTATCAACTCACACCAGTCAGAATGGCCATCATCAAAAAATCTACAAACAATAAATGCTGGAGAGGGTGTGGAGAAAAGGGAACCCTGTTGCACTGTTGGTGGGAATGTAAATTGATAACAGCCACTGCGGAGAACAGTATGGAGTTTCCTTAAAGAAGTAAACATAGAACTACCATATGACCCAGCAATCCCACCACTGGGCATGTATCTTGAGAAAACCATAATTCAAAAAGAGTCATGTACCACAATGTTCATTGCAGCTCTATTTACAATAGTCAGGACATGGAAGCAATCTAAGTGTCCATTGACAGATGAATGGATAAAGAAGATGTGGCACATATATACAATGGAATATTACTCAGCCATAAAAAGGAACAAAATTCAGTTATTTGTAGTGAGGTGGATGGACCTAGAGTCTGTCATACAGACTGAAGTAAGTCAGAAGGAGAAAAACAAATACCATATGCTAACACATATATATGGAATCAAAAAAAAAAAGGTTATGAAGAATGTAGGGGCAGGACAGGAATAAAGATGCAAATGTAGAGCATGGACTTGAGGACATAGGGAGGGGGAAGGGTAAGCTGGGATGAAGTGAGAGAGTGGCATAGACTTATATATACTACCAAATGTAGGAAGCAGCTGCATAGCACAGGGAGATCAGCTCGGTACTTTGTGACCACCTAGCGGGGTGGGAAAGGGAGGGTGGGAGGGAGATGCAAGAGGGAGGAGATATCGGGATATATGTATATGTATAGCTGATTCACTTTGTTATAAAGCAGAAACTAACACACCATTGTAAAGCAATTATACTCCAATAAAGATGTTAAAAAAAATAAAAATAAAGAGCCAATATATTAAGTTCTGTGCTGTTGGTGTTACAAAGATGAATCAATCTTCTCCCTCATATGCAAATGGAAGGCTGCAGGCTAGCATTTATTGAACACCTATTATGTGGCAAATATTGGGCTAGGCATTTTACTTAGTTCTTTTAACAACTCTAATGTGTAGGCACCACTAGCCGTATCTTAAAGAGGAGACATCTGGAGCTCAGAAAGAGCCCAGATTCGGATCAGTGACCTCAAAGCTCACCCTCCTTCTGCCGCACCACAGTGGTTCCATTTCCATAGAGGGAACAGGCATGGGTACCATTCCCTGATATGGAAGTGACGTGCTGAGACTGGAAATGAAACCAGGCAGATTGAGGGTTCCCGATTTAAGTACCTGCGTTAAGGTGCCCTGGAAACCTGGGTCCTAAGATACTGTTTGAAATTCTGTCTGTGTCTGCGACTGGAGAGTGGCTAGAAGGGAAGTACAGGTTGAGGGATTAAACACTTTGGGGGGCACTTAATGCCAGGAAGATTAAAAACTAATAACAAAACATAAATATTATCCAGAATGCATTGTTTCTCACTCAGAAAAATATGTAAGCCAGCAAGTCTCTTATTTTTCTTTAAGAGAAAGACTATAAAAGTGTGTCTCATGCTTCTCACTCCTCAGGGGTTGGTCTCACACTTCTTGGCTTGGCATTGCTGTGGGAAATCTGATGCTCCCTGTTGCCACTCTAGTGGAGAATTCAACACTTGTTCCTGGGTTGGCTCTTCCCAACCACCTCCATTCTCATGGCCTCACCAAGTCAAAGTTATCTTCCCACTTGAACATCATGGGTCTTTGTGTTGAGTCTACTCTACTCCCTTCCTCACATGCATTGGCTCTCCGTGCAGGAATTTGAAGTAGAACTTTGCCGTGTGCCATTTCCCATGTCACATGAAGATGACATGGCTGTGTAATTAAAAAGTTTAGCAACACTGACATTTCTGTGTTTGTGCTAGAATTATCTCGATATTACTAGGTACTGAAGGATGCTGCCACCTGCTAGGAACATATACTTATGTTTGAGCAAAGGTTAATGAGTCTATTTCAGAAAAAGGATTCAGGTGTGGCCTCAAGAGTGACTTGGTACATTCTAAGTTAACCAAGCTGTGTGTTCTGAGAACTAGGTCACTTTGGGGTGAGATAATTTGAAAGTTCCTTTCAGGGAGGTGGTGGGTAGAATAGTGGTTTGATTGATGATTTCAATCTTACATGTAAGACAAATGTTCTCTGCCTTGACTAGATGCTCAGTCTTACAGGTCTGTGGGCAGATATTAATTCTGTGTCAAATTGTACATTCGTAGGGGTGCAAATGTCCTTTTATCTTAATCTCTGTTTATTTGTCTTTGTGTAGCTCAATGCTCTGCATAAAGGTGGCAGCCATTGATAGGGTATATACACAGTGACTTAAATTGTACTTATTGAGTATAAACATAGGTTGATAAATTTGATACCATTTAATCACGCTCACCCTGAATATCAATTTTCCATTCTCTGAAGGTCTTATTTAGTTAAATATGATGGCCAAGCTTTTGAGAATCTTCTAAAGCCATGAGCCTTTGGGGAAAAACATTATTTTCAGTTACCTATTTGTTGAGGTGTTTTTCTCTTAGATTTACAAAGAGCAGTAGCATGCCATTGAAAATTACTCTTTGGACAAACAGGACATCCTTCTCAAATCAGGATGGTGGCTTGACCTGAAGGAGCCTCTTCACCTCCCAGAAAAGCAGAGCAGTGAAGCTTGTCTCTTACTCAACTTGCCTTACTTTAAGAAAGGACTTGTTAGTTTAAAAATAGTCATCTTTTATTCTTTGCCTGTCAGGGCCTCTCTGCCTTCTCTCAAAAGCCAACATTTACTGATGTTCTTTGATTGACACCCTCCTCAATACTAAAAGGGAACAGAGAATGGGAGAATATTTCATTTTATTGACAGGCGCTGAGACCTTGTCAGGGACAATTGCTTAGCAACCTCTATGGTGCCACTTTGGGGAAAAGGGGGGGAAAAGGACAGAATTACATATAACTAAGAGGAAAACATATGTGACAAAGGCCAACTATCATAAAACACTGAGTATTTGTTTTTAAGTGGGTCTTTTAAGTTAGCAATGTCAGTTGTAAAATCTGCACAAATTATCTTTTTCTTCCCTTGGGTTGTTGGATTACTGCAGAGTTGAGATAATGTTACATTTTTGCAAAATGCACATTGATGTAGGGAAGTGAAAAGGAGCTGTGTTCAGAGAAAGGCAACCTGGGTTCCTATCTTGACTGTCCTTCTGGCCGATTGACTCAGTGCAGGCAACTTGACATTCCTGAGCTTCATGGATAAAATTGGGAAAACTACCCTTATGAAGATTACACAGGTTTATATTTAGAATTACAGGTTTATATGCATGTGGAAGGGTCTTGAAAATTGTCAAGCACTTATAAGGAGTTCTTATAATTGTGCTATATTGGGACACAGTCTGTGTATCAATATATGGTGCATTTGTAAGTTGGACATAAATATTTTATTGGTATGGAAAGAACACTGGCTTATGTTTATAAGTATTTTTCAAAGTGCCTTTGAAAACATTATACCATCTGATCCTTATAGTTCAGTGATACAGAATAATTATCATTTCCTTTTTTCAGTTAATCATTTTTAACCCCATCTCTAGGTATGGAATTTGCCCACAGCTACTCTGGGGGCTGGGCAGGGGCTTGATCAAGTCAGCTGGTCCCAAACCTGTAGCATTTCTACTCTTTTTTCAATTTCTGTTGCTACCTTCAACTACTTTTGTAATAAGATTATGTAAACGAGCTTTTCCCAAATTATCTGTGGTGAATAACCAGTTTTTAAAAATTCTAACGTGCCACACATGGATATTTTTGCAAAATACAGTGAAAATGAGATATTAGAGTCAATTTCCTGGTTTGGACAATGTACGAGGGGTAAGATAATGCCATTGGGGGAAGCTGGGCAAAGGGTACATGGGAACTCTCTGTACTACTTTTGTAACTTTTGTGAGTCAGCTTACATCACAAAAGTTATTGAGAATAAGTTATTAGAAAATAAAAATAAATACAAAATGCAATTCTTATAATTTAATCATTGGAGTCAAACATGTAAAATTACTCTGTCAAATTTCTATAAAAGTTTCTAAATGCACGCTCTCGATTTCTACATTTGTTTTGTGGTGGACCAATAACAGAGAGGTCCATCGACCACATGAGTGTGAATGTTAATGGAAATAAATTCCTCTTCTGTTCAAATAAGTAGTTCCTGAAGGAACTGTGACTACAACTTTCAGGTCCATGGAAGAGAATCTGATTGTCCCACACCTTGTCCTGTCCAGTCAACTACGGCAGGGTGGAAAGTAAGATCATGCTGCGGCCCAACTTATAAGTGAGCATTAGTTTTCAGGAGCGGCAGGGATGAAGAGAAAAGCTCAGAAAGTGACCAATAAATAACTCAATATGTGACCAGTTCTAGGGAGGCAAAGACGAGCCATTGGTGGAAATAACTGTAGATCACTGTCCAAAACTACCAATTATTAAAATACTACGAGGTGGGGAAGAGGAACTATGGGAATTCAGAGAAGAGAAAACGTCTCCTTGGGGAGATGACCAAGTTTCTTGGAGTGGGTGGCATCTGAGCGACTGAAATCATCCTTGAAGAAAGTGTGAGGTCTGACTAGAGATAAAAGGGGAAAGTCATTGTTGGCTTTTGTACAGATTGTTATTTTAGGAAAGTCAGTCATTTAGTGGTGGGGAGGATGGATTAGAGGTAGGGGGTGATGAAGCCAAGGTCAAGAAGGCAACCATGAGGCTGGTGCCTGGGAAGGATTACAAATCCTTGAAACAGTGTTGTGGAATGGGAAGGAAACGGACACAAGAGAGATTTCAGATGGAAAACAGGACAGCAGCCGATTCGATGCAGGACATTAATAGTAAGAGATCCAGGAAGAGAAACACATTTGGGAGGAATAAGAATGAGTTCAGTTTCAGTTATACTGCTTTCCAGGGGCTGGTGATGGTTTAGACGGTGGTTTCCTCAGACAGAAATATGAGTGTCCAGAAAAAGTCCAGAGGATGCATTCACCGCCTCGGTACCTTGAATACCGTCATTCAAAAAGATGCATTCAAATCCTATCTAAATGCGACCTTCTTTGGAAACAGATTCTTTGAAGATGGAATGAAGTTAAAGTTTCCAGGTGAAATCATCCTGGATTTAGTGACAAATCCTGATAAGCATCTTTGTAAGAGGAAAGAGAGGGAGATTGGCACGCAGAGATACACAGGGAAGGCTTGGTGGAGACAGGCAGAGATTGGAGTTATGCTGCCACAAGGCCAGGGAACTCTGGGAGCCACCAGTCACTGGCTGGAGGTGCGAGGGGAGAAGGACTCCCCACTGGAGCATGGAGTGGGAGTGAGGCCCTGCTGACGCTGTGAGTCAGACTTCTGGCCTCCTAAAGTGTGAGAGAATAAACTTCTGTTGTTTTAAGCCATCAGTGTGTGTAATTTGTTATGGCAGCTCTAGGAAACTAATACATACCTCTTTGAGAGCTCAGTATATCATGCTGTTCTTGTGTTGTGAAGTAGAGGGAAAATGAAGTTCTTTATTCATCTTTATTAGCATCTTGTTTCTGGGTGTTTTCAGAGGTGGCTTTTCTTGCAAGTCAGCAGAGGTGGAAATGATGTCATTCAGAAGAATGAAGTTTCAGACACCTTAGCAAGTTTGAAAGTGATTGACTTACAGATTGATCCACCCTCTCCCCCCATTGCACTGCTTTAAATATTTCCTTCCTTTTTTCCTTCCTTCCTCCCTCCCTCTGTTCTTCTTCCTTCTCTTCTTTCTTCTTTTTTTACAGAATCTACAGAATCTCTCTACATTAGATTTCCTGCCATAAAAAGAAAACACAATTCATTAGCTTCAAATTCATTTTTCCATTTCTAACTTCCAGTCAGAACTTAGGACCTTGAAATAACCAGTGTTTCCACATTCAACAATAACCAGAGTCCTGTACACAGTTAGCCAGTCCAGTCTTATTCTGGTTAAAGATGTGATTATTTTCCTCTTGGGCCTTGTGGAGTGTTGAAAAATAACTTGCAGGCTCTTCTAACCTAATTGCTCCTGTCAGTATTTTGTTAGATGTTACTGCCTGGAGAGCCGGTGTTCTGTTGGATGCACGGCCTAACACAGGTTATGGAACAGAGTGGGTTTCCAAGTATGTTTGTTGACCTAAACTGTTGGCTGAAGGATTGGATTTGCTGGCCTAATACTGCATAATTCTTAAAGTGAATTTTCCTCATGAGACTGGAAGCATTTAAATGTGTCCTCAGGCTTTCATGAACTTAGGAAACCACCATATGTTTGCATATCAGTAAGAGTGCCCTCCATTGCAAGTATCAAAGAACACAAGTCATTCTGGTTTCAACAAAGGGAGTGTATTGGCTTTTGGAATAGAAATCCCAGAAGTGTTGACTTCAGGTGATCAAGCAGCTCAATGATGCCCAGAAGGAACCAGTTTCTTCCTGTTTTCCTGTTATCCTGTCCATGGTGTCAACTTTATCCTAAGGTGGGGTCCCCTTTCGGCTCTAGGAAGCAGATGATATGAAAGACAACTACTTGCCTGTTTGTTAATGTCCCTGGGGAAGAATATCTCTACCTAAGCTCTCGAACAAAAATCCTGAGCATTCTTCTGATGGGACCAGTTAGGGCACATGTCTATCTTTGAACCAATCTCTGTAGCCATGAGTTATAATTACACTACAAGAAGAACCTCATAGCTGGTTTAAGGGTGTCTTGGCCTGACTTGAAAGGAAAGGGTAACTGAGCTCCCCTTTTGTTTGGACCAGGCTATGTTAGCCCAGGAAGGCTAAGAATGATAAATAAGGTTATATTTGTGTCCGAGTACATTGCACTGGACCATATCCTTTAGTTATATTGTATATTATATAAACTCAGAAGTGATGCTGTACAACTGACCCAAACAGGGGAGCCCCAAGACTTACTCAGACTAGCTAAACTGCAGAGCAGTCCCCGCCTTTATGTGACCTTATTGATGTGACTTTACTCTCTCTAGCTTACCATCTGTAACTGTGGGTCTATGGTTTAGAAGTTTGTAATTCCTTTGGAGAATACGGTCAACCTCTCTGCTGTATATGTTTTTACTACCCTGCCTTCCTTGTGTATCCTTCAATTAGTAAACCCTATTTGATTTGCCCAAGCCAAGGTCAATGTTTGTTCTTAGTGGGTCTGAGTCTACTCTTGACGTTTGCCACTTTGGTGGCAGAGCTAACTGTCTTGGGCCAATTCTGAACCACTCCTGGAGCTGGGGCTGGGGTTAGTCCCATCTAAAGCACAAAGCCTTCTACAGTGAGTCAGGGCTAAAACTGATGCTGGGAGAGGCTATCACAGTGCCTACTCATTTGCATTGTCTGCTCAAGTTATGATGGATATTTTACTAGCTGTCACAGGGCCCATGACTGTCTTCCTTTTGCAAATGAAAAGACTGTGAGATTTCAGTTTCTAATTTGAATTATTTATCAGTCTAATATGGATTGTTTGTATAAAGAATATTTGGAGGTGCAAGAAATGTTACTGGAGCCAGCATGCCATAGGAAGATGGCTTGGATTTGTGCTTTCTGGAGACTCAGGGCTTCCCCGAGATGTCTCATAGCTGAGCTGGACCAGGAGCAGTGAAGCTTTGGAGGCCAGCCCTGCTTCAATCACAGTGCTGTTTCTTAAATGTTTCACGCATGTTGTAGTGATCGTGCGGGATTCCATTTAAGATCCGGCGCTGCTAACAAGCAGGTTGAAAACCGCTACTCCCTCCTAGCTCTGTGACCAGGAAAAAAAAAAAATCCCTTTTCCCTCTCTGGTCCTCCATTTCCTTTACTTGTAAAATGAAGGTGCTGGATGAGAAGTGCTCAATAGCCCCTTCTATCTTCCACAGTCTATGATTTTGTAACTTTTGCCTTTGGCCAAGTTGCATGAAAACTGATTAAATGACTACCTTTGAAGTTATTAATTCGGCACAGCTTCCCCATCTTAGTGAGTTTTCAGCTGGCTAACGCATGACAGTCATAAAATGCCAGCGTTGCCTGCGTGGGATGGAGTTAACAGTGTGAGGTTTGCTAAGTGTTTCTGTGCGATCAGTATGAAAGCAATCACATCTCCAGAGCGCGGAAGGTCAGTGCCCTGTTGCTTCCAAGCCTCGCCACACTAAGGGGACATGAAGGGGACTGCCCCCTGACAAACACAAATCAGGCTAAAAAATGAATGCCCTCTGCAGTTGCAGTCTGCTAGCTCCGAATGTCAAATGATATTACTTTGGGAGCCTGTTAAGCCCCCTGCTCAGAGCACAGCAGTGTCTAAATCCCCTCATCTCATTTGATTAATCTGAGAGACTATAGAATATGTTATTAGGCACAGAAAACATGACTGCAATATGATAGTCTGCAGTATTACCAAGCATGGAAATTCTTTGAAGTCCTGATGACTTTTCCTGGTTCCAGGTTGCTTGAAAGTGGGGGTGGGGAACCTCGTTGATCTTAGTGAATTAGTGTCCTATGTGAAATAGTGTTAGTGAATACATACATAAACTTAAAAAAAAAAAGGATTATAGAGTGAATCACAACCCTTATAGCATCAGGACTCTTCTGTCCAGAAGAGGGGACTCTTTCTTTCTCTGTCTTTCCCTACCCACACTTTAAGCCTTGGAACACACACCTGTACTTAACAGGAAGGAGACCATATATTTAACAGTGGTATTTCTCATTGGTAAGGTTACAGATGATTTTTTTTTATGCTTTGTGTTTTTGTATGTTATACATTTTTTATCATGGACACATATTGTCATAAGAAAATATGTTTGAAATGGTGTTTTATTTCAAAATACATTTTCCTTTGTTCGTTGTAAGGTGAGTCTTTTCTCCAGAAAGGCCCCTGAATACAGTCTTTTTTCCCATTCTGCTGAAATGGAGGAAGGTACCTGAAATGCTGTGTGAAACAGATTAACTGAGCCCTGCCTGGGAAGCATCCCGCGTCTTCCTTTTCAAGACCTGGAGCCACTGTGGCCTGACAAGCAGTGAGAAATGTGATAATAAAGACGATGAGCCACTCCAGGGCTGGATTTCATTTCCAGCTTAATTAAATCCTAGAAACACACCTGACCTCCAGCTTTGAAGAGCTGCCACAAAAGCCAGGTACCCTCATCAGCTCGGGCTCGCCCTGCGGTGATTGTAGGATGGCAGCCTGAAAGGAGAGGGCAGAGGGAGACAGGAGCCATCGGAGATGAAACAGTTGAGTCAGGAGGCAATATTTCAGAGGAAGCTGTTTTATCCCGTGGGCGATCTCTTTGCCCCTGTGCTTAAAAGCTGAATAGCAATGCTAACCTACAAATGTCCTGAATTGAAAACTTTTCCAATGGCACTGCTGCCCCTGCCACTTGACCTCCCCCCAGGTCCTTGACCAGCTCCTACCCCCACCTGTCGTGGTAAATGGGGTACAAAATGCACTTGGTTGGCACAAGTCCTGACTTGCCCCTCAGTCCATGCAGGTTGACTGGCTCCTGGTTGACAAATGTGTGGCTACTTATGGTACTTCAGGCCCTGTGGCCACCTGATGCTACTGCCTGGGGTCTCTGTGTTTGATATCTCAGAGACCAAAAATCCTCTTGAAATGCAAATAAAAGGGAAAAAAAATGCCATGATTAATTGAGCCTAGGATTGTACAAGGAACTTGAATGACATCGTCTCAGCTAGTTTTCATGACCACTTGTGACACATGATCGGAATTTCACAGGTGAGGAAACAGGGCTCTGAAAGGGTAGGTGATTGTTGTAGCTCTAAGAAGCAGAGCCTGAGACAGGGATTTGGGTACTTGGGTTTTATGAAGGGGCTGCTACTAGGAGACACCTGGATGGAGGCAGGGGGGCAGGGGAGAAGAGGGAAAGGGCAAGCAAGGATATAGTCTCAGGACACTCAGCCTTGGCCTGAACTACAGGGAACCCTGGAGTGTAAACTTCACCATGGAGTGGTCCCCATCCCGAGGCCAGGAGGTTGACTGACCCCTATCCATCATTGCTGTGGGTCATCCCTGGTGGTGGGAACATGGCTCCTGAGGCCAGGAGGCTCATGTCAGCTGAGGGCAATTCGCTGAAGGAAGGGACCAGTTGGAGCTCATGACGGTCAATACTTATAATATCTGGGGGTTGATGCCAACCTGTAAAGGGGCTCTGGCAGGGCACCACCAGCACCCACTCATCCACAACGAATCCATGCTGCTTCCCTTCAGAACCTAGAGATGACTTTGGGAGTGGGGTGACACAGGTGGGTGGCTCTCATTCTTGTCGAGTGTGAAGATTGTCGAAAATGTGCATGAAACATGCAAAGCATGGGAGATGCCCAATAATCATTGAAAAGAGGAAGAGTCCTTTGACCCTAAGTTGTGAATATTTCTTCCTCCCCTTTGATTTCTGAACATATTGTACCTTCATGAGAGCTGCCGTTATATACAGAAAGTAAAACCATATCTATCTTTGACTCAAGTGGGAACTTCTCAAGGGAAGAAATCTTGCCTTATTTCATGGATAACACACCTGCTTGTACATATGTCTTGTCCATAGTAGGCTAATCAACACTGATTGAATTGGGTACTACTTGTTTGCAGGGGGAGGCTTCCTGGTGCTATTATTTCAGCCAGTCAACCACTCAACGTTCATTCAATGTCTATTAGTTGTGACTAGCTCAAAAGGCATTGTGTTGTTGGCTGCCTGTTTTATTTCCTAACTATCTGTCCAAGGGTCTCAGAGTCCACGAAACAGCAACAGGAGGGTTATTCTAGGTTACTGGGCCAGGAAGAAAGGCAGTTCGATAGGAGGTCATGTAAGAAAGAGTGGGTCTCTTGTTGGAGTCAGGAGACTTGGAACACCACTCATTAGTTGGTTTTTGCATCTGTAAAATGAGTCAAAGATGCTGCCTCGTTGAACTTGCAGGGCTGTTGTGGAAGATCATAGGAGACAATACAGGTGAAGTCCACAGACTGTGCAGAGAAAATTGCTGCATTTTAAGGACCAATGATGGTTCAAGGGCAAGGATGACAGGCAGAGGGCTTGGAAGCTATCTCTGAAGTTCAGGTGGCACATTCTACCTCTACCTCCTGTGTCCTTAGAATTCACTGCATCTGGGAAACAAAAGAGGAAAAGGAAATATCATCATTCTTTTCTCTTCCCCTCCTGACTTTAGGTAACTGCATATGCTATTATTAGCACCTCAGCTTACACCTCCAATTACTGAAAGTTTCCCATTTAATTTTACAAGGACATATATGCTTTACAATGCCTGACACCTGCTCAAGCAAGCAAATAATTGTTTTGACACTGTGACAGTTATAGAGAGTATATTTTAAAAATTTCTGAAATCTGCCAATGGGATAATTAGAGTCTAACTCTCATTTGCCAGGGCAATGAGCTCTTGAGGCCAAATGACTCCCTGATGGCATGCCAGCCACGTTTTCCTGGTCCTTATTGGCTGCTAGAGATTTAGTTCCACATAATTGTTTCAGTCCTCACTGATGACTGATTTTTAACCTTTAATGATAATACAAGTTATGTACTGAGTACATCACTTGTTGGTTTCTTTGGATGGGCATCTTACTACAATTCTCATTGCTTGAAAAATAGCTTTAATTTAATTTAATCGTTGGTCTATTTAGGACTTCATTTTTCTTGTAGAGTGACCCCATAGCTGGCCCAAGGCAGTGGGTCATGGGACAAAAGATAACCGGCACTCCTGTTCTGGGTGAAGATGACCAGGGAAGGAGGGATAGTCTGAGAAATAGAGTCCAAGGAAGCAGGTAAAGAGAAAGTGTGGACATGAGGTAAAGACAAATGAGAACTGGCCAGAAGCACTGTCCTACATTTTAACGTCAGATTTAGGAAGAATCTTGGAGATACTGAGTATGGGGGAGGGGGTGTGATTTCTTTCCTGGACCACTGAGGGTGTATTGCTGGACGATGAACCTGGGGGCTGTGAGGATGCTGGTCAGGCCAGGCAGCCTTCCAGAATCCTGGCTTTGGTTTGGGACTCCTCAGAGCCCATCCTATAACCCGACTTGGGCATGGAGCCAAGCCTGCATCCCTGCCCAACTGTTGCGCATAGTCTCTGGCCTCACATAACCAGAGAGCCTGAAGAATGCAGCCTCTGAATGCAGCCTATGGTACCACCCTGCATCAGAGCCATGGAGCCCAGCTTACAGCCCCGCCCTGCAGCATATCCCAGCCTATGGCCCTGCCAGTTGCTGAATGCTGTCTGAGGCCTCTCCCGGACAAGGAACCTAGACAGGGACTGCCCGACCATGTACTACAGTCTCTAGCCCCACCTAACTGCAGGCTACAGCCAGAGGCCCCTGCCAGCCAGTGAGCCCAGCCAGGCCTTGCCCAAAAGCAGAGCACAGATATTGGCCTGTCTGATCACGACACCCAGCCTGTGGCCCTCAACCATCTTCGAGGCACAGCCTGTGGCCCCATCTGACTGTGAAGCCCTGCCTGCAGCTCTGCCTGAACATGGAGTCCAGACAGCAGTACCATCCAGTTGGGGAGCACAGCCTGAGACCCTCATCTTATCAGAAGCAGTTGTGGAGCTCAGCCCCTTGCCCTGCCCAATTGCATAGTCCAACCAGTGGCACCATCCTGCTAGGAAACCCAGCTGCGACCTTGCAGAGCTGATTGCAGAGCCCAGCTAGTGGCCTCACCCAACTGTGGAGCCCAGCCAGCAGCACCCCCACCTAACCCCAGAGCGTGGGCATTGGCTTCACCTAACTAGGAAGACTGATAGCAAGCCCTGCCTACTCATGGATGATACCAACTCACCTGACCAGTACCCCAAGCTGAGGTACTGGTGAATGATTGTCCCTGATGAAAAGACTGGAAGAAGAGAGTACTCGCTCAGATGCTCAGATATCAATGCAAGGAATCAGGGATCATGAAGAATCAGATAAACACCACCACCACCAAAGGAAACTAAGATGGCTCCAATAACTGACCCTAAAGAAATAGATTTCTGTGAAATGCCTGACAAAGAATTCAGAATAATCAGAATTCAGAATGTAAATTGGTATAGCCATTATAGAAAACAGTATGGAGATTGCTCAAAAAATTAAAAATAGAATTACCATATGATACAGCAATTCCACTTCTGGGTATATATCTGAAAAAAATAAAATCAGTATTTTTTTTTTTTTTTTTTTTTGGCAGTACGTGGGCCTCTCACTTTCGTGGCCTCTCCCGTTGCGGAGCACAGGCTCCGGACGCGCAGGCTCAGCGGCCATGGCTCACGGGCCCAGCCGCTTCACGGCATGTGGGATCTTCCCGGACCGGGGCACGAACCCATGTCCCCTGCATCGGCAGGCGAACTCTCAACCACTGCGCCACCAGGGAAGCCCAAAATCAGTATTTTAAAGAGATATCTGTACTTCCATGTTCATTGCGGCATTATTCGCAATAGCCACGATATGGGAACAACCTAAATGTCCATTGTTGGGTAAATGGATAAAGAAAAAATATATATATACACACACACAATGAAACATTATTCAGACATAAAAAAGAAGGAAATCCTGCTGTTTGCGACAACGTCTAAGTGAAATAAGTCACACACAGACATAACAGATACTCTCTGATCTCACTTGTATGTGGAAGCTAAAAACCCCCTGAAACAGAGATCAGATTGATGGTTGTCAATGGTGGAGGTGGGGGAAATGTATGAAGGTGGTCAAAGGGTACAAACTTCCAGTTAAAAGTTCTGGGGATGTAATGTATAGCATGGTGACTATAGTTAACTATACTATATTGTGTATTTGACAGTTGCTAACAGTGTAGATCTTAAAAGTTCTCACCACACACAAATTGTAACTGTGAGATGATGAATGTATTAATTAACCTTATTTTTGTAATAATTTCACAATATATACATATATCAAATCATTACACTGGATACCTTAAACTTATACAATGTTATATATATGTCAGTATCTTAATAAAGCTGAAAAAATGAAGATTAAAAAAATGAAAAGGAAATGTTTGCTGTATATATAGTTTCTATTTTTGAATGTTTAGGTAGTTACATTTAAAAATATACAAAATCGGGACTTCCCTGGTGGTCCAGTGGTGGAGACTTTGCCTTCCAATGCAGGGGGTGAAAGTTTGATCCCTGGTCGGGGAGCTAAGATCCCACAGGTCTCACGGCCAAAAAACCAAAACATAAAACATAGGCAATATTGTAACAAATTCAATAAAGACTTTAAAAATGGTCCATATCAAAAAAAAAATCTAAAAAAAATACAAATCAATAAGGAAAAGACAAAGATCCCAATAAAGTGGGCAAAAGACTTGATCAGAAAATATATAGCTAATGAGCATGTGAAAAACTGCTCAACATTATTAGTCATTTGAGGAATGCAAATTAAGATGAGAAGAAGATACCAGCTCACATCCACTAGAATGGCTAGAATTAAAGACTTGCAATGCCAAGTGTTGTTGAAGATGTGGAAATACTGGAACTCTCATATATTGCTGATTGGAGTAGAAAACTGGTGCAACCACTTTGGAAAAGTTTTGGCAGTTCCTTTTAAAGGTAAAAATCCATCTATTCTATGACCAAGTAATGGCATCCTTAAGTATTTAGAAATAAGAACATATATCTACAAAAAAGACTTGTACAGGAATGTTCATAGCAACTTGATTCATCATAGCCCCAAACTGGAAACAACCCAAATATTTCCTTGATTTATTTCTCAAGAGCATTTCTTACTGTGGAAGAAATTGAAGGCATTTCCGCATAGACACAAGGTGGACCTCCCCAGCTCCCGTGAAGAAAGGGCATCACAAAGGGAGCAGATGACCCACTTTCTTAAACTTCAGACTTGCACCAAGGATCAGCTGTGGACTTGATTCTGAATCACCTTTTTCTCCTCCGTGGTCAGGTTACAGAAGCCCTGAGAAATGGAGCCCCGCTTTTCCTGCTTTGGCTCCTGTCCTATTCCCAGCATGCTAAAGTGAAAGCTGATTGTGTCTCTCCCAGCTCTGCATCCAGTGATGTCACATTGGTAACGTGAAACCAGGACGGTGGGAGTATTTACATTGTAGAAATCAGCATTTCACCTCCCACTCCACGTCTCCCTCCAAAGCCAGTGATTAAACACAGACCAACTCATCTCTATCTGTACCTTCCCGTTCCCGCCTGGTGATTCTGCTCTGACAAAATTAGTCATTCTTCCTGTTTGATCACTGTCTAGTGCACATTGTTGTATCCCCAGAAAGGGACTTTATATCCTTTCACTGTTTCCTGATTCTGCTTCAGAGTCAGCAGGTGACAGCAGTTTTCCTCTTTCTCAAAACCTAAAAGAGGGGCCTCACTTCCTTACTTGGTGAGTGAGGAGTGTTTCATGAGATGATTTTCCTTGTTCATAGTTTTCTAAACATCTAGGTTAAACAAGTAGGAGCAACTGGTGAGAAGATGTCACAAAAAAATATAGGGGATTTAGGACAAACGCATCCAACAGGAGGGTCAAGCGGGGGGCTGAAAACTTTCTCTTAAAGGGCCAGATAATATTTGAAGCTTTAAAGGCCAAGAGACAATCTTGAGGCTATTATGTAGTACTTATATAACCATTTAAAATGTAACCATATAAAATTTTTAAAAAAATTCTTGGCTTCTTAGCCACGAAGAAACAGGAAACTGGTTGGCTTGGTCTGTGGGCTGCAGTTTTCTGACCTCCACTATGGAGGGCTCACTTGGGGGACGAGGAGAAAGGCAAGATGGTCAGGTTGGAGGCTGGCAGATAAGGGTGATGAGGGAGGGCTAAGACTAGGATGATGACAGTGGGGAGGAAGGAAGAGGGAGGAACAGGTCAGAGGGAATGTGAATATCCAATTAGATGTATATATAGCTGATAAATGAAAAGATGAATCAAATGTGATCCAGAGGGCTGGCTGCAATTTGTTACTTTGTCTTTGAGATTTACAAACATTAGGTCATTAGAAGCTCTGCAAAATCCTGCAGTAAGTAAAACTGGCTTTGTTCAGTCCATCATTTCTCAAAGTTATTTACCCTTTATTCATGGACTACCTACTAAGTAATGCCCCCATGAAGTAGTGTATCATGGAATGTACTTTCGTAGATTTCACCGACTTGATCTATAGGTGCATTCATTGCCCAATGCAATGTCTCTCTCCTCAGGAAAACAGGAACCATATCAGTATTTTAACAGTGATAATTTAATATAGGGGATTGAACTGCTGAACAGGCACTTGGAGGATTGTAACTGCAGAAAGATGTAGTAACTGCCGGAAACATCTACCACCCTTAGAGCAAGAAGAACAAAGGGAAGATGTTGGGGTTATTAGAACCTAGAAACTTAGATTGAAGGCCTCCAGAAAGCTGAGACCCAGACCATGAAGCAAGAGGTGCCACCTGGCTGGTGCTGGTATCCCTGAAGGAAACCCAGTGAGTCTGGCTTGGGTGTATGGAAAAAAAGACCTGGAACCAACTGCTGCTGCTGCTAGGGTGGAGCACCATTGCTGAGGTGACATTGACAGTTAAGAGGAAGCAGACAGCAAGGAGCAAATCCCTTCTCCTTCCTCTAGTCTTGCAGTTTCCCTTTAACACCCTTTATTGGCAGATTCTAACAGGAAGCCAGATGGCAAAGGAGAAATTTTTATCTGTGGAGTACAGCCTCAGAATCATAAAACAGAGAACAGAAGGGTGGGTGGTGCTGAGAGACAATAGCTTAATAATCAGCCCAGATCCCAACCTACACGTATGGTCAGTCTCCAAGCAGCCTGAGTCTGAATGACTCAAGAGGTCTCCTCCTCCTCCCAAGGGCTGGGACAGTCACAGGTACCTTTCTGAGGCTTTTCTTTTTTTTCTTAGCCCACAGAAGCTGTTCATTTGAGTAGAGAAAATTATGGTTTTACTTACATTTCTCTTATAATCCAGAAGGGTTTAAATAAAGAGAAAAGAGATTTTGGCAAAGAGCAAAACTATTTGGCAACTTCTTCTAAAGTGTTTTTCAGCATCCCTAGATTCATCTGTTCCTAATCCTGTGATCATGTGCTTCAATTTTCCATTTTAAGTCCCAGGGATTTAGAGGTACCTCCTTTATTGCTGGTGGTGGGTGCTTAGTGGACAGCTTGCAGATGACAGGGCTGTGTGCTTAAACAAGACACACGAGGAACAAAAAGAAAAGCACCCTGTTCTCCCAGAGACCTCCTCTTCTGAGACGTGCAGGGTGAGGCATCTTTCTGGAGGAGCTGAAACATCCTGGAATCTTCTCCTTAGATGTTCCAACGGTCACCGTAGGATGATTTTCTTACACATGAAAAACTTCTGCAGTGTGGAAGTCTGACAGAGCCCTTACTAGGTCCCAAGAGAGTCAATTCACTTTATTGCTTTATTATTGCTAATAACTGTACCTGTCCTGCTCTCTTTTTTTGGCTCACTCAGAGGATCAAAAGAGATGGTGGCTCAATATGAAAACATGCTGCAAAGAGTAAAATGAAAGAAATACACAAGGAATCAACAATGTTTGGGTTTGAGCTGTATCTATTCATGTGGTTCTTGACTCTGTAAGGATACAAAGAGAGATACACCTTCCCCCCCAAATTCCTTTCTATTATAGAGAAGTTACAGTGTATACATATCTGGGTTTATGTTGCACATTTTTCCCCTCATAAAATGTTTGTCTTTAATGTTACTATCAACAAAGCACCCAATGTGTAAGTGAAAACAAACCCAGGACAAATATCTCTGTGTTTCTAGACCAATTCAGTTTTCTCCGTTATTTTCAGTTTTTCTTGGGGCCAAAATGGAGTAGAAGTTTCTGAAAATTTAGTTTGAATCTAGGAGTCAACTGCTACTATTATAATTTCTTCCTCTCCTCCCCGCTCCCCTTCTCCGTCTTCTAGCAGTAGTAGCATTTATTGAGTGCTTAGTGTATGTTGGACACTTTTTAAGGGCACCTATACTATATTGCCTTCTTAAAAATAACCTTTTGAGGTAAATATTGTTTTCATTCTCACTTAATATTAGCCAACTGGGGCATAAAAAGGTAAAGAAACTTGCCTGATGTTACAGACAGTAAATTATGGAGCTGGGATTTAAACCCACATAAATTAGTTCCACAGTCTAAACTTTTAGCTACTCAAGCAGTGTATTCAAGAAACACTTTTGCATATATTGTGTAAATCAAAGTTGCCTCTCAATGGCTTTTATTTGTTGACATAGAGGTACTGTTCACTGAACTCTTAAAATGTACTAGATTGGGTTCTAAGCATTCTCTATGCATTATCTTATTTAATCCTCACAATATTTAAAAATCATTGTTCTTATTTATCAGATGAAGAAACTAAAGTTCAGAGAATTTGCACAATCAGGCTCACACTTTTAATAACTGTTGAAGCTGATATTTGAATTTAGGCCTATACAATTCAAAATCCCATGTTTTAATGTAGTAAGTCACATACCTCTTCATTTACCAAAAATACATATTTTTCCTAGTTTTCATGGAGGCATCCCTCAGACTTCCTTGAACATTAATGTAAAGCTTATAACAATGGCAAAGCTGAAATAAAGCTAAATGAAAATCAGAAATCATGTAGTAATTATACCAGGAAACTGGGTTGAGGGGCAATGAAACAGTTTAATGCTCCAATTTAGAACTTCTTAGAAGTTAAGACCAAAAAGAAAAAAAAAATAGGAAATCCAGTTTATCTAGTTCTTATTGTCAGATAAAAAGAGGTAGACCAGTTTTGCACAAGACACAAACTTTCCTTAGCATTCAAAGTCAAGAGCAGTTTATCGTAAGTCTTGTATTTGGACAACAGCTGTAGTTTATAGGGACCTTCATGAAACACAGCATGGTGTGAATGAATACTTGGTGAAAGATAAAGATTAGAATTCATATTGTATGTGAGATAGATCAAATTTGCAGAGTGTCTTTAAAGGAGAATGAATTGTAGTTATACGTTCTTGTGTAACGTATCAACTAATGTTCTTAGATCTGTCATACCAACTCCATGGGTAAATGTGTTTACCAGCTTCATAGAAGGAAACAACTTTATTTATGTGCTAAAAGCCAATTGTTTACTTCTTGAAATTCTGGAGGAAAAATTTTAAAACTAACTTAAAACTTGTTTAACTTCAACTTAGTGGGTGGTCTCTATTTTCTCCTTTTAAGGTCTGGTTGAGACCTGAGGCTTCCTCATTCATTTGTTCATTCTGCATTTAATTTGGTCCGCTATTAGTTAAGGAAGACCTCAGGCTTGGCTAACACCCAGGCAAAAGAAACAAGGGAAGAAACTTGGCTAAGAACCTGGTGGATCTCAATGGCCTGTGGTGCATTCATTGGTTCTACGCACAACTGAGGCAGTTGATCCCTACCTGCTAGTATTATGCTGGAGCTAACCATACAGGAAGGTGAGAAAAAGGCAGGGATACAATCAGGAGACAAGTCAGAGTCACATGGTACATGGTAACCTGTCAAGGCTAGGGAGATAAAGATGCTCAGAACTGGGTTTATATTCAAGTGACTACAGCACAGCATTCTTGAGCTTGAGACAGCCGTTCTTAAGTGAACCACAATCTCACCTATGTGGGCTGGGGATTAGAACTCCTCATGCTGCATCACTTGATGGATAAAATTGCAAATAAGTTAAAGATGAATTGAGAAGCTCATGGGATCATGGACATAAGTACAGGTGTACGGTCATAGCTAGGTTCTAGGGTTTTGCTCAAATCTGACATATATATATCTAAGTGTTCATCCATCCATCCACCCTCCATCCCTCATTTATTTAATAGAATTACATCTATTGACTCAGGAATTAAAACTAGTTCAATATTAATGGAAATGAAAGCTAGATTAGGTTTCTTTATAATAATTAAAGGAGCATGCTAGAAATGGCATAAAGTATTAGTAAACTATGCATTAATTTGTAACTACAACAAATATTTATTAAAATACTCTTATGGGCCAGGAGCTGTAGTAAGAGCTAGGGAGAGAATAAAGATGAGTAAGGTAGAGGCTTGCTTTTTAGATTTTAGAATTCATGGTCTAGTAGAAAGTAATCACACACATCTCTCTGACCTCATGTCCCATCCTCTTACCTTCATTCACTCCACTGTAGAGACACTGTCCTCCTTCCTTTTTTTGTAAAACATAACAAGCATCTCTTTCCTCAGGGCCTTTGCCCTTACAGTTTCCTCTGCCCAGAATGTTCTTTCCCCACACATGTGCAGTGTTGAGTCCACACTTCCTTCAGACCTCTGCTCACATGTCACCATCTCAGTGAGGTCTTCCTTGAGTATCCCATACAGGACAGCAATTTTCTTTCACTCAGGGAACTCTGTATCTCCATAGTTCTGAATTATTTTTCTCCTTACTCATCTATATTTACTTGTTTTGTGTGTTTGTCTGTCTCCTCTTATGTCCATTAGAATATGTGTTCCATGAAAATAGGGAACTTTGTTTTGCTTTCTACACTACCCTCGTGTCCAGAAAAGAGCTTGACAATAGTAGATGTTTAATAAATATTGTTAAATGAATAATACAAGGAAGAAAAAATAATGCTAAAATACACAAATGAATTGTTTGACAGCAATGAGGAAGGAGTGATTATTTTGGATTGGAGGTATGAATATTGATTGGCTTATGAATCCTTGAATAAAAAGTTTTTACTTTGCATAGTAAAGTCTACAAATGTGGGACAACTACATGGCTAAATTCCAAGATATATATACCCAGCATTTCAGGAATCAAGGTGCTGGTTAGATGTGATAAATGACCATATGATGCCTGAAAATTTTCCATTACCCTTTGTATTTTTAATTTTTTTTGGTCTGGGACCATCTGGAGATAAATGGGTTTGACCTCATTTCCAAAACTACTTGTGAAGCCTATTCCTGGTAACCAGGATCTAAATCTCCACCGTGGGCTGTCTGTGCTTGATTCTGTGCTCCAGTCCCTACAACTCTGACTACTGATGGGACTCAAGAGAACACTGAACATTTTCCTTGTTGCAAAAGCCATCACTCACTGGAGATGGGGAACAGGGAACTCTAATATCCACTGGAATGGCTCAGGGCAACCTGGGCTGCCAAAGAAAACAGGTGTTCAGTGATTACTGGAACAGGTTTGAGGCAGAGAATCCAAGCTGTGCTTGGGCCCATGTGATGCCTTTCCTTGTAGTGCTTGTGGATGTCAGACAGGTGAATGAGGACTCTCAGGCAGCCAGAGAAACCCTTTGGGGGCAACTTTTCATTCATTCAGCTGACCATTATTTACTGAGCCTCTGCCTCGTATAAGGCTCAGAGCATGACCAGTCTTGGTCCAACCAGAGGTTCTCTCCAGTAAGTTTGTGGAATCCCCCAAGGACTTCAGGAAGCTTTCTCTTGTAGATTGTTTTAATCAAAGAGTATTATTTGCAGGAAGGAGAAACTCATTCAAACAAGCTCCTTTAAAACAGGGGAGAGCAGGGGAGCAGTTTTGCAGTCTAAAGGCAGGAGGTGGCAACATGGTAGCTCACGGCATGTTTCTCTACAGGGTGCTATGCTCTCTGGGCATCTACTTCAGTTTTCTCTCTTTCCTTGGATCTGGATGGAGTTTATCAGGCCATAAAAGACCATTTCAGACCTGGCTGGATAGCACCATCCAGGAGCACTTGAAGGAGACTGCCTGTAGCCTGTGTGTTCCATTCCAGACCCCTGGAAGAAAGAACCTGAGTGCCTCAGCTGGTATCTGGGGTCCTCTTCCGTGCCATCAGATGTAACCAGGGGTCAGGGTCTTGTGGCCCACCGTTCACTTAGCAGGGCGGTGGGAGGTGGCTCTCTCAGAAGGTAGGCTGAGGTTACGGGGAGGGCAAGACTGACATCTCTAGTGCAGACTAAGAGTGCTGTTCAGAGACAGTGACCAGTGAATTTAACGGGACCAGAGGGAACAGAGCTGTCATTTACATGAGCTATTAGTTAGACACATGGGTTATGGGGGAGGGGGAGTTCGGGTAGTAAGAAGGAAGCCTGGATACCAAAGCTGAAATGATGGGGAGAGTGAGTACCCAGCCTACCCTGTCCCCACATCAGCTACTTCCTGTCCTGCAGGTGAAATGGGGGTGAAAGAGAGCCTCCTGGATTAATGAGGGGCTGCTGCAGCAGAGGGGTTAGTTGGTGTGTTAGTGACTCACACTCCCTCTTCTTCCTTGGACCTGGGTGGATTTCCCTGCACACCTGGGAATCTCAGTTTATTGCCATAAAACATGATTCTGAGCTGCAAATAAGAGAAAGCCTAAGGACTTGTCTTGACTGCAATGTGTGAAAGGCAAAGATGTCCTCCCTCCCCATTCTGAGGAAAAGGGCAAAGAGAATACATTTTTGCATCTGAGGAAAAGGGCAAAGGCCATTTATTGAGTAACAGTTATGTTCCTGGAAGTGTGGACTGAAGTGGATGCTACTGGTATTCCATCCAGACCCCGCTGGGTCTCTTTTGCCCTGTCTGTGCCTGCCCTCCCAGTTTCAATGGACATTTGCTTGCAAACAGCCAGCCTTGGCGTCTGTTCTTTGGCAGCTGGTGCTCTGCTGTGAGAGTTGCTTTGCTCACATGTGCAGAGTTCACTGTGCCTGTGAGCGTGTGTTTCCCCTCTACCCCCTCACCCCCATGGAGGCCCTTAGCTGGTGACAGGTGGATGCAGGGATATGAAAGTCCTGCCCTCTTGCCTCCAGTGGGGACAACCCACAGACATAGCCCATCCTCCAGAGCTCCCCTGTGGAGTCAGGCTCAGGCCACCCTCCGCAGGTCCTCCCTGAGACTGCGTCCTCACCAGGCATCCTCCTCTCCCTCTCCTGCTTTCTCCACTCCCTTGCTGGTCTCCACGGGGGCATTTTCTTAATAAATCACTTGTACAAGAATCCTAGTCTTGAGTTCTGCTTCCAAGGAACCTGATCTACATTATCCCACTCTCATTTGTACCTGACCAAAACCTTGTGAAGGAAATGTTATTATCCCCATTTTACAAATAAGGAACCTGAGTCTCAGAAGGTGGTAAGATGTCCAAAGCGAGTGATTCAAATCCAGCTCTGTCCAACACCATGAACTCAATGCCATGGAAAGCAATAAGCATTTTGATGAAGCCAAGCCAGTGGTCTCCTCACAAACGCAGTTGCTTTCTCAAGGTCACAGAGAAGGTTAGTCACCTAAATTGAATCAGGAGTTGAGTAAGTCTGAGGTCTCAGGCCTATGTGGATGCTTTTGCTGACTGTCTGCCTTCCTCCTTTAGCCTGTGCTATACTTACCCATCTACTGCGTTTATAAATACTCTGCTTCAGGAGTCTACTTTCCCCTATGGCTCTTACATAAGCCAGTAAGCTGGTTGAGGACCAGAACCCTGTGCTACTTATTGCGTGAAATCCGCAGAGCCTACGTCGGTGCTTGGCACATAAGAGGTACTTAACTGAATATACCCTCAGTGAAAGGATCCAGCCACAGGGAAGTTTCCTCCATGAAAGGTCCACTCTGGAGAAATCAATTAAGTCAAAATGAAGGGATTTCTCTGAGTCCTTAAAAAGAACTGCCATTCCTTGAGCTAATTTCTTACTCTCTAGCGCCTGCATCATGGTTTAGTGCAAAGACCTCATGCCAGTGCTTTCTCTGCTGAATGTCTCTTCTCTGAGGTTTCTGTTCCAGTAACATTAACTAATTCTGTCAAAAGGTTTTTACCCTTGATACATTTTCAGATGATATACATATTTTAAGGGTTCAGTGACTTTAACATTAATTCTGGGGAATTATGAATTCCTCTTCTTAATTTTCTATGCAGAGATTTTCCACGAAAATCAAGCCTAATCATTATATTGGACATCAAACATGAGTAATGCAGAGAGTACTATTTAACCAATTTTGGGTGGTCAAATGATGGCATTATTATCTTTTAAATTGTGAATCAGTATTAGAAGCCCCGTGTTTTTCTGCTGATGCTGCTAGCATGTTTTTCTTCACCGTGTTTTTTTTTTTTAAGTTTTAAAACTACCCACCCCCCGCCTTTATTTATAAAATTCTTTTCTATTATGTTTTTTAATATTTATTTATGGCTGTGTTGGGTCTTCGTTGCTGCACACGGGCTTTCCCTATTTGTGGCGAGTGGAGGCTACTCTTCGTTGCAGTGCGCAGGCTTATCGCAGTGGCTTCTCTTGTTGTGGGGCACGGGCTCTAGTTGCACAGGCTTCAGTAGTTGTGGCACATGGGCTCAGTATTTGTCGCTTGCGGGCTCTAGAGTGCAGGCTCAGTAGTTGTGGCACACGGGGTTAGTTGCTCTGTGGCATGTGGGATCTCCCCAGACCAGGGCTCAAACCCGTGTCCCCTGCCTTGGCAGGCGGATTCTCAACCATTGCACCACCAGGGAAGCCCTCCATTATGTTTTATTACAGGATACTGAATATAGTTGCCTGTGCTATACAGTAGGACCTTGTGGTTTATCCATTCTATATATAGTAGTTTTGCATCTGCTAATCCCAAATTCCCAATCCATCCCTCTCCCCTCCCCTTCCTCCTTGGCAACCACAAGTCTGTTCCTCACCGTGCTTTTATCAATCTTCCCGTCAGTGTACCAATCCAGATAATAGTTCAGATGTATATTATGGCCCACGGTTCCTGGAACTTTTCTTTTGAAAGGTGTGTAGGTGGATTTTTTGATTATGTAAGCACAAAGCTAATAGTATTGGCGGGAGCCCCCGCTGAGAACAGGCAGGTGCTGGACAGTCTTCTCTCGGCCTTGCTGTCCCTGGGCATGGGCTGGTGCTGGGCTGCTACTGCTACATAGCAACACTGACATCCCTGCCTACTGTGCCCTGCCATGTTTTCTTTCCCAACGGTAACTGAGAAATACGGGAACTGACACTTGGATTCCAGCAGCCTTTAAAGCCATTGCTACAGAAGGAGCTTGGATCTAGAAACAGAATTTGTAAGGTTGGATTGGGAGGAATCCATGTTTAATCCAGTTACTAAAGTGGGTTGAACTGGATGCTTATGTTAACCCCTAAAATTTATGGAAAATAATGTTTGGCATGTGTTTCAGTTACCTATCACTGCATAACAAACCACCTCAAAAACCTAGTAGTAGAAAGCATCATCACTTTCTCATCATTAGGAGGGTCTAGAATTTGGACAGGGCACAGTGGGGATTGAATGTCTCTGTTTCACTTGTGTCTGCTGGGCTGGAATGTGCAGGATAGCTTCTTCACTCACATGCCCGACACTTGGTCAAGGATGATTTGAATGGCTGGGGCCTGGCTGGAATGGCTTGACTAGAATATACGTTTGGCCTTGGTTCTTGCTGTTGGCTGCTTTCCTTGGTTTCCCTTCATGTAGTTTCAGGGTCTCTCTCTCTCTCTCTCTCCACAAGGCCTCTCCCTGTAGTCTCTCCAGCAGAGTAGTGAGAATTCTGACATGAGTGCTTAGAGCAAAAGCAGAAACTCCAGGGCTTCTGAAACCGTAGGCTCAGAACAGGCACAGAATCACTTGCACTGTATTCTTGCTAATGTCATAGGTTGGCTCAGATTCAAGAAAGGGGAACTTCTTAAGGATGTAAGTACTGGTGATGTGGTTTCCCCCAAATCCACTGATATAACAGACTACTGCAGCATGGTTTGAGGAAGAGAGTGTACAGACATGGGACACACAGAATAGACAGAGGCTGCTGAGGTTTGAGAAGTGCCTAGGGTTGCCAGATAAAATACAGGCTACCCAGTTAAATATGAATCTCAGGTGAACAAGAAATAATTTTTTAGGATAAATATGTCCAGTGCAAGTCAGCACAGCATGCAATATTTGGGACATACTTATCCTAAAATAGCTTGTTTTTCTTTCCTGAAATTCAAACTTAATTGAGCATTCTGAATTTTTATTTGCTAGATGTGGCAACTCTGGGTGAGAGCCCTGTGAACAGTACCTAGTAGCTGTTTATTGGTCTAGTTACAAGGTGGTTCAGGACGTACGAGGACCAGGGCATGTGAATGGAGAGGGAGAGGGCAGGTCTTTGAGGCTAGCCGAGTTTGCAGGCAGTGTACCAGAGTGGCTGAGATTGGGACAGTGGAGTCAGCAGACCAGAGAGGAAGTCTCAACTCTTCATGACTACTCTGGACATCAGTTTGTCTTTCTTTTTTTTTTAGGCTTTCAAATAAGGCAGATAATACAGTGCTACTCAGTAGGTTTGTGGTGAGGATTAAATATGGGTGCCTGGAATGCACTTGGCTCAGTGCACAGTAAGCTCTAGGAACAGGTGAGTGTAGTCACCATCAGAGCAACAATTGTGGCAATGATAATAGAGTTGTGGGTATTGGAGCTGGTGCACAAAGAGTGGGGAAGAGGCATGAAGGAAGCTAACACTCCTAGAACAGAGGCCAGGCTCTGTGCCTGGTGCTTGTAATTCTCCATCTCCCTTAATCATCATAGCCTTTGCAGGGACAGTAAATCAATTGTAGAGATTAGTGAATTGGCTTGGAGGAATTAATGTTTGCCTGAGTGGCAAAGTCAGCTCTGTATGACTCCAGGAATTTTTTCCTATAAAAAAAGACAAGTTAATATAGTTTATTAGGGTGGACCTCAACTTGGGGGCTTCCAGTTAACGTGCTGTGGGCCAGTCTTTCCTGTTGACCTTGGCCTCTGTGTTGCCTTAACTCTGAGCCTTCCCTACTCAATTGTACAATGGGAGAGTAACACCCACTTTGCTTCTCGCAGAACCTGTTGAAAGCATTCACTGTGGTAAAGGGTGTGAAGACATTTGAAAACTCTAAAGTGCCCCACAGATGTTGAAATTGTTTTATAAACCCTAGTACATCAAGCGTCAGTGGAATTGAATACGTTAATCTCGTATTCTGCTAATTCGAGGCCTTGGCAGGATAGGAAATGCTGTTCTCCTGAAGGCAGTGAAGAAGGGGCTTGGGGAGGTAGGAAGAGGAGAGAGGCAAGTCTTATGGTGTGGTGTGTTTCCCCCTGGAACACTCTAGAACAAGATTCTGGGGATACCGGATTTAAGGGCAAAGAGCAGAGCCGGACAAGAGCATGCCTGTGTGGGCCGTGTAGCTCTCCCTCCGGCTTATCGCCTTTAGGAAGCCTTGACAATAGCTCCTTGCCAAGGCACAGGGAGGCCTAATCCAGAGATTGATGAAATGCCGATTTCACGTTTCTTTCATTGTCTGCTGAAGATTTGGAACTTATTACAAGGCCCCTATGAACTTTTAGACTTTCCCAGAGAAGAGCAGCTTAGAAATATGGAAATATTTCTGGAAATACTGTCATTATCTATTTTATGGGCGAGCATGATGTAAACAGCGACTGACAAAGCTTGAGTGAGGGGGGTCGTGTCTCTAGCTCAGGTTTTCTCTTTCTCTGATTCACTCTGGGTCTGAGTTTCCATCCTCCCAGCACTCTGGATGTGCAGCTGCATTCATTATGCTCACTGGCTCTGCCCATATCACCACATAAGGATCAGAATGGTCTGCCACCACAGACTCGTTTCCCAGGCAGTAAATTATGATAACGTGACAAGAGAAGGTTCTAGCTTTGACACGTATTTTCCAAGTTTACCAGAGGTAACAGCATAGCTGGTGGTGTATGTGTATGGGTGTGTGTTTGTGTTTACGTGTGATGAGGGTGGAGTGAATGTGTGGGCTTCTGAAAGGCATCTTGCGAAAGCCACAGTGGCAGGGAGAGACGAGAGTGCTCACTGCTTGGTAATGAGATTCAGTGTTATGGGGCTGTTATTTTTAGCGTTTAAACTATGAAAATCTCATTCTCTCCCCAGAGGCCTCCTCTCTGCCATTCTTTAGCACGTCAGTTGAGAAATCAAGTGTCATCTTTAAAAAATGATAACAGATCCCAAGTTAGCTTGTAAAAAATACTGCTCTCCCCCAATGCTAAGTGTTTGGTGTGGCAAGAGTCATCTTATAAATTGGAATTTTGATTTGAGATGAGCAGGGAGGGACAGAAGAAGAGAAAGGAGATTTGAAAGTCTTGAATTACAGAAGGAGGGACTGGAGACAGAGAATTAAAAATAAGATGGAACTTGATTTTATTCTTTATGAATAATTAAGCACAAATGCCCACTGCAACTCTGTGTGCATGTCTGTGTGTATGGCTTTATATACATGCATGTATGTATATAACTTGTGTCTCCCATATGTGTGTGTGTGTGTGTTTCACATGTCCTTTTTGATGTATTCTATGAATTATGATCTTGGTCTAAATTTTCTTCTTTGGTCATCCTTATATTTTATGCTCACATTTGTGCCCATGAAATTCCTTTAGAGCTAGTAAACTGGTTGCAATCCTAAAGGTACAAAGGCTTTTCTACTTAGACTATATAAGCTCCAGAGACAGAGATTTCTATTGTTCTGTTTTTATCCTGTTTACTATTGCATAAGACCAATCAATTAGTAAAATTCAGGACGCTTAAATAAGAAGATGCTCATCGCTTCAAATTCCAGCTATATGGGTGATAACTTCCAAATGTGTGTCTCCAGTATTAACCGTTCCCATGAGTTCCAAACTTTTTAAGTCCAAATGCCTACTTGCCAGATCTACCTGGATATGTAACATGTATCTCAAAGCTTAATATATCCCAAATCAAACTCTTAATTCAGTTCATGCCCTTCTTGATTTAATTCTGTTGCAGCTTTTCAGTAAATTCTATCAGTTTCTTGGGTCAGAAGTCAAGAAGTCAGCCTCGATTCCAGTTTTATTCTCCCGGCCCATGTACCCAGTCCATCAACAGTTCTGTCAGGTCTAGTTTCAATATATATTCAGAATCTGACCATTTGCCATCTCCGCTACTCCCACCCTGATCAAGTCACCATCTTTTGGCTTTATTATTCCAATAGCCTCCTAATTAGTTTTGACCCCTTTACAGCCTATTTTCCAACAACAGTCAACAACATGATCCTTTAAAAACCTTGGCCAGATCGTGTCACTCTTAAATTCAGAACCCTCCAGTGACTTTTGAGTGAAAGCAGAAAGTAAAGTGAAAGCCAGACCCTTACATTGGCTGCAAGGTCAAGTGCACCCCTCCTGCTCGCCCCTCAGCACGCTCATCTTCATCCACACCTGTCTACCTGCTTCCCATGGATGTGCACTGTTCAAAGATAAACTGGGCCATATTAAAAATGTTAAGAGCTTACTTGAGCAAAATCCATTTGAATTGGGCAGCAGTCTAACAGATAGAAAGCAACTCCAAGGAGCTGTAGAAAGTGAAAGACTTCTTTATTTTTTTAATGTGATATACGAACTTTTTTTCTTTTCTTTTTTCCTTTAACATCTTTATTGGAGTATAATTGCTTTACAATGGTGTGTTAGTTTCTGCTGTATAACAAAGTGAATCAGCTGTATGCATACGTATATCTCCATATCCCCTCCCTCTTGCGTCTCCCTCCCACCCTCCCTATCCCACCCCTCTAGGTGGTCACAAAGCACCGAGCTGATCTCCCTGTGCTATACAGCTGCTTCCCATTAGCTATCTATTTTACATTGGGTAGTCCATCGACAGATGAATGGATAAAGAAGATGTGGCACATATATACAATGGGATATTACTCAGCTATAAAAAGAAATGAAATTGAGTTATTTGTAGTGAGGTGGATGGACCTAGAGTCTGTCATACAGAGTGAAGTAAGTCAGAAAGAGAAAAACAAATACCGTATGCTAGCACATATATATGGAATGTAAAAAAAAAAAAAAAAAAAAAAAAGTTGTGAAAGACTTATAGCCAGAGGGAATGGGAATGAGAAAGTTTCACCAGACAGAAGAGTGGGTTGGTTACTGCAAAGTTATTTTCCTTTAGGGGTTGCCAATCTCCCAAGATCCAGAGGCACTCCCAAGGTTACCCAAAGAAAGACAGACTTAGACAAATACCCTGAGAGCTATCAGCAGTTGGTAGGACCCTGGACACAAGTGGAGTGCAGCCCACATTTCTGTCCAGCCAAATTTTCAGGGCCCCTGAACCTGATGGTTGCCAGGCCAAGTCTCAGGATACAAAACGAGACAAACAAGAAGGCAGTAGCCATCCCTGGGAGAGAAAGGATCACCAACCAATGGCTACCTGAAAGCAAATTCATGAGTCACAAGTCAAAGATTCAATTCTTACAGATGCTTTTTGCCTGCCAGTATGAATTTGGAAAAGAAGGGACAATATGATTTTACCTTCCTTTCTTGAAGAGGCACCACAGATAGAGATCTGGAGAGCTGACTTTGGTAAGCATTCTTACCCTTTGCTGGCTTCCAAGCCAGTTTTTTCAGGATCCCATCTGCAGGCTCTGGAGTGAGTGGGGTGTCCCAGCGGGTCCCATTCTGGTCATCAGAAACTGTAGAGGAGCAAAACTGATTTCTCCTCTACCCTTTGTAGGGAGTGCTTGGCTGAGACCCCTCTTTCTCTCGGATACTTCATAAGTGGATAAGCTTACCTAGGTTAAAATTTTCCACTGCAGCCACTGTAATTCAAGATTATCTTTGGAAGTTTAACCTGTTTTTTCAGGCTTGAAATAAATTTTACTCACCTGAGACCTCACACTGGACCCAGTTCAGCTTAGGTTGGCCCCAGTCCAACCTCAGAACTGGTCCAGTTTCTAAGTAGGACCATTCTGACCCTGGAACTGGTCTGGTTTCTAAGTTGGATCCAGTCCAACTCAGCTGCTTTCCAGACCCAGTCCACAAAAAAAAAAAAAAGCTCATATAAAGTCTGAAAGCTCATAATGCAAAGACCATGGAGCGAGGGTCCGAGAGGAACTGACCCCCCACCTCTAGGGGCAGCAAGAAGGCAGCAAGCTCAGGAACTCCACAGTACCTGCACCTAGTTGCTCGTGGTTCCTGGGGCCGCTGGTGCTCTCCTTTAATTCCCTCTTGTGACACCAGAACTGTTCAGAGATACTGAGGCATATTAAAATTTTTAAGCGTTTATTTGAGTAAAAATCGATTTGAGTTGGGCAACATCCAGTCTAGCAGATAGAAAGGAGTCCAAGGAGCTATATAAAATGAAAGACATTTTGTACAGGAGCAGGAACAAGGAAGTGAAACTAGGCAAAAAGTGGGTCGGTTATTGCAAGGTTACCTTCCTGGGGAGAAGGGCATGGGTCCCTCAGGCAGATTATCCAACTAGTGCTGGTCAGGTGACTCATGATTGACTCATTAAGATCCCATTTCTGAGAAAATTGATGCTGAAAGTTAGTTAAATCTCGGTTCGGTGATGTGGAGCTTAGCCTAAGCGACTCCATTTTGGGTCTGTTGTCTCATTTTCTAACAGCAGCTTCCATTCACCTTCAGTTGGCTCTACCAGGATGCTTTTCTTTCACAATTGTGCACACTCATCTCCCACTCCATTTTATCTCTACTCAAACGCCACCTCCTCAGAGAGTTTATCTTTAAGCATTTAAAATAAAGCAGGGCCCCATTCCCTATCTTCCTTACTCTGTCTCCCTTATAACCTATTTTATTTTTCTTCATGATACTCATCACCGTCTGACATTATATGCTTATTTATGCTTATTTATTTGTCTGTTTCCTCTCACCCCTATGTAAGCTTCCCAAGGAAGGCTTTTTGTTTTGGTTTTGGTTTTTTTCATGCTGTGTCTCCAGTGCCTAGAACAATATCTGTCGTGTAGAAGTTGCTCAATAATTATTCGTTAAATAAACAAGTGAACGAGTGCTCTGGAAAGTTTTCTACAACATTCCTGTAAGTTCTTTCTAGTGTTAGTGCAATTATTTTATTTTGATGCTCTGGGATGTGATACAAGGAAATGTACCATAATGACAGTTTGGAAGTGGAGTTTGTCCATCACTTCTCTTTTGCCACCCACCGAAAGCTCCTTATTCTGGGGAAGGTACTGATTAGGGCAGAGGGATCACAAATCCAGGAAAAGTGTGGGGTGCTGGCTCATTCTCTGGGAAGGGTAGAGTGCTTTTTCAGGGACCCGAGCCCCGACAGTTCCCTGGTGACCTTCTGGGTCGACTCGTACTTTTTACAGCAACACAGAGGAAAATTTCCTAGTTATGATGCTACTTTGCAAAACTAGAAATAAAATTTGATACAAAACTGTTTTACAAGTTTACCCTCTTGACTTGTATATTTAGCCAGGTTCTTCTCTCTTTCCCCAGTCTACCTCTGCAGCCTAGTTGATTCGATCTTACAAAATATGTCTCCTTAAAACCTGTTTCTGTAAGGAGAAGAATAGTTGAGAGGTGGACTACTTAAAAATAAACTATCTGGAAAGTATAATGATTGCAAATCTATGTAAGATGCTGTAGTTTCAACAGAGTCAGGGCTGGTATGCAACCCTGAGTCTGGCCAACCCAATATATGAGCTGATGCAAATGCTTCCTCCTGGTGGAGTGCAGTGCACAACCTGCACATCTGTACGTGACAGCCCTGAATCCTGGTTCTGCCACATACTTACTGTGTGAACGTGTGCAAGTTTTTTTTTTGCAGGTCTGTTGCCTCAGTTTCTGCACCTATAAAGTAGAGAAAATAATACTTACCTCCTAGGGTTATTGTGAGAATTAAATGAGTTAATATTAATATGTCTGAAACCCTTAGAACAGACCTGGAATGTAGCAATTGCTATGTATATTTATTACTATCATTTATTATGATAATATTATTATTGTCAATGGGTATGAACATTTTAAGATGTTAATTGCAGGCTGCCAAATGAAACCTCATCTTAAAATGACTAAAGACCTAATATAATCCTGTAAATCTGGAAGCCTGTCAACTCTAGTTGATGTCATGATTGGATTCAAGACTCTTCAAGAACTATACAATAAAGAGTATCTACTCTTGGAGCCCTGTGAGATGAAGCTGATATGTGAAGCCACATTTTCCGGAGATGAGATGAGGCACAGAAATGGAAGGTTAGTTGGCTCTAGAGAGGAATGGGAGCCCAAGAGGAAGCATGTGATTACGGAATCATGATTTCAGAAAAGGAAAAACCAGTGAAGAAAGCATGTGGTGAGGAGTTTGTTGGAAGAGAAGACCTCCTTCTGTGGGGAGGAGAGGTGACCTCAAGCTCTCCGTGAGCAGGTGGGACAGAAGTCTGGGTCCCACCAGAGGGGATGCTCAGGAGCCATCTGTCACAGTTAATTCTGAGTCAGGATGTCCTGCTTACCTTTGGCTTCATACGGCATTGCGGTCCAGATGAGAGTCACATGCTTGCATCTGTTCTCCCTCTCTGAAAATTTTCCTCTAGAATAATGATCACCTTGTTAACTAACACCAACCATTTTCAAAGGAATGCTTTCAGAAAGATGTAAAGAGCAGCAGAATGCTTGACCAAACCCATCTGGTTTCAGAAGCTCCCCTCTTCTCACATGTGTCTACTTTGATTAAAGCAAACCATGAAGATTCACATGCCTGGGAATAGAGGCAGAAAACTCTATTGCAGTTGGTTTCAGAGACATCTCCATGCAGAATAAGCAAAGTGAAGCCCAGGCTGGTCTCTCACTGCATTGAGTGAGCTGTGGCAGGCTTTCTGCTCTCTGACCTCACACTTTTGCCTCTCCATTTACCTTCTTTCTGGAGAGGAGAAGCTACTCAGGCTGTTTGGAGGCTAGGATATTCTTTGGGGCCACATTTAACCAACAGGCAGGGCTACGGTGCTGTCTTAGTTTTGGGGAAGCAGACCCCAAGACAAGATTTTGAGTATAGATAACTTATTTGCAAGGTGTGAAAAGAACTCAGGAAGTGGGTGAAGAAGTGGGATGGGGAAGGGAAGTCAGCTAATAAACGGTGTGTTAAACCATTTACCACCGGGGACAACTGGAGCTTTATCCTATAGGAACACTCTGGGAAAAGAATAGAACACAGGACTCAGATATATCGTACTCTGTGGTAAGGGAGTTGGGATGTTTATACTCCAACTCCATCAATCATCAGTTGAAGGCTGCTCAGGGAAATGTTAATTCCCTGGCATTTCCAAGACTCAGAGGCCTGCCAGGAGCTTTGGAAAAAGCCCTCAAGCAAAGAGATTCAGATACTGGCAGTTGGGAGTCTGCCTCACTCACAAAAATGGCAAGGTCTGAGGATTATGGATGGGACACTTACAGTGTCTGTTACGTGTAGCTTAAAGATGAACACGCAAACTCATGTCTTCCTCTGGTCCTTTTTCCCATGGCAGATCTCAGCAGATCAATGTGGCTGATGTGGGTAATGCTGATTAAAAGAGCAGTTAATCACATTAAAACAGGAAAATTGTTAGGTTAAGTGATATTTATGGAAAATACATCTTTTGTGTTTGATCATACATCTGGGATGATTTTGTAAGATATGTTTTGTTGGTAGAAATAGAACATAGTGGACAAATTGAGAAGTAAAACATGTCTTGGGAAACAAGACATTTGGAGTCATAGACATGTTTCAGGGGAAGAGACTTTTTTGTAATTTTTGTAATTATGCAATAGGTTTCAGTAGAGAAAATATCTGAGATTCTATTGAGAAGGGTTGAGTTGGGATGAAAAAGGATGCATTGATCTTCTGAGCTTCAGAACATCCTGGGAATAGCACAAGCACTGCCTTCTTCCCACTAGTGTGGTCGCAGCCAGGGCATAGCTGCCAAGTCTGTAGGAAGCCCTGCTGCTTTGTAGTTCCTTCCAGCCAGATCAACTGTGTGGAGGAAACTTTGGGCTGAAGGATGTGGAATCCATCTTCCAGTGGATTTTGTGAGTTGGTTTGGGTTCTTCTTGCCACTGAGCTTAATGGAGTATAAATAGGAATCATTCTTTTCCCCAAAACAGTTTTTTTTTTTTTGGTAAAAATTTCCTTCTCTACTTCTTAGATGATGTCACAGGGATATTCCATTGATTTTACAGTCATTTTGAGATATTAGAACTGTTTCATTTGCAAGACTAAAAAGTCCAATCCAATCTAATGTGAAGAATTCAGACTCTCCAATTCAAAACTTCTTTCCTCCAAAGTCAGGCTTAACTTGTGGCTAGAGGCTAGGCAGGAGAGAGGGGAGGTTGTGGTCCTTTCTGTCTCCTTGTCCCGCCTCCTTCCCAACGAACTCTGCTGAATTTGGCTTCTTCAGAGTCAGAGAATATGGAGTGGGGGATTTACAAAAGACAGAGGCAGTGTTTTTCGTTTGTTGTTGCCTTTTAACCTGACATGGCTGTCAGAAGCCCTCTGTCAAGGCAGGCATCCAATTGGTGGTTCTTTGGTGTATTCTCAGAGACCTCCAGTGGGGACCTCTGTGCCTCACTATATCCTGGGCAATGGACCCACTCTCTGCTGACTTCTTACAGCTCCTCCCCGTCCATCCAGCCAAGGCACATTGCTGGGAACGCTTTGCCCCAGTGGCCAGTCCTCTCAAGCTAGCTTAAGCATAGGCTAAACTTGACAGGGCACACACGGGAACTTGGCTTCTTTGATCCACCAGTTCTCAAAGTGAGGTCATTTCTCTTCCGCTCTGAGGTGATGCTCCAGCTAGTCCCTTGCCTTCATGCCTCCCCAGGTGTTAGGGAACCCATGTCAGTTTCTGCCAACAACTCTCTCATATTCTAATCTCATCACAAGTTTCTTGGGCTCTGTATACACCATCAGCCAGGAAAGAAGTTTCTACTTGTCCCTCCTACCAGACAATCTTTAAAAGTGAGTTTGGGGGACACCCCCGCTTGCTTTGGGGTAGAAGAAGGGGTATGAATCCTAATGATTCTACTTTTAATTAACCCACCTTATGTTATGTAAGCTGGGTGTCAAAGATGGGCTGAACGATTTTGGTCACTAGTGGTCCAAACTACACAGATGTGTGTGTCAAGCACTGCCTCAGCCAGCATAGGCTAAGTGCTACAGTGACAAACCGAAGTATCAGTGGCTTCAAACAGAGGAGTGTTATTTATTGTTCATGTTATTGACCAAAGTGGGTTGGTGTGTGTGAGGGGAGCTCTGCTCTGTGCTGTTGTTCAGTAGCCAGGCTTCTTCTCCTAGTGTCTTTGATGTCTCCTATGTGGAGAGTCTTATTTTGTGCGATGGCTTCCTTTGGTAGTCTGGTGAAGTTTAGGAAGACTTTTTCAGAGTAATGTTTTTAAGTGAATAGAATATAATAATCAAAATATTAATAAAATGTGCTTCTTTATTACATACTAAATACTGAGACTGAGGTGGCAGGTCTAACAACTTACATAATTTTAAAGTAGTCTTGAACACAACAACGTTTTGAGATATCTCTAACAACTGTAATATACTGCACTAGGAAATATTGGGGACTTCGGTTGGTGACAGTGTCACTTGTACTGCTAATACTATGTAGTTTTTGTCTCATTAATAAATTGAAGGAAACGGTAACATCAGTTAAAAGTTAATTTGCATAACTGCAATTTTTTTCTCATAACACTTCATGGATGTCCTGAAATGAATCCCTTGAAGATCTGTGGACTGTGGTTTAAGAATCTTTGTAGATCCTCTGCAAGAAGTTTTATGGAGTTCTCTACAAGGTTTGACCAGCATTATAAG
Source organism: Stenella coeruleoalba (assembly GCF_951394435.1). NCBI lineage: Eukaryota > Metazoa > Chordata > Mammalia > Artiodactyla > Delphinidae > Stenella > Stenella coeruleoalba. The sequence continues at coordinate 54,312,456 of NC_137156.1, forward strand.
AAAATGCCTGGGAAGTTGGTAGATGGCAAAACTGGCTGTAGTTCTCTACCCTTCCCTGTATCCATACTGTTGGCAATTTGGCTTTATAACTTCTCCCATCAAAACGTGGAGTCTAGATTTCTTGCCCCCTCAGCCTCGGCTGCCTTTGTGACTTTCTTTGGCCAATAGTGTGTGGTAGAAATGACATTGTCCCAGTTGTGATCCTGGGCCTCAGGAAACTTTGCACACTTCTGCTTCTTTTCTTGGAATCCTGCCACTCCCATATGAACAATCCTGATCTGTCTGCTGGATAATAGGAGATATGCAGTCAGGTGTCCTGTCACTTCAGCCTGTCACGACTGCCAGCCACATACCAGAAGCAGAGAGGCCAGCTGACCTGCATCTCACTGCAAACGCAGAAGGGAGCCGCGGTGGGAGCGGAAGTACCACCCCACGTGGTCAAGCCTAAGTTACCAACCTGCCGGATTGTGCTCTAAATAGATGGTTGTTGTTTTAAACCACTAAGTTTGAGGTGGTTTGTTTCAATAGAAATAACTACTGATGCGAGGAAGATGGCCCTACTTTTAAGTGACTCGGCTAGGTGGCGAGATGGTTCCTTCCACTACATTCTGTTGTTGAAATCTAGTTATAGGGCCCCACCTACAAGAGATACTATAAAATGTAGTCTAGTAGTATGTCCAGGAGAGGGGGGCATAGATATTCATAGGTCTCTGTCATAAGCACTTATTTCTCTCTGCTTTGGAGCCTCAGCTGAAACTCCTGCTCAACGACAGAAGTACTATGTAAAATCCTGCTATGCCTTGTGATAGACTGTCACTACCTGAGGCTCCAGTGACTCTCCTTGCTCCCATCTGCCTCCAAAGAGGGTAAGATTCTGGTTTAATAGACTCAGGGCCTGGTCATATTTACTTGAGGGAGAGAAAGGAGAAAGCATGCAGGCTGAGCCATAATATTCAATTGCATTTTTAAAGCACCTATGCCTTATGTATAATTCCTTTGGGACCCCATAGAGAGGAGACTTCATGGCAGGATTTATGCATTCTTATGTTGTTGTGTTGTGATCAGTATCTTTGTTCATTGCTCTCAGGATGTCATATCCAGTCTAGTGTGTATAAGGTGTAGTAACATGATTTATGATGCATGAGTTTGAATGATGCTTCAAGAGCCCTAACACCACCAGAAACCATGGAGTGTGCTGGAGGGATTGCAATACAGCAGATGGACCCAGGTCTCAACCTCTTCTTTCCAACTCACTAACTGTGTGACCTTGGGAAGAGTCCTTAAATGCAGGCAGTGTTTCCTTTTTGCGAAATGTAGACAATCATAGCAAACATCCATGTTTCTTGTGAGCATTACATGAAAGAAAGAGTGTGAAATTGCTTCGTACTAGTAGATACCCTGCAAGTACAAACCGAATCTAAAGTGTGAGCAGGCTGGTGTTTTAAATCATAATTTAAAAAGTAGATACAGGACAGAAAGTTGAGTTTATCATAGCACATTGTAATCGTAAGTCTGTGTAAGGCCCTTATCTGGTATGTACCCAATTACTTAATTTCCTCTTTATTCTTGTTCCACGGTTTCATTCATCTTTTTTTAATAGATATCCATTCTCATGTACTTTATGCATATTCTTAAATTCATTTCTATTTGGAAAATACAATGTTTTGTGTGTATTTGTGTTTGTAAAGTTTATGCAAATAGTATTGTGTTCAAATTTCTTTTTTTTAAAACCTTTTGTCCAGTGCCATGTTTTAAATGACTGTCCATGGTGCTGAAAGTGATCTCACTCATATTACTTTAAGGATAAATAGCATTATGTTGTAAGTATTTTCTATACCCATTCTCAATTGTTGGATACTCAGGTTGTTTACAATACCAAAAACATGCATTAAAAGCATCTTCTAAATTGCCACTTTACTGAACTGATGGAAAATTTCTCCCCAGGAGAGGACTGACAGGAACAGGGTGTGTGCACACTAGATTTTACTGAGGACAGCTAAGTGACTTTCCAGAAGAGCAGCGCCAGTATATATACCTAGCAGTACTGCACGAGGAACCTGTTTTTTGACATCTTAACCATCTTTCTAATTTTTGCATTTTAACAGATACCAGCTATCTTATTGTCATTTTAATTTCTATTTCTCTGTTTTCTTGTGAGTGGGAGAGTATCTTTATCTGTATGTTGGCCTTTCAGGAATTCCTTCCCTGCATTATTTCTTCATGTCTTAGAGAATCAGTTTTCTCACTACTGTATACTAACCAAACCATCCTTTTCCCATTGCTTTGAAGAGTCACCTTTACTGTGTGTCAAAGTCACATACGAAGTGGGATCTATTCCTGAGTTCTCTATTCTGTTCCACATTTGTTCTAGTTATCCCTTTGTATTCCAGTCCATATTGTTTGTATTACAATGGCCTTTTCCTATATCTCAATATCATGTGTAGTAACCCTCTCCCTGCTCCCGTATTTCCTCTTCTATTTCAAAACTGACTTAGATCTTCATGGCCTTTGTTCTTCCTTTTTATCCCCAATGACGATTTATTAGCCTGTTGTCCCAACACAATTTATTGAAAGAGCTAGCTTTTAATAACTAATTCATAAGTGAACTTAATAATACAGCCACACTTCTAAGAAATGGTACACGGTATTCTTATTTTTGTTCATTTTTTTAGTGGTCACTTTCTTTTCCTCTTCAGCCAAAGAGCTTTTTGGAAGGTGTTTTTTTAACAATTTCAAGTGGTTTTATTTTACGGTTAACATGTTCTTATTAATTTCTAGCTTTATTGCATTTTGATTAGAGGATGTGGCTGCAAAATACTTTTTTAGAACTCTGGGTTGTCTTTGTGGTCTAATGTACGATGGATTTATGTGAACAGGCCATGGGCACTAGAAAACTATGCTCCATAGAGTTAAAGTTTGCTAATTATTAAACCAATCTTTATGAATTATTTAATTCAAATACTTTAATCTAGTATTGTTAACCCATAGGGGGCCGCAAAGAAGTTTATGAAAGGGCTTCAGGAGATTCATAAATCCCCTGACATACGGGCAATATGCACATGCTTCTGAGCAAGGAGAAAGCCTTTCATGAAACTCTCGTAGGGATTCGAGAGTAAAAGAAGATAACAACCACAAGATCTTGAGTTCTGTTTTATGGTTGTTTGTATCTATTTGATCTGTCAATAGCAGTGTAACTGTGTTTTTACAATTTAGTCTTGTTTTTCTGCTACTTTTCATTTTATACATTGAAACAATGTTGATTGATGCATAAAGATTCATGGAAATTTATGACATTGCTGTGGATTTTATTCTTTATCAATATAAAATAATTATAGAATCATTAAACATCCCTTTTAGTATGTTTGCCTTGAATTCTGCTTTATCTGATTTTATTTTCCCAATTGTAGTTTTCTGTTTATTTGTATTTGCTGACTAATTTTTTCAACTTCAGGCTTCTCGCTTAACTGGATTCTTTTTGTATCAAGCATGTTTAATATGGAATTTTATCCCTTTTATGCTCATTGCAGTAACTGATATGTTTTCTCCTACTCCTGTCATTTTGTTTTTATTTGGTTATTGGTATTCATGGTTTTCTTTGTTGTTGTTTCTATCTTTTGCTATATGGATTTGCATTCATTGCTTTGCTTTTCTTCAATGGTTTCTGTATTTTGATTGCAGTTTATTTTAAAACTATTTTTTAAAATTTATTTATTTATTTATTATTGGATGTGTTTGGGTCTTCGCTGCTGCGCATGGGCTTTCTCTTTAGTTGTGGCGAGCGGGGGCTACTCTTCATTGCGGTGTGTGGGCTTCTCACTGCAGTGGCTTCTCTTTGTTGTGGAGCATGGGCTCTAGGGTGCGTGGGCTTCAGTAGTTGTGGCACATGGGCTCAGTAGTTGTGGCTCGCGGGCTTCAGAGCACAGGCTCAGTAGTTGTGACGCATGGGCCTAGTTGCTCTGCAGCATGTGGGATCTTCCCAGACCAGGCCTCGAACCCGTGTCCCCTGCATTGGCAGGTGGATTCTTGACCACTGAGTCACCATGAAAGTCCTTAAAATCATATTTTTAATCCTTTAAAAGGTTTTCCAAATATATTCTAACAGATATCTATTTGATATTATAATTGGTATCTTTTAACTCCCCTTTATACATATATATATACATATATATATATATATTTTTTTTTTTTTTTTTGCTGTACATGGACCTCTCACTGCTGTGGCATCTCCCGTTGTGGAGCACAGGCTCCAGACACGCAGACTCAGCGGCCATGGCTCACGGGCCCAGCTGCTCCGCGGCATGTGGGATCTTCCCAGACCGGGGCACGAACCCGTGTCCCCTGCATCGGCAGGCGGACTCTCAACCACTGCGCCACCAGGGAAGCCCTCCCCTTTATATTTTAAAATAAGAATTTGAACTTATTCTGTTTGCCTCTTCCACTTATTTATACAAACTTTTTAATTCAGTTTTTGCAATTCCATAATTATCTTTATATTCTAAATCTTTATGAGTATATTGTTATTTTTTGCATTATTTTTAGTCAAATAAGAATTTAGCCAAATTATATTAATTGCTGTCAGTAGTCTAATCATTTCATATTGTGACATCTTTCTTGGCCTCTTAATATTGCTCTTATCCTTTTCATTGTTTCATGTTTTAAATATTATTTTTATTTTAAAACATAATTTTTTAAAGAGAATATATTTTCAGATCCCTCTTATCCCCGAGATTGTCTTTCTTTGCCTTCCCACATATATGACAGTGAATGTGAATGCATCATTTAGCAATTTTTGCCAAAAAAAACACATCAATAATTAGTGACTTGAAATAATAATCACTTATTTAGCTCACAGTTCTGCAGTTTGCCAATTTGGGCTGAGTTCTGCTGGGAAGTTCTCCTGGCCTAGAATGGTCTCACTCATGCATCCATGGTCAGCTGCTAGGTTGGCTAGGGGGTGGCCTCATTTGGAGTGACTTGGTCCTAATGTGGACCCTCATTCTATAGTAGGCTATAGGCATGGCAGTTGGGTAGGATTCCAAGAGAGAGCACAGAAGCATGCATGCAAAGCCCCTTAAAACTTAGGTTTTGTACTGGTATATCATGACTTCTAACATATTCTATTGTCCAAAGCAAGTGACCGAGACCACCAGCTTCTATTGAAGGGGTGGGGAAATAGACTCCACGTCTTGATGGGAGGTGCTGCAGTCACATCACAAAGAGGAACTCATCAACAAAAGGGATATTGGTTGCCATTTTAGCAAATCAGTCTACTGTAGTATGTAAAACTTCTGACAATTCTTTAAAAAAAATCCTTCTCACCTCACCAATTAAAAAGTAATTTTATATAGTTGACCTGATGGCCAAACATCATCACTAATACACATAGAAAAAAAATGGCATTACAGTGTCCTAAGTTAATTGTGAGTTTATCAGCTTTAGACTGTAAAACTCATCTGTTCTGTGCCTGTGTTATTGCATTGCTCTTAACTAATTTCACTCTAACATGCTCAGGAACATCAAGACGGTCTGCTCTACCCTTTACCAACAGAACGACAAATGAAAACATACTGAAAAACAACCTATTTTGCTTTAGCTTAAGCCTCTTTCAGTACATGTTATGATATTAATTAAAAAGTCTCATAAAAGACTTCACATCTTATACTGCAAGGAGCCTTCTCTTTGATTGCAGGGCTGACCTTCCCTCAGTACTGATTGACAAGTCAGCTGTTCCCAGGTAGTTTTATCCTAGTAAAAGCCAGTTGTAAAATGGTATCATTATGTAGAGTGGGGAGCCCTTTGGAGTTGTAGTGAATAATTTTGTTCCAACAGTGTGCAGCTCAAAGCAGGTTGACAGTAAGTTTAACACAAGAAAAAGGGACTGTCCAGGAGGTTTGTGAAAATGCCTTTTGTTTTGTATATGGGAACCCAATGCTGAAAGACATTATTTTACAAATTACTATTTTATTGTCTGGAAAGCCTCCTGGGTAAATGGTTACTGACCAAAGTTGGAGCTGAATACCTTGTTTTGGTCTTTATTCCTTTGAATTGCGTGAACATTTTCTTATTTGCAGGGTTAAAAATGTACTCATGAAAATAAAAATCTCCGATGACCACTTACCATCCCCAAAAAGTATTTTTATAAAAAGTATATATATATATATATATACACACACACATATATATATACACACACACATGCACACACACACACACACACACACACACACACACACACACACACACACACACACACACACACACACACACACACACACACACACACCCTCTTTCCTGGTCAGGAAATTTTATTCTGGACTATCTGATAGGTTATTTCCAGGGACATTGTATAACCTCTGTGTGTTCTTTTTTCTTTGTTTTACAGATTTGTAAATAATTTCATATTTATTTTTCTCATTTATAATCAGAAAACCAAGATTTATCTAGAATCAGCTTTTTCTCTTTTTTTTTTGTTTTTTAAAAGATAAATGTTAATACTATATTATTAAAGTGGTATATTCACAGGTTAAAACATCAAGCAGCAAAGAATGGTGTAAAATAAAAAGTCTCTTCCTCCACAACCTAACCCCTTGCTGGTGGTAACCACGATCAACAGTTTCATGGCATCCACCAGAAATATTTTTTTGCATACTATGGCACACACACATATTTCACTCAAATAAGATAATGTTTTCACATTGTTCAGCACCTTTTTAGTTTTTCACTTAATAATATATTTTGAAGGTATTCCTATGTCAGTACATATAGAATTATTGCATTTGTTTTTAACAGCTCAAATTGATATGACTTTTTATTACAGATGTTTTCACACATACATGAAAGTACCTGGGTTAATAAACGAACCTGCATGTACCCACTACCTAGTTCTGACAGTTATCAGTATTTTGCCAGTCTCGTTTGCTTTGTTCAACCCTCTTCACACCCAACACTGTTTTTCTCCTTGCTGACAGCTTTCAGAGCAATTCCCAGATACCATATCAATTCATCCTTAAATAATTCATTATGCATCTCTAACTGATAAAAACTTTCTCCACATAACCACCACACTATTACAACGTTTGAGGAAAATAACAAGTTCTTAGTCTTATCTCATTTCCACTCCATAATCATGTTTACCTGATTGTCTCAACTCTTCTTTTGAAGTTGGGTTGCCTGAACCAGGATCTTAACAAAGGCCCACACATTCCATTTTGTTATTATATTATTCTTCAGGATTTGTAATCCAAATACTGATTTCAAATATCAGTTGAAATGTTTATTTTCTGTATTTTCAACTTTAGAGTTTGCTTTTTTTCCTTTTGGATCAAACTTTACTTATTTTTGGAATGTGCAAAACATTTCTGTGGTTCAAGAGTCTAAAGGATGTAAGAGTGAATACTCAGAAAATCCTTGCTTCCATTCCCCTCCCCTTCATTCTGTTACTCTTCCTGTTACCCGTAACTTCTACAGGTAACCATCTGTACTAGTTGTAGGTTATCCTTCCATTATTTCTTTTGACAAAAATAATCGTGTGTGTGTATGTATTTCCTGTTGTTTCTTACACAAAAGGTGTCATATTCTATACACTGTTTTGAACCTTGTGTTTGTCACTTAGTGTATCTTGGAGATCACTCTACATTGGTACATGCAGCCTTTTCTCATGCTTTTTGTGTGGTAGCTGAGTAGTCCACTGGGTGGAGATACCCTGGTTCGTCTAACCAGTCCTCTGAATAATCTTGAGCACATATTGTCTGGTATTTGTGCAAACGTGTCTTCAGATTCTGAGATGTGGAATTGGTGGGTCAAAGGGAAAATGCCTATGTAATTTTGTTAGATATTGCTGTCCTGACGTAAGATCTATTTTTATGCTGTATTTTCTTTCAGACCAGATTTCAGCACTTTTCAACAGCCAGGCTTTGGTTATATTCTCTGTCCATTTGTGCTGTGGTTGAATTTATCACAGACATTCAGTTAACGGGCAAATAAATCTGTGCAGTTGATGGTTCCAGTTCTTATTTCTGGCAGCCTTTCCCTTTCTTTATTGGGGTGGTGTCTTTTTCTTGCACCCATACTACTGGACTCTGAATGTTGTATGTGAAAATCTACAGTTCCCGGAATGCACTGCTACCAAGGGTCTCTTTGCCTCTGCTCCTGCCTGTGGCACTTTTCTTGTGGAATTCCTACTGCCCCAGATATACTGAAACACATATTGCCTTAACTACTATTCAGGTCATTTTTTGGTGTTGTAATCTTATCCCAGATGTAGAAAAAAATGGTGCTTAGTTATGGACCATTTGGGGAGTGGGTAGGGGAGGGGGTTAATATTCTCTTTTTATTACCTAAGAGTTGGGAGCGTACACAGGCAGTAGAGAGAGGTTGCTCTTCAATTTTCAGTTCTGTTGTTATTAATTTTTAGATGCAGTTATGTCTGGATTATATCTGTTCTTTCCAGATTCATGGATTGCCTTTCAGCCTAAGTTTTGGGGATAGTACAGTTTTTCACCTTTTGCTATACTTTCATTGGTGATTCAGTGAGATGATAGATAGGAAAGCATGTATGGGAACTGCTAGTCAAAAGTCGTTTTAAACCAGAAAACATTTTTTTTTCCAGTATTGTATGTCAGCTCTTGGTGTGTAGCAGACCACCTCCAAACTCTGGCTAATAATAATAATAATAATAATATAGTCTTGCTCATTTGTGGTTTGGCAGAGCATTAAGCAGTTTAGTCTCAGTTTGGCTGGGAAACTCTGCTTTACTTGTCAGGCTTACTGGGCTTAGTTTCTCATTGAGGATTGGGCTCAGGTCTGCTCTGTATCTGTTCGTTATACAACACAGGCTGAGGTGTCTGGAAAGGCTCACCTCATGGTGAGGAAAGAAGTGCAAGAGAGGTAATAGAAACATATATTTCCTTTTAATGCCTCGGTTTGGAACTGGCACGTTGTCACTGGGACCCAATTTCATTGGCCAAAGCAAGTCAGATGACTGAGTCCAAACTCAAGGAACAAAGAAATCTAGTTCACATCCAGTGGAAAGGACAGCAAAACCGCATCAGCAAACGCATGGAATCAGGGAGGGAGCCCAGAGTATTTACTGTATGCAGGTACTATGCCAAGTCCTTCCCACAGATTGTTCATAGCTTTCATTTTCCCCCAACACGTCAAATCAAAATAGATTTCCTTCTATTTCATAATGAGGAAACTGAGGTTGAGGAATTTTCAGGGACTTAGCATCAAACACCTTTTCCAGGATTTAATTGGGATTTCAGACTAGGTCTCTATCCAGGAAGTTTATGCTTTTCTGACTCTACTCCTCCAAATAAAATTTCTTTCCCAAACCCCGCAATTGCTTAGACTCATAGTGCTCATTGAAAAACATCAGACACAGAACCAGAAGTTATAAACCATCTGACATTTGAGAAGCTACCACCAACGACTCCCTAATATAGGAGGAGGTGAAAGATGCACTCTTGGGAAGAATCATGACTTAGTTAAAGGACGGGGAATCGATGCCAGGTAACAGTGCCTCTGGTTAACCTTGTCACTTGGTGTTGGCTGGATTACAGGGCTTGGAAGAGTGATGTAGAGAAGACCTTGAGAAGAACAACTCCAGCCATACCTGCTGTCCCACAGTTAACATTTCGACATCTGCTGTACAGAGCAGGTTAGCACAGAATCTCAGCTTTGGAGGCATATATAATAATGACTCTCACAGTCATTAATGTGTGAATCCCAGGCTGGGAGCTCACATTTCGTATGAGAAAAGAATTTTTGTTCAGTCATAAGTGCTCCCCTACTGGGCCTAGAATTACTCTCTGCACCAAAAATGCCTGACTTCATTTTCTTTGAATTTAAAAGGACGTTCACAGACATTTTGGCTTAAATATAACGGAAAACTTTTTATAAAGGAAAATAAATTAGAAAAAAGGTTAGTAGAATGTTATTGAAAATAGTTTCATTGAAAATGCCTCCAATGAAAACACACTTAAAAAATATTAAGACTATGCCCCCAGCCCACTCCCTATACCTCTTTCTCAGGTTTCTTCTTGTTTCCATGAAGGAGAGCAAAGGAAAAGAAGCTTGATAGATCTAGATTACTATATTTTGTAATAGAAACTAAAATAGAAGTATCTTTTAAAATGATGTGACTAAAATAAACACTACAAATTAATTCATGTTTTTCAATAGCATAAAATATTATAAGCATCCCTGCAAAGGTATGGGCTTCAGAGTTTGGACTCAAATTATCAACCCTAATGGTACATTATGGGTTAATCTGTCTCCTCTTGTCTTTTCTCTATCTTACTTAGCTTCCCATTAGTTATAACTGGGCCGTACTGATACCTAGAGTTGGTCACCTTGTCCTTGTAAAAAGATCAGCTTTGCCATTTTTTCTTACTGGCTATAAACAGAAAGAAGCAGGGGCTAGTTTGCACATATGGGCGCCTAACTGAGACTTTCTTGCTGTTCCAAGCAGAAGACACTGCAAAAGCATTAAAAGTTGGGAAGTCAATTCCGTGATTAGCAACAAGCCCCTAACTTCTTTCCTGCCTGGGGGACGCAACTCTAGACCTTTCATTGGGAAGGGTAATCTTTACTGGATTATGACCTGAAGGAAATAAGTTTCTAAATAAAATCATCTTGAAAGAAGGTGAAACCATTATGGGGTCTCTATCCCTCTTTTTCACCTCACTTCAAATTGTGTTCCCCAGTCCATGAACCTTCAAGGAAACTTCATCTAGGGTCTATCCATGTTTGCCATGCCTTTGGTAACATGATGGGGTGATGAAGTCTTAGGAGGGAAGACCCTCAGTCTTAACATTACATGCTTCCTGCTAAACCTCAGAACACAGATCCATGAATTAATACATTTTCTGTTGTGTACATGTAAACTTTTCTCTTGGAGAATTTTTTGTGATGGTCGATGCTTCAGAGTGGTATATTTGGTTATGGTTACTTCTAAGCTAAGCACAAGCAGCTCATCTCAGTAACAATATCTGAAACTCTTCACTAAGTTCTTCTCAGAACCAGCCATGGGCAAAACTAAAATCTGAAAAATTCATCTATACTAGGACTATACTACCAGCTCTTTGTTTTTTTCTCCAGCATGAGACCTCTGAAGTTATCACCTGCTCCTAACCTCAGATGATCTCACTTGCCCCATCAACGTTTGCTCTTAGGCAAGAATCATAAACTGAATCACAGCAAGATGTAGGCAACTCTTAGGAGAAAGGGATGCTTTTTACAGGAATAAATGAATATTACCAAGATGGTGGTGGCTTCCAACCTGGGGTACCTGGACCCCAAGATTCTGTGTAGATAGGAAAGGAAAGAGCTTTGAGCTGTTTTCAACATTTAAAAGACACTTGCCCATGAGACAATCATCTAGCAGATAAATCAAGTTTCCTTCTTTGAACTTTACTTTTATCAGCTCAGTGTGGTAATTTGGGTTAACATGTGCTTGAAGAATATAAATACCAAATATTTGTTATTCAAAAATCCATCAGAGATGTGATTCACGGAAGAGATTAAGAATCAGTTTGAATGGTGAAAAGTTTGGACTTCTGAAATAAAGATTTAGTAGCAATGTTTCCAACATCAGCTTGGGACTGTGATAAGGGAGAGAAGGATGTAGAGAAAAAAGAAACTACCATGGAATGAGCACCTCCTCAGGGTCTGGCTGGACACTTTTACACATAGCCATTCACTAGGCTGTGGGTAGCTTTGTGTTGGGGCTGTGGTTTATCCCAGTCTTGCCCTCGTGTTGAGCGCAGCAGTTACTTTCTATGTGGAAGGTGCTTCTTAAACATTTATGAAATGGGATGGAAGATGAGAGAACTTAACTCCCCTAAGAACACACGAACTTTCACATCATCTAGATGTGTCTCAGTCACTTCCATTTTTTTTCAGCCTCACCATGAATTTGTATTAGTGGGATGAAGAAGGATTCATCCCAGCTGTGCTGAAGTCATCCACACAGAAAATCACATGCTGTATTCTATAGATTCACAGCTATACATCTGCCCATCATGGAGCTATTGTTCTTTATGCTGTGTTTATCTGTCCTGAATCGGAAACCTTTTCTGCTTTTCACAGTACCAACTATTTCTCCATATCCCTCCAAACAGAGAAGTGTCAGAAATTAGTGGCTTAGGTTAGTTTGTGAGCCCTGTGCCCTCTCGGGTACAGAAGCCTTGTCTGCAGGCTGTGCTGAAGCTCATGGAGCCTGTCTTTGAGCTGCCCACATAGCTGGGGTGTTCGTCTCCTTTAGTTCTTGCTTGTGCTGCCCTCCAGAGCCTGCCTGCCAAGCTAGGTCTGCTCTCATTTGAAAGCTCAAGACTGAGCACAGCAGGCCCAGATGCAAAAAAAACCCAAAAACCAAAACAAACAAAAAACAAACAAAAACTGAAACCCACTGACATTGTGAACCTGGAGAAAAGACTCCCTTTCACAGTCATTGTCAGTTTTAGTCAGTCAGCCCCAGGACTCCTCTGCACGGCGGGGATGCCACAGCTTAGGAAAAAGGATGCTGCTGACAATGGAACACACACACACACACACACACACGCATATACACGCATGTACACACACAATCACACAGCACAGGCATGCAGGAAAGGAGGGAGAGAGGTATGGTGATTACATCTTGTGTGTCAAGGATGAGAGATCTCACCACTCACAGTTGCATTCTTTTAATTTCAATAAACATTCACAGAGAACCCAGTCCCGTGGAGCCCTGTAGCAGCACTCTGCAGGCTCTGAGTGGGATACAAAACCCCCTAACACAAGTAGGGAGAAGCAAAAAAACCAAACAAAACAGAAACCAAACAAAAACAAAACCACCAACCCAGGCATCAACTTGAGAATTTCCAAGCACTTGCACAAACATCTCATTTAGCCTCATGTGCAAGGCAGGTGAGGCAAGTGTTATCTGCGTTTTACAGGTGAGACCAAGGGTCCTGTTGAAGATTGCAGAGCTAGCAAATGGCAGTCCCAGAATCCAGATCGTCCAGCTCCCGATTCAGAGCTTTTCCTACAGTATGACACTGCCTCTTTGTAAACACTTGGTTATAATACAGCACTCTGTTAAAAGAGCACAAAGAAAAGAAAAAAAAGATTAATTCTTTCCAGCCCAAGGGAGATGGAGGATCGGGCTTCTCAAAAGAAGTAATTTTCCACAGGTAGAGGAAATGCAGATGGTTGTTTGCAGAAAAACACAATGGGATGGGGAGGTAGGCAATGTTCCCATGCAGAGCAGTGGTGAAGAGGCCGACTTATTTAATCCAAACTCTACCAAACGATCAGGTCTAGGTCCAAGAGAAAACAGGCAGAGACATGAAAGCATCTGTCTGCCTGCAGCTTGCCTCCTGGGTTTCCATTTGCTGTGTGAGGACCATGTATTTCTCAGGAAATGAACATGGGGAGTAATGACCCCTCTTCATTAGCCCTAATCCTCCTCTAATCCAGTGGCTTTGCAGGCCTCAGGGTGAAGATCCTGTCAATAAACTATGGAATATCTATGTATTGGTCTTCCAAGGGATGCGTGCGTAGGATTCAAGGTGTTGTTTTATTTCACAAAGATGCTTCAGACTTCCCGTTTGACTTGTAGCGCCTCATTTGACCCCATCCAATCCTATTTCTTCATCTGTACAATGAGGGTAATTATATCAACCATGAAGGGTGGCTGTGGGGATCAAGTGAATTGACTTTTGTGAAGCATGCAGCGCAGTTCCTGACTCATAGCTACCTGTTTATAAATATGAGAGATTATTACTACTACTTGACGTGAGGAAAAGGAACTAGTGAAGGTCTGTTACGTGCTGACCCCACTTCTCCATTCCAGCCAGATGTGGCTCCTGCAGGGCCAATGTGACCAGAGGCTGAGTGGCCTCCACTGTCATGGTCAAGTGGGGTCCTTCAAAATGGGGTCCTTTTCTGAGACTTCTGTTTCATGGTTTCATGGAAAGAGGAAGAAGGAGAAAGCAAGGTTTAGTATCTGATCTGGCTGAAGGAGTGGATCTCAGTGTGTTTTCAAAGCAGTAGCTTTGGTCTGGGTGGTTCATTTTGCCAGTGAGATACAGGATGTGATATTCAATATGTGGCAAGGGACTACAGTAGGTACTGCTAACCCTCCAGTTATGGGTGACCCCAGACAGCAGCTGGAGGTGGGCAGGGACTGGGGCTGTAGCCAAACCAAAAGAGCTGGGGCTCTAGCAGGAACGACCAAGTGGAATAAGACATCTATGCCTGTCTTCAGGGAAAAGGTGGCATACGCAGGGGGAAATACAGCTCTGTGTTGACTTGGATGTCCGTGGCTCATTCCTGGCTCATCAGATCCTAGGTCTTTGGCAGCACAATTAAACCCAGATCTCCACTGAATAGTATGGCTGAGGCTGTCTTGCACCTTGTAGCCTTATACAGATGGACTCAGGATTTAGGCAGGACAGGGTGAGGAGGTCTGGGACTGAGCAGGGCTGGAGAAGAATGGAGCTGAAGCCCACCATGAAGCCCCAGTCACTGGTTGTTCCTTGCCAGCACCCAAACTCTTCACTTCCTCTGGATTTTGCTGATGCCACAAGGATCATTTGTCACCTGTTGAAACAAACATCTGATACTCCATCCATATGGCACTTACATTTCACAGTCCTATCAGTTAAGTCCTCCATATTTGCAGGAATTAATAACTTCAGCTAGGAATGTGTTTGCACTTTGGGGACTCTTCAGTGTGAGGGAAGAGGCAATGGAAAAAAGTCAGAAACTCATATCCCTGGTTTACAAATGGGTGATATTTTTTTTCTAGAAGGTAGAAATCAGGGAACAATGCTTGGGAATTTTAACTTTACTCAGAGGTCACTCATGACTTTGTTGAAGGCCAATTCTATTTCCTGTGGAAGAAATGGAATTTGGACTTTATTTGATCTGATTATATACAGGTAATGGGGATAGAAAATCATGATTGAAAGTGGATTTTAGTTCTAAAGATGTGATTTTATCATTGTAGTGAATGCACTATTTGTAGCTGATAATGTAGACTGGCTTACTCAGCACCCTTTCTACCCTCCTTTTAGCTTGCTGTAGAGAGTGAAATGCTAAGAACTACATTTCCCAGACTCCCTTGAAGCTAAGGTTTTCATGTGACCTAGATTATCAGGCAGGTGTACCTGCAGTAAGCTTGGGGGCAGATGAGAGCAATGTGAGGTACCAGTCATGCAGAGACAGATACAATTTTCTGGAAAACACTATGGCAGCGTATTCTTTCCTTAGCCTCATGTTCCTGTTTCATAGATGCAATCTCTTCTCTTATTTCTCTAGGTCACTGACAATCTGTATTTTATGGAAATTTGTTCTTTCTGTAGAAATTTTACTTTCTCTGAGTTGCCTTCTTGTTTGTTTTTTGTTTTGGTCTTTATATTTTATGTTAGAGGTTTTCCAAGAAGGCTGGTGATTCTTGGTTGTGTGTTCATATATAAGAGGTGGGGACTAAATACTTGGAAACCCTGAGCAAATGAGTTGGCTTGGAGACTGTGATCATCGCTGTAGGGTGGTCTGATTGGGGAACCTGTGGTGTCAGTATCTTCTGGTCCTTCCTCTGGGGCTGGGCAGAGGGTGAAGGCATGGCTGTCAGTGTTCTTGGAGCTGAGAGAGGGAAGAGGGCCGGCCTCTGCATTCAGTACACATAACTTTACTTAACTCGACTGCTTTGGGTAGAGTTGCCCACAGTCATCTGTGCCAGCTTTCTGGGAGCTTTCTGCCTAACCTAACCTTCTCAGAAGGAGACTTCCAGATTTTCCCAGGCGGGAAATCATCATGCAGTGTGGGATGAGCACGGGGCCTGGAGCACTACCTGACTCTTCACCCATCCTTTTCGATTTGGCTTCTATTTCACCTCACTTCCTGAAATACTTAATGATCATGGTACCTGAGCTTTTTGATGATTCTGCTGTGTTATTCAGATTGGCCTTAGATTCCCTGCTGCCATTTTAAAATTCAAATTTCAACAGTTTGCTAAATCAATTACCCCTTGTCCATCTTCCATTCACTCTGTAATTTTCAACATTTTCTTGCTATCTCCTCCCCTGTTCTTTCCATCTTTTTGAAATTATGCCTTTAAGAAAACCCCCTTTACTATAGCTTTAGTGACGCTTTGGAAAAGGAGGAAAATCAGATATTTTCAATCTGCCATCTTTATGTACAGCTGTTCACATATTTCATTTTTTTCAATACATTTTTATTGGAGTATAATTGCTTCACAGTACCGTGTTAGTTTCTGTTGCACAGCAAAGCAGATCAGCCATATGCATACTCATGTCCCCATATCCCCTCCCTCTTGAGCCTCCCTCCCATCCTCCCTATCCCACCCCTCTAGGTCATCGCAAAGCACCGAGCTGATCTCCCTGTGCTATGCTGCTGCTTCCCACCAGCCAACTATTTTACATTCCGTAGTGTATATATGTCGATGCTACTCACTTCGCCCCAGCTTCGTCCTCCCACCCCAGGTGATCAAGTCCATTCTCCATGTCTGCCTCTTTATTCCTGCCCTGCAACTAGGTTCATCAGTACCTTTTTTTTTAGATTCCATAAATGTAGGCGTTAGCTTACGGTATTTGTTTTTCTCTTTCTGACTTACTTCACTCTGTATGACGGACTCTAGGTCCATCCACCTCACTACAAATAACTCAATTTCGTTTCTTTTTATAGCTGAGTAATATTCCATTGTATATATGTGCCACATCTTCTTTATCCATTCATCTATCGATGGATATTTAGGTTGGTTCCATGTCCTGGCTATCGTAAATAGTGCTGCAATGAACATTGGGGTGCATGTGTCTTTTTGAATTATGTTTTTCTCAGGGTATATGCCCAGTAGTGGGATTGCTGGGTCGTATGGTAGTTCTATTTTTAGTTTTTTAAGGCACCTCCATACTGTTCTCCATAGTGGCTGTATCAATTTACATTCCCACCAACAGCGCAAGAGGGTTCCCTTTTCACCACACCCTTTCCAGCCTTTATTGTTTCTAGCTTTTTTGATAGTGGCCATTCTGACCGACGTGTGGTGATACCTCATTGTAGTTTTGATTTGCATTTGTCTAACAATTATTGATGTTGAGCATCTTTTCATGTGTCTCTGGGCCATCTGTATGTCTTCCTTGGTGAAATGTCTATTTAGGTCTTCTGCCCATTTTTTAATTGAACTGTTTGTTTTCTTGATATTGAGCTCCATGAGCTGTTTGCATATTTTGGAGATTAACCTTTGTCTGTTGTTTCATTTGCAAATGCATTCATTTGCATTCTGAGGGTTATCTTTTTGTCTTGTTTATGGTTTCCTTTGCTGTGCAAAAACTTTTAAGTTTAACTAAATCCCATTTGTTTATTTTTGTTTTTATTTATGTTACTCTAGGAGGTGGGTCTAAAAATATTTTACTGTGGTTTATGTCAAAGAGAGGCTTTCCTATGTTTTCCTTTAAAAGTTTTATAGTGTCTGGTCTTACGTTTAAGTCTTTAATCCATTTGGATTTATTTTTGTGTATGGTGTTAGGTAGTGTTCTAATTTCATTCTTTTACGTGTAGCTGTCCATTTTTCCCAGCACCACTTATTGAAGAGGCTGTCTTTTCTCCATTGTATGTTCTTGCCTCCTTTGTCATAAATTAAGTGCCCATATGTGTGTGGGTTTATCTCTGGGCATTCTATCCTGTACCATTGCTCTATATTTCTGTTTTTGTGCCAGTACCATACTGTCTTGATTACTGTAGCTTTGTGGTATAGTTTGAAGTTGGGGAGCCTGATTCCTCCGAAAAACTCCATTTTTCTTTCTCAAGATTGCTTTGGCTATTTGGGGTCTTTTGTGTTTCCATATGAATTGTAAGATTTTTTATTCTGTGAAGAATGCCATTGGTAGTTTGATAGGGATTGCATGAATCTGTAGACTGCTTTGGGTAGTATAGTCGTTTTCACAATATTGATTCTTCCTATCCAAGAACATGGTATATTTCTCCATCTGTTTATGTCATTTTTGATTTCTTTCATCAGTGTTTTACAGTTTTCTGAATACAAGTCTTTCACCTCCTTAGGTAGGTTTATTCCTAGGTATTTTATTCTTTTTGTTGCAGTGGTAAATGGGAGTGTTTCCTTAATTTCTCTTTCTGATTTTTCATTGTTGGTGTATAGGAATGCCAGAGATTTCTGTGCATTCATTTTGTATCGTGCAATCTTACCAAATTCATTGATTAGTTCTAAGAGTTTGCTGGCGGCATCTTTAAGATTTTCTGTGTATAGTATCATGTCATTGGCAAATAGTAACAGTTTTACCTCTTCTTTTCCCATTTGTATTCCTTTTATTTCTTTTTCTTCTCTGATTGCTGTGGCTAGGACTTCCAAAACTATGTTGAATAAGAGCAGTGAGAGCAGACATCCTTGTCTTGTTCCTGATCCTCATGGAAGTGCTTTCAGTTTTTCACCATTGAGTATGATGCTTGCTGTGGGTTTGTCGTATATGGCCTTTATTATGTTGAGGTAGGTTCCCTCTATGCCCATATTCTGCAGAGTTTTTATTATAAATAAGTGTTGAATTTTGTCGAAAGCTTTTTCTGCATCTGTTGAGATGATCATATGGTTTTTATCCTTCAGTTTGTTGATATGGTATATCACACTGATTGATTTGTGTGTATTGAAGAATCCTTGCATCCCTGGGATAAATCCCACTTGATCATGGTGTATGATCCTTTAGTATGTTGTTGGATTCTGTTTGCTAGTATTATGTTCAGGATTTTTGCATCTATGTTCATCAGTGGTATTGGGCTATAATTTTCTTTTTTGGTGATACCTTTTTCTGGTTTTGGCATCATGGTGATGGTGGCTTCATAGAATGAATTTGGGAGTGTTCCTCCCTCTGCAATTTTTTGGAAGAATTTAAGAAGGATCAGTGTTAGCTCTTCTGTGAATGTTTGATAGAATTCACCTGTGAAGCCATCTGGTCCTGGACTTTTGTTTGTTGGAAGATTTTTAATTACGGTTTCAATTTCGTTACTTGTGATAGGTCTGTTTATATTTTCTAAATCTTCCTGGTTCAGTCTTGGAAAATTGTAACTTTCCAAGAATTAGTCCATTTCGTGGTGGTTGTCCATTTTATTGGCATATAGCTGTTTGTAGTCATCTCTTATAATTCTTTGTATTTCTTCAGTGTCAGTGTGCTTTCTTCATTTTCATTTCTAATTTTATTGATTTGCATCCTCTCTCTTTTTTTCTTGATGAGTCTGGCTAAGGGTTTGTTAATTTTGTTTACCTCTCAAAGAACTAGCTTTTAGTTTTATTGATCTTTGCTATTGTTTTCTTCATTTCTGTTTCATTTATTTCTGCTTTGAGCTTTATGATTTCTTTCTGTCTAGTGACTTTAGGTTTTCTTTGTTCTTCTTTCTCTAGTTGCTTTAGATGTAGGGTTAGATTGTTTATTTGAGATTTTTCTTGTTTCTTGAGATGAGATTGAATTGATATAAACTTCTCTCTTAGAACTGCTTTTGCTGCGTCCCATAGGTTTTGTGTCATTGTGTTTTCATTGTCATTTGTTTCTATGTATTTTTTAATTTCTTCTTTGATTTCTTCAGTGATCTCTTGGTTATTTAGTAGCACCCTGTTTAGCCTCCATATATTTGTGGTTTTTACAGTTCTTTTCCCTGTCATTGATTTCCATCCTCACAGCGTTTTGGTCAGAAAAGATGCTTGATACGATTTCAGTTTCCTTAAATATTCCAAGGCTTGATTTGTGACCCAAGATATGATCTATCCTGGAGAATGTTCCTTGTGCACTTGAGAAGAAAGTGTATTCTGCCACTTTTGGTTGGAATGTTCTATAAATATCAATTGAATCTATCTGGTCTGTTGTGTCATTTAAAGCTGTATTTCCGTATTTATTTTCTGTTTGGATGATCTGTTCATTGCTGTAAGTGGGGTGATAAAGTCCCCTACTATTACTGTGTTACTGTCAGTTTCCCCTTTCCTGGTTGTTACCATTTGCCTTATGTATTGAGGTGCTCCTATGTTGGGTGCATAAACATTTATAATTGTTATATCTTTCTTCTTGGATTGATCCCTTGATCATTATGTAGTGTCCTTCCTTATCTCTTGTAACAGTCTTTATTTTAAAGTGTATTTTAGGGGCTTCCCTGGTGGCGCAGTGGTTGAGAGTCCGCCTGCCGATGCAGGGGACACGGGTTCGTGCCGCGGTCTGGGAAGATCCCACATGCCACGAAGCGGCTGGGCCCGTGAGCCATGGCCTCTGAGCCTGCACATCCGGAGCCTGTGCTCTGCAATGGGAGAGGCCACAGCAGTGAGAGGCCCACGTACAGAGGAAAAAAAAAAAAGTGTATTTTATCTGATACAAGTATTGCTACTGCAGCTTTCTTTTGATTTCCATTTGCATGGAATATCTTTTTCCATCCCTTCACTTTCAGTGTGTATGTGTCACTGGGTCTGAAGTGGGTCTCTTGTAGACAGCATATATATGGGTCTTGTTTTTGTATCCATTCAGCCAGTCTGTGTCTTTTGGTTGGGGCATTTAATCCATTTACATTCAAGGTTATTATTGATATGCATGTTCCCATTACCATTTTCTTAATTGTTTGGGTTTGTTTTTTGTGGGTCTTTTTTTTGTCTTGTGTTTCCTGCTTAGAGAAGTTTCTTTAGCATTAGTTGTAAAGCTGGTTTGGTGGTGCTGAATTCTCTTACCTTTTGTTTGTCTGAAAAGCTTTTGACTTCTCCATTCAATCGAAATGAGATCCTTGCTGAGAGTAATCTTGGTTGTAGGTTTTTCTCTTTCATCACTTTAAGTATATCCTGCCACTCCCTTCTGGCCTGCAGAGTTTCCACTTAAAAATCAGCTGATAACCTTATGGCGCTTCCTTTGTATGTTATTTTTTGTTTTTCCCTTGCTGCTTTTAATATTTTTTCTTTGAATTTAATTTTTGTTAGTTTGGTTAATATGTGTCTTGGTGTGTTTCTCCTAGGGTTTATCCTGTATGGGACTCTCTGTGCTTCCTGCAGTTGGGTCACTCTTTTTTCCCCATGTTAAGGAAGTTTTCCACTATAATCTCTTCAAGTATTTTTTAGACCCTTTCTTTTTCTCTTCTTCTTCTGGGGCCCGTGTATTTTGAATGTTGGTGCATTTGGTGTTGTCCCAGAGGTCTCTGAGATTGTCTTCAATTCTCTTCATTCTTTTTGCTGTATTCTGCTCCTTGGCAGTTATTTCCACCGTTTTGTCTTCCAGCTCACTTACTCGTTCTTCCACCTCCATTATTCTGTTATTGATTCCTTCTAGTGTATTTTTTGGTTCAGTTATTGTGTTGTTCATCTCTGTTTGTCTGTTCTTTTAGATCTTTGTTAAACATTTCTTGTATTTTCTCAATTGGTGCTTCCATTCTATTTCTGAGACTCTGGATCATCTTTACTATAATTACTCTGAATTCTTTTTCAAGTAGATTGCCTATTTCCTCTTCATTTATTTGGTCTTCTAGGTTTTTACCTTGCTCCCTCATCTGTGACATATTTTTTTGCTGTCTCTCTTTTTTTTTTTAAATGAGTGGGATTGTGTTCCTGTTTTACTAGTTGTTTGGCCTGACGCTTTCAACACTGGAGTTTGTAGCCTCTTGGGTAGAGCTGGGTCTTGGTGCTGAGGTGAGGAAATCTGTGAGACCTCACTCTGATGAATATTCCCTGGGGTCTGAGGTTCTCTGTTAGTCCAGTGGTTTGGACTCAGAGCTCTCACTGCAGGAGCTTTCGCCTGACCCTGGGCTCTTGAATCAAGATCCTGCAAGCTGTGTGGGGCAGCAAGAAAAAAAAAGAAAAGAAAATACAAAGTAAAACTTGGACTAGGAAACTAACAGATATGTTAGAAAGAATGTAAAAATAAAAATGTAGATGAATCAACAAGCGGAAGGTGCATCAGTACAACACTAGTAAAAAAGAGGAGGAGGGAAGAGAAAAAAAAAGTGTGGGGGTTGGGGGGGAAGGCCTTGGCTGTGGAGGGTGGGACCTAAGCAGGGTGAGGTTTGGGTGGTGGGCAGGGCCTATGCTTAGGACCCACAGGGCTGGAAAAGGCCCTGGGGGCTGTGGGGGGTGGGGCTTAAGCTCAAGGAACAGAAGGGCCCCAGGTGTGCCCCCCACTCCTGGTCTCAGAGGGCAGGGGACCTCACCTGGGAGCCCAGCAGGCTTCCTGGCCTCGAGTGGGTGGGGCAAACGCCCTCCTCTCCTCTCCTGCTCCTCTGGTCTGGGGTCTGGAAGGGCCCCTCCCGCCTGCCTCTCCTGATCTCCTCAGCCTCCCTCCTATGCCCCCAGGACCAGTGTGGATGGTGGAGGGGCCTTGGAGGGCAGGAGATCTGCCTAGGAGCTCAGCAGGTCCCTGGGCCTGAGTGGGCGGGGCAATAGCCCTCCACTCCTCTGCCGCTCCTCCCAGATGGCCCCTCCCACTTGCCTCTCCTGTTCTCCCCTTGCCCTCCTTCCTATGCCCCCAGGACCCATGCGGCCTGGATGGGGCTTTGGAGGCAGGGGGAACCGGCTTGGGAGGTCAGCAAGCTCCTTGGCCCGAGTGGGCCAGGCGATCACCCTCTGCTCCTCTCATGCTCTTCCCGGAGAGTCCCTCCCACTGTCCTCTCCTGATCTTACCGGCCTCAGGGGCTCCAATCTTGTCTGGCCTCCACTTCTCTTCCCCCCTCGGTTCTGCTACGTCCTACTGGTTCACTCTGGGGTTCCTCCCATCTCCTTGGGGGTCAGAGTTTTCCACCAGTGGCCAGCAGGTGCCCTAGTTGTGGGGAGACACTAACTCGGCATTTTCCCACACTGCCGTCTTGACTCCTCCCACATATTTCTTTATATCCAGTTTTTACTGTTTATCCAATATTCATAACTAGTAGAAATGACCTGCTACTCAATGTTTATTAATTATAACATTATAAGCATGATTCATGTTATTATACTTTTGAAAACATTTTTATTGGCTATATACTTTAGAACATAGATGTACTTTAATTTCCACACTTGAGCAGGGAAGTTTTAGATATACAGGTTTCCCAAGATCAAACTGAAAACTCAGAGTATCAGGCTTTTACTTAGTGTTGGATATTTATCTTGTTTCAGTCATTTCACTGTTACGATGAATATCTTTGTGCATAAAGTTTTTCATGCATTAGAATTATTTCTTCAGGCTGGATTCCCAGTAGTGGAATTACTAGATTCCAAGCTATAAACATTTTTAAGGCTTTAGATTCTCACTGTCAAATTTCCTTCCAAAAGTTATGGCATATTTGCTCAACAGAGGGGAACAAGGGGTCAAAATATGTTTGGTACACCCTTGGGAAAGAGTGGGATGAGGTAGTCCACACAGCTCATCTCAGTAGTGAAGCACACACATATAAACAGCACAAAATCTTTGCATTTCCTCCTTTGTCCACTTATGATGCCAGCTCATTTGGTCATTATGGTAATAGCCAGTCCCAGACTTTACCTGCTATGTGGGGTCCTGCCAATCATGATTCAAGAAACACTTACCATGTGCTTGGATTACCCAAAAACACACAGTTAGGGATAATTCTGAGTGGCAGCTCCCAGTTTAGCAAAACTCTGAAATGTTCCAAACAGGAGGTTGGTGGTAATCCCTGAGCCTTGTCACCATTGGAGCCCCTCCCTCAGGGTCCCCTGTCTTTCCCGAACTCCACAGGTGGGACCAGACCCATGAAAATGGTGTATCAGGGACATGGAGAGAGGGGTGCTCAGTGGGACCTGACTGTCTCTGGAGCCATCTCTCCTTGACCCATAAGGCATTTATGATGTATCTGTCATTTTACTTAACAATGTATCTCCTTTCACATGTGGTATTTTGCTTTAAGCAAACTTATAAGACAGAACAGGCTTGAACAAGCTTGAAGGGGAAAAATGAGTCCTCATTCCCAAATGAGGGACCGTATCCTTTACCATTCCACAGCGGTCAGGCAAGGGGTCACTTGACTAGAAATCCCCCAGGGTCCATAAATGGACAGAAAAGGGGGGCTGTGTCTCAAACACACTGAAGCCCAGTCCATGGCTTTATTATGTGAGGGGTGTGTGTGTGTGTGTGCGCGCGCGTGCGTGTGTGTGTGTTGGTTTACTGTTCCAGAAATAACAGCTCCTGGGTTTTTCTTATCAGTTTTCAGGGATGGTACACCCTATAGTGGTTATGGGGGTGACGGTGAAGGTTGTTGCATGCAGGGTCCTCATGGATAAGCTGAAGATTTGTGGGCATCCCCATCCATAGGCTCTCAGGACCATAAGGCAACCCTTTGAGGGGATCCTAGAAACCTTCTAAAGGACTGATGCCTTGAACAAATCTTTGGACCAACCAAGTCCACCTCCCTGATGGAACCCTGTTTACTGAATATTGCAACTGCCTTGGAAATTTTCCTTAGAATTTTATTGATGCATCTGCATGAAATGTCACAGAAGAAAGCACCCCAAAGATAAATATATTGTAGGAAAGAGCTTCTTCTTTAGTGTTTGAGATATTTGAATTCTGATTCATCTGTCTGGCTCTCAGGGGTTTCCACATCTGAAGTGGGAACATGATGCTTAGCTTATCAGGTCATTCTGAGATTATAATGACCCTTATTGATGCATCGGGCACAGTGCCTGCCCACAGTTTGCGTTCTCTGTGCTAGTTCCCTTCTTTCCTCCCAGGAGAGAAGTGCCTTCGGTGGTGGGTCCCAATCTGAGACCTTCCTGGACAAGCCATCAAGACAGAGTTCCTGGAGCTTTGCTCCCATCTGCTTCCATCTGGCTTGAGTGATGGACGTACCTCTGGGAATCTGCTTTTACTCTACCACCTCCTCCTATTTCATTAAGCAGTGGTTCTCAAAGTGTGGTCCCTGGACCAAGAACATCAGCATCACCTGGGAAGTTAGAGATGCAGCTTCTCAGGCCTTACCCTGAACTACTGAATCAGAAGCTCTAGGGCTGGGGCCCAGCAATCTGTGTTTGAACAAGCCTTACAGGTGATTCTGAGGTAGACTCAGTTTGAAACCATTGGTCAAAGGATGCCAAACTCTCGTTAATATTACCTACTTTCACATTTGGTCTGCTGTCTGGGCACAGCCCACCTGCCTTGAGACTGTGAAATTAGCTGAAATCTCTACCCGTGTCTCCAGCAGAGGCAGACCCAGTCGTGGAGTCTTTGTCTTGTCTCAGTGGCAGTGGTTCTTCTCACCTGTTGGTGCCCGGGCACAGCTGTGGTCCTCAGCACTTGGCAGGGCCTCAGCATGTGGGGGAGGAAGCCTTGCTCTTAGCTCTCCTACAGCCCTGCATGTGGATTATGCGGTATAAACTTTATTGTAGTTTTTCTTTCACTTTGTATTTTACATCCTATCCGTCCTTGAAATGATTCAGTTCTGCCAAAGTGGATAGAAAAAATAAAACCTTCAAATATTACCGGAACCACTTCAATAGTCTTGAGTGTTTTTCCTGATCAGAGGTTCAGAGCATATGCCAACCTCTTCTTCATTTTCCACTTCCAAAGTTCTGTCACCTCTTTAGTAATTAGGGGGAAATTCTCAGCTTGTCAGGCAGGGCACCCAGAGTCGCTGTAACCGTAAGCTTTGAAGTCAGGATCCTGAATGTTACCATCAAATCCTCGTTCCCAGCACAGGCTCAGCATGCTGAGGGTTACTTGACAAATATCCATCGAACGGACAGACTCAGTGCGTTTCTGGCCTCTGCAGAGCCTGCAGGTCTGGCTTGATCAATTGCCGGCATATTTTGAATGTTATTGAATTAAGACTTCCTTGAGTAGGCTTGTATTTATCTTGCAAGGAGCTCTGCCAAGATGAAATTAGATTTTATAAGGTCCTGGATGGTTGCGGGAGCCATAGCAAGGCTTTAATATTTCAGAGAGCAGTTATGTTGGGCTTGATCTCAAGTTCAAGGAAAATATGCAATATCTCCTTTGTGTGGTATTTGGTTGGGGGTTTTCAAGCATGATGGTGATAGGCCTCAGACATTACCCTGATTTTAACAGTTGTTTTGGGTTTGGCCAGAAGTGGAAATGACTCAGTGGTCCAAACAGAAATTGCTGTGGGAGGGATGTCTGCTTTCCAAACATAGGAACTTTGTGCTTGCTGTACCCTGTCCCAGGGTGCTTGCCAAGATCTTCCCAGGACGTATTTCTTTATAGCATTTGCTAAGAGGCAGTATAGTGCAGTAGCTAAGCGCGCAGACTCCAGAGCCAGACTGCTTGGGTTAGGGCGCTGCCTCCGCCTCTGTCTAGCTGTGTGACCCTAGGCGCGTAATCAATCCCTTTGCTACCCCGGTGTCTTCAGGCAGTAAAATGGAGATAATAGTACTGACTTTATGGAGTTGTTGAGAGGATTAAAATAATTCATACATGGAAAGTGCTTTGAACACTTTGAACATCTCTTGGCACAAAGAAAGCCCTCAATCATTGTTAGCTGTTACTATTATCATTCAGGTTCAGTTCCAAAACCACCTGTTCTGAGAGTCCTTTCCTGACCACTTAATCCAAAACAGCTATCCCCACCTCAGTTTAATCCTTATTACACCACCACATTATGGTCCTTGTGACGCTGGCACGACCTGATATGAGAATTTGTTCTGTTTATTTCATGTCTCACCAACCCCAGAAATATGCTCCATGATATCAGGGGTTGTGTCTTGGTCACTGCTGAATCCTCGGCACCTGGACTACTGCTGAGATCACAGTACGCATTCAGTCAAGACGTGTTGAATGAATTATGGGTTCCAGAGCTAGTCTACTTCTGACCAAACTCAGAGCTATAGTTTTCCCGCAGTGTGGAGAGGCAGGGCATGATCTAGGGCTCCCACACCCCTTGGAGACCAGCTCTTATCCTGCAGTTCTTGAGAGCCTGAGCTGCACTTTGGGGAACTTCGGAGCCTGGTTCATTCCAGCACCTTCTAAGGCCTGAGAAGCATGCAGTGCTCAGCAGGAGCACCGTGCAATGGGGTGTCTCCACAGACTAAAATGACTTGGTCTTTC
Organism: Stenella coeruleoalba; assembly: GCF_951394435.1. NCBI lineage: Eukaryota > Metazoa > Chordata > Mammalia > Artiodactyla > Delphinidae > Stenella > Stenella coeruleoalba. The sequence goes on from NC_137156.1 coordinate 54,339,473, forward strand.
TAGCCCTCCAAGGACTGAAAATAAAATGAGAAGTTGATGTTTATTTTGAGGAGGCTTGGCTGGCCTCACTCAGACTCAAGGAGATGGATGCAGACGGGCCATGCTGCTCATCCTGACTACTCCTGTGGATGCCTGGTCACTCCTGCCATGAGGTTTTGCTAGTCCAGGTCCTGGCACAGTTCACAGGGAGCCTTCAAGTGAGAAAAATCTCACTTCTTCTTTTCCAGGCTTGGCCAAGGGTACATAACATTTGGATGCCCAAATCTATAACTTTCAGCGTTGGGCTTCTCTATTTTATATGCAGATGCATTCATTAGGATGCAGCCAGTCTGGGAACACTCAATCAAGACCCTGTTGGGGTCAGGCACTTGATGACTAAAAGCTGTGCTTGTCCACGTGGTTCTGGGGTGGTTTATTTTTCAATCCTCCCATATTAATCAGGACAGAATAGGCTGTGCTGCAGAAACAAACAATCCTGATTAAGTCTCAGTGACTTAAATGCAAGAGGAGTTTATTGCTCTTGCCATGTGTGGGGGATTCTCTAGGGCAGCTGTCGTCCAAGTGGTGACTCAGCGAATCAGGCTGCTCTCAGTATGAGGCCTCCCCCGGATCACTGCAGGAGGAGAGGAGAGACTCTGGAATTGTACACAGATTTTCCTCTGTTCAGCTCTGAAGTGATGTACTTCCCCTCTGCTTCTCTTTCATTGGTTAGAACTGGTCACACGGCCCAGCTACCTGCAAGGGCCTGCAAAGTGTGATCTTCCATGTACGCAGGAAGGGGAGACGAAGTGGGTGTTGGTGAATGCCCTGATTCACCAACCATGTTTCCTGCACCTCCCGAGTGAAAATGACTTCGTTATGCAGAAAGACTGAGACTACTCACTTTGCACCTACTATTTGAAGGGACATTCCCCCAGCATTAAAAAGATACTTACTTTCTGTGCCAAGATTGTAACACAACTTGAATCTTCACTGTCTAAAGAAGAAAAATAAAGTCACATATTTAATATTTAGTGGGGGTACCCTCATGGTAGCACAGCTGTTAGACTGTGACCCACTAATGCATAGGATTTGGATAGAAGAAAAAAGTAATATTTCAAGGACTTGGGACATGTAAGCAGTGACTCAGAGACAGGAATGATTATGGATAGTACCATTAGCATGAAATTAGAAAACCGCTCAGACGTGAGAGTCTTTGAGGGAGAGGCTAACTACCCAGAAGACTTATTCCCTAACTTCGCAGGATTGGTAACGATATAAAGAGATGAAATATTCAGGTACTTGAATAGAGGTGCCCAGGCATTTGTTAATTTCTTCAAGGAAGATGTGTGGATGCCTGCTATAGGCCGGGCATTGAACTAGAAAGGGATGTGTATATAGGTAAGACATGGTTCAAGCCTTCAGAAAACTCACGGTCTAGTGGGGGATACTGATTAACAAAATAATAATGTCTGTACAACACGGGAATTGTAATAGAGAGGCATGCTCAAGGTGAAGTGGTGGCTTGTGAGGTCAGAAAAGGCAGGAGGGAGTATTTAAACTTACTCTGGAAGAATGGATAAGCATTAACCAGGTAGAGAAGGGAGCAAGAGCATTCCAGAATACTTTTTAAAGGCACAGAGTTGTAAAACAGTAAGGCATGTTTTGGATTGGAGAATACACATATAAATAAATAAATAAAGTATGATTGGAGAATGGAATGGGGATGGCGGGTCATGTGATGTGCCTGGAGTGGTCATCTGGGCCGGGTCACAGGGAGTCTTGTTTGCCATGTTAAGGAACTTGGGTTTTATCTTGAGGGTGATAAGGTGCCTTGGAAGAGTTTTAAGCTGGAAGCATAAGGCAATAATGATTCAGTTTTCTTTGGTAGCTGGCAGGAGGATTGAGTTAGAAATGACGAGACTAGAAGCAGGGAGACTGGTGGGGAGACTGATGGGGAAACTGATGAACTGGCCCAGGTGAGAAATGGTGGGATCTGCACTAGGACAGTGACCCCTGGAGATGAAGACGAGACCTAGTGAGTCTGCCATTGTTGCAGCAGAGACAAAGGAACAGCACACTGTACTTTTGATGCTGCTCAGATTAGGGGTACAAAAGAGGGTGTGGTGAAGGTAGGAGCCATCAAGAACTATATGATGTTTCTAACTCTGGTCTTGCCAGATGTAGCAGATGCTATTGGTGCCTTGTCCAGAGCCCATTTATCACGCTGGGTTGCCCACCCCCTAACTGCTGGGAGTGTAGGCTGCTGAAAGCTCACAGTTGTACTCCTTCTCCAGAGAATTGTCTTCCTTTGATAGGAGCTGCCTGGCTCTGGTGCATGCACGTGTCTTATCCTGGGGAAGCCCGCAGCCAGTGATGGATGCATATGGGAGCACAAAAGTTGGACCTAAAGGGTGCACAACATTGTGTTGTAGTTTGTCTCCAGAGCCTCTGTGGTCAAATCAAAGCTAGACTTTACCTGAGACCCCCATCCTTGCTTGGTTCCTTTCTCTGCCTTAGCCTGCTTCCCTCCCTCCCTCGTTTCTGACAACACTTCCTTAATATGGCACGTGCAGCAGAATCCTTGTCTCAGGCTCTGCATCAAGAGAAACCAGTCTAAGATACCAGGAAATGGTGGAGATGGAAGTTAATAAATGATTGGAAAATAAAACCCGCAAACTGCTACCCATCTGAGGAATGAGAATTAGAAAACATAGTCTGAGAACAAATGATGCAGTGGAACTGAGGACAGACACCCTCATCGTCTTGCCCATCTTTGAACGAGAATCCGAATTCTTCAAAGTGTGTGTGTACATGCTGCCCTTAGGGATCTGGGCCACAGCTGCTGAGTCCCAGGCCCCTTCTGATGCTCATCTATCTACGAAGCAGATGTGGCAGGTGGTGGAAAGTAGAGTGAGGGTCTGAAGTGTTCTCTTGTTTCAGTAGAGCAGCCTTGGCAATAAACCTGTGGTGGCTGGACCCCAGTCGCCTCATCTGGAAAGAGAAAGGTTGGGACCAAATAACCGCACCTTCTCCAGACCTAGCTTCAGCTTTGGAATGGAATTGCAAATACCAATAATACCTATCTCCTTTTTTTTTTTTTTTTTGCCTGGGTGGCCCTGAAGGCTGTGGGCTGCAGAAATAGATAAAATGTGTCCCTGGCACACTCCCTTCCTTTCTAAGCCACCTTTACAAAGCCTGTGGCTCCCTCCTGTCCCCTTTATGCTGAAAAACACTACTCATGTGGGTAGAAGTCATTTTTAGCCTCTGCGTCTGGGTCGAAGGCTCCGAGCCCAGTTTCCCCATTGTTTTGTTGTCTCCTGTTCAAAGTGGACCCCACCATGCTGAGGAGCAGCCTGGCCAGGAGGAGGCCAGGCCAGTGCCGTGGGCGGCCTTGCAGTTACCCTCTTCCCAGTGAACAAACATCAGGTCACTGGCACGCAGAACAATACTAAGAGGGGCTGGCTGGGAGTTTTATTTTTGACTTCCCCTTCCAAAAAGCTTTGCTTCATTTTGGCGTGGGGACAAAAGGCAACTACCCCTTTCTGCAAACACTATAAAACCATATCCAGACCAAACCTCCCTTGGTGCTTTAATCAGGCAGCTGAAAGGTATCAGGTCCAGGTTGATGCTGAGGGCTTGTGTGCAAGGATGAAAATGCTCCAGGTCATCTTATACCCTGTGGGTTGTTGTGACTTGTCATTTTAGCTCCTGGTGTTATAGATGGCCTAGAGAGGAAGCGGGGGAAGAGAGTGGTCAGAGAGAGGGAGAAGCAGGGGAAGGAGAGAGAGTGGGAGGAGATGATAGAGACAGGGAGAACAGTAAAGAAAGCCATTGAGGGACAGGGAGAGAGGGAGAGAGAGATTAAAGAGAGGGAATTAAAAAGAGAGAATTAGAAACAGAGAGGCAAAGACACACAGAGAAGGAAAAGGGACAGGAGAGAAGAAAAGTGAGGAGAAGAAGAGAAAAAGAAGGGAGAGTTAGAAAGGTAGAGATGTGGATGAATTAAAAATAGTGGAGGATTCTTGCTCATTGCGAAGAATTTTGGAAGAGGAGGGTCACGGGCTGAGGCACAGTTGCATTGAGGAAGGGTAGTTATGAGTGAGCAAAACGGATGAAAAACTCTGAAAAACCATTTTGGCAGGCCCAGGATTGGGGGAACTGAGGGATATATGAGGCCAGGCTGGGTTTTAGGCCCAGGGCACACTGGCTCTTCCCAGGACCCTGGTGTCCCCAGCACACCCCCATCTGCCCAGGCACTGGCCAGTATTCCTGCAGCTGCCTTCCTTTAAAAGGAGGGGGCCTTAGGATCATGACCTTCTTTCCGACTCTCTGCTGAGTGCGATAGGAAAGGGGATGCTGTAGGGGGATCTACAGACACTTAGGGCACAGGGTTCTGCCTCTGTCCCCTGCCAGCTGTGCAGGCTTTGGCAAAGCCTGACCTTTCTGAACCTCAGTTCTGTCGTATGTAAAATGGTGATGACAGTGATACTGACGGAACTGTGTTTCTGTCCAGTGTAGGAGGGTCCCTAGTGCATTGCTTTCTCCCCTTCCCCATGACACTTCCCAGTAGAGTTCCCCGAGTGACTGTGGAGTTTGGGGTTTCTTCCTGACACAGCTTAACCCCCTGGTCTCTCAGGAATAAGGTTCCAGAAATAAGGAAAAGCGCTAGGTTGTAGCCTCCAGCCAGGCATAGAGGCACCGCTCTGGTAACTATGAAGACCTAGTCAGTTGGGTTTGGCTCTTGTGAGGGGGCAGGGTTGTGACAGCATTTCACGCCCAGAAGATAATGCCGCAGCTTGTTCAGCCCACGTTGGGCCCCTGTAAGCCTTGCACACTTAGATGTTTTGGGTAACGGGCATGTTAATGAGCTTGGTGGTCAGGATGAAGCTGGGGAGCCATGTCCACCAGGTTCTGCTCAGCCAGGGCAAGGGGAAGTGCAGCCCTGAGGTCCTATCCACCGGCCGTGAAATAAAATCAACGGAACAACTGCCTTCCCCAGGCTGCAATCAGAGATGGTTTTTTTTTTCTTCAGCTCTTTTCATTGCCATTTTGGCTTTTTGGATGATCATCCCCCAGTTCCAGTTCTTCTGCCCTGACGTGGGGATTCTTGTAGTCATGAGACTGCCTGCCCTGGGTGAATGTCAGGCTGAGGCCAGAGACTTGGCATTGCCAGAGAACACAATGCATGCTCCCATTTAATCTGTTGAAATTGATCAAAGGAATGGCTCCAGACCAACACATGAGTTGCTTTCCTAATACCACCGTTTACCAAACCCCCCCCCACCGGGGGCCAGGCTCCACTGCACAGACATCTCCTCCTATCCTCACCATCCCCCACCTCCCGCCCCAAGGATAACAGGAATACAGTGTTGTGTGTTTCAGTGCAGATGTGAGAAAGCTCAGAGAGATGAACACTTGGCTTACAAATGGTGGAGCCAGGATGGGACGGGGGCCAGTCCCCCAGACTCATGGACCCCAAGCTCCCAGGAGGACCATGGATGGGATGCTGGATGGAGGACTCTTGTAGGTGAGGGAAACGCAGCCTGAGTCAATGTGGATGGACAGAAAAAAGCTCCCCTTGCCTTTGGCAGAGGTCAGAATAGTGGCAGAAGGCTCCCTCTGCTGAGGTTAGAAGAGGTAAGGATCCTAGTCATCACTACCCTGCTAGTACTGAACATTTAATTGGAAATATGCCCCCAAAGGGAGCGGGGCAAAACTTCAGACTGAGATGGCTTTGGTCATAGAACTCTAGAAATTTAGTTTCAGTTGTTTCATCTTAGTAATTAAGGGTTTGAAAGGCACGGACAGGCTTTCCCTTGCTTTGCAAATGACCCACTCACGCGTGTGCGCACACTTACATCACCGCCTGGAGCTTCAGAGAGAGCCAGGCCACACTACTGGACAGCTTGGGAGGCCGCCTTGACTCCATTCCCTAATTGCTTCCAGGGACCCAGGCAAGCAGACACCACCTGGGCATTGTAGCTGTCATCTCACAAGGAAGGAGGAGGGACAGTATCCTTTGAGAAGATGCTTCATTTTCTGTGCCTTTTCTCCTGCCTGCACTGCTGGGTCTCTGCTGGGGCTGGAGAGATTAAGGGATGATTGTGTTCCTGCATTCCCTTGGGCTGTATCATGTGCCCGGGCACTTGGATCGGGCTGCTCTATAGCACTGATCAGTTTCCAGTACAAGGATCTGTTTCCAAGGCCGTCTTCACCACTACATTGTCAACTCCCACTGAGCCCGGGGCCAAGCCGGATTCACTGTTCTCTCTGAGCACAGAATCTTCTGGTGGAGAAGCTGGAAAGAAGGCATTGAGGACAGAGTCAGAAAATAACATTGCCCTGGCAGCCTCACCACAACTCCTCCAGATTTGCCTTTCATCTGCAGATGCAGAAATCCAGACCTACCAATGAACCAGAATTCCAGGAATTCCTAAGAAGCCAGGGAGCTGGGCTAGCAAGTAATGTGTTAGTTTTGCCATAAGAAATAGAAAAGGTCAGACCAGCATCCTAGCTCCCTGTGAACAAATCTGCATTGGATACCCAAGGCATTGGTTCTCACACTTGAAAGAGCATCAGAATCACCGGGAAGGCTTGTTAAAACACAGAGGGCTGGGCCCCACTCCTGAAGTTCTTCTGATTCAGTAAATCTGGGGTGGAGCCTGTGAATTTGCATTTCCATTATGTTCCCAGGTGATGCTGATGCTGTGGGTCCAGGGACCCCAACTTTGAGAACCATTGTGCTAGGTCAATATGAATGTATTACATGGAGAGGGAAACATGGCTCCAGTGGTCCCCAAACGCTGGGGATCTACAGGGCTATCTGGGTCATTATATACCACACTGCTTCCATTTTTCCTTCTCGTCGTCTTCTTATAAAAATAACCAAACCAAAAGAAAAAATATCCACAACAACAAAAATGATCCTAAACAATAGCGATAATAACCACCACTACACACGCAAAAGAAAGACCAAAAAAAATGTATCCTCAGTGTTGTGAAATGGTTTTGCACAATGTCCTTAGTTGGAAATGACCCTAGTTCCGGACAGCAGGGAACCCTGGCTTGGTCTAGGTGGAACAGAGTTTGCCAGCAAGATCCCCAGCCCAAGGGCAGGAGGCAGATGAGGTGATGGCCCTGCTCAGAGGAAAGCATGCCAGGAAGTTGGTGTGAGGATGAGCCATCCTCCCCACCTGTTCTCTCCTCAGCACAGCTGTCTCTAAGGCATGGACGCCTCACCATCTGTGCTTTTAACGTGCGAAACACATTTTAAAATATACTATTTAATTAAAAATGATATTTGTCAGCTCACTGCTGCGCCAACTCCCTTCCCACAGTTGTATTGCTGCCGGAGCTCTAGTGCAACCGGAGAAGTCAGCTTTCCAGGGAGCAGAGGTTGGGCAGTGGTGTGGAAGTTCAAGGCAAAGCCTCAAAGCTTTTTAGAGCCAGTGGTCAGACCCTTGTGTTGTCCCTGGAGATCTGGAACCCTCCGGAGGTCAGGGTTAGACAGTCTAAGGTACTGATGTTTCTGGAAGGGCTGGGCACCTCTTAACCCTCCATGAACTTTTCCACCCTTTCTCCCACTTGCAGATCAGACCATGTAAATATTAATCCATCAGTATGTCTACCTAAAAAATCCTAATAATCTGCAAACTACACATCCCTGCCTAGAAGCTGCCTGGGTACCTTGGGTCTCATAGCTGGCATGTACCTTCTTCTTTCAAAGTCTAAACGATACTTCTGTTGGGCTTGTTTGCTTCCCTCCATTGTGGAAGTTTGGAAGATTTTTCACAGCCTCTTCCTGCTGTGCTATGAATTCATGCCTGCTCAGCTGGTACCGCTTTCCCATGGTGAGGAGTCTAGGGGTGTCATCTGGGCTTTTAGCTCTGTTGTCAGCTTTGAAATGAATTGTAACCATGTTTTGTGGCAAAAGGGAAGAGGTGAGGGAAGGAGGAAGAGAGGGAGAGAGAGAGAGAGAGAGAGAGAGAGCGGCCTAATTCTAGATGGGTATGTTTTCTGATCAGTCTCTAGAAAAATCTTCCCTGTTCATTGTGTGCCCCAAACCCAGGACTGTAAATGGATTTTTTTCAAAATTTTTGCTTTCAGTCTAGCTTGTGGTTTGAAGGCAGAAGGACCACCAGGTGGAGCTAGAGAGAGGCTTGTTTTGGATGAGGCAGTAGCGAACTGACTGACTTAGAAAACAATTAGTCTTAAAAAAGAGTTTACTTTTCATATCTTAAAATGCAAGTTAAGACCTAGTGAGTCTTTGCAGTTCATGGTTCTTCTATAGAAAGGTCATATGCTTTTAGCAGTGCCAAGCATTGTCCCTTCAACCTCAAACCAACTGTAGGCAACTTCCTTTTCTACCCCCCTCTCTCCCTCTCTCCGTCTTCTCTCCCTCCTTCCCTCCCCCTCCCCCATTCTGATTTGAGGATTCACGTGTCTGTGTCGTAAAGCACTTTTCAGAGGCTCCATGGACTCAAATGAAAGGGCAGAGCTGCTCAGCCTCTCATGTCAGATCTCACTGCTCTGGACCAAATGGCATTATTAGTTTGGAGAAATTCCTTCAGTAAACTTCCACTGAATATTTGTGTAGCACTTTCTAGGGATTACTAATAGTTCTCAGATTAATCCGACAGTTTCATCTCACTTGTGATCTGTCCTTCTCAGTGCATTATTTGGAACTCCTTGTCCTTACTTGAAAGCATATGAGATAGTTTTACCAGTCATACTTTTTAAGACAAACATTTTCAAGTTCAGAGTGCACAGATGATAAATACATAATGCTCTACATTTTTAGATTAATTGGTAATTAATTTTTGCAAAGAGCTTTGGAGATAAAAAGTGTTGTGCACTATCATGTCAAATTAGTGTTGATTGCAAAGATTTTTAAGTTTAACACCATGTGAATGTTGGCTCTTTGAGACCTCTTATATTGTGTTTCTGGAACAAAAGGGCACTACTTTGGAATCTTACATCAATTATTGGATAAATGAGAGAGGGTCAGTGACCTCGACAAACACAGCAATCAGTCTGATAGCAAACACACACACACATACACACACACACACACGTGCAGGCCTGATAAGAATTTTGACTGCATTGGGAAGGACATTCTGCATCACATCATGGGCAGACTGGAGTGAGGAAAAATGGTGATGAAAAGATGGGTCATTGTGGAGCCTGAAGATGTACTTTTTCTTGATTTCAAATTGAATGAATTGAACTGGGTGAATATGTTGATTCAGTCCTCAAAGGTCAAAAACAAAAACAAAAACAAAAAACAAAACCAAGCAGGAGACATGGGAAGGCAGAGAAGGCCTCAGGAAAGTACCCCATAAAGCAGTGACACAGAGCACAGACCTGGATGCCTGGTGGGGACAGCACAGACTGTGGAACCACCCAAATGTGGAGTCACTACTCACCCAGCTGCCTTTTGGTTATATAACCTTGGGAGTCTCAGTTTCCCCTCTGAAAGATGGGACAATAATACCTACCTCAGAGGTTGTTTTAAGCGACAAATGAGGTAAATAGTGGCTGGCAGGTGATGTTTTCCATAAGTGTTATCCTAGGTGTCGTGATACCTAGGGACATCCAGAGAAGGTTCCCCAAGTTGTGCTGGGGATAAGGACCCTATAGGGTAAGAGTATTTGAGCCACGTTGAGCAATAAAGATAGCTCACACTTCATAAATAGCTCAAATAGCTCAATAAATTGCATCCAGCTTTGGGGTTACAGTGCACCATCACTCTTGTTCTTTCATGGTATCCCCACAACCTCCTTGTGAGATCAAGGCAAGCAGTATTTTCCCAAAACCAGAAATGGGAAAGTTGAGTGATTTGCCTACTCAGATCTTTTGATTCTAAGCCCAGCGCGATTCTGCTGCATCTCCAAAGGTACCAGCAGGGAGCGAAAGGAAGGAAACCAATGTGGATCTTAGTTCTGGCACAAAGGAATCATTCCTCAGATGGAGAGAAGGAGGGAACCTCCACCTCCTCATTCCTGTGGGTCAAAGAGCTCCTGTGCATGGGGTGTGTGTGTGTGCACAGTCATACACACTCACACTCACACACACCCCTGAAGATAACCTGACAGCTAGTTAAAAGCATCTGCCAAGTGCCTGCCTGTAATTCTTTAAAAAAGGAAGATGCCATTTCCAAACGCTAATCTTCACTTTTTTTTTTTTTTTTTTTTTTGAGAAAAAGGACAGTCTGATTTGGAGACTAGTAGGATGAGGGAAAGACTTGCTGGGCTAGTTCTAGAAGTGTGAACGTGGCATGCTTGTCTGGGTATTAAGGTACTGCAAATTTAATTTTTTCCCCACAGCTTTACATGAATGTCTTTCTGATGTATCCCTTCTCTTCTTATGAAATGAGAAGGCTGGCAAACACAGAGGAGAGGACTTTTATTGTGTTAAAAGGAGCTTTATTTGAGACATGTTTCCATAACGACAGACTTTTTATATATAGAAACAACTCTACCTGCTTTTTAAAAAAAATTCTTTTGGAATCAAAGTCTGAGTCATTTTAAATCTGGTAAATTCTTAAGATACTCTGGGGGTAGAGAGCAAGGGTCCACAGACACTTTCAAATCAGTGGGTTCATGGGCAATTGGGCTGCACATTGCTTCACCAGTTCTCTGTGGATCCTCTGGCCTGGCCCTGGGCCGCAACCTGCACCGAGAAAGCCGGAGAGGATGCTGGCAGCTCCCCTGTCACATGCAGTTCCATCTCCCATCACCTCCTTATTCTCTCCTCCTCTCTCTTTCTCTTTCCTCACTTTCTTTTCTTCCCTCTGACTCAGCAGGTGAATAACATGCTGGGATCTTGGCCATAAATGGATCCCAAGCTTTGCTCCATGACCCAGTCACTTGGGTGGGCCGATGAAACTATAGATTCTGGGGCCTCATACCACATACCCTGAATTAATTCAGGCCAGAGAACCTTCATTTCTAAGCTTCTCCCCAAGTGATTCTGAGCCCACCAGCCTGGCCTGAGTCCTGCTAACAGAATAAGGAACAAGGTTATAGGTCACACTGAGCACTGTTTGTGTGAGTGCGTTGGACCCTTGTAATCACCCCAGGGACGGATGCAGCAGCTGAGGCTCAGGAAGCTTAAGTAATTTGCTCCAGGGTTAACTATTTATTCGGTCATTTATTCATTGAACTACTGAATGATTTCTTCTTTCCTCATGTTTTTTTTTGGGGGGGGGGCATGCCCTAAAAAATACATAGAAGAATACAGCACAGTAGCTCCCCTCAAAGTGACTATAACAAAGTGGATCACACAGCTCATTGCTGCTAGAACCAGGGCTCAAATCTCGTATTCTGACTCCAGATCATGTGTTTTTAGAAAACCTTTCTCTTTTTTTTTGAAGGAATTATAGACTCATAAGAAGCTGTAAAAATAGTACAGAGTTCCTGCATACCCATCACCCGGCTTCTCCCAAAGGTAAATTTTACAAAACTATAGTGCTTTATAAAACCCAGGGAATTGACATTTGGCACAATACAACTAACCAGACTCCAGGGCTTACTCAGACTTCACATTTTCTTTTTTTTTTTAACATCTTTATTGGAGAATAATTGCTGTAAAATGGTGTGTTGGTTTCTGCTTTACAACAAAGTGAATCAGTTATACATATACATATGTTCCCATATCTCTTCCCTCTTGGGTCTCCCTCCCTCCCACCCTCCCTATCCCACCCCTCAAGGTGGTCACAAACCACCGAGCTGATCTCCCTGTGCCGTGCGGCTGCTTCCCACTAGCTATCTACCTTACGGTTTGGTAGTGTATATATGTCCATGCCTCTCTCTCACTTTGTCACAGCTTACCCTTCCCCCTCCCCATACCCTCAAGTCCATTCTCTAGTAGGTCTCTGTCTTTATTCCCGTCCTACCCCTAGGTTCTTCATGACATTTTTCTTTTCTCTTAGATTCCATATATATGTGTTAGTATATGGTATTTGTTTTTCTCCTTCTGACTTACTTCACTCTATATGACAGACTCCAGGTCCATCCACCTCACTACAAATAACTCAGTTTCGTTTCTTTTTATGGCTGAGTAATATTCCATTGTATATATGTGCCACATCTTCTTTATCCATTCATCTCCCGATGGACACTTAGGTTGCTTCCATGTCCTGGCTATTGTAAATAGAGCTGCAATGAACATTTTGGTACATGACTCATTTTGAATTATGTTTTTCTCAGGGTATATGCCCAGTAGTGGGATTGCTGGGTCGTATGGTAGTTCTATTTTTAGTTTTTTAAGGAACCTCCATACTGTTCTCCATAGTGGCTGTATCAATTTACATTCCAACCAACAGTGCAAGAGTGTTCCCTTTTCTCCACACACTCTCCAACATTTATTGTTTCTAGATTTTTTGATGATGGCCATTCTGACTGTTGTGAGGTGATACCTCATTGTAGTTTAGATTTGCTTTTCTCTAATGATTAGTGATGTTGAGCATCCTTGCATGTGCTTGTTGGCAGTCTGCAAATCTTCTTTGGAGAAATGTCTATTTAGATCTTCTGCCTATTTTTGGATTGGGTTGTTTGTTTTTTGTTATTGAGCTACATGAGCTGCTTGTAAATTTTGCAGATTAATCCTTTGTCGGTTGCTTCATTTGCAAATATTTTCTCCCATTCTGAGGGTTGGCTTTTGGTCTTGTTTATGGTTTCCTTTGCTGTGCAAAAGCTTTTAAGTTTCATTAGGTCCCATTTGTTTATTTTTGTTTTTATTTCCATTTCTGTAGGAGGCGGGTCAAAAAGGATCTTGCTGTGATTTATGTCATAGAGTGTTCTGCCTATGTTTTCCTCTAAGAGTTTTATAGTGTCTGGCCTTACATTTAGGTCTTTAATCCATTTTGAGTTTCTTTTTGTGTATGGTGTTAGGGAGTGTTCTAATTTCATACTTTTACATGTACCTGTCCAGTTTTCCCAGCACCACTTATTGAAGAGGCTGTCTTTTCTCCACTGTATATTCTTGCCTCCTTTATCAAAGATAAGGTGACCATATGTGCGTGGGTTTATCTCTGGGCTTTCTATCCTGTTCCATTGATCTATATTTCTGTTTTTGTGCCAGTACCATACTGTCTTGATTACTGTAGCTTTGTCGTATACTCTGAAGTCAGGGAGCCTGATTCCTCCAGCTCCATTTTTTGTTCTCAAGATTGCTTTGGCTCTTCGGAGTCTTTTGTGTCTCCATACAAATTGTGAAATTTTTTGTTCTAGTTCTGTAAAAATTGCCAAAGGTAGTTTGATAGGGATTGCATTGAATCTGTAGATTGCTTTGGGTAGTAGAGTCATTTTCACAATGTTGATTCTTCCAATCCAAGAACATGGTATATCTCTCCATCTATTTGTATCATCTTTAATTTCTTTCATTAGTGTCTTATAAATTTTTGCATACAGGTCTTTTGTCTCCTTAGGTAAGTTTATTCCTAGATATTTTATTCTTTTTGCTGCAATGGTAAATGGGAGTGTTTTCTTAATTTCACTTTCAGATTTTTCATCATTAGTGTGTAAGAATGCCAGAGTTTCTGTGCATTAATTTTGTATCCTGCTACTTTACCAAATTCATTAATTAGCTCTAGTAGTTTTCTGGTAGCATCTTTAGGATTCTCTGTGTATAGTATCATGTCATCTGCAAACAGTGACAGCTTTACTTCTTCTTTTCTGATTTGGATTCCTTTTATTTCTTTTTCTTCTCTGATTGTTGTGGCTAAAACTTCCAAAACTATGTTGAATAAGAGTGGTGAGAGTGGGCAACCTTGTCATTTTCCTGATCTTAGTGGAAATGGTTTCAGTTTTTCACCATTAAGGACGATGTTGGCTTGTCATATATGGCCTTTATTATGTTGAGGAAAGTTCCCTCTATGCCTACTTTCTGCAGGGTTTTTATCATAAATGGGTGTTGAATTTTGTCAAAAGCTTTCTCTGCATCTATTGAGATGACCATATGGTTTTTCTCCTTCAATTTGTTAATATGGTGTATCACGTTGATTGATTTGCGTATATTGAAGAATCCTCGCATTCCTGGTATAAACCCCACTTGATCGTGGTGTATGATCCTTTTAATGTGCTGTTGGATTCTGTTTGCTAGTATTTTGTTGAGGATTTTTGCATCTATGTTCATCAGTGATATTGGCCTGTAGTTTGCTTTCTTCATGACATCTTTGTCTGGTATTGGTATCAGGGTGATGGTTGCCACATAGAATGAGTTTGGGAGTGTTCCTCCCTCTGCTATATTTTGGAAGAGTTTGAGAAGGATAGCTGTTAGCTCTTCTCTAAATGTTTGATAGAATTCGCCTGTGAAGCCATCTGATCCTGGGCTTTTGTTTGTTGGAAGATTTTTAATCACAGTTTCAATTTCAGTGCTTGTGATTGGTCTGTTCATATTTTCTATTTCTTCCTGGTTCAGTCTCGGCAGGTTGTGCATTTCTAAGAATTTGTCCATTTCTTCCAGGTTGTCCATTTTATTGGCATAGAGTTGCTTGTAGTAATCTCTCATGATCTTTCGTATTTCTGCAGTATCAGTTGTTACTTCTCCTTTTTCATTTCTTATTCTATTGATTGGAGTCTTCTCCCTTTTTTTCTTGGTGAGTCTAGCTAAAGGTTTATCAATTTTGTTTATCTTCTCAAAGAACCAGCTTTTAGTTTTATTGATCTTTGCTATTGTTTCCTTCGTTTCTTTTTCATTTATTTCTGATCTGATCTTTGATTTCTTTCCTTCTGCTAAATATGGGGTTTTTTTGTTCTTCTTTCTCTAATTGCTTTAGGTGCAAGTTAGGTTGTTTATTTGAAATGTTTCCTGTTTCTTCAGGTAGGATTGTATTGCTATAAACTTCCCTCTTAGAACTGCTTTTGCTGCATCCCATAGGTTTTGGGTCATCGAGTCTCCATTGTCTTTTGTTTCTAGGTGTTTTTTGATTTCCTCTTTGATTTCATTAATGATCATTTCGTTATTAAGTAGTATATTGTTTAGCCTCCGTGTGTTTGTAGTTTTTACAGATCTTTTCCTGTAATTGATATCTAGTCTCATAGCGTTGTGGTTGGAAAAGATACTTGATATGATTTCAATTTCCTAAATTTACCAAGGCTAGATTTGTGACCCAAGATATGATCTATCCTGGAGAATGTTCCATGAGCACTTGAGAAAAATGTGTATTCTGTTGTTTTTGGATGGAATGTCCTATAAATATCAATTAAGTCCATCATGTTCAATGAATCATTTAAATCTTGTGCTTCCTTATTTATTTTCATTTTCGATGATCTGTCCATTGGTGAAAGTGGGGTGTTAAAGTCCCCTGCTATGATTGTGTTACTGTCGATTTCCCCTTTTATGGCTCTTAGTATTTGCCTTATGTATTGAGGTGCTCCTATGTTGGGTGCATAAATATTTTCAATTGTATCTTCTTTTTGGATCTATCCCATGATCATTATGTAGTGTCCTTCTTTGTCTCTTGTAATAGTCTTTATTTTAAAGTCTATTTTGTTTGATATGAGAATTGCTACTCCAGCTTTCTTCTGATTTCCATTTGCATGGGATATCTTTTTCCATCCCCTCACTTTCAGTCTGTATGTGTCCGTAGGTCTGAAGTGGGTCTCTTGTAGACAGCGTATATACAGGTCTTGCTTCTGTTTCCATTCAGCCAGTCTATGTCTTTTGGTGGGAGCATTTAATGCATTTACATTTAAGGTAATTATTGATATGTATGTTCCTATTCCCATTAACTTAATTGTTTTGGGTTTGTTATTGTAGGTCTTTTCTTTCTCTTGTGTTTCTTGCGTAGAGAAGTTCCTTTAGCATTTGTTGTAAAGCTGGTTTGGTGGTGCTGAACTCTCTCAGCTTTTGCGTGTCTGTAAAGGTTTTAATTTCTCCATCAAATCTGAATGAGATCCTTGCTGGGTAGAGTTATCTTGGTTGTAGGTTTTTTCCTTCATCACTTTAAATATGTCCTGCCACTCCCTTCTGGCTTGCAGAGTTTCTGCTGAAAGATCAGCTGTTAACCTTATGGGGATTCCCTTGTGTGTTATTTGTTGTTTTTCCCTTGCTGCTTTTAATATGTTTTCTTTGTATTTAATTTTTGATAGTTTGATTAATATGTGTCTTGGCGTGTTTCACCTTGGATTTATCCAGTATGGGATACTCTGTGTGCCTCCCGGACTTGATTAACTATTTCCTTTCCCATATTAGGGAAGTTTTCAACTATAATCTCTTCAAATATTTTCTCAGTCCCTATAATAGGGACATTCGAATTATAGGGACCCCTATAATTCAAATGTTGGTGTGTTTAATGATGTCCCAGAGGTCTCTGAGAGTGTCCTCAGTTCTTTTCATTCTTTTTTCTTTATTCTGCTCTGCAGTAGTTATTTCCACTATTTTATCTTCCAGGTCACTTATCTGTTCTTCTGCCTCAGTTATTCTATTGATCCCATCTAGAGTATTTTTAATTTCATTTATTGTGTTGTTCATCATTGCTTGTTTCATCTTTAGTTCTAGGTCCTTGTTAAATGTTTCTTGCATTTTCTCTATTCTTTTTCCAAGATTTTGGATAATCTTTACTATTATTATTCTGAATTCTTTTTCAGGCAGACTGCCTATTTCCTCTTCATTTATTAGGTCTGCTGGGTTTTTACCTTGCTCCTTCATCTGCTGTGTGTTTTTCTGTCTTCTCATTTTGCTTATCTCACTGTGTTTGGGGTCTCCTTTTTGCAGGCTGCAGGTTCGTAGTTTCCGTTGTTTTTGGTGTCTGTCCCCAGTGGCCAAGGTTGGTTCAGTGGATTGTGTAGGTTTCCTGGTGGAGGGGACTAGTGCCTGTGTTCTGGTGGATGAGGCTGGATCTTGTCTTTCTGGTGGACAGGTCCACGTCTGGTGGTGTGTTTTGGGGTGTCTGTAGCCTTATTACGATTTTAGGCAGCCTCTCTGCTAATGGATGGGGTTCTGTTCCTGTCTTGCTGGTTGGTTGGCATAGGATGTCCAGCACTGTAGCTTGCTGGTGATTGAATGAAGCTGGGTCTTGGCATTGAGATGGAGATCTCTGGGAGACTTTTGCCGTTTGATATTGCGTGGAGCTGGGATGTCTCTTGTGGAGCAGTGTCCTGAAGTTGGCTCTCCCACCTCGGAGGCATTGCACTGACTCCTGGCTGGAGCAACAAGAGTCTTTCATCCACACAGCTGGCCCGCGATCCCTGGGACTGTCGCGGCTTCATCCGCCAGGGCCCCTCCAGAGCTGGTAGCCTCAGTGAGGCTGCCCACCCCTTGGGCTCCAGGGCAGTTCTGTGATGGCGGAGGGAAGAGACCCCGAGCCGGGAGTTCCAGCTCCGTGGAAACGCAGGCTCCGTTCTGGGTGCAGGGGGTGGGACCGCCAGATTTCACATTTTCATCTTGGACTTATTATATGACACACAAGGCCACAGGTGTATCTGTAGACCTCCTTTAGGCTTGATGTTGGTTCATGACCAAAGTGGTTTCTGACCTCTGGAATAATAGGTGCTGATCAGAAAATGCAGAAGACACAAACTGTACTCTGGGTGAGTTTGCCTTTCACAAAATAAAAACATATGTAATATCTAGTGGATACTATTGGTGTTATGAACCTTTACTGGGCCAGCATCTATCTCCCACCTGCTTTTAAAGTCTGCTGCTACTGGCTTATAGTTGACCCTTCTCTGGACAGGTGACCCTCGGTCAAGCAAGAGCTGCCTGGCCTGGGATGTTAGATCCCCGCCTTCTCCTCCTTCAGCTCCAAATCTGTAGCCAATGATGGACTGATATGAGGGCAAAGAAAGCAAGGTCTTGGGCTTCACACAAGTCATGCTCCAGAGCTCCCAGAGGATCAGGCTGAAGCTCATCTCCCACTGAAAGCACTTTCCAGCTTAGCTCCTTCCCCTGCCCCATCCTGAGCCAACCTACCCCCTTTCTCCTGAGAGCATCCCCTCTGTAGATCATGTGCCTCTGAAGCTCTGTGTGAGACTCTGCTTCTGGGGAACTTGAGCAAAGCCACGTCTTCGTTTTGTTTCTTTTCTCCTCTTTTCATTTTAGAGAAGGGCTGTTCTAGACTCCAAGAAGATTTCCTTGTAGTCCACTGGAACACCCCCACAGACATACACAGACACCCATACACACACGTACTTGTGCATCCTCATCACCACCCAACTCTCTTTCATACACACCCTAACCAGAGCAGCATGGCAGATGGTGATGGGGCAATCCTGAGTAGCTGTTTTGGACCCTCCACTGAGTGCATAAACAAACAAATTGAAGCCCAGATCAATGGTTCTGCATTTCATGTTAGATTGGGTCTCATTAGTTTGTGGACATTGCTTTGAGATAATCAATACAAGGTGATCAGAATGCAATTTTATATATAGCATAATGTCTTAGCTGGAAATCCAAATTACTGTCTCCCTGCCTCCCCCTTTACACAAAGTCAACTTTATTTTTTTTATTTTTTACATCTTTATTGGAGTATAATTGCTTTACAATGGTGTGTTAGCTTCTGCTTTATAACAATCAGTTATACATATACATGTGTTCCCATATCTCTTTCCTCTTGCATCTCCCTCCCTCCCACCCTCTCTATCCCACCCTCCCTATCCCACCCCTCTAGGTGGTCACAAAGCACCGAGCTGATCTCCCTGTGCTATGGGAAGCAGCCACAAAGTGAACTTTAAATTAGACTGATTGGACTGAACTGATCATTTGTTTTCCCTTCAGTAGAGTGTAACGTCAATAAGGCT
Organism: Stenella coeruleoalba; assembly: GCF_951394435.1. NCBI lineage: Eukaryota > Metazoa > Chordata > Mammalia > Artiodactyla > Delphinidae > Stenella > Stenella coeruleoalba. Next base: position 54,358,198 of record NC_137156.1, read on the forward strand.
GCTTCTTGGCCTTCCTGGATGGCTGTGGGCAGCACAAAACCATGGGGAAGTATTACAGTCTTTTAAGAGGCACCACTGAGTTCAAAACTAGGATTCAGGAGTCCTGGGGTCTTCCCTGACTTGCTAGCTGTGAAACCCTGGGCATGTTCCTTTAAAGTCTCTGGCTTATTTTCCAGTAATATGGAGCTACTATAACCTCCCCTGCCTGTCCCAGAAAGCAAGGATAAAATTATTTAAGTGAAGGTGCTTTATAAGCTTCAGCCCTGAACTTGTTCATCCCTTCCTCCTTTGGTTAAACTTCCACCCTCCTTCTTACCTTTATCCGAAACCAAGCACTCAATGCCCTTTTATGCTCTGCCCCCGCCCCCTCCCCGGCAAAAGCCTTAAAAAAGTGTCTGTGGCTTCTTGGAGGAACTCTAAGTCTCTTAGAATTCTCTTTCCTCATGCATGTGACCAAGAAGATGTGACCTAAGAATGCTCTGATGTGGCTGGAGTTTTGCAGGTACTTTCATCACTCTAGATGCCCCAAATTTGGATTAAAACACATAAAGCACAATGTATCCAGTCTTTTGACTTTGGCTTATTCTGCTATAGGATTTTGTGTTATTGAAACCAAGATATAGAACAAGCTCTGGTATTTTTCTACAAATTTTCTACAAAATACCCGCAAAGTGTTTAGCATTTCTTTTGCGGGACATTTGCAACTGAAGAATCACTCTTCTTAAAATTGTCCTTCAGTCTGCTATGATCACACAGCAGCTAAGGAATTGGTAGGTATGCAAGGAAGGGGATGGGGGAGCATGTGGTGATGGTGCCAAGACTTCTGGGTTTGGAGACTACATTCTCTGAGTTCAGTTTTTACTTTTTCTTGCTTCTGGAGATATACTCTTATTTCTCTCCTTCCCACTTGAAGTCAGATATTAGCATCCTCCCTGAAGACTGCCTCTATATGGGGTGCAAACAACATCAAAATATAACAGTTCAGATTTTCTATACTATAAAAATATAGCATTTATTGACGTGAAGTTAATTATATTGGAGTACACTAGAGGAAACAAAAAGGTTAAACTTCTACCCAAGGTACTCCATTTCTCCTAATTCATGCAAGTTACCATAAAACTTGTTCAGGAGACACAGTCTAAGCAGCTTACTAGCCCAAGGAATAGTTCAAGGTCAGGGCCTTCTGGAAGTTATGGATGCCTATTTCCTGAGCCCGTCTGGTGTAGTCTCCAGGGAGTCCTGGTTGTATCTTATCAGCAAGGTTGACTCTGGAAATGCATAGACTGTTCTGGGTTTGACCTGAACATTTTGAGCTTTTAAGCTTATGAATGTTTAAGCTACAATCAGGAATTTTTTGATGCACTGGAAAGTCTTCTCTTCATAATTAAAAAAAACAACAGCAGAAACAAGCACTACATTCCTTGTTGAATGCTGATGCAGTGAATGGCACCTCTGTCCACTGGTTACACCAGCCTTCAGAGATCATCTTGAAGCTTTACTCTCAATTCCCATGTCTAATCCTTCACCAGGTGCTGTTGACTCTACTTCCATACTTCTTAATAAATCTTTCCACTCCTCCAGTGCTACTGCCCCCATTTGAACCTAAGGACATGTCATATTATGCCTGCATTATCACAGTCATGTCTTTTTGAAGCCATCCTTGCCTCTCTCCAATCCATTCTCCTATAAACATTCACATCTGGTTTCAGATTTAAGATGGAAGACTCATATGTCCAGCCTTCATTCCTCTCAGAAGTCCCCTGGAAGGATGAAGGGAGATTTCAAAGAACAATAATTTAAATACAGTAGTGCTGGAAGACAAGGACAAAAGCCAACAGCAAAAGAGAAAGTTAAAGGAAATCCTGGATGAGAAGAGACAGATGTGATCAGTTTGATAAAGACAACAGAACTGGAGAAACTGCAGCCTAAAATACCCAGCATGAGAACAACCTCATCACAGCAGGGGGAGCAGAGAAAGCTTCCAGGTCGAGGTCGATGAATACAAAATGCTGGCCATGGGGTGATAACCAGGATTAGTAATCAAAAAAAAAAAAAAAAAAAAGAAAAAGAAAATTTAAAAGGTGAGTCTCCTGGAAATATCCTCTTTCTCCCACTTCCACTCATACATAGAGCATATGACAGTGGCACAAAATCCAAGAGCTAGTCTCTAAAGAAAATGTGTGAACATTCTAGGAAGGTATCTTCCTGTGGTTCTGGGGATCTAGAGAAAAGCTGAGCAGATCAGAAATCGACATTAGAAAGAGAGGAATAAGGGCATCAAGAACAAAGCAGCTCCACTCAAGAGATCACTCCAATATGAAACCCAAGCCCTCTTACATGGCAGTTATGGGGTGTGCCGCCTACAGATAGCTCCCGAGCCCTGCACCCACAGGAGAATCAACAGGTCACCAGCCCCTGCTTCCTCATGGAGCCTGCCTTCCACTGTCCCACTTATGGAGAATCTTGTTAGGGAAACAAACCTACCCAACTGCAGAGGAAATTTTGCTCTTACTCATGAATATGAATTCTCAACCAAAAACCAGATATTGAAGGAAAACCAGTAGCACAAAGGGAAAGATTAAGATTTAAAAAAAATAAACAAAAAAGAGCAATCTTCTATGGAAGAGACAGAAATAATTGGGAAATAGAACTTGAAAGTTCTGAACTATCCTTCATAAAAGAGGCAGGTGGATATTGTCCATTTTTTCCTCTTTCAGAAACAAAGAACAAGATATTATGTATAAGAAAGAACAAACAGCAAAAACGAAATCCCTGGAAACTAAAAATATATTTCATTTTATGAAAATGAAAAAAAAAAGAATCAAAGGACTGACTAAATAAGAAATAGGAAAGCCAGGGCTAAAGACCAAAGCTAGGAGATAAGTCAAGGAAATCTTCCGCAGTGGTAAATAGAAGTCAAAGAGGTTATCCTGTCCACAGTAGAATAGATGTAAATCGGAGTACATTCCCTTGTGGATAAGTACTCAGCACCGAGGATGAGAACACTGCAGTGCTGCACACAATGTGGATGAATCTCAAGAACACTGGGCAAAAGAAGCCAGCCAGCAAGAGCATGTGCTGTATTACCCTACACATGTATCAAGTTCAAAGACAGGCGCTGCTGCTCCAAGGCAATGAAAGTCAGGAGACTGGTGGCCCTTGGGGAGGTAGTGACAGGAGGCGGCCTGAGGGGGATTCTGGGTATTGGTAACATTCTCTTTCTTGATCTGGGTGCTGGTTACACAGGTTGTTAAGTTTGTGAAAAGTCGTCAGGTTGTACACTTGTTTGCACTTTTCTCTATGTACACTGTCTTTGATAAATGTTACCAACAAAGAGCCAAGCAAATATAAAACGTCATGCGTTCGAATTTATCAGTGTATCCTTAATGGTTCTGGGTTTGGTATCATGTTCAGAAAACCCTCCCCTAGTGTGAGATTACAGTTGTCTTTTTCCTGACGCTTTCTTCCAGTACATTTATAGTTTAATTTTGTTGTGGTGGTTGTTTAAATTGCATGACCATGTAGATTTCTTTTTATAGATCAACATTTAAAAAACGACTCCATTCGTCACCAACAAATGTGTCACGATGTATTTAATCAATCCTCTCTTGTTAGAAATATAGGTTGTATCCAGTTTTCACTATCTAGAAAATAATAAAATACAGACAACTGGGTAATAAGGAGTTAAACATTCATCCATTTAAAGTTGGAGGAAGAGGACAGAGATAACGGAACGGAATGAAAGAAACCAGTGGAAAATAGAGAGACATTCCTCATAGGTGAAGAAAGGAGGGTCACCAGCGTGTCTTGGCCTAACCCACACTGAGTAGGATGCTGAGAAAAAGAAATTCACACTTAAAAGCAACCAAATTAAAGTAGAAAACTCCAAGGATAAGAAGAATATTCTGAACGTTTCTGTAAATAAGAAGCAGGTTACCTGAGATGCAGTCAGCTTGACATCACATTTCTCACCGTCAAGAATGAAGATACTTTTTTTAAAAGAAAATGACATGTCTCAAATTCTGAATATGCCCCCACTCAAACTTTCAATTAAAGATATTTCTGAGAAATCAAACACTCAAAATATTTACCACCCATGTAGCCAATTTGAACATAATTACTTGAAGAGTTTTCCTGAAATATGAAAAGGAATATAAGAAAATGACTTGTGTCCTGGTTCTCCACAACCTTTGTTTGGATCCCAAACTCATTTATTCAGTGTTCTTGGTACCTCCACATCCCCTCTTCAGGACTCACAAAATCTTCTGGGTCTCCTGCTTGCCACACACCAACCATAAGGAATCAAAGCTGCCACCTCAGGTCAAATATTTAGAGAATTCCCTCCATCCATGTTGTACCATTATTCCTTAGCCATTTTGGACTTTGTGACTAACTGAATGGAGGGCTTTTCTGAACGCACTGCAGCCTCCCTCAAGCTATGGTCTAGAAAGTGGTTTGCTAGCCCCCAGCCATCTCATGAATCCTCTTGCTAACTGGAAGGTTACCATTGTACGCAAACTCTCTGGGATTTCAGCCTGGAGGGAAGCCAGGACACATGTTTCCTTCTCCATCTCTTTCTTTTTTCCATGCTCAGCACAAAACCAGAAACATTGGGCTTTCCCATGTGGCAGGGACTTTTTATATCCTGAATTCTCTCTTTCCCTTTAGCTTGTAGCTTAACTCCCAACCCTTGAGAGCCCAAGAAATATAGAAAATTCCTCCCTCTCAATATGACAGTTTCCTTGATGGGAACGTGAAAGTCCTTTTCGAATTGTTGAAACTATTCACTCTCTTCTTCCCTCATGGGATAAGTCTTCAGCTTCATCTAATCTAAAGGCAGCTAGCACTTCCTTGAGTCCTCCCAGTCCAAACCAGGTCTGCCAGATCTTTGCCTACCCAGGACATAGAAGTTATCATAATTTCTTTGTGTGTCTCTTTGGTTATCACATGGCTCCCTCTAGATCATGCACCCTATGAGAGAAATGCCTCTAAACAAGTCTATGAAGTACTCTGATTTGGCCATTTAAAGTGGATTTGTTTACACACTCAGATCTGATTGTTAATCAGGAACGTCTTTAGAGTAAGTTTAATTTGAGTGACTTCTCCTGGGTTAAAGCCAATGGCCAGGGCTGATCCTTGAGGAGGACCCAAGGACAAAAGCAGGTGAATCTCTCAGTCATGAGTATCCAGGACCCAAGACTCTTTATACAATGCTTCTCTCTCCATCTCCATCCCTACCTGCCAACTCCCTATTTTGGAGGTAAATATCTGGGAGTGTCCTGTAGAGACTGCTTCTGGAGTGTCCTTTCTGGTTCAGGGTGCCCTTAATGTCAGTATTTTTATGGACAGTAATGATGAGGACAGTCAAATCCATAAACGTAAGTTAGCCCAGCTCTCATGCTCTAGATTCAGAACATGAGAAGGACCACCTGGTGGGGCATCTTCCAAAGACCAGGAGACCTGACACAGGGGCTAGGACTTCTCAGGAGTAGTTGTGCTGGCAATCAAGAGTCCTTGCTCTTTCTTCCTTCCTTCCTTCCTTTCAAGGATGTCTGAACAATATTATTTGCAGGGATACCTGACCCTTTTCCAGACCCTTTTTGATATTTTGGTATATTATTATTTGCTTGCCTTTTTTTTTTTTTTTTTTTTTTTTTTTTGGTACACGGGCCTCTCACTGTTGTGGCCTCTCCTGTTGCAGAGCACAGGCTCCAGACGTGCAGGCTCAGCGGCCATGGCTCATGGGCCTAGCTGCTCCGTGGCATGTGGGATCTTCCCGGACCGGGACACGAACCCATGTCCCCTGCATCGGCAGGCGGACTCTCAGCCACTGCGCCACGAGGGAAGCCCTGCTTGCCTTTAAAAATACACATTGGGCATCATTTTTTCATCTCTCCCTTAGTTTTGAAATACCTACTTCCAGCATTTTCCTTGGGAGGCAGGAGGCTTGGTCTTAGACTTGCTGTGTGACTATGGCAAAATTAACTGCCCTCTTTGGGTCTCTGGTTTATCCTATGCAACATGACTGAGGAGGACCAGATGATGCCAGCACTTCTGTCACTGATGGCATTCTACGACACTTTGCTTTGAAGCTGAGGCAGGGCTGACATGTGATGGCGTCTACACATGATGGGTGGCTATCAACATTCTGCTTGGAGAGGTTTTGTGGGTACGTGGACTCCCACTTGGAGCACAGCTGCCTAGAAGGAGCAGAGACAAATGTGCAGGCAGAAATGACTCTGCCTAGTAACACAGCCAGTTGTTGATTAATGAGGGGGGGAGAGCACAGAAAACTGAAATCCACAGTTGATTGTCAAACCTCACCTTCAGCAATGATTTTAACCTCCTCTCTGATTCCATTAAAAAAAAATTTTTTTTTTTTGCTTTCTCTTAAGACCAGAGCTGCTAACAAGAAAAAAAATGGAGTGATTTAAATTTCATCTTATTTCATTTTCTCAGTGCAAGCTGAGGTACAGTGCTAATGAGCAGTGGAAAGACAACAAGGATTCACTGAAGGGTGAGAAGAAAGCCTGGAGAGACCAAAGCCCCTGCCCATGTGGTGGAATTACAATGAGTGAAGGTCGGCTTTAGGATGTGCTGGGCCCTGTGACATAATCCCCAGATCTCCTTGGCTTATCACCGTGTAGGTTCATCCTCATTCATGCCATAGCCCGATGCAGGTAGTGGGCAGTGATGCACTGTTCCATTCAGTCATTCAGGAACCCAGGATTCTTCCATCTGTTGAGGCATCAGAGACTTCCACTGTATCCTCTGCATCTGACTTAGAGAGAGAAAAAGAGAGGGAGCTTGGAGGATTGTGAGGGAGGTCTTATGGGTGGGGTCTGCCCACAGAGAACTCAGTCACATGACCCCATCTAGCTGCAGGTGAAGCTGGGAAATGTAGTCTATCCACATTGCCAAGAAGTAAAGAAACAGGGTGAGCACATAGCACTGTCTCTGCCACTAGGTCTTTTGGCTATGCTAGTTGATTTATCTCAGAGCTCTGAAATGGGGATGGGGGCACGGGGGGAAGAAAACAAAACCTTTTTCTCAGCAGTACCTATGCTCATTCACGGTGTTACTAATGGTTCTTCATTCATTCTTTCTTTCTCAGAATGCAGTCAATCCACAGCACCCAGACCTAAACTTATCCAGGTCAGGGAAACTCTCTCTGATGGTACCTGATTCTCTCTGAAGAAAGGAAGAGGATACTATTTCCCTGTAGTCTTGTGGTTAGGGACCAGATTCTAAGCCCTTCAGATCTGATTTGAATCTTTGCTATGTCATTCAACTTTCTGGGCCTGAGTTTTCGCAGCTGTAAAACAAGAATTAAAAACCTTTTCTCATAAGACTGTTGTGATGTTGAAAGTAGTGTTTGGCAAAGTTTACAGGTCTAATATTGTATTAATCTAAAACACTCAGTGGATTCAGAAGGGGAAGAAAATATTCAGACTTTGGTTCCAACCCCAGTAACTCTTGGGAAGTTGTTACTTTAAAAAACAACGGGGCTTCTCTGGTGGCGCAGTGGTTGAGAGTCCGCCTGCTGATGCAGGGGACGCGGGTTCGTGCTCCGGTCCGGGAAGATCCCACATGCTGCAGAGCGGCTAGGCCCGTGACACATGGCTGCTGAGCCTGCACATCCGGAGCCTGTGCTCCACAACGGGAGAGGCCACAACAGTGAGAGGCCCGCGTACTGCAGAAAAAAACAAAACAAAAAAACAAGTTCCTTTGTGCTGTCTCTTTCCTTCTAATTAACCAACAAAGAATCTAGATATGGCCTCCTGTCATCAAGAGGGCAGGGGTAAAAACACTACACCAGACGTGGTCCTGCCCACCAGAAAGACAAGATCCAGCCTCATCCACCAAAACACAGGCACCAGTCCCCTCCACCAGGAAGCCGCACAACCCACTAAACCAACCTTAGCCACTGGGAGCAGACACCAAAAACAATGGGAACTACAAACCTGCAGCCTGCGATAAAGAGACCCAAAACACAGTAAGTTAAGCAAAATGAGAAGACAGAGAAACACACAGCAGATGAAGGAGCAAGATAAAAACCCAGCAGACCAAACAATTGAAGAGGAAATAGGCAGTCTACTGAATTCAGAGAATTCAGAGTAATGATAGTAAAGATGATCCAAAATCTTGGAAATAGAATGGAGAAAATAAAAGAAACGTTTGAAAAGGACCTAGAAGAACCAAAGAGCAAACAAACAATGAAGAACAACACAATAAATGAAATCAAAAATTCTGCAGAAGGAATCAATAGCAGAATAACTGAAGCAGAAGAACGGATAAGTGACCTGGAAGTTGAAATAGTGGAGATAACCACTGCAGAGCAGAATAAAGAAAAAAGAATGAAAAGAATTGAGGACAGTCTCAGAGACTCTGGGACAACATTAAATGCACCAAAATTCAAATTATAGGGGTCTGAGAAGAAGAAGACAAAAAGAAAGGGACTGAGAAAATATTTGAAGAGATTGTAGTTGAAAACTTCCCTAATATGGGAAAGGAAATAGTCAATCAAGTCCAGAAAGCACAGAGAGTCCCATACAGGATAAGTCCAAGGAGAAACACACCAGGACACATATTAATCTAACTATGAAACTATCAAATTAATCAAACTATCAAAATTAAACAATCAAACTATCAAAAATTAAATACAAAGAAAAAATATTAAAAGCAGCAAGGGAAGAACAACAAATAACATACAAGGGAATCCCCATAAGGTTCACAGGTGATCTTTCACCAGAAACTCTGAAAGCCAGAAGAGAGTGACAGGACATTTTTACAGGTCTGAATGGGAAAAACCTACAACCAAGATTATTCTATCCAGCAAGGATATCATTCAGATTCGATGGAGAAATTAAAACCTTTACAGACAAGCAAAAGCTAAGAGAATTCAACATCACCAAACCAGCTTTACACCAGTTGCTAAAGGAACTTCTCTAGTCAGAAAACACAAGAGAAGGAAAAGACCTACAATAAAAAACCCAAAACGATTAAGAAAATGGTAATAGGAACATACATATCGATAACTACCTTAAATGTAAATGGATTGAATGCCCCAACCAAAAGACATAGACTGGCTGAATGGATACAAAAACAAGATCCATATATATGCTGTCTACAAGAGACCCACTTCAGACCTAGGGACACATACAGACTGAAAGTGAGGGGATGGAAAAAGATATTCCATGCAAATGGAAATCAAAAGAAAGCTGGAGTAGCATTCTCATATCAGACAAAATAGACTTTAAAATAAAGACTATTACAAGAGACAAAGAAGGACACTACATAATGATCAAGGGATCAATCCAAGAAGAAGATTAACAATTGTAAATATTTATGCACCCAACATAGGAGCACCTCAATACGTAAGGCAAATGCTAACAGCCATAAAAGGGGAAATGGACAGTAACACAGACATAGTAGGGGACTATAACACCCCACTTTCACCAACGGACAGATCATCCAAAATTAAAATAAATAAGGAAACACAAGCTCTAAATGACACATTACACAAGATGGACTGAATAGATATTTATAGGACATTCCATCCAAAAGGAATAGAATACACTTTCTTCTGAAGTGCTCATGGAACATTCTTCAGGATAGATCATATCTTGGGTCAAAAATCAAGCCTTGGTAAATTTAAGAAAGTTGAAATCGTATCAAGTATCATTTCGGACCACAATGCTATGAGACTAGATATCAATTACAGGAAAAAAATTTCTAAAAAGTACAAACACATGCAGGCTAAACAATACACTCCTAAATAATCAAGAGATCACTGAAGAAATCCAAGATGAAAAAATACCTAGAAAAAATTACAATGAAAACACGATGACCCAAAAGCTATGGGATACAGCAAAAGCAGTTCTAAGAGGGAACTTTATAGCAATATAATCCTACCTCAAGAAACAAGAAACATCTCAAATAAACAATCTAACCTTACAGCTAAAGCAATTAGCGAAAGAAGAACAAAAAAACCCCCAAAGTTAGCAGAAGGAAAGAAATCATAAAGATCAAATCAGAGATAAATGAAAAAGAAATGAAGGAAACAATAGCTAAGATCAATAAAACTAAAAGCTGGTTCTTTGAGAAGATAAACAAAATTGATAAACCATTAGCTAGACTCACCAAGAAAAAAAGGGAGAAGACCCAAATCAATAGAATTAGAAATGAAAAAGGAGAAGTAACAACTGACACTGCAGAAATACAAAGGATCATGAGAGATTACTACAAGCAGCTCTATGCCAATAAAATGGACAACCTGGAAGAAATGGACAAATTCTTAGAAAAGCACAACCTTCCGAGACTGAACCAGGAAGAAATAGAAAATATAAACAGACCAAACACAAGCACTGAAATTGAGAGTGTGTTTAAAAATCTTACAACAAACAAAAGTCCAGGACCAGATGGTTTCACAGGCAAATTCTATCAAACATTTAGAGAGGAGCTAACACCTATCCTTCCCAAACTCTTCCAAAATATAGCAGAGAGAGGAATATTCCCAAACTCATTCTACGAGGCCTTCATCACCCTGATACCAAAACCAGACAAAGATGTCACAAAGAAAGCAAACTACAGGCCAATATCACTGATGAACATAGATGCAAAAATCCTCAACAAAATACTAGCAAACAGAATCCAACAGCACATTAAAAGGATCATATATCATGATCAAGTGGGGTTTATCCCAGGCACGCAAGGGGTCTTCAGTATACGCAAATCAAGTGATGTGATAAACCATATTAACAAATTGAAGGAGAAAAACCACATGATCATCTCAATACATGCAGAGGAAGCTTTTGACAAAATTCAACACCCATTTATGTTGAAAATCCTCCAGAAAGTAGGCATAGAGAGAACTTACCTTATCATAATAAGGGCCATATATGACAGACCCACAGCGAACATCATTCTCAATGGTGAACAACTTAAACCATTTCCACTAAGATTAGGAATAAGACAAGGTCGTCCACTCTCACCACTATTATTCAACATAGTTTTCGAAGTTTTAGGCACAGCAATTAGAGAAGAAAAAGAAATAAAAGGAATCCAAATCGGAAAAGAAGTAGTAAAACTGTCACTGTTTGCAGATGACATGATACTATACACAGAGAATCCTAAAGATGGTACCAGAAAACTACTAGAACTAATCAATTAATTTGGTAAAGTGGCAGCATACAAAATTAATGCACAGGAATCTCTTGCATTCCTATACACTAATGATGAAAATCTGACAAGAAGGAAGAAATATGGGGATATATGTATATGTATAGCTGATTCACTTTGTTACAAAGCAGAAACTAACACACCATTGTAAAGCATTTATACTCCAATAAAGAAGTTTAAAAAAAAAAGAAATTAAGGAAACACTCCTGTTTACCATTGCAACAAAAAGAATAAAATACCTAGGAATAAACCTATCTAAGGAGACAAAAGACTTGTATGCAGAAAACTATAAGACACTGATGAAGGAAATTAAAGATGATAAAAAAGAGATGGAGAGATATACCATGTTCTTGCATTGGAAGAATCAACACTTTGAAAATGACTATATTACCCAAAGCCATCTACAGATTCATTGCAATCCCTATCAAAGTACTAATGGCATTTTTCACAGAACTAGAACAAAACATTGCACAATTTGTATGGAAACACAAAAGACCCCAAATAGCCAAAGCAATTTTGCAAAAGAAAAACGGAGCTGGAGGAATCAGGCTCCCAGACTTCAGACTATACTACAAAGCTACAGTAATCAAGACTGTATGGTACTGTCACAAAAAGAGAAATTTAGATCAGTGGAACAGGATAGAAAGCCCAGAGATAAAATCCACGCAGATATGGTCACCTTATCTTTGATAAAGGAGGAAAGAATATGCAATGGAGAAAAGATAGTCCTCTTCAGTAAGTGGTACTGGGAAAACTGGGAACAGCTACATGTAAAAGAATGAAATTAGAGAAAGTAGAGTTGATGGGAGCAATTAGGATTGATTTTGAAAGTTTTGGAGCTTAGAAGACCTTGTGAAAAATCTTTTTCTTCTGTCTCCCATGGAAATAAATTTTTTTTAAAAATCTTAATTCTTCCAGTCCAAAGTCTCTGTTTTCTGTTTGTAACTACTCTAGGAATGCAGGGGTCAGGATCATAGTCTTGATAACTATAATAGTAAGCACAACTGACTTAGTGGCATTAAACAAATACCCATACTTAGTAGTTTACTATGTGCTGGGCATATTCAGTCTTGTTTGTTCCTTTCATCTTGGCAGACCTAGGATTTGAATCCAGGACCAGTTGGCTGCAGAATCAAGTCTTTTCTTTGATACAGTGTTGTCCTTTAGGTTATCTAGAAGTTAGTGCTCTAATTTGATCAAGTCATGTGATTATCCTACCTCTGACACATTTGTGCCTTTGTTACATTGCACAGAAATTACATAAACTTTGTTACACTGATTAGTAATTAGGCAATGTTGGTGGAGGACTGTTTCCAACAGTTTTTCATTAGGAATGTTGCAGTATTTCAGGTTTTAGTCTAATAGATAAAGTAGGTCGTTATGGGTCCAGCTCCCAAAGAGGTCCCAGAGCTCCCAGTTTCATGGGTCAGAGTGGAGCTGGATGTCCAAAGTTTGTGTGTCCCAGGGGACAAGGTTCCCAAGGGAGTTCACAGAGGAACATCAAAGATCTAGCAAAGGTCTGTGTGGGGGCAGAGAGGACGACCCAGGAGAGCCAAGGAATAGAACAGGGTCTGGCACTGTCAGGTAAAGTCCTAGCATCTTTTTGGGAGTTATTTGATAGCCAGGGCATGTAGAGGGGTCTCAGAAAGACCTTGGGTTATTACCCTGATGAGAAAAACCTCCACACTCTTGCATGTCCTGGGCAGGGGGTAACCCTGGTGGACAA